>NC_142440.1:63770000-65020000 GCF_059453495.1 Arachis ipaensis | reverse complement strand
TCATCCAATTAGAAAAGAGCTCTTCTTGACGATCCATCCTTTGAGCTTGAATGTGCAGTTGTTGTTCTTGTCCCTCCATATAACTCCTTGCTAGCTCCTCAATGGCTCCGTGAATGTGATTCAGGTTTATGTTGGTTGGGTCATAATATTCTCTTTGTTGGTGTTCTTTCAGATGAGACTCTTCTTGGTGAGGTCCTTCTTTTGGCTTTCGCTTCCCTATTTGAGGTCTTCTTTGTTGTTGAGCAGGTGTCGTATAAGTTAGACGCTGAAGCGTAATTCGCCTCCCAGGGTTTACCCACTCTGGATTGCTGTCCTCGAAGACTACTTTGGCTTTCATACACAGTCTGAGGATGGTGCTGGGATACCAAAGCCTGGCACCCGAATTAATCTTCTCAGCTGACTCTTGAATCCCCTCAGCTATAAGTTCATGCACATTGATATCTCCACCCTCTACTAAGCAATGTACCATGGTGGCTCGAGTAACGTTGACCTCAGAATTGTTTGCGGCTGGGAGGATAGACCTTCTCACGAGTTCAAACCATCCCTTGGCTTCCGTGCTGAGGTCTCCTCTCTTGATGAATCGGGGTCTCCGATCCGCATACCTCTCCCAGTCAGCTGCTATAACACATATGTCGGTCACGATTTCGGTGAGTTCATCATTGTCAGGGCTCTTGCTTATTCTTGCATGATAACTAGGCTCATCAAAATGTGGTGATTTCAACTGAAGAGTCCTTGTTATAGCATTGGGGCTGAAATCCACCTCTCTCCCTCTTACGTAACTTTTGAAGGTGGGGGCCTTGGTTTTGTCTTCTCTGACCATATTTGCATAGAACTCTTTGATGAGGTTTGCATTTATCTTCCCCTCTGGGTTTGTAAGCCTTTGCCAACCGCTTTATTCAATCTTCTCTCGAATCTGTGGGCACTCATCCTCGTCAATTTGGAATGTTAACTCAGGCAGTATCTTCTTGAGCTTTATCCATTCAAATTCGAGTTCATGGAATGTAGTTTTGAATCTCCTCTCGTCGAAAGGAATGCTCTCCACTGGTTCCTTCCTCTTTTGCCTCTTGGAGCTTGATGATGCCATGAGTAGGAGTTGATGTGTGAAGGAGGTGGAAGGTATGGTTAGATGAGGAATTCGGTTAGTTAGGATAGGGTGTAGTGAAAAGAAGGAGTGTGGGAATTTGAGAATGAGAAGTTTGGACAACTGGTTGTTAGAATGTGAAGTACAAAGGATGGAAATTTCGGATGTGGAAGGGGTGGGGACTAAAATCACTTATATAGGGAAGTGGTGAGTGAATGAAAAGTGTGGATTGATGGAGTGGTTGTTTGATGGACGGTTGGGGTTTTGCATGGAATGAGCACAAGGATCATCAACTTTATGATGGTGTTGGTTCAGTTTCCAAGCTTGTTCTTTTTCCAATGTTGCATGGCAACAATTCCCAATGCAATCCCCTTGAAGACAAGTGTATACTCCCCCTTCATGAAGTGGCCGAGACTTCTCCTTTCAATTGTCCCATCAATTTTTCTACAGAATAACAAAAATGTGATTATTAAATGTGTGGATAGTGACGGCAAAAAAAATAAAAAATTTTTCTTATTCATGAGTACAAACCAACTAACTAACTGAATGTCCATGTATGCAACATTGGTGACACCAAACTTAGTTTGGTGTCATGTGGTGTAAAGGATTTGTTCAAGGCCTTAAGAGTGACATAATATGGGTTACATTTATGTTCTCTTAGTATGCCTTGAACACCAAACTTGTTCTTCACTATGTGCTGCATACAAGGATACATTTAAGTGCATGTCAAAGTTTAATTTTGATTTCATGAACTCTTGCATTATTCACTATTTTAAAAGCATATAAAACATGGGTTGCCTCCCATGAAGCGCTCTTTTAGCATCACTAGCTTGACGTTTTTCCTTTGTCAGGGTGGTTGGTAGTGCTTCAAGTCCTCCCCCCCTTGCAGTAAATCTATCTCTATTGGCTTCATCAAGGATCTCCACATGTTCTAAGGAGAGAACTCTGTTGATGGTAAAAACTTTAGGTAGCTGAGATGGGATGGTGGGAAGATCGGGGGGGATAGCTGGGAAGTAAGCTGAGATCACTTTATCCCCTGGAGAAAAGTCCTCTGTAGGGATCTTCTTGTTCCTCCACCTCCTAGGCGCCTTCTTCTTTGTTCCTTTTGATGTTGCCTTGCTCTTTGTGACCTCATCTTCCAAGGAGATTTTGTTGCTGGTCTCATATAACTCTAGTGGTTTAGGTTCCTCCTGATTTTCCTTGAGCTGTGTCAGCTTCTGAACGCCTTGTTCATCAACCAAGGGGATTCTCGGATGTGCTGGTTGTGCTTCAGTGCTTGTTTCTTCCTTCAGTATCTCACTGTGATCTTTGCTTGGTTCTTTGTTCTCTTGATCTGTTTCTTGTGAGGGTTTGAAAACATTGAAGGTGAGTTGTTCGTCATGGATCCTCAAAATTAGCTCCCCTCGCTCCACATCTATAAGTGCTCTGGCTGTAGCTAGGAATGGTCTTCCCAATATAATTGGGTGGAGGTGACTCTCTTCCATGTCCAATATGACAAAGTCTGTGGACAGGAAGTATTTTCCAACCTTCACCAGCACATTTTCAACCACTCCTACTGCTTGTTTTTGAGTTTTGTCAGCCAGCCTGATAACTACATCTGTGGGTATTATCTCATTGATCTGCAGCCTCTTCATAAGGGATAAAGGCATTAAGTTGATGCATGCTCCCAAATCGCAGAGTCCTTTATCAATCATTGTTTCTCCTATGGCACAGGGGATGTAAAAACTCCCTGGGTCCTTCCTCTTTGTAGGCAGCTCTGGTTGAATGAGAGCACTGCACTCCTTATTCATCACTATTGTTTGTCCTCCCTTGAGTGAGCTTTTCTTGGTCAGCAGCTCCTTCATGTACTTAATGTATGAGGGCATTTGTTGGAGGGCCTTGATGAATGGTATGTTTACATGGAGAGATGCAAATATGTCAAGAAACCTTGAGTATATTCTCTTCTCTACACCACCATTGAGTAATTGGGGAAAAGGTGCATAGAGTCTTATCAGCTCCTTTTGTGAAATTTTGGGTGCTTGGTGCTCCTCTTCCTGTTTCTCTGCTGATGTATCTCCAGGTTGTTCTAATGGTTTGTTCGGTTCGTCCTCGGTCTCCTTATCACTTATAGTGACCATCTTGCAATCTTCCCATCTTACTTTCTTTGCTTCACCTCTCGGGTTTTTCTTTGTGTCACTTGGGAAGCTGTCTGTAGGTTTGGGAATCTGCTCAGAGAGGTATCCCACTTGAAATTCCAGCCTCTTGATGGTGTCTCCCTGATTCTTGATATTGGCTCGCACCTCCTCCTTGAACACCTTGTTATCTTGAATCTCCTTGCATATGCCTTCAAGTAGAGTCTCAATCCTTGAGAGTCTGTCATCAGATGATGGTGGGTTGGGATTGGATGGATGAGAAGGGTTATCTTGGTTTTGGTATGGATGTGGAGAGGTGTTGTTAGGGTGGTGTTGATATGATCTCTGTGTGGAATGTTGGTGAGCTGCATGGTTGTTGGGGTTGTGACGTCTCTGATCTTGGCCTTGATCTTGTTGATTTCCCCACCTAAAGTTTGGGTGATTCCTCCAACCAGGGTTGTAGGTCTTGGAGTATGGATCATGGGTCTGCCTGGGTGAGTTTCCAATGTAGTTGGCTTGTTCATGCTCACCTTCTGCCTCTGCATTCACCCCCTCTTGGATTGTTGATGAGGTGGTGATTGCTGTTACTTGGTTCCTCTCCATCTTCTTGGTGAGGTCGGCCAGCTGCTTGGTAATAAGCTTGTTTTGGGCCAGCAGTGCATCCATATTGTTTAGCTCTATCACTCCTCTAGTGTTGCCTCTTTCAGAATCATAGAAGTAGTCATTCTCTGCTATAGTCTCAATGACATCTATGGCATCCTCAATGGTCTCTTTTTTGTTCAGAGATCCCCCGGATGAGTGGTCTATTGCCTTCTTTGATTCATAGGAGAGGCCTTCATAGAAAATGTGTAGCTGCACCCATTCATTGAACATATCTGGTGGACACCTTCTTGTCAGGTCCTTAAACCTCTCCCATGCTTCGTAGAGAGTCTCACCATCTTGTTGCCTGAAAGTTTGAACCTCAGCTCTCAACCTGTTGATTCTTTAAGGAGGATAGAATCTTGCCAAGAATTTGTTCACCACATCTTACCAGGTTGTTAAGCTCTCCTTCGGAAAGTTCTCCAGCCATTTAGATGCTTTGTCCTTGAGTGAGAAGGGAAATAAGAGTAGTCTATAGGTGTCAGGATGAACACCGTTAGACTTCACAGTATCACATATCCTCAGGAAGGTGGTTAAATGTTGGTTTGGGTCTTCTTGGACACCTCCTCCTCCGAACAGTTGTTCTGAACAAGGGTGATGAGCTGTGGCTTTAGTTCAAAGTTGTTGGCATGTATGGTTGGCTTTTGAATGCTACTCCCATAGTTTCCTGGGTTTGGGTTCATATAAGAGCCTAAAACTCTTCTCTCCTGCCCAGCATGATTTGCTAGACCTTCTCTGCCATGGTTGTGAGCCTCTTCTTCATGATGGTTCTCCATATTTTCATCCATGTTTGGTTCAAAATACTCCTCTTCTTCCTCCGCACCAACTACTCGTTTTCCTCTTGCTTCCCTCCTTAATCTCAAGAAGGTCCTCTCAGGTTCAGAATCAAAGGAAGTTGAAGCCCCGCTTCTTCTCCCTGTCATACAACCAACATGGCACAAGCAAGGAAATAGATGCAGAAAGTATTTCTGTTAGAATTGTTGTTAGTGTGAGTGATGCAATATATCAAACAGTTAGTGGGTTAGTGGACTGAATTGTAAACAACTAACAAAATGGGTAGGGGAAAGGGGAGAAAATAACTAAAACTGAAAGTAAATTACTCAAACAGAATTTTAAATCAAACAAAAGAAAAATGCTCAATCTAGTTATCCTCAAATTTAATCATTGTTGATACAAAATCAATCCCCGGCAACGGCGCCATAAACTTGATGCACGGAAACTTGTCTCTCAACAATTTTCCTTCGGCAAGTATACCGAATTGTTGTCAAGTAAAAACTCACAATAGAGTGAGGTCGAATCCCACAGGGATTGATTGGTCAAGCAACTTTAATTAGAGGAATGTTCTAGTTGAACTAAGCAGAATTGGATTTGAGATTTGCAGAAAATTAAATGGCGGGAAAGTAAATAGCAGAAAACGTAAATGCTGGAAATAAAGAGCTGAATGTAAATAGCAGAAAGTAAATTGCAAAATCTTAAATGGGAATGGGGAAGATGCTCATAAAAGTAGTTTGCAGAATTTAAAGAGAATGGGTAAGATCAGAAATGGGGAATTTATTAGGCTTATGAGATGTTGCATTCTCCGGATCAAGTTCATTTTCATCTCTTCCTCAATCAATGCATTCATTGATCTCATTGGCAATCTTAAGTGATCGAATTCTAATTTCTTGGTAATTCAATCTCTCAAATCTTGATCAATAGCCAATTCCTTGGTCAATTGCTCATGAGAAGAGATGAAGTATGGTCACTGATTATACCACATGTATTTCCAAACCAAAGTGTTGGTAGGATTATATGTCACTATATCCATCCAAACCCCAATTTGGTCCAACATGAGAAAGTATTTCTAGCATGATCTCTTCATTCCTCTTCCAAAGTTCCGAAGAGATCCAAGTATGAATAGCTTCTTCTCCAAGATAACTACCCAATTAAATGAAGATTGAAAGCTTTCTAGTAAAATCAAGAGAAAAGATAGAAGAAGAATAATGAAAACTAATATTGATCCATCAAATTACAACAGAGCACCCTAACCCAATGAAAGGGGTTTAGTTGTTCATAGCTCTGGGAATGAAAAGTATAGATGGAGAGTACATTCTGAGAATTAAACTAAAAGTTGCAGAGAAAGTAAAATACAGAGAGTAGTTCTCCAATTTCCCAACCCTTTTTTGATTCAAAACTACCCCTATATATACTACTCTTCTGATCTTCTAGTTGGTTCTTCAAATCTTGAATATGGGCCTTTGGATCTTGAGTTTGAAGCAGTTATTCTCTTCAGTGGGCTTAGCTTTACTTGCAGAGAGAAAGTGTGAAGTAGGCAGGAACTTTTAGCTTAGGACGTTAGTGGCGTTAACGTTAAGTGAAAGTGTGGGTTCGAGAACGTTAGTGGCAGTCACCTTTTTCACTAACGTTCCTAACCCAAGGGTGATCCACGTTAACTTCAACGTTAGTGGCACCAACGTGACCACTAACATTGCCTCTTGATCCTTCGCACACGTTATTGGGACTTGCCTTTTCCAATAATGTTGAGAATCCTCCCTTCCCTACGTTAGAGTTCACGTTAGTGTGGCTAACGTGACCTTTAACGTAGGCTTGCCAAATCTTTGAAAATGTTAGTGACACTTACCTTTGTCACTAACGTTTCAAAACGCCCCTACTTCCCACATTAGAGTTCACGTTAACTAGGTTAACGTGGCTTCTAACGTGGTGGTGATAGCCATCTCCAACGTTAGTGACAAAGGTGAGTGTCACTAACGTTGGCTCATCATTCTTTCATCCACATTAGCTTTCACGTTTGTCCTGAAATTAAGCAATAGAGTGCATCAAAGTTCTAATCCAAATCATGAGACATGCATCATCCAGTTTGTCATACAATTCTTGCATAATTCTCATAAAATCATGTAAAGTGCACAATGTTTGCTTGAATCAAGACGTAAGTGAAATTCTACCCAAAACTTGCTTATTTCCTAAGAAAATGCATGAAACTACCCTAAAACAGTAAAGAAAAGGTCAGTAAAACTGGCCAAAATGCCTTGGCATCAGGGGTAAAAGTTTCTCTTTTAAAGACACTTTGCAATGTTTCTTGTAGTACTTTCTTTTCATTTTGAGTAGCTTTATTTCTATCTCATCTTGTTTGGTTTGTTGTGAATATTTCATTATTGCTTATGGATATTTAGTAGTTAATATTTGCATGTTGCATGATATGATGAATAAGTGGTGAAACACCAAGAAATTTCCAAGAAACCTTTTTCTAAGGGCATACCATTGATTGGATTGAAGAAAAATTGTGTTTACCAACTTGCTTGGAGTATTTTGTTTGTAGAACATAGAAAAGAGCTCGAACAATAATAAACCACTATTTTATAATTTATCTTATGCTCAATTGAGTGGTTTTTTCAAGTCTTTGCTCACTTATTCACATTATTTGCATGGTTTTACAAATCCTTCCTAATTCTGTGATATATGTGAAAACATGTTTCCTAGGCCTTAAAACTGTTAATTTTAATTATCCTTTATTACCATTCGATGTCGTGATCTGTGTGTTAAGTATTTTCAGGCTTTATAGGGCAGGAATGGCTTAGAGGACAAAAAGAAAACATGCAAAAGTGGAAGGAACGCGCAAAAATGAAGTTTAGAAGAAAATGACAGCGACGCGCGCGCACGGACGACGCGGACTGATGAGAGAACTTTTGCGTGGTCTAGAAATTTGCGGATAAATCCTCGTTGCAAGTATAGTTTCTAAACCTTCAAAAGTCCTTTCATACAAACGTTTTGGGTGTCACAAGTAACAAACCCCTTAAAAATTGTTAACCGAGTATTCAAACCTCGGGTCGTCTTCTCAAGGAACTGCGAGGAAGTATGTTATTATTATTGGTTATAAAGGTTGTAATCGGGGTTTAGAAGGTGAGAAGCAAGTAATTTAAATGACGAGTGAATTAAATGGCAATTAAAAATAAATAATAACTATAAAACAACTTTTGGCAAGATAAAGGAAATTAGAGGTCCAACTTAGTTATCTCTCTCAACTATAATGAAAGTTGAATCTAAACTCCACTTGGTCAACCTTTACTAGGGCAAAGGAAAGTCAATGGACTAATTAATCTGGCCTTTGAATCCTATTTATTTCCTAAGAAAAGGTTGGGATTACTTAAGTTCCGCTCAATTAGCAAGTCAATTATGTTGAGTTTAATAACTGTTGAGTTACTGAATCCTTAACCAGAACCAAAAGGGGAAAAAGTAAAATTGATAGAATAATAAAAACATCCTTAGATGGGAAGCAATGATAACTTAAATCAAAGAGAACAATCATAAACTGAAAATACCTCAATTATCATTAATTCAAAGAACAATCTGTGACATGGAATAATTCATAAATCAAATTATAATAATCAATTCAAATGTTGGAATAAATAAAACTAAAAATAAAAGAACATTAAACCTGGGATCCAGAGTTACTCTTAAAACAAGAAGAAATCCTAAATCCTAAAAGAGAGAGAGAGAAGATCTCCCTCTCAACTAAATCTAAATCATTGAAAAGTAAAATATGCGAGCTCTCTCTTTGAATGGATGCATTTCCACACTTTATAACCTCTGGTCTATGCTGTCTGTAGTTGGATCTGGCCAAAAAGGACTTCAGAATTCGCTGGGGGCGCATTCTGTAAATTCTGATATGTGGCCCCTGTCACGCGTCCGTGTGGGTCACGCGGTCGCGTCATTTGGAGCCTTTCCTTGCCACGCGGTCGTGTCAGTCATGCGACCGCGTCATATGCGTTCTGCTTAAGGCGCGCGGTCACGTCAGTCATGTGGCCGCGTCGCTGCTGATTCGTGCTTGGTACACGATCGCGTCATCCATGCAATCGCGTGGATACCAGTTTCCTTAAAGCTCCGTTTTGCTTCCTCCTTCCATTTTAGTATGTTTCCTTTTTCATCCTTTAAGTCATTCTGCCTTAGAAAATCTAAAACTACTAAACACACTAATCACGGCATCGAATAGAAATAAAGGTAATTAAATTAATTGATTTTAAAGCTTAGGAAACATGTTTTTCACAATATGACATAATAAGGAAGGGAAAGTAAAACCATGCAATTAATGTGAATAAGTAGGTGAAGAGTTGAATAAATCACTCTAATTAAGCACAAAAAAACTCATGAAATATGGGTTTATCACGGACGCATGCCTCGCGCAGAACACAAGCGGCGCGTATGCGTGGCAAGGAAAATCTCCAAATGATGTGCACGCGTGACCTACGCGTACACGTGACAGACGCCACGTGCAGAAAGTTGCAGAAAATGCCCTCAGCAATTTCTGGGCCCCTTTTCGGCCCAAATCCAAGTTCAGAAACACAGAATAGAGGCTGGAGAATGAGGAAATCAAATCATTCATCAATCATTCATTCATAATTCACAATTTTAGGTTTTTAGATGTAGTTTTTAGAGAGAGAGGCTCTCTCCTCTCTCTTAGGTTTTAGGAATTAGGATTTCTCTTAGTTTTAGGTTTATTTCTTCTCAATTCCAGGTTCAATGTTCCTTTAATTTAATTTCTCTTCTACTTTTATTCATTCTATGACTTTAGTTTGTTTATTTTCCCAATTTGATATATAAACTCTTCATGTTAGATTTGAATTTCTATTTAATACAATTTGGGGTATTTCAGATTTATGACTATTTCTTCAATTTATATTATTGATGCTTTTAATTTTCTCCCCCTTTGCTTTGGTTGAGTGATTGATGACACTTGAGTTATCAAACTCATTTTTGATTGATAATTGAAATTTCCTGGTTGATTTGGATCCCTCTAAAGTTAGTCTTTCCATAGAAGTTGACTAGGACTTGAGGAATCCCATTAATTGGTCCACTTGACTTTTCTTTATTTAGTAATAGTTAATGATGCGCATAAAACTAGTTATGCTACGATTAGGAAATTGCACGATCGGCAAAATTCCTTCCGGCAAGTGCACCGGTTATCGTCGTCAAGTAAAAACTCACAATAGAGTGAGGTCGAATCCCACAAGGATTGGTTGAGTGAGCAATTCGGATTAGAAGTTTGTTCTAGTTGAGCGGAATCAAGATTTGAGATGAGAATTGCGGAATGTAAAATTGGCGGGAAAAGTAAATGACAAGAAAATTAAATGGCTGAATCTTAAATTGCATGAATTAAAGAGCAGAATGTAAATTGCTGGAATAAAAAGGGAATGGGGATGATTGCAAGAATTAAATTGCAGAATGTAAAGAGAAAGTGGAAATCAGAAATGGGGAATTCATTGGGTTTAGGAGATATTGAAATCTCCGAATCAAAACATGTAAATCTCTTCCTCAACCAATGCATTCATTGAATTTTGCTTGGCAATCTTATATGATTGGATCCCAATTCCTTGGCTCACCAATGCTCTCTAAAAACAAACAAATTCCCAATCCCTTGGTTTAAATGTTCATAAGAAGAGATGATGCTTGATCACTGATTATACCACACAATTTCATGAACCACAATTTGGTAGGATTACATGTCACAATATCCATCCAAACCCCAATCCAATCCACTGTGAGAAAGCTTCTCTAGCATGAATCCTCCATTCCTTTCCCAAGGCTCCGAAGGATTCCAAGTATGAGTAGTTTCTTTCCCAAGACAACTACTCAATGGAATTAGATCGAGAAGCTTTCTAACAAAATTCAAGAGAAAAGATTGAAGAAGAAGATAAACTATTATTGATTCATTGAATTACAATAGAGCTCCCTAACCCAATGAAAGGGGGTTTAGTGAATCATAGCTCTGAATTCAATTACAAAGAAAAGGAAAACTAGCTAAAAGTGAAAGTAAAAGTCCCTTTCTAACTTAACTTCTATCCTATTTATACACTTTCTATATTGAGCTTCAGTTGTGCTTCTTGGGCTTTGAGGCCTCTCCTTGCTTTCCTTTTGCCTTGGGTTTATGATCCATAATCTTGATGAGGTTGTTGATCCAGATCCTGTAACATTTATTGAGCCAACTTAGTGATAATCAAATAATGACACATGACTCAATAAATTGAGATTTCAAACTCATCAATCCTTCAGGCCCAATCCCATAAACCATGATATTCAATTGGGTTTCATACCAAAGTAAGTTTAAGTTAATAATTGTGCTCAAAGACTAACTTAAATCACAATATTTTTGGCCCAGAAACCCTTTTCAAGAGTGGCGTTTAAGTTGTAGTTTAAGCTTAAACTGCAACTTAAACGCCAGACACTTCCAGTGAGGCTATTTGTAGAAACACGTTTAAGCTTCAGTTAAGGTTAAACTGAAGCTTAAACGTGGAAATGGAAGAATGGTAGCCCTGGAGAGTAATGTAGTCGAACACGTTTAACCTCCAGTTTAAGGTTAAACTGGAGGTTAAACGTGGAAAAGGAATGAGGCAATCCTGGAGGTCGAACACGTTTAACCTCCAGTTTGAGTCAAACTGGAGGTTAAACGTGGAAGCTTGGAATGGTGGCCCTGGAGGTCGAACACGTTTAACCTCCAGTTTGAGTCAAACTGGAGGTTAAACGTGGAAGCTTGGAATGGTGGCCCTGGAGGTGTCGAACACGTTTAACCTCCAGTTTGGGGTCAAACTGGAGGTTAAACGTGGAGATGGAGAGAGCAACCCTGGAGTGAAGAAACTATCGAACACGTTTAAGCTCCAGTTTGAGTCAAACTGGAGCTTAAACGTGGAATGGCCCCTGGTACTCTTCCTGGTTCTGGCGTTTAACCTCCAGTTTGAGGTCAAACTGGAGGTTAAACGTGGAACTCCTCCCTGGGTGGCATACTCATTCTGGCGTTTAACCTCCAGTTTGAGGTCAAACTGGAGGTTAAACGTGGAATGCTCCTTAAGTGAGGCTTTTCATTCTGGCGTTTAACCTCCAGTTTGAGGTCAAACTGGAGGTTAAACTTCAATCCCAGCATTTCTTATCCTTCATGATTTTGGCGTTTAAGCTCCAGTTTAGGCTTAAACTGGAACTTAAACTCCACATGTGATATACAAGCTTCCTTTATTGATTTTGTTGCTTCCTTGCTTAGCCTCTTCTTCCCTGAAATCATCCAAACAATTGCATCAAAGTCTTGCAAAATTTCATGAGAAATCTTTCATTCATAGCATTTAAGTAATATAACTAAAACTCATGGAATTTGCATCAAAATCATATTGTTTGGATGGTTCATTACTTTGTTCTTCATTTAACCATTTTTGGTTACTTTAAGCTCAAGAAAATGCATAAAACAACTAAAACTAACAGAAAAATACTAGTGAAACTAGCCTATGATGCCTTGGCATCACAACACCAAACTTAATACTTGCTTGTCCCTAAGCAAGTCCTGAGTTAATTGAGAAGAAAGTATGAAACAGAAAGCAATTACATTGGCTATATTAGCAAGCATTTGAAGTTCATCAGAAGGGTTTTATGCAGAAAGTTGCAGCATCACTTTTTCATACTTATCAGGTAAGATTATCACTTTTTCATTGCATCCATCAAAAATTGCTATGGCCTCTTGTTATTCTTATGTCCTTGGCACTTTTCTCTTCTTTGTTTTTCTTTTCTTTTTCTTAGAGCTTCTTTTGCTCCTTGTTTGCTTAGTGTTATGTGTTGCACAAGCCTTTGGCATTTTCTTTTTCTTATCAGTGCACTACACATATCCACCTTAGGCATTTTAGTTCACATTTCTTCTTGAGACATTGGTGCCCAGCACCTCTTTGTGTGACTAAATGTTTTGTATTTAGGTTGCTCTTTATAGTGGACTTTTGGTTGATAATCCCGGGTTAGTTAACCCAAGTTACCAAGTGTTGAAACACTCCTCAGAACCTATTCATCCAAGCATATCCTTAATACATAAACACCACAGGCATTTGTCTCAGAAGTTCAAACCATTGGTGCCTAGCTTATTTTCTCAATTTTTTTGCTTTTTGGTTGCCTTTTTCCGTGGCTTTTTCCTTTCCTTTTTCTTTCTTTTTCATGGCCAAAGACATTTATTCATCAAGATCCATAGACAATTTTTACTTCTACATAAAAAAATGATAATTCTACACTCTAATTTTAGTGATGTGACTAAACAATCAAGCATGCATACCACCACTTAATTCTACTTGATTTGTCACTAATTTAGCCAAGTTACTTTTGTTCAAACTTTTCTTTTATTTTTGGAAACAGAACAAGCATGGCAAGCATTTGTTTAAGAAGGTGAAGTTATATCCAAACATCTAGGCATTCACTTTATTCAAAGCACTAAACAAACACACATACTAAAAAAAAACGACTCATACAACGACTCCACCTAACACTTAAATGACTTATGATGAAAACATTCATAAAGACATGTCACCAATTATCATTTGATTATTAAGGAACGAGACCACCTCTTATTTATTGCTTGGTTCTTCTTAATTCTTGGGATCCTGCTTCTTCTTGCTTCCTGCCTCTTTTTGACTACTTATGCTTCCTTTGTCTTTTCTTATGAGCTTTTTCCAGAATCCAGCCTTTTTCATCGTTTCTTCCACTCCCTTTTCAAGGGTCATTGCCTTGTTTATTTCTCCTTCTTTCCTCCCTTTGAAATACTCATCATAAGCTGGGAATGCTGGGTCCATCTTGTGTAGATGTTCCCCTATGTAGTTAAGCTTGATTTGCGAACTGATGTTGTAGTCAGCTTGGACTGAGTATCTTGCATTCTGTAAAGTAGTGGCTTCCTTGATTGCCAAGACATTGGCATCTTGGTGTTGGCATATGTGGCTGAAGGATTCCTGTAAGTGTAGATTTTGTTCCCTTTGCAGATCAAAGAATCTTGATTCAAAGTTCCTTTGCATATCCATCATTTTTAGATGAAAGTCCTCTTGTCTTTCCTGAGACCTCGTGTATTGCTGAGACATTCCTTCCATGATTTCCTGCATTCTGCTCATATCCATGGGGTCTCTGGGAATACGTTGTCTTCTTTCAGGAGTTGCTTGCTCTTCTTGCTCTTCTTCTCTGTCTTCTCCTTCTTGTCTTTCTTGTTCTGCTTCTTGCTCGGCTTCCACTTGTTGCCCTTCTTCATTTCTTCTTCTTGTATGTCTTGGAGGAGTTGGGCCAAGAGTCATTCTGTGTGCAGTTATGGCCAGCCCAGGATATAGCCAATTAGGTCTTTCATCCTCAAGTGGTACTTTGGCATCGATGCATAGTCTAATGATGGTGCTAGGGAAATGAAGCCAGGATTCAGGGTCACTTTTCTCACTAAACTCTTGTATCTGTTCAGCAATGAGTTTATGAACTTTGATCTCTCCTCCAACCATAATGCAATGTAGCAAGATGGCTCTTTTAGGGACTATTTCTGAAGAGTTTGCAGTGGGTAGGATGGATCTCCTAACTATTGCATACCACCCTTTAGCTTCAGGTGTTAGGTCTCCTCTTCTCAAGACTCTTGGAGCCCCTCTTGTTTTTCTCACCCATTCAGCTCTGATGGCACAAAGGTCTTCAGCAATAGTTGTATAGTCAGGTTCTCCTCTCATCCTTTCGTCATAACTCGCTTGGCTGAAATGTATGTTTTTCAGGCCAAGAGTTTTCATGATTGCTTTGGGACTGAAGTCAACCTCCACCCCTCTCACATAGCTTTTGTATGTGGGGTTCTTGGTTTGATCCTCCCTTACTGCATTTGCATAAAACTCCTTCACCAAGTTGATGTTGATTCTAGTGATTGGCTTAGTTAGGAGCTCCCACTTCCTCTTTTTGATCTTTTCCCAAACACCTGGGAACTCATCCTTTTCAAGTTCAAAGGGGACCTCAGCTAGTACCGTTTTAGGTCTCATCCATTCGGCTTGAATCTCATGGAACACTGATCTGTATCTCCATGCATCGAATCCCCTGTTTTCCTCCATTGGCTGCTTGTCTTTTCTTCTTTTGTGGCTAGATGAAGCTGCCATTTTGGTAAGTGACAACTAAAGTTGACAAGGTGAAGCAAGAAGTGTTGTTGGAGGTGTGGTGAGATTGTTTTCGGCAAGAGGTGGTTATGCTATGATGAAGGAAAAAGTGTATGAAGGATGATTGATGGTGTGGGACTCGTCCCCCAAGTGGTCTTTTATAGTGCCCATGAATGAAAAATGAACGGCTAGGGTGGTTTGTGAAGGGTGGCTTGATGGTAAATATATGAATTGTAGATAAGGACGATTGGCTTTTCATTTTCTTGGAAGTATTCTGGATGCATTAGGTTGTACATGTAGCTTTCTTTTCTTGCAGAACTTCCTTTTCCCATGTGTTAGTTTCAAAGATTTATGAATTTTCTTTTTGACCAAGCACGTACCTCCCTTTGTCTTTTTCCTCCATTTTTGTCTTTTCTTTTGTACCTGCACAAACAAACAAAATTGCTATCATTTTTTTCGGTCCATGTGAATTATGAATAGTATTTGCACATGTAAAGCAATGCTTGTCTTTATGAGCTTATAGCCGTGACTTCTACATGTATGCACACTTATTATTTGGACACCAAACTTAGTTTTTGGTTAAGTCTCCTGATGACATGAAATCCATATTGGTTGTCCTTAATGAGTGTGCATATTTCTAATAAATCATAGTCACCTTGGCTCTTTGATTCTAAACAAAGTGACTACCCTAAGTAATTGAAACTAAAGCATTAAAACATATGAATGGTATACTTGTCATGAATTTTGAAATCCAGAGGAACTTCTTGCTTTTCATAAACTGTGTTCAAAAAGAACACCAAACTTAATGTTTGGTTGTGCACCTTGAAATAAAGATGGAATTCAATTTGAGTAAGATTTGGGAGTGCCATTAGGCACACCAAACTTAGAGACCAATTGTAATTTACATGCCAGGTGTAGTGCACTTAATCAATAGTTGTCCTGAGGATTCAAGTTCATGCATAAGAAACCATGCTTTATTAGAAGTAAAGCAAAGCACTAAAGGTTAAGGATACTAAAAACATGGGTTGCCTCCCATGAAGCGCTTCTTTAACGTCACTAGCTTGACGGTTGTCCCTTGTTAGGGTGGATTGTAGTGCTTGACGTCTTCTCCTCTTACTATGAAAACGTCCCCTCTTGATTCATTCATGACCTCTAAATGTTCCATAGAAAGAACTTTCTTGATTGTGAACACTTGAGGGAGCTGAGAAGGAATGGTCTTGAGGCCAGGTGGGATTGGCAGATAATGACTTGAGATCACTTTATCTCCTGGAGAAAAACCTTCAGTGGGAATTTTCTTGTTTCTCCATCCTCTTGGCAATCTCCCTATCACTCTCCCCTTTCTCTTGAGGATTTCTTTATTGACCTTTATGTCGGGAGGATCCTTCTGATCTGTTTCCACTGCTTCTTGTGGCTCTAACTCTTGTAACTCTTGTTTGCCTTCCAATGACTGTTCTAGAGTCTCAGCTGCTGGATTACTTTCCTCCAAACACGGATGGCTACTATCATCTTTAGGCTTTTCAGATTCTGGTTCAGGCTCAGATGCAGGTTTGAAGACTTTGAAAATGAGCTGTTCATCATATATTCTCAGAATTAGTTCTCCTTGTTCTACATCTATGAGTGCTCTAGTAGTGGCTAGAAATGGTCTGCCCAGAATGATAGGGTGTAAATAGCTTTCCTCCATGTCCACAATGACAAAGTCTGTGGGGAAATAATAATCTCCTACTTTCACCAGCACATTTTCAACTACCCCTTCAGCTTGCTTCTGAGTTTTGTCAGCCAGTTGTATGATTACATCAGTGGACCTCACCTCGTTCAGTTGTAGCCTCTTCATAAGAGTTAGAGGCATCACATTTATGCTAGCTCCTAGATCACAGAATCCTCTGTCAATTTTTGTTTCCCCAATGATGCAAGGGATATGAAAACTTCCTGGGTCCATTTTCTTAGAGAGGGTGTCCTTCTTGATGAGAGCACTGCATTCTTTGTTCATTGTTACAGTTTGTCCTCCCTTCAAAACTCTTTTCTTGCTTAACAATTCCTTTAAATACTTGATGTGTGTGGGCATTTGATGAAGAATCTCAAGAAAAGGAATATTGACATGCAGAGAATTAAATGTCTCTAGAAACCTTGAATAGGTTTTCCTTTTTTCACCTCCTCCTAACCTCTCAGGAAATGGTGCTTTTGGTTGGTATACTTCCATCATGCCTTTTTGCAGATCCTTGGCTTGCTCAGTTCCACTTTCCTGCTTAACTTCTTCCACATCTTCTTTCAAGATTTCTGGTTCCTGCTGTGAGGACCTGATTCCTTCTTCTGAGACTTCCTTCAATAAGGTGATGGCCTTGCATTCTTCCCATCTTACTCTCTTTTGTTCCCCTTTAGGATTCTTTTCTGTGTCACTAGGGAACACTGCAGTTGATTTGGGGGCCTGTCGAGATAGCTCTCCTACTAGAGATTCCATCCATTTGAGTTTTTCACCATGTTTTCTTAAGGTAGTTCTCACATCATCCCTGAAGCTCTTCAATTCAATTATGTCTTGGCTCATGGTTGCCATCATTCCTTCCATCCGGTTTAATTGATCTTGAAATTGTTGGTTCGGATTAGGTTGGGTATGTTGATCATTTTGGCCATGATATGATGATTGGGGGTAAGTGTTTTGTGTGGCTTGGTATGATCTTTGGTTGGAGTTTTGGTATGTGGAATTGTTTTGTTGGTTGTGGTTGTAAGGTTTGTGGTTTTGTGGTTGGGTTTGTTGGTTTCCCCACCCAAAGTTTGGGTGGTTTCTCCAGCCTGGGTTGTAAGTATTGGCATGTGGATCATATGATTGCCTTTGTTGGTTTCCCACATAATTGGCCTCTTCCCAATCACCTCCTTCAATGCCTTCTTCCTCTTGATCTTGTGTGTGTATTGCAGCCACTTGCTTTGTTTCTAATTGCCTGGTAAGCTCTGCTAGTTGCTTGGCAAACACCTTGTTTTGGGCTAGAATTGTATCAACATGGTTCAGCTCCATGACTCCCTTAGTGTTGTGCCTTTCTGATGCATAGTAGTACTCATTCTCAGCCACTGTCTCGATCACTTCAATGGCTTCCTCCACGGTCTTTTTCTTGTTCAATGAACCTCCTGATGAATGGTCTACAGCCTTCCTTGATTCATACGAGAGCCCATCATAGAAGATGTGCAATTGCACCCAATCATGGAACATGTTTGGTGGGCATTTCCTTGTCAAGTCCTTGAATCTCTCCCATGCCTCGTAGAGAGTTTCACCATCTTGTTGTCTAAAAGTCTGAACCTCAGATCGAAGCCTATTGACCTTTTGTGGAGGGTAGAAACGTGCCAGAAACTTGCCTTCCACCTCATCCCATGTGGTTAGACTCCCCCTTGGGAATGATTCCAGCCACTTAGCTGCCTTGTCCCTAAGTGAAAATGGGAACAAAAGCAGTTTATAAGCATCTTCCTGGACTCCATTAGACTTCACAGTGTCACAAATTCTCAGGAACTTTGTGAGATGTTGGTTTGGGTCTTCATTAGCACTTCCTCCAAAGGAACAATGATTCTCCACAAGTGATATTAGCTGTGGCTTGAGCTCAAAATTGTTGGCCTGAATGGGTGGTTTCTGGATGCTACTACCACAATTCCATGAGGTTGGGTTTATGTATGAACTCAGAACCCTCCTCTCAGGGATGGCATTGTTTCCATCAGCTCTCTCATGGTTATGAACTTCTCTATCCATGTTAAGATCTAAAGCTTCCTCAAAATTGTCCTCAGATTCTCCTTCAGATTCCTCTTCTCCCACTACTCTCTTCCCTCTTGCTTCCCTTCTAAGTCTATGAAGAGTCCTCTCTGGTTCAGTATATGGAGGAGTTGATGTCTCTCCTCTCCTACCTGTCATACAAGAACACAACTCAAACACAAACAAGTGAAATACTCTTGGTTAATGGAAGAGTATGGTTAGATCAATTGAGGAATTAAATCAAACAGTTAGTGAGTCAGTGAGTTAGTTGCATGAATCTAAAGGCGTAACGAAGGAAAGCATGTAACCAAGTGCAGAAATTAAAATTCAACAAGTATCTAGAACAGAATTAACAACGCAAGAGAAAATTGCTCAATCTAGTTAGCTTCCAATTTGAGAATTGTCAATCGAAAACCAATCCCCGGCAACGGCGCCATAAACTTGATGCGCATAAAACTAGTTATGCTACGATTAGGAAATTGCACGATCGGCAAAATTCCTTCCGGCAAGTGCACCGGTTATCGTCGTCAAGTAAAAACTCACAATAGAGTGAGGTCGAATCCCACAAGGATTGGTTGAGTGAGCAATTCAGATTAGAAGTTTGTTCTAGTTGAGCGGAATCAAGATTTGAGATGAGAATTGCGGAATGTAAAATTGGCGGGAAAAGTAAATGACAAGAAAATTAAATGGCTGAATCTTAAATTGCATGAATTAAAGAGCAGAATGTAAATTGCTGGAATAAAAAGGGAATGGGGATGATTGCAAGAATTAAATTGCAGAATGTAAAGAGAAAGTGGAAATCAGAAATGGGGAATTCATTGGGTTTAGGAGATATTGAAATCTCCGAATCAAAACATGTAAATCTCTTCCTCAACCAATGCATTCATTGAATTTTGCTTGGCAATCTTATATGATTGGATCCCAATTCCTTGGCTCACCAATGCTCTCTAAAAACAAACAAATTCCCAATCCCTTGGTTTAAATGTTCATAAGAAGAGATGATGCTTGATCACTGATTATACCACACAATTTCATGAACCACAATTTGGTAGGATTACATGTCACAATATCCATCCAAACCCCAATCCAATCCACTGTGAGAAAGCTTCTCTAGCATGAATCCTCCATTCCTTTCCCAAGGCTCCGAAGGATTCCAAGTATGAGTAGTTTCTTTCCCAAGACAACTACTCAATGGAATTAGATCGAGAAGCTTTCTAACAAAATTCAAGAGAAAAGATTGAAGAAGAAGATAAACTATTATTGATTCATTGAATTACAATAGAGCTCCCTAACCCAATGAAAGGGGGTTTAGTGAATCATAGCTCTGAATTCAATTACAAAGAAAAGGAAAACTAGCTAAAAGTGAAAGTAAAAGTCCCTTTCTAACTTAACTTCTATCCTATTTATACACTTTCTATATTGAGCTTCAGTTGTGCTTCTTGGGCTTTGAGGCCTCTCCTTGCTTTCCTTTTGCCTTGGGTTTATGATCCATAATCTTGATGAGGTTGTTGATCCAGATCCTGTAACATTTATTGAGCCAACTTAGTGATAATCAAATAATGACACATGACTCAATAAATTGAGATTTCAAACTCATCAATCCTTCAGGCCCAATCCCATAAACCATGATATTCAATTGGGTTTCATACCAAAGTAAGTTTAAGTTAATAATTGTGCTCAAAGACTAACTTAAATCACAATATTTTTGGCCCAGAAACCCTTTTCAAGAGTGGCGTTTAAGTTGTAGTTTAAGCTTAAACTGCAACTTAAACGCCAGACACTTCCAGTGAGGCTATTTGTAGAAACACGTTTAAGCTTCAGTTAAGGTTAAACTGAAGCTTAAACATGGAAATGGAAGAATGGTAGCCCTGGAGAGTAATGTAGTCGAACACGTTTAACCTCCAGTTTAAGGTTAAACTGGAGGTTAAACGTGGAAAAGGAATGAGGCAATCCTGGAGGTCGAACACGTTTAACCTCCAGTTTGAGTCAAACTGGAGGTTAAACGTGGAAGCTTGGAATGGTGGCCCTGGAGGTCGAACACGTTTAACCTCCAGTTTGAGTCAAACTGGAGGTTAAACGTGGAAGCTTGGAATGGTGGCCCTGGAGGTGTCGAACACGTTTAACCTCCAGTTTGGGGTCAAACTGGAGGTTAAACGTGGAGATGGAGAGAGCAACCCTGGAGTGAAGAAACTATCGAACACGTTTAAGCTCCAGTTTGAGTCAAACTGGAGCTTAAA
Organism: Arachis ipaensis; assembly: GCF_059453495.1. Classification (NCBI taxonomy): domain Eukaryota; kingdom Viridiplantae; phylum Streptophyta; class Magnoliopsida; order Fabales; family Fabaceae; genus Arachis; species Arachis ipaensis. The sequence goes on along the minus strand of NC_142440.1, from coordinate 64,999,325 downwards.
CGTGGAATGGCCCCTGGTACTCTTCCTGGTTCTGGCGTTTAACCTCCAGTTTGAGGTCAAACTGGAGGTTAAACGTGGAACTCCTCCCTGGGTGGCATACTCATTCTGGCGTTTAACCTCCAGTTTGAGGTCAAACTGGAGGTTAAACGTGGAATGCTCCTTAAGTGAGGCTTTTCATTCTGGCGTTTAACCTCCAGTTTGAGGTCAAACTGGAGGTTAAACTTCAATCCCAGCATTTCTTATCCTTCATGATTTTGGCGTTTAAGCTCCAGTTTAGGCTTAAACTGGAACTTAAACTCCACATGTGATATACAAGCTTCCTTTATTGATTTTGTTGCTTCCTTGCTTAGCCTCTTCTTCCCTGAAATCATCCAAACAATTGCATCAAAGTCTTGCAAAATTTCATGAGAAATCTTTCATTCATAGCATTTAAGTAATATAACTAAAACTCATGGAATTTGCATCAAAATCATATTGTTTGGATGGTTCATTACTTTGTTCTTCATTTAACCATTTTTGGTTACTTTAAGCTCAAGAAAATGCATAAAACAACTAAAACTAACAGAAAAATACTAGTGAAACTAGCCTATGATGCCTTGGCATCAGTTAACTAAGTGGGAGCAATAAACAATTTTTATCACAATTGATAAGGATAACTAGGATGGGATTTCCAGTTCTTATACCTTGCAATGGTTTTCATAATAATTAATTTACCTTCTTGCCAATTTATTTCCTTGTTCCCTATTTCAAAAACCCAAAAAGATACTTTTCCCATAACCAATAATAAATCATACTTCCCTGCAATTCCTTGAGAGACGACCCGAGGTTTAAATACTTTGGTTATAAATTTTATTGGGTTTTGTTACTTGTGACAACCAAAACTTTTGTATGAAAGGATTCTCTGTTGGTTTAGAAACTATACTTACAATGTGATTATTCCTATGAAATTCTTTACTGACAGGAAATCCGGTTCGTCAAACAACATGCCTTGTGAGATTTGAGCTTTAATAGATGGTTGCACTTTTCAACCATAATATTGTTCTTGTGTGTGATTTTACTCCTTCATTATTGTGATCATTGATTTGCATGATTCTGTATGTCCTGTATTTGTGTTTGGAAGCATTTAGCATGATTGAGGCCATCTTTGATGATAAACTCACTAACCTATATGGCCGACCCTTGAATTCACCTTTGTGAACCCTTTTGAGCCTATGAATCCCCTTTTGTTCTGATGATAGCACATTACTCCCCTTAAGCGGAAAACCATTGATGTCCCTGAATTACTCTTTGATTAGCTTGGGTGGATTAGTGTGTAAAGTCTAAGTGTGGGAGAATTTTGGGAATCATTGGTTATAGAGGCATCAATTCATTGTGAAAATTTTGGCAATTGGGCAATGCTCATGCATTCTATTAATTAAAAACATATGCATTCATAGTTCAATTGAAAAAAAAAACCCTTGTGCATAACAAAGTATAAAATAAAAGAGTAAATAAAGGATGCATATGCCATGTTTGAAAAAATAATGCATGAGTGAGGTGAGATAGAAAGAAATGGGTAGAAAGGTTATATTGTATTGTGAACATAGGATGTAGGATTAGGTGGACACTCAAACTAATCAAAGAACTAATTCTTTAAGTTCACTTAACCATATTTCATCCTACCTAACCCTAGCCCCATTACATCCCTCTAAGACCTCATGATATTTGTTATTCATGCATTAAATACTAGTTGATTATTAGATGACTTGCAAATCTTTGAAAGGTATGATAAAAGGAGAATTGAGTGGTTAAACCCTAAATACTGAGCGAATTGAGTGGATACACATCCGGTGAGGGGTTCGATCGCTCAATTCTATGTTCTTACGCCTCATATTGTATCTTCTGGCAAGTTGTCTAATTAGATGGTTTTGATAAACTCAATTCAATTCCTTGGACATTGATCTTAATGCATGAACTCTTTGCATTGGCCCTAAAGCTTTCGTATGATGAATTGGAATTTCATGGTTTGTTTACACCAACTCTCATTGCAGTACATATTAGTGATTAGTCTTAGGATAGTTGCATGATTTAAGTAGTATATAGCATAAAGTCATTTTCCCTTTCATCTATCTCCTTTGTGTGTGGTTAGCATGAGGACATGCTAGTGTTTAAGTGTGAGAGAATTGATGAATCCATATTTGATGATGATTTCTGGTTAGGATTGAATGGATTTTCATCACATTAACTTGCACTTATTCCCTTGAATAGCATGTTTTTGAACTTTCCTCCCAAATTGTGCTTGATTATGAAAATATGCTCTTTCGTGCCTAATTTGATCTATTTTTATTCCATCAGCCTTCCATTCGATGCCTTGATATTTTTTGTGAGTGATTTCAGGTGTATAAGGTGGGAATGGGTTGGAGAAAATGGAAGAAGAGCATGCAAAATGGAGGAAACAAGAATAATCAAAGGAGATGAGCTCAGAGATGTATGCGTACGCACAGCTGCCCAAGCAGAGAGCGTGGATTGCTTCGAGCGCGTCGCGTGTCCATTCCAGCATCGCCTAGTGTGCGTGCGCACGGCTACTTGTGCGTACGCACAGGACGAAACTTTTTGTGAGGTGTGCGGACGCACGCATCTGTGCGTCTGCACAGGTGTCCGCACATTACTTCATTAAAAAAGCATGTGCCTCGTGATTTAGGGGCTTTGGAGGCCCATTTCTGAAGTTCTCTAGCTCATATTGGAGGTGGAAAGGAAGACACAAGATAGCATATCATTAGTATAGTTTTAGAAGTAGTGGTAGAAAGTTTTAGTTCAGTTTTTCTCTAAGTTTTTCATCATCTCTATTAGGGTTTTCATTGTAAGTATTCTCTTATTATTACTCTTTATAGTTACATTGTCATTAATCTTTTCTTCTAATTCAAGTTATAGTTCAATTTTGCTTCTCTCTTGTAATTTTAATTTCTTGTTGTTGAATTTGATGTTTGATGGTTGTTTCATGCTTTCTTATGTTATTCTTGTTGATTGAGATTGATTGTTGCTTTTACTTTCAAGCTTTTTCTCATTTTTTCCATGTTTAAGCTTTTTGCCCACCAAGTGTTTGACAAAATGTCAAACATGGTTTTAGGCTAAATTTTTTGGTTCTTGGCTTGGATAAAGTGAGCAATTGGTTTTCTAGAGCTGGAATGTCCAACATTTAGTCCCAATTCTTGGGTTGTTAATTGTTCTTGTTCCCACTAACGCTAATTTGTTGCTAAAGTAATTAGGAAGCAATTTAGGATTTGTGGGTTGAGAACACTTATGCTCATTTAACTTACCTTTCAATGTGAGGGTTGATCAAGTGAGACTAATCCATCATAATTGTCATAGTTATGGTTCCAACAAGGAAAGGACCCTTAGCTCACTCCAAGCCAAGACTCTTTTTTATGCTTTTAAGCTTTCATATATTTCTATGTTAATCGCTTTCATACTTTACTTGTTTATATTACATAGTCGATTCTTTAATTTCTTAATTAGTTCAATCATTACAATTTTGCATGTTCTTTTATTGCTTTATATGTTCATTTCTTCATTCACAACCCCTTGATCACTACAACTGGAATTGCACACTCACTGTTCTAAAAGTTCTCTTAGGGAGGCAACTCGAGAGTTAAATAATCTCGGTTTTGAATTGGTTTTGCTTCTGACACATCTTGTGAATTACCAATTTTGATTGAGGTCCCATTTGTCGGGTTAGGACTATACTTACAACGCTAATCCTGATTTGGATAACCAAGCTCCTAATCCATATGCAATTTGGGCCCTCGTCACACGCCCAAGTCAAGGATGATAGCTGGCGTGCCATGCCTTCGATACCAAGTGGCACGCCCAAGTGTTTGGACCTTCACCTCCTCCTCTGGAAAATGTAACTGGTGTGCGATGCCTTGGTGTTCAAGTGGCACGCCCATGTTGGTGTGACTACTTCAAGCCTGGCATGCCATGCCTAGAGTCCCAAGTGGCATGCCCAAGTATTGGGTTAAAGTTGGCGTGCCACGCCTTTGATACCAAGTGGCACGCCCAAGTATTTGTCCCCTTTTGGATTAGTGAACTAGCATGCCATGCTCACCAGTTCAAGTGGCACACCCATTGTGTATGATGGGGTTGGCGTGCCATGCCCAGCCTGGTGTGCCACGCCCCTTTTGTATCCTTCAATCTTGCTCTCTGAAAAATGTAACTAGTGTGCCACGCCCTTGTTAAACTTCAAGATCTCCTTTCTGGAATTACCAACTGGCGTGCCACGCCCTAGTGTTGGCGTGCCACGCCCAGCTTCACACGCCCAGCTTTATTTGTTGTTTTCTTCCTTTTTTGTTGCTCTTTTCACCTGAAATTCAACACAAACCCATTTCAAAGCAATGTACCATAATATTTATCATTTGGTTCATGAAATTGCATTGATTCAATGATATTATGCTCTTTTTATGGTCCTTTTAGATAGGAAAAAGAGGTAGACGATGCAAGTCATCAGTGGACAGGAAGGTAATGAGCAAGGAGTTGAGATTGGTAATAGACTTGGAAGGGGAAATAGTGATGGGTTGGATATACATGAAGCAGGCCCAAGTGCCACACCTAATGCAAATCCAATTGTTGAGGAAGTGGATTCTGACTTTGACAAGCCTTGTGAGTATGAGAGTGAGGCATTTAATAGTCCAATCTCAAGTGATGATGAAGGAGAACATGCTACGATGCATTCAATGAAGATTGTGCTTATGGAGAAGTTGATTCAAGGTTGGACAAATGTATGACACTATAGATGCATTCAAGAAAGCCTTGAATGATTACATTGCTTATGAGAAAAAGGATGCAATTTGAATCAAGAATGAGAAAGAGAGGATATGAGTAGCTTGTGCTGGTGAAAACTGTCCTTGGTTGACATTTACATCCTGGAATAGTAAAGAGGTATGATCTAACTTCTTGTATTTTACTTGTGTAAACTGTAATAACATGTAATCCTAATTCAACATTATTTATATGATAATGCACAGGGATGTCATGTAGACATGTTGTAGTAGCAATTAGCAAGATTGGTTTAAAGGTTGAGGACTTTGTACACCAATAGCTGACTATAAATTCAATCAGAGAGACTTACTTCTATTGTATCCAACCTGTGTAAGCAATGAAAAATATTAGAAGCCCACTGAGGCTCTAAGAAAATTTCCTCCCATTATTAAAAGACATGCACATTGTCCACAACAGAAAAGAAGAATAGATTCTATAGAGAATGACATGAACACAAACAAGATAAAGAGGAGCTTCGAAGTAACTTCTCGTATGTGCGGCCAAAAGGGACACTACTACAAGACCTGTAAGAATGACGCTACAAATCCTTCTTGAAAGCCAATGACAAAGAAAGAAAGGATTGCAAAGACTAAAGAGGATCAACAGGCAAATAAAGTATGAAGCTAAGTACTCTTGTACTATTCCATTTGGGGATCGATCTGTTATTATATTTGGTTTGTCAATGACTTAAATGTCCCAAAAATTGATTACATAGGAGTTTATATGTCCTTTATCAATTTTGGTAAGGGGTTAAGTATCTGCTTGGCCTAACTGGATTACTTAATATCTGCTGGCTAATGCAGCAAAATCCAACAAATCCAACACCTCATCATCTACTCCTAGTGCTAATAATACTAAAGTGCTATATAACAATCTGGTGGGACTTAGATACATTTCATTTATGTACAATAACAAATTTTATATCTTTACCTTATTGAGTGTGCTATGTGAAACTAGGCTAAAGCTAAAAAGTATAACAAAAAGAAGTCCAAGAGAGCAATAAAACCTCCAGCAACAAGTGAAGAGATCTTGTTATCTCAATTTGCTCTCCAACGAGAGCTCCTTTATCTTATTATTGATAATCTATTGATCAATTGATTCTGTATACATGTTGGAGATGATAGTAAAGATAAGACAGCTAACACATCTCAATTGAATTCATCTGCATCAGCTAGTAAGGTGCCACAACATCCAACCAACCTAGCTCTTCAAAGAAGTACAGTTTTTAGGTCCCCAACTCCCTAAGCATTACCCCAATCTATTCTACCAACTATGGCACTATGTATTCCTCTAGCAAATGCAAAACCATTTGCTCCACATAGTGTGTCATCCGAAACAATAGCAGTTGCTAGTGCTGGAATTACATCAAGAATTTTCAACTTCATCTTTACATGTGGGTTTAAACCTCCTAAGAAGATTGGATAAATTGTGATATTTTGTTTTAGTTTATTAGTAGTATGTTGGTAGTATGTTATTAGTATTTGAGACTGAATTCAAGACCTTCTAATGATATATTTTGGTGTAGCAGCATCTTACTATCTTTAGAAAAAGTATAACATGGTATTAGATATAAGAACATATTTTGATGTAATATTTTAATATGGTATTTTAGTGTGGCAGCAACTTGCCTTCTTTAGAGAATGTATATAACTACAAGATTATGTTTATGTTAAATGTTCATTTAGTTGTTCTTCACGTTTCATTAGGTTTTCCTCCGCCTTATAATTTTGATTCTGATAGTATCTCCCGTGTTCACCACTAGATGCTTGATAAATAGAAGATACATATTCATCAAGTAATGGATAGAAATTGCAATGAGGTGATGCAGTCTTCAATAACAATAACTACACATCAATAACATTGAAATAAATATCGTTTAACAATAATCACACATCAGTAACATTAAGATAGAAATCATTTAACAAATAATGAACCACATGGTTAACAGTACCTTAAAATTTGGACATCCAAAAAATAGCTTGTCTGGATTTTTCTCTATTCTTGACATGTATAGAATAGCATAAACTCCACATTTACATGTAGGAACAACAAATCTTCTTCTGGTGTGATTACTCACAAGCATATCCTTCTTTGCCACTTTAGCTATGCTCGTCACCTCCATCTCCTTCAACTCCACTCTTGTTCATTTTTTAAGGTTTCGCAGCTTGCAGAACAACAAATAGAAGTTTTCATACGAGTATTCAATCTATTGTGACATTGTTTTCAATTGAAGAGTTAGGGTTAATTAGATCTTTGTCGAATTTCATCTGTGCGTCGTATCAGTTTCCATCCAATTCGAAATTAATAGTTCAAGAGATAATGGATATCTCATCCCATTAATAATCTATGTAAGCATTTTTTTTCGTTAGCCTTTAACATTAAACTTGATGAAAGAATGACATTATCCTAAAATTTATGAGAATAGAAACCGATTTAAGATTTTTAAATTCTCAGAAATGGTGTTGTCCTGGAGGTAAAGGTCAAGATCAGGATCAAGATCGGATGATTGTTTACTGTATTTGGATTTTAGACACAAACTTCGTCCAAAGTATGGTTGCGTCCATACTCCCCCCAAAAAATGCTTAGTGTGTTAGCAGTCGAATTCAACTTAAAACCTTAATCAAAGTTGTCATCAACTTTCATAATGTTGTCAAAGCTTGCTACCTCTTCTCTAGCTTTGTTCTCGCCGTGTTTCCAATTCAATGCCAAAAACCTCAACCTCTCTTGCACAAAACCCTTATTCTTCAAACACCTTCGAAGAAGAGCAACCATGTCTATTCCCTTCGATTTTGGTTTTCTAAGTGAAGGAACTCTTCCATCAGTTTGTTTCTCCAATCCTCGAGCCGAATCTGAAACCAAGTTACAGGACAAGGTGCCAGTTTTTCTATTTTTTTGTTGCTCTATTAAAGGGAGAAGATGAGAGAATAAGGCCATTTTAGTGCTTACTTTTGTATTATTCTCTTAATTTAGGAATCTGGATCAGACAAATGGCCAATTCTCCAGCGATGGCAGGTGCCTTGGCAATGGCAAACACTTGCGTTAACTTCTCTGTCCTGTGGATTAGGGTTTGTTTTGAATACCTACCGTGATTTCATATTAAATGTGTCAAATAATGTAAAATCATGTAGAATCATATTACTGTTACCGTTGATTTGTGTGTTTATTCAGTTATTTGCTTGGTTTTTGAAGGTTCTAGTGTTAATTCTTTTCCAACTAGTTTCGTTTTCACAGGTTTGGTTGAGGCAGCAGCAGTAATAAATCTAAGCATTCAGTATGATGAGCTATGTTTAGATGAGAAATCAAAGATAAGTTTCACGGAGCAGGGGTATGCAACATCTTTTTTAGACTATTACCCTTATGCTTTCACAAATTCTTTTGGCAAATTGTGAAGTAGCTTCTACTTTTTCGCTTTTGGTTAGTGATTGTTAAGGATATTGAAGTGATGCAGGCATTTCATGTTTTTATAGCGAGACCACAAGATAATGCTTATAGTAGTCAGTAATGTAACTTATGCAAAAATTTTATTTTTAACTTTAGGTCTTTGCCTTTTTGACTATTTTCCTAATTTGGAAAGCACTTAATCATGTAAATCTATCTAAATAACATAATTGTCTTTCCAATGTTAAAGTAAAGTCTGTTCTGATTAGGTTATATTTTTGTATTCATTTGGCAGCCTTATAACTGCTGTTGCACATGGAATTATTTATCGTATGGCTAACAGTTAACAGCCACTGTCAGAAGACTTCTTCAAATATGATAATTGATCATTCCAAAAGTTTTCAGAATTTCATAGAATACAAGCAAATAGTTTCAAATGTTTATATATATGCCAACAATTTATTCCACTACAGAATGTGTTGTAGCTTTCTTGCATAATTATTGTTGCAGTGTGTTGTCTCAAACCTCATTCTAGTCAGATTTTGATCTATAGAATCATAGTATCTTATGTTGTTGCTTATCTCATCTTCATTTAAAGGTGAAACAATATTTCAGATTGGGGAGTACCTTTCGATCTTCAAAAGGGATGGCTTTTGTGGGCAAGAATCGGACTAGCTGGTGCCCTAACTGCCATGGCGATGACTGGAGCTGTCATGTCCTTCTTTAGTGGTGAAACTCTGGAAATGGTGGTAAATAATCTTGGCTTTCAATGGGAGATGGCCAGTTTCAGCCACTGAAGTAGCATAATTGTTTAAGTACTCTGTACTGACTCCACTTCAATAATTTGTAATATGTTTCCATCTTAGCATGAAGCTTTACAGCTGACTATAGCCAAATTGGGTTTATTGAATGCCGAATATTAGATGCTCAAAATCTTAGGGGCAAGTTATTTCCTGTTCAAGATTACCTAATTTGTTCATAGGAGTTAATTAAGCTTGTGTGATTTTGATCTTTGGATTGTAAGAACCGCGATTAATCGAATAGGTTAAATAAGTGATTAATTATCCAAATTTGATTCCAAAAAGTTAGAGTGATAACTTGAGGTTTTAAACATCATTTTTGGACTCAGTGGGCCTTTCCGAGTCAGAAAATGTGTTTTCTACAAAAAACCGTGAAAAACTCTGAACTGGCAGTTGAACCGGTTGAACCGATTCAAGTCTGTCCGGTGCTGCTCGAGAGAAAGTTGAAACAATCAAAAACCTTATAAAAACACTAGAAATGGAAAAACGGACGTTAATTTTAAAGGTTTGGCCCGAAGTTGGGCCAAACAGACTAAAAACGCTAACGGGTTGGACCAAAACCAAGTTGGGCCCAAGCCCAACATATATAAGGGTTCATTAATGAACCCAATCACTCATAACATACTCAAACACACCCACACATTACTGAAGAGAAGAAGAAGAAGAGAAACCCCAAGAGCACTATTCATCCTCTTCTTCTCTATCTAATATCTTCAGCTACGCTGCTCCGATTTGTGTGCCGTCAGCGGCTACGCATTTCTTGTGACGAGCTCTACAAAATCCAGCCAAGAAACTGGTAAGAAAAACTTGAATCTCTCTCAGTTCTTCTTCTCAAAATTTCGGGTATCTAGGGCTTGGGATTAAGTGAGTTTTTGTGATTCTTAGTGTTTAGGTTCACTCTAATCCTTGCTTAGCTTTGGGTTTTGACATCCAAATCTGTTTGGAAAGCTAAGAGCCTTTGAATTCTTGTGAACTTTTGATTTATGTTAAGCCCTAGGTTGATTTTGTGGTGATTTATATTTATATAGCTTGATTATTGTGAGTTTGGAGCTTGTTGGTGCTTGATGGAGTTACATTGGTGGTTGGATTTTAGTTGAAAGCTCATTTGGTTCATATTGGGAATCGGCCAAGGTATGGTTTCAGTTTCTTCTATGTAGTATATAATATTCATGGACACTTAGGCTAGTAATCCATACGATAGGATTGGATTTGAATGCTTGATGAATTGTTGGATGTTATTGTATGATGATGTTTGATGAAATGATTATTTTTGAGTTGATATTGATGATTGATAGTGATGTGATGAGGATGTATGATTTGTGGAGTAGAGGAGTGAATTGTGTTGATAAATGTGATATTGATGTTGATTGATTGGTAATAAAGTTGGAAAAATGCTAATGAGGTTTGATTATATGTAATATATTAATGTTGCAATTGAGAATGAGGTAAAGTGAAGAAATATGTGGCAAGCTTGGTGTAATATATCATAGAGTGTTGATTTTGATGAGAATTGGAGTTTGGAATGGTTTGGTTTGGTCTTGGTTGTGTTTTATAAAGGAATTGTGGAAATTGTGATTTTGGGTAAAAGTTAGTTTTTGGAGAACTTTGTTTGATCATAACTTTTGCCTTGGTTTTCAAAATTAGGTGAATTTAGCTAAGAATTAAAGATCTTTGAAAACCCTTTAAATCGATATAAAGTTTGTGAAATTTAGAATTTTGTAGTGGAAGTTATGATCATTCAAAGTTGGTGTTAAAAATCTGAAATTCTGCAAAGTTGCAGAATTTTATGATTTTTTATATGTGCGCACGCATAGCCTTGTGCGGACGCACAACCTGCGAAAATTTTGATCTGTGCGGACGCACACACCTGTGCACATGCACAGGTAGGAAAATGCGTTCTGTTTGCAGCGCTAGCACAGCTTGTGCGCGCACATATCTAAGGAAGAATTTCAACCTGTGTGGACGCACACGTTGGGAAGGCCAGTCTGTTGGGGGAGCTGGCATAGGTTGTGCGAGTGAATAGAATTTTTTAAGTTTTGACACCTGTGCGTACGCACACCCCTGTGCGTACGCACACCTTTTAAAACTCTCAGGAGCGTGCGCGCGCACATCCCTGTGCGGTCGCACACGCCCTGTTTCTCAAATTTTGCTTTGTTTTCTACTATTCTACCTCTCCAACAAGGTTGTAAGCTTCTATAACACCTTTTTAAGACTTTTGGGCATATATTTGGATACATGAAAATAGGAAAGGATTTTAAGGGTCTTAGACGATATTATTTGGAAAAATTTAGAAAACGGAGGCCTAGGTTTCTGGCGTACTGAAGGTGGTTTAAAATTATGTGGTGAATGGTTGATGAATGAGATAAGGATTAAGGAACTTTGAGTTCGGAACTGAAATGTGAAAGAACAGTGGTCGAAATGAGTCGATGGCTCTGAATGAAGTGATGGATCCATCTTGTATTAAAAATATTTTTGAAAACCACTGCACTACTTTTCATTGAGATTATGAGACGTTATGCATCCGGTAGGGGCCGAGGTTAGATCCCGCCTGTCGAGGTAGTGGCGGCGGCATAAGGGCGGTGGTTCATCCCGCTTGTGCTTAGATGTGAGACTGGTGGCAATAGATCCCGCTCGCATCCCTTCAGATCATCAAAGCGTACAGGCACAAAACCTTGGATAGTGATCCGAGCACTATATCTCGGGGGTTCCCACACCATGATTCTGAAGGGCAACATCTCCATAGAGATGTGTCGGGTTGGCAGTTGAACCAACAATGTGATATCATAGCCAATAGGACAGGCATTCATCATGTGCATTTTCCATCTGTTTGTATGCTTTGCTGACTTGAGATTTTTTGCCAATTTGTATAACATGCCTAATTGCTACTTGAATTAATTGCTTATTATGCTCCTACTTGTGTTTTACTTGCATTGTATATAATTGTGCTTTCCACTGGGATTGAGGAGGTTCGGAAGGCGGAGGCGAGGGGATTGCATGGAGGGTAGGCTAGTGAAGGCTATGGGACAGCGGTGTGGGTTTAGATAAGAAACTTTCCTAAGATGTAGTACCCGGTTTATTTATGTTAAGGTTTTATATAATTATGCTTAATTGTTTTAGTATGCCTTAAGTTTGAATCTTGTGATGGATATGGAGCTTAGGATTGCCTTTAGCGTCCTGTGATCTTATATCCGACATCACTGGGCACTGTTACCATACTAAGAACCTCCGGTTCTCATACCATATTTCTATTGTGTTTTTCAGATGCAGGTCGCAACCCACCTCGGTGAGTTATTTTGGACGGTGACAGAAGCGGAGGATCTTGGATTCCTTTGGAGTCTTTTTGGTTTATTTTGTTTATATGTCTCTCACTTTCGTATTTTGGTTTTGCCTAGAGGCTTGTATTTGAGAGAACCAAACTGTATAAGCTATTTTTACTGTCAGGTTTCTGTATGGTCTGTATATGGCTAGCCCGCTTAAACTCCGCGAGTCGTGGCTAGATTTCTTATGATATTAAACTATTATACTATTATCTTTGTTTATATCACACCTGTTTCTTGTGTTTTAAGTTAAACGCTTCGTTAGTGCATTTTGCGCTTTTAAATTCTAACTTTGAGCAATATCTTTCATCGGGCTTCTAGATTATATTATTCCTTATATATATATATATATATATATATATATATATATATATAGGAGCTTAGAATTGTCGTAAGCTCTGATTAACCTTTGCTTTACGACGCGAGGTAAAGCTTAGGCTAATTAGGGTGTTACATGGATCATCTCTGATTTAGCTTCTTTTCAAATTCACTCTCTTGTTACGTTGCTTCTATCAATTGGATCTTTGAATATCACTTTCAGGTTCTTTGCAATAGTTATTCCGTATGCTTTTATGTTCCCCATAAAGATCCCTATTTATGCTTTGGAAATTTTTATTTAGCTGGTTTAGATGAAAGAGGATGATTACGTTAAGTAGTTGACAGCAAGCCTAAAGTCTTGCTTAATCTTCACGAACAGGAAATGGTTGCTCTAATGGATGACTTTGATCCCTGTATACCTTGGTGTTGTACATGCTTGCTAAGCACTTTCAAGAATCAATTGACGATGCATAATTTTTGTAGATATAGTACCTATCCCACTGAATGTAGGTTCTATAAGGGGCATATAAATTCTAAATTGGAGGTGAAAATTACAGATTCTGTACAATATACTTTACGTAGTAGAGATGATAATTTTGCATTGGATGGATGGACATATTGAACAAGAACAATATAGGGTTAATAATGAATGTATTAAACAAAAGGCTTGGATGTTGATGACATGTCATCTTATGTTAGCTTTTCAAGCATTTTTTCACTTGTTTCATTAGGTTTTATGCACTTTCTTATATTGTAAGTAAGTAATTTAGAGTGGATTTGCATGGTTTTGTTGAATCAATCAACCATCCTTTATTTGACACAAAATCATGAGGTTTAAGCTAGAATTGGTTAGTTTTTGAATGATTTATAAACCTTGTGAATTTGGTGATGCTTTGATTGGTTGTTTTAATTACTTGTAGGAGAAGAAAAGAAAGAAAAAAGGAAAGCGTGGCCTAAGGAAACAAAAGCGTGGTGCATCAACTAAGGCAAGGCCATGGCGCTCTCTTATTGAGCGCAGCGCTCTCTATTTGAGTGCTAGTCCAAAGCCAAGGAAGCAAGGCCAAGGCGCTACGTTGGGTGATTTAACCGAGCGCTACAAGGAACCAAAGAGAACAAGGAAAAATCAATAGCGCTCAGTTAACTTTGTTAACTTTATCGGGCGCCTCATGAGAAAAAAAGCAAGGCAATGTCAAGGAAAGGTGGAGCAAAGGTTCGAACCTTGTGCTAGGAACGAAGGAGTGCTACAAGGCTTGCAAGGAAATTGGCCAAAATGGCTTCACAAAGAATCGAACTAGGCACATGATGAACCAAGAGAAGCGCTACACCAAGCAAGGGAGCAAAGGCATTGGGCACTCAGTTACTTTACTTCACTGAGCGCCATTACTTCATAAAGGAAATTGGCCAAAAGGTGCACCAAAGTGGCTTCACTGGGAATCGAAGGGGGAGCTTCCACTCAAAGCAAAGGGCGCTGCGTTGTGTTAGTTCACTGAGCGCTATACTTGCAAGGAAATTGGGCACAAAATGCATTCACCATTGTTCGAATTGGGAACCTCACATACAAAGCAAAGGCGCTGCGTTAGTTTAGTTAACTTAGCGCTATGAAGGCACGAGCCCAAGAAACAAACTATGTAGTGCTACGTTTGCTCATTCAACTGAGCGCTTCCCTGAGGGGCCTTGGTCCAAAATTAATTAAATTCAATTCTTCACCAAATTTGAAAAGCCCACTCCAAAGTCTGAAGATCAAAAATTAGAAAGTGTATAAATAGGAGTTATTTTGATTTGTGGAGGACTTTGGACTCTCACTTTTGAACCTTCTTTTATTTTTAGTTTTATTTTTTAGCTCACTTTTACATTTTAGCTTTGAATTGGGAAAATTGGGATTGAGATTTGAGTTCTCTTCCTCCTTTTCTTACTTCTGCATTTTTTGCTTTCTGTTTTGCAATTTTGGATTGAGATTGAAGAAATTCTGTTTCAAATCTTGATCTGAAATCCATTTTTGTTCTTCTTCTACATAATTAAGAGAATTGAGGATTAAATCTGAGTTTCCTTTACTGCTTTCATTTACAATTCTTCTGCAATTTGTTTTCTGTTTGATCAAGGAAGGAATTGAGATCTAGATCTACTTTCTAGTCTCATTGATTCCCTGAGATCTTGAATTTCTTTCCTAGCTTTTACAATTGAGCTGAATTTACTTTCTGTTTTGTTCTTCAAGCAATTTTGCTATTCTGTTTAGATCTTCTATAATTTATTTCATCTCCTCCTTCTCTGATTGATTGCATTTTACATTTACCTGTTGAATTCTAAATCCCAGCTCCCACATAACTTTACTATTTAAGCAATTTACATTTATTGCACTCTAAGCATCAGTCATTTACATTACTTGCTCTTTAAGATTCAGCTCTTTTACTTTCTTGCAATTTAAGTTTCATGCAATTTAATCTTCTGCACTTTATTTCTCTGTCAATTTCCCCTCTTCCTTCTATTTTCATGCAATTTAGCTTCTGTTTATCACAATTCACTCAACTCATCAACTGTTTGCTTAACTAAATCAACCATCTAACTAAAATTGCTCAATCCTTCAATCCCTGTGGGATCGACCTCACTCATGTGAGTAATTACTACTTGATGCGACCCGGTACACTTGCCGGTGAATTTTGTGTTGGATCGTTTTCCACACATCAAGTTTTTGGCGCCGTTGCCGGGGATTGATCTAGATTGACAATCATTAAGTAAGATGGTGGTCTAGATTAAGCACTTTTTCTTTGTTTTTGTTTATTTTCTTTATTTTTAACTAACACACTAACTCTACTAACTCTCACTGCACTCAAGCTACAGAGTGCTCTTGTGTTTCTTGTTGTTCTGGTTGTATGACAGAAGCTAGGAGAGAGGTCTCCACCTCTGGTGATCGTGACAAAAGGACTCTTCGAAGACTGAGAAGGGAAACCAGAGGAAAAGGAGTCATTGGTGGAGAAAATTTTGAAGAAGAATACCAGGAAATGGAGGAGAATCCAACAAATCCACCAGTGGGAGTGGCCAACAACAATGGTCAACCACAAAGGAGAGTCTTAGCTTCATATACATTTGCTAATCCAAGGCATTGTGGGAGTAGCATTCTTACCCCAAATGTCAATGCAAACAACTTTGAATTGAAGCCCCAGCTCATCACATTGGTACAAAACAACTGCTCCTATGGAGGAAGTCCAATAGAAGATCCAAACCAGCATTTATCTACCTTCTTGAGGATCTGTGATACAGTGAAATCCAATGGTGTGCATCCAGAAACATATAAATTACTATTGTTCCCATTTTCATTGAGGGACAAGGCTGCTCAATAGCTTGAAACCTTCCCCTAAGGAAGCATCACTAGCTGGGAGGATCTAGTGAATAAATTCTTAGCCAAGTTCTACCCCCCTCAAAGGATCATTAGGCTCAAGACTGAGGTGCAAACATTCACACAGATGGATGCAGAATCTCTCTATGAGGCTTGGGAGAGATACAAGGCTCTAATTAGAAAATGTTCCCCTGAAATGTTCAATGAATGGGACATCCTTCAGAACTTCTATGAAGGATTGACTCTGAAAGCTCAAGAAGTACTAGACCATTCAGCAGGAGGTTCTTTACAACTGATGAAGACAGCAGAGGAAGCCCAAAACCTCATTGATATGGTGGCAAATAATCAATACTTCTTTTCTCATCAAAGGCAACACCAACCAGCCCAAAGGAAAGGAGTCTTGGAGTTGGAAGGTGTGGACACCATCCTAGCTCAAAACAAGGTAATGCAACAGTAAATCCAGCAACAATCTGAGTAGATGGCTAAGAGAATTGATAGCCTCCAAGTTACAGCAGTGAATACAAGCCAACCATCACCCACATGGGGGCAAAATAAAGAAAACCAAGAAGATCAGCAGTAGGAACAAATTCAATATGTGCACAACCAAGGCTCAGGCCAAAATAAAGTTTATGGTGACACCTACAATTCATCCTAGAAGAACCATCCAAATCTCAGATGGGGAGATAACCACAATCAAAACCAGCAACCATGGCAAAGAAATTCAAACCAAAAAAACTCAAGAAACACAAGCAATAACAACCAGCAAAACACTAACCCCAATCCATACAGAAAACCCCAAAACAACTACCCAAATTCCAGCTACTATCCACCCAATAACCCAACCACTAACTAAAACACCTATCATTTACCTTCAACATCTCACAACCAGCCACAAACATCACAAGACACTTAAAGGATCTCCAATTTGGAGATATTGATGAAAAAGATGATGAAGCACCAAGAGATAACAAGCAAGAATCAGGAAGCTTTAATAAGAAACTTAGAGAGGCAGATTGGACAACTGTCCAAACAAGCGGTGATCAAAAGGCCAACAAGCTCACTCCCAAGTGATACCATTCCAAATCCTAAAGAGGATTACAAAGCCATCCAACTGAGGAGTGGAAGAACCTTGGTGAAAGACAAAGAAGATAACAAAAAGCCTATGGACAATGACAGAGCTAGCAGCAAGCATGATAAAGCCAACAATAAGGAAGAAGATGTACTAAGCAAGCAAGCTCAAGAGAAGCTTAATGAAAAGGATGACCAGCCAAAAAATCTAAGTAAAGGGAAGCAAGTAATGGAAGAACCATCTCAAGGACAGAAGCAAGTGGAGAAGGCTCTCACACCTCCCTTGCCATACCCTCAAAGGTTCAACAAGGAGACCAAGGATCAACACTTCCCCAAATTCCTTGAAGTCTTCAAGAAGTTGGAAATCAACATCCCCCTGGCCGAAGCATTAGAGCAGATGCCTCTATATGCTAAATTTCTGAAAGAACTTATCAATAAGAAGAGAAGCTGGCATGAGAAAGAAACCATTATGCTTACACAAGAGTGTAGTGCTGTAATTTAAAGAGGTCTCCCACCAAAACTCAAAGATCCTAGGGGCTTCTTTGGTGCACGAAATTGTGATGTCCAGGCTCGAACAATCCCTGGTAATGCCTCCAAAGCTTGGTGCTTTGATCTTAATTCATAATTGTCACAACTTCGATACAACTAACCAGCAAGTGCACTGGGTCGTCCAAGTAATACCTTACGTGAGTAAGGGTCGAATCCCACGGAGATTGTTGGTATGAAGCAAGCTATGGTCACCTTGTAAATCTCAGTTAAGTTGACTCATATGGGCTACAATATATTATGTAAATAAAACATAAAGAATAGGGATAGAGATACTTATGTAACTCATTGGTAGGAATTTCAGATAAGCGAATGGAGATGCTTTTCGTTCCTCTGAACCTCTGCTTTCCTGCTATCTTCATCCAATCAGTCTTACTCCTTTCCATGGCTGGCTTTATGTGATACATCACCACTGTCAATGGCTACTTTCGGTCATCTCTCGGGAAAATGATCCAATGCCCTGTCACGGCACGGCTAATCGTCTGGAGGCATCACCCTTGTCAATGGCTTCATCTTATCCTCTTAGTGAATAATCTGCTCACGCACCCTGTCACGGCACGGCTATTCATCTGTCGGTTCTCGATCATGCCGGAATAGGATTTACTATCCTTTTGCGTCTGTCACTAACGCCCTGCAATCGCGAGTTCGGAGCTCGTCACAGTCATTCAATCATTGAATCCTACTCGGAATACCACAGACAAGGTTTAGACCTTCCGGATTCTCTTGAATGCCGCCATCATTCTAGCTTACGCCACGAAGATTCTGGTTAGGAGATCTAAGAGATACTCATTCTAGCTTAATTCATGTAGAACAGAAGTGTTTGTCAGGCACGCGTTCATAGGGGGGAAGGATGATGAGCGTCACACATAATCATCACCTTCATCACGTTCTTGGGTGCGAATGGATATCTTAGAAGCGAAATAAGAAGAATTGAATAGAAAACAGTAGTACCTTGCATTAATCTTTGAGGAACAGCAGAGCTCCACACCTTAATCTATGGAGTGCAGAAACTCTACCGTTGAAAATACATAAGTGAAGGTCTAGGCCTGGCCGAGATGGCCAGCCCCCTAAACGAGATCACAGGATCAAAATACAATCCAGGATGCCTAATACAATAGTAAGAGGTCATATTTATAATAAACTAGTTACTAGGGTTTACATGAGTAAGTAATTGATGCATAAATCCACTTCCGGGGCCCACTTGGTGTGTGCTTGGGCTTGGGCTTGAGTGTTACACGTGCAGAGGCCATTTGTGGAGTTGAACGCCAAGTTCTGTGCCAGTTTGGGCGTTCAACTCTGGTTTTGGATCCTTTTCTGGCGCTGGACGCCAGATTTGGGCAGAAGGCTGGCGTTGAACGCCAGTTTACGTCATCAATTCTTGGCCAAAGTATGGACTATTATATATTGCTGGAAAGCCCTGGATGTCTACTTTCCAACGCAATTAGAATCGCGCCATTTCGAGTTCTACAGCTCCAGAAAATCCACTTTGAGTGAAGGGAGGTCAGAATCCAACAGCATCAGCAGTCCTTTTTCAACCTCTGAATCTGATTTCTGCTCAAGTCCCTCAATTTCAGCCAGAAAATACCTGAAATCACAGAAAAACACACAAACTCATAGTAAAGTCCAGAAATGTGAATTTAACATAAAAACTAATGAAAACATCCCTAAAAGTAACTAGATCCTACTAAAAACATACTAAAAACAATGCCAAAAAGCGTATAAATTATCCGCTCATCACAACACCAAACTTAAATTGTTGCTTGTCCCCAAGCAACTGAAAATCAAATAGGATAAAAAGAAGATAATATACTATAAATTCCAAACTATCAATGAAACAGAGCTTCAATCATATGAGCGGGACTTATAGCTTTTTGCCTCTTGAATAGTTTTGGCATCTCACTTTATCCATTGAGGTTCAGAATGATTGGCATCTATAGGAACTCAGAGTTTAGATAGTGTTATTGATTCTCCTAGTTCAGTATGATGATTCTTGAACACAGCTTCTTTATGAGTCTTGGCCGTGGCCCTAAGCACTTTGTTTTCCAGTATTACCACCGGATACATAAATGCCACAGACACATAATTGGGTGAACCTTTTCAGATTGTGACTCAGCTTTGCTAAAGTCCCCAATTAGAGGTGTCCATGGTTCTTAAGCACACTCTTCTTTTGCTTTGGACCTTGACTTTAACCGCTCAGTCTCAAGTTCTCACTTGACACCTACACGCCACAAGCACATGGTTAGGGACAGCTTGGTTTAGCCGCTTAGACCAGGATTTTATTCCTTTAGGCCCTCCTATCCACTGATGCTCAAAGCCTTGGGATCCTTTTTATTTGCCCTTGCCTTTTGGTTTTAAGGGTTATTGGCTTTTTCTGCTTGCTTTTTCTTTTTCTTTCTATTTTTTTTTTCGCCTATTTTTTTCTTTTTTTTTTTTTTTCTGCAAGCTTTGTTCTTTGCTGCTTTTTCTTGCTTCAAGAATCATTTTTATGATTTTTCAGATTATCGAATAACATGTCTCCTAGTCATCATTCTTTCAAGAGCCAACATATTTAACATTCTTAAACAACAACTTCAAAAAACATATGCACTGTTCAAGCATACATTCAGAAAACAAGAAGCATTATCACCACATCAATATAATTAAACTAAGTTCAAGGATAAATTCAAAACTTATGTACTTCTTGTTCTTTTGAATTAAAACAGTTTTTATTTTAAGAGAGGTGATGGATTCATAGGACATTCATAACTTTAAGACAGAGTTACTAACTACTAATGATCATGTAATGAAGACACAAACATAGATAAGCACATAACATAGAAAATGAAAAACAGAGAAAGTAAGAACAAGGAATGAGTCCACCTTAGTGATGTCCTTGAGCTCTTCTATGTCTCTTCCTTGCCTTGGCTGCTCCTCCTTCATTGCTTTTAGATCTTCTCTGATTTCATGAAGGATGATGGAGTACTCTTGATGTTCCACCCTTAGTTGCTTCCAATAATTGTGTGGAAGAAAATGTATCCCCTGAGGTATCTCAGGGATCTCTTGATTTGCAATCAAATGTTCTACCACTGAGCTATAGACCCTTGATGGAAGCTTTTGTCTTCCCTTTCCTCTTTCTAGAGGTTTCTCTGGCCTTAGGTGCCATCAATGGTTATGAAAAAAACAAAAAAGCTATGCTTTTACCACACCAAACTTAGAATGTTGCTCGCCCTCGAGCAAAGGAAGAAGGAATAGATGAAGAAGAAGATGTGGAAATAAAAACTAGGATTATGAGGAGGTAAAGTGGGGATCCTGTGGGGTCCACAGATCCTGAGATGATCCTGTGGTGTCCACAGATCCTGAGGTGTCAAGGCATTTACATCCCTGCACCAATTTAGGCATGCAAAATGCCCTTGCACACAACTCTGGGCGTTCAGCGCCAGGTTGGTGCCCCTTTTGGGCGTTCAACGCCCCTTTGCTGCCATTTCTGGCGTTGAATGCCAGAACCATGCTTGTTCTGGGCGTTCAGCGCCAGGATACTCCCATTCTGGGCGTTCAGCGCCAGAACTATGCTCTGTTCTGGCGTTTGAACGCCAGACAGATGCTCCTCCAGGGTGTGATTTTTCTTCTGCTGTTTTTGATTCTGTTTTCAATTTTTATATTTATTTTGTGACTCCACATGATCATGAACCTAAGAAAACATGAAAAACAATAAAAATAAGAATTAGATAAACATTGGGTTGCCTCCCAACAAGCACTTCTTTAATGTCAATAGCTTGACAGTGGGCTCTCATGGAGCCTCACAGATGTGCAGAGCTTTGTTGAGACTTTCCAACACCAAACTTAGAGTTTGACTGTGGGGGCTCTGGTTGACTCTGCTTGGAGAGAAGCTTTTCCTGCTTCCTCTCTATGGGTGCAGAGGGAGATCCTTGAGTTTTCAATACAAGGGAGTTCTCATTCCATTGAAGGACTATTTCACCTCTGTCAACATCAATCACAGCTCTAGCTGTGGCCAGGAAAGGTCTTCCTAGGATGATGGATTCATCCTCTTCCTTTCCAGTATCCAGGACTATGAAATCAGTAGGTATGTAAAGGCCCTCAACCCTTACTAATACATCTTCTACTTGTTCATAAGCCTGTCTTCTTGAGCTGTCTGCCATCTCCAGTGAGATTTTAGCAGCTTGCACCCCATAGATTCCCAGTTTCTCTATTACAGAGAGGGGCATGAGGTTTATCCCTGAACCAAGGTCACACAGAGCCTTAAAGATCATAGTGCCTATGGTACAAGGGATTATGAACTTTCCAGGATCCTGTCTCTTCTGAGGCAATGTCAGTTGATCCAGATCACTTAGTTCATTGATGAACAAGGGAGGTTCAACTTCCCAAGCATCAATGCCAAATAATTTGGCATTCAGCTTCATGATTGCACCAAGAAACTTGGCAGTTTGCTCTTCAGTGACATCCTCATTCTCTTCAGAAGAGGAATACTCATCAGAGCTCATGAAGGGCATAAGGAGGTTCAATGGGATCTCTATAGTCTCTAGATGAGCCTCAGAGTCCTTTGATTCCCCAGAGGGAAGCTCCTTATTGATCACTGGATGTCCCAGGAGGTCTTCCTCCTTGGGATTCACGTCTTCTCCTTTCCTCACAGGTTCGGCCATGGCACTTATGTCAATGGCCTTGCACTCTCCTTTTGGGTTCTCTTCTGTATTGCTTGGGAGAGTACTAGGAGGGATTTCAGTGATCCTTTTACTCAGCTGGCCCACTTGTGCTTCCAAATTTCTAATGGAAGACCTTGTTTCATTCATGAAACTTACAGTGGCCTTAGATAGATCAGAGACTAGATTTGCTAAATTAGAAGCGTTTTGTCCAGAGTTCTCTGTCTGTTGCTGAGTTGATGATGGAAAAGGTTTGCTATTGCTAAACCTGTTTCTTCCACCATTGTTAAAGCCTTGTTGAGGCTTCTGATCCTTCCATGAGAAATTTGGATGATTTCTCCATGTTGAGTTATAGGTGTTTTCATAAGGTTTACCTAAGTAATTTACCTCTGCTATTGCAGGGTTCTCAGGATCATAGGCTTCTTCTTTAGAAGATGCCTCTTGAGTACTGTTGGATGCAGCTTTCATTCCATGCAGACTCTGAGAGATCATATTGACTTGCTGAGTCAATATTTTATTCTGAGCCAATATGGCATTCAGAGTATCAACCTCAAGAACTCCCTTCTTCATAGGCGTCCCATTGCTCACAGGATTCCTTTCAGAAGTGTACATGAACTGGTTATTAGCAACCATGTCAATGAGTTCTTGAGCTTCTGCAGGCGTTTTCTTTGGGTGAATGGATCCACCTGCAGAAGTGTCCAGTGACATCTTTGATAGCTCAGATAAACCATCATAGAATATATCCAGGATGGTCCATTCTGAAAGCATGTCAGAAGGAAACTTTTTGGTCAACTGTTTGTATCTTTCCCAAGCTTCATAGAGAGATTCACCTTCTTTCTGTCTGAAAGTTTGAACATCAGCTCTAAGCTTGCTCAGCTTTTGAGGAGGAAAGTACTTGGCTAAGAAAGCCGTGACCAGCTTATCCCAAGAGTTCAGGCTGTCTTTAGGTTGAGAATCCAACCATAATCTAGCTCTGTCTCTTACAGCAAAAGGGAAAAGCATGAGCCTGTAGACTTCAAGATTTACGCCATTAGTCTTAACAGTATCACATATCTGCAAGAATTCAGTTAAGAACTGAAAAGGATCTTCAGATGGAAGTCCATGAAACTTGCAGTTCTGCTGCATCAGAGAAACTAACTGAGGTTTCAGCTCAAAGTTGTTTGCTCCAATGGCAGGAATGGAGATGCTTCTTCCATGTAAATTGGAATTAGGTGCAGTAAAGTCACCAAGCATCCTCCTTTCATTATTATTATTTTCGCCTACCATCTCCTCTGCCTGTTCGAAAATTTCTGAAAGGTTATCTCTGGATTGTTGTATTTTAGCTTCTCTTAATTTTCTCTTCAGAGTCCTTTCAGGTTCTGGATCTGCTTCCACAAGAATGTTCTTATCCTTGCTCCTGCTCATATGACAAGGAAGAATGGCCAGAAAAATGATAATAATAATAATAGAGATCCTCTATACCACAGTATAGGGATCCCTTTGTGAGTGGAAGAAAAGAGGGGGAGATAAAGAATGTGATGTAAAGGAAGAAACACAACTTGTGAGAATTGGAAGAGATGTGAGATGAGATGTTAGGATATGAATGAATAAATAGAATAGGATGAGAGAGAAGGAGGGAATAATTTTCGAAAATTATTTTGAAAAAGAGTTAGTGATTTTTGAAAATTGGTTTTTGAAAATGTGTTAGTAATTTTCGAAAATTAAGATTTAAAAATTAAAATAATTAATAAATTAAAAAGAAATTTTGAAAAAGGGGAGAGATATTTTTGAAAAATGAGAGAGAGAGAGTTAGTTAGGTGGTTTTGAAAAAGTTAAGAAACAAACAAAAAGTTAGTTAGTTAGTTGAAACAAATTTTGAAAAGATAAGAAGTTAGGAAGTTAGAAAAGATATTTTTGAAAAAGATAAGATAAGAAGATATTTTTGAAAAGATATGATAGAAATTAGTTTTGAAAAAGATTTGATTTTTAAAATCACAATTAATGACTTGATTCATAAGAAATCACAAGATATGATTCTAGAACTTAAAGTTTGAATCTTTCTTAACAAGCAAGTAACAAACTTCAAATTTTTGAATCAAAACATTAATTGATTATGTTATTTTCGAAAATTTGGTATAAAAATAAGAAAAAGATTTTTGAAAAATATTTTTGAAATTTTCGAAAATAACTAATAATTTTGAAAAAGATTTTATTTTTGAAAAAGATAAGATTTTCAAATTGAAAATTTGATTTGACTCATTGGCAACAACTTGATTTTTAAAAATTTTTGAAAAAGTCAATTCAAATTTTCGAATTTGATGAGAGAAACATGGAAAGATATTTTTTTGATTTTTGAATTTTTATGATGAGAGAGAAAAACACAAAAAAAAATGCAATGCATGAAATTTTTAGATCAAAACATGTGATGCATGCAAGAATGCTATGAATGTCAGGATGAACACCAAGAACACTTTGAATGTCATGATGAACATCAAGAACATATTTTTGAAAAATTTTTAATGCAAAGAAAACATGCAAGACACCAAACTTAGAATTCTTTAATGCTTAGATACTAAGAATTCAAGAATGCATATGATAAACATGAAAAGAAACAAAACAAAAAATCATCAAGATCAAACAAGAAGACTTACCAAGAACAACTTGAAGATCATGAAGAACACTATGAATGCATGATATTTTCGAAAAAATGCAAGATGCATATGCAAGTGACACCAAACTTATGATATGACTCAAGACTAAAATAAGAAACACAAAATATTTTTTATTTTTATGATTTTCTAATTTTTTTGGATTTTTATTTATATTTTTCGAAAATTTAAAAGAAAAATAAGGATTCCAAAATTTTTAATATGAATTCCAGGAATCTTGCCATGTTAGTCTAAAGCTTCAGTCCAGGAATTAGACATGGCTCACTAGCCAGCCAAGCTTTCAATGAAAGCTCCAGTCCAAAACACTAGACATGGCCAATGGCCAGCCAAGCTTCAGCAGGTGATCAGAAACAGTAGCAGGTGGATTAACTCCAACTAACTTGCTTTTGATAACAAATTGCTGCCTCAGTCCAAATGAATTTAGACATGGCTTTACAGCCAGCCAGGCTGCAACATATAATTACATGGGCTGGAGTGATTAGTTGAATACCAATCCCAAAGTAGTTTGGGTATGGCTTTACAGCCAGATAAGATTCAACATATTTCATGAAACACTAGAATTCATTCTTAAAAATTTTGAAACCACAGAATAATTTATTTTTGAAAACATTTTTATTTTTTTCGAAAACAGATGAGAAAATTTTAGAAATATTTTTGAAAAATTTTTGAAAATAAAACGAAAAGAAAATTACCTAATCTGAGCAATAAGATGAGCCGTCAGTTGTCCAAACTCAAACAATCCCCGGCAACGGCGCCAAAAACTTGGTGCTGTTGCCGGATCAAAAGGGAATCTGGCACTGATGTGACCGGACCAAAAGCTTACCGAAGACTCAAACAATCCCCGGCAACAGCGCCAAAAACTTGGTGCACGAAATTGTGATGTCCAGGCTCGAACAATCCCTGGTAATGCCTCCAAAGCTTGGTGCTTTGATTTTAATTCATAATTGTCACAACTTCGATACAACTAACCAGCAAGTGCACTGGGTCGTCCAAGTAATACCTTACGTGAGTAAGGGTCGAATCCCACGGAGATTGTTGGTATGAAGCAAGCTATGGTCACCTTGTAAATCTCAGTTAAGTTGACTCATATGGGCTACAATATATTATGTAAATAAAACATAAAGAATAGGGATAGAGATACTTATGTAACTCATTGGTAGGAATTTCAGATAAGCGAATGGAGATGCTTTTCGTTCCTCTGAACCTCTGCTTTCCTGCTATCTTCATCCAATCAGTCTTACTCCTTTCCATGGCTGGCTTTATGTGATACATCACCACTGTCAATGGCTACTTTCGGTCATCTCTCGGGAAAATGATCCAATGCCCTGTCACGGCACGGCTAATCGTCTGGAGGCATCACCCTTGTCAATGGCTTCATCTTATCCTCTCAGTGAATAATCTGCTCACGCACCCTGTCACGGCACGGCTATTCATCTGTCGGTTCTCGATCATGCCGGAATAGGATTTACTATCCTTTTGCGTCTGTCACTAACGCCCTGCAATCACGAGTTCGGAGCTCGTCACAGTCATTCAATCATTGAATCCTACTCGGAATACCACAGACAAGGTTTAGACCTTCCGGATTCTCTTGAATGCCGCCATCATTCTAGCTTACGCCACGAAGATTCTGGTTAGGAGATCTAAGAGATACTCATTCTAGCTTAATTCATGTAGAACAGAAGTGTTTGTCAGGCACGCGTTCATAGGGGGGAAGGATGATGAGCGTCACACATAATCATCACCTTCATCACGTTCTTGGGTGCGAATGGATATCTTAGAAGCGAAATAAGAAGAACTGAATAGAAAACAGTAGTACTTTGCATTAATCTTTGAGGAACAGCAGAGCTCCACACCTTAATCTATGGAGTGCAGAAACTCTACCGTTGAAAATACATAAGTGAAGGTCCAGGCCTGGCCGAGATGGCCAGCCCCCTAAACGAGATCACAGGATCAAAATACAATCCAGGATGCCTAATACAATAGTAAGAGGTCCTATTTATAATAAACTAGTTACTAGGGTTTACATGAGTAAGTAATTGATGCATAAATCCACTTCCGGGGCCCACTTGGTGTGTGCTTGGGCTTGGGCTTGAGTGTTACACGTGCAGAGGCCATTTGTGGAGTTGAACGCCAAGTTCTGTGCCAGTTTGGGCGTTCAACTCTGGTTTTGGATCCTTTTCTGGCGCTGGACGCCAGATTTGGGCAGAAGGCTGGCGTTGAACGCCAGTTTACGTCATCAATTCTTGGCCAAAGTATGGACTATTATATATTTCTGGAAAGCCCTGGATGTCTACTTTCCAACGCAATTGGAAGCGCGCCATTTCGAGTTCTATAGCTCCAGAAAATCCACTTTGAGTGCAGGGAGGTCAGAATCCAACAGCATCAGCAGTCCTTTTTCAACCTCTGAATCTGATTTCTGCTCAAGTCCCTCAATTTCAGCCAGAAAATACCTGAAATCACAGAAAAACACACAAACTCATAGTAAAGTCCAGAAATGTGAATTTAACATAAAAACTAATGAAAACATCCCTAAAAGTAACTAGATCCTACTAAAAACATACTAAAAACAATGCCAAAAAGCGTATAAATTATCCGCTCATCATTCTTCTTACCTTGTACTATTGGCAATATAACCATAAAAAGGGCACTGTGTGACTTAGGGGCCAGTATTAATCTAATCCCTTATTCTATGATGAGAAAGCTATGCATAGAGGAAGTAAAGCCCACACAAATGTCACTAGAGCTCGTGGACAAATCATTGGTGTTTCCCAAAGGAGTAATTGAAAACCTTTTGGTCAAGGTGGATAAGTTCATATTCCCTGCAGACTTTGTGATCCTGGATCTAGGAGAAGAAGGGAGTGAATCTATTATCTTGGGAAGACCATTCCTAGCCACAGCAAGAGCCATTATAGATGTTGAACAAGGAGAGCTAACTCTAAGGGTGCATGATGAAAGCATTACCCTGAATGTCTTTCCAAAAGCACATCATAATAAGGAAAAAGAAAAATGCATGGAGGTTGACAAAGTAGACTTGCAGTGGAAGGAAGAAACCAAAAAGACACTCATTGATTCCCTTCCAGAACAACAGACAAGCAGCAAAGCAGGACAAAAGGAGAATGAGACTCTAAAGAATGATGAGAGAAAGCAAGAAGGAGGTGAAGTGTTAGCTACTAAGAAGACAGATTTCAAAACACAGCTCATTGTCAAAGGAAAAGAATCACCAAAAAAAGGGAAGAAAAACAAGAAAAAGGGTCCAAAAGGGTGGAAAAAGAAAAAGATCCCAACTGAAGGATTTTCAAAGGGAGGTAAAGTGTAGTTAATTTACCAGCAGTTAGGGACAAATAAAAAATCTGATGATTACTACACTATCAACAGGATACTCTCACTGGAGCATGCAGAGATTGAACATCAAGACACTGGGAGGAAGCACATTGTGAGAGGAGACAAACTGAGACATCACAATCATCAACCACCCTAATGAGGGTCCAATGTCAAGCTAGTGACAATAAAAAAGCGCTCCATGGGAGGCAACCCATGATTTAATATTCTTGCTTTGGTTTTTAACTTCAATAATCAATGGTCCTTCTAGCATGAATTTGAATTCTCATGAGTATATATGATAATTGCATGCATTGTCTTGAAGCATATGCTCGATTTCTAAGTTTATTGTGCCTGACGGCACTCCAAAATAGCTTCTCAAGCTGCCTTAGGATGTATACTTAGTCATTTTGATGGAGTGTATAGCCAAACATTAAGTTTGGTGTTTACATATGCAGAGAATTTTAGAAAAATCACTTTTATTCATAGACTTAAATTTATGAACAGATGGATCATATATTGCTTCAATTTTTTTTAGCTTATGGTATCATAGTAAGAAATAAAATGTTCTTTATAATGAATGAGCCAATTGTGGTAGATACTCACTGAGTTTTACATGGATCCCTTAACAAAGAACAAGTTTGGTGTCTACCAAATCTTTGTTCAAAATCTAAGGAGCATGATTGGTCATTTAAATAAGGAACATGTAGAATTATCTTTCTTTATTACTCATTACCCCACTACCGTACCATGATTTAAATAAGGCTTTGTCTTAATTTTGTAGGACAAAGAAGATTTAGAAGAAGACAAAACAAGGAAGCAAGCACGGTCATGACAAGGTAACAATGAGAGTCACATGTGCTTAGAGAAGCGTGCTCTCTTGGGAAACAAAATCTGCATGCTTTGAAACCTTGAAGGCCGAAGTACATGCATCCAATGGGGGAGCAATCCTTGTCAACCTTCAACTATGCATGCAAGCCGTCCATACTATAAGCTCCCTACAATGCTTCACTCAATCTACACCCTTTATTCTTGTTTAGTTGAACTCTCCCCACTTGTGGTTACATCTTTATGATTCATGTTTTGATTATAAATAGGTGGTGATACCTCCTAGCTCACATATCCTTTTCCTACTCATACAAGATCTCTCCACTTATAAGTCTTTGTTTCATTCTTCTCCCCTTCCAAACACGTTCCAACAACCCTTCCTCACCCGTACCTCACCTCAACCAAAGTGCACCCTTGTTTTTTTTCCTTTCTTTTCAATATCATGGCTTCTTCAAGCTTTAGAAGAAGGAAAGGCAAGGAGCAAGTGGTGGCTGAACCCTCAACCTATGACCAAAAGAAATTTAAATCTCAGTTTCATAAAGCAAGGTATCATAGGCTCATGGAGTCAAAGCATGTTATTCCAGAGATGAGTTTTTGGCTAAGGGAGGGAGAGTATCCCATCATGAGACAAATTACCAAGGAAAGGAGGTGGGAACTTTTGTGTGAACCTTTAACAGACATCAGTGCAGTCATGATAAGAGAATTCTACGCAAATACTGTGAAGGCAAGCCAGGACAAACCCCCTTATAAGAGCTATGTCAGAGGTGTTGAGGTAGATTTCAGTCCACCATCAGTCATGAGGGCCCTACAGTTGAGAGTAATAACCTATGGAGAGCGTAGCTTTGAGGAAAGGTTGCAGGGTGAGAATGACCCTGACGAGATATTACATGGGTTATGCTTTGAAGGCAGAGACTGGGAAAGGGATTCAGAGGGAGCTCCAAGCCACTTGAACAGAACAGATCTCATACCTGAGGCCAAATGGTGGTATGAGATAGCAAGGAGGTCTATACTCCCTACTGGAAATGTAACAACCCTGATTTTCGAGTACATGAGATCTTTTCTGAAAGTACGGATTTCTCCGGAAGATCAGTAAAGGGAACACCTCTAATATATCATCAAGCATCCCAATCCTCATTGTCATTATGTCATCCTTAAGCTAGAACCTTTTCTGAGACAAGCTCGATAATGCAGTCACGAAGAACCTAGTTTTTGAACCGTATCGGTTAGGAGTTTTGATTCTAGTTTTCGTAAATAGTCTCAGTTTGATGAACTGGACTCGATTCATGATAGAAGAGAGATAGTAGTATAATATTAGTATTATATTAGTATTAGAAGATGATTGAATGATATTATAAGGTTACCTGGTCTGTTTTAGTTAGAAAAGGAAATCGGTTTAACCAGGTTTATGGTTTACTGGTGCAGCTTAGCACCAGCACTCTCTGATGACTTTAGCAATGCTAAGGCCTCATCATACATGTTATATTCTCATAATAAATATGTTACTATGTCATTTATGCTAGTAGCTCAGAAAATAATTTTTAGAGATGTTTTTACGAGTGTTCCGATATATCTAGTTTTAGTAGTTATACACCTGAGATATTTTAATATTATTTTAACCCACCTCCAAGACAACCAATCACAACTCACCTTACACCCCCAAGACCTCCAAGACTGTCTCATTTCATCATTTTGGCCGAAAATAACAAGAGACAAAAGAGAGAAACTTTCATGAACACTTAATCTTCAAAGCTTGATTTCTTCTGAAATAAAACTCAAATCAAAACTCCGATTTCACCAAAATGATCCTCTCTTCTTCCTCTACATAACCATGTAACATATCGAGGATGGAAATAAGGTGAGATGGCTGTCTCCCTCCCTCTTCAATTCGGGTTTCAAGGAAACATGCTTAAACAAGTATTTTCTTGATGTTCTTCCTTAGATCTCTTGCTTAGCTTGATTTGTGGGCCAAAGATCTTTGATTTCTTGCACATTTAAGGTGAGGATAACCTTCCTAAGACGCTGCTGAAGTTTTTTTAGATGATGGTTTAGAGTTTTAAAGTTGTTCTTGATGTGTTTTAGGAGGAAAAAGTGCCTTAAGAACACTTCAAAGAGTAACCGGATTTGGAGCAGCAAATCAAGGTAGGGTTTGACGAATTTAATCTTGATTGATTGTGTTTGAGTTGTGTGATTATAATATGGTTTGGCTGTGCTTGAAATTGATTGTTTGTATGAGTAATTCTTGTTGAAATTTTGGTGAAAATTTGATGAAATTTGATGAAATTCAAGCTATGAATGTGTGTTCTTGTGGCTGCTGGAAAACGAAACCCTAGAGCTTAAATTGAGGTTCAATTTGTGTTGAAATCATGAGGAAAAGATTGGGTTTTAGTGGCTGGAAATTTATTATGAATTTTGGTAAAAATCGATTGCTGAAAAGATTGAAAAACGGGTAAAAACAGAAAAAGAATCTGAAGAATATATGAAGAACACGGAGAACACTTTGAGTGTGGTGAAGAACATTGAAGAACACCTTTTAGATCTTAAAAAGGGCAAGGAAGTAAATATTTTGGCGTTTGAGGGGTTATTTTGTAATTTCTGAAAGTTAGGGTGGTTAAAGTAGAAATATTAAAAGTTACGGGTGGTAAAAAGTGAATTTATAAAGTAAAAGGTTAAAGGAAGGTAATTTTCGAAAATATATTAATAAAATAATAAATAATAATAAAATATTAAATAATAATATTTAATTAAAAATAATATTTTAATAAAAATAATAAAATAATACGAAAAAGGCAGTTTTCTGTAAAAGCTTTAGAAAGACAACTTTAAATGCAGAATCTCATAATTACCTTCATAAAACACTTAAGGAGTGGTAATAACATGTTAGTGAGGCAAAGATAAAGAAAAGATAAAAATTTAAAGAAAAGATAAAAACCAAAGAAAAAGTCTGTAAAATTTTAATGACAAAAAATAGACAGAGACTAGTGAACGAACTAGGGCAACTTAGTTAGTACTTGAGTTGCGACTAGGATTAGGTATAATATGAAAAGTTAAACTGTTTCAGTATAGACTTAATGAACCTATACTTGGGACAGGATAACTATTCATACTGAAATTTACATAAGCTTTAAATACATACGTTAAGCAGAGAAATCAGAGTAGAGTAAAGAGACAAAAGAGATGAGTAATACAACAAAGAGATATTTGTTTTGTGTACATTTGTTGCATTAAGGCAACTCCATAGTTATTTGTTTGTTCATCTACTGCATTGAGGCAGTCAGATAAATAGTGGTACGACCACAGAACGTTTTCCAGTGCTACACAGCTATTGAGAATGCCGCACCTGTAACGCAAGGATTGCTTACAGAGTATATGACTTCATACACGGCTGGAATGCCGCCACCTGTAAGGCAGAGTCTGCTTACAGAGGATATGACGCATACGTCGGTTAGTAAGAACTGTACCTATGCTGACTGGAAAACCATACCCATTTCAGTTGCTTCGGGTTACGTCGGGAGCAGGTAGAAACTGACAAATGAGCTCATTACCTGCATTAAGGCTAGACATGCATCATACTTGGTTGTGCATTTCGTCCATTATGTTTGTTGTATGAATGTATGTTTTCCTTGTGTGTATTCTATTCTTTGTGTTTGTGTTATTTTCTTGTATTCTTCTGTTTATTTTCTGCTATCTGTTTTCTCTATCTTCTCTATTTATCTGTGTTTTCTATTTACTGCTTCTCTGTATTCTGCTATTAGTATGCTAAACAACATAGAATTAATGAACGTAACTAATAACCCCGGCCCTACTAAGAACTCCCCAGTTCTTACCCCTTCTCTCTCCTTTCCCCCTTCAGATGGAAGTGAGAGTACCTTACCGTAGTTCGTTGATGATGGTTCTGCAAAGAGGATTTCGCTCTAGATAGTCTTCTGAGTCTAGGGTGAATATCGTTCTCTGTTTATATGTATATACTGTGAGACCAGCCAATGTCTTCACCCCGTTTGTACGTGAACTTTAACCTAAATCCTGTGTACGAGACTCCTGCTGTGTGGCTACTTGATGAGGTACCAGAGAGACGTCCTATGGCAATGTCTGATCGTGCAGAGGAGTAGCAGATTATGTTCTACCTTTTGATGACGTTCCACCTGACTTGAGTTTTGAAGACCTAGAACGTACTTTCCCTCGCTTTAGTAGTTTAGAGGGACTAGGTGAGTATAGAGTCTAGGCTAGCCTAGGTGCCAGCTTAGGGACCTCTTGAACAGGTCAGGACTTGGGATGTTGTATGTATATATATGTATATAGTTATTATCTAGCTATATCTAGGGGTTTTCTAACTAAAGGTCTATACTCTAATAAAGGCTGGATCACTAAATATTGTTAGCTGCTTGTGATGTATTTATATGTGGTTGCTTATAACTGTTTTATCTGTTATCAGTTGTGAGTTGATTATGAATGATTTTGTCTATTAATCCAAACATTTTAAAAAAATATATATACCTCGTAAATTAACTACGCTTTTAACAACAAATAAGGCTCATATGATAAATAATAGATAATATTTAGGAAGACAAATTGGTAGCGCTCAGTTTCCGGTATGATCCAGATATATTGAAAATTGGGTCGTTACAATTTGGTATCAGAGCAGTTCGTTCCTAGTACGTAAGATCTTTTTTGAAAGTACGGATGTGTCCAGAAGATCAGTAAAGGGAACACCTCTGATATATCATCATGCATCTCAATCATCATTGTCATTATGTCATCCTTAAGCTGGAACCTTTTTTGAGGCAAGCTCGATAATGCAGTCACGAAGAACCTAGTTTTTGAACCGTATCGGTTAGGAGTTTTGATTCTAGTTTTCGTAAATAGTCTCAGTTTGACGAACCGGACTCGATTCATGATAGAAGAGAGATAATAGTATAATATTAGTATTATATTAGTATTAAAAGATGATTGAATGATATTATAAGGTCACATGGTCTGTTTTAGTTAAAAATAGAAAATCAGTTTAACCAGGTTTACGGTTTACTGGTGCAGCTTAGCACCAGCACTCTCTGATGACTTTAGCAATGCTAAGGCCTCATCATACATGTTCTAATCTCATAATAAATATGTTACTAGTGTCATTTATGCTAGTAGCTCATAAAATAATTTTTAGAGATGTTTTTACGAGTGTTCCGATACATCTAGTTTTAGTAGTTATACACCTGAGATATTTTAATATTATTTTAACCCACCTCCAAGCCAACCAATCAAAACTCACCTTACACCTCCATGACCTCCAAGGATGTCTCATTTCATCATTTTGGCCGAAAATAACAAGAGACAAAAGAGAGAAACTTTCATGAACACTTAATCTTCAAAGCTTGATTTCTTCTGAACTAAAACTCAAATCAAAACTCCGATTTCACCATAATGATCCTCTCTTCTTCCTCTACATAACCATGTAACTTATCAAGGATGAAAATAAGGTGATATGGCTGTCTCCCTCCGTCTTCAATTTGGTTTTCAAGGAAACATGCTTAAACAAGTGTTTTCCTGATGTTCTTCCTTAGATCTCTTGCTTAGCTTGACTTGTGGGCCAAAGATATTTGATTTCCTGCACGTTTAAGGTGAGGATAACCTTCCTAACATGCTTCTGAATTTCGTTTAGTTGAGGGTTTATAGTTTTAAAGTTGTTCTTGATGTGTTTTAGGAGGAAAAAGTGCTTTAAGAACACTTCAAAGAGTAACCGGATTCGGAGCAGCAAATCAAGGTAGGGTTTGATGAATTTAATCTTGATTGATTGTGTTTGAGTTGTGTGATTATAATATGGTTTGGCTGTGCTTGAAATTGATTGTTTGTATAAGTAATTCTTGTTGAAATTTTGGTGAAAATTTGATGAAATTTGATGAAATTCAAGCTATGAATGTGTGTTCTTGTGGCTGCTGGAAACTGAAACCCTAGAGCTTAAATTGAGGTTCAATTTGTGTTGAAATCATGAGGAAAAGATTGGGTTTTAGTGGCTGGAAATTTATTATGAATTTTGGTAAAAATCGATTGCTGAAAAGATTGAAAAACGGGTAAAAACAGAAAAAGAATCTGAAGAATATATGAAGAACACGGAGAACACTTTGAGTGTGGTGAAGAACATTGAAAAACACCTTTTAGATCTTAGAAAGGGCAAGGAGGTAAATATTTTGGTGTTTGAGGGGTTATTTTGTGATTTCTGAAAGTTAGGGTGGTTAAAGTAGAAATATTAAAAGTTACGGGTGGTAAAAAGTGAATTTATAAAGTAAAAGGTTAAAGGAAGGTAATTTTCGAAAATATATTAATAAAATAATAAATAATAATAAAATATTAAATAATAATATTTAATTAAAAATAATATTTTAATAAAAATAATAAAATAATGCGAAAAAGGTAGTTTTCTGTAAAAGCTTTAGAAAGACAACTTTAAGTGCAGAATCTCATAATTACCTTCATAAAACACTTAGGGAGTGGTAATAACATGTTAGTGAGGCAAAGATAAAGAAAAGATAGAAAATTAAAGAAAAGATAAAAACCAAAGAAAAAGTCTGTAAAATTTTAATCACATAAAAACAGACAGAGACTAGTGAACGAACTAGGGCAACTTAGTCATTACTTGAGTTGCGACTAGGATTAGGTATAATATGAAAAGTTAAACTGTTTCAGTATAGACTTAATGAACATATACTTGGGACAGGATAACTATTCATACCGAAATTTACATAAGCTTTAAATACATACGTTAAGCAGAGAAATCAGAGTAGAGTAAAGAGATAAAAGAGACGAGTAATACAACAAAGAAATATTTGTTTTGTGTACATTTGTTGCATTAAGGCACCTCCAGAGTTATTTCTTTGTTCATCTGCTGCATTGAGGCAGTCAGATAAATAGTGGTACGACCACAGAACGTTTTCCAGTGCTACACAGCTATTGAGAGCTATACCTACAACTGATAACCTGGGATCACTTACAGAGGATATTAATTTATACATGACTAGAATGCCGCACCTGTAATGTAAGGATTGCTTACAGAGTATATGACTTCATACACGGCTGAAATGCCGCCACCTGTAAGGCAGAGTCTGCTTAAAGAGGATATGACGCATACGTCGGTTAGTGAGAACTGTACCTATGCTGACTGGAAAACCATACCCATTTCAGTTGCTTCGGGTTGCGTCAGGAGCGGGTAGAAACCGACAAATGAGCTCATTACCTATATTAAGGCTAGACATGCATCATACTTGGTTGTGCATTTCTTCAATTATGTTTGTTGTATGAATGTATATTTTTGATAGCACGGAAAACTTATCTCTCAACAAATTTTCTTCGGCAAGTGTACCGAATTTGTCGTCAAGTAAAAACTCACAATAGAGTGAGGTCGAATCCCACAGAGATTGATTGATCAAGCAACTTTAATTAGAGGAATGTTCTAGTTGAGCGAACCAGAATTTGATTTGAGATTTGCAGAAAATTAAATGGCGGGAAAGTAAATAGCAGAAACAGTAAATGCTAGAAGTAAGAGCTGAATGTAAATGGTGGAATGTAAATTGCAGAATCTTAAACGGGAATGGGGTAATTGCTCATAAAAGTAAATGGTAGAAATTAAAGAGAATGGGTAAGATCAGAAATGGGGAGTTCATTGGGCTCAGGAGATGTTGCATTCTCCGGATCAAGTTCATTTTCATCTCTTCCTCAATCAATGCATTCATTGATCTCCTTGGCAATCTTAAGTGATCGAATTCCAATTTCTTGGTAATTCAATCTCTCAAATCTTGATCAATAGCCAATTCCTTGGTCAATTGCTCATGAGAAGAGATGAAGTATGGTCACTGATTATACGACATGCATTTCCCAAATCAAGTGTTGGTAGGATTATAGTCACATATCCATCCAAACCCAATTTGGTCCAGCATGAGAAAGCATTTCTAGCATGATCTCTTCATTCCTCTTTCAAGGTTCAGAAGAGATCCAAGTATGAATAGCTTCTTTTCCAAGATAACTACCCAATTGGATGAAGATCGAAAGCTGACGTTGAGATTTTTGCTAGTAAAGAATGTCATAAAAACAGTCGCGTTGTAGATATAGTCTCTAAACCAACAAAAATCCCTTTGTACAAATGTTTTGGTTGTCACAAGTAACAAACCCCTTTGAAATTGATAACCGAGTATTCAAACCTCGGGTCGTCTTCTCAAGGAATTGCAGGGAGGTATGTTCTTATTATTGGTTATGAAGATTGTAAATTGGGGGTTTTGGAAGTAAGGAAGCAGTATGTTGCATAAAAAGAATAAAATAAAATAGTAATAATAAAATAAACTCTTCGCAAGGTATAAAGACTGGAGGTCCTATCCCAGTTATCCTTATCAATTGTAATGAGAATTGGATTTTTCTCCCACTTTATTAACCTCTAACTATGAAGGTAAGTTAAGTGGATGAATTAATTCTAGAATAATTCCAATTCTCAATCAACAATGAGTTTGATAACTCAAGAGTCACCAATTATTTAACCAAAGCCAAAAGGGGGGAAATTCTACTTGATTGAAAATAATTTAGATAAATCGGGAATTTTAATAAATTAAAGAAAGCAATCATAAGTGTGAAATACCTCAATTAACTCTAATAAAGACATCAAATGTAACATGGAAGAGTTCATAAATTAAATTGAAAAAATAAATAAAAATAAAGAACCTGGGATTGAGAGTCACTCCTAAAACTAAGAGAAATCCTAAATCCTAATCCTAAGAGAGAGAGAGGAGAGAACCTCTCCCTCTAAAAACTATATGAAAAGTAAATTATGGAAGCATAATTATGAATGGATGTATTCCCCCACTTTATAGCCTCTAATCTGTGTTTTCTGGGCCGCAAACTGGGTCAAAAACAGTCCAGAATTCGCTGGTTTCGAATTTTGCCACGCTGGATTTCCGTCACTGCGATGCGGCCACATGGATCACGCGATCGCATCGCTTAGCGTCAGGGGAACTATAGCATATTATATATCAAATTGAAGCTCCAGACGTTAGCTTTCCAACGCAACTGGAACCGCGTCGTTTTGACCTCTGTAGCTAAAGTTATAGCCGTTTGAGTGCGAAGAGGTCAGGCTGGACAGCTTAGCAATTTCTTCAACTTCTTGTATTCCTTCCACTTTTGCATGCTTCCTTTCTATCCTCCAAGCCATTCCTGCCTTATAATATCTGAAAACACTTAACACACATATCAAGGCATCTAATGGTGATAAGAGAGGATTAATATTAGTAATTATAAGTCCAAAGAAGTATATTTTCAATCAAAGCACATAATTAGGAAGGAAATATAAAACCATGCAAATAGTATGAATAAGTGGGTAAAGAGTTGATGAAATCCACTCAATTGAGTACAAGATAAACCATAAAATAGTGGTTTATCAACCTCCCCACAATTAAACACTAGCATGTCCTCATGCTAAGCTCAAGAGAAACTATAAAGAAATGAAGAGGAATGGTAGAATGTATGAAATGCAACCTATGAATGCAACTACATGCAAAATGTTTCTACCTACTTATTTAAAAGTAAACAAATCCTTCAAGAAGAAATATAAACTGGATTTCACTAATTCAAATCATGAAAATGAAGTTCAAATAGACTTGTAGAAGAAAATAGCTCATGAAAGCAGGGAACAAGGAATTGAGCATCGAACCCTCACTGGTAGTGTATACACTCTAATCACTCAAGTGTTTAAGGTTAGATTCTCTCAATTCTCCACTATCCTTGCTTTCTAAGGCTTGCTCTTCATCTAACAATCAACAAAAATTTAATGCACAAATACACATATCAAGAGGTCTTTTAAGGGTTGTAATGGGGTTAGGGTCAAGGTAGGATTGCATTTGGCCAAGTGGACTAAAATCTGAATCCTTAATTAACTTAAACTTTCCACCTAACTTTAGACAATCCATGTAATCACAATACAAATTCTAACTATCCATCAACCATGTTTTTCCACATTATTCATGCATTCTTATTCTAAGTACCGTACATATGCATTGCTTTCACTTACTTTGGGGCATTTTGTCCCCTTTTTGCTTAATTGCTCTTTTTCTTATATATATATATATATATATATATATATATATATATATATATATATATATATATATATATATATATATATATATATATTTTATTTTTCTCAATGCATATGATTAAACTATTGAATGCATGAACATGTCCTAAACATTTCTTTCACATTTTCATAAAGATATATAACACCCAATTCTTAAACCAAATATTTCCAAACTCACTTTTCCTCACACTTAATTCATAAGCATCTCACTAGTCTAAGCTTACCAAGGATTCAAATTAAGAACATTATTGTTTTTCGCTTAGAGTTAATGATGAGCTAAAATAAAGAATAAAAAGGGTAAAATAGGCTCAAATTGGTTTGAAAAGGATAATGAAAGGTAAGGCCATATGGGTATGTAAGCTTAGTGAAACAAAGGCCTCAATCATATAAGTGCATGTATACATCAAATTATGGAAATATAGAATTAAGCAAGACAAAGATCACAATTTTAGAGAGGAAAATACACACTAAAACAAAATTTTTGGTTGATAAAATGCAACCAATTCAAATAGGCTCAAAAATCTCACAGGTTTTGTGTGTTCGAGCTCTAACCATGTTCCAGTATAATATCTCTTCAAACAAGTGTAACATTAAATTTTATTCAAATTAGTGAAATTTTCTAAAAGGTTTCTTGAAAAAGAAAATATTACTTTAACCAGGTGGTAAAATATGCAAAAAGTTCAAACAAATATGCAATCAAACATGCAAATGCAACAATGAACAAACAAATAAAATAAAAATTTTGGTGTTGAGTCAGGAAATAACTAACCCATGGAGATCGGTATCGACCTCCCCACACTTAAAGATTGCACCGTCCTCGGTGCATGCTGAGATGTGCAGGTGGACGGGTTGCTCCAACTGACGCTTGTAAATGGAGGCGCCTTAATTGGAGATCTCTTGGTTCCTTTCCTTGCTGGTGTCTTGTCAGTGGCCTTCTCTTTTCCTTTCTTGGTACCCATGCCTAAGGAAGAAGAAAAAGGAAGAGTGTGAAATATAGAAAACTAAGACCGGAAGGGAGGAAATTCCAAGTGATAAGGAATGCCAAAGGAAAGATGATAGTCCATCTACATGGTAGCTACAACATGTAGGGAAGACAACAATAAAGATTAAAAAGGGCAATTCAAAATAATTAGATGCAAGAGGGTAAAAACATGCAAATAATAGGCATGAGAAGCATAGCTCAAGTATCAAGTAATAAATGTGCCAAATTAAAGAGCATGTATAATGATGACAATTGTGAATGATAATCCCAAATACATTGGGTGTGCAAGTTAAAATAGGGATGAAAATAATGTAATCCAAATGTATATGAGAGCCATAAGTAAATGTCAATTGTCAAATCTCTTCTCCGAGTAGCCACGTGCTCAATTAAAATAAGGCACTTATCCAAATAAAACTCCAACACCAATGAGAATAATGCAATGAATGAAATATGCAAATAAATGAAGTAAAATAAAATGAGAGGGAAAAAGGATGAGAAGAAGAAAAAAGAAAGTGAGAAAGGAGAGAGAAGGAAGAAATTAGGATTAGAAAAGAGAAGATAAGAAAATTGGCACTAATCTGGATAGGTTGTGCGACGCTGGCGACGCGGTCGCGTGGTGCGCGATAAGAATATTCTTGTGGAAGCAGATCCAGAACCTGAAAGGACTCTGAAGAGAAAATTAAAGAGAAGCTAAAATACAACAATCCAGAGAAAACCTTTCAGAAATTTTCAAACAGGAAAAGGAGATGGCAGCCGAAAATAATAATAATATAAGGAAGATGCTTGGTGACTTCACTGCACCTAATTCCAATTTACATGGAAGAAGCATCTCCATTCCTGCCATTGGAGCAAACAACTTTGAGCTGAAACCTCAATTAGTTTCTCTGATGCAGCAGAACTGCAAGTTTCATGGACTTCCATCTGAAGATCCTTTTCAGTTCTTAACTGAATTCTTGCAGATATATGATACTGTTAAGACTAATGGAATAGATCCTGAAGTCTACAGGCTCATGCTTTTCCCTTTTGCTGTAAGAGACAGAGCTAGATTATGGTTGGATTCTCAACCTAAAGACAGCCTGAACTCTTGGGATAAGCTGGTCACGGCTTTCTTAGCCAAGTACTTTCCTCCTCAAAAGCTGAGCAAGCTTAGAGCTGATGTTCAAACCTTCAGACAGAAAGAAGGTGAATCCCTCTATGAAGCTTGGGAAAGATACAAACAGTTGACCAAAAAGTGTCCTTCTGACATGCTTTCAGAATGGACCATCCTGGATATATTCTATGATGGTTTATCTGAGCTATCAAAGATGTCACTGGACACTTCTGCAGGTGGATCCATTCACCTAAAGAAAACGCCTGCAGAAGCTCAAGAACTCATTGACATGGTTGCTAATAACCAGTTCATGTACACTTCTGAAAGGAATCCTGTGAGTAATGGGACGCCTATGAAGAAGGGAGTTCTTGAGGTTGATACTCTGAATGCCATATTGGCTCAGAATAAAATATTGACTCAGCAAGTCAATATGATCTCTCAGAGTCTGCATGGAATGCAAGCTGCATCCAATAGTACTCAAGAGGCATCTTCTGAAGAAGAAGCCTATGATCCTGAGAACCCTGCAATAGCAGAGGTAAATTACTTAGGTGAACCTTATGGAAACACCTATAACTCAACATGGAGAAATCATCCAAATTTCTCATGGAAGGATCAAAAGCCCCAACAAGGCTTTAATAATGGTGGAAGAAACAGGTTTAGCAATAGCAAACCCTTTCCATCATCAACTCAGCAACAGACAGAGAACTCTGAAAAAATGCTTCTAATTTAGCAAATCTAGTCTCTGATCTATCTAAGGCCACTGTAAGTTTCATAAATGAAACAAGGTCTTCCATTAGAAATCTGGAAGCACAAGTGGGCCAGCTGAGTAAAAGGATCACTGAAATCCCTCCTAGTACTCTCCTAAGCAATACAGAAGAGAACCCAAAAGGAGAGTGCAAGGCCATCGACATAAGCGCCATGGCCGAACCTATGAGGAGAGGAGAGGACGTGAATCCCAAGGAGGAAGACCTCCTGGGACGTCCAGTGATCAATAAGGAGCTTCCCTCTGGGGAATCAAAGGACTCTGAGGCTCATCTAGAGACTATAGAGATCCCATTGAACCTCCTTATGCCCTTCATGAGCTCTGATGAGTATTCCTCTTCTGAAGAGAATAAGGATGTCACTGAAGAGCAAACTGCTAAGTCTCTTGGTGCAATCATGAAGCTGAATGCCAAATTATTTGGCATTGATGCTTGGGAAGTTGAACCTCCCTTGTTCATCAATGAACTAAGTGATCTGGATCAACTGACATTGCCTCAGAAGAGACAGGATCTTGGAAAGTTCATAATACCCTGTACCATAGGCACCATGATCTTTAAGGCTCTGTGTGACCTTGGTTCAGGAATAAACCTCATGCCCCTCTCTGTAATAGAGAAACTGGGAATCTATGGGGTGCAAGCTGCTAAAATCTCACTAGAGATGGCAGACAGCTCAAGAAGACAGGCTTATGGACAAGTAGAGGACGTGTTAGTAAAGGTTGAGGGCCTTTACATCCCTGCTGATTTCATAGTCCTGGATACTGGAAAGGAAGAGGATGAATCCATCATCCTAGGAAGACCTTTCCTGGCCACAGCAAGAGCTGTGATTGATGTTGACAGAGGTGAAATAGTCCTTCAATGGAATGAGAACTCCCTTGTATTCAAAACTCAAGGATCTCCCTCTGCAACCATGGAGAGGAAGCTTGAAAAGCTTCTCTCAAAGCAGAGTCAACCAGAGACCCCACAGTCAAACTCTAAGTTTGGTGTTGGGAGGCCACAACCAAACTCTAAGTTTGGTATTGAACTCCCATATCCAAACTCTAAGTTTGGTGTTGGAGAGTTTCAACAATGCTCTGCAGATCTGTGAGGCTCCATGAGAGCCCACTGTCAAGCTATTGACATTAAAGAAGCGCTTGTTGGGAGGCAACCCAATGTTTATATAATTCTTATTTTTATTGTTTTTCATGTTTTCTTAGGTTCATGATCATGTGGAGTCACAAAATAAACAAAAAAAATTCAAAAACAGAATAAAAAAACAGCAGAAGGAAAATCACACCCTGGAGGAGCATCTGTCTGGCGTTCAAACGCTAGAACAGAGCATAGTTCTGGCGCTGAACGCCCAGAATGGGAGCATCCTGGCGCTGAACGCCCAGAACAAGCATGGTTCTGGCGTTCAACGCCAGAAATGGCAGCAAATGGGCGTTGAACGCCCAAAATGGGCACCAACCTGGCGCTGAACGCCCAGAGTTGTGTGCAAGGGCATTTTGCATGCCTAAATTGGTGTAGGGATGTAAATGCCTTGACACCTCAAGATCTGTGGACCTCACAGGATCACCTCAGGATCTGTGGACCCCACAAGATCCCCACCTACCTCCACTCACTCTCTTCTCTCTTCTCAATCACCCTCTATTCCCAATAAACACTCTTCCCTAATTAACCCTTTACTACTCACATCCAAACACCCACTTTCCTTCAAAATTCACCATCTCTTTCCCACCCAATCCCACCCATATGGCCGAATACACATCTCCCTCCATCTCCTCCATATCTTCTTCTTATTCTTCTATTCTTTCTTCTTTTGCTCGAGGGCGAGCAACATTCTAAGTTTGGTGTGGTAAAAGCATAGCTTTTTTGTTTTTTCCATAACCATTGATGGCACCTAAGGCCAGAGAAACCTCTAGAAAGAGGAAAGGGAAGACAAAAGCTTCCATCAAGGGTCTATAGCTCAGTGGTAGAACATTTGACTGCAAATCAAGAGATCCCTGAGATACCTCAGGGGATACATTTTCTTCCACACAATTATTGGAAGCAACTAAGGGTGGAACATCAAGAGCACTCCATCATCCTTCATGAAATCAGAGAAGATCTAAAAGCAATGAAGGAGGAGCAGCAAAGACAAGGAAGAGACATAGAAGAGCTCAAGGACATCACTAAGGTGGACTCATTCCTTGTTCTTACTTTCTCTGTTTTTCATTTTCTATGTTATGTGCTTATCTATGTTTGTGTCTTCATTACATGATCATTAGTAGTAGTAACTATGTCTTAAAGTTATAAATGTACTATGAATCCATCACCTCTCTTAAAAAAAATGTTTTAAATCAAAAGAACAAGA
This sequence comes from Arachis ipaensis, assembly GCF_059453495.1. NCBI lineage: Eukaryota > Viridiplantae > Streptophyta > Magnoliopsida > Fabales > Fabaceae > Arachis > Arachis ipaensis. The sequence continues at coordinate 64,955,090 of NC_142440.1, read as the reverse complement.
AGTACATGAGTTTTGAATTTATCCTTGAACTTAGTTTAATTATATTGATGTGGTGACAATGCTTCTTGTTTTCTGAATGTATGCTTGAACAGTGCATATGTCTTTTGAAGTTGTTGTTTAAGAATGTTAAATATGTTGGCTCTTGAAAGAATGATGACTAGGAGACATGTTATTTGATAATCTGAAAAATCATAAAAATGATTCTTGAAGTAAGAAAAAGCAGCAAAGAACAAAGCTTGCAGAAAAAAAAATAGAAAAAAAAAATAGGCGAGAAAAAAAATAGAAAGAAAAAGAAAAAGCAAGCAGAAAAAGCCAATAACCCTTAAAACTAAAAGGCAAGGGCAAATAAAAAGGATCCCAAGGCTTTGAGCATCAGTGGATAGGAGGGCCTAAAGGAATAAAATCCTGGTCTAAGCGGCTAACCCAAGTTGTCCCTAACCATGTGCTTGTGGCGTGTAGGTGTCAAGTGAAAACTTGAGACTGAGCGGTTAAAGTCAAGGTCCAAAGCAAAGAAAGAGTGTGCTTAAGAACCCTGGACACCTCTAATTGGGGACTTTAGCAAAAGCTGAGTCACAATCTGAAAAGGTTCACCCAATTATGTGTCTGTGGCATTTATGTATCCGGTGGTAATACTGGAAAACAAAGTGCTTAGGGCCACGGCCAAGACTCATAAAATAGCTGTGTTCAAGAATCATCATACTGAACTACGAGAATCAATAACACTATCTGAACTCCGAGTTCCTATAGATGCCAATCATTCTGAACCTCAATGGATAAAGTGAGATGCCAAAACTATTCAAGAGGCAAAAAGCTATAAGTCCCGCTCATATGATTGAAGCTCTGTTTCATTGATAGTTTGGAATTTATAGTATATTCTATTCTTTTTATCCTATTTTGATTTTCAGTTGCTTGGGGACAAGCAACAATTTAAGTTTGGTGTTGTGATGAGCGGATAATTTATACGCTTTTTGACATTGTTTTTAGTATGTTTTTAGTAGGATCTAGTTACTTTCAAGGATGTTTTTAATAGATTTTGTGTTAAATTCACATTTCTGGACTTTACTATGAGTTTGTGTGTTTTTCTGTGATTTCAGGTATTTTCTGGCTGAAATTGAGGGACTTGAGCAGAAATCAGATTCAGAGGTTGAAAAAGGACTGCTGATGCTGTTGGATTCTGACCTCCCTGCACTCAAAGTGGATTTTCTGGAGCTACAGAACTCAAAATGGTGCGCTTCCAATTGCGTTGGAAAGTAGACATCCAGGGCTTTCCAGCAATATATTAATAGTCCATACTTTGGCCACGAATTGACGACGTAAACTGGCGTTCAACGCCAGCCTTCTGCCCAAATCTGGCATCCAGCGCCAGAAAAGGATCCAAAACCAGAGTTGAACGCCCAAACTGGCACAGAAACTGGCGTTCAACTCCACAAATGGCCTCTGCACGTGTAACACTCAAGCCCAAGCCCAAGCACACACCAAGTGGGCCCCGGAAGTGGATTTATGCATCAATTACTTACTCATGTAAACCCTAGTAGCTAGTTTATTATAAATAGGACCTTTTACTATTGTATTTGGATCTTGGACCGCATTGTTCTTAGACCATAGGGGCTGGCCACACGGCCATGCCTGGACCTTCACTTATGTATTTTCATACGGTAGAGTTTCTACACTCCATAGATTAAGGTGTGGAGCTCTGCTGTTCCTCAAAGATTAATGCAAAGTACTACTGTTTTCTATTCAATTCTTCTTATTTCTCTTCTAAGATATCTATTCGCACCCAAGAACATGATGAAGGTGATGATTATGTGTGACGCTCATCATCCTTCTCCCCTATGAACGCGTGCCTGACAAACACTTCTGTTCTACATGAATTAAGCTAGAATGAATATCTCTTAGATCTCCTAACCAGAATCTTCGTGGCGTAAGCTAGAATGATGGCGGAATTCAAGAGAATCCGGAAAGTCTAAACCTTGTCCGTGGTATTCCGAGTAGGATTCAATGATTGGATGACTGTGACGAGCTCCTAACTCGCGATTGCAGGGCGTTAGTGACAGACGCAAAAGGATAGTAAATCCTATTCCGGCATGATCGAGAACCGACAGATGAATAGTCGTGCCGTGACAGGGTGCGTGAGCATATTATTCACTGAGAGGATAAGATGAAGCCATTGACAAGGATGATGCCTCCAGACGATTAGCTGTGCCGTGACAGGGCATTGGATCATTTTCCCGTGAGATGACCGAAAGTAGCCATTGACAGTGGCGATGTATCACATAAAGCCAGCCATGGAAAGGAGTAAGGCAGATTGGATGAAGATAGCAGGAAAGCAGAGGTTCAGAGGAACGAAAAGCATCTCCATTCGCTTATCTGAAATTCCTGCCAATGAATCTACATAAGTATCTCTATCCCTTTTATTGTTTATTTGAATCTAATAAAATATCATGTTTAAATCCGCCTGACTGAGATTTACAAGGTGACCATAGCTTGCTTCATACCAACAATCACCGTGGGATTCGACCCTTACTCACGTAAGGTATTACTTGGACGACCCAGTGCACTTGCTGGTTAGTTGTATCGAAGTTGTGACAATTATGAATTAAGATCAGAGCACCAAGCTTTGGAGCCATTACCAGGATTTGTTCGAGCCTGGAGATCACAATTTCGTGCACCAGTACGCATAATCGTGATTACACTTTAATTATGTAAAATTCATGGCACTTTCTTTCCCTGGCAATGGCGCCAAGAACATGGTGCCAATACCATGGTTCACAACTTCGATACAACTAACCAGCAAGTGTACTGGGTCATCCAAGTAATACCTTACGTGAGTAAGGGTCGAATCCCACGGAGATTGTTGGTATGAAGCAAGCTATGGTCACCTTGTAAATCTCAGTCAGGCAGATATAAAGTGATAATGGTGTTTTCGAATATTATATAATAAAATAGGGATAGAGATACTTATGTAATTCATTGGTAGGAATTTCAGATAAGCGAATGGAGATGTTTTTCATTCCTCTGAACCTCTGCTTTCCTGCTATCTTCATCCAATCAGTCTTACTCCTTTCCATGGCTGGCTTTATGTGATACATCACCACTGTCAATGGCTACTTTCGGTCATCTCTCGGGAAAATGATCCAATGCCCTGTCACGGCACGGCTAATCGTCTGGAGGCATCACCCTTGCCAATGGCTTCATCTTATCCTCTCAGTGAATAATATGCTCACGCACCCTGTCACGGCACGGCTATTCATCTGTCGGTTCTCGATCATGTTGGAATAGGATTTACTATCCTTTTGCGTCTGTCACTAACGCCCTGCAATCGCGAGTTAGGAGCTCGTCACAGTCATTCAATTATTGAATCCTACTCGGAATACCACAGACAAGGTTTAGACCTTCCGGATTCTCTTGAATGCCGCCATCATTCTAGCTTACGCCACGAAGATTCCGGTTAGGAGATCTAAGAGATATTCATTCTAGCTTATTTCATGTAGAACAGAAGTGTTTGTCAGGCACGCGTTCATAAGGGAGAAGGATGATGAGCGTCACACATAATCATCACCTTCATCACGTTCTTGGGTGTGAATGGATATCTTAGAAGCGAAATAAGATGAATTGAATAGAAAACAGTAGTACTTTGCATTAATCTTTGAGGAACAGTAGAGCTCCACACCTTAATCTATGGAGTGTAGAAACTCTACCGTTGAAAATACATAAGTGAAAGGTCCAGGCATGGCCGAGAGACCAGCCCCCATGGTCTAAGAACTATGCGTTCCCAGATGTTCCTAAGATCCTAAGGTGATCAAAAGATACCTAATACAATAGTAAAAGGTCCTATTTATAATAAACTAGCTACTAGGGTTTACATGAGTAAGTAATTGATGCATAAATCCACTTCCTGGGCCCACTTGGTGTGTGTTTGGGCTGAGCTTGAGTGTTGCACGTGTAGAGATCCTTCTTGGAGTTGAACGCCAGCTTTTGTGCCAGTTTGGGCGTTCAACTCTGGTTTTGGCTCCTTTTCTGGCGCTGGACGCCAGATTTGGGCAGAGAGCTGGTGTTGAACGCCATTTTACGTCGTCTATTCTTGGCCAAAGTATGGACTATTATATATTTCTGGAAAGCCCTGGATGTCTACATTCCAACGCAATTGGAAGCGCGCCATTTTGAGTTCTGTAGCTCCAGAAAATCCACTTTGAGTGTAGGGAGGTCAGAATCCAACAGCATCAGCAGTCCTTCTTCAACCTCTGAATCTGATTTCTGCTCAAGTCCCTCAATTTCAGCCAGAAAATACCTGAAATTACAGAAAAATACACAAACTCATAGTAAAGTTCAGAAATGTGAAAAAGCGTATAAATTATCCGCTCATCACAACACCAAACTTAAATTGTTGCTTGTCCCCAAGCAACTGAAAATCAAATAGGATAAAAAGAAGAGAATATACTATAAATTCCAAACTATCAATGAAACAGAGCTTCAATCATATGAGCGGGACTTATAGCTTTTTGCCTCTTGAATAGTTTTGGCATCTCACTTTATCCATTGAGGTTCAGAATGATTGGCATCTATAGGAACTTCAGATTTCGAATAGTGTTATTGATTCTCCTAGTTCAGTATGATGATTCTTGAACACAGCTTTTTCCTGAGTCTTGGCCGTGGCCCTAAGCACTTTGTTTTCCAGTATTACCACCGGATACATAAATGCCACAGACACATAATTGGGTGAACCTTTTCAGATTGTGACTCAGCTTTGCTAAAGTCCCCAATTAGAGGTGTCTAGGGTTCTTAAGCACACTCTTTTTTTTTTTTTTTGCTTTGGACCTTGACTTTAACCGCTCAGTCTCAAGTTTTCACTTGACACCTACACGCCACAAGCACATGGTTAGGGACAGCTTGGTTTAGCCGCTTAGACCAGGATTTTATTCCTTTAGGCCCTCCTATCCACTGATGCTCAAAGCCTTGGGATCCTTTTTATTTGCCCTTGCCTTTTGGTTTTAAGGGTTATTGGCTTTTTGCTCTTGCCTCTTGGTTTTAAGAGCTTTTGGCTTTTTCTGCTTGCTTTTTCTTTTTCGTTCTAATTTTTTTCGCCTACTTTTTTTTTTCTGCAAGCTTTGTTCTTTGCTGCTTTTTCTTGCTTCAAGAATCATTTTTTATGATTTTTCAGATTATCAAATAACATGTCTCCTAGTCATCATTCTTTCAAGAGCCAACATATTTAACATTCTTAAACAACAACTTCAAAAGACATATGCACTGTTCAAGCATACATTCAGAAAACAAGAAGCATTGTCACCACATCAATATAATTAAGCTAAGTTCAAGGATAAATTCGAAACTCATGTACTTCTTGTTCTTTTGAATTAAAACATTTTTCATTTAAGAGAGGTGATGGATTCATAGGACATTTATAACTTTAAGACAAAGTTACTAACTACTAATGATCATGTAATGAAGACACAAACATGGATAAGCACATAACATATAAAACGAAAAAAACAGAGAAAGTAAGAACAAGGAATGAGTCCACCTTAGTGATGTCCTTGAGCTCTTCTATGTCTCTTCCTTGTCTTTGCTGCTCCTCCTTCATTGCTTTTAGATCTTCTCTAATTTCATGAAGGATGATGGAGTGCTCTTGATGTTCCACCCTTAGTTGCTTCCAATAATTGTGTGGAAGAAAATGTATCCCCTGAGGTATCTCAGGGATCTCTTGATTTGCAGTCAAATGTTCTACCACTAAGCTATAGACCCTTGATGGAAGCTTTTGTCTTCCCTTTCCTCTTTCTAGAGGCTTCTCTGGCCTTAGATGCCATCAATGGTTATGGAAAAAACAAAAAAGCTATGCTTTTTACCACACCAAACTTAGAATGTTGCTCGCCCTCGAGCAAAAGAAGAAGGAATAGAAGAAGAAGAAGATATGGAGGAAATGGAGGGATGTGTGTATGGATGTGAGTGGTGGATGGAAAACAGAAGGGATGGTCATGAATGAAGAGATAGAGGGTGAGGTGGGTGGGGATCCTGTGAGATTCACAGATCCTGAGATGATCCTGTGGGTCCACAGATCCTGAGATGATCCTGTGGGGTCCACAGATCTTGAGGTGTCAAGGCATTTACATCCCTGCACCAATTTAGGCATGCAAAATGCCCTTGCACACAACTCTGGGCGTTCAGCGCCAGGTTGGTGCCCATTTTGGGCGTTCAACGCCCATTTGTTGCCATTTCTGGCGTTGAACGCCAGAACCATGCTTGTTCTGGGCGTTCAGCGCCAGGATGTTGCCCATTTTGGGTGTTCAGCGCCAGAACCATGCTCTATTCTGGCGTTTGAACGCCAGGCAGATGCTCCTCCAGGGTGTGATTTTTCTTCTGCTGTTTTTGATTCCGTTTTCAATTTTTATATTTATTTTGTGACTCCACTTGATCATGAACCTACAAAGACATATAACTAAGAAAAATATAGTTAGATAAATAAAAATTGGGTTGCCTCCCAACAAGCGCTTCTTTAATGTCAATAGCTTGACAGTGGGCTCTCATGGAGCCTCACAGATGTGCAGAGCTTTGTTGATACTCTCCAACACCAAACTTAGAGTTTGGATATGGGAGTTCAACACCAAACTTAGAGTTTGGTTGTGGCCTCCCAACACCAAACTTAGAATTTGACTGTGGGGGCTTGGGTTGACTTTGCTTTGAGAGAAGCTTTTCATGCTTCCTCTCCATGGTTGCAGAGGGAGATCCTTGAGTTTTAAACACAAGGGAGTCCTCATTCCATTGAAGGACTAGTTCACCTCTGTCAACATCAATCACAGCTCTTGCTGTGGCCAGGAAAGGTCTTCCTAAGATGATGGATTCATCCTCTTCCTTTCCAGTATCCAAGACTATGAAATCAGCAGGGATGTAAAGGCCCTCAACCTTTACTAAAATGTCGTCTACTTGTCCATAAGCCTGTTTTCTTGAACTGTCTGCCATCTCTAATGAGATTTTAGCAGCTTGCACCCCATAGATTCCCAGTTTCTCTATTACAGAGAGGGGCATGAGGTTTATTCCTGAACCAAGGTCACATAGAGCCTTAAAGATCATGGTGCCTATGGTACAGGGTATTATGAACTTTCCAGGATCCTGTCTCTTCTGAGGCAATGTCAGTTGATCCAGATCAGTTAGTTCATTGATGAACAAGGGAGGTTCAACTTCCCAAGTATCAATGCCAAATAATTTGGCATTCAGCTTCATGATTGCACCAAGAAACTTGGCAGTTTGCTCTTCAGTAACATCCTCATTCTCTTCAGAAGAGGAATACTCATCAGAGCTCATGAAGGGCATAAGGAGGTTCAATGGAATCTCTATGGTCTCTAGATGAGCCTCAGATTCCTTTGGTTCCTCAGAGGGAAGCTCCTTATTGATCACTGGACGTCCCAGGAGGTCTTCCTCCTTGGGATTCACGTCCTCTCCTCTCCTCATAGGTTCGGCCATGATACTTATGTCAATGGCCTTGCACTCTCCCTTTGGATTCTCTTCTGTATTGCTTGGGAGAGTACTAGGAGGGATTTCAGTGATCCTTTTACTCAGCTGGCCCACTTGTGCTTCCAAATTTCTAATGGAAGACCTTGTTTCATTCATGAAACTCACAGTGGCCTTAGATAGATCAGAGACTAAATTTTCTAAATTAGCAGCATTTTGTTCAGAGTTCTCTGTCTGTTGCTGAGTGGATGATGGGAAAGGTTTATTTTTGTTAAACCTGTTTCTTCCACCATTGTTAAAGCCTTGTTGGGGCTTTTGATCCTTCCATGAGAAATTTGGATGATTTCTCCATGATGAGTTATAGGTGTTTCCATAAGGTTCACCTAAGCAATTCATCTCTGCTATTGCAGGGTTCTCAGGATCATAAGCTTCTTCTTCATAAGAAGCCTCTTGAGTACTGTTGGATGCAGCTTGCATTCCATTCAGACTCTGAGAGATCATATTGACTTGCTGAGTCAATATTTTATTCTGAACCAATATGGCATTCAGAGTATCAACTTCAAGAACTCCCTTCTTCATAGGCATCCCATTACTCACAGGATTCCTTTCAGAAGTGTACATGAACTGGTTATTAGCAACCATGTCAATGAGTTCTTGAGCTTCTGCAGGCGTTTTCTTTAGGTGAATGGATCCACCTGCAGAAGTGTCCAGTGACATCTTTGATAGCTCGGATAAACCATCATAGAATATATCCAGGATGGTCCATTCCGAAAGCATGTCAGAAGGACACTTTTTGGTCAACTGTTTGTATCTTTCCCAAGCTTCATAGAGGGATTCACCTTCTTTCTGTCTGAAGGTTTGAACATCAGCTATAAGCTTGCTCAGCTTTTGAGGAGGAAAGTACTTGGCTAAGAAAGCCGTGACCAGCTTATCCCAAGAGTTCAGGCTATATTTAGGTTGAGAGTCCAACCATATTCTAGCTCTGTCTCTTACAGCAAAAGGGAAAAGCATGAGCCTGTAGACTTTAGGATCTACTCCATTAGTCTTAACAGTATCACATATCTGCAAGAATTCAGTTAAGAACTGAAAAGGATCTTCAGATGGAAGTCCATGAAACTTGTAGTTCTGCTGCATCAGAGAAACTAATTGAGGTTTCAGCTCAAAGTTGTTTGCTCCAATGGCAGGAATGGAGATGCTTCTTCCATGTAAATTGGAGGTAGGTGCAGTAAAGTCATATGATATAGAAATAAGAAAAAGATTTTTGAAAAATATGATATAGAAATAAGAAAAAGATTTTTGAAAAATATTTTTAGAATTTTCGAAAATAACTAAGAAGTTTGGAAAAGATTTGATTTTTGAAAAAGATTTTGAAAAAAAAGATAAGATTTTCAAATTGAAAATTTGATTTGACTCATAAGAAACAACTTGATTTTAAAAATTTTTGAAAAAGTCAACTCAAATTTTTGAATTTGATGAGAGAAAAATGGAAAGATATTTTTTTTTATTTTTGAAATTTTTATGATGAGAGAGAAAAACACTAAAATGATGCAATGCATGAAATTTTTAGATCAAAACATGTGATGCATGCAAGAATGCTATGAATGTCAAGATGAACACCAAGAACGCTATGAATGTCAAGATGAACATCATAGACACAATTTTGAAAAACTTTTAATGCAAAGAAAACATGCAAGACACCAAACTTAGAATTCTTTAATGCTTAGGCACTAAGAATTCAAGAATGCATATGAAAAACATCATACAACACAAAACAAAAAAAATCATCAAGATCAAACAAGAAGACTTACCAAGAACAACTTGAAGATCATGAAGAACACTATGAATGCATGAATTTTCGAAAAAATGCAAGATGCATATGCAACTGACGCCAAACTTATAACATGACACATGACTCAAACAAGAAATAGAAAAATATTTTTGATTTTTATGATTTTCTAAAATTTTTTTGGATTTTTTTTTTATATTTTTCGAAAAACTATTTGGAAAAGAAAAATAAGGATTCCAAAATTTTTAATATGAATTCCAGGAATCTTATGCTCTAAAGCTCCAATCAAAGGGTCAGGCATAGCTTAATAGCCAGCCAAGCTTTAGCATATAATTACATGGACTGGAGTGATTAGTTGAATACCAATCACAAAGCAGTTTGGGTATGGCTTTACAGCCAGATAGGATTCAACATGTTTCATGAAACACTAGAATTCATTCTTAAAAATCTTGAAGCCATAGAATAATTTATTTTTGAAAACATTATTTTATTTTATTTTATTTTATTTTATTTTATTTTTTTTTTTTTTCGAAAACAAAAGAAAAATTTTTGAAAGATTTTTTAAAAATTTTTGAAAACAAAACAAAAGAAAATTACCTAATCTGAGCAACATGATGAACCGTCAGTTGTCCAAACTCAAACAATCCCCGGCAACGGCGCCAAAAACTTGGTGCACGAAATTGTGATATCCAGGCTCGAACAATCCCTGGCAACGTGAGCAACTTGGTACGCGTAATCGTGATTACACTTTAATTATGTAAAATTCATGGCTCTTTCTTTCCCTGGCAATGGCGCCAAGAACATGGTGCCAATACCATGGTTCACAACTTCGATACAACTAACTAGCAAGTGCACTGGGTCGTCCAAGTAATACCTTACGTGAGTAAGGGTCGAATCCCATGAAGATTGTTGGTATGAAGCAAGCTATGGTCACCTTGTAAATCTCAGTCAGGCAGATATAAAGTGATAATGGTGTTTTCGAATATTATATAATAAAATATGGATAGAGATACTTATGTAATTCATTGGTAGGAATTTCAGATAAGCGAATGGAGATGTTTTTCGTTCCTCTGAACCTTTGCTTTCCTGCTATCTTCATCCAATCAGTCTTACTCCTTTCCATGGCTGGCTTTATGTGATACATCACCACTGTCAATGGCTACTTTCGGTCATCTCTCGGGAAAATAATCCAATGCCCTGTCACGGCACGGCTAATCGTCTGGAGGCATCACCCTTGCCAATGGCTTCATCTTATCTTCTCAGTGAATAATATGCTCACGCACCCTGTCACGGCATGGCTATTCATCTGTCGGTTCTCGATCATGCTGGAATAGGATTTACTATCCTTTTGCGTCTGTCACTAACGCCCTGCAATCGCGAGTTAGGAGCTCGTCATAGTCATTCAATCATTGAATCCTACTCGGAATACCACAGACAAGGTTTAGACCTTCCGGATTCTCTTGAATGCCGCCATCATTCTAGCTTACGCCACAAAGATTCCGGTTAGGAGATCTAAGAGATATTCATTCTAGCTTATTTCATGTAGAACAGAAGTGTTTGTCAGGCACGCGTTCATAAGGGAGAAGGATGATGAGCGTCATACATAATCATCACCTTCATCACGTTCTTGGGTGCGAATGGATATCTTAGAAGCGAAATAAGATGAATTGAATGAAAAACAGTAGTACTTTGCATTAATCTTTGAGGAACAGTAGAGCTCCACACCTTAATCTATGGAGTGTAGATACTCTACCGTTGAAAATACATAAGTGAAAGGTCCAGGCATGGCCGAGAGGCCAGCCCCCATGGTCTAAGAACTATGCGTTCCCAGATGTTCCTAAGATCCTAAGGTGATCAAAAGATACCTAATACAATAGTAAAAGGTCCTATTTATAATAAACTAGCTACTAGGGTTTACATGAGTAAGTAATTGATGCATAAATCCACTTCCTGGGCCCACTTGGTGTGTGTTTGGGCTGAGCTTCAGTGTTGCACGTGTAGAGATCCTTCTTGGAGTTGAACGCCAGCTTTTGTGCCAGTTTGGGCGTTCAACTCTGGTGTTGGCTCCTTTTCTGGCGCTGGACGCCAGATTTGGGCAGAGATCTGGCGTTGAATACCATTTTACGTCGTCTATTCTTGGCCAAAGTATGGACTATTATATATTTCTGGAAAGCCCTGGATGTCTACTTTCCAACGCAATTGGAAGCGCGCCATTTCAAGTTCTGTAGCTCCAGAAAATCCTCTTTGAGTGCAGGGAGGTCAGAATCCAACAGCATCAGCAGTCCTTCTTCATCCTCTGAATCTGATTTCTGCTCAAGTCCCTCAATTTCAGCCAGAAAATACCTGAAATCACAGAAAAACACACAAACTCATAGTAAAGTCCAAAAATGTGAATTTAACATAAAAACTAATGAAAACATCCCTAAAAGTAACTAGATCCTACTAAAAACATACTAAAAACATTGTCAAAAAGCGTATAAATTATCCGCTCATCACCCACTCCAAAGTCTGAAGATAAAAAATTAGAAAGTGTATAAATAGGAGTTAGTTTGATTTGTGGAGGAATTTGGACTCTCACTTTTGAACCTTCTTTTATTTTTAGTTTTATTTTTTAGCTCACTTTTACATTTTAGCTTTGAATTGGGGAAATTGGGATTGAGATCTGAGTTCTCTTCCTCCTTGTTCTTGCTTCTGCATTTCTTGCTTTCTATTTTGGAATTTTGGATTGAGATTGAAGGAATTCTGTTTCAAATCTTGATCTGAAATCCATTTTTGTTCTTCTTCTGCATAATTCAGAGAATTGAGGATTAAATCTGAGTTTCCTTTACTGCTTTCATTTACAATTCTTCTGCAATTTGTTTTCTGTTTTATCAAGGAAGGAATTGAGATCTAGATCTACTTTCTAGTCTCATTGATCCCCTGAGATCTTGAATTTCTTTCCTAGCTTTTACAATTGAGCTGAATTTACTTTCTGTTTTGTTCTTCAAGCAATTTTGCTATTTTATTTAGATCTTTTGCAATTTATTTCAACTCCTCTGTCTCTGATTGATTGGATTTTACATTTACCTATTGAATTCTAAATCCCAGCTCCCACATCCCTTTACTATTCAAGCAATTTACATTTCTTGCACTCTAAGCTTCAGTCATTTACATTATTTTCTCTTTAAGATTCAGCTCTTTTACTTTCTTGCAATTTAAGTTTCATGCAATTTAATCTTTTGCACTTTACCCCTCTGTCAATTTCCCCTCTCCATTCTATTTTCATGCAATTTAGCTTCTGTTTATCACAATTCACTCAACTCATCAACTGTTTGCTTAACTAAATCAACCATCTAACTAAAATTGCTCAATCCTTCAATCCCTGTGGGATCGACCTCACTCATGTGAGTAATTACTACTTGATGCGACCCAGTATACTTGCCGGTGAGTTTTGTGTTGGATCGTTTTCCACACATCAGATATCACATAAAAAATGTTAGAATCCCTCCTTAAGTGGTTTAGTTACATGAAGAGAAGAAATTGAATGGGCTGCATGACATAGGTAGACGTACATAGACTAAGTACTATAGCTAAAATCATTTAAAAAATACTTTTATTTTGTTAGCTTGTCTACAGACACTTTTTCTTTTAAATTTCCTTTTTTGAGATACATTTGTTATTTTGTGATGCATTTATAGACATGCTTTTTTATAGACCACATGGGTGTTTGGACTTTAATTTTATGATGTCTATAAGTTTTATGGTATGCTCTATATCCTAGTTCCTAGTTTCATGATTAAGTAATTGATTATGGTGGTCTTCATTGTAGTACTGCTTGTGTGGTAGGAACAACAGGTGTTCTTGCTCCCCTTCTTGAGGAGACTGTATTTTGAGGCTTTATTATGGCTTCCTTGACTAAGTGGTATTACGCCTCGTTCATGTGCTTTGGTTCCCCATTATATATCAAAATTATTGGAGAAATTTTGAGTTAATACTCAGAATGGCCCCTGAAGTTTGACCCTGAATTCAATTTAGCCCTTTAATTTCCAATTGACCCAAATTGTAACTTGAAACTTTAAGGCGTGACTCAAGTTGGCCCCTCCGTCCATTTCTGTCACCGAAAAGATGACGTGGCACGATTAAATGATGTTGTTTTCTGCTTTTGCCTAAACGACATCGTTTTACTCCTCCCCTTCTTCTTCTTCTTCTTCCTCCTTCTCCATGTCTGAACCTCCCACCACCCTATTGCCCCCACCCTCAATCATACCTTCCCAACCCCACCACCCTCACCACCACCACCACCACCCCCTGCTCCTCACCTCTCCCCCCCTTTTTCCTTCTCCTTAATTTGATCAGTAAATGCCCCCTTTCCATCTTCCATCCTTCCCTTCTTCTCACAGAATCAATGCAATGAAAAATGGGACAACATGATTCTGTGACCTCAAGCAGCTATGGCTCTAGCAATAGTTTTCAACCCAATTCCACCTTAACTCACCACTGTTTCTATTTGTTGGGGTGGTGGAGCATGCAAGTGAGGATGACGATGATGATGACGATGATGATCGGGTTGAGTCTTCACTCGTCGTCAAGTTGCTTGGTTGTGATGAGGATGAGGGTTTCTTGGATGGTCCAGTTTCCTTTGCAGTATTCTTTGGCTAAAGAGGTGGAGGAAAAGGGAGATGGAGAAGGAGATGGTGGGGTGATGATAGAGTGGTGGATGAGGAAGAGGTGAGGAGGAGCAGGAGGAGGGTTGTGGTAGTGGTGAGGATGGTGGGGTTGGAAAGATATGATTGACGGTGGTAGCAATGGGGTGGTAGGAGGTTCAGACATTGATGAGGAGGAAGAAGAGGGGGGAGTAAAACAACGTTGTTTAATTGTGCCACGTTATCTCTCCGATGACAGAAACGGACGGAGGGGCCAACTTGAGTCACGCCTTCAAGTTTTAGGGTACAATTTTGGTCAACTAGAAATTAGAGGGCTAAATTGAGTCGGAGGTCAAATTTCAGGGGCCATTTTCAGTATTAACTCAAAAAATTTCGTTTTACCTTATAATAAGAAAATCCTTATTTGTTTTTCTTTCATAGGAGTATGATTTCATATCCTTGAAAACGTTTCATTCATTTGTTGTACGTTAAACCAACATTTAAGATCATTTATAATTTCACCTGTATGCTGAAAAACTGATTACTGCTTCTATTTCATGAGTTTCCTTAGATAATTCTAAAGGGTTTTTTTATATAGTTCTCTTTCAGTCCTAGCCAACAAAAAATTAAATTGTATCCAATATGGCAATATAGTGTGATAAAACCTTAGAATTGAACTTTAGTAAATCCGTGGCACGTTTATATCCTGTATTTGGCATCTCCAATTGTAGACATAGTTTAACAATAAGCTGATAGTTTTATGTGTAATCTTGTACTCAATTGAGTGGTTTTTATTAACTCTTTACCCACTTATTCATACTATTTGCATGGTTTTATATTTCCTTCCTAATTATGTGTTTTGATTGAAAACATGCTTCTTTGATCTTATATTTGCTTATTATTAATCCTCTCTTATTACCATTAGATGCCTTGATATGTGTGTTAAGTGTTTTCAGATATTATAAGGCAAGAATGGCTTGGAGGATGGGAAGAAAGCATGCAAAAGTGGAAGGAATGCAAGAAGTTGGAGAAATTGCTAAGCTGTCCAGCCTGACCTCTCTGCACTCAAACGGCTATAACTTTAGCTACAGAAGTCCAAACGACGCGGTTCTAGTTGCGTTAGAAAGCTAATGTCCGGGGCTTCGATTTGATATATAATATGTTATAGTTCCCCTGACGCTAGGCAACGTGACCGCGTGATCCATGCGGCCGCGTCGCAGTGACAGAAATCAGCGTGTTTGAATTCTTCTCCAGCGATTTCCGGGCTGTTTTCGACCCAGTTCGCAGCCCAGAAAACACAGATTAGAGGCTATAAAGTGGGGGATTGCATCCATTCATAGGAGGCTCTCATAATTCACTTCTCATGATTTAGATTAGTTTTGAGAGAGGTTCTCTCCTCTCTCTCTTAGGATTTAGGACTTCTCCTAGTTTTAGGAGTAACTCTCAATCCCAGGTTCTTTATTTTTATTTTCCCAATTGGCTTATGAACTTTTCCATATTAGATTTTACTACTTTGAATGTATTTTATTTGAGGTATTTCAGATATTTGTGATTTATATTTTAGCTTTTTACATTTTTGGTTTTGGTTAAGAAATCAGTAACTCAGAAGTTATCTAACTCAACAGCATAATTGATAACTGTTATCTTTGCTAATTGAACTGAGCTTCAATAATCCCAACCTTTTCTTAGGAAATAAATAGGATTCAAAGAACAAACTAATTAGTCCCTTGACTTACCTTTACCTTAGTAAAGGTTGACTAAGTGGAATTGAGATTCAACTTTCATTATCATTGATAAGGATAACTTGGTCTGGACTTCCAATTTCTAATACCTTGCCAAGAGTTTATGTTTATTGTTATTATTTTATTCCCTCTGCCATTTCTTTTCTAACTTTTTACCTTGATCCAAAAACCCCAATTTACAAACTCATAACCAATAATAAGAACACCTCCCTGCAATTCCTTGAGAAGACGACCCGAGGTTTGAATACTCGGTTATCAATTTCAAAGGGTTTGTTACTTGTGACAACCAAAACGTTTGTACGAAGGAATTTTTGTCGGTTTAGAGACTATATCTACAACGCGACTGTTTTTATGAACTTCTTTACTGGCAAAAATCCTAACGTCAAAGAGGGGGGAGTAAAACAACGTTGTTTAATTGTGCCACGTTATCTCTCCGGTGACAGAAACGGACGGAGGGGCCAACTTGAGTCACGCCTTAAAGTTTTAGGGTACAATTTTGGTCAACTAGAAATTAGAGGGCTAAATTGAGTCGGAGGTCAAATTTCAGGGGCCATTTTCAGTATTAACTGAAAAAATTTCGTTTTACCTTATAATAAGAAAATCCTTATTTGTTTTTCTTTCATAGGAGTATGATTTCATATCCTTGAAAACGTTTCATTCATTTGTTGTACGTTAAACCAACATTTAAGATCATTTATAATTTCACCTGTATGCTGAAAAACTAACTACTGCTTCTACTTTATGAGTTTCCTTAGATAGTTCTAAAGGGTTTTTTTATATAGTTCTCTTTCAGTCCTAGCCAACAAAAAATTAAATTGTATCCAATATGGCAATATAGTGTGATAAAAACTTAGAATTGAACTTTAGTAAATCCGTGGCACGTTTATATCCTGTATTTGGCATCTCCAATTGTAGACATAGTTTAACGATAAGCTGATAGTTTTATGTGTAAACTATTACAACATTGGTTAGAGTTTGTTTTTAGTTCAAACTTCAGGTTCATTGCATTTACAAGTTATTCATCAATCAATTTTGGGGTTTTTGTAGTATAACTAATAAGGCATTGTTTGCAGCCTAAGTTTAAAGTTTAATTTCGGGACTTATCTCCTCTAATCTGTTCAATATAAAAAACTATCAAATAGTAAATTCATGCTTTGTCAAATTTAAACAATTAAACATGTAGTTGGTCCAAATTGCTTGCTTGGGTTCTTTAGAATGTTTTATCTACTATTGTGTTATTCGTGCACAGTTTCCTCATAATTGCTGGTTGCTTAATCTCTTACCGTAGGGTTCCGACGCCGGTAGCAATCATCATTAGTGCTGCTGTATTTACTCTTGCCCATTTCACTCCTGAAGCTTTTCCAAAACTGTTTGTTTTAGGTAGGGTGATAACATGATCTTTAGAATTGGCATTGAAGGATTTTTTCTTAAGAAAACAAAATTGATGATGATGATGGTTTAGCTTTTATAATGATCTTTTTTAAAAGATCTTTTACAAAAGTAAAAATGATTTTATGTTTGGATATCTCATGTAAAAAGATCTTTTTATGTATCAATTATGTTTGGGTAAAATTAGATAAATATACTTTTTTGTTTATTTATTATGTGAAAAATATTTTTTTAAGGAAAAAAAGATCTTTTAAAAAAAGATGTAAATTGTAACTTCTCAAAAAAGATGTTTTCTTTTATTTTTCTATTTCTTTTACTTTTACTATTATAGAAATTTGCCAAACACACTGAAGAATAAAAAAGATCTTTTTTCATTGAAAAAAATATTTTTTTTATCAATTAAATAGAGGCCAAACAAGAACTAACAAATGTTCCTAAAGTTCGACTTAATTTTCATTAAGTTCTTACAATTTAAAAGTTTGTAATCAAGTTTTCATATTGTTTAAAAATCTTCGAATTATAGGAACATGATTGAAAGTTTTTGTACAACATAGAGATCTCATCACAAACTCTTAAATTATAAGCACCTAGTTAAAATTTGAATAAAAACTCTACCAGTTTACAGTGTAGTGGAAAAAGAAAACTGCGACTTATTTGGTTTTGAAAGTACCGATATTTGCCAATTTCATGAAGAAATAACAAATATTTGAGATATATTTATAGGGACATTTATGGGGATTTCATATGCTCAAACTCGCAACCTTCTCGCTCCCATCACTATCCATGCTTTCTGGAACACTGGTGTTGCATTGCTCCTTTCATCACTTGAGGCATATTTATATCGAATTCGACTCAATGTAGTATCTGAAGTTCTAAACTATCAATAAGAAAATCTACCATTTTAGATTTAATAAGATAAAAATTACATTAATGACTCTGTATAATCTGCAACTAATTTTTTAATTGACTTCTCATCAACAACTCAGATATTGCGAGTTATCATTTTGGTTCTTTCTTGCAGTTTGAATATGTTTATGTAAACCTGTTTTTTAACACTCAGCTTTTTCTATTTTCTTGTAAACAGCTTCAAGGACAATAATATATCGAAGAATTGTTTAAGATTTCTTGATGGGAACATTGTTTGTTCTGCACAAATGTGGCGCATGTACAAATCTATATCTTTGTATAAACTTCTCCCTTTTTCTTGCAAATTAGAAATATAAGCTGGGTATTTTGATTATGGCAAATAAAATATGCAATGAGCTTTGAAATTTGAGATATACAATGATGCACGATAAGTTTTCTATTAGAATGATTTTGTATATGAATTTCTGTGTAATCTTTATGTTATCACAAGTCAGAACAACCTCAACTACTTAACCTAGCTGCTTCATGGCTTGTTCCTCAAATTGAATGTCTGACAAGAAACTTACCAAATCACTGTTGCAGCACTAGTCACGTAAGATTTGCTTGAGTTTCAGTAAACAAAATTTAGTGGAGGAACATTTTCTTCTCATATGCAAACTTTTGTTGATTCAAATATTTTGGAGACGTGTAGAAGTTTAAACTTGGAAGTTGGAAGTCTACAATTACTACTGAGCAGATTTCTAACAAAAATAAAGAGCAAAACTGTCCCCCCCCCCCCCAAGATTTTAAAATAACATTCAATACTCCATACCTTTTTTTTCGGCAAAGAAAAAATTAAGATTGGTCAATTATTCATATAAAATGCATACTTCACATCCATAGCTCTATATGTATATATAAAGAGAAAGAGAGTTTGGGTAATCTGATTATTTTGTTGGCCTTCAGGGTAATTTAATTTGAACGTTGGTTTCTTTTACAATTTTTTTGGTCCCTTTTACGTTTGTCTCTTACACAACTTTCTAAAATTAATTTTAAAATAGTTATTATAAAAGTCAAACCGATTCCTTCAGGTTATATTACTTATAAACTCTATAATCCCTAAGTTATAATCTTTTTGTGTTTATTGTGTTATAGAAAAAATAAAGGAGGACTCAACAACAACAATAAAAAGAGAAAGTCTATGAACTAATTCTATATGCAGCCAACTTTTTAAAAAAATCATGATTTTAAAATTTTAAAAATTAGTCTTACACTAAAAAAATATGCGTCCTCTCACCCTTTTCATATCTCTTCTCTCCTTCCGCACTTTTTTCTCCATGTCTTTTCCTTCCATATCACCTTTGGAAGTTCTTCTACAATAATTTTAGATGTTTCTTTTTATTATGTTTCGGATGTTTTCCTTTTGTATGATTCTAATATTCTTTTTACAATGATTTGGATATTTCTTTTCATTTAGTTTTAGATTTTTATTTTATTATGAGTATTTCTTTTCTTTTGGTTTTGGATATTTCTTTTTTTAAAATAAAAAAACATCAAAAAAATTAAAACATAATAATCTTCATCCAAAAACTTTGAAAAAACAACATCCAAAACCATAAACAAAATAACATCTAAAACTGCCAAAAAATAAGGTTCTGTCACCGATGGTTATGTATGAAGGAAGACGAACACGATGGAGAGGCTGACCACATCAGAGAGAGGTGCATGGAAGAGGCGCAACAATGTAGCGGAGGGATGCAAGAACACAGCGGAGGGAAACGAACGCACAACGGAGAGAAGAAAGGCACGTGGTGGAGGAAAGCACAGATACAACAGAAGGAAGCGCATGTAACAACCTAGTTTTCAGCAGAATAAAACTTTTTTCGGAAGTTTAGTAAAGCAAACACTTTTACTGCACAAGCAAGCACCTCTACTGCACAGGCAAGCACCTCAAATGAGCTAGTAGAAGACCACTTCAAAGACTCATTGGACGTTTTACACACCACAATAAGGGGGTATCACATGCCAAGAAAGGAAGAGCTCCAGGGACCACTGAAGATGGCGTTGCACATGCCACATATTGGCATTGCACATGCCATGAAGAGGGACCACTCCCAGGGAAGAATTGAATGCCGTTTTACATGCCATTGTGTGTCATTTCAAACGCCAGAGGAGCGTGCTCAAGGAAAGCGTGGCATTCTACAAGGAAATTGAGTCGTTTTATTTGATTTTAGCCCAACCTCCACAAGCCTTGTTTGCAACTCTCCAAGCCCATTTAGAATGGAAAACTTGGGACCACTAAAGCCTTGAAGAAAAGATACAAAGTTGAAGTTTCATGTGAAAGATATGATTTGATTTGATTTGATTTTATTTTGTTTTGAATTAAGTTTGAATTTAATGATTAGGTTTAGGTTTAGGTTTTAGTATATAAAATCTTAGAAACACTTTGAAAAGGGGGATCAAACTTTTTGCCATTTTTTCATACTTTGTTTTTTATTTTGAAGCACGAGCCACTAATTTCCTTACAGACACAGCATGTCCTTGACAATCAATTTGTGGAATTTGCAGCCTATCAACTAATGGGGGAGGCTCAACACTAGTGCCAGAGAGAGTGCCAACTGCTGCGACTTTCGAACACAAACATTCCTTGGGACGTATTTCAAACGGCCTTCTAAAAGAAGTATTCTTCAGAATCGATGAGGGAAGCTAGAGAGTTAGAGCTTATGCAGCTGAAGAAAGGCTCATTGTCTATATCATAGTATACAAGCAAGTTTGAAGAACTTTGCAGGTTCTCTAGCGTCTGTCAGGGTGCCCTGGAGTCCTATAAGAGTTAAAAGTGCATAAAGTACCAAGGAGGATTGAGGGAAAAGATTATGACTGTTGTGGCTCCTTTGGAGACTCGGGTATTTTCTAACTTAGTGAATAAATCCCGAGTAATTAAAGATTATGCGAAGAAGGTGGCACTAGTAAGGGATACTTGAGGAGAAAACAACAACAGAGGCCGAGGGAAGTAATTTTAGCCTAGAGGTCAGAAATTCAAGAGGGGTGGACATGCACCTCAACACCCTCAAGGCCAAGGAAACTTTAGGAGAAACCACTATGATCAATACCACCAGGCGAAGGGAAGAGGTAAACAAAGCAAAACTTCTCCGGATTTAATTTGTGACAGTTGTGGGCATTTTCATCAACATGACTTGTGCGAGCTAGGTATAAGTGGATGCTTTTCATTTGGATTGCCTGGATACATGTCAAGGGATTGCCCTCGTGGGAGAAATTTGAATGTGGATCAGAACCAACAACAAGGACGAGTATTTACTGTGAATGCCAACGATGTTGCTAAGTCAGATCTGTTGATGAAAGGTAAATGTTTAATTGGTGATAAGGAGTTGATTGCATTGTATGACACGGGAGCTTCAAATTAATTCATTGCATCTGATAAGGCTGAAAAACTAGGGTTGAGAATTTCAGAATTAGCTTTCGATTTGCACGTGCATACCCCATACCAAACTATGGTGACTAGATTGGGTTGTAGACCTTTCAAGATTGAGGATAGAACCTTTATTCATGACTTAATTTTTTTGTCGATGGTTTGGTTGGAGATGATTTTGGAATTTGATTGGTTGTCAAAGAACCAAGTACTGTTCGAATACTTTGAGCAATCGATTCACTTTATGTTAGAAGGAGAAGGAGGAGCAGTAGTAACTGAGGGTTATTACTTGAACTCTGTAATGGTAAACTGTAGTGGGAAAGAGTGTCAAGGTTATATACTTTTAGTTGCAAATGCATTAGGTGATGAACATAAGTTAGATCAAATTCTGGTAGTTAGGGAGTTTTCCAAAGTATTTCCTAAAGATATTCCCAAATTCTTACCTCAAAGGAAAATTGAGTTTGTGATAGACTTGGTACCAAGAGCTGGACCAGTGTCAATTGCACTGTACATAATGGCTCCAATAGAGTTGGTTGAACTTAAGATTCAGTTGGAAGAGATTCTGAACAAAAGGTTCATTCGACCGAGTGTATCTCCGTGGGGAGCGCCAGTTTTATTAGTGAGAAAAAAGATGGAGGAATGCGACTTTGCATAGATTACCCGCAGTTGAACAAAGTGATTGTGAAGAACAAGTACCCGTTGCCTAGGATTGATGACTTAATGGATCAGTTGCAAGGAGATGGAGTGTTTTCGAAGATTGATTTGAGATCCGGTTACCATCAGATAAGGGTAAAGGAGGATGGCATTCAGAAGATAGCATTTAGAACACGTTATGGTCACTATGAATACGCGGTAATGTCCTTTGGGTTTTCGAATGTACCTGCTGTGTTCATGGATTACATTAACAGAGCATTTCATCCCTTTTTGGATAAGTTTGTGGTAGCATTCATAGAGGACATCCTAATTTATTCAAAGTCAGCGGAGGAGCATGAAGAGCACCTGAAGATTGTATTGCAAATCTTGAAGGAGCAAAAATTGTATGCAAAATTGTCCAAGTGTAAATTCTGGAAGGAGGAAGTGAAATTCTTAGGTCATGTGGTAAGTAAAGGAGTGATTGTAGTGGATCCATCAAAGGTTGAGGCGATAATGGAATGGGAAAGACCGACATCAGTGACTGAAGTTAGGAGCTTCTTGGGGTTAGCCGGGTATTACCGAAGATTCATCCATGGATTTTTGCAAATCGCTTTGCCAATGACTAAGTTAACTTGGAAGGATGCACCTTTTGTGTGGACATCAGAATGTGGGCACAGTTTTCAAACCTCGTAGGAGAAGTTGACTTTAGCGCCAGTCCTAATTCTACCTGAACCACATGAACCATTTGAGGTTTACTGTGACTCCTCGTTACAGAGTTTTGGTTGTGTATTAATGCAGCATCAGAATATGGGTAGCTTATGCTTCGCGTCAGATAAGACCACGTGAGGTGAATTACCCAACTCATGACTTAGAATTGGTGGCGGTTGTGTCTGCGTGAAAGATTTGGAGGCACTACTTGTACGAAGTGATGTTTAAAGTCTTTTTTTATCGCAAGAGTCTCAAGTACATCTTTGACCAGAAAGAGCTCAATATGCGTTAAAGGAGGTAGATGGAGATACTGAAGGATTACAACTTTGAACTAAGTTATCACCCCAGAAAGGCTAATGTTGTAGCGGATGCCTTGAGTAAGAAGTTTTTGACTATTGTGTGGATGTAGATTAAAGAGGGGGGTTGGTGAATATGTTTGAGGAACTTAAGTTGGATATTGGTGAAGTTAATGGAAAAGCCTATTTGAATCAGTTGTGCATTTTAAGTACTTTCAATACAGAAATTCAGAGGGCCTAGTAAGATGAGCAAGAACTTCAGAAGATGTTCCAACCGATTGGTAAAGAAAGACACGGAGAATTCACTAAGGATAGTGAATGAATATGGAGGTATAAGGGGGGAGTTGTGTGCCAGATGTAAGAAGTTTAAGACAAGAATTGTTGTCAGAAGCTCATAACGGCAGATTCTCTATTCATCTAGGATGTATGAAAATGTATCACGATTTGAAGAAGATGTTCTGGTGGCCTAAGATGAAGTGTGATGTTGCTACACTTGAAGATAGAGCACCAAAGACCGTCAAGAATGTTACAGCCACTTGAGATTCCTCAGTGGAAGTGGGAAGGAGTTGCAATAGACTTTGTAACTGGTTTGTCGAGGATTAGGTCAGGATTTGATACGGTTAGGGTCACTGTGAATCATTAACCAAGTCTGCTCACTTTCTGCCTATCCAAGCAAACTATTCTTTGGAGGAATTGGCGAGGTTGTACATCAAGGAGATTGTGAGGTTGCACGGTGTGCCAATGACGATAATTTCAGACCGAGACCCCCAATTCACGTCAAGGTTTTGGGGAGTTTTCCAAAGAGCTTTTGGTATGAAACTATGTCTCATCACAGTGTATCATCCACAAACAAACAGACAGTAAAAAGGACTATTCAGACATTGGACTTATGGGGAGCTCTCATCAAGGTGGCCTGTGCTTGAATTCATCCTTGAACTTCTACCAATGCTTAAATCTCTAATAAGCTCCATCATTCAAAATTAATAGCTCCAAACTTTGATGGAGTTCTTCACAAACCATGAGCTCCCAAAATTGATTCTCTTTGTGTTATCCGGATTCCCACACTTTCTTTTCACACCCGTCTTCAAGTTGATCATGGTAATTTCTTCTGGGTGGCATGTGATCTGAATTCTCAATTAGGCACTAAACTATCCTCCTAGACCTATCCATTTGAGCACTAGTCCAACCATCACTCCTCAATTTTTAGTTTCCAACCATAATGAGCCTAGATTTACAATGCCAACCACTAAACATCCTTCTCTTACGCTTTATTCCACAAAGCGCCTTAAGTTGGTCATCCGTTTCTAGCAAACCAAATTCAAGTGGGATAATAAAACTAAGAGTGACAAGTTTTACCTACTCAAATGAAATATTAAATGGCGGCCTAGGTAGAGGAGTTTTCAATGATCTTGATGGAGCACATTCCACTCTCGTCCATCATCTTCTAAGGGCTTCTACCACTTAACAAGTGTCTTCAAGCTCTATCTCTTGCCAAGCTTCCTTAAGTTCACATTCTTCTTCACCAATTTTTTCTAGCTCTTCCCCATCACTCAAGTTATAAATAAGAGGTTGAGTGAAATCTACCTCAACATCAATTCCAAGTCCAATAGGGAAGGATTCATCAATCTCAAAAGGATCATATGTTGATGCAGAATCATCATAGATAGGAGGACTTGTTGCTTGCCCCCACTTCTTCCAATTCTTCACTCACAACATGCCTTGGAGGATGTGCACTATCCTCCTCAATATTAATTTCACACTCTATGGAAGAAGGCTCTTCAACTTGAGATTCCTCTTTGCATTCAACATCTCCTAAATCTTCAACCACTCCTTTTTGTTCAATTATCTCTATTTCATCCTCTTGTTGCACTTCTTCCCTCAACTCCTCTTCTTCACCTTGAAGCTCCAAATTCTCCTTCTCATTGTGCTCCTCAACTAATCCTCCATATTTAACAATAAGGGTGTCTTGGATAGTTGAGAACAATGATGTCAACTGGCTCCTCACTTCGGTTAAGCTAGCCACGACTTCCCCTTGCTTTTGGCAACGAGTTGGAAGTTCTTGTTGTTCTTGCATTAGGGGTTGGAGAGATTCGTCCAATGAAGGTTGTGGTGTAAGAGAGGGTTCATTAGTTGGAGGGAGAGTGTCATAGTTGGAAGGTGGTTCATATTGATAGAAGTCTTGAGGTGGTGTATAAGAAAATGGTGGTTTTTGGGAGTATTGGTGTTGGAATGGTGGTGGCTCTAGGTATGGTTCATATGGTGGTTGGCATGGTGGATATGGATTAGGACCATATGGAGGTGAATGGTGGTATGGGGCTTGTAAGTAGGTTTGTTCAGGGCTATGTTGAGGATAATAAGGGTCACTACATACATTAGGTTGGTAAGCATTGGGAGTTGGATTATACCAATAAGAAACTGGAGGAGGTTGTTGCCAAGAAGAGTATCCATATGCTTGAGGCTCCTCCCACCTTTGACTTCCAAATCCTTGATGCAAACCTCCATTGAAGCTTTCATTTCCTACAACATAGTTTGAACTAAACTCAAAGCCAAAAGCGTGAGAATTCATGGTAAAAAGAGAAAATGAAAATAAAAACTAGCAAGAAACAAAGAAAACCAAATCATAAGACTAACAAAAACTAGCAAATAAACCAAAAATCAAGCTATTCACAATATTAACATATATACAATAACCAATAACAAGCACACATTGCAATTCCCCAGCAACGACACCAAAAACTTGATGTAAGGTTTTTGTGTTGATCTAGAATTCCTCAATAAAATTGAATCACTTCGTTGCATGTATTGCCTAGACCAACAACCAATCCTCCATCAAAGTTTTGTTTTGGTTGTCACAAGTCCAACCCAATAAAAATAACTGAGAGTGTTAGTCCCAGATCGTTCTCCCTAGGAATCACAATCGAGTGCTTAATTATTGGTTATGGGATTCACGGGTTGGGTTGATAAAGACACAAGAAAATAAATGACAAGAAAATAAAGGTAACAACTAAAGATAACAAATACTAAAGAGAGGCACTCATGGTAAGGATTGAGAATATAGGCTTTCTATCCTAGTCATTAATCATGATACAATAATTAACAAGAGGCCAAGAGCTAATCCTATTTAGTCATCTCCAATATCGGAAGAAGGTACAATGTTATCTTCAACATAGGAAGAAAGTCAAATAGGACTAGTTAATCTCAATCCAAAAGTCTTAATCAACTTACTAATTGAATTAGCAAGAGATTAGAGTCAATGGAAACAATATTAACTAACATCTCTAGATCACCAACATAGGTTGGGTGTTAATAACTCAAAAGCACCTAATTTCTCTTTCCAAGCTAAGAATGCTCAAAAACTACTCTGACATCCAACCAAGCATTTTGTCAAACACTTGGAAGGCATAAAAGGAAAGCATGGTAAATTGCAAGAAATAGTAAATCTACAACTACCCAAAGCAAGAAATTAACAGTAACAACTAAGGAAAGCACATTAAATAGGAAATACCTCAAAATTTCATTAAAGAGAATGAAAATTAACAAGAGTACATGAACATAAAAGTAACCAAAATGAGAAATTAACAAGAAGAAATAGGGAAATCAAGACAATAGAACAAGAAATTGTAAAGAAAACAAGATGAAAACATGAATTAAACCCTAAATCTAAGATGAAATAAACATGAATTAAGCAAAAACCCTAATTCTAGAGAGAAGAGGGAGCTTCTCTCTCTAGAAAACTATCCTACATGGTCCTAAGCTAATCTAATTGCTCCCCCCTTTGACCCATCTTGAATTCTACATGAAATAGCCTCAGAAATGAGTTGGATTTTGGCCTGGAAAGCTCAGAAATCACCCCCAACGTATTCACTTTAACGAGGCCATGTGATCAGCATCACGCGTGCGCGTGATCAACGCATGCACGTCGCTGGCAAATTCCCTCCTCACGCATACGCGTGGATGACGTGTGCACGTGGCGTTGAGTCCTCCAAATGCTCATTTCTTCATGAATTCTCCACTTTGCATGCTCTTCTCTTCACTTCTTCCATACAATCCTTGCCTTATAAGCCTAAAATCACTCAACAAATATATCAAGGCATCGAATGGAATTAAAGTGGATCAAATTTAGCTAATTAAAGTCCAAAAAAGCATGTTTTTAACTCTTAATCATAAATTAGGGAGAATTACCAAACTATGCTATTTTAGTGAATAAATGTGAGATAAGTTGATAAAATCCCGTAAATTTAACACAAGATAAACCACAAAATTGAGGTTTTTCAGTGGCTTACAAGTAGCTTTGTGCCGCATTTGTCTAACCTACATGACGTGTTCCATGTGTCATAACTTTGAAAGTACACATCGGATGCAGCTCATGTGTTAGAGCCCGAGTCGGTTGAGTTGAAGGAGAATCTGACTTTTCAAGTCACACTAGTGCGGATTGATGACACTAGTGTAAAGAAGCTGCATCTAAAGGAAGTTCAGTTGGTCAAAGTAGCTTGGAGAAGAGCCAAAACAGAAGAGCACACTTGGGAGTTGGAGTCCGAAATGCGGAAGGATATTCCATAGTTATTCTCAGGTAATCACTAAATTTTAAGGGTAAAATTTCTAAATTGGTGGGGAGAATGTCAGAACCGGTAGCTAAATTATCGCTTAAAATAAAATAAAATAATAAATTAACTGCAATAGGTTCAAGATTTAGAATTCTTAATTTGTAAAATTAAGGGTGAGATTTAAATTCAGCAGATTTTTCCGAGCGAGAAAATGTGATTTTCTGCAGAAAACTTCGTAAAAGCACGTACTGGTAAATTAATCGGCAGTGCCGGCTTATGTCTCTTCAGTTCTGCATGAGAATAATAAAAACTATAGAAAAACTTAAGAAAATATTTAGAATTAAAAACCAGACACAAATTCTAAAAGTTTGGCCCAAAGTTGGGCCAAACGAGCCAAAAATGCTAACGGTTAGACTGGGCCCAAGTTGGGCCCAAGCCCAACATATAAAAGCACATTAATGAATCCATTTCAGATTATAACACACAAAAGGGGAAATGTGCAGCTGAGAATTGAGAGAGTGGAGACGAAGAAGTTACTATTCATCATCTTCTTTTTTCTCTTGTAACTCGAGTTACAGTGCTCCGATTCACGTCCCGTTTGTGGCATGCGAAGCTCTCACTGAGCCCGTCAGTTCTAACTAAGCTTTGCTGATAAGATTTCGAGTTTCATACTCTTTTTCTCTGCTCTATGTAAATTTTGAAATTTAGGTTTGTTTTTTAGTGGATTTTTTTATATGGTTGTTTACGTGCCAACCATCGGTGAAGAATCATTGGGTTTCATCCCTAATTTCTGTGGTTAAGGTAAGGTTTCTTAAAAACCCTTGTGGCTTGGTATATTGTGAACCCTAGATATTAAATTGCTATATTATGTGTGTGTAGCTTGATATTTGGTGATTATTGGAAGTGGTGTTAGTGGTTGAGACTTTGTGAAAGCTTGTTGGATTCGAATCTTGGTGTTAGGTGCATATTGGAAACCAGCCAAAGTATCGTTTCAGTTTTCTCTATGTAATGTATAATATTTCGTGAAGCTTGGGCTAGTGGACTGATGAGCGGATAATTTATACCCTTTTGGCATTGTTTTTACATAGTTTTTAGTATGTTTTAGTTAGTTTTTACTATATTTTTATTAGTTTTTATTCAAAAATCACATTTCTGTACTTTACTATGAGTTTGTGTATTTTTTTGTGATTTCAGGTATTTTTTGGCTGAAATTGAGGGACCTGAGCAAAAATCTGATTCAGAGGCTGAAAAAGGACTGCAGATGCTGTTGGATTCTGACCCTCCTGCACTAAAAGTGGATTTTCTCGAGTTACAGAAGCCTAATTGGGGCGCTCTCAATTGTATTGGAAAGTAGACATCCTGGGCTTTCTAGAAATATATAAGAGTCCATACTTTGCCCGAGATTTGATGGCCCAAACTGGTGTTCAAAGTCAGCCTAAAACCTTCTGGCGTAAAATGCCCAAACTGGCACTAGAATTGGAGTTAAACGCCCAAACTGGCACCAAAGCTGGCATTTAACTCCAAGAACAGCCTAAGCACGAAAAAGCTTCAATGCTCAGCCCAAGCACACACCAAGTGGGACCCGGAAGTGCATTTTTGCACTATCTGCACTTTGTTACTCATTTTTTCTAAACCCTAGTAACTAGTATAGTATAAAAACTACTTTTAGAGATTTATTTTATATCTTTGGATCATATCATGTAACCTTGGCACTTTGAGACCTCGATGGGAGGCTGGACATTCGGCCATACCTAACCTTCTTTCACTTATGTATTTTCAACGGTGAAGTTTCTACACCCCATATATTAAGGTGTGGAGCTCTGCTGTTCTTCATGAATTAATGAAAGTACTATTGTTTTTCCTTCAATTCACGCCTACTTCTTCTCCAAGATATACTCTTGTACTTAATTCAGTTAAGTCAGAATGAAGGGGTGACCCGTGACAATCACCCGCTATCTTCGTTACTCACTTAGCCAAGATCCGCGTGCCTAACAACCACAAGCGGTCTACATGATGTTCAACGCAGTCATTGGACGACAGCCGGAGTATATTCTCTTGGGTATCTAATACACGGACCAAGTCCGTCAGATTAGTATCTTCGTGGTATAGGCTAGAACCATTGGCAGCATTCCTGGGATCCAGAAAGTCTAAACCTTGTCTGTGGTATTCCGAGTAGGATCCGGGAAGGGATGACTGTGACGAGCTTCAAACCTACGAATATTGGGCACAGTGACAGTGTGCAAAAGGATCAATGGATCCTATTCCGATGCTAGCGAGAACCGACAGATGATTAGCCATGCGTTAGCTGTGTCTGGTATTTTTCATCCGAGACGAGAAATTTGACAGTTGATTAGCCGTGCAGAAACCGTAGAGGACCATTTTCACTATGAGGATCCTACATCTTGCCATGCAAGGGAGCACGCATGGTTGGAAGAAGGCAATAGGAAAGCAGAGGTTCAGAAGCAACAAAGCATCTCCAGACGCTTATCTGAAATTCCCACCAATGAATTACATAAGTAACTTTATTTTATTTTATGTTTTATTTATCTTTTAATTATTAAAACCTAATAACCATTTGAATCCGCCTGACTGAGATTTACAAGGATGACCAAAGCTTGCTTCAAGCCGACAATCTCCGTGGGATCGACCCTTACTCACGTAAGGTTTATTACTTGGACGACCCAGTGCACTTGCTGGTTAGTTGCATCGGAGTTGTTAAGCCATGTCTAATCTTTTGGACCGAGGTTCTTACTTTCCATTGCAAAAAGGACATGTCTATATTTGTATGCTGAAGCTTCGCTGGCTATTGGCGATGTCTAATCTTTTGGACCGAAGCTTTAGACTAACATTACCGAAAGCCTGGAAATCTTATTAAAAATTTTGAATTTCTTTATTTTCCTTTTCAAAATAATTTTCGAAAAATACAAAAAAATTAATAAAACCATAAAAACCAAAAATTTTATGTTTCTTATTTGAGTCTAGTGTCAAATTTTAAGTTTGGTGTCAACTGCATCTTTTTAATTTTTCTTTAAATTTTTGAAAGTTCATGCATGCGTTTTTCATGATCTTCAAGTTGTTCTTGATGATTTTCTTTATTTGATCTTTACATTTTCTTGTTTTGTGTCTTTTCTTGTTTTTCATATGCATTTTTTAATTCTTAGTGCCTAAAGTTTAAAAATTTTTAAGTTTGGTGTCTTGCATTTTTTTTCCTTAAAAATTTTCAAAAATGTATTCTTGGTGTTCATCTTGACATTCAAAGTGTTCTTGGTGTTCATCTTGACATTCAAGGTATTCTTGCATATTTCTCTTGTTTTGATTCATAATTTTTATGTCTTGAGTCATTTAGTTGTTTTTCTCTCTCCTCATTAAAGATTCAAAAATCCAAAAAATATCTTTCCTTTTTTTGTCTCATAAATTTTGAAATTTTGGATTGACTTAGTCAAAAATTTTAAAAATTTAATTGTTTCTTATTAGTCAAGTCAAAATTTCAATTTAAAAATTCTATCTTTTCAAATCTTTTTCAAAAATCAAATCTTTTTCATTTTTTTCTTAACATTTTCAAAAATTTCAAAATTGATTTTCAAAATCTTTTTCTTATTTTTGTTTCATATTTTCGAAATTAATTGCTAACATTTAATGTTTTGAGTCAAAAATTTCAAGTTGTTACTTGCCTATTAAGAAAGGTTCAATCTTTAAATTCTAGAATAATATCGTTTAGTTTCTTTTTAGTCAAGTCATCAACTTTAATTTCAAAAAAAAAAATCAATTCTTTTTAATTTCCTTTTCAAATCTTTTTCAAAATAAATTTCAATCATATCTTTTTCAAAATTCAATTTCAAAATCTTTTCTAACTCCTTATCTTTTCAAAATTGATTTTCAAATCTTTTTCAATTAACCACTTGATTTTTTTTCGTTTGATTTTAAAAGTTTACTATTTCTCTCTCTAATTTTCGAAAACCAACTAACAACTTTTTCAAAAATCTTTTTAATTACTTAATTTTTTAGTTTGAATATTACTTTTATTTCTTTTCTTAATTTTCGAATTCTAGCTTAATTAATTAAATAAAAATAAAAATATTTTTCTTCTCTCTCTTTCAAAATTCGAAATTCTTCCCCCTCTCATCTCTTTCTATTTATTTTATTTATTTACTAACACTTCTCTTCTTATAATTCGAACCCTCACCCTCTCTCTGTGTTCGAATTCTTCTTACTTTCTCTCTACCTCATTCTTTTATTCTTCTACTCACATAAAGGAATCTCTATACTAGAGGATTCCTCTTATTTTCTGTTCTCTTCTTTTTCATATGAGCAGGAACAAGGATAAAGATATTCTTGTTGAAGCTGATCCTGAACCTGAAAGGACTCTGAAGAGGAAGCTAAGAGAAGCTAAATCACAACTCTCTGGAGAGAACCTTACAGAAATTTTCAAAAAAGAAGACGTTATGGCAGCCGAAAATAACAACAATGGTGGAGATGCAAGAAAGATGCTTGGTGACTTTACTGCACCCTCTTCTGACTTCTATGGGAAAAGTGTCTCAATCCCTGCAATTGGAGCAAACAACTTTGAGTTTAAGCCTCAATTAGTTTCTCTAATGCAACTGAATTGCAAGTTTCATGGACTTCCATTGGAAGATCCTCGTCAGTTCTTAGCTGAGTTCTTGCAAATATGTGACACTGTTAAGACCAATGGAGTTAATCCCGAGGTCTACAGACTTATGCTTTTCCCTTTTGCTGTTAGAGACAAAGCTAGGACATGGTTGGACTCACAACCTAAAGAAAGCCTGAACTCTTGAGAAAAACTGGTCAATGCTTTCTTGGCCAAGTTTTTTCCACCTCAAAAGTTGAGTAAGCTTAGAGTGGAAGTCCAAACCTTCAGACAGAAGGAAGGTGAATCCCTCTATGAAGCTTGGAAAAGATACAAGCAATTAATCAGAAGGTGTCCTTCTGACATGCTTTCAGAATGGAGCATCTTATGTATATTCAATGATGGTCTGTCTGAATTGTCTAAGATGTCATTGGACCATTCTACTGGTGGATCTCTTCATCTGAAGAAGACGCTTGAAGAAGCCCAGGAACTCATTGAAATGGTTGCAAATAACCAGTTCATGTACACTTTTGAAAGAAATCCTGTGAATAACGGGATGACTCAGAAGAAAGGAGTTCTGGAGATTGATACTCTGAATGCCATATTCGCTCAGAATAAAATATTGACTCAGCAGGTCAATATGATTTCTCAGGGTCTGACTGGAATACAAGCTGCATCCGGCAATACTAAAGAAGCTTCCTCTGAAGAAGAAACCTATGACCCTGAGAATCCTGGAATGGAAGAAGTAAATTACATGGGAGAATCCTATGGAAACACTTACAATCCTTCATGGAGGAATCATCCAAATCTCTTATAGAAGGATCAACAGAAGTCTCAACAAGGCTTTAATAATAATAATGGTGGGAGAAATACGTTTCGCAATAGCAAGCCTTTTCCATCATCTTCTGAGCAACAGACAGAGAATTCTAAGCAGAGTCTCTCTGACTTAGCAACCATAATGTCTGATCTAAGTAAGACCACTCACAATTTCATGACTGAAACAAGGTTCTCCATTAGAAATTTGGAGGCACAAGTGTCAGCTGAGTAAAAGAGTTACTGAACTCCCTCCAAGTACTCTCCCAAGCAATACATAAGAGAATCCAAAGAGAGAGTGCAAGGCCATCAACACGTCCAACATGGCCGAACCTGTAGAGGTGGGAAAGGCAGTGATTTCCAGTGAGAAAGATTTCAATGGACGTCCACTGGCCCCTAAGGAGTTCCCTAATAAGGAACCAAAGGAATCTGAGGCTCATATAGAGACCATAGAGATTCCACTGAACTTACTGTTGCCAATCATGAGCTCTAATGAGTATTCTTCCTCTGAAGAGGATGAAGATATTGCTGAAGAGCAAGTTGCTCAGTATCTAGGAGCAATCATGAAGATGAATGCCAAGCTATTTGGTAATGAGACTTGGGAGGATGAACCTCCATTGCTTATCAATGAACTAAATGATCTGGTTCAACTGAAATTACCTCAAAAGAAACAGGATCCTGGAATGTTCTTAATACCCTGTACCATAGGCACCATGACCTTTGAGAAGGCTCTGTATGACCTGGGGTCAGGAATAAACCTCATGCCACTCTCTGTAATGGAGAAACTAGGGATCTTTGAGAAATAAGCTACAAGAATCTCACTAGAATTGGTAGACAAATCAAGAAAACAGGCTTATGGACTTGTAGAGGATGTCTTAGTGAAGGTTGAAGGCCTTTACATCCCTGCTAACTTCATAATCCTAGACACTAGGAAGGATGAAGATGAATCTATTATCCTTGGAAGACCCTTCCTAGCCACAGCAAGAGCTATGATTGATGTGGACAGAGGAGAGTTAGTCCTTCAATTGAATAAGGACTACCTTGTGTTTAAGGCTCAAGGATCTTCTTCTGTAACCATGGAGAGGAAGCATGAAAAGCTTCTCTTAATACAGAGTCAAACAGAGCCCCCACACTCAACATCTATGTTTGGTGTTGGGAGGCCACCATTAAGCTCTGAATCTCTGTGAGGCTCTCTAAGAGCTCACTGTCAAGCTATTGACATTAAAGAAGCGCTTATTGGGAGGCAACCCAATGTTATTTAATTATATTTATATAATTGTTTTCCATTGTTATTTTATGTTTTCTTTAAGTTGATGATCATGTGAAGTCACAAAAATAACTATAGAATTAAAGTAAAATCAAAAACAGCATTCAAAATAGCACACCCTGGAGGACAGGTTTACTGGCGTTTAAACGCCAGTAAGAAAAGCAAAATGGGCGTTTAACGCCAGAAAAGGGTGTCTGGCATCTGGCTAGCGTTAAACGCCAAAAATGACAGACAGACTGGCGTTTAACGCCAGAAAAGGGTGTCTGGCTGGCGTTAAACGCCAGAAAGGGGGTAGCAGACCGGCGTTTAACGCCAAGAAAGGTAGCAGAGCTGGCATTAAATGCCAGAATTGGCACACAATAGGCATTCAAACGCTAGAATGGTGCAGGGACCCAAATTCCTTGATATCTCAGGATCTGTGGACCCCACAGGATCCCCACCTACCCCACATCTTCTTCTCTCCTCTTCACAACTTTCCATAACACTCTTCCCCAAATACCCTTGACCAATCCAATCAATACCTCTTCCCCAAATACCCTTCACTTATCAAATCTTACCCTCTTATCCACACTCTCTTCACCACTCACATCCATCCATCATAAAACCCCACCTACCTCACCATTCAAATTCAAACTATTTCCTTTCCAAACTCATCCCTTCATAACCGAATTCCCTCTCCCTCTTACCCTATAAATACCCCTCCTCCCCACCTTCCATTTCACACATCATACACACTTACCCCCCTTGGCCGAACCCACTCCTCACCTCCATCTCCTCCATTTCTTCTTCTTCTCCTCCTTTCTTTCTTCTTTTGCTCGAGGACAAGCAAACATTTTATGTTTGGTGTGGAAAAAGCTCTGCTTTTTTATTTTTTTCCATAGCCATTAATGGCACCTAAGGCCGGAGAAAACTCTAGAAAGAGGAAAGGGAAGGCAATTACTTCTACCTCTGAGTCATGAGAGATTGAGAGATTCATCTCAAAAGCCCATCACTAGAAAGAGGATGGAGCAAACAAGAGAGCCCACTCATGGACCTCAACAAGAGCATGAGGAAATTCCTCATCAAGAAATCCCTGAGATGCCTCAAGGGATGCAC
This sequence comes from Arachis ipaensis, assembly GCF_059453495.1. NCBI lineage: Eukaryota > Viridiplantae > Streptophyta > Magnoliopsida > Fabales > Fabaceae > Arachis > Arachis ipaensis. Next base: position 64,919,894 of record NC_142440.1, on the reverse strand, counting down.
TTTCCTCCACATAACTATTGGGAGCAACTCAACACCTCTTTAGGAGACTTGAGTTCCAACATGGAACAACTAAGAATGGAGCACCAAGAGTACTCCATCATTCTCCATGAAATCAGAGAGGACCAAAAGGCCAAAAGAAAGGAGCAACAAAGGCAAGGAAGAGATATTGAGGAGCTCAAGTACTCCATAAGATCTTCAATAGGAAGAACTAGCCGCTATCACTAAGGTGGACCCGTTCTTTAGTTTCTTTGTTCTTAATTTTCTGTTTTTCGATTCTATGCTTTATGTTTTATCTATGTGTCTTTATTACATGATCATTAGTGTTTAGTGTCTATGTCTTAAAGCTATGAATGTCCTATGAATCCTTCACCTTTCTTAAATGAAAAGTGTTTTCTGAAAAAGAAAAAGAAGTACATGAATTTCGAATTATATCTTGAAAATAATCTAATTATTTTGATGTGGTGGCAATACTTTTTATTTTTTGAATGAATACTTGAACAATGCATATTTTTTATATTGTTGTTTATGAATGTTAAAATTGTTGGCTCTTGACAGAATAATGAAAAAAGAGAAATGTTATTGATGATCTGAAAAATCATAAAATTGATTCTTGAAGCAAGAAAAAGTAGTGAAAAACAAAGCTTGTGAAAAAAAAGGAAAATGGCGGAAAAAGAATTATAAACAAAAAAGAAAGAAAAAAAAGAAAAGAAAAAGCAAGCAGAAAACGCCAATAGCCCTTTAAACCAAAAGGCAAGGATAAAAAGGATCCAAGGCTTTGAGCATTAATGGATAGGAGGGCCTAAAGGAATAAAATCCTGGCCTAAGCGGCTAAACCAAGCTGTCCCTAACCATGTGCTTGTGGTGTGAAGGTGTCAAGTGAAAAGCTTGAGACTGAGTGGTTAAAGTCGTGGTCCAATGCAAAAAGAGTGTGCTTAAGAGCTCTGGGCACCTATAACTGGGGACTCTAACAAAGCTGAGTCACAATCTGAAAAGGTTCACCCAGTTATGTGTCTGTGGCATTTATGTATCCGGTGGTAATACTGGAAAACAAAATGCTTAGGGTCACGACCAAGACTCATAAAGTAGCTGTGTTCAAGAATCAACATACTGAACTAGGAGAATCAATAACACTATCTGAATTCTCAGTTCCTATAGATGCCATTCATTCTGAACTGCAAAGGATAAAGTGAGATGCCAAAACTGTTCAGAAGCAAAAAGTTACTTGTCCCGCTCATCTAATTGGAACTGAGCTTCATTGATATTTGGAATTTATTGTATATTCTCTTCTATTTTTCCTCTTTTGATTTTAGTTTCTTGGGGACAAGCAATAATTTAAGTTTGGTGCTGTGATGAGCGGATAATTTATACCCTTTTGGGCATTATTTTTACATAGTTTTTAGTATGTTTTAGTTAGTTTTTATTATATTTTTATTAGTTTTGATTCAAAATCACATTTCTGGACTTTACTAAGAGTTTGTGTGTTTTTCTGTGATTTCAGGTATTTTCTGTCTGAAATTGAGGGACCTGAGCAAAAATTTGATTCAGAGGCTGAAAAAGGACTGCAGATGCTATTGGATTCTGACCCTCCTGCATTCGAATTAGATTTTCTAGAGCTATAGAAACCGAATTGGTGCGCTCTTAATTGCGTTGGAAAGTAGACATCTTGGGCTTTCCAGCAATATATAATATTCCATACTTTGCTCGAGATTTGATGGCCCAAACTGGCGTTCAAAGTCAGCTTAAAACCTTCTGGCGTAAAACGCCCAAACTGGCACCAAAGCAGGCGTTTAACTCCAAGAACAGCCTAAGCACGAAAAAGCATCAATGCTCAGTCCAAGCACACATCAAGTGGGACCCGGAAGTGCATTTCTGCACTATCTGCACTTTGTAACTCATTTTCTGTAAACCCTAGTAACTAGTATAGTATAAAAACTAGTTTTAGAGATTTATTTTATATCTTTGGATCATATCATGTAACCTTGGCACTTTGAGACCTCCATGGGAGGCTGGCCATTTGGCCATGCCTAACCCTCTTTCACTTATGTATTTTCAACGGTGGAGTTTCTACACCCCATAAATTAAGGTGTGGAGCTCTGCTGTTCTTCATGAATTAATGCAATTACTATTGTTTTTCCTTCAATTCATGCCTATTTCTTCTCCAAGATATACTCTTGTACTTAATTCAGTTAAGTCAGAATGAAGGGGTGACCCGGGACAATCACCCGCTATCTTCGTTACTCGCTTAGCCAAGATCCGCGTGCCTGACAACCACAAGCAGTCTACATGATGTTCAACGTAGTTATTGGATGACAGCCGAAGTATATTCTCTTGGGTATCTAATACATGGACCGAGTCCGTGAGATTAGTATCTTCGTGGTATAGTCTAGAACCATTGGTAGCATTCCTGGGATTCGAAAAGTCTAAGCCTTGCCTGTGGTATTCTGAGTAGAATCCGGGAAGGGATGACTGTGACGAGCTTCAAACCTGCGAATGTTGGGCACAGTGACTGTGTGCAAAAGGAACAATAGATCCTATTCCGACGCTAGCGGGAACCGACAGATGATTAGCCATGCGGTAGCTATGCCTGGTATTTTTCATCCGAGACGAAAAATTCGACAGTTGATTAGCCGTGCAGAAACCGTAGAGGACCATTTTCACTTAGAGGATCCTACAGCTTGCCGTGGAAGGAAGCACACATGGTTGGAAGAAGGCAGTAGGAAAGCAGTGGTTCAGAAGTAACAAAGCATCTCCAGACGCTTATCTAAAATTCCCATCAATGAATTACATAAGTAACTTTATTTTATTTTATGTTTTATTTATCTTTTAATTATTAAAACCTCATAACCATTTGAATCCGCCTGACTGAGATTTACAAGGATGACCATAGCTTTCTTCAAGCCGACAATCTCCGTGGGATCGACCCTTACTCACGTAAGGTTTATTACTTGGACGACCCAATGCACTTGCTGGTGAGTTGCACCGGAGTTGTGAAAAGTGTGAATCACAATTTCGTGCACCATGGACCTTAGGATAGGATTGAATTGGTTGTTGATAATTGTTGAACTAATGATGTATGATGATTTTGATGATTGTAATGATTTTGATGAATTATGATGGTGATAGTTAATGTTTGATGATAAATGTTGATGATGATATTAGGTATTGAACCTTGTGATTGATGTTTTTATTAAATGGTGGTGAATGGTGAATTTTGATGATTGATTGAATTGATAGATAAGAATAATTATTGATTTAGATTTAGTGATGATGATTTATGATGATGAAGTTCATAGGAATTTAAGTAGATTGGTAAGAATTAAGTGGTTTTGATAGTGAATGAATGAGAAATGGATTGAGAGTGTCTACTATGGATACTTGAGCTGTTTTGAATGGTTTTGGTTTGGTTTGGTTTGAAGTTTTGGAAAAACTAGAGAACTTGTCACATTTTGTAAAACTTGATTTTGATGAACTACGGTGAGGCATAAATTGGCCTTCGGACCTTTATTTTTTATGAAATTTTATTTAAATTAAAGCTGGATCTGAGAGCTTTAAGACATTTGAAAAAGGAACGGAAAATGTTTAAAACAAAAAATTTATGTGTGTTTGAATTTAGGTATATGATGGGTGGAAATTAGATTTCCACACCTAAACTCACCGGCAAGTGTACCGGATCGCATCAAGTAGTAATAACTCACAAGAGTGAGGTCGATCCCACAGGGATTGATGGATCAAGCAACTTTACTGGGTGATTAGTTTAGTCAAGCTAACATTAGTGAATTGGGTGAATTTGAGTAACAGAATGTAAAATGCAGGGAATTTAAAGTTGCAGAAGGTAAATTTGCAAGTAACTAAAAGAACAAGAATGTAAAATAGCTGAAACTTAAATTACAAGAAAAGTAAATGACTGAAACTTAAAGTGCAAGAAACTTAAATTGCTGAATCTAAATTGTTGGGAATCTTAAAATGCTTGATAAATAAAGGATTTGGGGACTGAGATTCAAAATAAAACTGGAATTGTAAAGTGCAGAGAAGTAGAAGATGAAGTAGATTTGCAGAAGAACTAAACAGAAACAAGAAATTACTTGAAGACATAAACAGAAAGAAAACTCAGCTCAATTATGAAATCTAAAAGAGAAATTGAAGATCTAAGAGGAGCAATAAGATTAGGACACAGATCTAGATCTCAATTACACCCTTGATCAAACAGAAAATAAATTGCAGAAGAAATGTAAATAACACAGCAAATGAAACTAGATCCAATTCCTTAATTATCAGAATTATGCAGAAGAAGAACAAAGATGAATTTCAGATCAAGAATTGAAACAGAATTTCTTCAATCTCAATCCAAAACTCAAAACAGAAAGTAGAAGTTGCTGAAGCAAGAAAATGAAAACAGAAAACTAAATTCAAATCTAATTCTTAGAACAATTGAGAAGAGAGGTAAAAGATGATTCTCAAACTTAGAATCAAAGAAGTTCTTCAATCTCAATTCAAATTCCAAGAATAGATAGCAGAAGTTGCAAAAGAAAATGAAAATGCAGAATGAAAAACTCAGATCCAATCTCAATTCTCAAATTCAAAAAGGAAAATTAAAAGAGAGAGCTCTCTATTCTACTTCTACTGCTCTCTAGTAGAGCCAGCTGATGAGCGGATATTTTCTACGCTTTTTGGGAGTATTTTCATATAGTTTTTAGTAGGATCTAGCTACTTTTTAGTATATTTTTATTATTTTTTATGCAAAAAACACAATTCTGGACTTTACTATGAGTTTATGTATTTTTCTGTGATTTCAGGTATTTTCTGGCTGAAATTGAGGGACCTGAGCAAAAATCTGATTCAGAGGCTGAAAAAGGACTGCAGATGTTGTTGGATTCTGACCTCCCTTCACTCGAAATGGATTTTTTGGAGATATAGAAACCCAATTGGCGTGCTCTCAATTGCGTTGGAAAGTAGATATCATGGGCTTTCCAGCAATATTTAATAGTCCATACTTTTTTTGAGTTGAGATCACGCAAACTGGCGTTTAACGCCAAGTCTCTACCCTATTCTGGCGTTAAACGCCAGAACTGGCATAAAAGTTGGAGTTAAATGCCCAAACTGGCACAAAAGCAGGAGTTAACTGCTAGGAGCAGCCTATACACGTGAAAGCTTCAATGCTCAGCCCAAACACACACCAGGTGGGACCCGGAAGTGGATTTCTGCACTATCTATCTTAGTTTACTCATTTTCTGTAAACCTAGATCACTAGTTTAGTATAAAAACTACTGTTAGAGACTTACTATGTACCTCATGACATTTTTTATATCAGAACTTGTATTTTCTATGGCATGAGTCTCTAAACTCCATGGTTGGGGGTGAGGAGCTCTGCTGTGTCTTGATGGATGATGAGCGGATAATTTATACGCTTTTTGGCATTATTTTTAGTATGTTTTTAGTAGGATCTAGTTACTTTTAGGGATGTTTTCATTAGTTTTTATGTTAAATTCACATTTCTGGACTTTACTATGAGTTTGTGTGTTTTTCTATGATTTCAGGTATTTTCTGGCTGAAATTGAGGGACTTGAGCAAAAATCAGATTCAGAGGTTGAAGAAGGACTGCCGATGCTGTTGGATTCTGACCTCCCTGCACTCAAAGTGGATTTTCTGGAGCTACAAAACTCAAAATGGTGCGCTTCCAATTGCGTTGGAAAGTAGACATCCAGGGCTTTCCAGCATTATATAATAGTCCATACTTTGGCCGAGTTTAGATGATGCAAAAGGGCGTTGAACGCCAGTTCTACGCTGCAGTCTGGAGTTAAACGCCAGAAACACGTCACGAACCAGAGTTGAACGCCAGAAACACGTTACAACCTGGCGTTCAACTCCAGAAAGAGCCTCTACACGTGTAACATTCAAGCTCAGCCCAAGCACACACCAAGTGGGCCCCGGAAGTGGATTTATGCATCAATTACTTACTTCTGTAAACCCTAGTAACTAGTTTAGTATAAATAGGAATTTTTACTATTGTATTAGACATCTTATGATCTGGGGGGATCATCTTTTGATAATTTTTAGATCTCTAGACCTCCACGGGAGGCTGGACACTCGGCCATGCTTACCCTGAATTCACTTATGTATTTTTCAACGATAGAGTTTCTGCACTCCATAGATTAAGGTGTGGAGCTCTGCTGTTCCTCATGATTTAATGCAAAGTACTACTGTTTTATATTCAATTCAACTTATTTTGCTTCTAAGATATTCATTCGCACTTTAACATGAATGTGATGAATGTGACAATCATCATCATTCCCTATGAACGCGTGCCTGACAACCACTTCCGTTCTACCTTCGATTGAATGAGTATCTCTTGGATCTCTTAGTCAGAATCTTCGTGGTATAAGCTAGATTGATGGCGGCATTCATGAGAATCCAGAAAGTCTAAACCTTGTCTTTGGTATTCTGAGTAGGATTCTGGGATTGAATGACTGTGACGAACTTCAAACTCGCGAGTAGTGGGCGTAGTGACAGACGCAAAAGGAGGGTGAATCTTATTCCAGTATGATCGAGAACCTCAGATGATTAGCCGTGCTGTGACAGAGCATTTGGACCATTTTCACAAGAGGATAGGATGCAGCCATTGACCACGGTGATGCCTCCAGATGATTAGCCATGCAGTGACAGCGCATCGGACCATTATCACAGAGAGGATGAAAAGTAGCCATTGACAATGGTGATGTCCTTACATAAAGCCAGCCATGGAAAGGAGTAGGACTGATTGGATGAGGACAGCAGGAAAGCAGATGTTCAGAGGGACGAAAGCATCTCTATATGTTTATCTGAAATTCTCACCCATGATATACATAAGTATTTCTATCTTTATTCTCTGTTTATTTCTTATCTATTTTCGAAAACTCCATAACCATTTGATATCCGCCTGACTGAGATCTACAAGATGACCATAGCTTGCTTCATACCAACAATCTCCGTGGGATCGACCCTTACTCACGTAAGGTTTATTACTTGGACGACCCAGTGCACTTGCTGGTTAGTTGTATCGAAGTTGTGAATGAAAAAAAAATGATTTATTAAGACGTGCGTACAGAGTTTTTGGCGCCGTTGCCTTAGATCACAATTTCGTGCACCAAGTTTTTGGCACCGTTGCCGGGGATTGTTCGAGTTTGGACAACTGACGGTTCATCATGTTGCTCAGATTAGGTAATTTTCTTCTTATTTTGTTTTCAAAAAAAATTTTCAAAAAAAAAAAATTTCAAAAATTTTTCAAAAATTTTTCCTTTATTTTCGAAAAAAAAAATTATAAATCTTTTCAAAAATATATTGTTCTTCAGAATTTTTAAGAATGAATTCTAGAGTTTCATCAAGCATGTTGAAGCCTGGCTGGCTGTAGAGCCATGTCTAAATTCTTTTGGACTGAGGCCTCCACATGTTAGGGAATTGCTTGTACTGCTGAAGCTTGGCTGGCTATTAAGCCATGTCCAACCCTTTGATTGGAGCTTTGGGCTAACATTGAAAGATTCTTGGGATTCATATTAAAAATTTTGAAATGCTTATTTCCTTTTTCAAATAATTTTCGAAAAAAATCCAAAAAAAAAATCATAAAATCATAAAAATAAAAAAATATTTTGTGTTTCTTGTTTGAGTCTTGAGTCAATTTTTAAGTTTGGTGTCAATTGCATACTCATCTTGCATTTTTCGAAAATTGCATTCATGCATTGCATTCATCATGATCTTCAAGTTGTTTTTGATAAACCTTCTTGATTGATCTTCATATTATATTGTTTTGTGTTATATGGTGTTTTTCATATGCATTCTTGCATTCATATTGTCTAAGCATTAAAAATTTCTAAGTTTGGTGTCTTGCATGTTTTTCTTTTCTTAAAAATTTTTCAAAAATAAGTTCTTGGTGTTCATCTTGACATTCAAAGTGTTCTTGGTGTTCATCTTGACATTCATAGTGTTCTTGCATGCATCACATGTTTTGATCCAAAATTTTCATGCATTGAGTCTTTTTCATGTTTTTCTCTTTCATCATTAAAAATTCAAAAAATCAAAAAAATATCTTTCCCTTTTTCTCTCTTAAAATTTCGAAAATTTGGATTGACTTTTTCAAAACTTTTTAAAAGTTAGTTGTTTCTTATGAGTCAAATCAAATTTTCAATTTAAAAATCTTATCTTTTTCAAAATCTTTTTCAAAAATCATATCTTTTTCATTTTTCTTATTTATTTTCGAAAATATCATCAACAATTAATGTTTTGATTCAAAAATTTCAAGTTTGTTACTTACTTGTTAAGAAAGATTCAAACTTTAAGTTCTAGAATCATATCTTGTGATTTCTTGTGAATCAAGTTATTAATTGTGATTTTAAAAATCAAATCTTTTTCAAAACTAATTTCAATCATATCTTTTCAAAAATATCTTTTTATCTTATCTTTTTCAAAATCATATCTTTTTAATCATACCTTTTCATATCATATCTTTTTCAAATAGCTTTTCTAACTTCTTATCTTCTTATCTTTTAAAAATTGATTTTCAAAATTTGTTTCAACTAACTAATTGACTTTTTGTTTGCTTATTATCTTTTTCAAAACTACCTAACTAACTATCCCTCTCTAATTTTCGAAAATACCTCCCTCTTTTTCAAAAAAAATTCTTTTTAATTAATTAATTGTTTCAATTTTAATTTTAATTTTAATTTTATCTTAATTTTCGAAAACCATTAACTCCTTTTCAAAATTTATTTTTCGAAATTTCTTCCTCTCTCATCTTATTCTATTTATTTATTTATTTACTAACACTTCTCTTCATCTCATATCTCTGCTCTCCTCACCCTTGTGTTTGGATTCTCCTCCCTTCTCTTTTCTTACATTACATTCTTTTCTTCTACTCACACAAAGGAATCTCTATACTGTAACATAGAGGATTCCATATTTTTTTTGTTATTCCCTTCTTTGTCATATGAACAGGAGCAAGGACAAGAACATTCTTGTTGAAGCAAATCCTGAACCTGAAAGGACTCTAAAAAGGAAACTAAGAGAAGTTAAAATACAACAATCCAGAGACAACCTTACAGGAATTTTCAAACAGGAAGAGGAGATGGCAGCCGAAAATAATAATAATGCAAGGAGGATTGATAAACCCATATTTCAGAGTTCTTTTGTGCTTAATTAGAGTGATTTATTCAACTCTTCACCTACTTATTCACATTAATTGCATGGTTTTACTTTCCCTTCCTTATTATGTCATGTTGTGAAAAACGTGTTTCCTAAGCATTAAAAATTAATTATTTTAATTACCTTTATTTCCATTCGATGCCGTGATTAGTGTGTTGAGTAGTTTCAGATTTTCTAAAGCAGAATGACTTAAAGGATGAAAAAGGAAACATACTAAAATGGAAGGAGAAAGCAAAACGGAGCTTTAAAGAAACCGGTATCCACGCGATCGCATGGATGACGCGATCGCGTGCCAAGCACAAATCAGCAGCGACGCGGCCGCATGACTGACGCGACCGCGCGGCAAGGAAAAGCTCCGAATGACGCGACTGTGTGACCCACGCGGACGCGTGATAGAGGCCACGCACCAGAAATTACAGAATACGCCCCCAGCAAATTTTGAAGCCCTTTTTGGCCCAGATCCAAGTACAGACAGCATAGACCAGAGGTTATAATGTGTGGGAATGCTTCCATTCAAAGAGAGCTCGCATATTTTCACCTTTCAATGATTTAGATTTAGTTGAGAGGGAGATTTTCTCTCTCTCTCTTTTAGGATTTAGGATTTCTTCTTGTTTTGGGAGTAACTCTGGATCCAGGTTTAATGTTCTTTTAGTTTTACTTTTATTTATTTATTCCAACATTTGAATTGATTATTATAATTTATGAATTATTCCATGTTACAGATTTCTAATTGAATTAATGATAATTTGAGGTATTTTTAGTTTATGATTATTCTCTTTGATTTAAGTTGCCATTGCTTCCCATCTAAGGACACTTTTATTATCTCAGCGATTTACTTTTTCCCCTTTTGGTTTTGGTTAAGAATTCAGTAACTCAACATTTATTAAACTCAACATAATTGATAATCGTTACCTTGCTAATCGAGTTGAACTTAAATAATCCCAACCTTTTCTTAGGAAATAATTAGGATTCAAAGGTCAATTTAATTAGTCCCTTGACTTTCCTTTGCTCTGGTAAAGGTTGACCAAGTGGAATTAAGATACAACTTTCATTATTGTTGAGAAGGATAACTAAGTTGGACTTCTAATTTCCCTTATCTTGCCAAAAGTTGTTTTACAGTTATTATTTATTTTTACTTGCCATTTAATTCACTCGTCATTTAAATTACTTGCTTCTCACCTTCTAAACCCCGATTACAACCCTTATAACCAATAATAAGAACACACTTCCTCGCAGTTCCTTGAGAAGACGACCCGAGGTTTGAATACTCGGTTATCAATTTCAAAGGGGTTTGTTACTTGTGACACCCAAACATTTGTACGAAGGGATTTCTGTCGGTTTAGAGACTATATCTACAACGCGACTGTTTTTATGACATTCTTTACTGGCAAAAATCCCGACGTCAAGGATGCTTGGTGACATTACTGCACCTAATTCTAATTTACATGTAAGAAGCATCTCCATCACTACCATTGGAGCAAACATTTTTGATCTTAAACCTCAATTAGTTTCTCTAATGCAACAAAATTGCAAGTTTCATGGACTTCCATCTGAAGATCCTTTTCAGTTCTTAACTGAATTCTTGCAGATCTGTGATACTGTTAAGACTAATGGCGTAGATCTTGAAGTCTACAGGCTCATGCTTTTCCCTTTTGCTGTAAGAGACAGAGCTAGAGTGTGGTTGGACTCTTAACCCAAAGATAGCCTAAAATCTTGGGATAAGCTGGTCACAGCTTTCTTAGCCAAGTTCTTTCCTCCTCAAAAGCTGAGCAAGCTTAGAGTGGATGTTCAAACCTTCAGACAGAAAGAAGGTGAATCCCTCTATGAAGATTGGGAGAGATACAAGCAACTGACCAAAAAGTGTCCTTCTGACATGCTTTCAGAATGGACCATCCTGGATATATTCTATGATGGTCTGTCTGAATTAGCTAAGATGTTATTGGATACTTCTGCAGTGGATCCATTCACCTAAAGAAAATGCCTGCAGAAGCTCAAGAACTCATTGACATGGTTGCTAATAACCAGTTCATGTACACTTCTGAGAGGAATCCTGTGAGTAATGGGACGCCTCAGAAGAAGAGAGTTCTTGAAATTGATACTCTGAATGTCATATTGGATCAGAATAAAATATTGACTCAGCAAGTCAATATGATTTCTCAGAGTCTGAATGGAATGCAAGCTGCATCCAACAGTACTCAAGAGGCGTCTTCTGGAGAAGAAGCTTATGATCCTTAAAACCCTGCAATAGTAGAGGTGAATTATATGGGTGAACCTTATGGAAACACCTATAACCCCTCATGGAGAAATCATCCAAATCTCTCATGGAAGGATCAACAAAAGCCTCAACAAGGCTTTAATAATGGTGGAAGAAATAGTTTAACAATAGTAAACCTTTTCCATCATCCACTCAGCAACAGACAGAGAACTCTAAACAAAATACCTCTAATTTAGCAAACTTACTCTCTGATCTATCTAAGGCCACTGTGAGTTTCATGAATGAAATAAGGTCCTCCATTAGAAATTTGGAGGCACAAGTGGGCCAGCTGAGTAAAAGGATCATTGAAATCCCTCCTAGTACTCTCCCAAGCAATACAGAAGAAAATCCAAAAGGAGAGTGCAAGGCCATTGATATAACCATCATGGCCGAATCCAAAGAGGAAGGGGAGGACGTGAATCCCAAGGAGGAAGATCTCCTGGGATGTCCAGTGATCAATAAGGAGTTTCCCTTTGAGGAACCAAAGGAATCTGAGGCTCATCTAGAGACCATAGAGATTCCATTGAACCTCCTTATGCCATTCATGAGCTCTGAAGAGTACTCCTCTTCTGAAGAGAATGAAGATGTTACTGAAGAGCAAGTTGCCAAGTTCCTTGGTGCAATCATGAAGCTGAATGCCAATTTATTTGGTAATGAGACTTGGAGAGATGAACCTCCCCTGTTCACCAATGAACTGAATGCATTGGATCAACTGAGATTGCCTCAGAAGAAACAGGATCCTGGAAAGTTCCTGATACCTTGTACCATAGGCACCATGACCTTTTAGAAGGCTCTATGTGACCTGGGGTCAGGAATAAACCTCATGCCACTCTCTGTAATGGAGAAACTGGGAATCTTTGAGGTACAAGCTGCTAAAATCTCATTAGAGATGGCAGACAATTCCAGAAAATAGGCTTATGGACAAGTAGAGGACATATTAGTAAAGGTTGAAGGCCTTTACATCCCTATTGATTTCATAATCCTAGATACTGGGAAGGATGAGGATAAATCCATCATCCTTGGAAGACCCTTCCTAGCCACAACAAGAGCTGTGATTGATGTTAACAGAGGTGAACTAATCCTTCAATTGAATGAGGACTCCCTTGAGTTTAAAACTCAAGGACATCCTTCTGTAAACATGGAAAAGAGGCACAGTAAGCTTCTCTCAAAACAGAGTCAACTAGAGCTCCCACAGTCAAACTCTAAGTTTGATGTTGGGAGGCCACAACCAAATTCTAAGTTTGGTGTTGAACTCCCATATCCAAACTCTAAGTTTGGTGTTGGGGAGTCTCAACAATGCTCTGAACATCTGTGAGGCTCCATGAGAGCCCACTGTCAAGCTATTGACATCAAAGAAGCGCTTGTTGGGAGGCAACCCAATTTTTATTTAATTATATTTTTATTAGTTATATGTCCTTATAGGTTCATGATCATGTGGAGTCACAAAATAAATCAAAAAATTAAAAACAGAAGCAAAAACAGCAGAAGAAAAATCACACCCAGGAAGAGGATCTTACTGGCGTTTAAACGCCAGTAAGGAGCATCTGGCGTTGAATGCCAAAAACAAGCAGCATCCTGGCGTCCAGACGCCAGAAATGCACAGTAAAGAAGAGCTGGCGCTGAACGCCAGAAATATGCTGCATCTGGGCGTTGAACGCCCAGAACAAGCATCAGTTCGGCGTTTAAACGCCAGAATTGCATGCAAAGGCATTTTACATGCCTAATGGGTGCAGGGATGCAAATCCTTGACACCTCAGGATCTGTGGACCCCATAGGATCAACTCAGCATCTGTGGACCCCACAGGATCCCCACCTACCTCCACTCACTCTCTTCCCTCTTCTCAATGTTCATCCTCTCTTCCCAATAAACACTCTTCCCCAAAACTCTTCACCAATCACCTCAATCTCTCTTCCCTATCACTACTTCACCACTCACATCCATCCACTCTTCCCCATAAACCTACCTCATAAACTCCACCTACCTTCAAAATTCAAAATCAATTTCCCACCAAAACCCACCCTATATGGCCGAAATTAACCCCCCTCCCCTCCCTATATAAAGCCCTCCATTCTTCCTCATTTTCACACAACACAACCCTCTCTTCTCTTCTTGGCCGAATACACCTCTCCCTCCTCTCCTCCATATTTTCTTCTTCTTCTTCATCTATTCTTTCTTCTCTTGCTCGAGGGCGAGCAATATTCTAAGTTTGGTGTGGTAAAAGCATAAGCTTTTTGTTTTTCCATTACCATTGATGGCACCCAAGACCGGAGAATCCTCTAGAAAAAGGAAAGGGAAGACAAAAGCTTCCACCTCCGAGTCATGGGAGATGGAAAGATTCATCTCCAAAGCTCATCAAGACCACTTCTATGATGTTGTGGCCAAGAAGAAGGTGATCCCCGAAGTCCCTTTCAAACTCAAGAGAAATGAGTATCCGGAGATCCGACATGAGATCCATAGAAGAGGTTGGGAAGTTCTAACAAACCCCATCCAACAAGTCGGAATTCTAATGGTTCAAGAGTTCTATGCTAATGCATGGATCACAAGGAACCATGATCAAAGTAAGAACCCGAACCCAAAGAATTATCTCACCATGGTTCGGGGGAATTACTTAGATTTTAGTCTGGAAAATGTAAGGTTGGCGTTCAACTTGCCAATGATGGAAGAGAACGCACGCCCCTACACAAGGAGAGTCAACTTTGATCAAAGGTTGGACCTAGTCCTCATGGACATATGTGTAGAAGGAGCTCAATGGAAGATTGACTCAAAAGGCAAACCGGTTCAACTGAGAAGACTGGACCTTAAGCCTGTAGCTAGAGGATGGTTGGAGTTCATTCAACGCTCAATCATTCCCACTAGCAACCGATCTGAAGTTACTTTAGACCGGGCCATCATGATCTATAGCATCATGATTGGAGAAGAGGTGGAGGTTCATGAGATTATACCTCAAGAACTCTACAAGGTGGCTGACAAGTCCTCCACTATGGCAAGGTTAGCTTTTCCTCACCTCATTTGCCATCTATGCAATTCGGCTGGGATTGACATAGAAGGAGACATTCCCATTGAGGAAGAGAAGCCCATCACTAAGAAAAGGATGGAGCAAACAAGAGAGCCCATTCATGGAGCTCAAGAGACGCATGAAGATCATCACCATGAGATCCCAGAGATGCCTCAAATGCATTTTCCTCCACAAAACTATTGGGAGCAAATCAACACCTCCCTAGGAGAATTAAGTTCCAACATGGGACAATTAAGGGTGGAACATCAAGAGCACTCCATCATCCTTCATGAAATTAGAGAAGATCAAAAAGCAATGAGAGAGGAGCAACAAAGACAAGGAAGAGACATAGAAGAGCTCAAGGACATCATTGGTTCCTCAAGAAGGAAACGCCACCATCACTAAGGTGGATTCATTCCTTGTTCTTACATTCTCTGTTTTTCATTTTCTTTATGTTAAGTGCTTATCCATGTTTGTGTCTTATTACATGATCATTAGTATTTAGTAACTATGTCTTAAAGTTATGAATGTCCTATGAATCCATCACCTCTCTTAAATGAAAAAATGTTTTAATTCAAAAGAACAAGAAGTACATGAGTTTCGAATTTATCCTTGAACTTAGTTTAATTATATTGATGTGGTGACAATACTTTTTGTTTTCTGAATGAATGCTTGAACAGTGCATATGTCTTTTGAAGTTGTTGTTTAAGAATGTTAAATATGTTGGCTCTTGAAAGAATGACGACAAGGAGACATGTTATTTGATAATCTGAAAAATCATAAAAATGATTCTTGAAGCAAGAAAAAGTAGCAAAGAACAAAGCTTGCAGAAAAAAAAAAAAGAAAAAAAATAGCGAAAAAAATAATAGAAAGAAAAAGAAAAAGCAAGCAAAAAAAGCCAAAGCTCTTAAAACCAAAAGGAAAGAGAAAAAAGCCAATAGCTCTTAAAATCAAAAGGCAAGGGTAAATAAAAAGGATCCCAAGGCTTTGAGCATCAGTGGATAGGAGGGCTTAAAGGAATAAAATCCTGGCCTAAGCGGCTAAAACAAGCTGTCCCTAACCATGTGCTTGTGGCGTGAAGGTGTCAAGTGAAAACTTGAGACTGAGCGGTTAAAGTCAAGGTCCAAAGAAAAAGAAGAGTATTCTTAAGAACCATGGACACCTCTAATTGGGGACTTTAGCAAAGCTGAGTCACAATCTGAAAAGGTTCACCCAATTATGTGTCTGTGGCATTTATGTATCCGGTGGTAATACTGGAAAACAAAGTGCTTAGGGCCACGGCCAGGACTCATAAAGTAGCTGTGTTCAAGAATCATCATACTGAACTAGGAGAATCAATAACACTATCTGAACTTTGAGTTCATATAGATGCCAATCATTCTGAACCTCAATGGATAAAGTGAGATGCCAAAACTATTCAAGAGGCAAAAAGCTACAAGTCCCGCTCATCTGATTGGAGCTATGTTTCATTGATAGTTTAGAATTTATAGTATATTCTCTTCTTTTTATCCTATTTGATTTTCAGTTGCTTGGGGACAAGCAACAATTTAAGTTTGGTGTTGTGATGAGCGGATAATTTATACGCTTTTTGGCATTATTTTTAGTATGTTTTTAGTATGATCTAGTTACTTTTAGGGATGTTTTCATTAGTTTTTATGTTAAATTTACATTTCTGGACTTTACTATGAGTTTGTGTGTTTTTCTGTGATTTCAGATATTTTCTGGCTGAAATTGAGGGACTTGAGCAAAAATCAGATTCAGAGGTTGAAGAAGCACTGCTGATGCTGTTGGATTCTGACCTCCCTGCACTCAAAGTAGATTTTCTGGAGCTACAAAACTCAAAATGGCGCGCTTCCAATTGCGTTGGAAAGTAGACATCCAGGGCTTTCCATCAATATATAATAGTCCATACTTTGGCCGAGTTTAGACGACGCAAAAGGGCGTTGAACGTCAGTTCTACGCTGCAGTCTGGAGTTAAACGCCAGAAACACGTCACGAACGAGAGTTAGACGCCAGAAACACGTTACAACCTGGCGTTCAACTCCAGAAAGAGCCTCTGCACGTGTAACATTCAAGCTCAGCCCAATCACACACCAAGTGGGCCGCGGAAGTGGATTTATGCATCAATTACTTACTTCTGTAAACCCTAGTAACTAGTTTAGTATAAATAGGACTTTTTACTATTGTATTAGACATCTTATGATCTGGGGGGATCATCTTTTGATCATTTTTAGATCTCTAGACCTCCATGGGAGGCTGGCCACTCGGCCATGCTTACCCTGAATTCACTTATGTATTTTTCAACGGTAGAGTTTCTGTACTCCATAGATTAAGGTGTGGAGCTGTACTGTTCCTCATGATTTAATGCAAAGTACTACTATTTTATATTCAATTCAACTTATTTCGCTTCTAAGATATTCATTCGCACTTCAACATGAATGTGATGAATGTGACAATCATCATCATTCCCTATGAACGCGTGCCTGACAACCACTTCCGTTCTACCTTCGATTGAATGAGTATCTCTGATCTCTTAGTCAGAATCTTCGTAGTATAAGCTAGATTGATGGCAACATTCATGAGAGTACGGAAAGTCTAAACCTTGTCTGTGGTATTCCGAGTAGGATTCTGGGATTGAATGACTGTGACGAACTTCAAATTCACGAGTGCTGGGCGTAGTGACAGACGCAAAAGGAGGGTGAATCCTATTCCAGTATGATCGAGAACCTCAGATGATTAGCCATGCTGTGACAGAGCATTTGGACCATTTTCACAAGAGGATAGGATGCAGCCATTGACCACGGTGATGCCTCTAGATGATTAGCCATGCAGTGACAGCGCATCGGACCATTTTCACAGAGAAGATGAAAGGTAGCCATTGACAATGGTGATGTCCTTACATAAAGCCAGCCATGGAAAGGAGTAGGACTGATTGGATGAAGACAGCAGGAAAGCAGAAGTTCAGAGGGACGAAAGCATCTCTATACGTTTATCTAAAATTCTCACCAATGATATACATAAGTATTTCTATCTTTATTCTCTGTTTATTTCTTATCTATTTTTGAAAACTCCATAACCATTTGATATCCGCCTGACTGAGATCTACAAGATGACCATAGCTTGCTTCATACCAACAATCTTCGTGGGATCGACCCTTACTCACGTAAGGTTTATTACTTGGACGACCCAGTGCACTTGCTGGTTAGTTGTATCGAAGTTGTGAATGAAAAAAATGATTTATTAAGACGTGCGTACAGAGTTTTTGGTGCCGTTGCCTTAGATCACAATTTCGTGCACCAATGGATTAATGCAATTACTACTGTTCTCCATTCAATCATGCTTGTTTCTATTCAAAGATATTTACTCACATTTCAACGTGATGAATGTGATGATCTCTGACACTCATCACCATTCTCAACCCATGAACGCATGCCTGACAACCACTTCCGTTCTACATTAGATTGAGTGTGTATCTCTTGGGTTCCTGGTTCACGAGTTCAATTGCATCTCCTGACAACAGAGCATGCGAATCCGTGAGACCAGAGTCTTCGTGGTATAAGCAAGAACCAATTGGCAGCATTCTTGAGATCCGAAAAGTCTAAACCTTGTCTATGGTATTCCGAGTAGGATCCGGGAAGGGATGACTGTGACGAGGTTCAAACTCACAAATATTGGGCATAGTGACAGACGCAAAAGGATCAATGGATCCTATTCCAACATGAGTGGGAACCGACAGATGATTAGCCGTGCGGTGACAGCGCATTTGGACCATTTTCACTGAGAGGAGGGATGGTAGCCATTAACAACGGTGATCCACCAACATACAGCTTGCCATGGAAGGAGCCTTGCGTGCGTGAAGAAGAAGATAGTAGGAAAGCAGAGACTCAGAAGACAGAGCATCTCCAAAACCTCAACCTGCTCTCCATTACTGCATAACAAGTATTATTTAATCCATGTTCTTTTACTCATTCCAATTAAAATTGAGAATTATTTTTGATATCCTTACTAAGAGTTACAAGATAACCATAGCTTGCTTCAAGCTGACAATCTCCGTGGGATCGACCCTTACTCACGTAAGGTATTACTTGGACGACCCAGTGCACTTGCTGGTTAGTGGTACGAGTTGTGAAAAGTGTGATTTGCAATTTTGTACACCAAGTTTTTGGTGCCGTTGCCGGGGATTGTTCGAGTTTGGATAACTGACGGTTTATTTTGTTGCTTAGATTAGGAAAAATTTTTCTTTTTGGTTTAGAGTCTTCCGTTTGAGTTTAGTTTTATATTTTAAGTTTGGTGTCCTTTGCATAAGTTTATTTTTCTTTCATTTTTTTTCGAATTATCAGTGCTCAGAATATAAAAATTTTTAAGTTTGGTGTCTTTTATGTTTCTATTTTATTAAAAATTTTTCAAGAGTTGCTCTTAGTGTTCATTTTGATATTCAAAGCTTCCTTGTTTGTTTTCTTTGTTTTGATCTAAAAATTTTAAGTTTGGTGTCATTTTTCCTGTTTTTCTCTTTCTTTATTAAATTCAAAAATATATTTTTCATTTATTTTAATTAATTTTCGAATTCTGCCTTTAAAAATTCAGATTTTTAATTTAAAACTTCTTATTCTGTCTTATCTTAGTTTTGAAATTTCAAAATTCAAAATCTTTTTCAAAAATCTTCTTAATTAAGTAATTATTCTAGTTTTCGAATTTATTTTTTTTCCTTTTTTCTGTTAGTTTTCAAAATTTATATTTTAATTTCCAATTATTTTATTTCATCTTATTTTTTTTATTTATTTATGCGGTTTGTTTTTAATTAAATAAAATAAAAATAAAAATATATTTTATTTGCAATTCACATCAATTCCCTTTTCTCCATCATGGACCAAAGTGGAAATGAACAGTCTAGAAGGACTCTGGGGTCATATGCTAACCCCATTACTGCTGCATATGGGAGTAGCATCTGTATACCTCCCATCAAAGCGAGCAGTTTTGAGCTAAATCCTCAGCTCATTGTCATGGTGTAGCAAAATTGCCAGTATTCCAGTCTTCCACAGGAAGAACCTACTAAGTTTCTGGCACAGTTCTTGTAAATTACTGACACAGTACATGACAAGGAAGTAGATCAGGATGTCTACAGGTTATTACTGTTTCCATTTGCTGTAAAAGAGCAAGCTAAGAGGTGGTTAAATAACCAACCCACAGCAAGCATAAGAACATGGAAACAGTTATCAGACAAATTCCTAAATCAATATTCCCTCCAAAAAGGATGACACAGCTAAGGCTGGACATCCAAGGCTTTAAACAAGAGGATGATGAATCCCTTTATAACGCCTGGGAGAGGTATAGATGGATGCTAAGGAAATGCCCCTCTGAAATGTTTTCAGAGTGGGTGCAGTTAGACATCTTCTACTACGGGCTTACAGAAAAAGCTCAGATATCTCTAGACCACTCAGCTGGTGGATCTATACACATGAGAAAGAATATTGAAGAGGCTCAAGAACTTATTGATACAGTTGCTAGAAATCAGCATCTGTACATAAGTAGTGAGTCCTCCATGAAAGAATAAGCTAAGGCAGTATCAACTGACTTTAGTCCTCAGGAACAAGTTGCTGAACTCAATCAGCAACTATCTTCTATAACAAGGCAGTTAGCAGAATTTAAGGAGATGCTACAAGAAACCAAAAATGCTAACAAGGATATGGAGTCACAATTGAATCAGACAAAACGATAGTTATCAAAACAGATAAAAGAAGAGTGCAAAGAAGTTCAATTAAGAAGTGGAAAAATATTAAATACCTCAACTCAAAGTAGCAGAAAGCCAACAAAAGAACAGTTGATAGAGGACGAGCAAACTGCTACCCAAAATCCCTCTGAGGACAGTAAGAGCCCAGAGAGGAATAACTCTTGCGTTCAAACGCCAGAAAAAGGGTGAAAACCTGGCGTTAAACGCCCAGTCCATGTCCAGTTCTGGCGTTCAAAAGCCAGAAAGGGGAAGGAATCTCGCGTTAAATGCCCATCCAGCCCCCAAGCCTGGCGTTCAAACGCCAATGAGAGATCAGACACCTGCAAGTGCTGATGGTGACCTCTCTAAGAAGGCTTCTCCAACCACCTCTGTAGGGAATAAACCTGCAGCAACTAAGGTTGAAGAATACAAAGCCAAGATGCCTTATCCTCAGAAACTCCGCCAAGCAGAACAGGATAAACAATTTGCCCATTTTGCAGACTATCTCAGGACTCTTGAAATCAAGCTTCCGTTTGCAGAGGCACTTGAGCAAATACCCTCTTATGCTAAGTTCATGAAAGAGATCTTAAGTCATAAGAAGGATTGGAGGGAAACTGGAAAAGTCTTCATCACTGAAGAGTGTAGTGCAGTCATTTTAAAGAGCTTACCAGAAAAGCTTAAGGATCCTGGGAGCTTCATGATACCATGCACATTAGAGGGTACTTGTACCAAGACAGCTCTATGTGATCTTGGGGCAAGTATCAATCTAATCCCTGCATCCACTATCAGAAAACTTGGCTTGACTGAAGAGGTCAAACCAACCCAGATCTGTCTTCAACTCGCTGATGGCTCCATTAAATACCCATCAGACATAATCGAGGATATGATTGTCACAGTTGGGCCCTTTGCCTTTTCCACTGACTTTGTAGTACTGGAAATGGAGGAGCACAAGAGTGAAACTCTCATTCTAGGAAGACCTTTCTTAGCAACTGGATGAACCCTCATTGATGTCCAAAAAGGGGAGGTGACCTTGAGAGTCCATAAGGATGAGTTTAGGCTGAATGCTGTTAAGGCAATGAAGCATCCAGACACATCAAAAGACTGCATGAGTGTTGATATTATTGACTCTCTGATAGAGGAGATCAACATGGCTGAGAGTCTCGAATCAGAGCTAGAAGACATCTTTAAAGATATTCAGCCTGATTTGGAGGAATCAGAGGAAATAAAAGAACCTCTGAAAATTCCTCAAGAAGAGGAGAAACCTCCTAAACCCGAGCTCAAACCACTACCACCATCCCTGAAATATGCATTTCTGGGAGAAGGTGATACTTTTCCTATGATCATAAGCTCTGCTTTAAATCCACAGGAAGAGAAAGCACTACTTCAAGTGCTAAGGACACACAAGACAGCTCTTGGGTGGTCCATAAGTAATCTTAAGGGCATCAGCCTAGCAAGATGCATGCACAAGATCCTATTGGAGGACGATGCTAAGCCAGTGGTTCAACCACAGAGGCGGCTAAATCCAGCCATGAAGGAGGTGGTGCAGAAAGAGGTCACCAAGTTACTGGAGGCTGGGATTATTTATCCTATTTCTGATAGCCTTTGGGTAAGCCCTGTCCAAGTTGTCCCCAAGAAGAGAGGCATGACAGTGGTTCATAATGAAAAGAATGAACTGGTTCCTACAAGAACAGTTATAGGGTGGCGTATGTGTATTGACTACAGATGGCTCAATACAGCCACCAGGAAGGATCACTTTCCTTTACCATTCATAGACCAGATGCTAGAAAGACTAGCAGGTCATAAATATTACTGCTTTTTGGATGGCTATTCAGGTTACAACCAAGTTGCAGTAGATCCTCAGGACCAAGAGAAAATAGCATTCATATGTCCTTCTGGAGTATTTGCCTACAGAAGGATGCCTTTTGGTCTGTGCAATGCACCTGCAACCTTTCAGAGGTGCATGCTCTCTATCTTCTCTGATATGGTAGAGAAATTTCTAAAAGTCTTCATGGATGACATCTCAGTATTTGGAGACTCATTCAGCTCCTGCCTTGACCATTTAGCACTTATTCTAAAAAGGTGCCAAGAGACCAACCTAGTTTTAAACTGGGAAAAATGTCACTTTATGGTGACTGAAGGAATAGTCCTTGGGCATAAAATTTCAAATAAGGGAATAGAGGTGGATCAAGCTAAAGTAAAGGTAATTGAAAAATTACCACCACCTGCCAATATTAAGGCAATCAGAAGCTTTCTGGGGCATGCAGGATTCTATAGAAGGTTTATAAAGGATTTTTCAAAAATTGCAAAACCTCTGAGCAATCTGCTAGCTGCTGACACACCATTTGTGTTTGACACAAAGTGTCTGCAGGCGTTTGAAAATCTGAAAGCTATGATGGTCACAGCACCAGTTATTTCTGCACCAGACTGGACATTACCCTTCGAACTGATGTGTGATACTAGTGACCATGCCATTGGTGCAGTATTGGGACAGAGGCATAACAAGCTTCTGCATGTCATTTACTATGCCAGCCGTGTTCTAAATGACGCACAGAAAAAAATTATACAACCACAGAAAAAAAGCTGCTTGCAGTGGTTTATGCCATTGACAAGTTTAGATCATACTTAATAGGATCAAAAGTGATTGTGTACACTGACCATGCTGCTCTTAAATATCTACTCACAAAGCAGGATTCAAAACCCAAGCTCATAAGATGGGTGTTACTTCTGCAAGAGTTTGATATATAAATAAGAGACAGAAAAGGGACAGAGAACCAAGTGGATGATCATCTGTCCCGAATAGAACCAGTAGAAGGGGCGTCCCTCCCCTCTACTGAGATCTCTGAAACCTTTCAGGATGAGTAACTCTTTGCCATTCAGGAAGTACCGTGGTTTGCAGACATTGCAAACTATAAAGCGGTAAGATTCATACCCAAAGAGTACAGCAGACAGCAAGCAAAAAAATTAATTACAGATGCAAAGTACTACTTGTGGGATGAACTATATCTCTTTAAGAGATATGTAGACGGAATAATCTGTAGGTGTGTACCAAGAGAAGAAGCACAGAAGATCTTATGGCATTGTCATGGATCACAATATGGAGGACATTTCGGAGGTGAGCGAACAGCCACAAAAGTCCTCCAATGTGGCTTCTACTGGCCTATTCTCTATAAAGACTCTCAAGAGTTTGTACGTAACTGTGACAGTTGCCAGAGAGCTGGTAATCTACCTCATGGTTACGCCATACCTCTGCAAGGGATCTTAGAGATTGAGTTGTTTGACGTATGGGGTATTGACTTCATGGGCCTTTCCCACCATCATACTCAAACACTTATATTCTGCTGGCAGTCGACTATGTATCCAAATGGGTAGAGGCCATTGCAACACCCACTAATGATACTAAGTGCTGAAGTTCCTCCAGAAACATATCTTCAGCAGGTTTGGTGTCCCTAGAGTACTAATCAGTAATGGGGGCACTAACTTCTGCAATAAACAGCTTTACTCTGCTATGGTATGATATGGAATTAGCCACAAGGTAGCAACTCCATATCACCCATAGACAAATGGGCAGGCTGAAGTCTCTAATAGAGAACTAAAAAGAATCCTGGAACGGACTGTAAGTACCCGTAGAAGGGATTGGGCAAGAAGCTTGGATGATGCTCTGTGGGCATACAGAACAGCATTCAAGACTCCTATAGGGACCTCTTCATACCAGCTTGTGTATGGTAAAGCCTGTCATCTGCCCGTGGAACTGAAGCATAAGGCTACTGGGCAACCAGATTCTTAAACTTTGATGCCAAATTAGCTGAAGAGAAAAGATTGCTCCAGCTGAATGAGCTAGAGGAATTCAGACTCAATGCTTTCGAAAATGCTAAGATTTACAAAGAGAAAGCAAAAAGGTGGCATGACAGAAAGTTGTCATCTAGAGTCTTTGAACCAGGACAGAAGGTCCTGCTATTTAACTCTAGACTCAGATTATTCCCTGGGAAATAAAAATCCCGGTGGAGAGTACCATATGTGATTACAAGTGTGTCACCATATGGCTATGTGGAGCTTCAAGATACTAATTCTAATAAGAGGTTCATTGTTAATGGACAGAGAGTCAAGCATTATCTTGAAGGCAATATTGAGCAAGAATGCTCAAAGCTGAGACTAGATTAAAATCTCAGTAAGGTCCAGCTAAAGACAATAAAGAAGCGCTTGCTGGGAGGCAACCCAGCCATTGGCAAAGTTTATTTGTTATTCAAATAATAATTATAGGAGTTTGATATAAATTTTCTTCAAGGTTAATTATCAATTGCAGGAATTCACAGAGTTACAGAAGAATTCAGAGCATAAAGCAAAGAAAAGGAGCTCACTGGCACAAAAACGCCAGTAAGGGGTATTGTGGACGTTAAACGCCAGAATGGGCACCATTCTGGGCGTTTAACGCCAGTAAAGATACCTTTCTGGCCGTTAAACACCAGAATGGGTACCATTCTGGGTGTTTAACGCCAGAATTGCAGCATCCTGGGCGTTTAGAAAAACGCCCAGTGATAAAGGCTTTCTGGCGTTTAACGCCAGCCAGGGTACCTGGCTGGGCGTTAAACGCCCAAAAAAAGCAACAAATGGGCGTTAAACGCCATAATGGGTGCCATTCTGGGCGTTTAACGCCAGGAATGTGGAGGGGAGGAAGTTTTGTTTCCAACTCAAATTTTTTCAAATTTTCATGGTTCCACCCAAAATTTCTTGCATCATGTTACAAATTATCATCTTTCAATTTCAATTTCAAAAAAATAAAACAAATTAAAAAAATAAATCCTTCTTTATTCCTAAATATCTTTCTCAAATCTTTTTCAATTTCTTTTCAAATCTTTTTCAAAACTCATCTATCTTTTTAATTTCTTCTCAAATCTTTTCAACTCATCATACTATCTTTTCAAATTCAGATTTATCTTTTTCAAATCTCTCATATCTTTTGAATTTTAAAATTTCATCTTTTTCATATCATATTTATCTTTTACAAATCATATCCTCTATCATATCTTTTTCAAAAATTTTCGATCCCACCCCTCCCTTATAAACTCACATTCGGCCTCCTCCTCTCCTCCATAACTCGAATTTGACTCTCCTTTTATTCCTCTTATTTCCTTTTTTTTCTTGAGGACAAGCAAAACTCTAAGTTTGGTGTGTTTTTCGTGATCACTGAGCTAAGATTCATTGAGATCATGGCTCCTAAGGGAAAACAAACCACTTCAAGAGGCAAGAAAGATAACACTCCAAAACCACTTTGGAATCAGGAGAGGTTCTTAACCAAAGAACATGCAAACCATTATCACAAAATAATTGGTCTAAGGTCAGTGATCCCTTAAGTTAAATTTGATCTGAAAGAAGATGAATATCTGAAGATCCAAGAGTGGATTCGAAACAGGGGCTGGGAAATTCTAGCTAATGCTAAAACAAAGGTAAGTAGAAATATGGTTCAGGAATTCTACTCAAATCTGTGGTAAACAGATAAGCAAAGAATAACTGGAACCGCCTTCTATCCCTTTCAAACCATGGTCAGAGGGAAGATTATTTACTTCCACCTGGACAAAATAAGAGAGGTCTTTAAGCTGCCTCAACTACAAGATGATCCGTAATCCTTTAATAGGAGAATGGTGAGATTTGATAAGCGCTTGGACCAAGTTCTAGAGGACATATGCATCCCTAGAACCAAGTGGATAACCAACACAAAGGGTGTCCCAAATCAACTCAAGAGAGGAGATCTCAAACCAATTACTAGGGGCTGGCTGGACTTCATTGGGCATTCTATACTGCCCACCAGCATCCGCTCTAAAATCACTGTCAAAAGAGCAGTGATGATCCACTACATTATGCTGGGAAATGAAGTGGAGATTCATCATCTGATTTCTTGTGAGCTTTTCACAATTGCAAACAAGAACTCCACTGACGCCAAATTGGCTTACCCAAGCCTAATCTCTCTGCTATGCAAAGATGCTGGGGTAAAGATAGGAGTGGATGAGTATATCTCAGTCGAGCACCCAATCACCAAAAAGTCAATGGAAGGACAACAAGTGCAAGATAACTCCATCAAAAAGAGGGCACAGGAGTTCCTCCCAGAAATCCCTCATATTGACTACTGGACCCGCCTAGAAGCATCTGTCACCAAGCTGCAAGAAGCTATGGATCAACTGAAAGAAGAACAGCAAACTCAAAATAGCATGCTCTGCAAACTGCTGAAGGAACAAGAGAAGCAAGGGCGTGAGCTACAGGAGCTGAAGCGCCAGAAGCTGTCTCTTGAAGGGCCAGACACCCCACAGATTGAAGGAGCATCCATCTCCCAAAATAAAGGTTGTTGAGTCCTAATCTTAACTCTGTGATAACTTTTGCTATTAGAGATCTACCTTAGGAGTCACATGAATAATAGTAATTAGTATATTTATTTTTATTTTTATTATCTCAAAATAAGTTATAATTTATTTCTCTCATCATCATTAAACATGAATAAAATAGTAGATTTTTTTAGAATAAGGAGGCAGTTTTATTTTCGAGTTCTTAATAAGAAAAATTCAAATTATTTATATATGGTGGCAACACTTTTTGTCTTCTGAATGAATGCTTGAATAGTGCATAAATTTTGATAGTGAAGTTTATGAATGTTAAATTTGTTGGCTCTTGAAAGAATAATGAAAAAGGAGAAATGTTATTGATAATCTGAAAAATCATAAAATTGATTCTTGAAGCAAGAGAAAGCAGTGAATACAAAGCTTGCGAAAAAAAATGGCGAAAAATAAAAGAAAAAGAAAAGGCAAGCAAAAAAATCCAATAGCCCTTTAAACCAAAAGGCAAATGTAAAAAGGATCCAAGACTTTGAGCATTAATGGATAGGAGGGCCTAAAGGAATAAAATCCTGGCTTAAGCGGCTAAACCAAACTGTCCCTAACCATGTGCTTGTGGCGTGAAGGTGTCAAGTGAAAAACTTGAGACTGAGCGGTTAAAGTCGTGGTCCAAAGCAAAAAGAGTGTGCTTAAAAACTTTGGACACCTCTAACTAGGGACTTTAGCAAATCTAAGTCACAATCTGAAAAGGTTCACCCAGTTATGTGTCTGTGGCATTTATGTATCCGGTGGTAATACTGGAAAATAAAGTGCTTAGGGTCACGGCCAAGACTCATAAAGTAGCTGTGTTCAAGAATCAACATACTAAACTAGGAGAATCAATAACACTATCTGAATTCTGAGTTCCTATAGATGCCAATCATTCTGAACTTCAAAGAATAAATTGAGGTGTCAAAACTGTTCAGAAGCAAAAAGCTACTAGTCCCGCTCATCTAATGAGAATTTGAGCTTCATATAAAACTCTGAGATGTTATTGCCTCTTGATTTTCTTTCTATCCTATTTTATTTATCTAGTTGCTTGAGGATAAGCAATAGTTTAAGTTTGGTGTTGTGATGAGCAGATATTTTATACGCTTTTTGGGGGTATTTTCATATAGTTTTTAGTAGGATCTAGCTACCTTTTAGTATATTTTTATTAGTTTTTATGCAAAAATCACAATTCTGGACTTTACTACGAGTTTGTGTGTTTTTCTGTGATTTTAGGTATTTTCTGGCTGAAATTGAGGGACCTGAGTAAAAATCTGATTCAGAGACTGAAAAAGGACTGCAGATGCTGTTGGATTCTGACCTCCCTGCACTCGAAATGGATTTTCTGGAGCTACAGAAGCCCAATTGGTGCGCTTTCAATTGCGTGGAAAGTAGACATCCTGAGCTTTCCAGCAATATATAATAGTCCATACTTTGCCCGAGTTGAGATAACGTAAATTGGCGTTTAACGCCGAGTCTCTACCCTATTCTGGCGTTAAACGCCATAACTGGCATAAAAGTTGGAGTTAAATGCCCAAACTGGCACAAAAGCTGGAGTTAAATGCCAGGAGCAGCCTATGCACGTGAAAGCTTCAATGATCAGCCCAAACACACACAAAGTGGGCCCCGGAAGTGGATTTCTGCACTATCTATCTTAGTTTACTCATTTTCTGTAAACCTAGATCACTAGTTTAGTATAAAAACTACTGTTAGAGACTTACTATGTATCTCATGACATTTTTTACATCAGAACTTGTATTTTCTACGGCATGAGTCTCTAAACTCCATGGTTGGGGGTGAGGAGCTCTGCTGTGTCTTGATGGATTAATGCAATTACTACTGTTCTCTATTCAATCACGCTTGTTTCTATTCTAAGATATTTACTCGCATTTCAACGTGATGAATGTGATGATCTGTGACACTCATCACCTTTCTCAACCCATGAACGCGTGCCTGAAAACCACTTTCATTCTACATTAGATTGAGTGTGTATCTCTTGGGTTCCTGGTTCACGAGTTCAATTGCATCTCCTGACAACAGAGCATGCGAATCCGTGAGACCAGAGTCTTCGTGGTATAAGCTAGAACCAATTGGCAGCATTCTTGAGATCCAGAAAGTCTAAACCTTGTCTGTGGTATTCTGAGTATGATCCGGGAAGGGATGACTGTGACGGGCTTCAAACTCACAAATATTGGGGGTAGTGACAGACTCAAAAAGATCAATGTATCCTATTCCAACATGAGTGAGAACTGACAGATGATTAGCCGTGTGGTGACAGCGCATTTGGACCATTTTCACTGAGAGGACAGATGGTAGCCATTGACAACGGTGATCCACCAATATACAGCTCGCCATGAAAGGAGCCTTGCATGCGTGAAGAAGAAGACAGTAGGAAAACAGAGACTCAGAAGACAGAGCATCTCCAAAACCTCAACCTGCTCTCCATTACTGCATAACAAGTATTATTTAATCCATGTTCTTTTACTCATTCCAATTAAAACTGAGAATTATTATTGATATCCTGACTAAGAGTTACAAGATAACCATAGCTTGCTTCAAGCCAACAATCTCCGTGGGATCGACCCTTACTCACGTAAGGTATTACTTGGACGACCCAGTGCACTTGCTGGTTAGTGGTACGAGTTGTGAAAAGTATGATTTACAATTTTGTACACCACTAGCCTTCTTAATGAAATGGAATTGATGCCTTTATATAGGCTTTAAAAAATGAAAATGAAATTGAAATTGAAAACAAATTACAATTAAATGAAATTACTAATCTAGCTTGTTCTTGTGCCTTTGAGTGATGATGTGGGCTTTGCTTGCTTTGGATTTGAAGAGAGATGGGTCCGGTTGGCCTTGGTTCAATTGGTTCAGAGGCGTGGGTCAAGGTTGCTTGATTCTAGTTGGTTTAGTGTGTGGGAACCTTCCAAGGGAGCGCTCGGTCATGTAAGGCAACATAGCGCTCCTTGCCTTGTGTGTGTAGCATGCTCCTTGGTGTCTTGTTGCACACTAGTGAGCGCTGCGCTCAATATTTGAGAGCTACTCCTTGGTTTGATGAGCACTCCTTAGTGTATGGCTACTCCCCAAGCTTGAAAGTCACGATAAAGGTGACTTAGTTGACGTAGCGCTACACTTAGCTTCCCTTGGTTCCCTCTTCAAACCTTGCTGGCTTCACTTTGGCCAATTTCCTCAGTTAAGCATAGCGCTCAGTGAACTAAGTTCACGTAGCGCCCTTTGTTGCATGTGCATGCCTCCACCTTCGATCCCTAGTGAAGCCATTTTGAGTGCTGTGCCTTGCTTTTCTTAGTGACCCCCTCTTCGAGCCTTAGTGAGAGTATATTTGGTTGGTTTTTAGGCCTTAAAGATGCCTATCACTTGCACTTCAATTTCATGCCAAATATAGATTTTTATATATCATTGGAAAGCTTTGAATGTCATCTTTCCAACGCAACTGAAAGCACATCAATTGGACATTTGTAGCTCAAGTTATGGTCCTTTGAAGGAGGCATGGTCATGTTGTCACAAGGCTAAGAAAAAGCCCAAAAAAGTGAAAAATTCCAACGTAGCGCTCCTCTTTAAGTTTCAAAGTAGCGCTCCGTTACTTTAATGAACGCTGGCCTTTGTTTCTTGCATTCATGGTCATGGGCCACGCTTTTAAAAGTGTGGCCTAAGGCATCAAAGTGTGCTCCAACTTCAAAGTGTGCCCCAAAACTCTTTTTTTTTTTTTAGCTTATTTTGTGCTTTTTGCTTCTTTTTCTTCTTATTTTCTACAAAGTTTATCAAATCAAAAGATCAAAGAAATATACCATTTAAACACAAAAGAATGCAACATTTAAGCACTAATTATCAATTTCTTGTATGAAAAAGCATAGAAAAACATGACATGATGACATGTCATCACAACACCAAACTTAAACCTTGCTTGTCCCCAAGCAAGAAAAGAATCATGCAATAAAGATTGACAATCCAAGGTAAGAAGAATAGCAACTCAATGTTCATGGTAGGCTAGTTTGCTATGCATGCTACAATCACAAAAGAAATGTAAATGATTGATGCTTCTATCTCGCTCATTTTATGAAATCTTTTCCTTATGTTTCTTCCTTGAAAAAAGATTTCATTGTCTTATTAGCTTCTCCTTTTGGGTGCTTTGCCCCATGAGTTGATAACAAAGCTACGACTTCTAAATGCTTTGTTTTCAAGTATTACCACTTGATACATAAGCACCACAAGCATTTAATTAGAGGACTTCTTTAAGCTCATTTGTTTCTTTTCTTAACTCTCTAATCATTGATGCTCAGAGCCTTGAGCTTTGAGGGAGTGCATTTGCACTTGAGCCTAGCCTTGACTTCTAAGTGTTTTGTTTTCAAGCTTTTTGCTTGATACATAAACACCACAAATACTTAACAATGGAATTGTCATTGGTACTCAGAGCCTTTAGCTTTCTCATTCTTTCCCTTTTGCTTTTCTTGCTGTAACTGTATTTACTTTTTCAAGGTTTTCATGATTTCAAAAGATTTCACAAAATATCCCAGATGAAAACTTCAATTAAATCAAATCTAATGCAATTGAGCAACAATTAACCATACTAGCTTTCCAATACTTGTATGCACATGCTAAGTTCTTTAATTCCTTGTTTGTTTATGATCATGATGCTTTATTGCTTTTGAACTCACAAAAGTCAAGTTGGTAGTCATAATATCACAGCAACATGTTACGATAAAAAATTCAGGCTATGCTTATTCATACCACACATGTATACAGAGAAGACAAAGACAATCATGCAATTTAAAGTGCTAGAAACAAATGAGAGCAAAAGGAACTTTACAACCTTGTAATTCATCTTCTCTACTGTTGTCCTTTTCCTTCTATTATTTCTTCTTCCCATACCAATACTCAGAATGCTTGCTCATCCTCAAGAAACAATTAGAACAATGGCTATGGGGCTAAGATGGATCATGAATGTCTTACACAATGAAATGTTAGTAGTACATGTGTTCAAAGCAAGAAAAATTAAAGATAACAGTCAAGGCACAAGAGACAGAGACATTGTGATTGCAAACATAAGAGGGTGTGCATGATACATGGCATATAAGATAAGTGACACACCAAACTTAGTGTGACACTTTCACTTGGAATTGATGCAAGTATCTAGTAAGGATTGGAACCATATTTTATTGCATAGCAACAGCAAACTTAGAATGCAATCATATGTCAATTTATTTGAATGAAAACTAAGCAAATGAAACTGTTATTTGTTAAATACAATCACCAAGCCAAGAATCTGTCATGAATAAGGATTTCTTGATGATGTATTAACAAAAAAAGTTAATAATAGAAAGCATTAAAAACAAGGAAATGACTAAAACAAAGAGAAAACTAACATTGTCTAAAGAAAGATAATACTGCAAAGCATTATGATTATGCAGACAAGTGGTGCTGCTGAATAAATTGCATAGGAAGTAAGTGGCACACCAAACTTAGAATCTTAGTGTGACACTTTCATTTTTGATTTGATGCAACTTGTTTCTGGCGTTTAACACCAGAATAAAGCAGAAATCTGGCGTTAAACGCCATTTTGCATCATCTAAACTCGGGCAAAGTATAGACTATTATATATTTCTGGAAAGCTCTGGATGTCTACTTTCCAATGCAATTAAGAGCGAGCCATTTGGGTTTCTGTAGCTCCAGAAAATCCATTTCGAGTGCAGGGAGGTCAGAATCCAACAGCATCTGTAGTCCTTCTTCAGCCTCTGAATCAGATTTTTGCTCAAGTCCTTCAATTTCAGTCAGAAAATACCTGAAATCATAGAAAAACATACAAACTCCTAGTAAAGTCCAGAAATGTGATTTTTGTTTAAAAACTAATAAAATATAATAAAAACTAATCAAATCATACTAAAAACTACTTAAAAATAATGCCAAAAAGCGTATAAATTATCCGCTCATCACAAAACCAAACTTAAATTGTTGCTTGTCCCCAAGAAACTAAAAATCAAATAGGATAAAAAGAAGAGAATATACTATAAATTCCAAAATATCAATGAAACTTAGCTCCAATCAGATGAGCGGGACTAGTAGCTTTTTGCCTCTTAACAGTTTTGGTATCTCACTTTATCCTTTGAAGTTAAGAATGATTGGCATCTATAGGAACTCAGAATTCAGATAGTGTTATTGATTCTCCTAGTTCAGTATGTTGATTCTTGAACGCAGCTACTTTCTGTGTCTTGGCCGTGGCCCTAAGCGCTTTGCTTTTAAAGAGCTAAGGAGAGTTCTTACCATAGCACCGATTGTGCTATAGGTGCCGCGTTTGCACAGCGCGATGGTAAACTCCCTTATGTCATTGCCTACTCTTCTAAAACGCTGGATGCAGCACAATCCAATTATACCACTACTGAAAAGGAACTCCTAGCTATTGTTCATGCTTTAGATAAATTCAGATCTTATTTGCTAGGATCAAAGATAGTGGTATACATGGATCATGCAGCTTTAAAGTACTTATTGACAAAGAATGAGTCAAAGCCTAGACTCATACGTTGGATCTTGCTTTTGCAAGAATTCGACATTGAGATTAGGGACCGGAGTGGATCTCAAAACTTGGTTGCGGATTATTTAAGCCGCATTGAGAATTTAAAATTTGACCCATTTCCGATCAATGACTCATTCCCATTGGATAGTTTGCATGCTGTGTCGGATAGCTTTCCTTGGTTTGCCCCAATGGCGAACTACTTGGTTGTGAAACTCTTCCTGCCCAACTTTTCTAAACACCAAAGGGATAAGTTGAGGAGTGATTCCAAATACTATATTTGAGATGACCTTCACTTGTGGAAGAGGGGAGTGGACCAAGTAATTCGAAGATGTGTCCCGGAGTCTGAAATCCAACCTATTCTTGAAGCTTGCCATTCGTCCGAATATGGTGGCCACTTTGGCCCACAAAGGACCGCTAAAAAGGTGTTGGATTGTAGATTCTGGTGGCCAACCTTATTCAAGGATGCTAACCAGTTATGTGTGTCTTGCCATCAGTGTCAGAAGTCGGGAAACACATCCCAAAGGGATGAGATGCCTCAGCAACCTATGTTGTTCTGTGAGATATTTGATGTATGGGGCATTGACTTTATGGGACCGTTTTCCAACTCCAGTGGGTATCTGTATATTCTGTTAGCGGTTGACTACATGTCAAAGTGGGTAGAAGCAATACCTACCCGCTTTCTTTTATTAGGAATAACATTGTATGCCGTTATGGGTCGCCACGAGCAATCGTGAGCGACCAAGGATCCCACTTTTGTAACAGGAAAGTAGAGGCATTGCTCAAGTGCTATGGAGTGTTGCATAAGGTTGCTACTGCTTATCATCCGCAAACCAATGGACAAGCGGAAGTGTCCAACCGGGAGATTAAGAGAATCTTGGAGAAAGTGGTCAATCCACAAAGAAAGGATTGGAGCCTCCGGTTAGGAGATGCACTATGGGCGTATAGAACGGCCTACAAGACTCCGTTAGGGATGAGTCCCTTCCGGATCATCTATGGTAAGGCATGCCACCTTCCGGTGGAGATTGAGCACAAAGCCTATTGGGCAGTAAAGCGGTGCAATATGGATTTGACCCAAGCAGGAGTGGCCAGAAAATTACAGCTAGAGGAGCTCGATTGTTTGAAGAACGAGGCGTATGAGAATGGCCAGATTTACAAGGAGAAGACTAAAGCATTCCATGACCATCACATCCGGAAGAAGGACTTTCAAGAAGGTGATGAGATTTTCCTCTACAACTCGAGGCTTCGATTCATGCCTGGCAAGCTCCGCTCTAGATGGGAAGGACCATTCAAGGTGAAGGAAATAAAGCCCTATGGAGTGGTAGAGTTGTTTGATCCTAAAAGTGAAGCAACTTTTAAGGTGAATGGACATAGAGTGAAGAAGTACCATGGCCACAAGCTCCCAAAAGAGCTAGAGGTCTTCCTATTAGAGGATGCACCTAGAGAAGGAGAAACTTGAACGACTGACCGTCCAACTTAAGGACGTTAAAAAAAACTGCTTGGTAGGAGGCACCCCACCGTGGTAAGATCTTCCTTGTGTATACCATCTTGCTTTTAGTTCTAGATTTTTGCATATTTTGTGACTTCTTAATGTTGTTGATTGCTTAGGATTGCTAGTTTTGTTGATCTTGTTAGGTAACTAGGATGTTTAGATAGATTTCATCATTTTGGTATGGATGAATTGTTGAAGTAGAGAGAATCCTATGTTTTGAATAATGCATGAATTTGTGAAGTGTTCTCTTGCCTACTAGCCTAAGTACCTACCAAAATGTGTTAGAATATCTCTTTATATGTTGTGGAAAAAGAGAAAAAGCAAAAATGGGTACCGACGTGCTAGTGCACCGTGCGCGCGCATGCCGGTGGTGCATTTCTAACTCCTGCGCCACTTTGTGCCCATCTCGTGCCAGGCACCGACGCATTCGCGTGCTTGCCGCCTGTGCGCCCTTTGCACTTTAGCCATCGACGCGCAAGTGCACTGTGCGCGCGTGCACCGATGGTACAATCTGAACTCTCTGGTACAAAAACCAGAGAGTTGTGCCACACTTGTGCCCAACCTGTGCCCATACCGACGCGTCCGCCTACTGCGCGCGTCCGCGCCAGTCGCCAATTAACTCAAGCACGCGTTAGCGCACTGTGCGCATCCGCGCGCCTGCGCTACCTGCCCACTCTGGTACAAATTCCCGAGAGTTAGGCCTACTTTGTGCCAACTCCATGCCAGGGGCACAACTGACCTCACGCGAGCACACCAATGACGCGCATGCGTCCCTTGCCGACCTCTCACCGATGCGCCAGTGCACCGTGCGCGCGCGCGCCGGTTGCACGAACTAGTTTTAAAGCTGCACGCCCTATCTTTCTCACCCCTTTCTTTTCTTCTTTCTTTCTTCTTCTTTCTCCATAACCTCCCTTCTCTTCTTCTTCTTCCACAATCCACCACCACCATCTTCGGCCACTCACCAGTGACAACCACCTCTTCCGGTGGCGCTACATCTCTTCTATTTCTTTCTTATCTTCACAAAAGAAAATTCAACCTTGTTCTTTTACACTTCTCAAGGTTCTACTTCCTCCATATCTCATCTATTATTTCCTTTGTATTATTTCTTCTTCTAGTTAGATTCTTCTTGTTGATTTACTTATTTTCTCTTTTAGTTGCTTGATTATACTACACATGTTTTTGTTTGCTTACTTTTCCTTTTCCTTATTTTTCCATGGATGTTGAATTTGAGTTTAATTTGCTTTAATAGATATTTTGTCATTTTTGCTTATCTTTGCCAAAATGTGATGTTTATGTGATGATTGATGTTTCATTTTGGGCTTTAAATTGGTTGAGTATCTCATAATTGCTCATTGCTTGATCATTGCACGCCAAGTGTTCGAGGAAATACATGAATGCCATTTTGGTTTATTTTAATCATGTACCTTCAATTTGGTGCTTCTCCCCATTCACTTGCTTTCTTCTAAATGCATTGAGTACACTTCGCTTGCTAATTAGATACTCATTGAACATGACTTGCTTTTTGTTATGGATGCTTGAGATCATTCTTCTCATGCCATTTTGCATGCTTTACTTCCTCTTGCATCCCATGCCAAGTGTTGTGACCCACGTCTCTATGATTACTTTGTTGTACTACTTATTTTAGGCACTATCCTTTACTTGCATAATTTTGTTAAAACAATTCTTTGGGTTTAATGTTTTTCTATTTCCCTTCTTTTCTCAGGATGGCCACCAAGAAAGGCAAGGAGAAAGCTCCAAGGAAACCAGCCACAAAAAGGGCACCCCAAAGGCCAAACTCTAAGGCGTACTCTTCATTAGGAGCCAAACCCCTATCTAAGAAGGCGAAGATACCCGCTCCTATTGATGAGAATGAAAAGAGCAAACCGGCAAAAGATTCTTCAAAGTTTTCCAACCGCTTTTGTGAACTTATGTTCCCCTCCATAGCTGTGAGGAACTATCATCCTGAGCATCTACTCACTCCGCCAGACAAGGTTGCTCCTTATATTCTACCCCGCATTGAACAGCGAGGATGGGAGTTTCTTTTAAGAAAACCAAGGGAGATCAACCTCTCTTGGGTGAAAGAATTCTATACTAACTACCATCTTCCCTCTCTTCAATCGGTATACATGCGCCGGAAGCAAGTCTCAGTTTCAGAAGAGGCTATTCAGCAAGTGCTTAATGTCCTACTGGTACCAAGTGACATGGATGCCTACCAAGAAGTCCTACGTTAGCGAGAAAAGTTTGGATTTGATTGGGACTCGATCCTCCGAGTCATTGCTGAACCAGAGGCATTTTGGATCCATGGTCGACTCCGGATGCGGCCCAAGAGCATTGACGCTCGCTTTCTCATTGTGGAAGCTAGAGCTTGGGCCCAGATCCTATATCACTATGTGCTACCTAGCACACACAAGTCGTTCTTCACGGCAGACCTCGCCTTGCTTGTTTGGTGTGTTCTCACGGAGAGACCGGTGAACATTCCGTTTCTTGTCAAGAAAGCGATGAGCCAAGTCCATGCCTGAGATAATTTACCATTTCCAGCATTAGTATCTGACTTAGTTGCTACTGCGGGTGTTCCATGGGAAGCCAAGGACAGGAAGATTATAGTTCCGGCTAAGGGCGATGTGGTCCCAAGCGGAAAATACTTACATCTTCCCATGAACAACCCAAGCCTTGACATAGCCCTCCCATCTACTATTCCTTCCACCTCGTCATCACCACCACGGCAAAGATCCACACATCAAAGGATAGAAGATCTACACCGGAAGCTTGATAGATATGAGCGGCGCAACCAACGCCGATACACTTACATCAAGAAGCTTCTGCGTTGTGTTACCCCTAGCATGGAGGAACCCGAAATATTCACATCCACCTCAAACCCAAGTGATGGGAGCTCTGAAGGAGAGGATAGTGAGGATTTCGGTCCCGACCGCCCTTTGCACGTTGTTCGTAGCACGGAGGACCGTGCTAAATTCTAAGTGTGGGGAGGTCGTTTGACCGATCTCCATGTGTAACAATCTCTTCCTTTCAATACCCACGGATTTATCTTTTGCTTAGTAGTTAGTGCATTGCATGTGTAGTTAGTCTTCCTTATAAATGCTCCTTGCATGATAGTTAGTTTCTATAGAGTTGCTTGGTCAAAATAATGACTTCTTCCCCAAGAAACTGTGATTTTGGGGTACCCTACCAAATTTTGAAAATTTTTTTGCAGTAAACTTGCTTTAAGAATGTATTTTGGAACATAGTGATTGAGCTAAGAACACAAGCATGTAAGTTTTGAGCATATTGTATGGTTACATCTTCTAACCATTATTTCCCATTCCTGTGTGCATTATTCTCTCTCTATAATTGTAATCCTTACTTTGTCTGATTCTATATGTCCATTACTTGTGTATGAATGCATTTACATGATTGAGGCCATCATTTCAATAGTCAATTTTCCAAATGGCCTTAACCCTTTTATCAACCATTGCTAACCAATTTTGAGCCTATGATAAACCCTTTTTGTTCTTAAAAGAGCACATCAACAACCCTAAGTGAAAAACCATGAATGTCCCTAAATTTGGATCCTTGATTAGCTTAGGTAAGTTAGGATGTGTATCATTCAAATGGGAGGGTATGCTTGGGAATTTGGGTAGATGTAAAGAGGTGTATTGTAGTTTAATTAAAAATTCTATAATTTGGGAACATACTCATGTATTGAATGATTGAACCATATGCATTGAAACTTTTTTATCATGAAACCCCAAGAAAAAAAGAGAGGGGAGCAAAAAGAAAAAAAGAGAGAGAGAGAGAGAGAGAGAAGAAATTTATATGTGTATATATGAGAATGTATGAAAAAGAAAAAAATATAAAAAAAAAGAGAAAGATGTCCCAAGACAAAGTAATAAAAACAATGCATATGGGATGTGAACTGAAAAGAATGCATGAGTATGCAAAAAGTGAAACTCAAGGGTACCTAGGTAATGTATTATAGTTGTATAGGTTGTTCTATGTGTCTAGTGAGATTCTAGGTTAATCAAGGACTCAAATTTTAAGCTCACTTGACCATATACATCCTTATTTTCACCCTAGCCACGTTACAACCCATGAATAAGACCTCATGATACTTGTAAGCATGCATTAAGTAATTGTTGATTGTTAGATGAAAGACAAATCTTGGAAAGCATGATTAGGGGAGGATTGAGTGACGAACCCTATACACTCGAGCGAATAGAGCAGATACACTTCCGGTGAGGGTTCGATGCTCAACTCCTTGTTCCCGGCTTTCACAAGTGTTCATTTAGCAAGTTGTATACACTTCATAGTGATGTTCAAATTGGTAGGATTCATGAACTACATATCATTTTCACCCTATATGCTCTTATGTGTTCTTGGAGGATAGATTTACCCTTGACCAAGTAGATAGATGATTTTACATTAGTTGCATGCATTCACTTAGGTAGTTTGCATTTCATAAACTCTTTTCTTACCATGATCTTTGGTATTTTTATTTTAAGCATGAGGACATGCTTGGTTTAAGTATGGGAAGATTTGATAAATCTCAATTTTGTGGTTTATATTGTGTACAATTTAAGGGGTTTTGTCAATATTTTCCGCACTTATTCACAAGAAATGCATGGTTTTGTGTTCCTTTCCTAATATTGCTCCATGATGAAAAATATGCTTATTTTGCCTTAAAATTGCTATATTTTGATTCTCTTTTATTGCCATTCGATGCCGTGATATATTTGTTGAGTGATTTCAGGATTAATAGGGTAAGAATGGTTTAGAAGAGAGAAAGAAAGCATGCACAAGAGGAAGGAACATAAAGATTTGGATTTTGGGAACTTCAGCACCGACACGCACGCGCACTTCATGCGCACGCGTGGATGAAGATAACTGGAAGCGGCACAAAAGGATGGACCCATCCGCGCGGGTCAGAGAAACTCCACCGATGTGCACGTGCACTGGCGCGCACGGGTGGATCACAAAAGCAACTAGAGCACGCGCACGCATGGCGCGCACGCGCGGGAAGCTGCACGTGACCTCATTAAAGGAAATCATGCCTTGGGATTTTTGAGGCTCATTTGGCCCAAATTCAAGCTGCTTCTTCATGGAAAAGTCCCAAGGATGCTAGGGGGAAAGGGGGGGATCATTCATTTTACACTAGACACAATTTTTAGCTAGTTTTTGGTTCTTTGTTCTTCTAGAGAGAGAAACCCTTGTTCCTCTCTAGATCTAGCTTTAATTTGATCTTTCCTTGTTAAATTCTGAATTGGATCTTGTTGATTACTAGTTTTTATTGTTCAATTTGAATTCCCTATTATAACTTTGCTTAGATCTTGTGTTAGTTTTATGAATTCTTGTCAATTGTCATTTTATACCCCATTTCATGAATGTTGTGAATCTTGATTTGTTAATGTTACATTGATGATTTTCATGATTAATTGTGTTGTTTGAGTGATTGTATGTTGATAATTGTTAGTGGGTATTTGTTAGTTTCAATTTAGTTACATTTTGAACATGTCCTTTAGTAATGCTTACCATGTGTTTGATGAATTGTTTACGTTGATTATGGAGTAGTTCTTCTTACTCTTGGCCTAGGCTAAGGAAATTGGGTAAACTTGAGTAATTGGGTCTAATAGATTTGATGATTTGGGAACCTTTAGTAGTCAATTTGATAGCCATTGACACTAGCCTACTACTAGGTTAATTAGTAGTGAGGTTAGACCTTATGGGTTGATGTTGACCTAACCATTTGACGTACTTCAAGTATAGAAGTAGACTTAATGAGTTTGGTTCCTCATAATTGTCAAGATATGGTTATTAGACAAGGATGGTGACCCCAATTCCCATGCCTAGCCAAGAGTTGCTTTTATCACTCATATTTAAAAATCCAAAATTCTTGATTACTTGTCTTAGTTATAGTTACTTGTTTAGTCTAGAATAGAATTATATTGGATGTTACTTTGTTAGTTTGGAATTGCTCATATCTTGCTTAGTTAATTGAATTAGTTTCTTGCATTTTAAGATTACTTGCTTGTTAAGATTTCTCATTTAATTTCTTGCTCATAACTCATAACCCCAGATTTCTAACTAATGTTGAAGCACATGTTTGCCCATTCCTTGTGAAATGACACGAGGTTTGAATACTTCGGTTATTTCTAATTGGGGTTGAACTTGTGACAACCAAATCCCTTTCTAAATTTGATACTCGAGGATTGTTGTTGGTAGAGCTATACTTGCAACGCGACTTTATTGAGAAATTCTTTACCAACAAATTCTCTAGCCTATCAGGCATAGTCAAGTGATAAAGAATTTTCAAATGTAGAAATGGAAGGTGAGGTTGGACAATATCTCGTGATTAGCTTGATCAATTTGTGGCTCTGGAGCAATTCTCTATGGATTGGAGTGCTCAGAATTTGCAATTTCTTGGTGATACTCCCAGCCACCATTAGGATAATGACTTGAATCATTTTATGGTGGTGAGAAATATCCCATATGATTCTCTTGCTCATCTTGTGGTTCTAAAGCATATCTCCATGGATTGGAGTGCTCAGGATCTGAAATTTCTTGGTGATATTCCCAGCCACCATTAGAGATTTGTGATGGTGGGTAATATCCCATAAAATTTGTTTGATCACAAGATGAGTTGAACTCTAATTGAATTTTGTAAAACACAACACCAATGAAAATTGAAATTGCTCGTATCAAAGATGAGAATTTCTTAGTGAGGCAATAACACAAACACCTTGCTTATCAACAGAGAACAAAAACAAAGAAAAAAATGCTTAATCTAGACTTCTCACCCACTTAATCATTGTTGATCTAAATCAATCCTCGGCAACGGCACCAAAAACTTGATGGGTGGAAATTAGATTTCTATACCTAAACTCACCGGCAAGCGTACCGGGTCACATCAAGTAGTAATAACTCACAAGAGTGAGGTCGATCCCACAGGAATTGATGGATCAAGCAACTTTAGTGGGTGATTAGTTTAGTCAAGCTAACATTGGTGAATTGGGTGAATTTGAGTAACAGAATGTAAAATACAGGGAATTTAAAGTTGCAGAAGGTAAATTTGCAAGTAACTTAAAGAAGAAGAAAGTAAAATAGCTGAAACTTAAATTGCAAGAAAAGTAAATGACTGAAACTTAAAGTGCAAGAAACTTAAATTGCTGAATCTAAATTGCTGGGAATCTTGAATTGCTTGAAGAATAAAGGATTTGGGGACTGAGATTCAAAATAAAACTGGAATTGTAAAGTGTAGAGAAGTAGAAGATAAAGTAGATTTGCAGAAGAACTAAACAGAAACAAGAAATTACTTAAAGACATAAACAGAAAGAAAACTCAGCTCAATTATGAAATCTAAAAGAGAAATTAAAGATCTAAGAGGAGCAATGAGATTAGAACACAGATCTAGATCTCAAATACACCCTTGATCAAACAGAAAATAAATTGCAGAAGAAATGTAAATGACACAGCAATTGAAACTAGATCCAATTCCTTAATTCTCAGAATTATGCAGAAGAACTAATGAGCGGATAATTTATACGCTTTTGGCGTTGTTTTTAGTATGTTTTTAGTATATTTTAGTTAGTTTTTATTATGTTTTTATTAGTTTTTAAATAAAAATCACATTTCTGGACTTTACTATGAGTTTGTGTGTTTTTCTGTGATTTCAGGTATTTTCTGGCTGAAATTGAGGGACTTGAGCAAAAATCTGATTCAGAGGCTGAAAAAGGACTGCAGATGTTGTTGGATTCTGACCTCCCTACACTCAAAGTAGATTTTCTGGAGCTACAAAAGCCCAATTGGCGCGCTCTCAATTGCGTTGGAAAGTAGACATCCTAGGCTTTCCAGCAATATATAATAGTTCATATTTTGCCTGAGATTTGATGGCCCAAACCGGCATTCCAATTCAGCATAGAAATTCTGGCGTCAAAACGCCAGAACTGGCATAAAAGCTGGAGTTAAATGCCCAAACTGGTACAAAAGCTGGCGTTTAACTCCAAGAAAAGCCTCTACACGTGAAAGCTTCAATGCTCAGCCCAAGCACACACCAAGTGGGCCCGGAAGTGGATTCTGCATCATTTACTCATTTTTGTAAACCCTAGGTTACTAGTTTTCTACAAATAG
The DNA here is from genome assembly GCF_059453495.1 of Arachis ipaensis. Taxonomy (NCBI): domain Eukaryota; kingdom Viridiplantae; phylum Streptophyta; class Magnoliopsida; order Fabales; family Fabaceae; genus Arachis; species Arachis ipaensis. The sequence goes on along the minus strand of NC_142440.1, from coordinate 64,877,289 downwards.
GACCTTTTGCTATTGTATTTGATATACTTTTACACACTTGATCACGTTTAGCGGGCTGGCCTCACGGCCATGCTTGGACCTTTTGTTCTTTTGTATTTTCAACGGTGGAGTTTCTACACACCATAGATTATGGTGTGGAGCTCTGCTGTTCCTCATGAATTAATGCAAAGTACTATTATTTTTCTACTCAATTCACGCCTACTTCTTCTCTAAGATATACACTCGTTCTTCAACCTGACGAATGTGATGATCTGTGACAGTCATCATCATTCTCACCTATGAACGCGTGCCTGACAACCACTTTCGTTCTACATGCAAACAAGCTTGAATGTGTATCTCTTGGGTTTCTAATCTAAGATTAGAACCTTCGTGGTATAGGCTAGAATCATTGGCGGCCATTTCTGAGATCCGAAAAGTTTAAACCTTGTCTGTGGTATTCCGAGTAGGATCTGAGAAGGGATGACTGTGACGAGCTTCAAACTCGCGAGTGTTGGGCGTAGTGACAGACGCAAAAGGATCAATGGATCCTATTCCAACATGATCGAGAACCAACAGCTGATTAGCCGTGCGGTGACAGCGCATTTGGAACATTTTCACTGAGAGGACGGGAGGTAGCCATTGACAACGGTGAAACCCAACATACAGCTTGCCATGGAAAGGAGTATGAATAATTGGATGAAGACAATAGGAAAGCAGAGGTTCAGAAGGAACAAAGCATCTTCATACGCTTATCTGAAATTCTCACCAATGAATTACATAAGTATCTCTATCCTATTTTATATTTTATTCATATTTTAATTATCAATTCTCCATAACCATTTGAATCCGCCTGACTGAGATTTACAAGATGAACATAGCTTGCTTCAAGCCGACAATCTCCATGGGATTGACCCTTACTCACGTAAGGTTTATTACTTGGACAACCCAGTGCACTTGCTGGTTAGTTGTGCGAAGTTGTGACAAAGAGTTGAGATTACAATTGTGCGTACCAAGATGTTGGCGCCATTGATGATCCCAATTTCGTGGACCAAGAACAAAGATGAATTTCAGATCAAGAATTGAAACAAAATTTCTTCAATCTTAATCCAAAACTCAAAACAGAAAGTAGAAGTTGCTGAAGCAAGAAAATGAAAATAGAAAACTAAACTCAAATCCAATTCTTAGAACAACTGAGAAGAGAGGTAAAAGATGATTCTCAAACTTAGAATCAATGAAGTTCTTTAATCTCAATTCAAATTCCAAGAATATATAGCAGAAGTTGCAGAAGAAAATGAAAATGCAGAATGAAGAACTCAGATCCAGTCTCAATTCTCAAATTCAAAAAGGAAAATTAAAAGAGATAGCTCTCTATTCTACTCCTACTGCTCTCTAATAGAGCCATCCTCCTTAATGAAATAGAATTGATGCCTTTATATAGGATTTACAAAATAAAAATGAAATTGAAATTGAAAACAAATTACAATTAAATGAAATTCCTAATCTAGCTTATTCTTGTGCCTTTGAGTGACGATGTGGGCTTTGCTTGCTTTGGATTTGAAGAGAGACGAGTCCGGTTGGCCTTGGTTCAATTGGTTCGGAGGCATGGGTCAAGGTTGCTTGGTTCTAGTTGGTTTGGTGTGTGGGCACCTTCCAGGGGAGCGCTCGGTCATGTAAGGCAACGTAGCGCTCCTTGCCTTATGTGCGTACCATGCTCCTTGGTGTCTTGTTGCACACTAGCGCTCACTAAGTGAGCGCTGCGCTCAATATTTGAGCGCTACTCCTTGGTTTGATGAGCGCTCCTTAGTGTATGGCTACTCCCCAAGCTTGAAAGTCACGATAAAGATGACTTAGTTAACGTAGCGCTACACTTAGCTTCCCTTGGTTCCCTCTTCGAACCTTGCTGGCTTCACTTTGGCCAATTTCCTCAGTTAAGCATAGCGCTCAGTGAACTAAGTTCATGTAGCACCTTTTGTTGCATGTGCACTCCTCCACCTTCGATCCCTGGTGAAGCCATTTTGAGTGCTGCGCCTTGCTTTTCTTGGTGACCCCCTCTTCGAGCCTTGGTGAGAGCATATTTGGTTGGTTTTTGGGCCTTAAAGATGCCTATCATTTGTGCTTAAATTTCATTCTAAATATAGATTGTTATATATCATTGGAAAGCTCTGAATGTGAAATTTCCAACGCAACTAGAAGCACATCAATTAGACATTTGTAGCTCAAGTTATGGTCCTTTGAAGGAGGCATGGTCATGCTGTCACAAGGCTAAGAAAAAGCCCGAAAAAGTGAAAAATTCCAACGTAACGCTCCTCTTTAAGTTTTAAAGTAGCGCTCTGTTACTTTAATGAACGCTGGCCTTTGTTTCTTGCATTCATGGTCATGGGCCACGCTTTTAAAAGCGTGGCCTAAGGCATCAAAGTGTGCTCCAACTTCAAAGTGTGCCCCAAAACTCTTTTTTTAAGCTTATTTTGTGCTTTTTGCTTCTTTTTCTTCTTATTTCCTACAAAGTTTATCAAATCAAAAGATCAAAGAAATATACCATTTAAGCACAAAAGAATGCAACATTTAAGCATTAATTATCAATTTCTTTTATGAAAAAGCATAGAAAAACATGACATGATGACATGTCATCAGTATAAAAATTTGATTTCTGCAACTTTACAAAATTTTCTAAGTCTAGGAGTGCATGCATAGGTGGAACAGTGCATGCGACGTGGATGTTGGACTCTGCCAAGTGATCTTGCGTACTTGGGTACTGGCGTGTGTACACAGAAGCTCAACTTTATACCCTTGCGTACGCGACTTGTAACACACGACGCAGGCATTCTCCTCTGTCTGGGAGTCTCGCTTACGTGAGCAGAGTGCTGCATACGTGGCCACCAAAATTTTGCCTTGTGCATACGCGTGATAAATCCCAATTTTAGGGTTTATCTTGTGTGGAATTTAGGGGGTTTTATCAACATTCTATCACACTTATCCATATAAAATGCATAGTTTTGTGTTTCCTTCTTAATTTCGCTTAATGGTTGAAAACATACCTTTTAGGCCCTATGCTATATTTTAATCTCCCTCTATCACCATTCGATGTCGTGATCTATTTGTTAAGTGATTTCAGAAGTTTATAGGGGCAAGAATAGTCTAGAAGAGGGAAAGGAAGCATGCATAAGTGGAAGGAGCATGAAAAATGCAGCTTTAGAGCATTGGCATCGACGGGCACGCGTGGCCGACGCGCACGCGTAGGAGCTTGGATCTGGGATAGGCGCACAAAAGTTAACGCATTTGCGTGGCTGGTCAGAAATCTCATCGACGCGTACGCGTGGTTCGCAAATACCCAGACGATGCGTACGTATGACCTACGCGCATGCGTGATGCACGGCACGTGACTTCATTAGTGAAATCGTGGTTGGCATTTTCTGAGGAGCTCCAGGCCCAATTTGAGCTGAATTCTGGAGGGAAAAGACCCAAAGGGACTAAGGATTGAAGGGGGATTCAGACATTAGACACTTTTTTAGCTAGTTTTTTAGTTTATGTTTCTAGAGAGAGAAACTCTCACTTCTCTCTAGGTTTTGGCTTGCTCAATTTCAATTTCACTTGGATCCTTTGGTTAGATCTGAATTTAATTCAATTCTACATTGTTCTAATTTGTAGATCTCATTCTTCTACTCTCATTTTAGTGTTCTTGTTACTCTAGTATTGTAGATCTTGGATTTCGATCTTGTTTACTTTTATTTCTATTAATGCATTGAGAAATTTCATGTTTATTATTGTTAATTGCTTGATTGTGGTTAATTATTTGTAGTAGATAACTTTGATTTGAATTTTCTTCTCAATTTCACAATGTCTTTCATTATTGCTTACCAAGTGTCTGAGAAATTGTCAACTATAGTTATGGAGTAGCTTTTTACTCTTGGCTTGGGGGTTGGGTAATTGGAGGCACTTGAATTGTCAAAGTCTTTTGTTGATTGACAATTGGAAGTTGCTAGTTGATTTGAATGTCACTAAAGCTGTCTTTCCTTAGGATTTGACTAGGACTTGTGAACTCAAATTGATTATCTCCACTTGACTTTCCTTCATAGTTAGAGGTTAACTAAGTGGAGCAATAACCAATTCTTGTCTTAATTGACAGAGGCAATGATGATAGGAATTCCAATTCTCGCCCCTAGCCAAGGATTTTATATTGATTGATTATCATTTGCTCTTGTTAGTCCAATTTCTTGGTTTACTTAGTCCAATTGTTAATTGTTCATTGTCCTAATTCATGCTCATCTACTTTTCTTGTATTCAACTCAAAAATACCAAGAGAACTCCTAACCAATGATGTGCATCTTAGGGCAACTCCTAGGAAGAACGACTCGGGATTCTACTCCTGGTTATTGATTTTGAATTATGGTGACACATTTTCTAAGTTTGATGCGGGATTTCTTGTTGGTTTAGACTGTACTAACGACAGAATTTATTGATAAATTCTAGACCGACAAAATTTCACGTATCAAAATGGCGTCGTTGCCGGGGAGTTGCATATGTGTGCCATGTTGTTGGTTAGTGTAAATATGTTTAGTGCATTTTCCTTGATTCTGTTCACTACCGGATCCAAGCTTAGCTACATTTGATCCTGAAATTGAGAGGACCTTACTCCATATTAGGCAAGCTCGGCATCGGTTAGCCTTTGGAGGTGGTGAAAGGGTTTCTACCACTTCACCAACCGTATCCGAGGTTGAATCAGAAGCGTCATTTGAGGAAGGAACTATCTACTCTTCCATTGATACTACTAATACCTCTTCCATTGATTTAGGTACCGATACTATGGCCGCTCCAAGAAGAGTTACTCTTAAGGAGGTCGGTGCTCCGGACTTTGTTCTTCAACCGTTTCAAGTGCGTCATCCGGAGTTGAATGCTAATTTTGAGCTCAAAACCGCCTTAATTAATCTTCTACCCAAGTTTCATGGACTTTCCACTCAAGATCCTATTAAAAGCCTTCGAGACTTTCAAGGTGTATTCTCAATAACAAGGCGGGAGGGTTCCGATGAGGTTGATATTTGGCTATTTGCTTTTCCATTCTCTCTTGAAGGAAGAGCCAAAGAGTGGTTCTACACTTTGCCCGATGAGATTGTTAGTGATTGGAATTTGCTTAGAAGGGAGTTTTGAGATAAATTCTTTCCTACAGAGGTGACAGATAGGTTAAGGAAAGAGATTTCATGCATTGTCCAAGGTGAATTGGAAACTCTTTACGAGTATTAGGAACATTTTCAGAGGCTTCTTGACTCATGCCCTCACCACGTGATTGACACTCTAGTGTTTATTAGCTACTTTTGCCGAGGAATGAAACCTCAAGACAATATCCTTTTGGATGCCTCAAGTAATGGTTCCTTGACAAAGTATAGAACGGCGGAGGAAGCATGGCAGCTAATCACCTATTTGACTGAGTCCACCCAACATGCTAGACAAGAAAACAATCATCCAAGAGCCATAAATGAAGTTTCTTCTAGTGGTGAGACTGCTGCCCTTACCAAGACCTTGGGAGAGATGACCAACATCCTCAAGCAACTTCAACTCAATCAACAACAACCTCCACCTCCTCAACAACAACAATGTCAATACTTGGTCCCTCAACGAGTGTGCGAAATTTGCTCTTGTTACTCCCATTACACCGATGAATGTCCAAGTCTCCAAGAGGATAATACCTTGGTGGCTAATAATGCCTATTACAATCGTCCAAACCAAGGGTATTACCAACAAGGAGGCAACTATAATCAAGGGGGTAACTAGAATCAAGGTTGGTAAGACAATTCCAACCAAGGATGGAGGGATAACTATAATCAAGGAGGAAGGGACAATAGTGGGAACCAAAGGTGGAATAACAACTACCAACAAAACCGGTACCAACAAAACCCTCCATACCAACACCAAAACCAAGGAAAAACCTATCAAACCTACCAAGCACCTCATCAAAGGCAAGCACCTCAACTCAACCAACCACAATCCCCCAAATTACTTACCCTTCTTCTTCCTCCAACCAAGACGAGACACTCCGTTCTATTCTTCAAGGACAAAAAGAGTTTCAAGATTCGCTTAACTCTAGCATCAATGGTCTTACCTCTACCATCCAAGTCCTTCTTTCCCGTATGGAACCAACCTCTACCCCTAATGTTCAACCCTCAAGCTCTAGTGCACTACCTTCTGAACTTTTACCCAACCCCAAGGATGGCATCAATGCCATCACCTTGAGGTCCAGCACTAAATTGCAAGAGAGGAGTCTCGAAGAGCCAAGCTCAATAGAAGTCACTCAAGACGAGGATGTTGTTGAGGTAGAAGAAGTCGAAGAAGAGCATGAGGTACAAGAGATAGTTGAAGAAGTAATTGCTCAACCAAGGGACGGAATTCCTAAGGATGGAAATGTCTTGAAAGAAGCTACTCCAATTCCATTTTCCACATTGGCAAGGAAGCCCAAGAAGCAAGTGGAGCTAGATCCCAAGATGGTGGAGATATTCAAGAAAGTTGAGGTAACCATTCCTCTCTTTGATGCTATCCACCAAGTCCCTAAATATGCCAAGTTTCTAAAGGATTTATGCATGAACAAAGAGAATATCCATGATTTAGAAACTATTCCATTGGGAAGCTCAATTTCTGCTTTAATGGGTGATATACCGAAGAAGTGTGGTGACCCCGGTCCTTGCCTAGTCACTTGCACTATTGACGGGGTACAATTTGGTGATTGCATGTGTGATCTAGGTGCTTGTGTGAGCATTATGCCTTTGTCTGTTTATGAGGTCTTGAAGCTTTCACCATTGAAACGGTCGGCTGTCCGGTTTGTTTTGGCGGATAAAAGCATAATTTCTGTAGTTGGCATTGCAGAGGATGTTCTAGTGAGTATAAAGGGGTTGGTCTTTCCGATTGATTTTCATATTCTTGAGATGCCCCCTAGTGATTCTGGGAGAACATCATCTATCTTGCTTGGAAGGCCATTTTGAAGACCTCCCGGTTCAAATTAGATACTTTTTTGGGCACATATTCTTTTGATATTGATGGAAGAGAAGTGAGCTTTAATATTGATGAAGCCATGAGACATCCATCGGAGGACCATTCTATCTTCTGATATGATGTGATATGATATGAGACATCCACCTATTCTTTTTAAGTTGTATGCTCCACTGCGAGAAGACATGGTGCAGATAAAGTAGCAGTTTTGGTGTTCGCTTTCCCTTTCTCTTTGGAGGAAAAAGCGAAAGAATGGTTTTATACTCAACCAGGAGATGTGATTTCCAATTGGGACTTGCTGCGTAAGAAATTTCTGGAAAAGTTCTATCCACCACAGAAAACAGATAAGCTGCGAAAGGAAATCTCTTGCATTATGCAAAGAGATGGGGAGACTCTTTCTGAGTATTGCGAGAGATTCAAGAAGTTGTTGGAAGCTTGCCCCCACCACCGTATTGACGAGTTGGTGCTTATTAGCTATTTTCGTCAAGGGATGAACCCCCAAGATAAGCTTCTCCTAGATGCCTCTAGTGGAGGATCCCTCACCAAAAACAAGACCGCCGAGGAAGCTTGGGAGATTATAGCGGACTTGGCGGACTCCACTCAACACTCAAGGGCAAGAAATTCACAACCTAAGGCTTTAAGTGAAGTTTCTCCTTCCGTAGATGCCATTTTGACAAAGACCCTCGGTGAGATGACAATTTTGTTTAGACAAATCACCCAAGGGCAACAAATTCCCTAAGCCTTGCTATCTCCTCTACCTCAACCTCTAAGAATTGAAGGACCACCAAAATCATGCGGTATTTGTGCTTGTAACAACCATTACACTGATGAGTGCCCTCAACTCCAAGAGTACACTACATTAGCGGTAGCCAGTCCATACCCACAAAGACCTAACTACAATCAACATGGAGGAAATCAAAACCAAGGATGGAGGGATAATTCTAATCAAAGATGGAATCAAGCCCCGCAAGCTCAGCCTTACCCAAGCCAACAAGCCTACTATCATCAAGCTCCTCAAGGTCAACCAAAATACCAACAATCCTACCAACAACCACCACAATCTCAACCTCAAGAGAGGTATCAACATCCACATAGTAGACCTAACCCCTCTCAAGGCAATCAAGGCCCTCCTCCTAATCAACCCTACATGAATGACACACTCCAAACCTTTATGCAAGAGCAACGGGAGTTTCACAAGAAACAAGAAACATACATGGCTACTATTGCCGAGGCTCTCTCCCATTTGACTCTTTCTCCTCCGACTACACAAAATCCCCAACAAGCCTCAACTTCTAGTGGCTTGCCCTCACAACCTCAACCAAATCCTAAGAGAAGCATCAATGCTATCACCCTTAGGAGCGGTGATGTGTATTTTCGGAAAACAAAAAACGAATCCCAAACACACAAAACTAACCGGCAAGTGCACCGGGTCACATCAAGTAGTAAAACTCATGTGAGTGAGGTCGATCCCACGAGGATTGATGGATCAAGCAACTTTAGTGGGTGATTAGTTTAGTCAAGCTAACATTGAGTGATTTGGGTGACAATTGAAGCCAACAGAATGTAAATTTGCAGGAATTATAAAGTGCAGAAAGTAAAATTGCAAGTAACTTAAAGAGTAAGAAAGTAAAATAGCTGAAACTTAAATTGCATGAAATTAAAGGGGAGTGGATGCTAGAAATTAAAAGAAAGCAGTAGATCAAGTAACTGGAAAGTTAAATTGCAAGAAGAATAAAGGAAATTGGGTACTGGGATTCATGAAATCAAACACAGAAGTGTAAATAACAATCAAACAGAGAAGTAAAAGATGCAGCAAGTTCAATAGATTTGGAAAATCACTTTAAAATCAAAACAGAGAGCATCTTGGCTCAATTTCAAAATCTCAATGAGAAATTGAAGATCTCATGGGCTCAATGAGACTAGAAAAAAATTATATATCTCAAGTCCTTCCTTGATCCAATAAAGAACAATTTGCAAAAGAAATGAAGATGAAAGCAGTAAACAGAGTGTTGAATTCAAATCCTTAATTCACTGAAATTTTTGTAGAAGAAGAACAAGAGAAATCTCAAAGTGAGAATGAAACAGAATTCCTTCAATTCTCAACCCAAGATTCAAAACAAAGAGAAAAACTAAAGAGAGTGTTCTCTATTCCTAATGCTCCCTCGTGGAGCCAGCCTCTATTCTCCCTATTCGAGCCTTCCTTCTAAAATGAAAAAGATGCCCTTTTATAGGCTTTTACAAACTTGACAAATGAAAATGAAATCGAAAAGCAAATTACAAAGAAAATGAGATTCCTAATCAAATTATTTCTTGTGCCTTTGAGTAATGTCAATTGGGCTTTTGGCCTTGATGGAATTGGGTTGAAAATAGCCTCTGTTGATTGCTCTTGACCTTGGGAAATATTTAAGCTTTGAACCGGACCATGAACCAAAAAAAGTTTGAGTCAAAGTTTGAGGCAAACTTTGACTCAAGCTTTTTGTAGAAGCTTGCTCTTTTGCTGTCATCCACGTTTGGCTTAAAGTTTGAGGTCAAACTTTAGCTCAAACGTGGATCCTCCCTTGCATGTCTTGTGGCGCTACTTTGTCCTCTTGTCAACGTTGCCAATTTTATGCCAACTATAGACTATTATATATGGTTGGAAATCTCTGAATGTCAGCTTTCTAACCCATTTAGAATCACCCCAATTGGACATTTACAACTCAAGTTATGCTCCTTTGAAGAGGACAAGGTCGCTGGCTTTGGTGTGCAGCGTTTGAGGCGACGTTTGCCTCAAACGTGGTCGAAAATGCCAGATTTTGGAGACTCAAACACATTGTTCACCCCATACTATTATACATTGTTGGAAAGCCCTAAATGTCTACTTTCCAATACCGTTGGAAGCGCATCATTTGGAGTTCCACAGCTCGAGTTATACTCTGTCGAAGGTGCAGAGGTCAGTTGGTCTCACTGCAAGTTGCCACCATGTTCGTTTATGCACATTTCGGGGCAGTTTTCTCCCTCAATTTTAGTGCCATATATGCTTGGAAAGCTCTCGATTCCTACTTTCCATTGCTTTTTGAATCACCTCATTTGGAGATCTGTAGCTCAAGTTATTCATGTTGGAAGTATACCCCTTCAGGCTGTTGTGGCGTGTGGCGCCAACGTTTGCCAAAAAGCTTGAGGCAAACGTTGGCGCAAGCTTTTTACTCCAGGGTGTGCAAGTGTGGCGCCAACGTTTACCAAAAAGCTTGAGGCAAACGTTGGCGCAAGCTTTTCTCCTCCAGGGTGTTTTCAATTCTTCCAAAAGTTTGAGCGAAAGTTTGAGGCAAACTTTGGCTCAAGCTTTTTTCCTCTAGGGTGTTTTAAACTCTTTCAAAAGTTTGAGCTAAAGTTTGAGGCAAACTTTAGCTCAAACCTTTTGTTCTCTCTTGCTCCTAGCCATTCCTTCTTTCTTCAACCTTCTTCAAAACTCTTTTCACCTATCATCAATCAATCAAAACAATCAAAGCTATGCTCCAAATCATGAGATTGTGTTTCTTTCATAATATATGACAATTATAGCACAAAATCTCATGAACTTGTATTAATTCATCCATGGTTGATTGAATCAAAGGAAATATGAAATTCTACCCAATTGGCTTACTTAAGGCTCAAGAAAGTGCATAAAACCTATTGAAAACAAAGGAAAAAGCATAGAAAAATATGACATGGTGACATGTCATCAAGCGGCACCAAGTTGGATGAAATTAGTATTGTACCTACAAGTTTGAGCGAGGAAGCCCACAAGGAAGAGGTGGGAGATGATGTGGGAGTGATGAAGGATGAAGAGAAAAATGTTGAAAAAGAAGAGGAGGAACCGCTCAAGGCCGAGGAGCCAAAGAGGAAGAATCCGCTTGAAGAGCCTAGGCCAATCCCATTTCCAACTTTGGCTAAGAAGGCTAAGAAGCAAGAAAAAATTGACCCCAACATGGTGGAAATTTTTAAGAATATTGAAGTCACCGGCCCTCTCTTTCAAGCCATTTATCAAGTGCCCAAGTATGCCAAGTTCCTCAAAGATATTTGTACACACAAGGAAAAAATTGGCAAACTCAACAAAAGGCTGGTAGATGATTTTATCTCTTCTTTAATTCCTAAAAAATGCAATGATCCCGGCCCATGTTTGGTTACTTGCTTGATTGGTGGGATAAAGTTCACGGACTGACTTAGGAGCGTACGTAAGCATTATGCCACTCCCCATTTATGAGAGATTGAACTTGTCACCCCTAAAGAGGTCCAGGGCGAGATTCGTGTTGGCCGATAAGAGCATTGTATCAGTTGTGGAGATTGCAGAAAATGTCCTAGTTGACATCCAAGGTTTACTCTTCCTGGTAGATTTCCATATCTTGGAGACTCCTCCCATTGACTCAGACAAAAGCCATCATCCATTCTACTTGGAAGGCCATTTTTAAAGACATCCCGGTTCAAGCTAGATGCACATTCGGGAGTTTATTCTTTTGAGGATGATGGCAAGGTAGCATGGTTCACGTTGGAGGAATCCAAGAAACCCATCCTCAAAATCTATTCTATCATTGGCTGTGATATAATCGAAGATGAAGTGATCAAGGTTGGCAAGGAACAAGAAGAAGAGAAGGCTGCTAAGAAGTCTAATTCAAGAGATCACAATCAACAAAAGAATGCCAAGGAATTGGAGATTTTCCTCCTTGGAGAGGTCTCAAATTGAGCAATGAAGCCATGCAAAGTCCAACTTAAGGACTATAAACCAAAGTGCTTGGTGGGAAACACCCCACCGTTGTAACATTATTCCAACTTTATCTTTTCTTTATACTTTTTTTGAATTAGTTACCTTCTTGTGATATGATGATTAGCTTAGTTTTGATTTGGTATTTTTTAACTGAATAAGTTGAATTACTTGTGGATCATGAATTTATGCTTGTTTATATGATTTGGGGTTGGTATGTTGGTATGCTAAAGGAGGGGACCTTAGTTTTGAAAGGAAAAAATTTTTGTGAAACAGGGCACCTATGCGTGCGTGATGAGCGGATAATTTATACACTTTTTGGCATTGTTTTTAGTATGTTTTTAGTAGGATCTAGTTACTTTTAGGGATGTTTTTATTAGTTTTTATGTTAAATTCACATTTTTGGACTTTACTATGAGTTTGTGTGTTTTTCTGTGATTTCAGGTATTTTCTGGCTGAAATTGAGGGACTTGAGCAAAAATCAGATTCAGAGGTAGAAGAAGGACTGCTGATGCTGTTGGATTCTGACCTCCTTGCACTCAAAGTGGATTTTCTGGAGCTACAGAACTCAACATGGCGCGCTTCTAATTGCGTTGGAAAGTAGACATCCAGGGCTTTCCAGAAATATATAATAGTCTATACTTTGGCCGAGTTTAGACGGCGCAAAAGGGCGTTGAACGCCAGTTCTACGCTACAGTCTGGAGTTAAACGCCAGAAACACGTCACGAACCAGAGTTGAACGCCAAAAACACGTTACAACTTGGCGTTCAACTCCAAAAGAAGCCTCTGCACGTGTAAACTTCTAGCTCAGCCCAAGAACACACCAAGTGAGCCCCGGAAGTGGATTTATGCATCAATTACTTACTTTTGTAAACCCTAGTAACTAGTTTAGTATAAATAGGACTTTTTACTATTGTATTTTCATCTAGGGATCATATTTGATCAGTTTTATGCTATCTTAGACCTTCATGGGGGCTGGCCATTCGGCCATGCCTGAACCATTATCACTTATGTATTTTCAAATGGTAGAGTTTCTGCACTCCATAGATTAAGGTGTGGAGCTCTACTGTTCCTCATGAATTAATACAAAGTACCACTGTTTTTCTATTCAATTCAACTTATTCCGCTTCTAAGATATCCATTCACACTTCAACATGAATGTGATTATCGTGACAGTCATCATCATTCCCTATGAACACGTGCCTGACAATCACTTCCGTTCTACCTTAGATTGAATGAGTATCTCTTGAATTCCTTAATCAGAATCTTCGTGGTATAAGTTAGAACCCATGGATGGCCATTCCTGAGATCCGGAAAGTCTAAACCTTGTCTGTGGTATACCGAGTAGGATCTGGGAAGGGATGGCTATGAGGAACTTCAAACTCGCGAGTGCTGGGCGTAGTGACAGACGCAAAAGGATAGTAAATCCTATTCCAGTATGATCGAGAACCTCCAGATGATTAGCCATGCCGTGACAGAGCATTTGGACCATTTTCACAGAGAGGATGTGATGTAGCCATTGACAACGGTGATGCTCTTACAGAAAGCTTGCCATGGAAAGGAGTAAGACTGATTGGATGAAGACAGCAGGAAAGCAGAGATTCAGAGGAACGAAAGCATCTCTGTACGCTTATCTGAAATTCTCATCAATGATATGCATAAGTATTCTTATCTTTACTTTCTGTTTATTTATTATTATTATTCGAAAACTCTATAACCATTTGATATCTGCCTGACTGAGATTTACAAGGTGACCATAGCTTGCTTCATACCAACAATCTCCGTGGGATAGACCCTTACTCACGTAAGGTTTTATTACTTGGACGACCCAGTGCACTTGCTGGTTAGTTGTGCGAAGTTGTGAAGTTATGTTTGGACCATGGTATTGTGCACCAGTTGTTGGCGCCATTGCCAGGGAGAGAACGAACAACAAATTTTACAACCTCTGAGTAACAATTTCGCATACCAAGTGTTTAGCGCCGATGCCGGGGATTGTTTGAGTTTGGACAACTGACGGTTCATCTTGTTGCTCAGATTAGGTAACTTTCTTTTCGTTTTCTTTTTAAAAAAAAATATTTCCTTTTGTTTTCATAAATTATTCAAAATTTTTAAGAATGAATTCTAGTGTTTCATGATGATTTTTTGAAATCCTTATTTTCTTTTTCAAATAATTTTCGAAAAATTCAAAAAAAAAATTCTAAAATCATAAAAATCAAAAATATTTTGTGTTTCTTGTTTGAATCTTGTGTCAAATTGTAAGTTTGGTGTCAATTTCATCTCCATTTGCACTTTTCGAAAAATGCATTCATGCATTGCATTCATCATGATCTTCAAGTTGTTCTTGATAACCCTTCTTGATTGATCTTCATATTATATTGTTTTGTGTTGTATGTTGTTTTTCATATGCATTCTTGCATTCATAGTGTCTATACATGAAAAATTTCTAAGTTTGGTGTCTTGCATGTTTTCTTTGCATATAAAAATTTTCAAAAATATGTTCTTGATGTTCATCATGATCTTCAAAGTGTTCTTGGTGTTCATCTTGACATTCATAGCATTCTTGCATGCATTCATTGTTTTAATCCAAAATTTTCATGCATTGAGTCTTTTTCATTTTTTCTCTTTCATCATTAAAAATTCAAAAATAAAAAAAAAATATATTTCCCTTTTTCACTCATAAATTCTCAAAAATTTGAGTTGACTTTTTCAAAACTTTTTAAAATTTAGTTGTTTCTTATGAGTCAAATCAAATTTTCAATTTAAAAATCTTATCTTTTTCAAAATCCTTTTCAAAAATAATATCTTTTTCGTTTTTCTTATTTATTTTCGAAAATTTTAAAAATATTTTTCAAAAATCTTTTCTTAATTTTATATCATATTTTCGAAAATATCATCAACAATGAATGTTTTGATTCAAAAATTTTAAGTTTGTTACTTGCTTGTTAAGAAAGATTCAAACTTTAAGTTCTAGAATCATATCTTGTGATTACTTGTGAGTCAAGTAATTAATTTTGATTTTTAAAAATCAAATCTTTTTCAAAACTATTTTTTATCATATCTTTCTATCATATCTTTTTAAAGCATATCTTTTTCAAAAATTTGATTTTAAAATATCTTTTCTAACTTCTTATCTTCTTATCTTTTCAAAATTGATTTTCAAATCTTTTTCAACTAACCACTTAACTTCTTATTTAATTTTTATTTTTAGTAAAACTGTCCAACTAACTTTTTACCTTTAATTTTTGAAAATACCTTCCTCTTTTTCAAAAATTCTTTTTAATTAATTAATTATTTCAATTTTGAATTTTATTTTTAACTTTATCTTAATTTTCAAAAATCATTAACTCTTTTTCAAAATAAATTTTCGAAATTCCCTCTCCCTCATCTTCTTATATTTATTTAATTACTTACTAACACTTCTCTTCCTCTCATATCTCTGCTCTCCTCACCCTTGTGTTTGGATTCTCCTCCCTTCTCTTTCCTTACATTACATTCTTTTCTTCTTCTACTGACACAAAGGGATTTCTATACTGTGACATAGAGGATTCCATATTTTCTTTGTTATTCCCTTCTTTGTCATATGAGTAGGAGCAAGGACAAGAACATTCTTGTTGAAGCAGATCCTGAACCTGAAAGGACTCTAAAAAGGAAAATAAGAGAAGCTAAAATACAACAATCCAGAGACAACCTTACAGGAATTTTCGAACAGGAAGAGGAGATGGCAGCCGAAAATAATAATAATGCAAGGAGGATGCTTGGTGACTTTACTACACCAAATTCCAACTTACATGGAAGAAGCATCTCCATCCCTACCATTGGAGCAAACAATTTTGAGCTTAAGCCTCAATTAGTTTCTCTGATGCAACAAAACTGCAAGTTTCATGGACTTTCATCTGAAGATCCTTTTCAGTTCTTAACTAAATTCTTGCAGATATGTGATACTGTTAAGACTAATAGAGTAGATCCTGAAGTCTACAGGCTCATGCTTTTCCCGTTTGCTGTAAGAGACAGAGCTAGAGTGTGGTTGGATTCTCAACCCAAAGATAGCCTGAACTCTTGGGATAAGCTGGTCAGGCTTTCTTAGCCAAGTTCTTTCCTCCTCAAAAGCTGAGTAAGCTTAGAGTGGATGTTCAAACCTTCAGACAAAAAGAAGGTGAATCCCTCTATGAAGCTTGGGAGAGATACAAGAAACTGACCAAAAAGTGTCCTTCTGACATGCTTTCAGAATGGACCATCCTAGATATATTCTATGATGGTCTGTCTGAATTAGCTAAGATGTCATTGGATACTTCTGCAGGTGGATCCATTCACCTAAAGAAAACGCCTGCAGAAGCTCAAGAACTCATTGACATGGTTGCTAATAACCAGTTCATGTACACTTCTGAAAGGAATCCTGTGAGTAATGGGACGCCTCAGAAGAAAGGAGTTCTTGAAATTGATACTCTGAATGCCATATTGGCTTAGAATAAAATATTGACTCAGCAAGTCAATATCATTTCTCAGAGTCTGAATGGAATGCAAGCTGCATCCAACAGTACTCAAGAGGCATCTTCTGAAGAAGAAGCTTATGATCCTGAGAACCCTGCAATAGCAGAGGTAAATTCTATGGGTGAACCTTACGGAAACACCTATAACCCCTCATGGAGAAATCACCCAAATATCTCATGGAAGGATCAACAAAAGCCTCAACAAGGCTTTAATAATGGTGGAAGAAACAGGTTTAGCAATAGCAAGCCTTTTCCATCATCCACTCAGCAACAGACAGAGAATTCTGAGCAGAATCTATCTAGCGTAGCAAATTTAGTCTCTGATTTATCTAAGGTCACTGTGAGTTTCATGAATGAAACAAGGTCCTCCATTAGAAATTTAGAAGCACAAGTGGGCCAGCTGAGTAAAAGAATCACTGAAACCCCTCCTAATACTCTCCCAAGCAATACAGAAGAGAATCCAAAAGGAGAGTGCAAGGCCATTGAATTAATTACCATGGCCGAACCTGTAAGGGAGATTGAAGACGTGAATCCCAGTGAGGAAGACCTCCTAGGACATCCAGTGATCAATAAGGAGTTTTTCTCTGAGGAACCAAAGGAATCTGAGGATCATCTAGAGACCATAGAGATTCCATTAAACCTCCTTATGCCCTTCATAAGCTCTGATGAGTATTCCTCTTCTGAAGAGAATGAGGATATTACTGAAGAGCAAGTTACCAAGTTCCTTGGTGCAATCATGAAGCTGAAATCACAATTTATTTGGTAGTGAGACTTGGGGATATGAACCTCCCCTGTTCACCAATGAACTAAATGCATTGGATCAACTGAGACTGCCCCAGAAGAAACACGATCCTGGAAAGTTCCTAATACCTTGTACCATAGGCACCATGACCTTTGAGAAGGCTCTATGTGACCTTGGGTTAGGAATAAACCTCATGCCACTCTCTGTAACGGATAAACTAGGAATCTTTGAGGTACAAGCTGCTAAAATCTCATTAGAGATGGCAGACAATTCCAGAAAATAGGCTTATGGACAAGTAGAGGACATATTAGTAAAGGTTGAAGGCCTTTCCATCCCTGTTGATTTCATAATCCTAGATACTGGGAAGGATGAGAATGAATCCATCATCCTTGGAAGACCCTTCCTAGACACAGCAAGAGCTGTGATTGATGTTGACAGAGGTGAATTAGTCCTTCAATTGAATGAGGACTCCCTTGTGTTTAAAACTCAAGGTCACCTTTCTGTAAACATGGAAAAGAGGCACAGTAAGCTTCTCTCAAAACAGAGTCAACCAGAGCCCCCACAGTCAAACTCTAAGTTTGGTGTTGGGAGGCCTCAGCCAAACTCTAAGTTTGGTGTTGAACTCCCATATCCAAACTCTACGTCTGGTGTTGGGAAGTCTATAAAATTGACCTGATCACCTGTGTGGCTCCATGAGAGCCCACTGTCAAGCTATTGACATTAAAGAAGCGCTTGTTGGGAGGCAACCCAATTTTTATTTATCTAATTTTATTTTTATTGTTCTTTCATGTTTTATTAGGTTTATGATCATGTGGAGTCACAAAATAAATAGAAAAATCAAAAACAGAATCAAAAACAGCAGAAGAAAAATCACACCCTGGAGGAAGGGCTTACTGGCGTTTAAACGCCAGTAAGGAGCATCTGGCTGGCGTTCAACGCCAGAACAGAGCATAGATCTGGCGTTGAACGCCCAAAACAAGTAGCATCCTGGCGTTCAAACGCCAGGAATGCACACTGAGGAAAGCTGGCGCTGAACGCCAGAAACAAGCATAGAACTGGCGTTCAACATCAGAAACATGCTACATCTGGGCGTTGAATGCCCAGAACAAGCATCAGTTCGGCGTTTAAATGCCAGAATTGCATTCAAAGGTGTTTTACATGCCTAATTGGTGCAGGGATGTAAATCCTTGACACCTCAGGATCTGTGGACCCCACAGGATCCCCACATACCTCCACTCACCTTACCTCCTCATAATCCTATATCACTCTTTCCCAAGAACCCTTCACCACTCACATGCATTACTCCCCTAAAACCATTATACAACCCACCTACACCCACCCACTCAAACTCAAACCATCAACTCACCTCCATATCTTCTTCTTCTTCTACTATTCTTTCTTCTTTTGTTCGAGGGCAAGCAATATTCTAAGTTTGGTGTGGTAAAAGCATAGCTTTTTTGTTTTTCCATAACCATTGATGGCACCTAAGGCCAGAGAAACCTCTAGAAAGAGAAAAGAGAAGAAAAAAGCTTCCACCTCCAAGTCATAGGAGATGGAGAGATTCATCTCAAGGGTCTATAGCTTAGTGGTAGAACATTTGACTGCAAATCAAGAGATCCCTGAGATACCTCAGGGGACACATTTTCCTCCACACAATTATTGGGAGCAATTAAGGATGGAACATCAAGAGCACTCAATCATCCTCCATGAAATTAGAGAAGATCAAAAAGCTATGAGGGAGGAGCAACAAAGACAAGGAAGAGACATAGAAGAGCTTAAGGACATCATTGGTTCCTCAAGGAGAAAACGCCACCATCACTAAGGTGGACTCATTCCTTGTTCTTAAACTTTCTATTTTTTGTTTTCTTATGTCAAATATTTATCTATGTTTGTGTCTTTATTACATGATCATTAGTGTCTAAGTGTCTATGCCTTAAAGTAGTGAATATGAATCCATCACCTCTCTTAAATGGAAAAATGTTTTAATTACAAAAGAACAAGAAGTACATGAGTTTCGAATTTATCCTTGAACTTAGTTTAATTATTTTGATGTGGAGACAATACTTTTTGTTTTCTGAATGAATGCTTGAACAGTGCATATGTCTTTTGAAGTTGATGTTTTAGAATGTTAAATATGTTGGCTCTTGAAAGAATGATGAACAGGAGACATGTTATTTGATAATTTGAAAAATCATAAAAATGATTCTTGAAGCAAGAAAAAGCAGTGAATACAAAAGCTTGTAGAAAAAAAAGAAAGAAAAAAAATGGCGAAAAAAAATAATAAAGAGAAAAAGCAAGCAGAAAAAGCCAAAAGCTCTTAAAACCAAAAGGCAAGAGCAAAAAGCCAATAACCCTTAAAACCAAAAGGTAAGGGTAAATAAAAAGGATCCCAAGGCATTGAGCATCAGTGGATAGAAGGGCCTAAAGGAATAAAATCCTGGCCTAAGCGGCTAAACCAAGCTGTCCCTAACCATGTGCTTGTGGCGTGAAGGTGTCAAGTGAAAACTTGAGACTGAGCAGTTAAAGTCAAGGTCCAAAGCAAAAGAAGAGGGTGCTTAAGAACTCTGGACACCTCTAATTGGGGACTTTAGCAAAGCTGAGTCATAATCTGAAAAGGTTCACCCAATTATGTGTCTGTGGCATTTATGTATCCGGTGGTAATACTGGAAAACAAAGTGCTTAGGGCCACGGCCAAGACTCATAAAGTAGTTGTGTTCAAGAATCAACATAATGAACTAGGAGAATCAATAACACTATCTGAATTCTGAGTTCCTATAGATGCCAATCATTCTGAACTTCAAAGGATAAAGTGAGATGCCAAAACTATTCAAGAGGCAAAGAGCTACAAGTCCCGCTCATCTGATTGGAGCTATGTTTCATTGATATTTTGGAATTTATAGTATATTCTCTTCATTTTATCCTATTTGATTTTTAGTTGCTTGGTGACAAGCAACAATTTAAGTTTGGTGTTGTGATGAGCGGATAATTTATACGCTTTTTGGCATTGTTTTTAGTATGTTTTTAGTAGGATCTAGTTACTTTTAGGGATGTTTTTATTAGTTTTTATGTTAAATTCACATTTCTGGACTTTACTATGAGTTTGTGTGTTTTTCTGTGATTTCAGGTATTTTCTGGCTGAAATTGAGGGACTTGAGCAAAAATCAGATTCAGAGGTAGAAGAAGGACTGCTGATGCTGTTGGATTCTGACCTCCTTGCACTCAAAGTGGATTTTCTGGAGCTACAGAACTCAAAATGGTGCGCTTCTAACTGCGTTGGAAAGTAGACATCCAGGGCTTTCCAGCAATATATACTAGTCCATACTTTGGCGGATTTTAGACGATGCAAAAGAGCTTTGAAAGCCAGTTCTACGCTGCAGTCTGGAGTTAAACGCCAGAAACACGTCACGAACCAGAGTTGAACGCCAAAAACACGTTACAACTTGGCGTTCAACTCCAAAAGAAGCCTTTGCACGTGTAAACTTCAAGCTAAGCCCAAGCACACACCAAGTGGGCCCCGGAAGTGGATTTATGCATCAATTACTTACTTCTGTAAACCCTAGTAACTAGTTTAGTATAAATAGGACTTTTTACTATTGTATTTTCATCTAGGGATCATCTTTGATCAGTTTTATGCTATCTTAGACCTGCATGGGGGCTGGCCATTCGGCCATGCCTGAACCATTATCACTTATGTATTTTCAAACGGTAGAGTTTCTGCACTCCATAGATTAAGGTGTGGAGCTCTGCTGTTCCTCATGAATTAATACAAAGTACCACTATTTTTCTATTCAATTCAACTTATTCCACTTCTAAGATATCCATTCGCACTTCAACATGAATGTGATGATCGTGACAGTCATCATCATTCCCTATGAACACGTGCCTGACAACCACTTCCGTTCTACCTTAGATTGAATGAGTATCTCTTGGATTCCTTAATCAGAATCTTCGTGGTATAAGTTAGAACTCATGGATGGCCATTCCTGAGATCCGGAAAGTCTAAACATTGTCTGTGATATTCCGAGTAGGATCTGGGAAGGGATGGCTGTGACGAACTTCAAACTCGCGAGTGCTGGGCGTAATGACAGACGCAAAAGGATAGTAAATCCTATTCCAGTATGATCGAGAACCTCCAGATGATTAGCCATGCCGTGACAAAGCATTTGGACCATTTTCACAGAGAGGATGGGATGTAGCCATTGACAACGGTGATGCCCTTACAGAAAGCTTGCCATGGAAAGGAGTAAGACTGATTGGATGAAGACAGCAGGAAAGCAGAGATTCAGAGGAACGAAAGCATCTCTATACGCTTATCTGAAATTCTCATCAATGATATGCATAAGTATTCTTATCTTTACTTTCTGTTTATTTATTATTATTATTCGAAAACTCTATAACCATTTGATATCTGCCTGATTGAGATTTACAAGGTGACCATAGCTTGCTTCATACCAACAATCTCCGTGGGATAGACCCTTACTCACGTAAGGTTTTATTACTTGGACGACCCAGTGCACTTGCTGGTTAGTTGTGCGAAGTTGTGAAGTTATGTTTGGACCATGGTATTGTGCACCAGTTGTTGGCGCCATTGCCAGGGAGAGAACGAACAACAAATTTTACAACCTCTGAGTAACAATTTCGCATACCAAGTGTTTAGCGCCGTTGCCGGGGATTGTTTGAGTTTGGACAACTGACGGTTCATCTTGTTGCTCAGATTAGGTAACTTTCTTTTCGTTTTCTTTTCAAAAAAAAATATTTCCTTTTGTTTTCGTAAATTATTCAAAATTTTTAAGAATAAATTCTAGTGTTTCATGATGATTTTTTGAAATCCTTATTTTCTTTTTCAAATAATTTTCGAAAAATACAAAAAAAAAATTCTGAAATCATAAAAATAAAAAATATTTTGTGTTTCTTGTTTGAATCTTGTGTCAAATTGTAAGTTTGGTGTCAATTTCATCTCCATTTGCACTTTTCGAAAAATGCATTCATGCATTGCATTCATCATGATCTTCAAGTTGTTCTTGATAACCCTTCTTGATTGATCTTCATATTATATTGTTTTGTGTTGTATGTTGTTTTTCATATGCATTCTTGCATTCATAGTGTCTATACATGAAAAATTTCTAAGTTTGGTGTCTTGCATGTTTTCTTTGCATATAAAAATTTTCAAAAATATGTTCTTGATGTTCATCATGATCTTCAAAGTGTTCTTGGTGTTCATCTTGACATTCATAGCATTCTTGCATGCATTCATTGTTTTAATCCAAAATTTTCATGCATTGAGTCTTTTTCATTTTTTCTCTTTCATCATTAAAAATTCAAAAATAAAAAAAAAATATCTTTCCCTTTTTCACTCATAAATTCTCAAAAATTTGAGTTGACTTTTTCAAAACTTTTTAAAATTTAGTTGTTTCTTATGAGTCAAATCAAATTTTCAATTTAAAAATCTTATCTTTTTCAAAATCTTTTTCAAAAATAATATCCTTTTCATTTTTCTTATTTATTTTCGAAAATTTTAAAAATATTTTTCAAAAATATTTTCTTAATTTTATATCATATTTTCGAAAATATCATCAACAATGAATGTTTTGATTCAAAAATTTTAAGTTTGTTACTTGCTTGTTAAGAAAGATTCAAACTTTAAGTTCTAGAATCATATCTTGTGATTACTTGTGAGTCAAGTAATTAATTTTGATTTTTAAAAATCAAATCTTTTTCAAAACTATTTTTTATCATATCTTTCTATCATATCTTTTTAAAGCATATCTTTTTCAAAAATTTGATTTTAAAATATCTTTTCTAACTTCTTATCTTCTTATCTTTTCAAAATTGATTTTCAAATCTTTTTCAACTAACCACTTAACTTCTTATTTAATTTTTATTTTTAGTAAAACTGTCCAACTAACTTTTTACCTTTAATTTTTGAAAATACCTTCCTCTTTTTCAAAAATTCTTTTTAATTAATTAATTATTTCAATTTTGAATTTTATTTTTAACTTTATCTTAATTTTCAAAAATCATTAATTCTTTTTCAAAATAAATTTTCGAAATTCCCTCTCCCTCATCTTCTTATATTTATTTAATTACTTACTAACACTTCTCTTCATCTCATATCTCTGCTCTCCTCACCCTTGTGTTTGGATTCTCCTCCCTTCTCTTTCCTTACATTACATTCTTTTCTTCTTCTACTGACACAAAGGGATTTCTATACTGTGACATAGAGGATTCCATATTTTCTTTGTTATTCCCTTCTTTGTCATATGAGTAGGAGCAAGGACAAGAACATTCTTGTTGAAGCAGATCCTGAACCTGAAAGGACTCTAAAAAGGAAAATAAGAGAAGCTAAAATACAACAATCCAGAGACAACCTTACAGGAATTTTCGAACAGGAAGAGGAGATGGCAGCCGAAAATAATAATAATGCAAGGAGGATGCTTGGTGACTTTACTACACCAAATTCCAACTTACATGGAAGAAGCATCTCCATCCCTACCATTGGAGCAAACAATTTTGAGCTTAAGCCTCAATTAGTTTCTCTGATGCAACAAAACTGCAAGTTTCATGGACTTTCATCTGAAGATCCTTTTCAGTTCTTAACTAAATTCTTGCAGATATGTGATACTGTTAAGACTAATAGAGTAGATCCTGAAGTCTACAGGCTCATGCTTTTCCCGTTTGCTGTAAGAGACAGAGCTAGAGTGTGGTTGGATTCTCAACCCAAAGATAGCCTGAACTCTTGGGATAAGCTGGTCAGGCTTTCTTAGCCAAGTTCTTTCCTCCTCAAAAGCTGAGTAAGCTTAGAGTGGATGTTCAAACCTTCAGACAAAAAGAAGGTGAATCCCTCTATGAAGCTTGGGAGAGATACAAGGAACTGACCAAAAAGTGTCCTTCTGACATGCTTTCAGAATGGACCATCCTAGATATATTCTATGATGGTCTGTCTGAATTAGCTAAGATGTCATTGGATACTTCTGCAGGTGGATCCATTCACCTAAAGAAAACGCCTGCAGAAGCTCAAGAACTCATTGACATGGTTGCTAATAACCAGTTCATGTACACTTCTGAAAGGAATCCTGTGAGTAATGGGACGCCTCAGAAGAAGGGAGTTCTTGAAATTGATACTCTGAATGCCATATTGGCTTAGAACAAAATATTGACTCAGCAAGTCAATATCATTTCTCAGAGTCTGAATGGAATGCAAGCTGCATCCAACAGTACTCAAGAGGCATCTTCTGAAGAAGAAGCTTATGATCCTGAGAACCCTGCAATAGCAGAGGTAAATTCTATGGGTGAACCTTACGGAAACACCTATAACCCCTCATGGAGAAATCACCCAAATATCTCATGGAAGGATCAACAAAAGCCTCAACAAGGCTTTAATAATGGTGGAAGAAACAAGTTTAGCAATAGCAAGCCTTTTCCATCATCCACTCAGCAACAGACAGAGAATTCTGAGCAGAATCTATCTAGCGTAGCAAATTTAGTCTCTGATCTATCTAAGGCCACTGTGAGTTTCATGAATGAAACAAGGTCCTCCATTAGAAATTTAGAAGCACAAGTGGGCCAGCTGAGTAAAAGAATCACTGAAACCCCTCCTAATACTCTCCCAAGCAATACAGAAGAGAATCCAAAAGGAGAGTGCAAGGCCATTGAATTAATTACCATGGCCGAACCTGTAAGGGAGATTGAAGACGTGAATCCCAGTGAGGAAGACCTCCTAGGACATCCAGTGATCAATAAGGAGTTTTTCTCTGAGGAACCAAAGGAATCTGAGGATCATCTAGAGACCATAGAGATTCCATTAAACCTCCTTATGCCCTTCATAAGCTCTGATGAGTATTCCTCTTCTGAAGAGAATGAGGATATTACTGAAGAGCAAGTTACCAAGTTCCTTGGTGCAATCATGAAGCTGAATGCCAATTTATTTGGTAGTGAGACTTGGGGATATGAACCTCCCCTGTTCACCAATGAACTAAATGCATTGGATCAACTGAGACTGCCTCAGAAGAAACAGGATCCTGGAAAGTTCCTAATACCTTGTACCATAGGCACCATGACCTTTGAGAAGGCTCTATGTGACCTTGGGTCAGGAATAAACCTCATGCCACTCTCTGTAACGGAATAACTGGGAATTTTTGAGGTACAAGCTGCTAAAATCTCATTAGAGATGGCAGACAATTCCAGAAAATAGGTTTATGGACAAGTAGAGGACATATTAGTAAAGGTTGAAGGCCTTTCCATCCCTGCTGATTTCATAATCCTAGATACTGGGAAGGATGAGAATGAATCCATCATCCTTGGAAGACCCTTCCTAGCCACAGCAAGAGCTGTGATTGATGTTGACAGAGGTGAATTAGTCCTTCAATTGAATGAGGACTCCCTTGTGTTTAAAACTCAAGGTCACCTTTCTGTAAACATGGAAAAGAGGCACAGTAAGCTTCTCTCAAAACAGAGTCAACCAGAGCCCCCACAGTCAAACTCTAAGTTTGGTGTTGGGAGGCCTCAGCCAAACTCTAAGTTTGGTGTTGAACTTCCATATCCAAACTCTAAGTCTGGTGTTGAGAAGTCTATAAAATTGACCTGATCACCTGTGTGGCTCCATGAGAGCCCACTGTCAAGCTATTGACATTAAAGAAGCGCTTGTTGGGAGGCAACCCAATTTTTATTTATCTAATTTTATTTTTATTGTTCTTTCATGTTTTATTAGGTTCATGATCATGTGGGGTCACAAAATAAATAGAAAAATCAAAAATAGAATCAAAAACAGCAGAAGAAAAATCACAACCTGGAGGAAGGGCTTACTGGCGTTTAAACGCCAGTAAGGAGCATCTGGCTGGCATTCAACGCCAGAACAGAGCATAGATCTGGCGTTGAACGCCCAAAACAAGTAGCATCCTGGCGTTCAGACGCCAGGAATGCACACTGAGGAAAGCTGGCGCTGAACGCCAGAAACAAGCATAGAACTGGCGTTCAACACCAGAAACATGCTGCATCTGGGCGTTGAACGCCCAGAACAAGCATCAGTTCGGCGTTTAAACGCCAGAATTGCATTCAAAGGTGTTTTACATGCCTAATTGGTGCAAGGATGTAAATCCTTGACACCTCTGGATCTGTGGACCCCACAGGATCCCCACATACCTCCACTCACCTTACCTCCTCATAATCCTATATCACTCTTTCCCAAGAACCCTTCACCACTCACATGCATTACTCCCCTAAAACCATTATACAACCCACCTACACCCACCCACTCAAATTCAAACCATCAACTCACCTCCATATCTTCTTCTTCTTATGCTATTCTTTCTTCTTTTGCTCGAGGGCAAGCAATATTCTATGTTTGGTGTGGTAAAAGCATAGCTTTTTTGTTTTTCCATAACCATTGATGGCACCTAAGGCCAGAGAAACCTCTAGAAAGAGAAAAGAGAAGAAAAAAGCTTCCACCTCCAAGTCATAGGAGATGGAGAGATTTATCTCAAGGGTCTATAGCTTAGTCGTAGAACATTTGACTGCAAATCAAGAGATCCCTGAGATACCTCAGGGGACACATTTTCCTCCACACAATTATTGGGAGCAATTAAGGATGGAACATCAAGAGCACTCAATCATCCTCCATGAAATTAGAGAAGATCAAAAAGCTATGAGGGAGGAGCAACAAAGACAAGGAAGAGACATAGAAGAGCTCAAGGACATCATTGGTTCCTCAAGGAGAAAACGCCACCATCACTAAGGTGGACTCATTCCTTGTTCTTAAACTTTCTATTTTTTGTTTTCTTATGTCAAATATTTATCTATGTTTGTGTCTTTATTACATGATCATTAGTGTCTAAGTGTCTATGCCTTAAAGTAGTGAATATGAATCCATCACCTCTCTTAAATGGAAAAATGTTTTAATTACAAAAGAACAAGAAGTACATGAGTTTCAAATTTATCCTTGAACTTAGTTTAATTATTTTGATGTGGAGACAATACTTTTTGTTTTCTGAATGAATGCTTGAACAGTGCATATGTCTTTTGAAGTTGATGTTTTAGAATGTTAAATATGTTGGCTCTTTTAAGAATGATGAACAGGAGACATGTTATTTGATAATTTGAAAAATCATAAAAATGATTCTTGAAGCAAGAAAAAGTAGTGAATACAAAAGCTTGCAGAAAAAAAAGAAAGAAAAAAAATGGCGAAAAAAATAATAAAGAGAAAAAGCAAGCAAAAAAAGCCAAAAGCTCTTAAAACCAAAAGGCAAGAGCAAAAAGCCAATAACCCTTAAAACCAAAAGGTAAGGGTAAATAAAAAGGATCCCAAGGCTTTGAGCATCAGTGGATAGAAGGGCCTAAAGGAATAAAATCCTGGCCTAAGCGGCTAAACCAAGCTGTCCCTAACCATGTGCTTGTGGCGTGAAGGTGTCAAGTGAAAACTTGAGACTGAGCAGTTAAAGTCAAGGTCCAAAGCAAAAGAAGAGGGTGCTTAAGAACCCTGGACACCTCTAATTGGGGACTTTAGCAAAGCTGAGTCACAATCTGAAAAGGTTCACCCAATTATGTGTCTGTGGCATTTATGTATCCGGTGGTAATACTGGAAAACAAAGTGCTTAGGGCCACGGCCAAGACTCATAAAGTAGTTGTGTTCAAGAATCAACATACTGAACTAGGAGAATCAATAACACTATCTGAATTCTGAGTTCCTATAGATGCCAATCATTCTGAACTTTAAAGGATAAAGCGAGATGCCAAAACTATTCAAGAGGCAAAAAGCTACAAGTCCCGCTCATCTGATTGGAGCTATGTTTCATTGATATTTTGGAATTTATAGTATATTCTCTTCATTTTATCCTATTTGATTTTTAGTTGCTTGGTGACAAGCAACAATTTAAGTTTGGTGTTGTGATGAGCGGATAATTTATACGCTTTTTGGCATTGTTTTTAGTATGTTTTTAGTAGGATCTAGTTACTTTTAGGGATGTTTTTATTAGTTTTTATGTTAAATTCACATTTCTGGACTTTACTATGAGTTTGTGTGTTTTTCTGTGATTTCAGGTATTTTCTGGCTGAAATTGAGGGACTTGAGCAAAAATCAGATTCAGAGGTAGAAGAAGGACTGCTGATGCTGTTGGATTCTGACCTCCTTGCACTCAAAGTGGATTTTCTGGAGCTACAGAACTCAAAATGGTGCGCTTCTAACTGCGTTGGAAAGTAGACATCCAGGGCTTTCCAGCAATATATACTAGTCCATACTTTGGCCGAGTTTAGATGACGCAAAAGGGCGTTGAATGCCAGTTCTACGCTGCAGTCTGGAGTTAAACGCCAGAAACACGTCACGAACCAGAGTTGAACGCCAAAAACACGTTACAACTTGGCGTTCAACTCCAAAAGAAGCCTCTGCACGTGTAAACTTCAATCTAAGCCCAAGCACACACCAAGTGGGCCCCGGAAGTGGATTTATGCATCAATTACTTACTTCTGTAAACCCTAGTAACTAGTTTAGTATAAATAGGACTTTTTACTATTGTATTTTCATCTAGGGATCATCTTTGATCAGTTTTATGCTATCTTAGACCTTCATGGGGGCTGGCCATTCGACCATGCCTGAACCATTATCACTTATGTATTTTCAAACGGTAGAGTTTCTGCACTCCATAGATTAAGGTGTGGAGCTCTGCTGTTCCTCATGAATTAATACAAAGTACCACTATTTTTCTATTCAATTCAACTTATTCCACTTCTAAGATATCCATTCGCACTTCAACATGAATGTGATGATCGTGACAGTCATCATCATTCCCTATGAACACGTGCCTGACAACCACTTCCATTCTACCTTAGATTGAATGAGTATCTCTTGGATTCCTTAATCAGAATCTTCGTGGTATAAGTTAGAACCCATGGATGGCCATTCCTGAGATCCGGAAAGTCTAAACATTGTCTGTGGTATTCCGAGTAGGATCTGGGAAGGGATGGCTGTGACGAACTTCAAACTCGCGAGTGCTGGGCGTAGTGACAGACGCAAAAGGATAGTAAATCCTATTCCAGTATGATCGAGAACCTCCAGATGATTAGCCATGCCGTGACAAAGCATTTGGACCATTTTCACAGAGAGGATGGGATGTAGCCATTGACAACGGTGATGCCCTTACAGAAAGCTTGCCATGGAAAGGAGTAAGACTGATTGGATGAAGACAGCGGGAAAGCAGAGATTGAGAGGAACGAAAGCATCTCTATAAGCTTATCTGAAATTCTCATCAATGATATGCATAAGTATTCTTATCTTTACTTTCTGTTTATTTATTATTATTATTCGAAAACTCTATAACCATTTGATATCCGCCTGACTGAGATTTACAAGGTGACCATAGCTTGCTTCATACCAACAATCTCCGTGGGATCGACCCTTACTCACGTAAGGTTTTATTACTTGGACGATCCAGTGCACTTGCTGGTTAGTTGTGCGAAGTTGTGAAGTTATGTTTGGACCATAGTATTGTGCACCAGTTGTTGGCGCCATTGCCAGGGAGAGAACAAACAACAAATTTTACAACCTCTGAGTAACAATTTCGCATACCAGTGCGCACCACCCTGTGCGCGCGCGCACAAAATTGTGTTTTTCACCATCTGTGTGAGCGCACGCCTTTGTGCACCCGCACACTCTTTGTACGCACGCATTGCTCCTTCTGTGCCATCGGTGCGCCGCAGAGACTTGTGCATCCGCACACCAATTGACAACCCTTCTGGTGGGAGCGTCAGCATGGGTTGTGTGCGTGAACCCCCCCTTGTTTGCTCTATGCATGCGCACGGACCTGTGTGTGCACCCACGCATGACTCTGTACCTCAAGCAATTCCCCAAAAAAGAAAAAGAAAAAAAGAAGCTTCTGTGTGCGCACACGCACTTGTGCGCCCGCATGCTTTAGTGCAACCCCTCTGGTGGGAGTAACCGCACGCTCTGTGTGCTCGCATCACTCTGCTTTTCGCATCTTGTGTGTACGCACCAGTTTATGCGTACACACATACCCCTCTATCTTGTGACCTCTGTGCGCGTGATCCCTGCTTTTTGTTGATCCTGCCGCCGGCCACCACCGCCGTCACCCCGCCACCGCCTTTCTCTCTCATACCCTCTCTCTCTCACTTCTCTTTTCTTTTCTTTCATTCTTTCCTTTCTCTTTTCTTTTCTTCACCACCGGTGAGTTTTTCCCCTTCGGTGTTTCTCCGGCAAACCAACCGCCGCAATTTCGCAGTGGCTATAAGAAGTGCCATTGTTTCTTCCCCAATTCTTGTTTTCTCAATCTTCAATTTTCAGGTTCTTGTTTTCTGTTTGTGTTGATATTTTTGATATAGTGTTTATTGTCTTTTCATGTTGCTTAGATTAAATTTAGTACTTTTCTTTGTCTCTTTGTATTGAAAGTATCGATATGTGATTATTGGGTTGATTTTGATTGAATTTGAGCATTAATTGTGATAATTGCATACCACATGTTTGATGTAATGCCTCAATGAATATTTTGTTTGATTCATATGACATGGCCATCATATGCATTCCATCTCTTGTTAGGCATATTATAAGAATTGTGCAACTTCAATTATAACTTTTGATGGTAGTCGAGTGAATTCATCAATGCATTTCCTTGTTTGTTGATGTGTGATTTTGGTGTAAATGCATTAAGATTTGTGGAGTTGAAATTTCGTTGTTCATTGCGGAATTGTTGAATAGGTGATCACGTTACAAATGTTCAACCTTTGATGATGTCTTGATCAAACATCTTTTGGCTTTAAATCAAAGACATTGTACATGCGATTACCACTTCTTGTAAATGAACAATTGACAACCCTTATTAGTGCTTCCTCAATAATTTTATTTTATTGTTGCCCTATGATCTCAAAAATCTTTTATTTTATTTTCAGGATGCGAAATAAGGGTAAAGCACCGGTCACTTTACCGGTTGTGCAAACTACATCTCGCCCTCCTGATATTTGGTGGAATCACCAAGGTGATAAACCGAGTACCTTGGTTAACCGAAGAGCCGACTCCCAATACGAGGCAATTGAGAAACACACAATCCATGAAAGGATTGCCTTACTTCATTGGGGATTTCTCGAGCACGAACCCATTGAAGTCAATGAATCTATGGAGCGGGAATTCTATGTGAACTACTAAGCTTGGGAACCGAAGTCAGTATTCCTCCAGGGAAAGATATTGGATACTTCCAATCAAGCTCTGGAAGCTATTCTGAACATCCCCCACATTCCTCCTGAGAAGGATGATTATTTAAAAATCAAAGCGGATATGTTCAAGGGAAGAATATCTCTGGCTCCCATTCTTGAGAGAATAGGCCGTCCTAGTGCATCTTGGGAGTATAGCAATAGGAGGAATTCTGTTCCCACTAGTATTGCTTACTCTGACTTGAATGCCGAGGCTCGTATATGGCATCAGATTGTGGTAGACTACATCACCCCGAGCACCTATGCTACCTATGTCAGATTTAGAACTACTTTGCTACTTTGGGCTATTATGGAAGGAAAGCATATAGCCATTATAACTTTGATGCGCAAGTCGATTTGGAAATTGGTTGAGAAGAAAAAAATCAACATTCCATTTCCATCGATGGAGATGTGCTTAGCAAACGCAGCGGGGGTAGAGAGGCAACCAACGGACGTCATGTTCGAGTTTCCAAGAGGCAACAAGTTCATTCCGAGGGGAGAATTGGATGGATCATCAAAGAAGACACCCTCGAAGATGAAGGCACCCACAGCACCACCATCAAGTCTACCAACTTCATCGACTCCTTTACTATTTCTCCGGCCTCTTCCGGAATTATTCCAAGACATCTTACACGATATCCACCACATGGAGCAATTGGAGCACAAGCGTTTCGAGTGAATAGCAACAAAGCTAGAAGGAAGAGACCCTGGCCCAACTCTTGAGGCTTCATCCAAGCTAGTTGGGGAAGAGCATGATGAAGGTGACCAACCCATTTCCGAGACCACTAGCTGACAATGGACCCTTGAAGTTGTTTTGTTTCTCCCGAATCGTAAGCATACACGGAGGACCATGCACGAACTAAGTGTGGGGGAGGATCGATGACTTCGTAGGGGTAAAATTCTTGTCTCAAAACACTTTGTAATACTCTTTTAGTTCTTTTTACTCAACTTTAGTAGCTTTATCTTTATTGCATCTTAGTTGGTTTGTTTGTATATATCTCTTTATATTTCATAGTTATATAGTAGTTAATGTTTGCATGTTGCATGATAGAGTGAATAAGTTAGTGAAACACCAAGGAATTTCCATAAAATCTTTCTTAGGGTATACCATCGGTTGAATTGAAGAAAAATTTTGTGTTTTCCAACTTGCTTGAAGTATTCTGTTTGTGGAACATAGAAAAGAGCTAGAACAACATACCTTGTAAGATTTGAGCTATAATAGATGGTTCCATTTCTCAACCATAATGTTTGTTCTGGTGTGATTATACTCCTTTTTTATTGTGATCATTGATTTGCATGATTCTTTATATCCTGTATTTGTTGTTTGGACGCATTTAGCATGATTGAGGCCATCTTTGATGTTGAACGCACCAACCTATATGGCCAACCCTTGCACTCACGTTTGTGAACCCCTGTTGAGCATGTAATCTCCTTTTGTTCTAATTTTAGCACATTATTCCCCCTTAAGTGAAAAACCATTGTCCCTGAATTACTCTTTAATTAGCTTGGGTGGATTAGTGTGTATATTCTAAATGTGGGGGGAATTGTTGGAAAGCATTGGTGATAGAGCCATGAAATTCATTGTGAAAATTTGCCAATTGGGAAATGGTCATGTGTTCTTTGTTTTAGGTCATATGCATCTCTTGTGCTAACAAAGACAAGAATTAAAAAAAAAAAAAACCTGTGCATAATAGAATGTGAAATAAAAAGTTGAAATAAAGGATGCATATGTTCATGTTTTGAAAAAAAAGTGCATGAGTAAGGGGAGATAGGAGAAAAATTGGGTAGATAGGTTGCATTGTTATGAGTATATAAGTGATATAGGATTAGGTAGACACTTAAGCTAATCAAAGAACTAATTCTTTAAGTCCACTTAACCATATTTATCCTACCTAAACCCTGGCCCCATTACAACCCTCCAAAGACCTCATGATATTTGTTTTTCATGCATCAAATACTAGTTGATTGTTAGATGACGTGCAAATCTTTGAAAAGCATGATAAAAGGAAAATTGAGTGATTAAGCCCTAAACACTGAGCAAATTGAGAGAATACATGATAAACCCCAATTTTGTGGTTTATCTTGTGCTTAATTTGGGGGATTTTATCACCTTTTCTCACATTTATTCAATGAAATAGCATGATTTTGTAATTCTCCCTTAATTTGTGCTTAAGTGTAAAAACATGCTTTTTAGGCCTTAAAATAGCTAAATTTAATTCACTTTAATTCTATTCGATGCCTTGATGTATTTGTTGAGTAATTTCAGGTTCATAAGGCAAGTATTGGACGGAAGAAGTGAGGAGAAAAGCATGCAAAGTGGAGAATTCATGAAGAAATGAGCATTTGGAGAATTGAGGGCTACGCGCACGCGTCATCCACCTGTACGCGTGAGAAGAAGATTTCAAGCCACGCGCACGTGTCACCCACGTGTACGCGTGAGTAGGAGTTTTGGCCATTGACACGCACGTGTCACCCACGCGTACGCGTGACGCTCGGCACGTGACTCACTTAAAGTGAAATTGCTGGAGGCAATTTCTGAGCTGCACAGGCCCAAATCCAACTCGTTTCTGAGGGTATTTCATGCAGAATTGAAGATTGAGCAAGGGAGAGCACTTAGTTGTAGCTTAGCATCATGTAGTTTAGTTTCTAGAGAGAGAAGCTCCCTCTTCTCTCTAGAATTAGGGTTCTTAGGTTATTGTGCATCCTAGATCTAGGTTCAATTTCTTGATTTCATCTTGTTTTCTCTATAATTTCTTGCTTCTACTTTTTCATTCTCATGGTTTGTAGTGTTAATTTTCCTTTTATGCTTTCTTTTATGTTTATGAATGCTCATGTTGGATTTGGATCTACTTTAATGCAATTTGATGATTGATGCTCTTTTATTGTTGATTTGCGTTGTGAATTTTACTTTTCTTGCAATGGGTTGTTGGTAGATTTTATTATTCTTGTACTTTTACTATGCCTTCCTTATACACCCATCAAGTATTTGACAAAATACTTGGTTGGACTTTAGAGTAGACTTTGAGCATTCTTGGCTTGGAAAGAGTAATTAGGCAATCTTGATAGTCATGAATACCCAATTTAGATTGGTGATCTAGAGTTGTTAGCTAGTATTGTTTCCATTAACTCTAATCTCTTGCTAATTCACTTAGTGAGTTGATTAGGACATTTGGATTAAGATTAGGTAGTCTTATTAGACTTTTTTCGAGTGTGAAGATAATATGATACCTTCCTCCATCGTCGAGGATGACGTAGTAAGATAAATTCTTATTTATCATTGTGAATTGATTAACTAGTCTTGTTTGACGTTCTCCCTATGTGAAGATAACATGATATCTTCTTCCATTTGTTGGAGTTGACTAAATAAGATGAATTAATCATTGTATGACTAGGATAGAAAGCTTATATTCTCAATCTTTGCCATGAATGTCTCTCTTTATTAGTTGTTTCTCTTTATTACTTGTCTTCTTTAATTGTTTGCTTGATTTACATTTCTTGTCATTTATTCCCTTGCCTTTTATAAACCAAACCCCTTGTTCCTTCATAGCCAATAATTGACCACTTCATTACAATTTCTTGTGAGACGACCCGAGGTTTAAATACTTCGGTTAATTCTTATTGGAGTTTGTACTTGTGACAAACCCAATTTAAATTTGATGTGAGAGTTGTTTGTTGGTTTGGATCTATGCTTACAACGAAGTAATTCTTTCCTATAAGAGAAAATCTAGACCGACGGCAATCTTATCTATCAATACACATCCGATGAGGGGTTCGATCGCTCAATTCTATGTTCTTGCATCTTATGTTGTATCTTCTTGCAAGATGTTGGTTGATTAGTGTGAAAAATTCAATTCAATTCTTTGGACATTGATTTTAGTGCATAAACTCTTTGCATTGTCCCCAAAGCCTTCTTATGATGGATTGGGATTTCATGGTTTACTTTACCAACTATTAGCATAGTACATACTAGTAAGTAATCTTTAGGATAGTTGCATGCATTTATGTAGTACTTAAAATAGATCATTTTCCTTTCATCTATCTCCTTTGAGTGTGTTTAGCATGAGGACATGCTAGTGTTTAAGTGTGGGAGAATTGATGAATCCATATTTAATGATGATTTTTTGGTTGAAATTGAATGGATTTCATTATATAAACTTGCACTTATTCCATTAAATAGCATGCGTTTGAATTTTCCTCCTAATTTGTGCTTGATTATGAAAAACATGCTCTTTTGTACCTAATTTGATTAATTTTATTCCATTTACCTTCCATTCGATGCCTTGATATTGTTTGTGAGTGATTTCAGAGGTATAAGGTAGGAATGGCTTGGAGAGAATAGAAGAGCATTCAAAGTGGAGGAAACATGAAGAATCAAAGGAGGAGAGCTCAGCAAAGTGTGCGTACGCACAGACCTGCGTGCGTATGCACAGCCATCATATCGGAGCCACACGTGCACATGAGCCGCATCGTGCGCGTCGCGCGTCCATTCAAGCATTGCCTAGTGTGCGTGCGCACAGTCTCCTGTGCGTACGCACGATTAGAGATTTTGACAGAGTGTGCGTGCACACACGTCTGTGCGTACGCACAGGTGGTCGCTAGGGGTGGAAATAGGCCAGGCCAGGCCAGGCTAGGCTAGGGGTGGCCTGTCATGTAGTCAATTGGCCTGAGCCTGGCCTATTATTCAGCCTGACCTGGCCTGAAGCCTGTTAAAAGGCATGATAATTTTCTTTTTACAAAAATAAAAATATTATTTAAAAAAATATTTTTTAATAAACATATTTATATGTAATATGTGATATTTAATATTTATAAAAAATTTTAAATTTTAAAGTATTTAAAATATACAAAACTATTTATAATTAAATATAATAAGTTTAAAATATTCATAATTTTTTTAATAATAAAAAATTATTTATATATGTAATTATGTATTAACAGGCCCACCTGGTCCTGACAGGCCTATAAGGCTAATTAGTGAGCCTGGGCCTGACCTATTAACATAATCAGGCTTTTATAAGAGACTGAGTCTATGCCTCTTTTATAACAGGCCAAGCCAGGCAAGGCCAAACACAGGCCAGGCTACAGGCCCTTAGAAGGCCGCCTGGCCTTTTTCCACC
Organism: Arachis ipaensis; assembly: GCF_059453495.1. Taxonomy (NCBI): domain Eukaryota; kingdom Viridiplantae; phylum Streptophyta; class Magnoliopsida; order Fabales; family Fabaceae; genus Arachis; species Arachis ipaensis. The sequence continues at coordinate 64,841,091 of NC_142440.1, read as the reverse complement.
CCTAGTGGTCGCACATGCCTTCATTAAAATCTCACGTGACTCTTGATTTTGGTGGTTTGGAGGCCCATTTCTAAAGCCATTTAGCTCATAAGGAAGGGAAAATGAAGACCATACCATAGCATAACATTAGGGTAGCTTAGGAGTAGTAGTAGAAGGTTTTGGTATAGTTTTTCTTTAAGTTTTTCATCATCTCTATTAGGGTTTATACTAGGGTTTTTACATTCAAGTACCATTTCCACTTTGATCTTGGATGTTGCTAGCTTCCATTGTAAGTATCTCTTTGTTACTACTCTTCATAGCTACATTGTTCTTACACTTTCTTGTATTTCAAGTTATAGTTCAATTTTACTTCTCTTTTGCAATTTCTATTTCTTGTTGATGAATTTGATGACTGATGATTGCTACATGCTTTCTTGAGTTTTTATTGTTAATTGAGATCATTTGTTGCTTTTGGTTTCAAGCTTTTTCTCATTTTTTCCATGTTTAGAGCTTTTGCCCACCAAGTGTTTGACAAAATGTCAATTATGTTTTTGGGTTAGTTTTCTATCTTTTGGCTTGGGGAAAGTGAGAAATTGGGTTCCTAGAGTTGGAATGTCCAACATTTAGTGTCAATTTTTGGATTGTTAATTGTTCTTGTTCCCACTAACGCTATGTTGTTGCTAAGGCAATTAGCAAGCAACTTAGGATTTGTGGGTTAAGAACACTTATGCTCATTTAACTTACTCTCCGATGTGAGGGTTAATCAAGTGACATTGATCCATTCTAGTTGTCATAGTTGTAGTTTCAACAAGGAAAGGACCCTTAGCTCACTCCAAGCCAAGATATCTTTTATCCTTTAATTCCTTCATACAAATTTACATTAATTCCTTTTACACCTTACTTGTCTATATTGCATAGTTACTTCATTAATTCCTTTATTAGTTCATTTATCACAATTTTGCATGTTCTTTTATTACTTTATATGTTTATCTCTTTATTGAAAACCCCATGAGCTTCACAACCAAAATTGCACACTCATTGGTCTCAAGTGTCCTTGGGAGACGACCCAGGAATTGAAACTCCCAGAATTGAATTGGTTTTGGATAGTGACATCCTTGAATTCAAACTTTGATTGTGAGCATTATCCGTTGGCTTGGACTATACTTCCAACAGAACTCAACTTGCGGAAAATTCTAAGCTGACGGTTTGCCACACGTCAAAGGCCCACTTTGAGATCATGCAAGTACACCTGAGGACTCATAGAAAATTAATATATGTAGGTGGTACCTTGAATTAAAAAAGAACTTTTTGGTACTTTAGCTTCTAGAGACTTTTGAGAACTTTTACCTTTCTTTCACTTTTGTACTTAGTTTTATTTTTCGAGTTTGAATTTTCGTTTTGTACCTGAAGCTATGAGTAGCTAACTTCCCTCTCATTAGGGGAGGCATCTCTATCGTACTTGATGGATTAATTGATAGTGAATTTCTTCTTCTCTTCATCTTCTCTTTGATTTGCTAGAAGGAATTTCGTTCTTCATTCTTAGTGTTCAATCATCTTGGAAAACAGGTTGAATGCAACTTGGGTTTCATGGGAGCCTTGGAAAAGAAAATATGAAACCATGCTTGAAATCCCTTCTCACATTGAGTAGATCTGGGTTTTGGGATTGGATACGGTGACATGAAATCTGCCCAATTATTTGGATCTATGATGATGTGTGGTAAAATCAGGGACAAATCTTATCTCTCTTCTTGAGCAATTAGACCAAGGAATTGGCTGATTATCAAGATTTGAGAGATTGAATCACCAAGGAATTGGGGTTCAATCAATCATGATTGCCAAGAGGTCAATGAGTTCCATGATTGAAGATGAGATGATCTGAATTTAATCCAAAGAGAGCAATATCTCCCAACTCCAATGAATCTTCCCTATTCTTATCATTCCCATTCTTTATAGCTTACTTTAATTTCTATTATCAACCTATTCCCCATTTACAATTCAGTCATTTACGTTTCTGCCATTTACTTTCTTGCTCTTTACGTTTCTGCAATTTATTGCTTTCTTTTATTTTTAAGTCATTTACATTTTTGCTAATTTAGAATTCTGCACTCATAATCATTCTTGATTAGCTTGACTAATCCACCCATTAATTAAAGTTGCTCAATCTACCAATCTCTGTAGGATTCGACCCCACTCCTAGTGGGTTAGTACATGATGATATTTGGTGCGCTTGCCAAAGAACGGATTCATTATATAGTGGGTGAATTCCAGTCATCAAGTTTTATGGCACTGTTTCCGGGGATTGGTTTGAATTTGACAATGACTAAATTGATGGGTAGTTAGATTAAGCAATTTTGTTTACCTTTCTAATTCCTTTAATTCTAGTTTCTTATTTTCTTCTTTTCCTTTAGCATTTGAATTCCAGATTGTTCATTGTGCATATTTCCATTTTAATCCACTAACTATTGATCAATTGCACTAATCAATCTAACCATAAGTCTTAACGAGAGTGATTTCTTTACTTGTCTCTTGCTTGTTTTGTTTGCTGATTGTATGACAGGTAGAAGAGGAGAAACTTCATCCTCTTTTGATAGTGAACCTGAGAGGACCCTCCTTAGACTAAGGAGGGAAGCAAGAGGTAAAGGAGTAGTCGGAGAAGAAGCAGTGGATTAAGATCTGGATGTTACTATGGAGGAGGAAATACATAATCATGTTGGGGAAGGTGTTGGTAACCATGTGGGCAGGAGAGAAGAGTTCTAGGCTCTTACATCAACCCAAACCCAGGAAACTATGGCAGTAGCATCCTAAAACCAACCATTTATGCTAACAATTTCGAGTTAAAGCCGTAACTCATCACCCTTGTTAAAAACAACTGTTTATTTGGAGGAAGTGCACAGGAAGACCCCAATCAATATTTAACCACATTCTTGAGGATCTGTGATACAGTAAAGGCTAATGGTGTCCACCCGGATACCTATAAGCTGTTGTTGTTCCCTTTCTCTCTCAGGGATAAGGCATCAAAGTGGTTGGAATCATTTCCTAAGGAAAGTTTGACAAATTGGGAAGAAGTAGTGAACAAGTTCTTGGCAAGATTCTATCATCCCCAAAGAGTTAACAGATTGAGAGCTGATGTGAAAACCTTTAGACAACAAGATGGGGAAACTCTCTATGAGGCATGGGAGAGATTCAAGGAGTTGACAAGAAAGTACCTGATAAACCCATATTTTATAATGTATTTTGTGCTTAGTTTGAGTGATTTATTCAATCCTTCACCCACTTATTCATGTTAATTGCATGGTTTTACTTTCCCTTCCTTATTATGTGATGTATGTGAAAAACATGTTTCCTATGCTTTAAAATTAATTATTTCAATTACCTTTATTTCCATTCGATGCCGTGATTAGTGTGTTGAGTAGTTTCAGATCTTCAAAGGCAGGAATGACTCAAAGGATGGAAAGGAAACATACAAAAATGGAAGGAAAGCGCAAAATGGAGTCCTTGAAGAAACTGATATCCACGCGATCGCATGGAAGACGCGATCGCGTGCCAAGCGCGAATCAGTAGCGACGCAGCCGCATGACTGACGCGACCGCGTGGCAAGGAAAAGCTCCGAATGACGTGACCGCGTGACCCACGCGGACGCGTAACAGAGGCTACGAACCAGAAATTGCAGAAAATGCTCAAAGCGAATTCTGAAGCCCTTTTTGGCCCAAATCCAAGTCCAGAAGGCATAGACCAGAGGTTATGAAGTGAAGGAATGCATCCATTCAAGGAGAGCTCGCCAATTTCCACTTCTCATGTTTTAGATCTAGTTTTGAGAGAGGTTCTCTCCTCTCTCTCTCTTATGATTAGGATTTAAGACTTCTCTTAGTTTTAGGAGTAACTCTCAATCCCAGGTTCTTTATTTTTATTTATTCTTCCAATTTAGTTTATGAACTCTTCATGTTAGATTACAATTTCACTTATTAATGTTATTTGAGGTATTTCAATTCATGATTGGTTTCTTTAATTTATGTTATTGTTGCTTTACATCTGAAGGCATTTTTATTCCAGCAATTTTACTTTTTCCTCTTTTGGTTTTGGTTAAGAAAGCAGTAACTCAGGAGTTATCTTATCTCAACATAATTGATAACTGTTATCTTTGCTAATTGAATTGAACTTCAATAATCCCAACCTTTTCTTAGTAAATAAATAGGATTCGAAGATCAAGCCAATTAATCCCTTGACTTTCCTTTGCTTTAGTAAAGGTTAACTAAGTGGAATTAAGATTCGACTTTCATTGTTGTTGATAAGAATAACTAAGCCTGGACTTCCAATTTCTCATACGTTGCCAAAAGTTTGCTTTACAGTATTTGTTTATTTATTTTAATTGCTATTTAAATCAACTGTCATATTTGTCCCTCATTCTTAAAACCCCCAATTCTACAATCTCCATAACCAATAATAAGAACATACTTCCCTACAGTTCCTTGAGAAGACGACCCGAGGTTTGAATACTTCGGTTATCAATTTTTAAGGGGTTTGTTACTTGTGACAACCAAAACGTTTGTACGAAGGGATTTCTGTCGGTTTAGAGACTATATCTACAACGTGAATATTTTTATGAAATTCTTTACTGGCAAAAAATCACAACGTCAAAATGGCGCCGTTGCCGGGAACTGCTAACGTGTGCCTTATTATTGGTTATTGTACATATTTTTCTTTTACTTGTTTTTTTATTTCTGTTTTTCCTTTTTAATTTTATTTGCTACTATGAACTCTCACCCCTCTCGCTTTGAGTTTGGTTCTAACTTTGTTGAAGGAAATAGAAGTTACAGCAGGAATATGCATCAAGGTCAGACCAATCAAGGACGGATGGAGCCAAGAGGATCTAATCAACCCTTTAGGCAACAACACCCTCCAAGATATCATGGACAACGACCATTCTACAATGCATACCCAGCTGATACATATGGTAGACAACCTTGTAACTACCAACAAGCCCCACCCCGTGCCCATAGACCAACCTCTCAACATAACCTCAAACCGCCCCACTCACAAGCTTCTCTTCACTATTCGTCACCGTATGATCCTTTCCTACCCCAGTTCCAACCCAATCACTCCCAAGCACCACCACTTCCCTATGTCTCATGTCCAAATCCATCACCCCGAGAATCAGAGGTTCGCCTCAAGACAACAGTAAATAAACTTCAAGCAACTATTCGACAACTGGAGCAAGCAGTAATTCAATTAGTTTCTAGACGCGCGAACATTCAAGGACCAACCACAGCCCCATGTGGATAATCTAATGAAGAGCGTAGCATGAAAGAGATATTAGAAACTCTAGTGGACAAGACAGAGCAGGAATTCATACTCGAACAAGTAGAAAAAGCTGTCATTGTACAAGAAGAAGAGTTGGTTGAAGATCTAGGAGACGCTGAACCTCCATGGGAATCCAGAGCCGAGGAGAACTCCGTCAAGGACCTTACAGTTAATGCTAAGGAGGATATTGCACAATCCCCAAGGCAAGTCGTTTATGAAGAACTAGACGGAATAACCAGGACACAAATTCCCTTGATAATGATAGTCGCAAGTCAAGCTCTCTTAGTAATAAACTTGCATCCGCAAGTGAATTCTCTGAGATCAAAGAATCTTCACCAAATGAATACGAAGATGAGGCAGAGGTAGATTTCTCTCAACCTCCCATCTATGACTCAAGTGATGAGGAAGACATAGAAGACTTTGACCAGGACTCAGATGCATTTGAAGAACCTTACAAGGAAGTAGAGGAATTCACAGAAGAACACAAGGGAGTAGAACTCACAGAACCATTGGAATCACCTACCCCAAGGCCATTACCGTCTAATACAAGCTTCAAATGGGTACAATCCTTAACCTTTAACTTTACTTATTCACTTGAATATGGTTTACTTGAAACAGATGGCCAGCTTAGAGCTCTATGCGGCTTTAAGAGTAAGAGGGAAATGGCTCGTGCTCAGAGCTGGTGTACAAGGTTCAATAAGGTTCCACGCTTCAACTTGAAGTGCACGGATTGGTATCAAGCTCAATTGAATGGATCTCGGAAAATGTTTGGTCACTATGGTGAGAATCTACTTTCTAAATCGCTCGAATGGAAAAATATAGATCAAGACGGAGGCGAATTTAGATCCAAGGCTTGGGATCCTGGAATCTATTCTGACATTCGTCACCCCGGAAGCCTGAAAATCTGTTTGAAGCTGCTCAGAAGCTTTACATGCCTAGTTTGGGACCCCAGAGGCTATTGGCATTCCAAGCACTGGTGGAGATTTCTGGATGAATTTAAACACAAGCCACCATAACAGGAAGCTCTTCAAATGTCCAACTTAAGGACTTTAACTAAAAGTGCTTGGTGGGAGACAACCCACCGTGGTATGATCGTTCCTTTTGCAATTTTAATTTTATTTAGTTTTTTTTGTTTTTGAATTTTATTTTATTTTATTGAACCTGGAATCACGCACAGCATTTACATCAAGCACTGCATTCTGCATATTGCATTCCGCATTCTGCATAAAAAAAAAGGGGTGCGCGACGCGACCGCATCACTCATGCGATCGCGTCAAATGGCGAACTACACTTCCCACGCGACCGCGTCATCCACGCGGCCGCGTGACCCGGAGATCGGCGTCAACATCCAACATCCAGAAAGTTAGGCTGGAATAGTGCGGCCGTTGTGCGTCTAACACAAAATGGCCCACGCGATCGCATGCCCCATGCGATCGCGTCACATGCACACAACTAATCCCACGCGACCGCGTAAGCGACGCGATCGCGTCGCATGGATTGCACAATTCCCAATAGGAGACAGAGAGTTGCGCTGGAACGACGTTGGATTCGTGCGTTTAGCACAATTTCCAGCGACGCGATCGCATGCCCCATGCGATCGCGTCATCCCTTCTTTTATCCCCTCCATGCGATCGCACGCCCCACGCGATCGCGTCAACCCCATTTTCACCCCAACCACGCGACCGCGTGCCCCACGCGGCCACGTGGATTCAAAAATATAACCCCCCAGTCACGCGAAACCCTACATTCGCGCAGCCCCCCCCAACTTCCTCTTCTCCCTCTATTCTTCGCCAACATCGCGCCACCACTCAGACGCCGCTGCCACCTACCCCCCTCCCTCCTTCCCTCTTCTTTCTTCCTCTTTCTTCTTTCTCCCTCCTCCTCCGCCACTGCTCCCCTCCGCGCCACCACCCACCGCCGCCAACCGTCCCAACCACGCAGCCTCCCACCACCACTCGCGACCCCCAACCCTCTCCCCTACTTCCCCCATTACCCTTCCCAAAGCCCCTACCCCCCTAACAGCAGCAACCGTCGTGCCCACCACCGCCAGCCGCCGCACCGGACGTCACCGCCACCACCCCAGCCACCTCTGTACCCCAACCTCCTTCTTTCGCCTTCCAGGTTCCGCAACACGCAATCCCTTTTATCCGTTCATAGTTTATTCTTATTTTTCCATTTTTGTTCATGTTAGGATAGTTAGATATGCATGTTGTAGTGGATTTTAGGTTGTTAGGTAACCTAGGATGTGGTTAGTGGATTTAGGTCTGTTTATTTGCACTGTTCTTGTTTCTATTTTATCAAATTTGCAAATTTGTTGCTGCTGTGATCTTGTTCATATGCTGTACTTTCCTGTATTTGCTGCTCTTTACATTGAACTTTCATGTTTATATTCCGTATATGTAATTGCAAGCTTTAATTTGGATTCATATGAACTGCTTGTTTGCTGTTTATTTTCCAGAAAAGTCCTATTTTAGCCGGAATGCTGCCCAAATTTCTGTGAAATATTTCTGTTCATGTCTTGGTTTTGGCATTTTCAACTGTGCTTTCCTATAATTTCACCAAACCAATTCATGAATGCTTAGGCATGCATTCTTATTTTCTTTGATCTCCTAGTTCATAAACTGCAATTTTGATGTTTGATTCCTATTTTTGCTTTCTTCCTCTCTATTTGAATCATCATCAAACTGTTTTACTTGTTTCAATATGAGTTACCTATAGCTTCTACCTGTGATTACTTGTTACTTGGTCTATTTTCATTATGCCTCTTACTTTAACCCATTTTTCACTAACTCACTAATTTTAAATCTAACCAACCTAACCTTTTCAAAACTTCTTTTCTTGCTTTTCTTTCACTTTCTTTTAACATTCTAACCCAGGCATGATGTTAATTTTTTCTATTTAACTTGCATTCAATTATATTTTGGATTGTGATTTCTTCTTTTCAGACTTTTCACTCATATACAATCCTAAATGCACATTCTACTTAACTCATATTCATTATCCTATTGCTCCTTTGCCACTTTGTATTTTCTTTGACTATTTGCCTATTTGCTTTCCTATTTTTATTCTATCCTGGCTTTCTATTTTTCAGGATGTCAGATTCCGAGAGACGGGGCAAAGGCAAGGCCACTACTGGCAAAAGGAAATGAGGCGAAGCCTCCGTGTCTATCATCGACCTCATGCACGACGCCTCCTTGTGGGAGAAAGCCTTTACCCCGCAGGAGAAGGCCGACTAGCTACTTCCCGCCACTGACCCAGTAAAGTTTGCAAACCGATACTGTGAGCTGAAGTATCCGGTGTTTGCAAACTCCAGGAACCAATACCTGGAGCGGACTTTGAAGATCCCAGAAGAACTTCAGCAATACACCTCTGATCAGATCAAACAACGAGGCTGGTTCTTTCTGGAGAGACCTCTGACTGAAGTTAATGCATCTTCGGTTAGGGAATTCTACTGCAACTACTTCAAAACATCCCTTGATGCAGTAAACCTCAGAGAGAAGTAGATATTGGTTACTGAGGAGGCAAAAAAAGAGGTTCTGAAACTTCTGCCTAAGACTGATCAGACAGATGGCTATCAGAAAGCTGAGGAGGATATGCGCTTCATAAAGTTTGACTGGGATGCAGTCAAGGCCCGGATTGCCCTTGACCCGTCCGTTCCTTGGATGATGGGTCAGAACACCACCATGCCCAAAGGGATCAAGCGGATTTACCTGAACGATGAGGCTCGGCTATGGCATCAGATCTTCAGCAGCTACATTATGCCGAGTACTCACGAGACTGAGATACCAGCCGCTATGATCACCCACCTTTTGTGTGTGATGGAGGGCAAGGACCTGTACCTACCACGCTTTATCCGGCACTACATGGCCAGGGTCCACGTCTGCGGCACTCTCCCCTTTCCCTATCTGGTTACACAGCTGGGCCGTCGAGCTGACGTGCCATGGGAGGATGCTGATGAGAGGCCACCTACTGCAGAGTGCAAGAAGCTTATCCCACACAGCAGGAACTTCCTGGCCTTGGGCTACAGACCCCCATTCCTGACTGCTACTGCTGATGATACAACTACACCATCTGCCGATCCCTCTTCCTCCACTGCTGCACCATCTACCCCTGCCACCACCACTGCACCTCCACCTGCCATAGAGCCTGTCTATCATCTGGTGCACCGCTTGTTTCGATGACTTGACCAGATGGAGCATCACAACAAGCGACGCTACGAGCACCTGAAGCTGATGATATGATCCGGCGACAGCCCCTCCGAGCCTGACACACCTTCTGAGGCATCTGAGGAGGAGGCGGATGCGCCCGAGGCAGAGACCCATCCCCAGGGAGAGGCGAAGCAGGCTGTCACCCAGCAGGCAGCACCCCAGCAGATCCAGGCTGTAGATCCTGAGATCCCCATTCAGACAGTCCCTCCTCTTCAGCAGCCGGACATTCAGCCAGCCACCACAGAGACACCAGCTACCATCCCTTCCAGTGATGACACCCCTTCACACCCTGCGTGAGTGAGCATCAGGAACGATGCTTCATTTTAAGTGTGGGGAGGTCGCCATCTCTAGCGTATTATTTTGGTGAACCACTACAGACTCTTTTTCTTTTATTTTAGATATTTTTCTGTATTTTTCTTTTTATTTTTTATTTTTATTTTCTGAGTACTTATACATTACTTTTATATATTTTTACTCTATTTCTGCATCTTGCACTTTAGTTCATATCTTAGTTATTTAGTTTAGTTTTCAATTCTAACTTATTAGTGGATTATTCAGTATAGTTTACCCTTTTTTTCATAAGATAGCTTAGTTTAAATTGAAAATATAAAAAGGAAGTAAGCTAGGAACTTGAACATAACAGATTTAAATCCATAAACCTTGTATATATAGCATTACATCATGTAGTTAAGTTAACAACACTTCATCAAGGAGAAACACTAGAACTTTAAAGCCATTCAATATAATTTTTACATTGAGAATAATGAGAATTTTTAACTAAACCTGCATGACATACATAAGTGATAAATGATTTTTAAGCTAGAGAACACATAGCCTGTGAGTTTTGAGCTTAATTGTATGGTTACATTCAAACCATAATTTTTATTCCTGTGTGTTCCGCCCTTCTTTTATATTATGGTATTCTTTACTTTGTTTTAATCTATATGTCCAATTATAGAATATAGAATATAGATACATACCAAAAGAATGATTGAGGCCATTATTTGATTTTACCTTATTTATCCCAAAAATAACCTACCTTGCACATCACCCTTGTTAGTCCCCTTGAGCCTTTAAACCCCTTTTTTTCTATTTAGCCACACTACTAGCCTTAAGCAGAAAAACAAAATAAAATCCCAAGTTGAATCCTTGGTTAGCTTAAGATAGAAAATTATGAATAGTTTAAAAGGTGGGAAACCTATTGGGAACATGGATGATAAAAACAAGAGGTAGAAAAATTGAAAAGGATAAAAATAACTCAAAATAAGAAATTTTGGGATGCATGCTCATGAGAAATCAAAGTGATTAAATTACCATGTGCATTTAAAAAAAAAGTTATTTTTCAGTATTTAATAAAGGGGATACAAAAAGAATTCCCCAAATGCAAAATAAAAGCAATGCACATAGGATAAAAAAAAATAAAAATAAAAATAAGAATTGAAACATGAGCATGTAACATCAAGTGGGAAAATATGGGAAAATAGGTAAAGAAGTTTTGTCTTACTAAGTATGTATGTTAGGTGAGATCTTAGTCTAATTAAGGATTCACTATTTAGCTCACTTAGCCTTATACATATATCCTTACCTTTACCTTGGCCCCATTACAACCTTAATTAAAGACCTCATGATTTTTGGTATGACTGTATTCTATAATTGTTGATTGGTTAGATGAAGAACAAAGTTATAGAAAGGAAGAATAAAAAGAGGAATAGAGTGATTAACCCAATAAACACTGAGTGGCTAGAGAGTAAACACAAATCCAGTGAAGGTTCAATAGCTCATTAACATTTATCTCTGTTTGAATTATCTAATTGTCTTGCAAGTTCATAAAATGCTTTTTCTCTCCTATCTCAACTGTAAAAGTGCTTATTGATTATCTAAGGCTTCGCTATATATATATATGACTCCTTGAGAATGTGAATTAATTTAACTACCTGTAAGCTTTATATATGAGTGAATAAATTAGAATTGCATGATGCATCATTCATTTAGGTAGTTGCATTTAGATTAGATTGCATTGCATGACATTCCATCACTTTAACCTTACTCATTACCTTGGAATTAGCATGAGGACATGCTATTGTTTAAGTGTGGGGAGGTTGATAAACCCATATTTTATGATGTATTTTGTGCTTAGTTTGAGTGATTTATTCAATCCTTCACCCACTTATTCATGTTAATTGCATGGTTTTACTTTTCCTTCCTTATTATGTGATGTATGTGAAAAACATGTTTCCTATGCTTTAAAATTAATTATTTCAATTACCTTTATTTCCATTCGATGCCGTGATTAGTGTGTTGAGTAGTTTCAGATCTTCTAAGGCAGGAATGACTCAAAGGATGGAAAGGAAACATACAAAAATGGAAGGAAAGCACAAAATGGAGTCCTTGAAGAAACTGATATCCACGCGATCGCATGGACGACACGATCGCGTGCCAAGCGCGAATCAGCAGCGACGCGGCCGCATGACTGACGTGACCGCGTGGCAAGGAAAAGCTCCGAATGACGCGACCACGTGACCCACGCGGACGCGTGACAGAGGCTACACACCAGAAATTGCAGAAAACGCTCATAGCGGATTCTGAAGCCCTTTTTGGCCCAAATCCAAGTCCAGAAGGCATAGACCAGAGGTTATGAAGTGAAGGAATGCATCCATTCAAGGAGAGCTCACCAATTTCCACTTCTCATGTTTTAGATCTAGTTTTGAGAGAGGTTCTCTCCTCTCTCTCTCTCTTAGGATTAGGATTTAGGACTTCTCTTAGTTTTAGGAGTAACTCTCAATCCCAGGTTCTTTATTTTTATTTATTCTTCCAATTTAGTGTATGAACTCTTCATGTTAGATTACAATTTCACTTATTAATGTTATTTGAGGTATTTCAATTCATGATTGGTTTCTTTAATTTATGTTATTGTTGCTTTACATCTGAAGGCATTTTTATTCCAGCAATTTTACTTTTTCCTCTTTTGGTTTTGGTTAAGAAAGCAGTAACTCAGGAGTTATCTTATCTCAACATAATTGATAACTGTTATCTTTGCTAATTGAATTAAACTTCAATAATCCCAACCTTTTCTTAGGAAATAAATAGGATTCGAAGATCAAGCCAATTAATCCCTTGACTTTCCTTTGCTTTAGTAAAGGTTGATTAAGTGGAATTAAGATTCGACTTTCATTGTTGTTGATAAGAATAACTAAGCCTGGAATTCCAATTTCTCATACCTTGCCAAAAGTTTGCTTTACAGTATTTGTTTATTTATTTTAATTGCTATTTAAATCAACTGTCATATTTATCCCTCATTCTTAAAACCCCTAATTCTACAATCTCCATAACCAATAATAAGAACATACTTTCCTGCAGTTCCTTGAGAAGACAACCCGAGGTTTGAATACTTCGGTTATCAATTTTTAAGGGGTTTGTTACTTGTGACAACCAAAATATTTGTACGAAGGAATTTCTGTCGGTTTAGAGACTATATCTACAATGCGAATATTTTTACGAAATTCTTTACTGGCAAAAAATCACAACGTCAGTGCCCTCCTGACATGTTCAATGAATGGGTACAGTTACACATTTTCTATGAAGGTTTTTCACAAGAGTCAAAGAAGGCCTTAGACCACTCTTCTGGAGTCTCTCTCAACAAGAAGAAGACAACTGAAGAGGCTATAGATGTTATAGAAATAGTGTCCAACAATGAATATTTCTATGCCTCCGATAGAAACCCAAGAAGGGTAATAATGGAGCTCAACCCTATGGATGCTCTGTTGGCTCAAAACAAAGTGATCACAGCTTAACTAGCAGCTCTAACCAAGCAAATAGAGAAGAATCAAGTCTCAGCCATCCAAGCCCAAGCACCTATGCAAGAAGAGAACACCCCAGAAGTTGAATGTGAATGGGAGCAAGCCAACTATGTGAACAACTCCTCCAGACCACCATATGACTGATGAGCGGATAATTTATACGCTTTTTGGCACTGTTTTTAGTATGTTTTTAGTATATTTTAGTCAGTTTTTATTATATTTTTATTAGTTTTTAAATAAAATTCACTTTTCTGGACTTTACTATGAGTTTGTGTGTTTTTATGTGATTTCAGGTATTTTCTGGCTGAAATTGAGGGACCTGAGCAAAAATCTGATTCAGAGGCTGAAAAAGGACTGCAGATGCTGTTGGATTCTGACCTCCCTGCACTCAAAGTGGATTTTCTGGAGCTATAAAAGCCCAATTGGCGCGCTCTCAATTGTGTTGGAAAGTAGACATCCTGGGCTTTCTAGCAATATATAATAGTTCATACTTTGCCTGAGATTTGATGGCCCAAACTGGCGTTCCATGTCAACTCAAGAATTCTGGCGTTTAACTCCAGAACTGGCACAAAAGCTGGAGTTAAACGCCCAAATTGGCACAAAAGCTGGCGTTTAACTCCAAGAATAGTCTCTACACATGAAAGCTTCAATGCTCAGCCCAAGCACACACCAAGTGGGCCCGGAAGAAGATTTCTGCATTAATTACTTATTTCTGTAAACCCTAGGCTACTAGTTCTTTATAAATAGGACCTTTTACTATTGTATTTTCATCTTGGTTCTTCTGGTTCCCTCCCTGGGGCCGAAGCCAATGACCTCCATTATCACTTTTGTATTTTCAACGGTGGAGTTTCTACACACCATAGATTAAGGTGTGGAGCTCTGCTGTTCTTCATGAATTAATACAAGTACTATTGTTTTTCTATTCAACTCAAGTCTATTTCTTCTCCAAGATATTCATTCGTACCCAAGAACATGATGAATGTGATGATTATGTGACACTCATCACCATTCTCACCTATGAATGCATGACTGACAACCACTTCCGTTCTACATGCAAACAAGCTTGAATGTGTATCTCTTGGGTTTCTAGTCTAAGATTGGAACCTTCGTGGTATAGGATAGAATTATTGGCGGCCATTCCTGAGATCCGAAAAGTCTAAACCTTGTCTGTGGTATTCCGAGTAGGATCTGAGAAGGGATGACTGTGATGAGCTTCAAACTCGCGAGTGTTGGGCGTGTGGCAGACGCAAAAGGATCAATGGATCCTATTCCAACATGATCGAGAACCGACAGATGATTAGCCGTGCGGTGACAGCGCATTTGGAACATTTTCACTGATAGGACGGGAAGTAGCCATTGACAACGGTGATGCCCAACATAAAGCTTGCCATGGAAAGGAGTATGAATGATTGGAAGAAGGCAATAGGAAAGCAGAGGTTCAGGAGGAACAAAGCATCTTCATACGCTTATCTGAAATTCCAACCAAAGAATTACATAAGTATCTCTATCTTTATTTTATGTTTTATTTATCTTTTAATTATTAATCCTCCATAACCATTTGAATCCGCCTGACTGAGATTTACAAGATAACCATAGCTTGCTTCAAGCCGACAGTCTCCGTGGGATCGACCCTTACTCACGTAAGGTATTACTTGGACAACCCAGTGTACTTGCTGGTTAGTTGTGCGGAATTGTGACAAAGTGTGATTCACGTTTGAGAGCTCCAAGTCTTTGGCACCATTGTTGATGATCACAATTTCGTGCACCAAGTTTTTGGCGCCGTTGCCGGGGATTGTTCGAGTTTGGACAACTGACGGTTCATCTTGTTGCTTAGATTAGGTAATTTTACTTTTTATTTTTTATTTTTGAAAATTTTTTTTAAAAAATACAAAAATTTTCTATTTTGTTCTTCAGAGTTTTTAAGAATAAATTCTAGAGTTTTATGATGATTTGTTGAAGTCTGGCTGGCTGTGAAGCCATGTCTAATCTTATTGGACCGAGGTTTCAACTTATCATCACTAGAGCTTGTTGATTTCTATCAATTCTGCTGTTGTTAGCAATGATCTGCTAAAGCTTGGCTGGCCATTGGCCATGTCTAGTATTTTGGACCAGAGCTTTCATTGAAAGCTTGGCTGGCTAGTAAGCCATGTCTAATTCCTGGACCGGAGTCTTAGACTAGCATTGCAATGATTCCTGAAACTCTTATTAAAAATTATGAACCCCTTTATTTTCTTCTCCACTCAATTTTCAAAAAATCACAAAAAAATTTATAAAATCATAAAAATCAAAAATATTTTATGTTTCTTGTTTGAGTCTAGTATCTAATTTTAAGTTTGGTGTAAATTGCATACCTATAATTTTCGAAAATTACATGCATTATGTTCTTCATTAATCTTCAAGTTGTTCTTGATGATTTCATTGCTCTGATCTTTAAATTCTCTTGTTTTATGTGTTTTGTTGTTTCTCTTATGCATTCTCAATTTGTTAGTGTCTCTTATATGAAAATTTTTAAGTTTGGTGTCCTACATGCATTGTTTCTTTGATTTGAGTTTCCTAAGATTAGTTGTATTTTGATTGTTTCTCATCATTGAAAAAATTCAAAAAAATTTTCAAAACTATGTCTTTTCAAGTCAATAATACAGAGAATTGAAGATTCAGAACATTTAGCAGAGGAATCAAACAGAAAAAGCTGGGCGTTCAAAACTCCCAGTGAAGAAGGAAAACTGGCGTTTAAACGCCAGCCAGGGTACCTGGCTGGGCGTTTAACGCCCAAAAAGGTAGCACTTTGGGCGTTAAACGCTAGAATGGATACCATTCTGGGCGTTTAATGCCAGGATGACACTAGAGGGAAGATTTTGTTTTTAATTCAAATCTTTTTCAAATTTTCATAATTTTTCAAAATCAAATCTTTTTCAAATCATATCTTTTCAATCATATCTCTTCAAAATCAATTTCTTTCCATTTTTTATTATTTTCGAAAATCCTTGCTACTATTAATGATTTACTTCAAAATTTTCAAGTTGTTACTTGCCTATTAAGAAAGGATCAAATTTTAAATTTTAAGAATCATATCTTTTAATTTCTTGTTAGTCAAGTAATCAACTTTAATTTTAAAACTTTCCTTTTAAAATTGATTTTCAATCATATCTTCTCAATCATATCTTTTCAATCACATCTTTTTCAAAATTAACTCTCAATCATATCTTTTTTATTTCTAATTTCAAAATCTTTTTCAAAAATCACTTAATTTCTTTCCTAATCTTAATTTTCGAAAATCTCAATCAAATTTTCAAATTTCTTTTTATTATTTCAAAATCTTTTTAATTAATTTTTGAAAATTCTTCCCCTCTTCTCACATCCTTCTATTTAAGGGACTAACACTCCTCCTCAAGGTGCAATTCAAACTCTATCTCCCTTGATAAGTTTGAATTCTCTCTTCTCTACCTGCTCCTTCTATTCTTCTTTTCCTCTGACACCTCAAGGAATCTCTATAGTGAGACATAGAGGATTCCATATTTTCTTCTCCTTTCTTTTCATATGATCAGGAGCAAGGACAAAGGCATACTTGTTCAAGCTGATCCTAAACCTGAAAGGACCTTGAAGAGAAAGCTAAGAGAAGCTAAAGCACAATTCTCTCTAAAGGGCCTAACAGAGCTTTTCAAGGAAGAAGAAGCCATGGCAGCCGAAAACAACAATGCCAACAATACAAGAAAGGTGCTTGGTGACTTTACTGCACCTACTCTCGACTTCTATGGGAGAAGCATCTCAATCCCTACCATTGGAGCAAACAAATTTGAGCTTAAGCCTCAATTAGTTTCTCTAATGCAACAGAATTGCAAGTTTCATGGACTTCCATTGGAAGATCCTCATCAGTTCTTAGCTGAATTCTTGTAAATCTGTGACACTGTCAAGACCAATGGGGTTGATCCCGAGGTCTACAAGCTTATGCTTTTTCCCTTTGCTGTAAGAGACAGAGCTAGGACATGGTTGGACTCACAACCTAAAGAAAGCCTGAACTCTTGGGAAAAGCTAGTCAATGCCTTCTTGGCAAAGTTCTTTCCACCTCAAAAACTGAGTAAGCTTAGAGTGGAAGTCCAAACCTTCAGACAAAAGGAAGGTGAATCCCTCTATGAAGCTTGGGAAAGATACAAGCAATTGATCAGAAGGTGCCCTTCTGACATGCTTTCAGAATGGAGCATCATAGGTATATTCTATGATGGTCTGTCTGAACTATCCAAGATGTCATTGGATAGCTCTGCTGGAGGATCTCTTCATCTGAAGAAGACGCATGCAGAAGCTCAGGAACTCATTGAAATGGTTGCAAATAACCAATTCATGTACACTTCTGAAAGGAATCCTGTGAATAATGGGACAACTCAGAAGAAGGGAGTTCTTGAGATTGATACTCTGAATGCCATATTGGCTCAGAATAAAATATGGACCCAACAAGTCAATATAATTTCTCAGAGTCTGTCTGGAATGCAAGCAGCAACAGGCAGTACTAAGGAAGCTTCCTCTGAAGAAGAAGCTTATGATCCTGAGAACCCAGCAATAGAAGAGGTGAATTACATGGGAGAACCCTATGGAAACACCTACAATCCTTCATAGAGAAATTATCCAAATCTCTCATGGAAGGATCAACAGAGGCCTCAACAAGGTTTCAACAACAATAATGGTGGAAGAAACAGGTTTAGCAATAGCAAGCCTTTTTCATCATCTTCTCAGCAACAGACAGAGAATTCTAAGCAAAGCCACTCTGACTTAGCAACCATTGTCTCTGATCTAATCAAAACCACTCAAAGTTTCATGACTGAAACAAGGTCCTCCATTAGAAATTTGGAGGCACAAGTGGGTCAGCTGAGTAAGAAAATTACTGAACTCCCTCCTAATACTCTCCCAAGCAATACAGAAGAGAATCCAAAGAGAGAGTGCAAGGCCATAAACACGTCTCACATGGCCGAACCTGGAGAGGAAGCATAAAGAGCTTCTCTCAATACAGAGTCAGACAGAGCCCCCACAGTCAAACTCTAAGTTTGGTGTTGGGAGGTTCCAACATTGCTCTAAACATCTGTGAGGCTCCAAGAGAGCCCACTGTCAAGCTATTGACATTAAAGAAGCGCTTGTTGGGAGGCAACCCAATCTTTACTGTTCTATGTTAAATTTCTATTTTCTTTTGTTATTTCATGTTTTCTTAGGTTGATGATCATGTGAAGTCACAAAAACAATTGAAAAAGCAAAAACAAAAGGAAAAATAGTATTAAAAATAGAACACCCTAGAGGAGAAACTTACTGGCATTTAAACGCTAGTAAGGGTAGCAGAATGGGTGTTAAACGCCCAGTCTGGCACCATTCTGGGCGTTTAACGCCAGGAATGGGCAAGAAGCTGGCATTAAACGCCAAAAATGGGCAGCAGCCTGGCGTTTAATGCCAGGATTGGCAGAAAGGGGCATTTTTGCATGCCACTTGGTGCAGGGATGAGATATCCTTGACACCTCAGGATCTGTGGACTCCACAGGATCCCCACCTACCCCACCTCTCTCTCTCTTCTTCACCCATTCACCAATCACCTCAATACCTCTTCCCCAAACACCCATCACCTATCAAATCCCACCATTCTCTTCACCACTCACATCCATCCTTCACAAAACCCTACCTACCTCACCATTTAAATTCAAACCACTTTCCCACCCAAACCCACCCATAATGGCCGAACCATTCCCCCCTCTCCACTCCTACATAAACCCATCTTCACTCCTTCATTTTCACACAACATGCACACTAATTCTCCCCCTTGGCCGAAACACTAAGCCCCCTCCATCTCCTCTATTTCTTCTTCTTCTACTCTCTTCTTTCTTCTTTTGCTCGAGGACGAGCAAACCTTCTAAGTTTGGTGTGGTAAAAGCTAAAGCTTTTTGTTTTTCCATAACCATTTATGGCACCAAAGGCCGGAGAAACCTCTAGAAAGAGGAAAGGGAAAGCAAAGGCTTCCACCTCCGAGTCATGGGAGATGGAGAGATTCCTCTCAAGGGTGCATCAAGACCACTTCTATGAAGTTGTGGCCAAGAAGAAGGTGATTGATAAACCCCGATTTTGTGGTTTATCTTGTGCTTATTTTGGGGGATTTTAACACCTTTTCTCACATTTATTCAATAAAATAGCATGGTTTTGTGTTCACTTCCCAATATTGCTCTATGATGTAAAACATGCTTATTTTGCCTTAAAATTGCCATATTTTAATCCTCTTCTATTGCCATTTGATGCCGTGATGTATTTTTTGAGTAATTTCAGGAATTATAGGGTAGGAATGACTTAGAAGAGAGGGAGAAAGCATGTACAAAAGGGAGGAACACGAAGAATTGAGATCTTTGGAAAAGCAGCATCGGCGCGCTCGCGCACTCCACGCGCACGCGTGGATGGGATTGGCTGGAAGCGGCGTGCGAGGATGGACGCATCCGCGCGAATCAGGAGAATCTTATCGACGCGCACGCGCACTTGGCGCGCACGCGTAGATCGTAAGAGCAATCGGCGCGCGCACACGCATGGAAAGCTGCACGTGACATCATTAAAGAAAATCGTGCCTGGCGATTTCTGAGGCTCATTAGGCCCAATTTCAAGCTGCTTCTTCATGGAAAAAGACCCAAGGATGCTAGGGGAAAGGGGAGATCACTCATTTTTACACTAGGACAAAATTTTTAGTAGTTTTTAGGGTTCTTTGGTTATTCTAGAGAGAGAAACCCTTGTTCCTCTCTAGAACTAGTTTTAATTTGATCTTCCCTTGTTGATTTGTGACTTGAATCTTGTTAATTACTAGTTTTAATTATTCAATTTGAGTTCCTTGTTACAATTTTGCTTATATCTTGTGATAGTATAGTTTATGAATTCTTGTCAATTCTCATTTTATACCCATTTCATGAATGTTGTGAATCTTGACTTGTTGATGTTACATTGATGATTTCCATGCTTAGCTTTGTTGTTTGGATGATTACATGTTGATAATTGTTAGTGGGTATTTGTAGAACTCAATTTAATTGCTATTTTGAACATGTCTTTTATTAGTGCTTACCAAGTGTTTGATGAATTATTTACTTTGAATATGGAGTAGTTCTTTTTCACTCTTGGCCTAAGTCAAGGGAATTGCGTAAACTTGAGTCATTGGGTCTAATGGATTTGATGATTCGGGAGCCCTAGGTGGTCAATTTGATACTCATTGATGCCAACCCACTACTAATCTAATTAGTAGGTAGGTTGGGACTTATGGGTTGATGTGATCAGGGCCATTTGACGTACTTCAAGTCTAGGAATAGATATCACGTACTTAAGACTTGAGAGTAGACTTAATGAGCTTGATTCCTTATAATTGTCACGGTATAGTTGTTAGACAAGGATGGTGACCCCAATTTTCGAGCCTAGCCAAGAGTTACCTTTATTTTTCATACTTGAAAATCAACTTTCTCAACCAATTGCTTTAGTTGTAGTTTCTTGTTTGGGACATAATGGAATTAAGTGGAATGTTGTTTATTCATTTAAGGTGCTTATGTTTTGTCTAGTTGATTGAATTAATTGTTGCATTTTGAGATTACTTGTTTGTTAGGATTCCCATTTATTTTCATGCTTATAACTCACAACCCTGGATTTCTAACCAATGTCGAAGCACATGATTGCCCATTCTTCGTGAGACGACCCGAGGTTGAATACTTCGGTTATTTCTATTGGGGTTGAACTTGTAACAACCAAATCCCTCTTTTAAATTTGACCCCCAAGGATTGTTGTTGGTAGAGCTATACTTACAACGCGGTTTCTTTTCTTGAAGAGAATCTTTACCAATACATCTTTGGGGTGCCTCTGTGGAAGGGGTGTGTCAAATTTTTGGCACCGTTGCCGGGGAATGGTTGCAACATATGCCTCGATATTGGTTATGTGAATATGTGAATATTGTAGATAGTTTACTTCTTTAATTACTTAACCATAGTTTAGATTTCCTTTACATTTATGCTATGACTTTCAAGTTTGATGACTCGGTCTCAACCGAACTCTAGCTTGGCCAATTTTGATCCCGAGATCGAAAGGACTTTATTACACACTCGGCAAGCTAGGCGACGGTTGGACTATACACCTAGTACTTCGGCCTCTCTTAAGGAAAACACCGAATCACTAGACGTTACCGAGAGCGACTTAGAGTCTGCTTCTTCCTATTCTTTTGTTGGCACTACTGATACATCTTTGTATCCTACAGGTGAGCCACATATGGTGGAACCACGCCGGATCACTTTGCATGAGCAAGGAGCTCCGGATATCATACTTCAACCGTTGCAAGCAAGGTATCCTAACCTTGATCCGAACTTTGAATTGAAGAGTAGCTTGATAAATCTACTTCCTAAGTTTCATGGGTTGCCGGGTCAAGACCCCATCCGACATTTGAAGGATTTTCAAGTTGCTTGTTCTACGGCTCGAAGGCATGGAGCCGATGAGGTAGCTATCATGGTTTTTTCCTTCCCATTGTCTCTTGAAGCGCAAGCAAAAACATGGTTCTATTCGCTACCGGATGAGATCGTGACTTATTGGGATTTCTTGAGAAGAGAGTTTCTTGATAAATTCTTTCCATCGGAGAAGACCGACTACATCCGGAAGGAGATTTCGGGCATAATGCAAAGAGACCAAGAGAGTTTGTACGAGTATTGGTCTCGGTTTAAGAGGTTATTGGAGTCGTGTCCACACCACGGAATGACCACTAACTTGCTCATTAGCTACTTTACCGGAGGTCTTTGTACGAAGGATAGAAGATTGCTCACCGCTTCTAGTGGTGGCTCCCTTTCGAAAAACAAGACGGAGGGAGAAGCTTGGGATTTGATAAAGAATGTTGCCGAATCCACACAACACACAAGAGTGAGGAGTAACCCCCTTAAGGGTGTGATAGAACCATCCCCTTCCGAATCAAGCTTAACCAAGGCACTTGGGGATATGACCACCATCCTTACACAAATTCAAAGGGATCAAAAGAAATACTACTCCATCAAAGCCATCCAAGCCCCACCTCCAGTTGCGCAACTTGAAGGCCCTCCTAGAATTTGTGGTTTGTGCTCTAGCACCAAACATTACACCGACCAATGCCATCAAATTCAAGAGGAACATGCTCTTGTGGTAGCTAATGTTTATTACAACAACCGTCCACCCTACCCTTCTCAAGGTCAAAACAATTACCATCAAGGTGGTAGTCAACATAAAGGGTAGAGAGATAATGCACAAAGAAGCAATCAAAACCAAAGATGGAACAACTCTCCTTCTCATCACAACAACAACCAATCTTCATCCCAATATCACCATAACAACACCAACTACCAAGCCAACCAAAGCCACTCCAACCAAACCCAAAACAACTACACCAAGTACCAAGTACCACATCATAGACAACAAAATCAAAACCCAACTCCTTCATCTTCCAACAACCAAGTTGAAGAGCTTAGAGCCGCTATAGAAAAGCGAGATAAAAGCAACAAGGCTCAATTTGATGCCTTGAGCACTCAATTGGCTAACCTCACCAACTTGCTTTCAAAGATGAACATGTCAAACCACCCGCCAAATTCCAATAACAACACCAACCAACCCTCAAGTTCTTCTAACCTTCCATCCCAACCCCAACCAAACCCAAAGGGCGGTCTCAACGCCATCACTCTAAGGTCGGGGACTACATTAGAGGAAATACCTCCAAGGGGAATGGAGGAGATTCATGAGAGAAAGGTAGTTGTTAAAGCTCCACATAAAGAAGAGGTGGTAGATAAGAGACATGAGGAAGAAGGAGTGAACCTCAAGGAGCCCAAGAGGAAAGCTATAGTGGATGAGTCCGTTCCTATTCCATTCCCTTCCATGGTGAAGAAAGCAAAGAAGACACTAGAATTTGATTTGAACATGCTTCAAGTGTTCAAAAAAGTTGAGGTAACTATACCGCTCCTTGATGCTTTTCAACAAATTCCAAAGTATGCAAAATTTTTGAAGGACTTGTGCACACACAAAGATAGGATAGGAGAATTGGAGACATTATCCTTGGGTAGTTCAATCTCTTCCTTGATGGAACCTATTCCGAGAAAATGTGGTGACCCGGGATCATGATTAGTGTCTTATTGTATTGGTGGATACACTTTTCATGATTGTATATGTGACTTGGGAGCTTGTGTCAGCATCATGCCGCTTTCTATCTATGTGCGGTTGGATTTAGCTCCATTGAAGAAGTCGGCGGCAAGGTTTGCCTTAGCCGATAAAAGTGTGATCACAGTGATGGGAATAGCGGAAGATGTACTTGTGGCAATTAAGGATTTGGTCTTTCCGGTTGACTTCTACATCCTTGAAATGCCCCCAACAAAAAATAGAAGCTCATCCTCCGTTCTACTTGGTAGACCCTTCCTCAAAACCTCCAAATTCAAGCTAGACGCCTTCACTGATATATATTCCTTTGGGGTTGGAGACAAGACTATCAAGTTCAATTTAGAGGAAGCCATGAAACATCCTCCCGAAGAACATTCTATGCTCCGATGCGATGTAATTGATGAAGTGGTAGCAGAAGTGCAAGAGGAAAACCATGACAAGTTATGCTATCCCACTGTTGAGGAGAAGAATGACCAAGAGGATGAACAAGAAGAAGAAATTGTCAAGAATGAGTCCCATGAGCTTGATAAAAAGGAACCTCATCTTGAGGTAACAAAGGAACTGAAGCCCCTTCTCTCTCACCTGAAATATGCATTCCTAGAGGACAACTCAGGGTTTCCAGTCATCATTGCCAATGAGCTCTCAAGTGAAGAAGAGGAAAAGCTCCTAGACGTTCTAAGAAAGTACAAGAAAGCAATAGGATGGAGCCTAGCGGATATTGTGGGAATTGACCCTCGCAAGTGCATGCATAGAATATTTCTCCAAGTTGGAGCCAAGCCGGTTAGGCAACCGCAATGGAGGCTCAACCCAACCATCCTTGATGTAGTGAAGAAAGAGGTCACTCGATTACTGGATGCGGACATCATATACCCAATTTTCGACAGTGAGTGGGTGAGCCCGGTCCAGGTTGTTCCCAAGAAGTCAGGCATCACAATGGTCAAGAAGGACGTCGGTGAAATGGTTACTAAAAGGGTACAAAATACGTGGCGAGTATGTATTGACTACAGAAGATTGAACGCCGCCACACGAAAGGACCATTACCCCCTACCTTTCATTGATCAGATGCTAGACCGCTTGGCAGGTAAATCTCACTACTGCTTTCTTGATGGATTTACTGGGTATTTTCAGATACATATTGCTCCTGAAGATCAGGAGAAGACCACGTTTACATGTCCGTTTGGCACCTTTGCCTATAAAAGGATGCCATTTGGACTATGTAACGCACCCGCTACCTTTCAGCAGTGCATGACGAGCGTCTTCTCCGATCTAATGGAGAATTGTCTAGAAATTTTTATGGACGACTTCAGCATTTATGGTGTCTCATTCGATTGTTGTTTAGAGAGCTTGGCCAAGGTCCTAGCTAGATGTGTTGACACTAACCTTGTCTTAAATTTTGAAAAATGTCACTTTATGGTACGACAAGGCATAGTGTTAGGACATGTAGTCTCTAGTGAAGTCATTTCTGTGGACCCGGCCAAGGTCAATGTTATTACTACTTTGCCTCACCCCTCATCCGTGAGGGAGGTCCGCTCGTTTTTGGGACACGCAGGATTTACAGGCACTTTATCAAGGACTTCAGCAAGATTGCTTTGCCATTGTCACGCCTACTCCAAAAAGATGTGAATTTTGAGTTCGACAGTGAGTGTGTGAAAGCATTTGAAGATTTAAGGAAAGTTCTCACTATAGCACCGATTGTGCGAGGCCCCAATTGGACGTTGCCATTCGAGATAATGTGTGATGCGTCAAACTATGCTGTAGGTGCCGCGCTTGCACAGCGCGAGGGTAAACTTCCTTATGTCATTGCTTACTCTTCTAAGACACTAGATGCAGCACAATCCAACTATACCACTACTGAAAAAGAACTCTTAGCCATTGTTCATGCTTTAGATAAATTCAGATCTTATTTGCTAGGTTCAAAGATAATGGTATACACGGATCATGCAGCTTTAAAGTACTTATTGACAAAGAATGAGTCAAAGCCTAGACTCATACGTTGGATCTTGCTTTTGCAAGAATTTGACATTGAGATTAGGGACCGGAGTGGATCTCAAAACCTGGTTGCGGATCATTTAAGCCGCATTGAGAATTTAAAAACTGATCCATTTCTGATCAATGACTCATTCCCATTGGATAGTTTGCATGCTGTGTCGGATAGCCTTCCTTGGTTTGCCCCAATGGCAAACTACTTGATTGCAAGAATCTTCCCTCCCAACCTTTCAAAAAACCAAAGGGACAAGTTGAGGAGTGATTCCAAATACTATATTTGGGATGACCCTCACTTATGGAAGAGAGGTGTGGACCAAGTAATCCGAAGGTGTGTCCCGGAATCCAAATTCCAACCAATTCTTGAAGCTTGCCATTCATCCGAATGTGGTGGCCACTTTGGCCCACAAAGGACCGCTAAAAAAGTGTTGGATTGTGGATTCTGGAGGCCAACCTTATTCAAGGATGCTAACCGGTTATGTATGTCTTGCCATCAGTGTCAGAAGTAAGGAAACGCATCCCAAAGGGATGAAATGCCTCAGCAACCTATGTTGTTCTGCGAGATATTTGATGTATAGGGCATTGACTTTATGGGACCATTTTCCAACTCTAGTGGGTATCTGTATATTCTGTTGGCGGTTGACTACGTGTCAAAGTGGGTAGAGGCCATGCCTACCCGCCTTGATGACGCGAATACAGTTGTCTCTTTCATACAGAATCATATTGTGTGCCGTTATGGGTCACCACGAGCAATCGTGAGCGACCAAGGATCCCACTTTTGTAACAGGAAAGTAGAAGCATTGCTCAAGCGCTATGGAGTGGCGCATAAGGTTGCTACTGCTTATCATCCGCAAACAAATGGGCAAGCGGAAGTGTCCAACTGGGAAATCAAGAGAATCTTGGGAAAAGTGGTCAATCCACAAAGAAAAGATTGGAGCCTCCGGTTAGGGGATGCACTATAGGCATATAGGACGGCCTACAAGACCCCGATAGGGATGAGCCCTTTCCGGATCGTCTATGGTAAGGCGTGCCATCTTCCGGTGGAGATTGAGCATTGAGCCTGTTGGGCGGTAAAGCAGTGCAACATGGATCTAGCCAAGGCGGGTGAAGCTAGGAAGCTACAACTAGAGGAGCTTGAATGCTTGAGGAATGAGTCATATGAGAATGCCCGAATCTACAAAGAAAAGACTAAAGCATTCCATGACCATCACATTCGGAGGAAGGACTTTCAAGAGGGAGATGACGTCCTCCTCTACAACTCAAGGCTCCGATTTATGCCTGGCAAGCTCCGCTCTAGATGGGAAGGACCTTTCAAGGTGAAGGAGATGAAGCCCTACGGAGTGGTGGAATTGTTTGATCCCAAAAGTGAAGCAACTTTCAAGGTGAATGGACATAGAGTGAAGAAATATCATGGTTGCAAGCCTCCAAGGGAGCTAGAGGTGTACATATTGGAGGATGCACCAAGAAGAGAGGAAGCTTAAGAAAAGGACCGTCCAACTTAAGGACGTTAAAGAAAAGTGCTTGGTGGGAGGCACCCCACCATGGTAAGATCTTCCTTGTTTATACCATCTTCTTAGTATTTTTGGTTTCTTGTGAATTTTAGGATCTTTTGTTGATTGATTGAGTGCATAGGGATGTTAGTTTTGCTGATTTTATTGGGTAGAAAAAAAATGTTCTTGTAGATAGGTTGTGCAAAAGTGAAGAAAACAACAATTTGTCTTTGAAAAAGAGCACCGACACGCCAGCGCACAGTGCGCGCACGCGCCGGTAGCAATTCCCAACTCTTGGGACAATTACCCAAGAGTTATGCCCACTTCATGCCCAAGTCGCGCCAGGCACTCATGCGTCCGCGTACATGCCGCCTGCGCGCACTCTGGAAATTTACCCATCGACGCGCTAGCGCACGGTGCGCGTGCGCGCCAATGGCGAGTATGACTTCTCTGGTACAAAAACAAGAGAGTTGTGCCATAATTGGGCCAACCTTGTGCCAGAACATATGCGTCTGCGCGTAGTGCGCATCCGCGCCAGTGGTGAAACACCTCAAGCACGCGTCCGCGCAGGGTGCAGGCGCAATGACTCACTCTGGTACAAAAACCAGAGACTTGTGATAACTTTGTGCTACTTTTGTGCCTGAGGCACAACCTCTATTGCGCGTGCGCGCCACTGACGCGCCCGCGCCATCTGCTATCACTCTCACCGACGCGCCAGCGCACCTTGCGCGCGCGCGCCGGTTGCGCGAGTCAATTTAAGACCTTCGCACCTTGCCCTTTTTTTTTTCTTTCTTTCAACCCCTTCTCTTCTTTAGTTTCTTTCTCCTCTCAAACCATCACTTCCCTTCCCTTCTTCTTCTTCCACAACCCACCACCATTGTCTCCGGCCACTCACCGGTGACAACCACCCTTTCCCGGTTGCGCTACACTTCTCCTATTTTCTCTCTCATCTTCACAAAAGAAGATTCAACCTTGCTTTTTCATACTCATCAAGGTTTAGCTTCTTCCATTTCTTTACTTCGATTTTTTTTCCTTACATTATTTCTTCTAATTAGATACATCTTATTGCCTTACTTAGTTTCCCTTTTACTTAATGATGATGTTTCTTGTTTTTGTTTGCTTACTCTTCCTTTATTTCTCCATGGATGTTGAACTTGAGCTTAATTTGCATTACTAGATCTTTTGTCACTCTTTTACCATTGTGTGATGTTTATGTGATGATTGATGTTCCATTTTGGGCTTTGCATTGGTTTAGTATCTCATAATTGCTCATTGCTTGAAATTCACACATCCCATTTTGGCTCAATTTAGCCATGTACTTTTCAATTGTTGCTCCTTCCTCATTCACTTGCTTTCTCTTAAATGCATTGAGCCTAACTTGTGTGCTTGTAGTTGATACTTACCAGTTAAACATTCATTGAATATGACTTGCTCTTTATTATGGATGCTTGAGACCACTCTTCTCATGCCATTGCATGCATCATTCCCTCTTGCATCCCATGCCAAGTGTTATGACCCTTGCTTTTACACCTACCACGGGCATTACAATTCACTTGCATGTCTTTTGTCAAATTGATTTTTGGGTATACTGTTTTCCTTCTTTCTCTCCCTTTTTAGGATGGCCACCAAGAAAGGCAAGGAGATAGCTCCAAGGAAATCGGCCGCAAAGAGGGCACCCCAAAAATCAAATTCTAAGGCGCGTTCTTCAATAGGAGCCAAAGCCCTGTCAAAGAAAGGGAAGACACCCGCTCCTATTGATGAGAATGACAAGGGCAAACCGGCAAGAGACTCTTCAAGGTTCCCCAACCGCTTCTGTGAAATTAAGTTCCCTTCCATAGCCGTAAGAAACTATCACCCTGAGCATCTACTAGCTCCGCCGGACAAGGTTGCTCCTTATATTCTGCCCCGCATTGAACACCGAGGATGGGAGTCTCTCTTGAGGAAACCAAAGGAAATCAACCTCTCTTGGGTGGAAGAATTTTATACTAACTACCACCTTTCCTCTCTTCAATCGATATACATGTGCTGGAAGCAAGTCCCAGTTTCAGAAGAGGCTATTCAGCAAGTGCTTAATGTTCTACCAGTGCCAAGTGACATGGATGGCTACCAAGAAGTCTTATGTCAGCGGGAGGAGTATGGATTCAATTGGGACTCGATCCTCCGAGTCATTGCTGAGCCAGAAGCTTCTTGGATCCAAGGTTGACTGCGGATGAGGCCCAAGAGTATTGACGCTCGCTTCCTCACTGTGGAAGCTAGAGCTTGGGCCCAAATCCTATCCCACTATGTGTTGCCTAGCAACCACAAGTCGTCCATCACGGCGGACCTTGCCTTGCTTGTGTGGTGTGTTCTCACGGAGAAGCTGGTGAACATTCCACCTCTTGTCAAGCAAGTAATGAGTCAAGTTCACGACCGGGGTAATTTGCCATTTCCAGCGTTGGTGTCTGACTTAATTGCTGTTGCGGGTGTTTCTTGGGAAGCCAAAGATAAGAGGATTATGATTCCGGCTAAGGGCGATGTAGTCCCAAGCGGAAAATACTTACACCTTCCCATGAACAAACCAAGCCTCGACATGGCCTCGCCACTCCTTTTTCCTTCTAGCTCATCATCACCACCACTGCGATCCACACAGCAAAGGATAGAAGATCTTCACCGGAAGCTTGATAGATATGAGCGGTGCAACCACCGCCGCTATACTTACATCAAGACAATTCTGGGTTTTGTTGCCCCTAGCATGGAGGAACCCAAAATATTCACATCCACCTCAAACCCAACTGATGGGAGTTCTGATGAAAGGGATAGTGAAGGCTCCGGTCCCGACCATCCCTTGCGTATCATTCGTAGCACGGAAGACCGGGTTAAATTCTAAAGTGTGGGGAGGTCGTCCGACCGATCTCCATGGGTAACACTCTCTTCTCCTCAATACCCATGGATTTATTTTTCTCTGTTTATATATTGCATGTGTAGTTAGTCTTGCTTGTAAATACTCTTTGCATGATGGTTAGTTTCTATAGAGTTACTTGGTCAAAACAATAACTTTCTTTCCAAGAAACTGTGTTCTGGGTGACCTACCAAAAAAAAATTTTTGTAGTAAACTTGCTTTAAGAATGTATTTTGGAACATAGTAATTGAGTTAAGAACACAAGCATGAAAGTTTTGAGCCTATTGCATGGTTACATCTTTTAACCATTATTTCCATTCTTGTGTGCATATCTCTCTCTCTATGAGTGTGATCCTTGCTTTGTCTGATTCTATATGTCCATTGCTTTATGTATGAATGCATTTACATGATTGAGGCCATCATTTCAAAAGTCACTTTTCCCAAATAGCCTTAACCCTTATATCTACCATTGCTAACCAATTTTGAGCCTTTGATAAATCCTCTTGTTCTTAAATAGAGCTCATCAACAACCCTAAGTGAAAAACCATGAATGTCCTTGAATTTGAATCCTTGATTGGCTTAGGTGAGTTAGGATGTGTATCATTCAAATAGGAGGGTATACTTGGGAAATTCGGGTAGATATATAGGCATGTAATTGTAGTGTAATTGAAGATTCTAGGATTTTGGGAACATACTCATGTGTTAAATGATTACACCATATGCATTGATACTTTGGTTCACAAAGAAATCCCAAGAAAAGGGGATACATAGATATATATATATATATGAAAAAAATAATAATAATTAAAAGAGAGAGAAAGCAATGAAGGGGACAAAGACGCCCCAAGATAAAGTAATAAAAACAACGCATACGGATGTGAATTGAAAGGGATGCATGAGTATGCAAAAAGAGTAAAACTAAAGGGTAGCTAGGAATATATTGTAGTTATATAGGTTGTTCTATGTGTCTAGTGGATCCTAGGTTGATCAAGGACTCAAATTTTGAACCCACTTGGCCATATACATCCTTACCTTCACCCTAGTCCCATTACAACCCATGAATAAGACCTCATGATACTTGTAAGCATGCATTAAGTAATTGTTGATTGATTAGATGAAAGACAAATCTTGGAAAGCATGATTAGGAGGAGATTGAGTGACGAACCCTATACACTTGAGCGAATAGAGCGGATACACTTCCGGTGAGGGTTTGATGCTCAATGCTTGTTCCCGGCTTTCACAAGCGTTCGTTCAGCAAGCCGTATGCACTCTTTAGTGATATTCAATTTGGTAGGACTAATGAATTGCATACCATTTTCACCCTATATGCTCACAGGTATTCTTGAAGGATAGAATCACTCTTGACCAAGTATATAGATGATTTTACATTAGTTGCACGCATCCACTTACTTAGTTTGCATTTCATAAACCCTTTTTCACCATGATCCTTGGTCTTTTCTTTTTATTTTAAGCATGAGGACATGCTTGGTTTAAGAGTGGGGATATTGGATAAACCCCGATTTTGTGGTTTATCTTGTGCGTATTTTGGAGGATTTTATCACTTTTTCTCACATTTATTCAATAAAATAGCATGGTTTTGTGTTCACTTTCCAATATTGCTCTAAGATGTAAAACATGCTTATTTTGCCTTAAAACTGCCATATTTTAATCCACTTCTATTGCCATTCGATGCCGTGATGTATTTGTTGAGTAATTTTAGGAATTATGGGGTAGGAATGACTTAGAAGAGAGGGAGAAAGCATGTACAAAAGGGAGGAACATGAAGAATTGAGATCTTTGGAAAAGCAGCATCGGCGCGCTAGCGCACTCCACGCGTACGCGTGGATGGGATTGGCAGGAAGCGGCGCGCGAGGATGGACGCATCTGCGCGAATCAGTAGAATCTTATCGACGCGCAGGCGCACTTGGCGCGCACGCGTAGATCGTAAGAGCAATCGGCGCGCGTGCACGCATGGCGCGCACGCGTGGAAGGCTGCACGTCACCTCATTAAAGGAAATCGTGCCTGGAAATTTATGAGGCTCATTAGGCCCAATTTCAAGCTGCTTCTGCATGGAAAAAGACCCAAGGGTGCTAGGGGGAAAGGGGGGATCACTCATTTTTACACTAGGACAAAATTTTTAGTAGTTTTTGGGGTTCTTTGGTTATTCTAGAGAGAGAAACCCTTGTTCCTCTCTAGATCTAGTTTTAATTTGATCTTCCCTTGTTGATTTGTGACTTGAATCTTGTTAATTACTAGTTTTAATTGTTCAATTTGAATTCCTTGTTACAATTTTGCTTATATCTTGTGATAGTATAGTATATGAATTCTTGTCAATTCTCATTTTATACCCATTTCACAAATGTTGTGAATCTTGACTTGTTGATGTTACATTGATGATTTTCATGCTTAGCTTTGTTGTTTGGATTATTACATGTTGATAATTGTTAGTGGGTATTTGTAGAACTCAATTTAATTGCTATTTTGAACATGTCTTTTATTAGTGCTTACCAAGTGTTTGATGAATTGTTTACTTTGATTATGGAGTAGTTCTTTTTCACTCTTGGCCTAAGTCAAGGAAATTGGATAAACTTGAGTCATTGGGTCTAATGGATTTGATGATTCGGGAGCCCTAGGTGGTCAATTTGATACTCATTGACGCCAACCTACTACTAATCTAATTAGTAGGTAGGTTGGGGCTTATGGGTTGATGTGATCAGGGCCATTTGACGTACTTCAAGTCTAGGAGTAGATATCACGTACTTAAGACTTGAGAGTAGACTTAATGAGCTTGGTTCCTTATAATTGTCAAGGTATAGTTGTTAGACAAGGATGGTGACCCCAATTCCCGAGCCTAGCCAAGAGTTACCTTTATTATTCATACTTGAAAATCAACTTTCTCAACCAGTTGCTTTAGTTGTAGTTTCTTGTTTGGGACATAATGGAATTAAGTGGAATGTTGTTTATTCATTTAAGGTGCTTATGTTTTGTCTAGTTGATTGAATTAATTGTTGCATTTTGAGATTACTTATTTGTTAGGATTCCCATTTATTTTCATGCTTATAACTCACAACCCCGGATTTCTAACCAATGTCGAAGCACATGATTGCCCATTCTTCGTGAGACGACCCGAGGTTGAATACTTCGGTTATTTCTATTGGGGTTGAACTTGTAACAACCAAATCCCTCTTTTAAATTTGACCCCCGAGGATTGTTGTTGGTAGAGCTATACTTACAACGCGGTTTCTTTTCTTGAAGAGAATCTTTACCAATACATTTTTGGGGTACCTCTGTGGAAGGGGTATGTCAGTAAGGGCGAATATCCGGAGATCCGACATGAGATCCGAAGAAGAGGTTGGGAAGTTCTCACCAACCCCATTCAACAAGTCGGAATCTTAATGGTTCAAGAGTTCTATGCCAATGTATGGATCACCAAGAACCATGATCAAAGTGTGAACCCGGACCCTAAAAACTGGCTTACAATGGTCCGAGGGAAATACTTGGGTTTTAGTCCAGAAAATGTAAGGTTGGCATTCAACTTGCCCATGATGCAAGGAGATGCACACCCCTACACTAGAAAGGTCAACTTTGATCAAAGGTTGGACCAAGTCCTCATAGACATCTGTGAAGAGGGTGCTCAATGGAAGAGAGATTCAAGAGGGAAGCTGGTTCAACTAAGAAGGCATGACATCAAGCCCGTGGCTAGGGGATGGTTAGAGTTTATCCAACGCTCAATCATTCCCACTAGCAACCGGTCTGAAGTTACTATAGTTCGAGCCATCATGATTCATAGCATCATGATTAGAGAGAAAGTAGAAGTTTATGAGGTTATATCCCAAGAACTCTACAAAGTGGCGGATAAGTCCTCTACTGTAGCAAGGTTATCCTTCCCTCACCTCATTTGTCACCTTTCCATTTCAGTTGGAATTGACATAGAGGAAGACATTCTCATTGATGAGGACAAGTCCATCACTAAGAGCAAATCAGAGAACCTCACTAAGAGCATGAGGAATTTCCTCATCATGAAATCCCTGAGATGCCTCAAGGGATGCAATTTCCTCCACAAAACTATTGGGAGCAAATCAACACCTCCCTAGGAGAATTAAGCTCCAACATGGGACAACTAAGGGTGGAGCACCAAGAGCATTCCATCCTCCTCCATGAAATTAGAGAAGACCAAAGAACCATGAGAGAGGAGCAACAAAGGCAAGGAAGAGACATTGAGGAGCTCAAGCACTCCATAAGATCTTCAAGAGGAAGAACAAGTCGCCATCACTAAGGTGGACCCGTTCTTTAATCTCCTTATTCTTTATTTTCTGTTTTTCGAAAATTATGCTTTATGTTTATTTATGTTTGTGTCTTTATTACATGATCACTAGTGTCTAAGTGCCTATGCCTTAAAGCAATGAAAATGAATCCATCACCTTTCTTAAATGAAAAATGTTTTTAATTGAAAAAAAAAGAAGTGCATGAATTTCAAATTTTATAACAGTTTAGTTACTTTGATGTGGTGGCAATACTATTGTTTTTCTGAATAAATGCTTGAACAGTGCATATTTTTGAATTTGTTGTTTAAACAATGTTAAAATTGTTGGCTCTTGAAAGAATAATGAAAAAGGAGAAATGTTGTTGATGATATGAAAAATCATAAAAATGATTCTTGAAGCAAGAAAAAGCAGTGAATAGCAAAGCTTGCAGAAAAAAAGAGTAAAAAAAATGCGAAAAAAAAGAGAGAGAGAAAAAGCAAGCAGAAAAAGCCAATAGCCCTTAAAACCAAAAGGCAAGGGTAAAATAAAAAAGGGATCCAAGGCTTTGAGCATCAGCGGATAGGAGGACCCACAGGAATAAAATCCTGGCCTAAGCGGCTAAACCAAGCTGTTCCTAACCATGTGCTTGTGGCGTGAAGGTGTCAAGTGAAAACTTGAGACTGAGCGGTTAAAGTCGTGGTCCAAAAGCAAAAAGAGTGTGCTTAAGAGCTCTGGACACCTCTAATTGGGGACTTTAGCAAAGCTGAGTCACAATCTGAAAAGGTTCACCCAGTTATGTGTCTATGGCATTTATGTATCCGGTGGTAATACTGGAAAACAAAATGCTTTGGGTCACGGCCAAGACTCATAAAGTAGCTGTGTTCAAGAATCAATATACTTAACTAGGAGAATCAATAACACTGATGACAAGTCATCTTAGCCTAGTTTCACTAGCCTTTTTCTTTTGTTTTCAATTAAATTATGCACTTTCTTGAGCCATAAGCAAGCCAATTGGGTAGATTTTCATGCTTCCTTTGATTTAATCAACCATGTATGAATTCATGCTATTTCATGAGGTTTTATGCTATAATTATCACATATTATGAAAGAATGAATATCTCATGATTTTGAGCATAGCTTTGATGTGTTTGGTTGATTAATGATAGGTGAAGAAAGCTTGGAGAAAGGTTGAAGCAAGAAGGAATGGCTAGGAGGAAGAGAGGACAAAAAGTTTGAGCAAAAGTTTGCCTCAAACTTTAGCTCAAACTTTTGGAATAAGTGAAAATAAACCAGGGAGCAAAAAGCTGGACCAAAAGTTTGCCTCAAACTTTTGTGCAAACTTTTGGGCAAAAAGCTGGAGCAAAAGTTTGCCTCAAACTTTTTGGCAAACTTTTGGCATCACAAATCAACACCCTGGAGAGCAAAAGTTTGCGCCAACGTTTGCCTCAAACTTTTTGGCAAACGTTGGCGCATGAACAACACACCCTGGAGAGCAAAAGTTTGCGCCAACGTTTGCCTCTAACTTTTTGGCAAACGTTGGCGCCATGAGTGTGCAAGGGGAGGCCAACGTTGGAGCAAAAGTTTGACCCCAAACTTTTGCCCCAACGTTGGTATCAGCAAAAGAGGGTGGCTGATGTGAAAAGTTTGAGTAAAAGTTTGCCTCAAACTTTTACTCAAACTTTTACTCAAGCTTTCATGATTCCAAACCCGGTTCAATTCGGTTCTTCTCCAAACTCCAAGAGCAATCAACCAAGGCCTCTATCAACCCAATTCCATCAAGAGCAAAGGCCCAATTGAAGGCTTGAAGACCATTTGAAGAAAGTGTATAAATAGCATAGGATTTAAGTTTTTAGGGGAGCTTTCCTTTTAGTTTTCATAGAGAGTTTTCGGAGAGCTTTTGGTGTTGAGAGAATTTTAATTTCTAAGTCTCGGGGAAGGAGAATTGAATTCCCTTCCTCTTAGTTTTCTTGCTTTCAATTTCAATTACACTTATCTTGGATCTTGGGTTGGAGAATTGAAGGAATTCTGTTTCAATCTCATCCTGAGATCTCTTTGTTGAATTCTACTGCACAATTGAATTTAAATTTCTGTTAATTGCTTCTTCATCTACTTTCTTTGCAATTTACATTTCCTTTGCAATTGTTCTTGTTGGATTTAGGAAGGCATTGAGATCTAGACTTGGTTATCTAGTCTCTTGAGTCCTGAGATCTGAATTCTCATTTTACTTTCTCTGTTTAACACTTTTCATGCTCATTTACAATTCTGTTTTTAGATCCGGTTCAATCCAAGTCATCTTCTATTTCTCTGTTTGTTGAATTTTACCTTTCCTTGTTTAATTTCTGCAAATCCAATTCCCAATTCCCTTTACAATTCAAGCCATTTACATTTCTTGCACTTTAAGATTCTGCAATTTACATTTCTTGCGTTCTAAGTTTCTGCCATTTAATTTCTTGTTCTTTAAGATTCAGCACTTTAAATTTCAGTTCTCTTTACTTTCATGCAATTTACCCACTCCCTTTACTTTCTCTACAATTTAAATTCTGCAAATCACAAATCTCTCAACCAAATCTTGATTCGCTTGACTAAATCAACCACTAAGCTAAAATTGCTCAATCCTTCAATCCCTGTGGGATCGACCTCACTCCCGTGAGTTATTATTACTTGATGCGACCCGGTGCACTTGCCGGTTAGTTTTGGGTGTTTTGGAGAAATTCGTTTTTCCACAAAAATACCCATCAAGTTTTTGGCGCCGTTGCCGGGGATTGATTAGATTGACAATGATTAAGTGAAGTGGAGATCTAGATCAAGCACTTTTTCTTTTTCTGTCCTTTAATTTTCAATTAACCCACTAACTGTTTGAATTTTTGCTTAAGCTATCTAAAGCTTCATTCTAGCAGTAGATTGAAGTGTCACTGGTTTGTGTGTTTCTTATGTTTTGCTTGTATGTCAGGTACAAGAAGAACCACACCCACCTTTCATGAACAAGACGAAAGAACTCTCAGGAGGTTAAGAAGAGCTGAAAGAGGGAAAAATATTATTGGAGAAGAGGAATCAGAAGAAGAATTCCAAGATATGGAGGAACATTCAACCAATCCACCTGGTGGAGCAGACAACAACAATAACAACCACCCCAGAGGAGAGTTTTGGCCTCCTATACCTTTGCAAATGCTAGACATTGTGGAAGCAGCATTCTCACCCCTAATGTCAATGCAAATAACTTTGAATTGAAGCCACAACTCATTACATTGGTCTAAAACAACTGCTCGTTTGGGGGAGGACCATTGGAGGATCCAAATTAACATCTATCTACCTTCTTAAGGATTTGTGACACTGTCAAGTCCAATGGCGTGAATCCTAAGACCTACAAGCTTCTGCTATTCCCGTTCTCATTAAGGGACAAGGCCGCACAGTGGCTTGAAACTTTTCCTCAAGGAAGCATCACTAGCTGGGATGACTTGGTGACTAAATTTCTAGCCAAATTCTATCCACCACAAAGAGTCATCAGGCTGAAAACTGAGGTGCAAACATTCACACAATTGGATGCTGAAAATCTGTATGAAGCATGGGAGAGATACAAGGCTCTGCTGAGGAAATGTCCACCAGAAATGTTCACTGAGTGGGACAAGCTACAGAACTTCTATGAAGGACTCACTCTAAAGGCTCAAGAATCACTTGACCACTCAGCTGGAGGATCATTGCAACTGATGAAAACAGCAGAAGAAGCTCAAAATCTTATTAACATGGTGTCCAACAATCAATATTTCTTTGCTCACCAAAGAAATCGCCAAACATCACAAAGGAGAGGAGTAATGGAGCTAGAAGGAGTGGACTCAATCTTGGCTCAAAATAAGATGATGCAGCAGCAAATTCAACAATAATTTGAGCAAATGGCCAAGAGGATTGATAGCCTCCAAGTTGCAGTAGTTAATACAAGCCAACCATCATCCACATGGGGGCAAAATGAAGAAACTCAAGAAGAACAACAACAAGAGCAAGTACAGTATATGCACAACCAAGGACCAAATGAAGTGTATGGTGATACATACAATCCATCCTGGAAGAACCACCCAAACTTCAGATGGGGAGATAATCACACCCAAAACCAACAACCATGGCAGAGGAACTTGAACCAAAACAACCCAAGAAGCAACCAAAACCACAACCAGCAGCAAACTAACCAGAACCCCTACAGAAAACCTCAAAACAACTACCCCAACCCCAACCAGTACCAATCCAATAACCAACCCACCAACCAAAATGCCTACCATCCACCACCCACATCTCATAACCCACCTCAAGTATCACCTGAATCTCAAAGACTCACTAACTTGGAGACCTTGATGGATAAAATGTTGAAACACCAGGAAATGACAACCAAGAACCATGAAGCCTCCATAAAGAGCCTAGAGAGGCAGATGGGGCAAATCTCCAAGCAGATCTCTATTGAGAGACCTTCAAGCTCTCTGCCGAGTGACACAATTCCAAATCCTAAGGAAGAATGCAAGGCAATACAATTAAGGAGTGGGAAAACATTGATGAACAACAATGACACTACAAAGAAGCAAGCAGAGAGCAGCAAAAGGCCAATAGAAGATGAGGAGCAAACAAAGGCAGATGAAACCAAGGATCAAGTTGTGATGCCAAACAAGAGCATTGAGAAACTCAAAGAGAAGGACAACCAACCACACGGTTCAGAAGAAGTAACTCAGGGACAGCAGCAAATAGGAAAGAGCATCACACCTCCACTGCCATATCCCCAGAGGTTCAACAAAGAGACTAAGGACCAACATTTTCATAAGTTCCTTGAGACTTTCAAAAAGCTGGAAATCAATATTCCCTTGGCTGAAGCACTTGAGCAAATGCCTCTGTATGCCAAGTTTTTGAAGGAGCTTATCAACAAGAAAAGAAGTTGGGATGAGAAAGAAACCATACTGCTTATTGAGGAATGCAGAGCCCTGATTCAAAAAGGACTTCCTCCTAAGCTTGAGGACCCAGGGAGCTTTTTGCTACCTTGCACCATTGGGGAATTAACCATCACTAAAGCAATGTGCGATCTAGGAGCAAGTATCAACTTAATACCATCTTCCTTGGTAAAAAAGTTGCATATAGAGGAAGTTAAACCAGTACAGATATCTCTAGAGCTGGTAGATAAGTCAACAGTATACCCCAGGGGTATTGGTGTACGAAATTGTGATCTCCAGGCTCGAACAAATCCTGGTAATGGCTTCAAAGCTTGGTGCTCTGATCTTAATTCATGATTGTCACAACTTCGATACAACTAACCAGCAAGTGCACTGGGTCATCCAAGTAATACCTTACGTGAGTAAGGGTCGAATCCCACGGAGATTGTTGGTATGAAGCAAGCTATGGTCACCTTGTAAATCTCAGTCAGGCGGATATAAAATAATTATGGAGTTTTCGAATAATAAATAAAAGAATAGGGATAGAGGTACTTATGTAAATCATTGGTAGGAATTTCAGATAAGTGAATGGAGATGCTTTTCGTTCCTCTGAACCTCTGCTTTCCTACTATCTTCATCCAATCAGTCTTACTCCTTTCCATGGCTGGCTTTATGTGATACATCACCACTGTCAATGGCTACTTTCGGTCATCTCACGGGAAAATGATCCAATGCCCTGTCACGGCACGGCTAATCGTCTGGAGGCATCACCCTTGTCAATGGCTTCATCTTATCCTCTCAGTGAATAATATGCTCACGCACCCTGTCACGGCACGGCTATTCATCTGTCGGTTCTCGATCATGCTGGAATAGGATTTACTATCCTTTTGCGTCTGTCACTAACGCCCTGCAATCGCGAGTTCGGAGCTCGTCACAGTCATTCAATCATTGAATCCTACTCGGAATACCACAGACAAGGTTTAGACCTTCCGGATTCTCTTGAATGCCGCCATCATTCTAGCTTACGCCACGAAGATTCTGGTTAGGAGATCTAAGAGATACTCATTCTAGCTTATTTCATGTAGAACAGAAGTGTTTGTCAGGCACGCGTTCATAAGGGAGAAGGATGATGAACGTCACACATAATCATCACCTTCATCACGTTCTTGGGTGCGAATAGATATCTTAGAAGCGAAATAAGAAGAATTGAATAGAAACAGTAGTACTTTGCATTAATCTTTGAGGAACAGCAGAGCTCCACACCTTAATCTATGGAGTGTAGAAACTCTACCGTATGAAAATACATAAGTGAAGGTCCAGGCATGGCCGAGATGGCCAGCCCCTCTGATCTAAGAACCAGGCGTCCAAAGATGCCTAATACAATAGTAAGAGGTCCTATTTATAATAAACTAGCTACTAGGGTTTACATGAGTAAGTATTTGATGTATAAATCCACTTCCGGGGCCCACTTGGTGTGTGTTTGGGCTGAGCTTAAGTGTTGCACGTGCAGAGGCCATTTGTGGAGTTGAACGCCAGTTTTTGTGCCAGTTTGGGCGTTCAACTCTGGTTTTGGATCCTTTTCTGGCGCTGGACGCCAGATTTGGGTAGAAAGCTGGCGTTGAACGCCAGTTTACGTCGTCTATTCTTGGCCAAAGTATGGACTATTATATATTGCTGGAAAGCCCTGGATGTCTACTTTCCAAAGCAATTGGAAGCACGCCATTTCGAGTTCTGTAGCTCCAGAAAATCCACTTTGAGTGCAGGGAGGTCAGAATCCAACAGCATCAGCAGTCCTTTTTCAACCTCTGAATCTGATTTCTGCTCAAGTCCCTCAATTTCAGCCAGAAAATTCCTGAAATTACAGAAAAACACACAAACTCATAGTGAAGTCCAGAAATGTGAATTTAACACAAAATCTATTAAAAACATCCCTAAAAGTAACTAGATCCTACTAAAAACATACTAAAAACAATGTCAAAAAGCGTATAAATTATCCGCTCATCACAACACCAAACTTAAATTGTTGCTTGTCCCCAAGCAACTGAAAATCAAAATAGGATAAAAAGAATAGAATATACTATAAATTCCAAACTATCAATGAAACAGAGCTTCAATCATATGAGCGGGACTTATAGCTTTTTGCCTCTTGAATAGTTTTGGCATCTCACTTTATCTATTGAGGTTCAGAATGATTGGCATCTATAGGAACTTCAGATTTCGAATAGTGTTATTGACTCTCTTAGTTCAGTATGATGATTCTTGAACACAACTTCTTTATGAGTCTTGGCCGTGGCCCTAAGCACTTTGTTTTCCAGTATTACCACCGGATACATAAATGCCACAGACACATAATTGGGTGAACCCTTTCAGATTGTGACTCAGCTTTGCTAAAGTCCCCAATTAGAGGTGTCCAGGGTTCTTAAGCACACTCTCTTTTTTTTTTTTTTGCTTTGGACCTTGACTTTAACCGCTCAGTCTCAAGTTTTCACTTGACACCTACATGCCACAAGCACATGGTTAGGGACAGCTTGGTTTAGCCGCTTAGACCAGGATTTTATTCCTTTAGGCCCTCCTATCCACTGATGCTCAAAGCCTTGGGATCCTTTTTATTTCCCTTGCCTTTTGGTTTTAAGGGTTATTGGCTTTTTGCTCTTGCTTTTTCTTTTTCTTTCTATATTTTTTTTTCGCCTATTTTTTTTTTCTGCAAGCTTTGTTCTTTGCTGCTTTTTCTTGCTTCAAGAATCATTTTTATGATTTTTCAGATTATCAAATAACATGTCTCCTAGTCATCATTCTTTCAAGAGCCAACATATTTAACATTCTTAAACAACAACTTCAAAAGACATATGCACTGTTCAAGCATACATTCAGAAAACAAGAAGCATTGTCACCACATCAATATAATTAAACTAAGTTCAAGGATAAATTCAAAACTCATGTACTTCTTGTTCTTTTGATTTAAAACATTTTTTTTTAAGAGAGGTGATGGATTCATAGGACATTTATAACTTTAAGACATAGTTACTACTACTAATGATCATGTAATGAAGACACAAACATAGATAAGCACATAACATAGAAAATGAAAAACAGAGAAAGTAAGAACAAGGAATGAGTCCACCTTAGTGATGTCCTTGAGCTCTTCTATGTCTCTTCCTTGCCTTGGCTGCTCCTCCTTCATTGCTTTTAGATCTTCTCTGATTTCATGAAGGATGATGGAGTGCTCTTGATGTTCCACCCTTAGTTGCTTCCAATAATTGTGTGGAAGAAAATGTATCCCCTGAGGTATCTCAGGGATCTCTTGATTTGCAGTCAAATGTTCTACCACTGAGCTATAGACCCTTGATGGAAGCTTTTGTCTTCCCTTTCCTCTTTCTAGAGGTTTCTCTGGCCTTAGGTGCCATCAATGGTTATGGAAAAAACAAAAGAGCTATGCTTTTACCACACCAAACTTAGAATGTTGCTCGCCCTCGAGCAAAAGAAGAAAGAATAGAAGAATAAGAAGAAGATATGGAGGAGATGGAGGGCTATGTGTATTCGGCCATATGGGTGGGATTGGGTAGGGAAGAGATGTTGAATTTTTGAAGGTAAGTGGGTGTATGGGTGTGAGTGGTAAATGGAAGACAGAAGGGATGAGTGTTTATTGGGAATAGAGGATGATTGAGAAGAGAGAAGAGAGTGGGTGAAGGTAGGTGGGGATCCTGTGGGGTCCACAGATCTTGAGGTGATCGTGTGAGGTCCACAGATCTTGAGGTGTCAAGGCATTTACATCCCTGCACCAATTTAGGCATGCAAAATGCCCTTGCACACAACTCTGGGCGTTCAGCGCCAGGTTGGTGCCCATTTTGGGCGTTCAACGCCCATTTGCTGCCATTTCTGGCGTTGAACGCCAGAACCATGCTTGTTCTGGGCGTTCAGGGCCAGGATGCTCCCACTCTGGGTGTTCAGCGCCAGACAGATG
The DNA here is from genome assembly GCF_059453495.1 of Arachis ipaensis. NCBI lineage: Eukaryota > Viridiplantae > Streptophyta > Magnoliopsida > Fabales > Fabaceae > Arachis > Arachis ipaensis. Next base: position 64,798,214 of record NC_142440.1, on the reverse strand, counting down.
CTCCTCCAGGGTGTGATTTTTCTTCTGCTGTTTTTGATTCCGTTTTTGAATTTTTTGTTTATTTTGTGACTCCACATGATCATGAACCTAAGAAAACATGAAAAACAATAAAAATAAGAATTAGATAAACATTGGGTTGCCTCCCAACAAGCGCTTCTTTAATGTCAATAGCTTGACAGTGGGCTCTCATGGAGCCTCACAGATGTGCAGAGCTTTGTTGAGACTCTCCAACACCAAACTTAGAGTTTGGATATGGGAGTTCAACACCAAACTTAGAGTTTGGTTGTGGCCTCCCAACACCAAACTTAGAGTTTGAATGTAGGGGCTCTGGTTGACTCTGCTTGGAGAGAAGCTTTTTCTGCTTCCTCCCCATGATTGCAGAGGGAGATCCTTGAGTTTTAAACACAAGGGAGTTCTCATTCCATTGAAGGAATATTTCACCTCTGTCAACATCAATCACAGCTCTTGCTGTGGCCAGGAAAGGTCTTCCTAGGATGATGGATTCATTCTCTTCCTTTCCAGTATCCAGGACTATGAAATCAGCAGGGATGTAAAGGCCTTCAACCTTTACTAACACGTCCTCTACTTGTCCATAAGCCTATTTTCTAGAGCTGTCTGCCATCTCTAATGAGATTTTAGCAGCTTGCACCCCATAGATTCCCAGTTTCTCTATTACAGAGAGGGGCATGAGGTTTATTCCTGAACCAAGGTCACACAGAGCCTTAAAGATTATGGTGCCTATGGTACAGGGTATTATGAACTTTCCAGGATCCTGTCTCTTCTGAGGCAATGTCAGTTGATCCAGATCACTTAGTTCATTGATGAACAAGGGAGGTTCAACTTCCCAAGTATCAATGCCAAATAATTTGGCATTCAGCTTCATGATTGCACCAAGAAACTTGGCAGTTTGCTCTTCAGTAACATTCTCATTCTCTTCAGAAGAGGAATATTCATCAGAGCTCATGAAGGGCATAAGGAGGTTCAATGGGATCTCTATGGTCTCTAGATAGGCCTCAGAGTCCTTTGGTTCCTCAGAGGGAAGCTCCTTATTAATCACTGGACGTCCCAGGAGGTCTTCCTCCTTGGGATTCACGTCCTCTCCTCTCCTCACAGGTTCGGCCATGGCGCTTATGTCAATGGCCTTGCACTCTCCTTTTGGATTTTCTCCTGTATTGCTTGGGAGAGTACTAGGAGGGATTTCAGTGATCCTTTTACTCAGCTGGCCCACTTGTGCTTCCAGATTTCTAATGGAAGACCTTGTTTCATTCATGAAACTTACAGTGGCCTTAGATAGATCAGAGACTAGATTTGCTAAATTAGAAGCATTTTGTTCAGAGTTCTCTGTCTGTTGCTGAGTTGATGATGGAAAAGGCTTGCTATTGCTAAACCTGTTTCTTCCACCATTATTAAAGCCTTGTTGGGGCTTTTGATCCTTCCATGAGAAATTTGGATGATTTCTCCATGTTGAGTTATAGGTGTTTCCATAAGGTTCACCTAAGTAATTTACCTCTGCTATTGCAGGGTTCTCAGGATCATAGGCTTCTTCTTCAGAAGATGCCTCTTGAGTACTATTGGATGCAGCTTGCATTCCATGCAGACTCTGAGAGATCATATTGACTTGCTGAGTCAATATTTTATTCTGAGCCAATATGGCATTCAGAGTATCAACCTCAAGAACTCCCTTCTTCATAGGCGTCCCATTGCTCACATGATTCCTTTCAGAAGTGTACATGAACTGGTTATTAGCAACCATGTCAATGAGTTCTTGAGCTTCTGCAGGCGTTTTCTTTAGGTGAATGGATCCACTTGCAGAAGTGTCCAGTGACATCTTTGATAGCTCAGATAAACCATCATAGAATATATCCAGGATGGTCCATTCTGAAAGCATGTCAGAAGGACACTTTTTGGTCAACTGTTTGTATTTTTCCCAAGCTTCATAGAGGGATTCACCTTCTTTCTGTCTGAAGATTTGAACATCAGCTCTAAGCTTGCTCAGCTTTTGAGGAGGAAAGTACTTGGCTAAGAAAGCCGTGACCAGCTTATCCCAAGAGTTCAGGCTGTCTTTGGGTTGAGAATCCAACCATAATCTAGCTCTGTCTCTTACAGCAAAAGGGAAAAGCATGAGCCTGTAGACTTCAGGATTTACTCCATTAGTCTTAACAGTATCACATATCTGCAAGAACTCAGTTAAGAACTGAAAAGGATCTTCAGATGGAAGTCCATAAAACTTGCAGTTCTGCTGCATCAGAGAAACTAATTGAGGTTTCAGCTCAAAATTGTTTGCTCCAATGGCAGGAATGGAGATGCTTCTTCCATGTAAATTGGAATTAGGTGCAGTAAAGTCACCAAGCATCCTCCTTGCATTATTATTATTTTCGGCTGCCATATCCTTTTCCTGTTCGAAAATTTCTGAAAGGGTATCTCTGGATTGTTGTAATTTAGCTTCTCTCAATTTTTTTTTTCAGAGTCCTTTCAGGTTATGGATCTGCTTCAACAAGAATGTTCCTGTCCTTGCTCCTACTCATATGACAAAGAAGAGGGCGCACAAAAATAATAATAATAATATGGGTCCTTTATACCACAGTATAGGGATCCCTTTGTGAGTGGAAGAAAAGAGGGGGAGACAAAGAATGTAATGTAATGGAAGAAACACATCTGTGAGGAGGGTTGAGATGCGAGATGAGATGTTAGGATATGAATGAATAAATAGAATAAGATGGGAGAGAGAGAATTTTCGAAAATATTTTTGAAAAAGAGTTAGTGATTTTCGAAAATGGTTTTTGAAAAATGTTAGTAATTTTCGAAAATTTTTGAAATCAAAAATAAAAAATAAAATTAATTAGTTAATTAAAAAGAAATTTTTGAAAAAGAGGGAAGATATTTTCGAAAATTAGAGAGAGAGAGTTAGTTAGGTAGTTTTGAAAAAGTTAAGAAACAAACAAAAAGTTAGTTAGTTAGTTGAAACAAATTTTGAAAAGATAAGAAGTTAGGAAGTTAGAAAAGATATTTTGAAAAGATATTTTTGAAAAAGATAAGATAATAAGATTTTTTTGAAAAGATATGATTGAAATTAGTTTTGAAAAAGATTTGATTTTTAAAATCTCAATTAATGACTTGATCCATAAGAAATCACAAGATATGATTCTAGAATTTAAAGTTTGAATCTTTCTTAACAAGCAAGTAACAAACTTCAAATTTTTGAATCAAAACATTAATTGATTATGTTATTTTCGAAAATGTGGTATGAGAAAAAGATTTTTGAAAAATATTTTTGGAATTTTCGAAAATAAATAAGAAATTTGAAAAAGATTTGATTTTTGAAATTTTTATGAAAAACATGAAAATTATGCAATGCATGAAATTTTTAGATCAAAACAATGAATGCATGCAAGAATGCTATGAATGTCAAGATGAACACCAAGAACACTATGAAGATCATGATGAACATCAAGAACATATTTTTGAAAAATTTTTAATGCAAAGAAAACATGCAAGACACCAAACTTAGAATTCTTTAATGCTTACGCACTAAGAATTCAAGAATGCATATGATAAACATGAAAAGACACAAAACAAAAAATCATCAAGATCAAACAAGAAGACTTACCAAGAACAATTTGAAGATCATGAAGAACACCATGAATGCATGAAATTTTTAAAAAATGCAAGATGCACATGCAATTGACACCAAACTTATAACATGACTCATGACTCAAACAAGAAACAGAAAAATATTTTTTATTTTTATGATTTTCTAATTTTTTTGGATTTTTGTATAATTTTTTTTGAAAATATTTGGGAAAAAGGAAGTAATGAATTCATAGTTCTCAATCAAAATCCTGGGAATTAGACATGGCTTCATGGCCAGTCAAGCTAAAACATGTTATATGAAACACTAGAATTCATTCTTAAAATTTTTGAAGAAAAATATATTTTTGAAAACACAATTTTTAGTAAAATTTTTTTTTTTTTTTCGAAAACAAGTGAGGAATTTTTGAAAGATTTTTGAAAAATTTTTGAAACCATTACAAATAGAAAATTACCTAATCTGAGCAACAAGATGAACCGTCAGTTGTCCAAACTCGAACAATCCCCGACAACGGCGCCAAAAACTTGGTGTACGAAATTGTGATCTCCAGGCTCGAACAAATCCTGGTAATGGCTTCAAAGCTTGGTGCTCTGATCTTAATTCATGATTGTCACAACTTCGATACAACTAACCAGCAAGTGCACTGGGTCATCCAAGTAATACCTTACGTGAGTAAGGGTCGAATCCCACGGAGATTGTTGGTATGAAGCAAGCTATGGTCACCTTGTAAATCTCAGTCAGGCGGATATAAAATAATTATGGAGTTTTCGAATAATAAATAAAAGAATAGGGATAGAGGTACTTATGTAAATCATTGGTAGGAATTTCAGATAAGTGAATGGAGATGCTTTTCGTTCCTCTGAACCTCTGCTTTCCTACTATCTTCATCCAATCAGTCTTACTCCTTTCCATGGCTGGCTTTATGTGATACATCACCACTGTCAATGGCTACTTTCGGTCATCTCACGGGAAAATGATCCAATGCCCTGTCACGGCACGGCTAATCGTCTGGAGGCATCACCCTTGTCAATGGCTTCATCTTATCCTCTCAGTGAATAATATGCTCACGCACCCTGTCACGGCACGGCTATTCATCTGTCGGTTCTCGATCATGCTGGAATAGGATTTACTATCCTTTTGCGTCTGTCACTAACGCCCTGCAATCGCGAGTTCGGAGCTCGTCACAGTCATTCAATCATTGAATCCTACTCGGAATACCACAGACAAGGTTTAGACCTTCCGGATTCTCTTGAATGCCGCCATCATTCTAGCTTACGCCACGAAGATTCTGGTTAGGAGATCTAAGAGATACTCATTCTAGCTTATTTCATGTAGAACAGAAGTGTTTGTCAGGCACGCGTTCATAAGGGAGAAGGATGATGAACGTCACACATAATCATCACCTTCATCACGTTCTTGGGTGCGAATAGATATCTTAGAAGCGAAATAAGAAGAATTGAATAGAAACAGTAGTACTTTGCATTAATCTTTGAGGAACAGCAGAGCTCCACACCTTAATCTATGGAGTGTAGAAACTCTACCGTATGAAAATACATAAGTGAAGGTCCAGGCATGGCTGAGATGGCCAGCCCCTCTGATCTAAGAACCAGGCGTCCAAAGATGCCTAATACAATAGTAAGAGGTCCTATTTATAATAAACTAGCTACTAGGGTTTACATGAGTAAGTATTTGATGTATAAATCCACTTCCGGGGCCCACATGGTGCGTGTTTGGGCTGAGCTTAAGTGTTGCACGTGCAGAGGCCATTTGTGGAGTTGAACGCCAGTTTTTGTGCTAGTTTGGGCGTTCAACTCTGGTTTTGGATCCTTTTCTGGCGCTGGACGCCAGATTTGGGTAGAAAGCTGGCGTTGAACGCCAGTTTACGTCGTCTATTCTTGGCCAAAGTATGGACTATTATATATTGCTGGAAAGCCCTGGATGTCTACTTTCCAACGCAATTGGAAGCACGCCATTGCGAGTTCTGTAGCTCCAGAAAATCCACTTTGAGTGCAGGGAGGTCAGAATCCAACAGCATCAGCAGTCCTTTTTCAACCTCTGAATCTGATTTCTGCTCAAGTCCCTCAATTTCAGCCAGAAAATACCTGAAATTACAGAAAAATACACAAACTCATAGTGAAGTCCAGAAATGTGAATTTAACACAAAATCTATTAAAAACATCCCTAAAAGTAACTAGATCCTACTAAAAACATACTAAAAACAATGTCAAAAAGCGTATAAATTATCCGCTCATCAGGTATGATTGAAAACCTTCTGGTCAAGGTGGACAATTTCATATACCCTGCAGATTTTGTGGTTCTGGATTCAGATGGGGATGATGGTGATTCTATTATACTGGGAAGGCCATTATTGGCCACTGCTAGAGCTATCATAGACATAGAGCAAGGAGAACTAACTCTCAGGATGCATGATAAGAGTGTCACTCTGAAAGTATTACCAGAAGCCCAGTTTAGTAATAGGAGGAGGGACTCTATGGAAATTGACAAGGTGATTCACAACAATATCCCAAGGCAGAAGATTGTACAGAAGGAAGAAAAAGTCCAAGAGGATATTGGAGTATTAGCTACTGAAGAGAGAAATCCCCAAGGTAAGTCTACAGCCATAAAAGAAAGATCAACAAAAAAAGGGATGAAACGCAGAAACAAAACAAAAAGGGGTTGGAAGAACAGGAAGATTCCAACAGAAGGACTTTCCAAAGGTGACAAAGTGCAATTGATATATCAACAACTGGGAGCAAGCCAACAGACTGATGACTATTACAATGTCAGCAACATACTCTCGTTGGAACATGCTGAAATTGAACACCAGAGAACAAAGAGGAGGATCACAGTCAGGGGAGACAAGTTGAGGCACTACAAATCTCAACCACCATAAAAGAAAGTTCCAATGTTAAGCTAGTGACAATAAAAGAGCGCTCCATGGGAGGCAACCCATGATTTAAGATTTATGTCATTTTAAATTCAATAAGCTATGATCATCTGAGCATGAAATTTATTTTCATAGATGTACTTAATGAATGCATGCAATATTTTTACATATGCTAAGACTTCTAAAGTTTGGTGTGCCTTCAAGCACACCAAACCAGTGTTACAAACATTTTCATACTATATGCCTAGCATATGACCAAACACTAAGTTTGGTGTTTCTCTTCTCATGAAAATAAAAAAAAAATCATGCATCAATGATCATACATTATCTCTTACTGAGACTTTTCAATTAAAAAGAAATCATATTCTGTGATGAAGGCATCAATTGTGATTTACTACTAGCATCTCACATTTACCCCTTAAGCAAGATACAAGTTTGGTGTTCACCAAACTTTGATGCACGGATTTAGGGACACAATTGATCCTTCATGAAAAAAGAAAGAGAGAAAAAGGAAAAATATGATGAAAACATTTCTTATAAACATTTGACCAAGAATGACATTGGGATTTCAATTTCACTAGTTGGAGGAAGAAACACATATTTTCAACTATATGACCAAACATTAAGTTTGGTGTCCTCCAAGAAAAGCCACGGTTCAAATGGATATAAGGAATGATGATTCATATAGTGTTAATGAAAAAAAGCACCATTGCCACGGTTTGATAAAGCTAATGTGTGTTGTCTTGTTGTGATGACTAGGTGGTCAAAGAACACTCTATGAAAGAGACAAGACAAAGGAAAGCATAGCATGAGGACAAAATCTCATCACATGCCTCAAAAAGAGAATCTGCCACTCCTTGAGATGATCACGGCAAAGACAATTGAAGAAGCAAGCTTTGTCTTCATTCATCCTTACATGCACACCTTTGATTCACATAGTATCCAATAGCATCCTAGCCCTTCATTGTTCATTTAAATGACACACCACCTTCAAGCCATGCATATGACCGAATCCTTGCACCACAACCATTTAAACTCCATTCTCTTCATCATTTCTCATCATAATAAGCTCAGCCTCAAATTTCTTCTTGCTCTAAATATACATCAAAATATCCAATATTCTTCACACTTCCTTTAACCTCAAGAGTCTCGAACAACCAAGTGATCATGGCCTCTTCCTCAAGAACCAAACGAAGAAGAGGGAAAGATCCCATGGTGGAGGAGAGCACCCCTGAATATGACCGATGGAGATTCAAATCTCGGTACCATCAGATGCAAATTGAATGGATGAATGAGAAGAAAATATATCCAGAAATTCCACTCTTGCTGCCGGATGATGGATGCCAAGAAATGAAGGACAAAATTCGAAAGAGGAGGTGGGAGGAACTCATATCACCAATCACCCGAATCAATGCTAATATCATAAGAGAGTTCTATGCCAATGTCTCAAGGCTTGACATGAGTGAGGCCCCAACATACAAGAGCTATGTGCGGGGAGTGGAAGTAGACTTTAGCTCGAATGCAATCAAGAAAGTCTTGGGACTAAAATCAATCCGCTTTAGTAAACCGGGATACCACCAAAGGGTAAATGGTGATCCGGATTATGATGGGATTGCTAGAGATATTTGTATGGAGAACTCAGAGTGGGAAGGAGATGACAAGAACAAATACAAGTATTTGAAGAGAGTTAACCTTACCCTGGAAGCAAAGGGATGGTATGAGTTGTTGAAAAGATCAATTCTGGGCACAGTAAACACCTCAGAAGTTAACAAGAATAGAGCTGTTATGTTACATTGCATTATTGTGGGAGGAGAGGTAAAAGTTCATGAAATCCTGGCAAAAGACATTCAAAAGCTTGCTGAGAAGAACTCGGCCGGGTCTTGGTTATACTATCCAAGTACCATTTGGAGGTTGTGTGCAAAGGCTAAAGTGCCAATGGAAGAGGAGAATCCAATGTGGTTAAGCCAAGGCATGCCTATAACCATTGAAAGAATGATGATGGCTCCTGAAGCACATCAAGGCCGAAGACTACATGGAAGAAGGCAAAGAGAAGAACCAATGGAGGGAGAAGAATTACAAGAGGAAGAAGAGCCACAAGAGGAGGAGGAACATCAGCACATTCCTTTACATAATAATCTGGACATGACTCAAATGCAGGATGCAATTGGAAGATTATCACAACAGTACATGAGAATTCAAGAAAGGCAAGAGGAATACCATTCACTATACATGAAAAACTAACAAGAACAAGAAGAACGGGAGCTAAGAATGATGAACAAACAAAGTGAATTTGAGTCAAAATTCCTTGTGATGCAAGAAGAGCATGCTTTTCAATCTCATGAATCATTTGGAAAGTTGGAACAAATGCAAGCTGAAAATTTGAGGGCTCTCAAAGAGTTCACAACACTCCAAGATGCAAGATATGAAGTCCAAGCCGACTACAACATAAATAGTCAAATCAAGCTGAACTATATTAGAGAGCATCTGCACAACATGGATCCATCTTTTCCAACTTTTGATGAATTCTTCAAAAGGAGAAGTGATATAGAAGTAAGCAATGCAATGAAGCTTGAAGATAGAGTAGAGGAAGCGATGAATAGAGCTGGTTTCTGACGGGATCAACAGACAACAGACATGGACACAGGAACATCAGCAACCAGGTGTATGAAAGAAGAAAGAAAAAGCATGACAAATAAAAGGTGGACTTGCTCCTTGTTCATCACTACAAAGAAAAAAGCATGCATTATGTCTGTTTTAAGTGGTCCTTGCATCTTTAAGTAGTTATTATAATTAATAGTCTTTGCATCATGTTTGTTTCTCTTAAAATAAGTAAGCTAGTCTATGTGTGTGCTTGTGTGTTTACTTTCACTGAACAAAAAGCATGCTTTGTCCCCTGCATTTTCAATTCAATAAAAGAAATGTTTGAATGTGAAGTGAGATAGTTCTCTGTTAGATAGAAGTACAATAAAAGTAAGTGGTGGTGTGTGTGTGTGATTGTATAATAGCTCACTTTGGTGAATAAAAGAACTAGGATGTCTCCTTCTAAGTATAAAGTGGCCTACTGTCTATGAATCTCAATCAAATAAAAGTCCTTGGTTAGACAGAAAAACAAAAAAGAAAAAAAAAAGGAGAAAAAGAGATAGCCAAAGAGTGGCAGAACAAAAGAAAAACAAAAAGAAACAAAGCTGGACACCAATAGCTTGAACCTTAGAATATATGCCTGTGGTGTCTTTGTATTAGGATCTGCTTGGATTATTAAGCTCTTTGGAGTGCATCAACACTTGATGACTTGGGTTAACTAACCCGGGATCATCAGCTGAAAGTCCACTATCAAGAGCAACCTAACTACAAGGCATTTAGTAGCCCAAAGAGGTGCTGGGCATCAATGTTCTAAGAAGGAATGTGAGCCAAGTGTCTATAGTGAATAATGTGTCAAGTATAAAGAAAAGGAAATGAACTTGCTACACATGACACTCAAATAAAGCTTACGAACAAAATAATAGCCAAGGATAAAGAAATAATGAGAGGTCATAGTAGTATGTTACTTGAAGCTTGAAGGAGACTTTCTAGGCTTAAGAGTCAATAAGAGGTGAGTGTTTACATATCCACATAAAACCCCATGAACTACCAATAACACTCTACTAGCATGAACACCCTCTTCCATTTCATTCTTTCTTCTCAATAAATCAATTCATGTTTGGGGACAAGCAAGCTTTAAGTTTGGTGTTGTGATGACAAGTCATCTTAGCCTAGTTTCACTAGCCTTTTTCTTTTGTTTTCAATTAAATTATGCACTTTCTTGAGCCATAAGCAAGCCAATTGGGTAGATTTTCATGCTTCCTTTAATTTAATCAACCATGTATGAATTCATGCTATTTCATGAGGTTTTATGCTATAATTATCACATATTATGAAAGAATGAATATCTCATGATTTTGAGCATAGCTTTGATGTGTTTGGTTGATTAATGATAGGTGAAGAAAGCTTGGAGAAAGGTTGAAGCAAGAAGGAATGGCTAGGAGGAAGAGAGGACAAAAAGTTTGAGCAAAAGTTTGCCTCAAACTTTAGCTCAAACTTTTGGAATAAGTGAAAATGAACCAGGGAGCAAAAAGCTGGACCAAAAGTTTGCCTCAAACTTTTGTGCAAACTTTTGGGCAAAAAGCTGGAGCAAAAGTTTGCCTCAAACTTTTTGGCAAACTTTTGGCATCACAAATCAACACCCTGGAGAGCAAAAGTTTGCGCCAACGTTTGCCTCAAACTTTTTGGCAAACGTTGGCGCATGAACAACACACCCTGGAGAGCAAAAGTTTGCGCCAACGTTTGCCTCTAACTTTTTGGCAAACGCTGGCGCCATGAGTGTGCAAGGGGAGGCCAATGTTGGAGCAAAAGTTTGACCCCAAACTTTTGCCCCAACGTTGGTATCAGCAAAAGAGGGTGGCTGATGTGAAAAGTTTGAGTAAAAGTTTGCCTCAAACTTTTACTCAAACTTTTACTCAAGCTTTCATGATTCCAAACCCGGTTCAATTCGGTTCTTCTCCAAACTCCAAGAGCAATCAACCAAGGCCTCTATCAACCCAATTCCATCAAGAGCAAAGGCCCAATTGAAGGCTTGAAGACCATTTGAAGAAAGTGTATAAATAGCATAGGATTTAAGTTTTTAGGGGAGCTTTCCTTTTAGTTTTCATAGAGAGTTTTCGGAGAGCTTTTGGTGTTGAGAGAATTTTAATTTCTAAGTCTCGGGGAAGGAGAATTGAATTCCCTTCCTCTTAGTTTTCTTGCTTTCAATTTCAATTACACTTATCTTGGATCTTGGGTTGGAGAATTGAAGGAATTCTGTTTCAATCTCATCCTGAGATCTCTTTGTTGAATTCTACTGCACAATTGAATTTAAATTTCTATTAATTGCTTCTTCATCTACTTTCTTTGCAATTTACATTTCCTTTGCAATTGTTCTTGTTGGATTTAGGAAGGCATTGAGATCTAGACTTGGTTATCTAGTCTCTTGAGTCCTGAGATCTGAATTCTCATTTTACTTTCTCTGTTTAACGCTTTTCATGCTCATTTACAATTATGTTTTTAGATCCGGTTCAATCCAAGTCATCTTCTATTTCTCTGTTTGTTAAATTTTACCTTTCCTTGTTTAATTTCTGCAAATCCAATTCCCAATTCCCTTTACAATTCAAGCCATTTACATTTCTTGCACTTTAAGATTCTGCAATTTACATTTCTTGTGTTCTAAGTTTCTGCCATTTAATTTCTTGTTCTTTAAGATTCAGCACTTTAAATTTCAGTTCTCTTTACTTTCATGCAATTTACCCACTCCCTTTACTTTCTCTGCAATTTAAATTCTACAAATCACAAATCTCTCAACCAAATCTTGATTCGCTTGACTAAATCAACCACTAAGCTAAAATTGCTCAATCCTTCAATCCCTGTAGGATCGACCTCACTCCCGTGAGTTATTATTACTTGATGCGACCCGGTGCACTTGCCGGTTAGTTTTGGGTGTTTTGGAGAAATTTTTTTTTCCACAAAAATACCCATCAAACACTATCTGGATTTTGAGTTCCTATAGATGCCAATCATTCTGAAATTCAAGGGATAAAGTGAGACGCCAAAACTGTTCAGAAGCAAAAAGCTAAAAGCCACACTCATCTAATTAATACTGATCTTCATAGATGTTTTTGGAATTCATTGTACATTCTATTTTTTTTTATCTTATATGATTTTCAGTTGCTTGGGGACAAACAACAATTTAAGTTTGGTGTTGTGATGAGCGGATAATTTATACGCTTTTTGGCACTGCTTTTAGTATGTTTTTAGTATATTTTAGTCAGTTTTTATTATATTTTTATTAGTTTTTAAATAAAATTCACTTTTCTGGACTTTACTATGAGTTTGTGTGTTTTTCTGTGATTTCAGGTATTTTCTGGCTGAAATTGAGGGACCTGAGCAAAATCTTATTCAGAGGCTGAAAAAGGACTGCAGATGCTGTTGGATTCTGACCTCCCTGCACTCAAGGTGGATTTTCTGGAGCTACAGAAGCTCAATTGGCACGCTCTCAATTGCGTTGGAAAGTAGACATCCTGGGCTTTCCAGCAATATATAATAGTTTAAACTTTGCCCGAGTTTTGATGGCCCAAATCGGTGTTCCAAGTCAGCTCAAGAATTCTGGCGTTTAACTCCAGAACTGGCACAAAAGCTGGAGTTAAACGCCCAAACTGGCACAAAATCTGGCGTTTAACTCCAAGAAAAGTCTCTACACATGAATGCTTCAATGCTCAGCCCAAGCACACACCAAGTTGGCCCGGAAGAAGATTTATGCATTAATTACTTATTTGTGTAAACCCTAGGCTACTAGTTCTCTATAAATAGGACCTTTTACTATTGTATTTTCATCTTGGTTCTTCTGGTTCCCTCCCTGGGGCCGAAGCCAATGACCTCCATTATCACTTTTGTATTTTCAACGGTGGAGTTTCTACACACCATAGATTAAGGTGTGGAGTTCTGCAGTTCTTCATGAATTAATACAAGTACTATTGTTTTCCTATTCAACTCAAGTCTATTTCTTTTCCAAGATATTCATTCGCACCCAAGAACATGATGAATGTGATGATTATGTGACACTCATCACCATTCTCACCTATGAACGCGTGACTGACAACCACTTCCGTTCTACATGCAAACAAGCTTGAATGTGTATCTCTTGGGTTTCTAATCTAAGATTGGAACCTTCGTGGTATAGGTTAGAATTATTGGCGGCCATTCCTGAGATCCGGAAAGTCTAAACCTTGTCTATGGTATTCCGAGTAGGATCTGGGAAGGGATGACTGTGACGAGCTTCAAACTCGCGAGTGTTGGGCGTGTGACAGACGCAAAAGGATCAATGGATCCTATTCCAACATGATCGAGAACCGACAGATGATTAGCCGTGCGGTGACAGCGCATTTGGAACGTTTTCACTGAGAGGACGGGAAGTAGCCATTGACAACGGTGATGCCCAACATAAAGCTTTCCATGGAAAGGAGTATGAATGATTGGAAGAAGGCAATAGGAAAGCAGAGGTTCGGGAGGAACAAAGCATCTTCATACGCTTATCTGAAATTCCAACCAAAGAATTACATAAGTATCTCTATCTTTATTTTATGTTTTATTTATCTTTTAATTATCAGTCCTCCATAACCATTTGAATCTGCCTGACTGAGATTACAAGATGACCATAGCTTGCTTCAAGCCGACAGTCTCTGTGGGATCGACCCTTACTCACGTAAGGTATTACTTGGACGACCCAATGCACTTGCTGGTTAGTTGTACGGAATTATGACAAAGTGTGATTCACGTTTGAGAGCTCCAAGTCTTTGGCGCCATTTTTGATTATCACAATTTCATGCACCAATGACCCCAATGCCAAAACATAAAACCCAGGTTGGAAGAACCACCCAAACATTGGGTGGAGAAACCAACAAAACCATACCCAAGACCACAAGCCATATCACTCCAACCAATACAACAACCCCAGCCATCAATCAAGTAACCATAGATCCTACCACAATTCACACAATGCCCTTGGTGTACGAAATTGTGATCTCCAGGCTCGAACAAATCCTGGTAATGGCTCCAGAGCTTGGTGCTCTGATCTTAATTCATAATTGTCACAACTTCGATACAACTAACCAGCAAGTGCACTGGGTCGTCCAAGTAATACCTTACGTGAGTAAGGGTCGAATCCCACGGAGATTGTTGGTATGAAGCAAGCTATGGTCACCTTGTAAATCTCAGTCAGGCGGATATAAAATAATCATGGAGTTTTTGAATATTATATAATAAAATAGGGATAGAGATACTTATGTAAATCATTGGTAGGAATTTCAGATAAGCGAATGGGGATGCTTTTCGTTCCTCTGAACCTTTGCTTTCCTGCTATCTTCATCCAATCCGTCTTACTCCTTTCCATGGCTGGCTTTATGCAAGGGCATCACCGTTGTCAGTGGCTACATCCCCTCCTCTCAGTGAATAATATGCTCACACACCCTGTCACGGCACGGCTATTCATCTGTCGGTTCTCGATCATGCTAGAATAGGATTCACCCTCCTTTTGCGTCTGTCACTAACACCCAGCACTCGCGAGTTTGACGCTCGTCACAGTCATTCAATCATTGAATCCTACTCAGAATACCACAGACAAGGTTTAGACCTTCCGGATTCTCTTGAATGCCGCCATCATTCTAGCTTACGCCACGAAGATTCTGGTTAGGAGATCTAAGAGATACTCATTCTAGCTTAATTCATGAAGAACAGAAGTGTTTGTCAGGCACGCGTTCATAAGGGAGAAGGATGATGAGCGTCACACATAATCATCACCTTCATCATGTTCTTGGGTGCGAATGGATATCTTAGAAGCGAAATAAGAAGAATTGAATAGAAAACAGTAGTACTTTGCATTAATCTTTGAGGAACAGCAGAGCTCCACACCTTAATCTATGGAGTGTAGAAACTCTACCGTTGAAAATACATAAGTGAAAATCCAGGCATGGCCGAGATGGCCAGCCCCCTAAAACGTGATCACAGGATCAATACAATCCAGGATGCCTAATACAATAGTAAGAGGTCCTATTTATAATAAACTAGTCACTAGGGTTTACATGAGTAAGTAATTGATGCATAAATCCACTTCCGGGGCCCACTTGGTGTGTGTTTGGGCTGAGCTTGAGTGTAGCACGTGCAGAGGCCATTTGTGGAGTTGAACGCCAGTTTCTGTGCCAGTTTGGGCGTTCAACTCTGGTTTTGGATCCTTTTCTGGCGCTGGACGCCAGATTTGGGCAGAAGGCTGACGTTGAACGCCAGTTTACGTCGTCAATTCTTGGCCAAAGGATGGACTATTATATATTGCTGGAAAGCCCTGGATGTCTACTTTCCAACGCAATTGGAAGCGCGCCATTTCGAGTTCTGTAGCTCCAGAAAATCCACTTTGAGTGCAGGGAGGTCAGAATCCAACAGCATCAGCAGTCCTTTTTCAACCTCTGAATCTGATTTTTGCTTAAGTCCCTCAATTTCAGCCAGAAAATACCTGAAATCACAGAAAAACACACAAACTCATAGTAAAGTCCAGAAATGTGAATTTAACATAAAAACTAATGAAAACATCCCTAAAAGTAACTAGATCCTACTAAAAACATACTAAAAACAATGCCAAAAAGCGTATAAATTATCCGCTCATCAGCCCTCTACCAATCCAATCAACAACCATAAAACAACCATTCTCAAGATGTATCATCCTCTGTCCCATAGCCATTTGATAACAATAACCTTGCAAGATTGGAGGCTGCAGTGTCACAATTGGTAGGGAGTATTACCACTATTTCAGAGAGGCAATTGCAAGCTAACAAGAAGATAGACTCAATCCAAGAGGAGATTAGATCCAACATAAGGAACCCAGGGGCAGCAATTTCAAAAATTGGAAGCACAACTAGGGAGCTTATCCAAACAAATACCAATGCCCACACATACATACCCAAGTGATACCATGGCCAATCCAAGTGGAGAATACAAGGCCATCACACTAAGAAGTGGGAAAGTGGTGGAGGAGGCTTCCTCAAACCATAACTTGCAAGAAGAAGAAGCTGTAAATGACTCAAAAACCAAGTAGGAAGATGAGACACCTAATCCAGCATCACCAAAGCTAGTCTTGAAGCCCTATATACCAAAAGTACCCTATCCACAAAGGCTGAGAAAGGATGGGAAGGACAAATAGTTTTCTAGGTTCCTAGAAATCTTTAAAAAGCTCCAAATTAACATACCCTTTGCTGAGGTATTAGAGCAAATGCTACTCTATGCCAAGTTTTTAAAGGAGCCCATGACAAGGAAAAGAAACTAGGGACAAAAGGAAACTGTGGTGCTAATGCTGGGAATTTATCGTCGATCTATATTTCCACAAAATAGAATTCCGTTGTTGAAAGTATAGTCTAGACCAACAATTGATTCCCAAATCAAATGTTTAAATTCAAATCAAATAACCGAGATCAAGAGTACTTCAACCTCGGGTCGTTCTCCCTAGGACGCAATTGGAATGTTTCTCTTTTGGTTGTTAAGAGGACAAAAGGGGTTTTGAATTAAAGAACTAAAGATTAAAGGAACTAAGCAATAAAAGAACTAAGAGATGCTCAAAATTGTAATTAATACAAGTAAAGAGAAGATAAGATCAAAACCAGTGAAAATGCTAAAAATGCAATAAAAGAGCCTTGACTTGGGAATGAGGGTCCGAGAAATCCTATCATCGCCATAACCACAACTATGGTAATTATGATGAGTCAATCTCGCCTAGTCAACCCCAACCATTGAGGAGTAAGTCAAGCAAGCATAATTGACCTTAATCCATAAGTCCTAGCTAACTTACCAAACTAGTTGAGAAAAAGCTAGCATCAATGGAAACAAAAGTCAACTAACTACCCAAGAATTACCACTAAATATCGGACATTATGACTCTAGTATCCTAGGAACTCAAACCACAAGCCAAGGTGGGAAAATCTACTCAAATTCTAGAATTGGCGTTTTCACAAACACCCTGTGTGCATAAAAGTAAAACATGGAAAATTGCAAAAGAAATTGGAAACCTATAACCAACTATTCACAAAATCAACTAGAAGCAAGCAATCAAACATAAAGAGAGCATAAGGCATTAAATTCATCAATCAAAACTTCAAGAAACTCAAAATTGCAATTATAAACAAAGTAACTTGAACCATAAGAACATAAAAGAAAAAGCAATGTAATTAAAGAGAAGATCAAGAGTACTTACAATAAAAGAAGCAAAAGTCCAAAGAGGAGCTTGCTATAAAATGCTACAATGGAAATGGAAATTAAACCCTAAGAGAGCATTTTCTACTCTACTCCTACTCCTACTCCTAATGCATTTTCTACCTAATCTACCCTAATGAAAGCTTATTCTTCATATGTGTTGAATCCCCCTTATATAGCACTCCACAATCAGCATCCAAGCCTTCCAAAATGGGCCAAAAGCCCTCAGAAAACACACAGCATGCGTTTCATTAACAAAATCACATGTAGGGACCTGTGAGGACGCACAGATGTGTGCGTCCGCACACTTGGCTGTTTTGGCTCCTGTGCGTACGCACGGGTACTTGTGCACATGCATACTTGCCTGATGCGGTCTTGTGCGTATGCACGCTTGCTTGTGTGCACGCACACCTTGCTGTGTGTGCTTTTCCTTATTTTTCTTCATGTTTTCTCCCTTGTACATGCTTTCTTCCACTTTTGGCTATCCATTCTTGTCTCTAAGGCCTGAAATCACTCACAAACCATATCATGGCATTGAATGACATAAAAGTGGAATTAAAAATCACTAATCTATGCATTAAAACACATGTTTTCACATTTAGGATCAGATTAAGGATCAAACACAAAAGTATGCTATTTTGGTGCTTAAGTGTGAGTTCATATGCTAGAATCCATTCAAATCAAGCCAAAATATATCAGAAAATATGGACTCATCAATTTTCCTACACTTAAACAATAGCATGTCCTCATGCTAAA
This sequence comes from Arachis ipaensis, assembly GCF_059453495.1. Taxonomy (NCBI): domain Eukaryota; kingdom Viridiplantae; phylum Streptophyta; class Magnoliopsida; order Fabales; family Fabaceae; genus Arachis; species Arachis ipaensis. Next base: position 64,780,188 of record NC_142440.1, on the reverse strand, counting down.
CCAACAAGGAAAATAATCAAAGGGGTAACCAACTTATTAAATGCAACTATCTAAATGCATGCAAGGCATACTATATGCTATATATATATATATATATGACATTGGTAAAAATAAACAAACAAATTTCCAAGCAAGTATAGACAAATAAGGCCAAGCAAGAAATTAATCCAATGCAACCAAAATCTAAAGAATTGATTTAACTCATCTAGATGAAGCAACTTGCATGAATATATGATAAGAAGCATGGAAACATAGAGTTGAGTAATCGAACCCTCACTAGGTGTGTATACACTCTGATCACTCGGTGTTTAGGGGTTCAATCACTCCAGTCTCTTCTAATCATGCTTTCAAGGAATTGCTTTTTATCTAACAATCAACAACAAGTGATGCATGAATGCAATTATCATGAGGACTTCATATGGTTGTAATGGGGTTAGGGTAAAGGTGGGATAGATATGGCTAATGGACTAAAATGGTTGAATCCTTGATTAGTTTAAGTCATCCACATCAACCTATATCAATCAAATCAAAACAAAATGCAATCCTAACCTTCCATCAATTCTTTTTCACAAACACTCATGTATGGCTCATCATTCACATCACATATGCATTTCTTATTCATTTGTTTACTCTCCAGGGTGACTTTGCGCCCCTTTTTTATGATGAAGAGTTTTTTTTTTTGAAAATAAAATGCATATGGTTCTAGTAGATCATACATGAGTGCACCCATTTTCCAAAATTTTTAATGAATACCCAAATTAAATATTTTCATTCACTACCAATGTTTTCCAAAATTTCCCCCCACACTTAGATGATACACACTTCTCCAACCTAAGCTAATCAAGGATACAATCTAAGGTAAGACATGGTTTTCCGCTTAAGGTTGTGATGTGGTAATATTACAAACAATGGGGTCAATTAAGGCTCAAAGGGGTTCAACAATGGTAAATGCATAGGGTAGGCTATATGGGAAAAATGAGCTTTTAAACAAAGATGGCCTCAATCATACTCAATGCAATTCAAAACATCAATCATTGGAAATCAAGAATTAAGCAAAACTAAGATTAGAATCATAGAAGAGATATATCACACAATGAACAAAATTAGTGGTTAAAATGTGTAACCACTCAATATAGCCCAAGATCTCACAAGGTATTTGTTATTTACTCTTCTATGTTCCATAACAAAATCATTCAAGCAAGTTTGAAAATAATTTTTTTTCAATCAAATTTTTCAAAATTTCCTAGTTTATTTCCCTAATTTTCAACAAGCAAAAAGTAACATGAACAATAGGATCAAAATGAACTAGGCAAATGCTTTTCACATCATCTAATCACAACTTCTATCTATAACATATATACTAAGTGAAATATGCAAGAATGCACATATATAAAATATATACCAACTAAAAAAAATGCAAAATGCAATAGTATAAGCTAAGATATATATACTAGAAGAAAATGCAATGCAACAATCAAAAGCACTCTAAATATCTACAAGAAACATAATAAAAAAGAAACAAAAAATAAAGTGCAAAGTGTTTAGAAAAAAAAGTTTACGCCCCAAAATGACGAATCCTCCCCCACACTTAAGCATTGCACGGTCCTCCATGCACAGACACGATTCGGGGAGATTGTCTCTAAGGAGCTCCACCTTCGATTGGTAGATGCAGAGCCTTGGGTTGTGGGGAAATCACCAAGTCCAATGTATGCTCGGCATGTCCTTCCTCGGTGTCCTCTTCCTCTCTGGTGCACGAAATTGTGATTCACACTTTTCACAACTCCGCACAACTAACCAGCAAGTGCACTGGGTCGTCCAAGTAATACCTTACGTGAGTAAGGGTCGATCCCACGGAGATTGTTGGCTTGAAGCAATCTATGGTTACCTTGTAAATCTTAGTCAGGAGATTAATTATGATTATCAGTTTGAATTGCGAAAAATAAAAGAGCATGAAATAAATACTTGTTATGCAGTAATGGAGAATATGTTGGAGTTTTGGAGATGCTTTGTCTTCTGAATCTCTGCTTTCCCCCTGTCTTCTTCTTCATGCACGCAAGGTTCCTCCTATGGCAAGCTGTGTGTTGGTGGATCACCGTTGTCAATGGCTACTATCCGTCCTCTCAGTGAAAATGGTCCAGGTGCGCTGTCACCACACGGCTAATCATCTGTCAGTTCTCACTCATGCTGGAATAGGATCCATTAATCCTTTTGCGTCTGTCACTACACCCAACCCTTGTGAGTTTGAAGCTCGTCACAGTCATTCAATCCCTGAATCCTACTCGAAATACCACAGACAAGGTTTAGACTTTCTGAATTCTCAAGAATGCTGCCAATGGATTCTAGCTTATACCACGAAGATTCTGATTAAGGAATCCAAGAGATACTCATTCAATCGAAGGTAGAATGGGAGTGGTTATTAGGCACGCGTTCATAGATTGAGAATGGTGATGAGTGTCACGGATCATCATATTTATCATATTGAAGTGCGAATGAACATCTTAGATAGAAACAAGCGTGTTTGAAGAGAAAACAGAAATAATTGCATTAATTCATCGAGACACATCAGAGCTCTGCACCCCCAACAATGGAGTTTAGAGACTCATGCCGTCAAAGAGTAGAAAGTTCAGATCTAAAAATGTCATGAGGTCCAAAATAAATCTCTAAAAGTTGTTTAAATACTAAACTAGTAACCTAGGTTTACAGAAAATGAGTAAACTAAGATAGATAGTGCAAAAATCCACTTCTGGGGCCCACTTGGTGTGTGCTGGGGCTGAGACTTGAGTTTTACACGTGCCTAGGTTGTTTCCAGAGTTAAAGGCTAGGTTGTAACCTATTTCTGGCGTTTAACTCCAACTTGTAACCTGTTTCTGGCGTTTAACGCCAGAATGCAACATGGAACTGGCGTTTGAACGCCAGTTTACATCGTTTATCCTTAGCAAAGTATGGAGTATTATATATTTCTGGAAAGCCCTGGATGTCTAATTTGCAACGCAATTGAGAGCGTGCCATTTGGACTCCTGTAGCTCCAGAAAATCTATTTCGAGTGCAGGGAGGTCAGAATCCAACAGCATCTGCAGTCCTTTTTCAGCCTGAATAAGATTTTTGCTCAGCTCCCTCAATTTCAGCCAGAAAATATCTGAAATCACAGAAAAACCCACAAACTCATAGTAAAGTCCAGAAATATAAATTTTTCCTAGAAACTAATAAAACTATACAAAAAACTAACTAAAACATGCTAAAAACTACATGAAATTACCCCCAAAAAGCGTATAAAATATCCGCTCATCACAACACCAAACTTAATCTGTTGCTTGCCCCTAAGCAACTAGACAAATAAAATAGGATGAAAAGAAATTGAGAAGCAATAATATCTCAGAGTTTTAAGTGAAGCTCAGATTCTAATAAGATGAGCGGGACTAGTAGCTTTTTGTTTCCGAATAGTTTTGGCATCTCACTTTATCCTTTGAAATTCATAATGATTGGCGTCCATAGGAACTCAGAATTCAGATAGTATTATTGATTCTCCTAGTTTAGTATGTTGATTCTTGAACACAGCTACTTTATGAGTCTTGGCCGTGGCCCTAAGCACTTTGTTTTCCAGTATTACCACCGGATACATAAATGCCACAGACACATAACTGGGTGAACGCCTTTTTTTTAGATTGTGACTCAGCTTTGCTAAAGTCCCCAATTAGAGGTGTCCAGGGTTCTTAAGCACACTCTTTTTTTTTTCTTTGGACCTCGATTTTAACCGCTTAGTCTCAAGTTTTCACTTGACACCTTCACGCCACAAGCACATGGTTAGGGACAGCTTAGTTTAGCCGCTTAGGCCAGGATTTTATTCCTTTTAGACCCTTCTATCCATTAATGCTCAAAGCCTTGGATCCTTTTTACCCTTGCCTTTTGGTTTTAAGGGCTACTGGCTTTTTATACTGCTCCTTCTTCTTCTTTCTCTTTTTTTTTGCTGCTTTTTCTTGCTTCAAGATTCAATTTCATGATTTTTCAGATCATCAATAATATTTCTCTTGTTCATCATTCTTTCAGGAGCCAACAATTTTAACATTCATAAAATTCAATATCAAAAATATGCACTGTTCAGGCATTCATTCAGAAGACAAAAAGCATTGCCACCACATATAGATAATTAGAATTTTCCTTATTCAGAACTCGAAAAAATATTGCCTCTTTATAATAAAAATTTGCTATTTTATTCATGTTTGATGATGATGAGAAAAATAAATTATAGCTTAATTGGAGATAAAATCAAAATAGAGATACTAATTACTAGTACTCATATATAACTTCTAAGGTAAATTTCTAATAAGAACAATTATCACAGAGTTAAGGCTAAGATTAGAACTCAACAACCTTGAATTTGGGAGGTGGATGCCTCTTTAGTCTGTGGAGTGCTTGGCCCTTCAAGAGATAGCTTCTGGCGCTTCAGTTCCTTCAGTTCACGCCCTTGCTCTTCTTGTTCTCTAAGCAGTTTGCAGAGCATACTGTTATGATTTTGCTGTTCTTCCTTCAATTGATCCACAGCTTCTTGCAACTTGGTGACAGATGCTTCTAGGCGCTCCCAATATTCAATTTGAGGGATTTTCGGGAGGAACTCCTGTGCTCTCCTCTTGATGGGTTCGTCCTGCACTTGTTGTCCTTCCATAGACTTTTTGGTGATTGGTAGCTCAACTGGGATGTACTCATCTACTCCTATTTTTATACCAGCATCTTTACATAACAGAGAGACCAAGCTTGGATAAGCCAATCTGGCATCTTTGGAGTTCTTGTTTGCAATCTTGTAAAGCTCACAAGCAATCAGCTGATGAACTTCCACTTCTTTTTCCAGCATAATGCAATGAATCATCACTGCTCTTCTGATGGTGACCTCAAAGCGGTTGCTAGTGGGCAATATAGAGCGCCCAATGAAGCCCAGCCAGCCTCTGGCGACTGGTTTGAGATCTCCTCTTTTGAGTTGGTTCGGGGCACCCTTTGTATTGGTTGTCCATTTAGCTCCAAGGAGACATATGTCCTCTAGGATCTTGTCCAAGTTCAGGTTTGATCTCATCATTCTCCTTTTAAAGGAGTCTGGGTCATCTTGCAGTTGAGGCAGTTTGAAGATCTCCCTTATTTTGTCAGGGTGGGTGTGAAAAATCTTCCTTCTGACCAGAGTTCTATAGTCATAGAATGCAGTTCCCGCTATTCTCTGCCTATCCGTCTGCCACAGATTTACGTAGAATTCCTGAACCATGTTTTTTCCCACCTTTATTTCAGGATTAGCTAGGACTTCCCAGCTCCTGTTTCGAATTTGCTCTTGGATCGCCGGATATTCGTCTTCTTTCAGGTCAAATTTAACTTCTGGGATCACTGACCTTAGACCCATTATTTTGTAGTAATGGTCTGAATGTTCTTTCGTTAAGAACTTCCCTTGATTCCAAAGTGGTTTTGGAATATTCTCTTTCTTGCCTCTTGAGTTGGTTTGTTTTTCCTTAGGAGCCATGATCTTAGTGGGTATTGGCTTAGTGATCATGGATAAACACACCAAACTTAGAGGTTTGTTTGTCCTCAAGCAAAAGAAAAGAAAGGAGAGGGATATGAGGAGAGCCAAGTCCGAATTGTGGAGGTTGGGGGGAGGGGCCGAACCAACATTTAAAGGGAAGGGGGGTGGGTTTCGAAAATTGTTTGAAAAAGATATGATAGAAAAAGTGATTTGGAAAAGATAAGTATGATAGGAAAAGATGTAATTTAAAATTGAAAAGATATGAAAGATATTTAAAAAAAATAAATCTGAATTTTGAAAAAGACGTTGTGAAGATTTGAAAAAGATATTGATGAGTTGAAAAGATTTTAGAAGGAAAAGAGATAGAATTATTTTGAAAAGGATTTAAAAATGATTTGAAGAGGATAAAAAAAAGAGTTTATGAATTAAGATACATTTGATATCTTTTGAAAAAGAATTTGAAAAATTATGATTTGTAACATGTTTGTGCAAGAAATCATGAATTGAAACATAAAAAATGGAAAAAATTTGGATTGAAAACGAAATTGCCTACTCCCCACAATCCTGGCGTTAAACGCCGAACTGCTGCATGTTTTGGGCGTTTAATGCCCACTTGGAGCTTGGTCTGGGCGTTTAATGCCCAGCTGTTGCTTCCAGCTGGCGTTAAACTGATGCACGGAAACTTGTCTCCCAACAGATTTCCCTCGGCAAGTATACCGAATTGTCGTCAAGTAAAAACTCACAATAGAGTGAGGTCGAATCCCACAGGGATTGATTGGTCAAGCAACTTTAATTGGAGGAATGTTCTAGTTGAGCTAAGCAGAATTTGATATGAGAATTGCAGGAAATTAAATGGCGGGAAAGTAAATGGCAGAAAATGTAAATGCTGGAAATAAAGAGCTGAATATAAATGACGGAAAGTAAATTGCAGAATCTTAAATGGGGAAAGGGAGTTCAGCATGAAAGTAAATGGCAGAAACTAAAAAGAATGGGTAAGATCAGAAATGGGGAATTCATTGGGCTTAGGAGATGTTGCATTCTCCGGATCAAGTTTATTTTCATCTCTTCCTCAATCAATGCATTCATTGATCTCCTTGGCAATCTTAAGTGATTGAATTCCAATTCCTTGGTAACTCAATCTCTCAAATCTTGATCAATAGCCAATTCCTTGGTCTAATTGCTCATGAGAAGAGATGAGGTGCGGTCACTGATTATACCACATGTATTTCCAAATCAAAGTATTGGGAGAATTATATGTCACCATATCCGCCTAAACCCCCAATTTGGTCCAACATGAGAAAACATTTCTAGCATGATCTTTTCATTCCTCTTCCAAGGTTCAGAAGAGATCCAAGTATGAATAGTTTCTTTTCCAAGACAACTATCCAATTGGATGAAGATTGAAAGCTTTCAAGTAAAATCAAGAGAAAAGAAAGAAGAAGAATAATGAAAACTATTATTGATCCATAAAATTACAACAGAGCTCCCTAACCGAATGAAAGGGGTTTAGTTGTTCATGGCTCTGGGAATGGAAAGCAAAGATGGAGAGTACATTCTGAAGTAAAACTAGAAGTTGTAGAGAAAGTATTATATAGAGAGTAGTCCTCTCAATCCCCAAAAGCTCTTCTCTAGTTCAAAACTACCCCTATATATACTACTCTTCTGATCTTCCAGTTTGCTCTTCAAGTCTTGGATATGGGCCTTTGGGTCTTGAGTTGAAGCAGTTTGGAATCTTCAATGGGCTCAGCTTTACTTGCAGAGAAAGTGTGAAGTAGGCACGGACTTTGGCTAGGACGTTAGCGGCGTTAACATTAAGTGAAAATGTGGGTTCGAGAACGTTAGTGACAATCACCTTTTTCACTAACGTTCCTAGCCCAAGATGAGTTACGTTAACTTCAACGTTAGTGGCACTAACGTGACTACTAACGTTGCCTCTTGATCCATCGCGAGTGTTATTGGCGTTTACCTTTGCCAATAACGTTGCCCTTGGCCCCTTCTTCCCTACGTTAAAGTCCACGTTAGTGTAGCTAACGTGACTCTTAACGTGGGTATGCCTCAACTTCGAGAGCGTTAGTGACACTTACCTTTGTCGCTAACACTCCAAACACCCTTCTTCCCACGTTAGAGTTCATGTTACTTAGGTTAACATGACTTCTAACGTGGTAGTGATAGCCATCTCCAACGTTAGTGACAAAGATGAGTGTCACTAACGTTGGCTCATCATTCCTTTCCTCCACGTTAGCTTCCACGTTAATACAATTAACGTGGCAACTAACGTGGCTAATAGAGGCTTAGTCCAACGTTAGTGACAAAGGTGAGTGTCACTAACATTGGCTCTTCATTGCTTCTCCCACGTTAGAGTTCACGTTAATGTAGTTAACATGACTCTTAACGTGGCTAAGTGTGCCCCTCTCCCCAACGTTAGTGGCATTCACTTTTACCACTAACGTTGGAGCTTTACTTCTCTTCCACGTTAGATTCCACGTTAACGTAGTTAACGTGGACACTAACGTGGGCTATGATGGCTCACGAAAGCGTTATTGGTGTTCGCTTTTCTTGTTAACGTTGTAAGCTAGCCTCCTTTCCACGTTAATGGTCACGTTAGTTGGACTAACGTGGCTATTAATGTGGCATCTTCCTTGCTTCCTTTGTCCTAAAATCAAGCAAATAAAGTGCATCAAAGCTAGGTTCTAACCCATGAGATCATGCATCATTCAATTTATTATTCAATTCATGCATAATTCTCATGAAATCATATAAAATTCACAATGTTTGCTTGAATCAAGATGTAAATGATTATTTACCCAAAACTTGCTTATTTCCTAAGAAAGTGCATGAAACTACCCTAAAACCATAAAGAAAAGGTTAGTGAAACTGGCCAAAAAGCCCTGGCATCACAACACCAAACTTAAAGCTTGCTTTTCCCTAAGCAAGTACTGGAACAAGAGAATGATGAATGAAATGACAAGAGAAATGAATCATTATTGTGGAAGTCATGTCCTTGGTTTTATGGGGTTTCATGCATAGCAAATTAGGTTCATTCCTTTATTGGCTTTCAGACCTTTACCATGCCCTGGAATACTCACTTGATTTCACCCTTGGAGACTTTTATTTATTGATCCCTTTGTCTTTCTACGGTTTATTGCATCCTTAGGCTAAGTGTTCTGTGAGGGGGCGACTCTTTAAGATAAGCTTTCAGCTAACACTCCCGAACCAGTTGGTTCAAGGTGCTAGGTGTTGAAACACCCCTAAGGACTTACTCCCTCAAGTCTCTCTCCCCCAAACATACACACCACAGGCACATGGTTTGTTATTTTCTTTCTTTGAGGCCTTGGTGTCCAGCACCTCTTTGGGTTACTAAATGTTCTGTAGCAAGGTTGCTCTTGATAGTGGATTTTCAGTTGATAATCCCGGGTTAGTTAACCCAAGTTACCAAGTGATGAAGCACTCCTAAGAACTTATTCATCCAAGCAGATCCTTGGTACAAGAGCACCACAGACATATCCCTCAAGATTCAAGCCCTTGGTGCCTAGCCTTATTTCTTATTACTTTTCTTTCTTTTTCAACTCTTATTGTTCTTTTCCTTTTTCTTATTAGGATCTTGTTATTTAGCTAGTCTCATGGGGTGTGTTTCAAGCATATGATTCAGGACAGATAGTTGCCTTCCTACCTTGTTGGTAAACCAACTTAACTAAGTGATTACTACACCACAAATTTAAGGACCTAATCCACAACTTGAACATCACTCTAGTATTTTATACCATCTCTTTTTATTTGGTTTAAAAGGACAAACATACACTAAGCAAGATGCAGATGAAAATAGGTAACTTGAACCAGCACACATATGACAAAAGCAAGGAAAATACTAAAGACAGAATTGAAAATCCTAAACTACCATGGAAGCATGTTCTATTTCATACATGATTTTCCTTATTTAAAACTTGAAAAATATGGGATAATGAGGGAACTCCACCACCTTTTACTCATGGGGTTGCTCATGCTCTCCCTCTTGTTTGTCCTCTTTGTGTCCACTTGTGTTTCCTCATATCCGTACTAGCCTGGCTTTCTTCCACTCCTCAAGTGCCTTCCTTACTGATTCATGACTCTTTTCTACCCTCTCTCTTTCTTCTCGCGCTAATTCATCCTTTACTTCTTCATATCTTGTGATTCCCGAGTGCAGTACAGGCAGTTGTCCAACTAAGTACCCGAGCCTGGCTTGAGTGTTTACATGATGTCCAGTCTCGTTCATGTAAACTCCTTTTGCAAACGCTCTGTATTCGTCAAAGAGTTCTGCCTGTTCCAGTTATTTCAGATGCATTTCATGTATGTGTGCACCTTGATGTGCTTGGATGTTGATTAGCTTTTGGATGGCTTCTTGTTGTTGATCTTGCCTTTGCTCTATCCTGTGGAAGGATTCATCCCAATGTTTCCCTTGTTCCAGTTGCTGCTCCATCAATTGCTTTTGCCATTCCCCATGTTGATTCATCCATCCAGAGAGTAATTCTTCTTGACGGCTTACCAAATGTAGTTGCAATTCTTTTTGTGCCCCTTGATTTTCCAAGTATTGTCTAGATAAGCCATCAACGGCTTTCTGTAGCTGGTGCATGTCTAAAGGGGCTTGCTCCTCTAAGTTTTGTCCTTCTACTACTTGATGGGCTGGCCTCTTTCTTGGCTTTCGTTGAGGTAGGGGAGATGCAACCGCATGCATCCGTCGAACAGTAATTGGGATGCCCACTTTTATCCACTCGGGGTCCTCATCTTCGAACACCATCCCAGCCCTGTCACACAGACGAAAAATAGTGCTGGGGTAGCCTAACCTTCCTCCCGAATCACTCTTTTCAGCCATCTTCCTAATACCTTGAGCTATAAGTTCATGGACCTTGATCTCTCCCCCTTTAAGTATACATTGCACCATTGTTGCTCTCTTAAGATTCACCTCTGAGTTATTCCCGACAGGAAGGATGGATCTCCTTACAATTTTAAACCACCCTTTTGCCTCAGGGGTGAGGTCCCCTCTCTTGATGAACTTGGGTTTCCCCTGAGGATCTCGTACCTAATCAGCTCCTTGCACGCATATATCTTGTACAATCTGGTCATGATTGGGGCTGCCATCTATTCTGGAGTGATAGCTTTCTTCTGCAAATGGTATGGCTCGCAGCTTTAATGCCCTCATGATGCCCATGGGGCTGAAGTCCACGGTTACCCCTCTCACGAAGCTTATATAGGAGTCATCTGCCTTATCATACCTGACTGCATTTGCATAAAACTCTCTTACAAGAGTTGCATTTACTTTTATGACTGGATCAGTAAGGAGCTCCCATCTTCTCTTCTCCACCTTCTCTATGATTTCGGGGCACTCAGTTTTTCTGACTTGAAAGCCTAGCTCATATATGATCTCCTTATCAACTATCCATCCATATTGCAATACATGGTGAAAGGTTTTGAATTTCTTCTCATCGAAAGGGCGTTGCTCCATAGGCTCCTTCCCTTTTCTTCTCTTAGAGCTTGATGATGCCATAAGTGATTGTTGATATGTGAAGGTGTAAAGGGTGTGGATAATTAGCTTTGGCCGGTTAAGATGGAGTGTAGTGAAGGGAGTGAGTGAGGGTGTTTTTGATGGGGTAAGAGGAGTTGGGTGCCAAAAGTGGGAGGTGTAAAGGATGGAAATTGGAATGTGAAAGGGAGTATGGAATAAGAACCACATATATAGGAAAGTGGTGAGTGAATGGAAGGTGTGGATTGATGGAGTGGGTGTATAATGAACAGATGGGGTTTAGCATGGGATGAGCACAAGGATCATCAACTTTATGATGGGGTTGGTTCAGTTTCCAAGCGTGTTCTTCTTCCAATGTTGCATGGCAACAATTCCCAACGCAATCCCCTTGAAGACACGTGTATAGTCCTCTCTTTTCGTGGTGGCCGAACCTTCCTTCAATTGTCCCATCAATTCTCCTACAAAATAAAAGAAATGTGATTAATAAAATTGTAGAAAGTGGCAGCAAAATTTAAAAAGTGGGGTAACTACTTTTTAAAATTTTTTTTGTTTCTAATTTCTAAGTGCTATTCATGAGTGCAAACCAACTAACCAACTAAATATCCATGTATGCAACATTGGTGACACCAAACTTAGTTTGGGACTATGTGGTGTAAATGACTTGTTCAAGGCTCTAAGAGTGACATGATATGAGTTACATTTATGTTCTCTTAGTGTGCCTTGAACACCAAACTTGTTCTTCACTATATGTTGCATAAAAGGATTCATTCAAGTGCATGTCAAAGTTGATTTGAAATTCATGAACCTTGCTTTATTAACTACTTTAAAAGCATGTAAAACATGGGTTGCCTCCCATGAAGCGCTTCTTTAGCGTCACTAGCTTGACGTTCTGCCTTTGTCAGGGTGGTTGGTAATGCCTCAGATCTTCCCCTCTTGCAGTAAACCTATATCCATTGGCTTCATCAAGAATCTCCACATGTTCTAGGGAGAGAACTTTGTTGATGGTGAAAACCTTAGGTAACTGAGATGGGATGGTGGGGAGATGAGGTGGGATGTCTAGGAAGTAGGCTGAGATCATTTTATCCCCTGGAGAGAAATCCTCTGTAGGGATCTTCTTGTTCCTCCATCTCCTTGGTGCCTTCTTCTTTGTTCCTTTTGTTGTTGCCCTGCTCTTTGTGGTCTCTTTTCCTAGGGAGACTTTGTTGTTGGTCTCATATGATTCTAGTGGTTTTGGCTCCACTTGAGTTTCCTTTAGCTGTGGTAACTGCTGACTGTCTTGTTCATTAACCAAAGGAATTCCCTGTGCTTCAATGCTTGTTTCTTCCACCAGTGCTTTGTCGTGCTCTTTCCTTGGTTCCTTGTTTTCCTGATCTGCCTCTTGTGAGGGTTTGAAAACATTGAATGCGAGTTGTTCATCATGTATCCTCAGTATTAGCTCTCCTGGCTCCGCATTTATGAGCGCTCTGGCTGTAGCTAGGAACGGTCTTCCTAATATGATTGGGTGGATATGACTTTCTTCCATTTCCAATATGACAAACTCTGTAGGAAGGAAGTAGTTCCCAACCTTTACCAACACGTTTTCAACCACTCCCACTACTTGTTTTTGAGTTTTGTCAGCCAGCCTGATGACTACGTCTGTAGGTATTAGCTCATTGATCTGTAGCTTCTTCATGAGAGATAAAGGAATTAAGTTGATGCTTGCTCCCAGATCACAGAGTCCTTTGTCAAACATTGTTTCTCCTATGGCACAGGGGATGTGAAAACTCCCTGGGTCCCTCCTTTTTGTAGGCAACTCTGGTTGAATGAGAGCACTGCACTCCTTATTCATCACTATTGTCTGTCCTCCTTTGAGTGAGCTTTTCTTGGTCAGAAGCTCTTTCATATACTTAATGTATGAGGACATTTGTTGGAGAGCCTTGATGAATGGTATGTTTACATGGAGAGATGCAAACATATCAAGGAACTTTGAGTATATTCTTTTTTCTACACCACCTTTGAGTCTTTGGGGAAAAGGTGCGTAGAGTTTCAGCAGCTCCTTCTGTGTAAGTGTGGTTTCTTGGTGATCCTCTTCTTGTGTCTCTACTGAGGTATCTCCAGGTTGTTTTAAATGTTTGTTCAGCTCTTCCTCAGTACCCTTATCACTTATAGTGACCATCTTGCAATCTTCCCATCTGACCTTCTTTGCTTTACCTCTCGGGTTCTTCTCTGTGTCACTTAGGAAGCTATTAGAAGGTTTGGGAATCTTCTCAGAGAGGTATCCCACTTAAAACTCCAGCCTCTTGATGGTATCTCCCTGGTTCTTGATATTGGCTCGCACCTCCTCCTTGAACACCTTGTTATCTTGGATTTCCTTACATATGCCTTCAAGTAGAGTCTCAATCCTTGATAGTCTTTCTTCCGATGATGGAGAGTTGAGATTGGAGGGATGAGAAAGGCTATTTTGGCTTTGGTATGGATGTTGAGATGTGTTGTTAGGTGAGTGCTGATATGATCTCTGTGTGGGATGTTGGTGAGCTGCATTGTTGTTGGGGTTGTGGCGTCTCTGATCTTGGCCTTGGTCTTGTTGATTTCCCCACCCAAAGTTTGGGTGGTTCCTCCAGCCAGGATTATAGGTTTTGGAGTATGGGTCATGGTTCTGCCTAGGTGAATTTCCAATGTAGTTGGCTTGCTCCTAACTACCCTCTGCTTCTTCATTCACTCCTTCTTGAGTTGCTGCTGAAGAGGTGATTGCAGCTACTTGATTCCTCTCCATCTTCTTGGTGAGGTCAGCCAATTGCTTGGTAATCATCTTGTTTTGAGCTAGCAGTGCATCCACATTGTTTAGCTCCATCACTCCTCTAGTGTTGCCTCTTTCAGAAGCATAGAAGTAGTCATTCTCAGCTACAGTCTCAATAACATCTATGGCTTCTTCAATAGTCTTCTTCTTGTTCAGAGATCCCCCGGATGAGTGGTCTACTGCCTTCTTTGATTCATAAGAAAGACCTTCATAGAAAATGTACAACTGCACCCATTCATTGAACATATCTGGCGGGCACCTTCTTGTCAAGTCTTTAAACCTCTCCCATGCTTCATATAGAGTCTCACCATCTTGCTGTCTGAAAGTTTGAACCTCAGCTCTCAACCTGTTGATTCTTTGAGGAGGATAGAATCTCGCCAAGAATTTATTTACCATATCTTCCCAGGTTGTTAAGCTCTCCTTCAGGAAGGATTCCAGCCATTTAGATGCCTTGTCCTTGAGTGAGAAGGGGAATAGAAGTAGTCTGTAGGTGTCAGGATGAACACCATTAGACTTCACAGTGTCACATATCCTCAGGAAGGTGGTTAGATGTTGATTGGGATCTTCTTGAACACTTCCTCCGAATGAACAGTTATTCTGAACAAGGGTGATGAGCTGTGGCTATAGTTCAATGTTGTTGGCATGTATGGTTGGCTTTTGGATGCTACTTCCACAGTTTCCTGGGTTTGGGTTGATGTAAGAACCTAAAACTCTTCTCTCTTGTCCATCCTGATGCGCTGGACCTTCTCTGCCATGGTTGTGAGCCTCTTCTTCATGATGGTTCTCCATATTCTCATCCATGTCCAGTTCAAAGTACTCTTCCTCTTCCTCAGCACCAACTACTCTCTTCCCTCTTGCTTGCCTCCGTAATCTAAGGAAGGTCCTCTCAGGTATAGAATCAAAGGAAGTTGAAACCCTGCTTCTTCTGCCTGTCATACAACCAATAAGGCACAAGCAAAAAGGATAGATGCAGACAGTATTTTCTGCAGAAATATTGTTAGTGTGAGTGATGCAATATATCAAACAGTTAGTGGGTCAGTGAACTAAATAGTAAAAAAAATAATATGCAGATAGCACCACAAATGGGTGAGAGGTAAAGGGAAGGAAATAACTAAAACTAAAAGTAAATTACTCAGATGGAATTAAATCAAACAAAAGAAAAGTGCTCAATCTAGTTATCCACCAATTTAATCATTGTTGATACAAAATCAATCCCCAGCAACGGCGCCATAAACTTGATGCACGGAAACTTGTCTCTCAACAGATTTCCCTCGGCAAGTATACCGAATTGTCGTCAAGTAAAAACTCACAATAGAGTGAGGTCGAATCCCACAGGGTTTGATTGGTCAAGCAACTTTAATTGGAGGAATGTTCTAGTTGAGCTAAGCAGAATTTGATATGAGAATTGCAGGAAATTAAATGGCGGGAAAGTAAATGGCAGAAAATGTAAATGCTAGAAATAAAGAGCTGAATATAAATGACGGAAAGTAAATTGCAGAATCTTAAATGGGGAAAGGGAGTTCAGCATGAAAGTAAATGGCAGAAACTAAAGAGAATGGGTAAGATCAGAAATGGGGAATTCATTGGGCTTAGGAGATGTTGCATTCTCCGGATCAAGTTCATTTTCATCTCTTCCTCAATCAATGCATTCATTGATCTTCTTGGCAATCTTAAGTGATTGAATTCCAATTCCTTGGTAACTCAATCTCTCAAATCTTGATCAATAGCCAATTCCTTGGTCTAATTGCTCATGAGAAGAGATGAGGTGCGGTCACTGATTATACCACATGTATTTCCAAATCAAAGTATTGGGAGAATTATATGTCACCATATCCGCCCAAATCCCAATTTGGTCCAACATGAGAAAGCATTTCTAGCATGATCTCTTTATTTCTCTTCCAAGTTTCAGAAGAGATCCAAGTATGAATAGTTTCTTTTCCAAGACAACTATCCAATTGGATGAAAATTGAAAGCTTTCAAGTAAAATCAAGAGAAAAGAAAGAAGAAGAATAATGAAAACTATTATTGATCCATCAAATTACAACAGAGCTCCCTAACCGAATGAAAGGGGTTTAGTTGTTCATGGCTCTAGGAATGGAAAGCAAAGATGGAGAGTACATTCTGAAGTAAAACTAGAAGTTGCAGAGAAAGTAAAATTATACAGAGAGTAATCCTCTCAATCCTCAAAAGCTCTTCTCTAGTTCAAAACTACCCCTATATATACTACTCTTCTGATCTTTCAGTTGGCTCTTCAAGTCTTGGATATGGGCCTTTGGGTCTTAAGTTGAAGCAGTTTGGAATCTTAAGTGGGCTCAGCTTTACTTGTAGAGAAAGTGTGAAGTAGGCATGAACTTTGGCTAGGACGTTAGTAGCGTTAACGTTAAGTGAAAATGTGGGTTCGAGAACGTTAGTGACAATCACCTTTTGCACTAACGTTCCTAGCCCAAGATGAGTTACGTTAACTTCAACGTTAGTGGCACTAACGTGACCACTAACGTTGCCTCTTGATCCATCCCGAGCGTTATTGGCGTTTACCTTTGCCAATAACGTTGCCCTTGGCCCCTTCTTCCCTACGTTAGAGTCTACGTTAGTGTAGCTAATGTGACTCTTAACGTGGGTATGCCTCAACTTCGAGAGCGTTAGTGACACTTACCTTTGTCACTAACGCTCCAAACACCCTTCTTCCCAAGTTAGAGTTCACGTTACTTAGGTTAACGTGACTTCTAACATGGTAGTGATAGCCATCTCCAACGTTAGTGACAAAGGTGAGTGTCACTAACGTTGGCTCATCATTCCTTTCCTCCACGTTAGCTTCCACGTTAATGCAATTAACGCGGCAAATAACGTGGCTAATAGAGGCTTAGTCCAACGTTAGTGACAAAGGTGAGTGTCACTAACGTTGGCTCTTCATTGCTTCTCCCACGTTAGAGTTCACGTTAATGTAGTTAACGTGACTCTTAACGTGGCTAAGTGTGCCCCTCTCCCCAACGTTAGTGGCATTCACTTTTACCACTAACGTTGGAGCTTTACTTCTCTTCCACGTTACGTTAACGTGGACACTAATGTGGGCTATGATGGCTCACGAAAGCGTTATTGGTGTTCACTTTTCTTGTTAACGTTGTAAGCTAGCCTCCTTTCCACGTTAATGGTCACGTTAGTTGGACTAACGTGGCTATTAACATGGCATCTTCCTTGCTTCCTTTGTCCTGAAATCAAGCAAATAAAGTGCATCAAAGCTAGGTTCTAACCCATGAGATCATGCATCATTCAATTTATCATTCAATTCATGCATAATTCTCATAAAATCATATAAAATTCACAATGTTTGCTTGAATCAAGATGTAAATGATTATTTACCCAAAACTTTTTTATTTCCTAAGAAAGTGCATGAAATTACCCTAAAACCATAAAGAAAAGGTCAGTGAAACTGGCCAAAATGCCCTGGCATCATAAACGCCAGAAACTCCTTTGTCACTGGACGTTTTTCTGAAGGCCCAGGATTGTGTAAATCTGACGTTAAACGCCCAGAAGCTGCTTCTTTCTGGCGTTTAACACCCAGTAGATGCTCCTTTTGGGCGTTTACCACCCAATTGTGCCTCTTACTGGCGTTTTCTTGCCAGTGAGCTCCTTTTTCCTATTTTGTGCTCTGAATCCTTCTGTAGCCCTGTGAACTTATGCAATTGACTCTTTACCTTGTTAATATTGAACTTATATGCTTTAAAAATAAATAAAATGAAGAATAGAATAAAATAAAATAACAGAAAGAGTTTTGCTAATGGCTGGGTTGCCTCCCAGCAAGCGCTTCTTTATTGTCTTTAGCTGGACCTTGCTAAGCTTTTTAATCTAGCCTCAGCCTTGAGCATTCCTACTCAACATTGCCTTCAAGATAATGTTTGATTCTCTGTCCATTAACAATAAACTTCTTATTAGAATCAATATCTTGAAGCTCCACATAGCCATATGGTGACACACTTGTAATCACATATGGTCCCCTCCACCGGGATTTCAGTTTCCCGGGAAATAGCCTGAGCCTAGAGTTAAACAGCAGAACCTTCTGTCCTGGTTCAAAGACTCTAGATGACAACTTTCTATCATGCCACCTTTTTGCTTTCTCTTTGTAAAGCTTGGCATTTTCGAAAGCAGTGAGTCTGAATTCCTCTAGCTCATTCAATTGGAGCAATCTTTTTTCGCCAGCTAACTTGGCATCAAAGTTTAGAAATCTGGTTGCTCAGTAGGCTTTGTATTCCAGTTCTACGGGCAGATGACAGGCCTTACTATACACAAGCTGGTATGGAGAGGTCCCTATAGGAGTCTTGAATGCTGTTCTGTAAGCCCATAGAGCATCATCCAAGCTTCTTGCCCAATCCTTTCTACGGGTACTTACAGTCCGTTCCAGGATTTTTTTCAATTCTCTGTTAGAGACTTCAGCTTGCCCATTTTTCTATGGATGATATGGAGTTGCCACTTTGTGGCTAATTCCATACCTGACCATGGCGGAGTAAAGCTGTTTGTTGCAGAAGTGGGTTCCCCCATCACTGATTAGCACTCTAAGGACACCAAATCTGCTAAAGATATGTTTCTGAAGGAACTTCAGCACTGTCTTAGTATCATTAGTGGGTGTGGCAACGGCCTCTACCCATTTGGATACATAGTCAACTGCCACCAGAATATAAGTGTTTGAGTATGATGGTGGGAAAGGCCCCATGAAGTCAATACCCCATACATCAAACAACTCAATCTCCAAGATCCCTTGTTGAGGCATGGCGTAACCATGAGGCAGATTACCAGCTCTCTAGCAACTGTCACAGTTACGTACAAACTCTCGGGAATCTTTATAAAGGGTAGGCCAGTAGAAACCACATTGGAGGACCTTGGAGGCTGTTCGCTCACCTCCGAAATGACCTCCATATTGTGACCCATGGCAATGCCATAAGATCTTCTGTGCTTCTTCTCTAGGCACACACCTACGGATTATTCCATCTGCACATCTCTTAAAGAGATAGGGTTCATCCCACAAGTAGTACTTTGCATCAGTAATTAATTTTTTCTTTTGTTGCCTGCTGTACTCCTTGTGTATGAACCTTGCAGCTTTATAGTTTGCAATGTCTGCAAACCATGGTGTTTCCTGAATGGCGAACAAATGCTCATCCGAAAAGGTTTCAGAGATCTCAATAGAGGGGAAGAACGCCGCTTCTACTGGTTCTATTCGGGACAGGTGATAGCCACTTGGTTTTCTGTCCCTTTTCTGTCTCTTATTTCTATATCAAACTCTTGCAAAAGCAACACCCATCTTATGAGCCTGGGTTTTGAATCCTGCTTTGTAAGTAGATATTTAAGAGCAGCATGGTCAGTGTACACAATCATTTTTGATCCTACTAAGTATGATCTAAACTTGTCAATGGCATAAACCACTGCAAGCAATTCTTTTTCTGTGGTTGTGTAATTTTTCTGGGCGTCATTTAAAACACGGCTAGCATAATAAATGACATGCAGAAGCTTGTCATGCCTCTGCCCCAATACTGCACCAATGGCATGATCACTAGCATCACACATTAATTCGAATGGTAATGTCCAGTCTGGTGCAGAAATAACTGGTGCTGTGACCAGCTTAGCTTTCAGAGTTTCAAACGCCTGCAGACACTCTGTGTCAAACACAAATGGCATGTCAACAGCTAGCAGATTGCTCAGAGGTTTTGCGATTTTTGAAAAATCCTTTATAAACATCCTATAGAATCCTGCATGCCCCAGAAAGCTTCTGATTGCCTTAACATTGGCAGGTGGTGGTAATTTTTCAATTACTTCCACTTTAGCTTGATCCACCTCTATTCCCTTGTTTGAAATTTTATGCCCAAGGACAATCCCTTCAGTCACCATAAAGTGACATTTTTCCCAGTTTAAAACCAGGTTAGTCTCTTGGAATCTTTTCAGAACTAGTGTCAGGTGATCAAGACAGGAGCTAAATGAGTCACCATATACTGAGAAGTCATCCATGAAGACTTCCAGAAATTTTTCCACCATATCAGAGAAAATAGAGAGCATGCATCTCTGAAAGGTTGCAGGTGCATTACATAGCCCAAATGGCATCCTTCTATAGGCAAATACTCCAGATGGACATGTAAATGCAGTTTTCTCTTGATCCTAGGGATCTACTGCAATTTGGTTGTAACCTGAATAGCCATCCAAAAAGCAGTAAAAATCATGACCTGCTAGTCTTTCTAGCATCTGGTCTATGAATGGTAAAGGAAAATGATCCTTTCTGGTGGCTGTATTGAGCCTTCTGTAGTCAATACACATGCGCCACCCTGTAACTGTTCTTGTAGGAACCAGTTCATTTTTTTCATTATGAACCACTGTCATGCCTCTCTTTTTGGGGACAACTTGAACAGGGCTCACCCAGGGGCTATCAGAAATAGGATAAATAATCCCAGCCTCCAGTAACTTGGTGACCTCTTTCTGTACCACTTCCTTCATGGCTGGATTTAACCGCCTCTTTGGTTGAACCACTGGCTTAGCATCATCCTCCAATAGGATCTTGTGCATGCATCTAGCTGGGCTTATGCCCTTAAGGTCACTTATGGACCACCCAAGAGCTGTCTTGTGTGTCCTTAGTACTTGAAGTAGTGCTTCCTCCTCCTGTGAATTCAAAGCTGAGCTTATGATCACTGGAAAAGTGTCACCTTCTCCCAAAAATGCATATTTCAGGGATGGTGGTAATGATTTGAGCTCGGGTTTATGAGGTTTTTCCTCTTCCTGAGGAATTTCCAGAGGCTCTTTCACTTCCTCTGAATTCTCCAGATCAGGCTGAACATCTTTAAATATGTCTTCCAGCTCTGATTCGAGACTCGCAGCCCTATTGATCTCCTCTACTAAAGAGTCAATAAGATCAACTTTCATGCAGTCTTTTGGTGTGTCTGGATGCTGCATGGCTTTAACAGCATTCAACTTAAACTCATCCTCATTGACTCTCAGAGTTACTTCCCCCTTTTGGACATCAATGAGAGTTCGTCCAGTTGCTAGGAAAGGTCTTCCTAGAATGAGAGTAGCACTCTTGTGCTCCTCCATTTCCAGCACTACAAAGTCAGTGGGGAAGGCGAATGGCCCAACCCTAACAATCATGTCTTCAATCACGCCTGATGGGTATTTAATGGAGCCATCAGCAAGTTGGAGACATATCCGGGTTGGTTTGACTTCTTCAGTTAAACCAAGCTTTCTGATAGTGGATGCAGGTATTAGATTGATACTTGCCCCAAGATCACATAAAGCTGTCTTGGTGCAATTATCCTCTAATGTGCATGGTATCATGAAGCTCCCGGGATCTTTAAGCTTTTCTGGAAAGCTTTTCAGAATGACTACACTGCATTCTTCAGTGAGGAGAACTCTTTCAGTTTCTCTCCAATCCTTCTTATGACTCAAGATCTCTTTCATGAACTTGGCATAAGAAGGTATTTGCTCAAGTACCTCTGCAAACGGAATCTTTATTTCAAGAGTTAGTCTGCAAAGCGAGCAAATTGCTTATCCTGCTCCTCTTGGCGGAGTTTTTGAGGATAAGGTATCTTGGCTTTGTATTCCTCAACCTTGGTTGCTGCAGGTTTATTTTCTACAGAAGTGGTTGGAGAAGCCTTTTTAGATGGGTTGTTATCAGCACTTGTGTGTGTCTGATCCCTCACTGGCGTTTGAATGCCAGGAGTGGAAGCTGGATTGGCGTTGGACGCCAACTCCTTACCTGTTCCTGGCGTTTGAACGCCAGAACTGAGCTTCCTTTGGGCGTTTAACGCCAACTCCTTGCTTGTTTTTGGCGTTTGAGCGCCAGAATCATTCCTCTCTGGGCTCTTACTGTCCTCAGAGGGATTTTGGATGATATTTTGCTCATCCTCTGTCAGTTGTTCTTTCCTTGGCTTTCTGCTGCTCTGAAGCGAGGTATTTAATGTTTTCCCACTTCTTAATTGAACTGCCTAGCACTCTTCTGTTATCTGCCTTGATAACTGCTGTTTTGTCTGATTCAATTGTGCCTCCATATTTTTTTATTAGCATTTTTAGTGTCTTGTAGCATCTCCTTGAATTCTGCTAGCTGTTTTGTTAGAAAACACAATTGTTGATTGAGTTCAGCAACTTGTTCTGGAGGACCAAGTTCAGTAGATACTGCTTTGGCTTCTTCTTTTATGGAGGACGCATTACTTATGTGCAGATGCTGGTTTCTGGCAACTATATCAATAAGCTCTTGATCCTCTTCAATAGTTTTTCTCATGTGTATAGATCCACCAGCTGAGTGGTCTAGGGACATCTGAGCTCCTTCTATAAGCCCATAGTAGAAGATGTCTAACTGCACCCACTTTGAAAATATTTCAGAGGGGCATTTCCTTAGCATCCCTCTGTACCTTTCCCAGGCATTATAAAGGGATTCATCATCCTCTTGTTTAAAGCCTTGGATATCCAGCCTTAGCTGTGTCATCCTTTTTGGAGGGAAATATTGATTCAGGAATTTGTCTGATAACTGTTTCCATGTCCTTATGCTTGCTGTGGGTTGGTTATTTAACCACCTTTTAGCTTGATCTTTTACAGCAAATAGAAAATAGTAACAGTCTGTATACATCCTGATCTACCTCCTTGTCACGTACTGTGACAGCAATTTGCAAGAATTGTGCCAGAAACTCATTAGGTTCTTCCTGTGGAAGATCGGAATACTGGCAATTTTGCTGCACCATGACAATGAGCTAAGGATTTAGCTCAAAACTGCCTACTTTGATGGAGGGTATACAGATACTACTCCTATATGCAGCAGTAGTGGGGTTAGCATATGACCCCAGAGTCCTTCTGGACTGTTCATTTCCACTTAAATCCGTGACGGAGAAAGGGAGATAATGTGAATTACAAGTAAAATATATTTTTATTTATTTTTTTGTTTTATTTAATTAAAATAACCGAAAAAAATGAAATAAAATAAAGTAAAATAATTAAAAAATAAAATATAGATTTCGAAAATTAAAAGAAAAAGAAAATAAAAAAGAAATTTGAATGTTGAATTGACTAATTAATTGAAAAGATTTGAAAAATTTTTGAATATGATTTTTGAATAAGATTTTGAATTTTAAAAAGATTTTATTTTTAAAATAAAAATCTGAATTTTTAAAGGTAATTTTCGAAAAATCAGTTAAAATAAAGGGAAAATATATTTTTGAATTCAATGAGGAAAGAGAAAAACAATAAAAAGACACAAAACTTAAAATTTTTAGATCCAATGCTCCTTATTTTCAAAAATTTTGGAGGGAAAACACCAAGAAACACCAAACTTAAAAATTTTAAGATCAAAATACAAAGAAGACTCAAGAACACCTTGAAGACTCACAAGAATAACAAGAACAAGATTCAAAGATTCAAGAACATAAAAGGGAACACCAAACTTAAACCTTTTATAATACTAAGAATAACTTTTCAAAAATTAAAAAACAATAACAAGAGAACACCAAACTTAAAAGTTTGGCACCAGATTTAATCAAAGAAAAATTATTTTTGAAAAAGTTTTAAAAAAAATTCCTAATTACCAGGAACATAAACACAACACTCTAGCCAATTGAGTTATAAATTTAAAGTATTTTAATAAGGTATTTAATGTATAAAATATTTTTTTGAATACTGATAATTCGAAAATGCACAAGAAAAACAAGAAAAATCACAAAACAAGAAAAACTAAAGATCAAACAAGGAAAACAAACAAGAACAACTTGAAGATTAAGAAAGAACAATGAACACAAATTCGAAAATTTAAAAGGAAATAAAAATATGCAATTGACACCAAACTTAAAATATGAAACTAAACTCAAATAGAAAAGCTCAGTTATTAGTTTATAAAAATTTCCAAAAAAAATTAAAAAGAGAAAATAAGGATTAGAGGAAAAAAATTTTCAACCAAAAATAATAATAGAAGACTCTAAACCAAAAAAGAAAAATTTTTCCTAATCTAAGCAACAAAATAAACCGTCAGTTGTCCAAACTCGAACAATCCCCGGCAACGGCGCTAAAAACTTGGTGCACGAAATTGTGATTCACACTTTTCACAACTCCGCACAACTAACCAGCAAGTGCACTGGGTCGTCCAAGTAATACCTTACGTGAGTAAGGGTCGATCCCACAGAGATTGTTGGCTTGAAGCAATCTATGGTTACCTTGTAAATCTTAGTCAGGAGATTAATTATGATTATCAGTTTGAATTGCGAAAAATAAAAGAGCATGAAATAAACACTTGTTATGCAGTAATGGAGAATATGTTGGAGTTTTGGAGATGCTTTGTCTTCTGAATCTCTACTTTCCCCCTGTCTTCTTCTTCACGCACGCAAGGTTCCTCCTATGGTAATCTGTCTGTTGATGGATCACCGTTGTCAATGGCTACCATCGGTCCTCTCAGTGAAAATCGTCCAGGTGCGCTGTCACCACACGGCTAATCATCTGTCGGTTCTCACTCATGCTAGAATAGGATCCATTGATCCTTTTGCGTCTGTCACTACGCCCAACCCTTGTGAGTTTGAAGCTCGTCACAGTCATTCAATCCCTGAATCCTACTCAGAATACCATAGACAAGGTTTAGACTTTTCGGATTCTCAAGAATGCTACCAATGGATTCTAGCTTATACCACGAAGATTCTGATTAAGGAATCCAAGAGATAATCATTCAATCGAAGGTAGAACGGGAGTGGTTGTCAGGCACGCGTTCATAGATTGAGAATGGTGATGAGTGTCATGGATCATCACATTCATCATATTGAAGTGCGAATGAACATCTTAGATAGAAACAAGCGTGTTTCAATAGAAAACAGAAATAATTGCATTAATTCATCGAGACACAGCAGAACTCCGCACCCCCAACAATGGAGTTTAGAGACTCATGCCGTCAAAGAGTACAAAGTTCAGATTTAAAAATGTCATGAGGTCCAAAATAAATCTCTAAAAGTTGTTTAAATACTAAACTAGTAACCTAGGTT
Organism: Arachis ipaensis; assembly: GCF_059453495.1. Classification (NCBI taxonomy): domain Eukaryota; kingdom Viridiplantae; phylum Streptophyta; class Magnoliopsida; order Fabales; family Fabaceae; genus Arachis; species Arachis ipaensis. Next base: position 64,755,451 of record NC_142440.1, on the reverse strand, counting down.
TACAAAAAATGAGTAAACTAAGATAGATAGTGCAGAAATCCACTTATGGGGCCCACTTGGTGTGTGATGGGGCTGAGACTTGAGTTTTACACGTGCCTAGGCTGTTTCCAGAGTTAAACGCCAGGTTGTAACCTATTTCTGGCGTTTAACACCAGAATGCAACATGGAACTGGCGTTGAATGACAATTTACGTCATTTATACTTGAGAAAAGTATGGACTATTATATATTTCTGAAAAGCCCTAGATGTCTACTTTCTAAAGCAATTGAGAGCGCACCATTTGGACTTCTGTAGCTCCAGAAAATCTATTTCGAGTGCAGGGAGGTCAGAATCCAACAACATCTGCAGTCCTTTTTCAGCCTGAATCATATTTTTGCTCAGCTTCCTCAATTTCAGCCAGAAAATACCTGAAATCACAGAAAAACACACAAACTCATAGTAAAGTCCAGAAATATGAATTTCTCCTAAAAACTAATAAAAATATACTAAAAACTAACTAAAACATGCTAAAAACTACATGAAATTACCCCCAAAAAGCGTATAAAATATCCGCTCATCACTCTCCTGGCTCCTTGCTTTATGTTTCATCCTCAAGAAGAATGAATGAACTATAATTAAGAATCATAGGGCAAGTAGCACAAAAAGGTAAAAGGGAGAGGAAAAAATAAGCATCTAATTGAGGAAGTTTGTATGGTGGTGTGGAATACACACAATGGCCGGTTAAAGTGGCATCGACACAATCAAAAAGTAAGAATAAATTCCTCAACTAAATGGCCTAAGATGCAAGCAATAAATGAGCATTAATTAAATACAAGCAAGCTTAGGCAATTGCAACAAGAGTGAATTGAATTAAGAATATTGGATATTGAAATTGTGCAAGTGAAAGAGCAAAATTGATGTAAATTAGCACAACAAACAATAACCAATGCAATGATAAAAAGAAACTACTTATTCATCATGAAATACAAAGAAAAAGTCACCTGGTATAGGTACTTGTTATGAAAAGTGATACACTTGATAGTAATCAAGTAAAGTCACTCAAACAAATGGCAAGCATTAACAAGGAGTAAGTACCGGTCATGTGATGAATGTAATATGAAAAATCATGATGAACAAGTAATTTCAACTCAATTCACTTAAATTCAATAAGTACTTGTTAAAAATTTCACCAAATAAGAGACAAAAAGTCAATTTCTAAATTAATTTGGTGCAAGTAACTCAAGACAATGAACAAGTACATTATTGAAATTCCGATCCCAAAATAACATCATAATCATTCAAAAGTGCACAATTCTTAATTAGAATGCCAAACAAGGATATGGTCTAACACATATGGTCGCGATGACACATGCATTAAACAAAAAGTTCATTCAGGCATTATGTCAAACACATTGAGTGCAGTGCACATATGCAGTAAAGTCAAGCAAAAACTCAAACATCAACAACTCGTAAATCAAAATTGAACACTTGCAACGCAACAAAGAAACAGATAATTAAGTGAACTTAAACTAAATAACCGAAATTAATTAAAGAAACCAAAAATCAAGCAAGCAACTAACATAATAAAGAAGATTAAAATAAGAAAATTGAAAAGATGAAGAATAGAAAAGAGAGGGATAGGCAACAGTGGCACTTGTGCGAGGCTGACGGTGACGGAGTATGGTTTATCTTATGCTTAATTGAGTGGTTTTTATCAACTCTTGACCCACTTATTCATACTATTTGCATGGTTTTACAATTCCTTCCCAGAATTTGTGCTATGATTGAAAACATGCTTCTTTGATCTTATATTTGCTAATATTAATCCTCTCTTATTACCATTCGATGTCTTGATATGTGTGTTAAGTGATTTCAGAGATTACAGGGCAGGATTGACTCAGAGGATGGAAAGGAAGCATGCAAAAGTGGAAGGAATACAAGAAGTTGAAGAAGTTGCTAAGCTGTCCAGCCTGACCTCTTCGCACTCAAACGGTCATAACTTGAGCTATAGAGGTCCAAATGAGATGGTTTTAGTTGCGTTGGAAAGCTAACGTTCAGGGCTTCGCAACGATATATAATTTGCCATAGCTTCCTCGACGCCAGGCAACACAAACGCGTGGACGACGCCTCCGCATCACTTTGCCGCGACCTGAACGTAACAGAAATCGCTGGGGGTGATTTCTGAGCTGTTTTTGACCCAATTTTCGGTCCAAAAAATACAGATTAGAGGCTATAAAGTGGGAGAATGTATCCATTCATCAACATGCTTTCATAATTCATAATCTTAGGTTTAGATGTAGTTTCAGAGAGAGAGGTTCTCTCCTCTCTCTTAGGATTAATATTTAGGATTTCTCTTAATTTTAGGATTGCTTCTCAATCCCAGGTTCAATGTTCTTCTACTTTTATTTCTTCTATTATTTTATTTTAGTTTGTTAATGTTGGTTTATGAACTCCATGTTAGATTTGAATATTTTATTTAATATAATTTGAGGTATTTCAGTTATAAGATTGTTTTATTTATGCTATAAATGCTTTCAATTTATCCAAATTATTTTCATTCGAGTAGATTCTCTTCCCTTTGGTGACACTTAAGTTATCAAACTCATTGTTGATTAAAAATTGGGATTCTTCAAGAATTTATTCGAGTTCCAATAACTCTAGCCTTTTCCAAGGAAAGACTAGGACCTGAGGAATCAAAATTAATTCATCCACTTAACTTACCTTCATAGTTAGAGGTTAACAAAGTGGGAGAAAAATCCAATTCTCATCACAATTGATAAGGATAACTAGGATAGGACTTCCAGCTCTTATACCTTGCCAAGAGTTTTATTATTTATTTAAATTAATTCCTTACAATTTACTTTCTTGCCATTTACTATTCTTGCTTTTTATCTTATACATTAAAAACCCAAAATTCTACCTTTTTCATAACTAATAATAAGTCATACCTCCCTGTAATTCCTTGAGAAGACGACCCGAGGTTTAAATACTCGGTTATCAATTTTATTGGGTTTGCTTAAGTGATAAACAAAACTTTTGTAAGAAAGGACTTTTGTTGGTTTAGAAGCTATACTTGCAACGAGGATTTATCTGCAAATTTTTAGACCACGCAAAAGTTGTCTCTTCAAAATGGCGCCGTTGCCGGGGAATTGCAAACGTGTGCCTTATTATTGGTTATTGTAAATATTTTATTTTGTTTGTTTATTTGTTTTCATTTTTATTTTTAATTTTTATTAGTTACTATGAGTTCTCACCCCCGTCGCTTTGAGTTTGGTTCTAATAATGTTGAAAGGAATGGAAGCTATAACAGGAACATGCATCAAGGTCAGAACAACCAGAGAGGGAAGGAGCCACGAGGATCTGATCAACCCTTTAGGCAACAACACCTTCCAAACTATCATGGACGACGACCATTCAATAATGCATATCAGAACAATAGTTATGGTGGACCCTTTCGTGACAACCATCACCCACCAAATTACTATAGTCAGAAACCATTCCGAGGTGCATACCAAGATGATAGATATGGTGGACTCCCTTGTAATTACCAACAAGCTCTATCATATGCCAATGAACCACCTCCTCAACATATCTTTGAACCACCATACTCACAAGCCTCCCACAACCATTCACCTCCATATAACCCTAAATCTTATCCACCCCAATTCCAACCCAATTACCCCTAAAAACCACCACTTCTATATGCACCATGTCTATTTCCATCGACCCAAGAACCACAGGCTCGCCTCAAGGAAACAGTAGATCAATTTCATGCAACCCTTCATCAACTGGAACAAGCAATAAATCAATTAGCTTCCCGACGTTCAGACACTCAAGGAACCCCCATGGCTTCATGTGGAGAATCTAATGAAGAACGTAGCATGAAGGAGACATTGGAAACTCCAGTGGACAGTGAGCAGCATGACTTTGTATTGGAACAATTGGAGGAAGCCGTAATCGTTCAAGAGGAAGAAGTGGTCGAAAATTTAGGAGATGCAGAACGTCCATGGGAAAGCCCAGTCATAGAGCCCCTTTCTAAGGAGTTTGAATTTGTTGTTGAGGAGGGTGTACAACCTCCAAGGCATATCATAGTTGAAGACTTTGAAGGGGATGATCAAGAGATGGATTCAATCATTGATGAATTCTTATCTACAATTAAATCCGCTCCCATTGGACTTGACATGGAGATTAAAGAAGAAGAAGAACAACCTCCCATACCCTTGGTGAACAATGAAGAAGAGATCGAATTGGAAGAAAGCTACCAAGAGGAAGAGGTTGAAATTGAAGAAGTTTACAAAGAGGTGGAAGCTATCAAGAAAGGACACACGGGAGTGGAGCTTGAAATCCCCTTGCCAAAGTTATTAAAACCCTCTCCACCTAAGTTGCCATCATCCTTCACAATATTCAAGTGGGTAAAATTCATATCCCTTAGCTTTCTCATTCCACTTGAATATGGTTTACTTGAGACAGATGGTCAGCTTAGAGCTCTTTGTGGCTTTAAGAGTAAGAGAGAGATGGTTAGTGGTTGGCAACACAATCCTAGGTTCATTGTGGTAGGAAGCTCACGGCTGAAGTATCATGGTTGGAAGAATATTAAATTGTATGGGTCTGGGAAGTTGTTTGGCCGCTTTAGTGAGAATTCAGATTGCTTGCTACCCGGATGGAATCATAATGATCAACAACAAGACGGGTGCAAAAGCAAGATTTGGGATCCCGGAATTCATTCTGGCAATCAACACTCTTGGGGCCTTGTCACTTTCTTTAACTTACTTGAAGGCTTTCTGCGCCTAGTTTGGGATCCCGGAGGCCATTCAAATCACAAACATTGGTGGAGATTCCTGGATGAGTTCAAGCACAAGCCACCATAACAGGAAGCTCATCAAATGTCCAACTTAAAGACTTTAACTAAAAGTGCTAGGTGGGAGACAACCTACCATGGTATGATCGTTCCTTTTTCAATTTTGATTTTATTTAGTTTTGTTTGTTTTTGAATTTTATTTTATTTCATTGAACCTGGAATTATTTATAACATTTGCATAATGCATCTTGCATTTTGCATTAAAAAAAAAGGGAAGCACGCAAGCGACGCGGCAGCGTTGCTGACGCATCCGCGTCACAAGTGCATTAGGAAGAAAAGAAAAGTGAACAGAGAGTCATGCGAGAGCGTGGCTGGAGGCGTGCCTCTGGCACAAATTGATCCATGCGACCGCGTCGCTGACGCGTCCGCGTCATGTGGGAAAAATGCCTCCCACGCGTCCGCGTCACCCACGCGAACGTGTGACTCTGTAAAATCGACGTAAAGGGGTGTATGGCAGAATGTTGGGCTGGAACGTGGCTAGACTCGTGCTAGAAGCACAAGCCCTACCACGAGAACGCGTGCCCCACGCGTCCGCGTCATTTTTAAAAGAAAGGCCATTCACGCGACAGGGTCACCCACGCGACCGCGTCACCCAAAAATTTGGCAAAAAGAGTTTCGAACAGAGAGTTGCGCGAACGCGAGGCTGCACTCGCGCCAATCGCACAAATCAGGTCACGCGATCGCGTGACCCACGCATCCGCGTCACCTGACCTTATCGCGCACCACGCGACCGCGTCACTCACGCGTCCGCGTCGCCTGCGCCGCACAACTTATCCAGATCAGTGCCAATTATCTTGTCTTTTCTTTTCTAATCCTAATCTCTTCTATCTTTTCTTTTTCCTTCTTTTTTTCTTACTTTATTTCTTTCACTTCTCATTTCTTTTTATCTTCATTCTATTTTACTTAATTTATTTGCATATTTCATTCATTGCATTTTAATTTTGTGTATATTTTTCTTTTCTTTTCTATATTTATTATTTTTCCATTGGTATCACTTGTTCATATTCAACTGTTGTGTCTTTTCTGGTATTATTTTGGTGCTCAGTGACTTGTTTTACACTGTTGGGTAATATTATTTAAGTCAATGCTAATCTTTTATGATATTTGTATTAATTTTGCATCGACATTAATTTATATTGTCTTGTACTCTCTTCCCCATTGTTGCAAACTTTTGCACTCTTGATTTGCCATGTACTTCTATTGTTTTCTCACTTGCATGTTGTAGCTACCATGTAATTGGGACCCTTATTATCTGGCATTAACACCCATGTTTTATTTATTTTCTATCTTTATTTTTGGGTTACTTTTCTTCTTTTCCCTCTTCTTTCAGGATGGCCACCACGAAGGGAGAGGAAAAGCTTCTTAATGGGAAGACAAACAAGTCCACCTGCACAATCTTTGGAAAGTATCAGTTGAAGCAACCCGTCCACTTGCACATCTTAGCATGCACCGAGGACGATGCAATCTTTAAGTGTGGGGAGGTCAATACCGACTTCCAGGGGTTAGTTACCTTCTTTTCAACACCAATACTCTATTTTCTTTGTTTGTTCATTGTTGCATTTGCATATTTAATTGCATGTTTGTTTGATTTTATGCATTTAGTTACTACTTAGTTGAAGTAATATTTTCTTTTTCAAAAATTTTTTTATAGTATTTCACTAATTTAAATTGAAAATTTTTTTATGTTAAAACTTGTTTGAAGTTGTATTTGGAACATAGTTTAAAAAGCCAAAGAACACACAACCTGTGAGATTTTGAGCTTATTTACATGGTTACATTATTTAACCATAAATTTTTATTCTTGTGTGTTTTCTTCTCTATAATTGCAATCTTTGCTTTGTTCCATTCTATATGTCCATTATTTAGTGTATTTACATGCTTGCATATGATTGAGGCCATTATTTGTTATTAGCTCACTTATCCCAAATAAGCTTACCTTTTACATCACCCTTGTTATCCACTTTGAACTTTTTAACCCCCTTCTATTTCATAACCACATTACTAGCCTTAAGCAAAAAAGCAAAATAAAAATCCCAAGTTGAATCCTTAGTTAGCTTAAGATAGATATTGTGTACAATTTAAGTGTGGGGAATTTTATGGGAACATGGGATGATATGAAAAAGTAGGGAATTAAATTGAATAAGTTGTTTGAAAATTTGGGAAGCATGCTCATGTGAAATCAAAATAATTAAATTACCATGTGCATTGAAAAAAAATATATTAAGTAATTAAATAGGGGGATACAAAAAAAAGAAAGAAAAAAAGAAAGAAAAATAATATTACCCCAAATGCAAAATAAAAAGAATCAATGCACATGGGACAAAATTCAAAAATAAGTTTGATACATGAGCATGTAATACAAAAGTGGGAAAATTTTGGGTAGCTAGGTAAAGCATTTTAAAATTATATAAGGTATGTATATGTTAGGTGAGATCTTAGACTAATCAAGGATTCACTTTATAAAGCTCACTTGGCCATACATATATCCTTACCTTTACCTCAGCCCCATTACAACCCTAAAAAGACTTTATGATGTTTGCATTGGTACATTAAATATTTGTTGATTGGTTAGATGAAGAACAAAGTTTAGAAAGCATGACTAGGGAAGAGTAGAGTGATTGACCCTAGACACTTGAGAGTTAGAGTGATATACACTACTAGTAAGGATTCAGTGCTTAATTCTATGTTCCCTGCTTTCATGAGCTATCTTCTTACAAGTTTACTTGCTTTTTATTGTACGATTTGAATTAGTGGAATTTGGGTTATATTTGTCTTCAAGAACTTATTCACATTCAACCAAGTAGGTAGAAATATTTTGCATGTAGTTGTATTCACATAGATAGGTTACATTGCATACTCTCTATCATTCCTCTTCACTCCTTTATAGCTTCTCTTGAGCTTAGCATGAGGACATGCTAATGTTTAAGTGTGGGGAGGTTGATAAACCATTATTTTATGGTTTATCTTATGCTCAATTGAGAGGTTTTTATCAACTCTTGACCCACTTATTCATACTATTTGCATGGTTTTACAATTCCTTTCCAGAATTTGTGCTATGATTGAAAACATGCTTCTTTGATCTTATATTTGCTAATATTAATCCTCTCTTATTACCATTTGATGTCTTGATATGTGTGTTAAGTGATTTCAGAGATTACAGGGTAGGAATGACTCAGAGGATGGAAAGGAAGCATGCAAAAGTGGAAGGAATACAAGAAGTTGAAGAAGTTGCTAAGCTGTCCAGCCTGACCTCTTCGCTCTCAAACGGTCATAACATGAGCTACAGAGGTTCAAATGAGATGGTTTCAGTTGCGTTGGAAAGCTAACGTCTGGGGCTTCGCAACGATATATAATTTGCTATAACTGCTCCAATGCCAGGTGAAGCAAACGGGTGGATCATGCGGATGCGTGACCTGGCAAAAATGCAATCCACGCAAACGCGTGAACGACGCCTCCGCGTCACTTTGCCGCGATCTGAACGTAATAGAAATCACTGGGAGTGATTTCTGGACTGTTTTTAACCCATTTTTTAGTCTAAAAAACACAGATTAGAGGCTATAAAGTGGGGGAATGCATCCATTCATCAACATGCTTTCATAATTCAAAATCTTAGGTTTAGATGTAGTTTCAGAGAGAGAGGTTCTCTCCTCTCTCTTTGGATTAGTATTTAGGATTTCTCTTAATTTTAGGATTGCTTCTCAATCCCAGGTTCAATGTTCTTCTACTTTTATTTCTTCTATTATTTTATTTTTGTTTGTTAATGTTGGTTTATGAACTCCATGTTAGATTTGAATATTCTATTTAATATAATTTAAGGTATTTCAGTTATAAGATTGTTTTATTTATTCTATGAATGCTTTCAATTTATCCAAATTATTTTTATTCGAGTAAATTCTCTTCCCTTTTGGCTCTGGTTAAGTAATTGGTGACACTTGAGTTATCAAACTCATTGTTGATTGAAAATTGGAGTTCTTCAAGAATTAATTCGAGTTCCAATAACTCTAGCCTTTCCCAAGGAAAGACTAGGACCTGAGGAATCAAAATTAATTCATCCACTTAACTTACCTTCATAGTTAGAGGTTAACAAAGTGGGAGAAAAATTCAATTCTCATCACAATTGATAAGGATAACTAGGATAGGACTTCCAGTTCTTATACCTTGCCAAGAGTTTTATTATTTATTTAAATTAATTCCTTACAATTTACTTTCTTGCCATTTACTATTCTTGCTTTTTATCTTATACATTAAAAACCCAAAATTCTACCTTTTTCATAACTAATAATAAGTCATACCTCCCTGCAATTCTTTGAGAAGACGACCCGAGGTTTAAATACTCGGTTATCAATTTTATTGGGTTTGCTTAAGTGACAAACAAAACTTTTGTAAGAAAGGACTTTTGTTGGTTTAGAAGCTATACCTACAACGAGGATTTATCTGCGAATTTCTAGACCACACAAAAGTTCTCTCTTCAGAGTTTCACCGGAGAATAGAAGAAAGAGAAAAGAAAAAGAAGAAAGAGAGAAGAGAGAAAAATAAAGAAGAAGAAAAGAGAAGAGAGAGAGGTGGTGGTTCCGGCGGTTCTAGCGGTGGTCGGCCGGACGGCGACGGTGGTGGTCGCCGGAAGGGATGGGTCATGAATCCATATTTTACGATATATTTTGGTTTGATTTCAGTGGATTCCATCACATAAACCCACATTTATTCACCTAAATAGCATGCTTTTGGGATTTCTTCCTAAATTGTGCTTGAAAGTGAAAACATACTTTTTTGTGCTAAATTTAGTCAATTTTATTCACTTTAATCCCATTTGGTACCTTGATGTATTTGTTAAGTAATTTTCAAGTTTCCAGGGCAAGTATGGGTTGAAGAAGTGACGAAAAGAGCATGCAAAAGGGAAGAATTCAAGAAATGAAGGATTTGGAAAGCTGCCAGCCCTGACCTCTCTGTACTAAATTGGTCATAACTTGAGCTACAGAGGTCCAAATGAGGCAGTTCCAGCGGCATTGGAAAGCTAACATCCAGGGCTTCAAAATGATATGCAATTTGCTATAGTGGACATAATTCTACGTGTGCGTATGCACAGGTACTTGTGCGTACGCACAAGTCAGGATTCAGCATGTGTGTGGACGCACATGTCTGTGCGTCCGCACAGGTCCTTGCACGAGACCTCATTAATTGCAACTCACTGACAGCGATTTTTGGGCCCCCAAAATCCAATCCAACTCATTTTTTGAAGCTATTTAAGGCCAAATTGAAGAAGGATGAAGGGGGGAAATTAGGTTTAAGTTTTCTATGTTTTTGCTTTAGTTCTCTAGAGAGAGAAGCTCCCCCCTCTCTCTAGAATTAGGGTTTTCTTAGTTTAATTTCCTTTAATTTCAGCATTTAATTCTTATTTTAGTGTAGTTTCATTTATGTTTCTATGCTTTCTTGTCTTATTCTTCTTCATCTCCTTTGTTATTTTCTCTTTTATGTCAATTTTCATGTTATGAACACTTTTGTTATTTTAATTCCAATTAATGCAAATTTATATTTTCATGTCATTTATTGCTTTTCTTAGTTGTTATTGTTATTTTCATGCTTTGGTATCTTTAGAATTTATTTTATTATAATTTAATATTATTTTATTTTCATGCACACCAAGTGTTTGATAAAATGCTTGGCTTAGTTTTTACATAGCTTTTCTTAACTCTTGGCTTAAAATTGTTGACTTTGGTGATCCTTGAGTCATTGATGTCCATTCTTGTTTGATATATTAGAGTAGTTAGTTGTTTTAGTTTTTCTTAACTCTATGTGACCCCTTAGTGTTGACATAGGACTTAGGGATTGAAATTAACTATGCCTATTTGACTTACCTTCGATGTAAGGTTGACTAAGTAGGATTAACTCTTCATAATCATCATATATTTGTGGTCAATGGCTAGGATAGGTAGCCTTAGTCCTCAATTGCTTGCCAAGAGGTTTCTTGCATTTTAAGTTTCCTTTACTTGCATTTAATTGCTTTGACTTTTATTACATTGACTTTTATTTGCTTTGATGTTTAATTTCTTGCATGTTTAGTTTTCACACTCTTGGTTGAGAAATTGGGTGTTTGGGTGGAATTGAGTTGTGGATGTCCATTTCGCATTGTGTGAGAATAGTTAATTGGTTTGGTTTCCATTGACGCTAGTCTTTCACTAAGTTAATTAGTGAGTTGACTAGGACTTATGGATTGAGATCAATTATGGCTTTTGACTAATTCTCAAGGAGGATTGATTGATTTGGATTGATTCCACACAATTGCCATGTTTGTGGTCCACAACTAGGATAGGAAACCTAGATTACCCAATTCTTGCCAAGAGTTGCCATTTGCATTCCTTGCATACTCATTTACTTTCTTGCTATTTACATTTCTTGCTTCTCTTGCTTTCTTTCCCAATTCCCCATGCTCTCTCTCATAGCCAATAATTGTACATTTTATTGCAACTCCTAGGGAAGACGACCCGGGAGCTAAATACTCTCGGTTTATTTTATATTGACTTTATCATTTGATCTTGGGAATTAATTGTTGGTCTAGACTATACTTTTAACGATGGAATTCTATTTTGTGAAAATCTAGACTAACAATAGTTCTCATTATCAAATTTGGCGCTATTGTCGGGGAGTTGCAATGGTGTATGTTTTTTGCTATTGTAAATATGTTAATATGTAAATAACTTACTTTTTGGTTGTCTTTGTTTATGGTTAGGATTGGGATCTCGGAGGACATTGGAGATTCAAGCATTTGGTGGGAAAGTCAAGCACAAGCCACCATAGCAAGGGCTCTCCCAATTATCTAACTTAAAGACATAAAATAAAAGTGTTTGGTAACATTGTTCCTACTCTTCTCTTTTTGTATATATTTTGGCTTTATTGCATGTTTGCTTGTTTTGGTTAGCTTAGAAGTAGTTTAATTTTGAGATTTGTAAGTTAATTTTGGTTTGGATCATGAATTTATGGGTTCTTGCATGTTTTGGTGTTGAGTTTTGATTGAACTAAGGCTTGGTACCTTAGATTTTTGAAGAAAAATTTTTGGGAAAAACAGGGCATGTGCGTGCGCACAGCCTTGTGCGCACGCACGCAACAACAATTTTCACTTTCTGTGCATATGCACCCACCTGTGCGTACGCACACAAGCCTTTATACCCCCTGTTCGCAGTGCCAGCACGTCTTGTGCACGCGCATTCCCCTGTTTTCTGCCACCTGTGCATGCGCACCTACTCGTGCGTACGCACACATACCCTTTTTTACACCCTTTGTGCGGCCGCACAGACGTGTGCATCCACACGCCAACTTGCAACCACTCTGGTGGGAGAGTTGGCACAGCGTGTGCACGTGAACCCCTGCCCCTTATGCTCTTGTGCGTGCGCACGGACATGTGTGCGCGCGCACACGTGATCCTTTCCTTAAAAAAAAGAACAAGACAAAATTGCCATTAATAAACTAATAAAGGAATAAAAGAACTATGTATGCCATATAAACAAGTAAAACGAATAAAGTGATTGAAAGGTGGGTCAAAACATAAAAGAAACCTTGACTTGGGATGAGTTATGGTGTCCCTTCCTTGCCATAACCACAACTATGATAATTTTCATGAGTTAATCTCGCCTAGTCAACCCCAAACATCGAGGAGTAAGTCAAGCAAGCATAATTGACCTTAATCCATAAGTTCTAACCAACTTACCAAACTAGTTGATAAAAGGCTAGCTTTAATGGAAACAAGAATCAACTAACTTCCCAAGAATTATCACTAAATGTTGGACATTATGGCTCTAGTAATCCATAAACTCATTTCTCCCAAGCCAAGGGGTGGAAATCTACCCCATAATAAAAAAAACCCTCCTGTGCGTGCGCACACGCTTGTGCGCCCGCACACGTCTTGCTTCCTCTTCTGCCAGGAGCGCTCGCATAGAGTGTGCGCTCGCACACCTCCCCTGTTTCACCTAGCGTGCGTACGCACATGTGGCTGTGCGTACGCACGCCCCTGTTTTCACCTATTATACTTCTTTTCTTCTCTTCTCTCTACTTCTTCTCTTCTTCTTTCTTCCACCTCTCTCTTCTCTTGCTTTTGCCATATTCTTTACTTGATCTACTTTTTTTGGTTTGCATTTCATTTTTATTCTAGTAATTACATTAGTTTTGTTTAGTTATTTATTAATTGAATAAGTTGCAAGTGTTTGCTTGTTGATTGATTGGGTTGCTTGTTGATTAATGCACTTATACTTTGCCCTGAATTACTATCACCTAATTGGATTTGTACATTTACATTTTGTTGCATATTAGGTGAAACTTTTATGAGTGCACATGAAATTTAGTGAATTGAATTGAATTGCTTGTTCATCGTGATTTTTAAGTCAATATAATTACATCACGAGGTCCTTGTTTTTTTTAATACTTTGCATTTGTTTGAGTTGACTTGACTTGATTCCTATCAAGACTTGTCACTTTTTGTAACAAACACCTTAACCATGTGATTATTTGATTTTTCTTAAGGATGAATAAGTAATTCTCTTTTCATTATTGAATTGGTTATTGCTTGTTGGGCCATTTTATTAATTTTGCTCTTTCACGTACACAACTTCAATATCCAATAATTCCTACATTCAATTCACTTTTGTTGTAGTTGCCTAAGTTGCATGTGCTTGAATGACACTCATCTCTTAGTTGCATCTTAAGCCATTTAGTTGAGGAACACATGCTTACTTTTTTATTATGTGGATGCCACGTTAGCCAGCCATTGTGTGTATTCCATACCACTATACAAACTTCCTCAATTAGATGCTTATTTACTCTCCCCTTTTACCCTTTTGTGCAATTTGCCCTATGAGTCCTAACTATACTTTGCTCTTCTTTTTTAGGATGAGATGTAAAGGCAAGGAGCCGGGAGAGGAGGAGGACACCGAGGAGGGAGATGCCAAGCATACATGCACTTGGCAATCTCTACACAACCCAAGCCCCCGCATCCGCCAACCGAAGGTGGAGCTCTTGAGAGACATTCTCCCCGTATTTTGTTTGTGCACGGAGGACCGTGCAATACATAAGTGTGGGAGAAGATTTGCCATTTTGGGGTGTAAACTTTCTTTTCCCAAACACCTTGTACTTTATTTTTACTTCTTTTAGTAGGTTTCTTGTATATATTTGGAATGATTTTGATTATTGCATTGCATTTCCTTCTAGTATATATGTCTTAGACTATTCATAGTTTATATCTATTGCGTTTTCATCTTTTTCTTAGTATATATTTTATAGATAGAAATTATGATTGGATGATGTGAATAGTATAGCACCTAGTTCAATTTTGTCCTAATTGTTCATGTTAATTTTTGCTTGTTGAAAATTAGGAATAGAAGTAGGAAAGATTTTGAAATTACATCCCTCACAACATACATACATACATATAGTAAATAAGTTTTGGTAAAACAACAAAGAATTTTCAAGAAACCCCTTTTTAGGACATTCCACTGATTAGATTTGAAACTTATTTTTGAACTTGCTTGAAGTATCTTTTTATGAAACATAGAAAAGAGCTTGAACAAATACCAAGTGAGATTTGAGCTTTAATTGTGTGGTTACACATTTTCAACCACAATTTTTTGTTCTTGTGTGATAAACTCCTTTTATGATTGTGATCTTAGATTTGCTTTAGTCTATATGTCCTATATTTGTTGTTTTGGATTGCATTTAGTATGATTGAAGCCATCTTTGTATAGCTCACTAACCCATATGGCCAACCCTTGCATCTATCTTTGTAAACCACTTTTTGAGCCTTTAATTCCCCTTTGTTCTCATTATAAGCATATCATTCACCCTAAGTGAAAAACCATTATGTCCATTGATTGTATCTTTGATTAGCTTGGGTTTGAGTGTGTGTATCAATCAAGTGTGGGGGGAATTTGTGGGAAACATTGGTAGAAAGTTAGTTTGGGTGTTCATTGAGAAAATTTGGTAAAATGGGTAAACACTCATGCATCAAATACTAAAACCATATGCATCTCTTTTTGATGATAAAAGAAAAATTTTGATGTACATACTTTGTTTATGAAAAAAAATAAATAAAAAAAAAGAAAGAAAGAAAAGAAATGATAATAAGAATGCAAATAAGAGATGCATATGTGGTTGAATTAAAAAGAAAATGCATGAGTGAATGTGAGAAAGAGGATAAATGGGTAGCTAGGATTGTTTTGTTGTGTATATAGGATGATATAGGTTGAGTGAGATACTTGAGCTAATCAATGACCCAATCTATTACCCCACTTAACCATATTAATCCTACCCTTACCTAAGCCCCATTACAAGCCACAAAAGTCCTCATGATATTTGCATTCATGCATCAAATATTAGTTGATTGTTAGACGACTTGCAAATCATTGAGAAACATGATTAAAGGAGGGTTGAGTGATTAAACCCTACACACTAAGCGATTAGAGTATAAACACATCCGGTAAGGGTTTCAATTGCTCAATTCTATGTTTCCATTGCTTACCTTATATCTTCTTGCAAGTTGTCGAACTTAATTTTGAAAATTTCAAATCAAATCGTTGGACATTGATTATATTGCCAAATTTTCTTGTCTTGGCCCTTAGTTTGTACTTTGGATTGATTGAGATTCATGTTTGTTTTTTCAAAACTCAATAGGAATCATAGTGTAGATATATATAGATAGCATTAAGTATAGTTACATGCATGTAGGTAGTTGCATTAATAATTACCCCTTCATTCATCTCCTTTGGTTGGTTTAGCATGAGGACATGCTTGGTTTAAGTGTGGAGAAATTGATGAATCCATATTTTACGATATATTTTGGTTTGATTTGAGTGGATTCCATCACATAAACCCACATTTATTCACCTAAATAGCATGCTTTTTAGATTTCTTCCTAAATTGTGCTTGAAAGTGAAAACATGCTCTTTTGTGCTTAATTTAGTCAATTTTATTCACTTTAATCCCATTTGGTGCCATGATGTATTTGTTAAGTAATTTTCAAGTTTCCAGGGCAAGTATAGGTTGAAGAAGTGAGGAAAAGAGCATGCAAAAGGGAAGAATTCAGGAAATGAAGGATTTGGAAAGTTGCCAGCCCTGACCTCTCTGTACTAAATTGGTCATAACTTGAGCTACAGAGATCCAAATGATGCGGTTTCAGCAGCATTCGAAAGCTAACATCCGGGGCTTCAAAATGATATGTAATTTGCTATAGTTGACATAAGTCTACATGTGCGTACGCACAAGTATTTGTGCGTACGCACAAGTCGGGATTCAGCATGTGTGCGGACGCACAGGTCCCTGCATGTGACCTCATTAATTGCAACTCGCTGGCAGCAATTTTTGGGCCCCCAAAACCCAACCCAACTCATTTTTTGAAGCTATTTAAGGCCAAATTGAAGAAGGATGAAGGGGGACAATTAGGTTTAGGTTTTCTATGTTTTTGCTTTAGTTCTCTAGAGAGAGAAGCTCCCCCCTCTCTCTAGAATTAGGGTTTTCTTAGTTTAATTTCTTTTAATTTCAGCATTTAATTCTTGTTTTAGTGTAGTTTCATTTATGTTTCTATGCTTTCTTGTCTTATTCTTCTTCATCTCTTTTGTTATTTTCTCTTTTATGTCAATTTTTATGTTATGAATACTTTTGTTATTTTAATTTCAATTAATGCAAATTTATGTTTTCATGTCATTTATTGCTTTCCTTATTTGTTATTATTATTTTCATGCTTTGGTAGTTTTAGAATTTATTTTATTACAATTTAATATTATTTTATTTTTATGCACACTAAGTGTTTGATAAAATGCTTGGCTTAGTTTTTACATAGCTTTTCTTAACTCTTGGCTTGAAATTGTTGACTTTGGTGATCCTTGAGTCATTGATGTCCATTCTTGTTTGATATATTAGAGTTGTTAGTTGATTTGGTTTCTCTTGACTCTATGTGACCCCTTAGTGTTGACATAGGACTTAGGGATTGAAATTAACTATGCCTATTTGACTTACCTTCGATGTAAGGTTGACTAAGTAGGATTAACTCTTCATAATCATCATGTGTTTGTGGTCAATGGCTAGGATAGGTAGCCTTAGTCCTCAATTGCTTTCCAAGAGGTTTCTTGCATTTTAAGTTTCCTTTACTTGCATTTAGTTGCTTTGACTTTTATTGCGTTTACTTTTATTTGCTTTGATGTTTAATTTCTTGCATGTTTAGTTTTCATACTCTTGGTTGAGAAATTGGGTGTTTGGGTGGAATTGAGTTATAGATGTCTATTCCGCATTGTGTGGGAATAGTTAATTGGTTTGGTTTTCATTGACGCTGGTCTTTCACTAAGTTAATTAGTGAGTTGACTAGGACTTATGGATTGAGATCAATTATGGCTTTTGACTAATTCTCAAGGAGGATTGATTGATTTGGATTGATTCCACACAATTGCCATGTTTGTGGTCCACAACTAGGATAGGAAACCTAGATTATCCAATTCTTGCCAAGAGTTGCCATTTACATTCCTTGCATGCTCATTTACTTTCTTGCTATTTACATTTCTTGCTTCTCTTGCTTTCATTCCCAATTTCCCATGCTCTCTCTCATAGCCAATAATTGTACATTTCATTACAACTCCTAGGGAAGACGACCCGGGAGCTAAATACTCTCGGTTTGACTTTATCATTTGATCTTGGAAATTAATTGTTGGTCTAGACTATTCTTTCAATGATGGAATTCTATTTTGTGAAAATCTAGACTAACAATAGTTCTCATTATCAATGGGTTACTGGGTTGGGGTAGCAGCAGCAGCAGGGAAAAGCGATAGAGGAAGAGTGCTGGTTGAACAGGGCGCTCTTCCTCATTATTACCCAGACCACGACCCATGCGTACGCACAATGGTGTGTGCATACGCACACCAGTAAAAGATGGTAGCGTTCAGGTGCACAAGACGAGCGAGCGCTGCTGGCAGAGAGGGTCTCAAGACATATGCGTGCGCACAGGGCTGTGCGCACGCACAGAATACTTCTTCTTTTTTCTTTTTTTTCTTTTTTGAGAAAATAGAGGTGTGTGGGCAGACGCAGGGTGTGCGGACGCATAGGAGGAGAGAGGGGGGTAGTGTTCCCACGCATAAACTCTGCGCGTGCTGGGAACAGAAGGGGTGTTTAAGGGTGTGCGTGCGCACGTAGCTGTGCGAATGCACAGGAACTGAAAAATAGGAGAACTGTGCGGATGCCCAAGGCTGTGCGGACGCACAAGGCTGTGCGTATGCACAGGTCTCTGGTCCTGCAACAAAAATTTTACCTCTAAGGCATCAAACATGACATCCAAAACAGGTCTTCATGTTCCAAATCATCATAAAACTCCAAAAAACACAAGCAATATAGCCAATTATTCATGAAACAAAAGGTAAAAGAGAGAAAGCTAGAAGGATGTTACCATGGTGGGGTGTCTCCCACCTAGCACTTTGGTTTAAAGTCCTCAAGTTGGACTTTGGTTGGAGCTCACATCAAGGAGGCTTGTGCTTCCACCCATCCTTGAGTTGCGAACCATGCTTGCTCTTCAGAAATCCTTCGGAATCCCACACAAAGTACATCAAGCTCCTAGGCAACCTTAAGCAAGTAATTGGGATCCAAAATTATTGGTTGTACAGATGTATGCCTGGATCCCACACTTTGGTTTCTCTATCATCCTCTTGTTGACTTTCACTTGTGCCCTTAGATGAACAACCTCTCCAAGCACCTTTGAAGCACCCACTTGAGTGTTGGACTCCTCCAAATTGGACCTTGCACCATTTATGCCATGAATTCCTTTGACAACCAACACCCATTCCTTCACCATTTGACACCCTAAGAAGCACCTTTAGTTGATAATCTATTTCCAAGAGAGCAAATTGATGCGGACCTAAGAAGCTCATTGAAGATATTGTTACCCACTCAATTTGTCCTTGATGATTAGGCTTTTGTGTGGTTTAGAATTTCTCAAATGAAGTCTCGTTGCAAGTATAGTTTCTAAACCAACACTAATCATTTCATACAAAAATTTGTTTGTCACAAGTAACAAACCCCTAAAATCTATAAACCGAAGTATTGAACCTCGGGTCGTTCTCCCTAGGAATTGAAACAAAGTGTCTTGTTATTGGTTATGGAGTATGTTTTGGGGTTTTTGGGATAAGAGACAAGAAAAGTAAATGGCAAGAAAATTCAAATAACAAAAAGACCTTGGCAAGGGTTGGTGGTCAAGGATCTCTATCCTAATGACTAACCACAACATGAGAATTGGCAAGGATCAATCCCACTAAGTCAACCCATAACTAATAGTAGAGGAAAGTCAAGTGAGCTATATCAATCCAAGTCCGTAAGTCCTAGTTCTCCATCAAATCAATTAGTGAGATCTAGTATTAATGGCTCCCAATCGTCAATCACTTGGACATTAGTGACTCAAGAGTTCCAAATTTACCTTTCCAAGCTAAGAGGAACAAAATCTACACCAAAATCCAACCAAACATTTCATCAAACACTTGGAAGGCACAAAATAAAAGAATAGGAAATTGACAACAAAATAGAATCTAACAACAATTATTACAAGGAATTAACAACAACAATCAAAAGAAGCACAATTATTATGAATTACCTCCAATTGAATTGAAAGAAAATGGAAGGAGCAAGAGTAGATCTACAATAAAGCATAAAAACAACATAAAGGAAATTACCACAAAAGAATAGAAGAGTGATGATTGCAAGAAGAAAGAATTGAGTAGGAGAAGTAGGTGAAAGCATGAATTAAACCCTAGATCTAAGATTATTGACCTAAACCTACTCCTAATTCTAGAGAGAAGTGAGAGCTTCTCTCTCTAAAACTAACTAAAACTAATCCTAATGTGTCTAATGGTGTGAAGTGATGCCTTCCCCTTCCTTCCTTGGTATATTTAGCCTTTTTCCGCCAAAAACTCAGCTCCAAATGGGGCCAGAAACCCTCCAAAATTGCCAGGCACGAGTTCTCTTTTAAGAATCACATGCGGCCTTCGACACGTATGTGCATGGTGCGCGTACGCGTCCATGGAGCTTTTCGCAATTCACGCTTGAGCACACGGTGCGCGCGGGCGTCCATGGGTATTTTTCAAATCTTTGCCTTTTCATGATTTCTCCACTTTGCATGCTTTCTCTTCACTCCTTTGATCTATTCCTAGCCCTTTTCAATCTGAAATCACTAACAAATACATCAAGGCATCTAGTGGAATCAAAGGAAGATAAAAATCATCAAATTAAAGGTCTAAAAGCATGTTTTCACATTTAAGCACAAACCAAGGGAGAATCACAAAACCATGCTATTTCCTTGAGTAAATGTGAAGAAAGGTTAATAAAATGCTCTAAATTCAACACAAGATAAACCCTACAGATGGGGTTTATCAACCTCCTCATGCTTAAACCAAGCATGTCCTCATGCTTAAACCAAGAATGAAGTAAATGGTATGACATTTATTCAATGGAACTAAACTATATGCAACTATCTAAATGAATGCAATTTCTTGGTCAAAATAAGTCAATTCCCAAGAAGCCTATATGCACAAGGGCTAAGGACTAGCAAATCTAATCCACAATTGAATTGAGTTATTGAATATTTTTACAAACTTGCATGAAAAGTGATGATTGTAGGTGAAAACATGTAATTGAGCGATCGAACCCTAACCGGATGTGTTTGCACTCTATTCGCTCAAGTGTTTAGGGTTGATTCACTCAATTCTCCCCTAATCATGCTTTCCAAGATTTATTTTTCATCTAACAATCAACATATATTCCATGCATGCATACAAGTATCATGAGGTCTTTTCTTTAGATTGTAATGGGGCTAGGGTCAAGGTAGGACGCATATTTGGTCAAGTGGACTTGAAATTTGAATCTTTGACAAGCTTAAACTTCCCACCTAACCTATGACACCCTATACAATTCCAAACTAACCTAACTACCTATTTTTCACTTTTTCACATATTCATGCACTTCCTTTTCATTTCACAACACTTATGCATTGATTCTTTATTGAGCTTTACTTTAGGGCATTTTGTCCCCTTTTATTGCTTTCTCTTTTCTTTTTCTTTCCTTTTCTATTTTTTTTTCTTTCCATATTATTTTTTCTTTTTTTTTCTTTTCTTTTTCTTTTGTTTTTCTCATTTTTGTTTCTTTCAAACTATATACAAGAACATTAATGCATAAGGTCTATACATTTAATCAATACATGAGCATGTACCCAATTCCCAATATTTACAACAAAGATACAAAACTACCCTTTTATTCACCCAATGTCCCAAGGTTCCCACACTTGAATGATACACACACACTAGCCTAAGCTAATCAAAGATCCAAATAAGGACATTTATTGTTTTCTACTTTACGGCTTGTAATGTGCTAAATTAAGAACAAGAGGGTTAATCGTAGGCTCAAATTGGCTAACAATGGATGATAAAAGGTAAGGCTTTTTTGGGTAAGTGACCTAAATGAAATGATGGCCTCAATCATATAAATGCATGAATACACAAAATAATGGACATAAAGAATCAAACAAATCAAAGATCACAATTATAGAAAGAGAACAATGCACACAAGAAGGAAAAATAGGTGGTTATAAGATATAACCACACCATTAGGCTCAAATCTCATAAGCTTGTGTTCTTAGCTCAAAAATCATGTTCCACAATATATATATAATTCAAGCAAGTTCTTATGAAAAGTTTTCACTCAAATCAATTGATTCCCTATAGATAGAAATCTATTAAAAAATTCATTATTTTGACTAAGCTTATTGATGAGGGATAATTTATACACTTTTTGGCATTGTTTTTAGTATGTTTTTAGTAGAATCTAGTTACTTTTAGGGATGTTTTCATTAGTTTTTATGTTAAATTCACATTTCTGGACTTTACTATGAGTTTGTGTGTTTTTCTGTGATTTCAGGTATTTTCTGGCTGAAATTGAGGGACTTGAGCAAAAATCAGATTCAGAGGTTGAAGAAGGACTGCTGATGCTGCTGGATTCTGACCTCCCTGCACTCAAAATGGATTTTCTGGAGCTACAGAACTCAAAATGGCGCGCTTCCAATTGCGTTGGAAAGTAGACATCCAGGGCTTTCCAAAAATATATAATAGTCCATACTTTGCCCAAGTTTAGACGAGGCAAACTGGCGCTCAACGCCAGCTCTCTGCCCAATTCTGGCATCCAGCGCCAGAAACAAGTTGCAAAGTGGAGTTCAACGCCCAAACTGGCACAAAAGCTGGCATTCAACTCCAGAAAGAGCCTCTGCACGTGGAACATTCAAGCTCAGTCCAAGCACACACCAAGTGGGCCCCGGAAGTGGATTTATGCATCAATTACTTACTTCTGTAAACCCTAGTAACTAGTTTAGTATAAATAGGACTTTTTACTATTGTATTAGATATCTTTGATCAGTTGTATGCTATCTGAGATCATGTTTTGGGGGCTGGCCATTCGGCCATGCCTGGACCTTTCACTTATGTATTTTCATACGGTAGAGTTTCTACACTCCATAGATTAAGGTGTGGAGCTCTGCTGTTCCTCAAAGATTAATGCAAAGTACTACTATTTTTCTATTCAATTCAACTTGTTCTGCTTCTAAGATATTCATTCGCACTTCAACCTAAATTTGATGAACGTGACAATCATCATCATTCCTTATGAACGCGTTCCTGACAACCAATTCCGTTCTACCTTAGATTGAATGAGTATCTCTTAGATCTCTTAATCAGAATCTTCGTGGTGTAAGCTAGATTGATGGCGGCATTCATGAGAATCCAGAAAGTCTAAACCTTGTCTGTGGTATTCTGAGTAGGATTCAGGGATTGAATGACTATGACGAGCTTCAAACTCGCGAGTGCTGGGCGTAGTGACAGACGCAAAAGGAGGGTGAATCCTATTCCAGCATGATCGAGAACCTCAGATGATTAGTCGTGCTGTGACAGAGCATTTGGACCATTTTCACACGAGGATGGGATGTAGCCATTGACAACGGTGATGCCCTTGCATAAAGCCAGCCATGGAAAGGAGTAGGATTGATTGGATGAAGGCAGCAGGAAAGCAGAGATTCAGAGGAACGAAAGCATCTATACACGCTTATCTGAAATTCTCACCAATGAATTACATAAGTGTTTCTATCCTTATTTTCTGTTTAATTAGTATTATTTTCAAAAACTCCATAATCAATTATTATCTGCCTGACTGAGATTTACAAGGTGACCATAGCTTGCTTCATACCAACAATCTCCGTGGGATCGACCCTTACTCACGTAAGGTTTATTACTTGGACGACCCAGTGCACTTGCTGGTCAGTTGTATCGAAGTTGTGACAAATTATGAATTTGAGATTAGAGAACCAAGTTTTTGGAGCCATTACCAGAGTTCACAATTTCGTGCACCAAGTTTTTGGCGCCGTTGCCGGTGATTGTTCGAGTTTGGACAACTGACGGTTCATCTTGTTGCTCAGATTAGGTAATTTTCTTTTTGTTTTATTTTCAAAAATTTTTCAAAAAAATTTCTCACCTGTTTTCGAAAAAAAATTTTCATAAAAATGTTTTCAAAAATATATTTTTCTTCAGAATTTTTAAGAATGAATTCTAGTGTTTCATAAAGCATGTTGAAGCCTGGCTGGCTGTAAAGCCATGTCCAATTCTTCTAGATAGGGTATGTTAGGCTTGTCATGTCTGAGTTACATACTAAAGCTTGGCTGGCTATTAAGCCATGCCTGACCCTTTGATTGGAGCATTAGACTAAAGAGCATAAGATTCCTTGAATTCATATTAAAAATTTTGGAATCCTTATTTTTCTTTTTCAAAATGATTTTCGAAAAAAAAATTAAAAGAAAATACAAAAAATTCATAAAATCAAAAAAATCAAAAATATTTCATGTTTCTTGTGTGAGTCTTGAGTCAAGTTGAAAGTTTGGTGTCAATTGCATGTTCATCTTGCATTTTTCAAAAAATTCATGCATTCATGGTGTTCTTCATGATCTTTAAGTTGTTCTTGGTAAGTCTTCTTGTTTGATCTTGATGTTTTCTTATTTTGCATCTTTTCTTGTTTTTCATGTGCATTTTTGCATTCATAGTGTCTAAACAAGAAAGATTTCTAAGTTTGGTGTCTTGCATGTTTTCTTTGCATATAAAAATTTTCAAAAATAAGTCTTGATGTTCATCATGACATTCAAAGTGTTCTTGGTGTTCATCTTGACATTCATAGCATTCTTGCATGCATTCATTGTTTTGATCCAAAAATTTTCATGCATTGAGTATTTTTGTTGTTTTTCTCTCTCATCATTAAAAATTCAAAAATAAAAAAAATATCTTTCTCTTTTTCTCTCTTAAAATTTCGAAAATTAGATTTGACTTTTTCAAAAATTTTTAAAATTTAGTTGTTTCTTATGAGTCAAATCAAATTTTCAATTTAAAAATCTTATCATTTTCAAAATCTTTTTCAAAAATCAAATCTTTTTAATTTTTTCTTAGTTATTTTCGAAAATTTCAAAAATATTTTTCAAAAATCTTTTTCTTAATTTTATATCATAATTTTCGAAAATAACATCATCAATTAATGTTTTGATTCAAAAATTTCAAGTTTGCTACTTACTTGTTAAGAAAGATTCAAACTTTGAGTTCTAGAGTCATATTTTGTGATTTCTTGTGAATCAAGTCATTAATTGTGATTTTAAAAATCAAATCTTTTTCAAACCTAATTTCAATCATATTTTTTCAAAAATATCTTTCTATCTTATCTTTTTCAAAATCATATCTTTTTCAAAAATTTGATTTTAAAATATCCTTTCTAACTTCTTATCTTCTTATCTTTTCAAAATTGATTTTCAAATTTGTTTCAACTAACTAACTAACTTTTTGTTTGTTTCTTATCTTTTTCAAAACTACCTAACAAACTCTCTCTCTCTAATTTTCGAAAATATCTTCCCTCTTTTTCAAAATTTCTTTTTAATTAACTAATTATTTTAATTTTTGATTTTAATTTTCGAAAAAATACTAACCTTTTTCAAAAACTATTTTTGAAAATCACTAACTCTTTTTCAAAAATAATTTTCGAAAATTCCCTTTCTCTCTCATCTCCTTCTAATTATTTATTCATCTACTAACACTTCATCTCACCCAAATTCGAACCCCCTCTTCCACTGTGTTCGAATTCCTTCTTTTCTTCTACTCACACAGGGACCTCTATACTGTGGTAAAAAGAACCCCTATTATTATTATTTTTCTGTCCCTCTTTTTCATATGAGCAGGAGCAAAGACAAGAATATTCTTGTTGAAGCAGATCCAGAACCTGAAAGGACTCTAAAAAGGAAACTAAGAGAAGCTAAAATACAACAGTCCAGAGACAACCTTTCAGAAATTTTCGAACAAAAAGAGGAGATGGCAGCCGAAAATAATAATAATGCAAGGAGAATGCTTGGTGACTTTATTGCACCTAATTCCAATTTACATGGAAGAAGCATCTCCATTCCTGCCATTGGAGCAAACAACTTTGAGCTGAAACCTCAGCTAGTTTCTCTGATGCAGCAGAACTGCAAGTTTCATGGACTTCCATCTGAAGATCCTTTTTAGTTCTTAACTGAATTCTTGCAGATATGTGATACTGTTAAGACTAATGGAGTAGATCCTGAAGTCTACAGGCTCATGCTTTTCCCTTTTGCTGTAAGAGACACAGCTAGAGTGTGGTTGGACTCTCAACCCAAAGACAGCCTGAACTCTTGGGATAAGCTGGTCACGGCTTTCTTAGCCAAGTTCTTTCCTCCTCAAAAGCTGAGCAAGCTTAGAGTGGATGTTCAAACCTTCAGACAGAAAGAAGGTGAATCCCTCTATGAAGCTTGGGAAAGATATAAGCAGCTGACCAAAAAGTGTCCTTCTGACATGCTTTCAGAATGGACCATCCTGGATATATTCTATGATGGTCTGTCTGAATTAGCTAAAATGTCATTAGATACTTCTGCAGGTGGATCCATTCACCTAAAGAAAACGCCTGCAGAAGCTCAAGAACTCATTGACATGGTTGCTAATAACCAGTTCATGTACACTTCTGAGAGGAATCCTGCGAGTAATGGGATGCCTATGAAGAAGGGAGTTCTTGAAATTGATACTCTGAATGCCATATTGGCTCAGAATAAAATATTGACTCAGCAAGTCAATATGATTTCTCAGAGTCTGAATGGAATGCAAGCTGCATCCAACAGTACTCAAGAGGCGTCTTCTGAAGAAGAAGCTTATGATCCTGAGAACCCTGCAATAGCAGAGGTGAATTACTTAGGTGAACCTTATGGAAACATCTATAATCCATCATGAAGAAATCATCCAAATCTCTCATGGAAGGATCAACAAAAGCCTCAACAAGGCTTTAATAATGGTGGAAGATACAGGTTTAACAATAGTAAACCTTTTCCATCATCCACTCAGCAACTGACAGAGAACTCTGAACAAAATACTTCTAATTTAGCAAACTTAGTCTCTGATCTATCTAAGGCCACTGTGAGTTTCATGAATGAAACAAGATCCTCCATTAGAAATTTGGAAGCACAAGTGGGCCAGCTGAGTAAAAGGATCACTGAAATCCCTCCTAGTACTCTCCCAAGCAATACAGAAGAAAATCCAAAAGGAGAGTGCAAGGCCATTGAATTAATCACCATGGCCAAACCTGTAAAGGAAGGAGAGGACGTGAATCCCAAGGAGGAAGACCTCCTGGGACGTCCAGTGATCAATAAGGAGCTTCCCTCTGAGGAACCAAAAGAATCTGAGGCTCACCTAGAGACCATAGAGATTCCATTAAACCTCCTTATGCCATTCATGAGCTCTGATGAGTGTTCCTCTTCTGAAGAGAATGAGGATGTTACTGAAGAGCAAGTTACCAAGTACCTTGGTGCAATCATGAAGCTGAATGCCAAATTATTTGGTATTGAAACTTGGGAAGATGAACCTCCCTTGTTCACCAATGAACTAAGTGATCTGGATCAACTGACATTGCCTCAGAAGAAACAGGATCCTGGAAAGTTCTTAATACCTTGTACCATAGGCACCATGATCTTTAAGACTCTGTGTGACCTTGGTTCAGAAATAAACCTTATGCCCCTCTCTGTAATAGAGAAACTGGGAATCTTTGGGGTGTAAGCTGCTAAAATCTCATTAGAGATGGCAGACAATTCAAGAAAACAGGCTTATGGACAAGTAGAGGACGTGTTAGTAAAGGTTGAAGGCCTTTACATCCCTACTGATTTCATAGTCCTAGATACTGGGAAGGATGAGGATGAATCCATCATCCTAGGAAGACCTTTCCTAGCCACAGCAAGAGCTGTGATTGATGTGGACAGAGGAGAATTGATCCTTCAAATAAATAAGGACAACCTTGTGTTTACAACTCAAGGATCTTTCTCTGCATCCATGGAGAGGAAGCATAAAAAGCTTCTCTCAAAGCAGAGTCAAACAAAGCCCCCACAGTCAAACTCTAAGTTTGGTGTTGGGAGGCCACAACTAAACTCTAAGTTTGGTGTCAAACCCCCATATCCAAACTCTAAGTTTGGTGTTAGGAGGTCTCAACAAATCTCTGCACATCTGTGAGGCTCCATGAGAGCCCACTGTCAAGCTATTGACATTAAAGAAGCGCTTGTTGGGAGGCAACCCAATGTTTATTTATCTAATTTTCATTGTTTTTCATGTTTTATTAGGTTCACGATCATGTGGAGTCACAAAATAAATACAAAAAAATTGAAAATGGAATCAAAAACAGTAGAAGAAAAATCACACCCTGGAGGAAGACCTTACTGGCATTTAAACGCCAGTAAGAAGCATGTTTTGGGCGTTCAACGCCAAAACAGAGCATGGTTCTAGCGCTGAACGCCAGAAATGGGCAGCATCTGGGCGTTTGAACGCCAGAAATGCACCCTGGAGAAGAGCTGGCGCTGAACGCCCAGAACAAGCATGGTTCTGGCGTTCAACACCAGAAATGGGCAACAAATGGGCGTTCAATACCCAGAACAAGCACCAATCTGGCGCTGAATGCCCAGAATTGTGTGCAAGAGCATTTTTCATGCCCAATTTGGTGCAAGGTTGTAAATCCTTAAGCACCTCAGGATCTGTGGACCCCATAGGATCCCCACCTACCTCCACTTACTTCTTCTCACCCCTCTTTCACACAATCCCATAAACACTCTTCCCCAAAACCCTTCACCAAACACCTCAATCTCTCTTCCCCATCACCTCTGCACCACTCACATCCATCCACTCTTCCCCATATACCTACCTCATAAACTCCACCCACCTTCAAAATTCAAAATCAATTTCCCCCCCCCCCCCAACCCACCCTAAATGGCCGAACCTAACACCCCCTCCCTCCACTATATAAAGCCCTCCATTCTTCTTCATTTTCACACAACACAACCCTCTCTTCCCCTTCTTGGCCGAAACACATCTCTCTCTCCCTCTTCTCCATTTCTTCTTCTTCTTCATCTATTCTTTCTTCTCTTGCTCGAGGGTGAGCAATATTCTAAGTTTGGTGTGGTAAAAGCATAAGCTTTTTGTTTTTCCATTACCATTGATGGCACCTAAGACCAGAGAATCCTCTAGAAAAGGGAAAGGGAAGACAAAAGCTTCCACCTCCGAGTCATGGGAGATGGAAAGGTTCATCTCCAAAGCTCATCAAGACCACTTCTATGATGTTGTGGCCAAGAAGAAGGTGATCCCCGAGGTCCCTTTCAAGCTCAAGAAGAATGAGTATCCAGAGATCCGACATGAAATCCAAAGAAGAGGTTGGGAAGTTCTAACAAACCCCATCCAACAAGTCGGCATCCTAATGGTTCAAGAGTTCTATGCCAATGCATGGATCACTAGGAACCATGATCAAAGTAAGAACCTGGATCCAAAGAATTATCTCACTATGGTTCGGGGGAAATACTTAGATTTTAGTCCGGAAAATGTGAGGTTGGCGTTTGACTTGCCTATGATGCAAGGAGATGCACGTCCCTACACTAGAAGGGTCAACTTTGATAAAAGGTTGGACCAAGTCCTCATGGACATATGTGTGGAAGGAGCTCAATGGAAGATTGACTCAAAAGGCAAACCGGTTCAACTGAGAAGACTGGACCTTAAGCCTATAGCTAAAGGATGGTTGGAGTTCATTCAACGCTCAATCATTCCCACTAACAACCGGTCTGAAGTTACTATAGACCGAGCCATCATGATCCATAGCATCATGATTGGAGAAGAGGTGGAGGTTCATGAGATTATACCTCAAGAATTCTACAAGGTGGCTGACAAGTCCTCCACTATGGCAAGGTTAGCCTTTCCTCACCTTATCTGCCATCTATGTTACTAAGTTGGAGCTTTCATAGAAGGAGACATTCCCATTGAGGAAGAGAAGCCCATCTCTAAGAAAAGGATGGAGCAAGCAAGAGAGCCCATTCATGGATCTCAAGAGGCGCAGAAAGCTCATCACCATGAGATCCCGGAGATGCCTCAAATGCATTTTCCTCCACAAAACTATTGGGAGCAAATCAACACCTCCCTAGGAGAATTAAGTTCCAACATGGGACAACTAAGGGTGGAACATCAAGAGCACTCCATCATCCTTCATGAAATAAGAGAAGATCAAAAAGCAATGAGGGAGGAGCAACAAAGACAAGGAAGAGACATAGAAGAGCTCAAGGACATCATTGGTTCCTCAAGAAGGAAACGATCACTAAGGTGGACTGATTCCTTGTTCTTACATTCTCTGTTTTTCGTTTTCTATGTTAAGTGCTTATCTATGTTTGTGTCTTATTACATGATCATTAGTAGTTAGTAACTATGTCTTAAAGTTATGAATGTCCTATGAATCCATCACCTCTCTTAAATGAAAACTGTTTTAATTCAAAAGAACAAGAAGTACATGAGTTTCGAATTTATCCTTGAACTTAGTTTAATTATATTGATGTGGTGACAATGCTTCTTGTTTTCTGAATGTATGCTTGAACAGTGCATATATCTTTTGAAGTTGTTGTTTAAAAATGTTAAATATGTTGGCTCTTGAAAGAATGATGACAAGGAGACATGTTATTTGATAATCTGAAAAATCATAAAATTGATTCTTGAAGCAAGAAAAAGCAGCAAAGAACAAAGCTTGCAGAAAAAAAAAGAGAAAAAAAAATAGCGAGAAAAAAAAATAATAGAAAGAAAAAGAAAAAGCAAGCAGAAAAAGCCAAAAGCTCTTAAAACCAAGAGGCAAGAGCAAAAATCCAGTAACCCTTAAAACCAAAAGGCAAGGGCAATAAAAAGGATCCCAAGGCTTTGAGCATCAGTGGATAGGAGGGCCTAAAGGAATAAAATCCTGGCCTAAGCAGCTAAACCAGGCTGTCCCTAACCATGTGCTTGTGGCGTGAAGGTGTCAAGTGAAAACTTGAGAGTGAGCGGTTAAAGTCAAGGTCCAAAGCAAAAAAAGAGTGTTCTTAAGAACCCTGGACACCTCTAATTGGGGACTTTAGCAAAGCTGAGTCACAATCTGAAAAGGTTCACCCAATTATGTGTCTGTGGCATTTGTGTATCCGGTGGTAATACTGGAAAACAAAGTGCTTAGGGCCACGGCCAAGACTCATAAAATAGCTGTGTTCAAGAATCATCATACTGAACTAGGAGAATCAATAACACTATCTGAACTCTGAGTTCCTATAGATGCCAATCATTCTGAACCTCAATGGATAAAGTGAGATGCCAAAACTATTTAAGAGGCAAAAAGCTACAAGTCCCGCTCATCTGATTGGATCTATGTTTCATTGATAGTTTGGAATTTATAGTATATTCTCTTCTTTTTATCCTATTTGATTTTCAGTTGCTTGGGGACAAGCAACAATTTAAGTTTGGTGTTGTGATGAGCGGATAATTTATACGCTTTTTGGCATTATTTTTATTATGTTTTTAGTAGAATCTAGTTACTTTTAGGGATGTTTTCATTAGTTTTTATGTTAAATTCACATTTCTGGACTTTACTATGAGTTTGTGTATTTTTCTGTGATTTCAGGTATTTTCTTGCTGAAATTGAGGGACTTGAGTAAAAATCAGATTCAAAGGTTGAAGAAGGACTGCTGATGCTGTTGGATTCTGACCTCCCTGCACTCAAAATGGATTTTCTGGAGCTACAAAACTCAAAATGGCGCGCTTCCAATTGCGTTGGAATGTAGACATCCAGGGCTTTCCAGAAATATATAATAGTCCATACTTTTCCCAAGTTTATACGACGCAAACTGGCGTTCAACGCCAGCTCTCTGCCCAATTCTGGCATCCAGCGCCAGAAACAAGTTGCAAAGTGGAGTTCAACGCCCAAACTGGCACAAAAGCTGGCATTCAACTCCAGAAAGAGCCTCTGCATGTGGAACATTCAAGCTCAGCCCAAGCACACACCAAGTGGGTCCCGGAAGTGGATTTATGCATCAATTACTTACTTTTGTAAACCCTAGTAACTAGTTTAGTATAAATAGGACTTTTTACTATTGTATTAGATATCTTTGATCAGTTGTCTGCTATCTGAGATCACGTTTTGGGGGCTGGCCATTCGGCCATGCCTGGACCTTTCACTTATGTATTTTCATACGGTAGAGTTTCTACACTCCATAGATTAAGGTGTGGAGCTCTGCTGTTCCTCAAAGATTAATGCAAAGTACTACTGTTTTTCTATTCAATTCAACTTGTTCCACTTCTAAGATATTCATTCGCACTTCAACCTGAATGTGATGAACGTGACAATCATCATCATTCCTTATGAACGCGTGCCTGACAACCACTTCTGTTCTACCTTAGATTGAATGAGTATCTCTTAGATCTCTTAATCAGAATCTCCGTGGTGTAAGCTAGATTGATGGCGGCATTCATGAGAATTCGGAAAGTCTAAACCTTGTCTGTGGTATTCTGAGTAGGATTCAGGAATTGAATGACTGTGACGAGCTTCAAACTCGCGAGTGCTGGGCATAGTGACAGACGCAAAAGGAGGGTGAATCCTATTCCAGCATGATCGAGAACCTCAGATGATTAGCCGTGCTGTGACAGAGCATTTAGACCATTTTCACATGAGGATGGGATGTAGCCATTGACAACGGTGATGCCCTTGCATAAAGCCAGCCATGGAAAGGAGTAGGATTGATTGGATGAAGGCAGCAGGAAAGCAGAGATTCAGAGAAACGAAAGCATCTATACACGCTTATCTGAAATTCTCACCAATGAATTACATAAGTGTTTCTATCCTTATTTTCTGTTTAATTAGTATTATTTTCGAAAACTCCATAATCAATTATTATCCGCCTGACTGAGATTTACAAGGTGACCATAGCTTGCTTCATACCAACAATCTCCGTGGGATCGACCCTTACTCACGTAAGGTTTATTACTTGGACGACCCAGTGCACTTGCTGGTCAGTTGTATCGAAGTTGTGACAAATTATGAATTTGAGATTAGAGCACCAAGTTTTTGGAGCCATTACCAGAGTTCACAATTTCGTGCACCACTTATTGTATATATATATGCAAAAAATAAGAAAATACAAGTAAAAATCCTAAAAACCTAAAATGAAATGCAAAAGTGTTGGGATTAGAGATTTGTCACCCAAAAGAGGCACCGATTCGGTCGGACGACCTCCCACACTTAAAAGTTTGCACCGTCCTCGGTGCATTCAAAGATGAACAAGGGGGTACGGCGACTCTCCGGAATGCTACCTTCAGCTGGTAGATCAACCGGTTGCTGTGTGTTCTTCCTTCCGCTTCCATTTTTGCTTGTGGTGCATCGTTCATGAAAAACAAAAATATAACACCATAAGATGAGAAAATACAAAAGCAAGGAAGCATACATTGTTGGAATGAGGTAATTCACTAGAAATGAGTGAGTGGATTAGTGTGACATTTATGACAAAAAGATGTGTAAATTCTAAATTGCACGGTTTAGAACACACATTAGCATAAAAGCTATGTCACTAAAGAAGCATGTACATCACTCATCCTAGTGTGCTTGAAATGCATTAAGTAAACTTGTAAGGTAAAACAAGCATTAAAGAAGCATGATAGCATTCAAGCTAAAAGCATATGGATGCATGTGATCGTGAAATACAATGCATTAAGGTAAATGCACACCATCCAATGTCAAGAGATTGCCTAATTAAAGAATAGGGATCAAATCACATGATGGCCAAATCATGCAATTCAAGAAGAGTTACAAGCTCGAAGGCAATTCTCATCACTTGGTATTTTTAAAAGGTAAGCATGAAAAACTCAAAACCAAGTAGCAAAATATAACCTCAAAAATAGAATCCAACAAAGATTATAAACATAATGATGTTAAGATTACATCCTTTTTTAATACTCAGCAGCAATTAATGGTAAACAAGAATAGCAATCCAACACTTACAATGAAAGAGGAAATTAAATAAAAACTAACTAAAACTAACTAATTAACTAACTAACTAATGAATTAGTTAACTAAAATAAATGGTCATTAATGGTGTTTGGGAGTGTTAGATGAGGGGTAGAAGAAGGGAAGAAGAAAGGGAAAGGAAAGAAGTGGAAAGAGGAGAAGAAAAGAGATGTGTTAAAGGAAGGACATCCGCGCGTACGCGCGCATAGCGCGTGCGCGGATGACGGTGTAATGGATGCGACGCCTAAGCGTACATGGCGCGTGCGCGCGTGTGGCTTATTTCGAGAGTGACGCGTACGCGTCATGTGCACGTACGCGCGAGTTGTTTTGTGCCAAAGGCATAATGCACGCGCAACGTTCGCACAACTCTCGGGTTTTTTAGCTTGGGGGTGAAATTTCTCAATCCACACGTACGCGTACATGGCGCATCCGCGTGGGTAGGCGAAAATGCTTGATGCACGCGTATGCGCGCAGTGCGCGTACGTGCAGATGGTGCTCTATTTTTCAAATTTTTTTTTATGTTTTTGCACCAATCCAAGCATTTCAAACCTCCAAACAGCTACCAAAACACCTTAAAACCTTATTTAACATACTAAACTATCAATTATACTAAAAAAATCAACCAAAAACATGAATTTAAGCTAATTACCAATATGTACAAAAAGAGAAAATGAAAAGAAGTTACCATGGTGGGGTGTCTCCCACCTAGCACTTTTGTTTATTGTCCTTAAGTTGGACTTATGGGGAGCTCCTCTCAAGGTGCCTTGTGCTTGAACTCATCTTGGAGCATCCACCAATTCTTGAGTCTCTAATAAGCACTATTCTTCAAAATTAATAACTCCAAGCTTGGGTGGAGTTCCTCACAAACCATGGGCTCCCAAAAGTGGTCCTCACCTTGTAATCCGGGATCCCACACTCTATTTTCACATCCATCTTGAAGTTGATCATCATTATTAGTCCAACCGGGTGGTGAGTAAGGTGAATTCTCAATAAAATGGCCAACAATCCTCCTAGACCCCTCTAGTTGAGCACCACTCCAACCTTTATATCTCATGTTTGAAGCATCAACCATAATGAGCCTTGATTTGCAACGCCAACCACAAAACCTTTTTCGTTTATGCTTCATCCCACAAAGTTCCCTAAGTTGGCCATCCGTTTCAAGCAAACCATATTCAAGTGGAATAATAAAGCTAATAGAAATGAATTTCACCCACTCAAATGAAGGAGTAGATGGCAACCTAGGCAAAGAGGCTTCCAAGGGTCTTGACAAAGCATATTCAATTCCCATCCTCCTTTTTTCTAAAGATCTCCACCTCCTCACAAGATCTCTTAATCTTAATCCTTTGTTCAACAATTTTACCTAAGACTTTTCCCTTAGTCAAACTATAAATGGGAGGGTGAGAAAAATTTACCTCCTCAATGCTTTCACATCCAATGGGAGAAGGTTCTTCATACTCAAAGGATTCTTCACCACTAAGACTTGATGATTGATCTTCCTCACTAAGAAAACTCAATTCTTGCTCTATCCCATCCAAGTCTTCATAAGGGATATGCCTTGGAAGATGTGCACTTTCCTCCTTAGCCTCAAATTCAATCTTCTTGGAGGGGTTTTCTTCAATTCTAGATTCCCAAGGTGGTTCCGCATCTCCTAAGTCTTCAACCACTTCTTCCTCTTCTTCAACAATTGTAGCTTCCTCCAATTGTTCCAATACAAAGTAACTACCCTCATTCTCCACCAATCTCTCCTTCATGTTATGCTCTTCATTTGACTCTCCACATATAGCCATGGGAGTTCCTTGAGTATTCAGGCGCACAAGACGTCCGAGCGCTGCTGGCAGAGAGGGTCTCAAGACATGTGCGTGCGCACAAGGCTGTGCGCACGCACAGAATACTTCTTCTTTTTTCTTTTTTCTTTTTTTTTTGAGAAAATGGAGGTGTGCGGGCACACACAGGGTGTGCGGGCGCACGCAGGATGTGCGGACGTACGCAGGGTGTGCGGACGTACAGGAGGAGAGAGGGGGGTAGTGTTCCCATGCATAAGCTGTGCGCGTGCTGGGAACAGAGGGGGTGTTTAAGGGTGTGCGTGCGCACGTAGCTGTTCACATGCACGGGAACTGAAAAATAGGGGAACTGTGCGGACGCACAAGGCTATGCGTACGCACAGGTCTCTGTTTCTGCAACAAAAACTTTGCCTCTAAAGCATCAAACATGACATCCAAAACAGGTTTTCGCATCCCAAATCATCATAAAACTCCAAAAAACACATTATTTCACTAAAATTACCTAACAAACATCAAAATAAATCTAACTAACCAAGCAATATAGCCAATTATTCATGAAACAAAAGGTAAAAGAGAGAAAGCTAGAAGGATATTACCATGGTGGGGTGTCTCCCACCTAGCACTTTGGTTTAAAGTCCTCAAGTTGGACTTTTGGTTGGAGCTCACATCAAAGAGGCTTGTGCTTCCACCCATCCTTGAGTTGCCAACCATGCTTGCTCTTCAGAAATCCTCCGAGATCCCACACAAAGTACATCAAGCTCCTAGGCAACCTTAAGCAAGTAATTGGGATCCAAAATTGTTGGTTGTAAAGATGTATGCCCGGATCCCACACTTTGGTTTCTCTATCATCCTCTTGTTGACTTTCACTTGTGCCCTTAGATGAACAACCTCTCCAAGTACCTTTGAAGCACCCACTTGAGTGTTGGACTCCTCCAAATTGGACCTTGCAACATTTATGCCATGAATTCCTTTGACAACCAACACCCATTCCTTCACCATTTAACACCCCAAGAAGCACCTTTAGTTGATAATCCGTTTCCAAGAGAGCAAATTGATGCGGACCTAAGAAGCTCATTGAAGATATTGTTACCCACTCAATTTGTCCTTGATGATTAGGCTTTTGTGTGGTTTAGGATTTCTCAAATGAAGTCTCGTTGCAAGTATAGTTTCTAAACCAACACTAATCCTTTCATACAAAAATTTGTTTTTGGGATAAGAGACATGAAAAGTAAATGGTAAGGAAATTCAAATAACAAAAAGACCTTGGCAAGGGTTGGCGGTCAAGGATCTCTATCCTAATCTCTAACCACATGAGAATTGGTAAGGATCAATCCCACTAAGTCAACCCCTAACTAATAGTAGAGAAAAGTCAAGTAAGCTATATCAATCCAAGTCCATAAGTCCTAGTTCTCCACCAAATCAATTAGTGAGATCTAGCGTTAATGGATCCCAATCGTCAATCACTTGGACATTAGTGACTCAAGAGTTCCTAAGTTACCTTCCCAAGCCAAGAGGAACAAAATCTACACTAAAATCCCACCAAACATTTCATCAAACACTTGGAAGGCACAAAAGAAAAGAATAGAAAATTGACACCAAAATAGAATCTAACAACAATTATTACAAGGAATTAACAACAACAATCAAAAGAAGCAAAATTATTATGAATTACGTCTAATTGAATTGAAAAAAAAAATGGAAGGAGCAAGAGTAGATCTACAATAAAGCATAGAAACAACATAAAGGAAATTACAACAAAAGAATAGAAGAGTGATGATTGCAACAAGAAAGAATTGAGAAGGAGAAGTAGGTGAAAGCATGAATTAAACCCTAGATCTAAGATTATTGACCTAAACCTACTCCTAATTCTAGAGAGAAGTGAGAGCTTCTCTCTCTAAAACTAACTAAAACTAATCCTAATGTGTCTAATGGTGTGAAGTGATGCCTTCCCCTTCATTCCTTGGTATATTTAGCCTTTTCCCGCCAAAAACTCAGCCCCAAATGGGGCCAGAAATCCTCCAAAATCGCCAGGCACAAGTTCTCTTTTAAAAATCACGTGCGGCCTTCGACGCGTACGTGCACGGTGCTTGTACGCATCCATGGAGCTTTTCGCAATCCACGCTTGAGCGCACAGTGTGCGCGTGCGTCCATGGGCGTTTTCTAAATCTTTGTCTTTTCATGATTTCTCTACTTTGCATGCTTTCTCTTCACTCCTTTGATCCATTCCTAGCCCTTTTCAATCTGAAATCACTAACAAATACATCAAGGTATCTAGTGGAATCAAAGGAAGATGAAAATCATCAAATTAAAGATCTAAAAGTATGTTTTCACATTTAAGCACAAACCAAGGGAGAATCACAAAATCATGCTATTTCCTTGAGTAAATGTGAGGAAAGGTCAATAAAATGCTCTAAATTCAACACAAGATAAACCCTACAAATGGGGTTTATCAGTCCTCGGGGTGGAATTATCCTAATATGTTCTTGCACAATTGCTTCCACTTCTTGGGCATCCACCTCTTCCTCACCACCCTTTTCAAGATCTTCCCTTTCTGTCTCAAACTCCAAGAGGAAGGCTTCCTCAAGATCATTGAGGGGGTTGACCAAGGTGGACAAAAAATCATTAATGATGCAATCCACTTCTTGA
This sequence comes from Arachis ipaensis, assembly GCF_059453495.1. Lineage (NCBI taxonomy): Eukaryota > Viridiplantae > Streptophyta > Magnoliopsida > Fabales > Fabaceae > Arachis > Arachis ipaensis. The sequence continues at coordinate 64,717,810 of NC_142440.1, read as the reverse complement.
TCAAACTCCCTCAATTCTCCATTTACCTCTTCCGGTTCACTAGTTTTACCTTCTTTCTCTTGTGACTGAAAACTTGGCTCCTCTTCCTTTCCTTGAGGCTCCATGTTCTCCTTCTCCCTACACTCCTTACTTGATCCTTCACATTCCTCAAGGGGAATGTCTTGATTGCTTGAGTGTAGCTAGGTCAAGCAGTGCACTGCTTCAACTATGGTGTCCATGAACTCCCCTTGCTTCCTTCGGAACCCTTCTTGCTCTTGGAAGAATGCTTGAAGGTCTTATTCTTCTGGGGGTAAGGGTTGGAAAATTTCATATTGGGGTGGAAGAGAAGGTTCAAAAGTTGGGAGAAAGGTTGTATATGTGGGAGGTGTGTCATGTAGGTAGGGATATTGAGGTGGTGTATAAGGATGTGGTGGTTCATATGGTTGGAGGCAAGGTGTATAGACATTTTGGTTCCATGGAGGTGTATGGTATGGTTCTTGAAGGTTTGGTGGTTGAGGGAGGTATATGGGGTATCTCTCATATCCTTGGGTTTGATATTCATATAGGGGAGAGTTTGGCTCGTGAGGGAGGTGTTTGCCATGAGTGTTGCTCATACACAATGGTTCCTCCCTAAATTGATTCTCACACTCCATGAAGCAATCCCAATTTGAATTTATCATGCCTTACAAAATACTCACGACCAAGCTCCAAGCAACAAGGGTAATAACTCATAGAGAAAATAGAAAATAAAAGCAAAAGACATCAATAAACAAGAAAGCAAACACCTAAATATTAGCAACAACAACCAAATAATAAAGAAAGAAACTATTTACATTATCAACATATTTACAACAACCTAAGATATAGCACCAATTGCATCCCCAGCAACGGCGTCAAATTTGATGCTGGGAATTTATCGTCGATCTAGATTTCCACAAAATAGGTCGTTGAAAGTATAGTCTAGACCAACAATTGATTCCCAAATCAAATATTTAAATTCAAATCAAATAACCGAGATCAAGAGTACTTCAACCTCGGGTCGTTCTCCCTAGGACACAATTAGAATGTTTCTCTTTTGGTTGTTAAGAGGACAAAAGGGGTTTTGAATTAAAGAACTAAAGATTAAAGGAACTAAGCAATAAAAGAACTAAGAGATGCTCAAAATTGTAATTAATGCAAGTAAAGAGAAGATAAGATCAAAACTAGTGAAAATACTAAAAATGCAATAAAAGAGCCTTGACTTGGGAATGAGGGTCCAAGGAATCCTATCATCGCCATAACCACAACTATGGTAATTATGATGAGTCAATCTCGCCTAGTCAACCCCAACTATCGAGAAGTAAGTCAAGCAAGCATAATTGACCTTAATCTATAAGTTCTAGCTAACTTACCAAACTAGTTGACAAAAAGCTAGCGTTAATGGAAACAAGAGTCAACTAACTACCCAAGAATTACCACTAAATGTCAGACATTATGACTCTAGTATCCTAAGAACTCAAACCACAAGCCAAGGTGGGAAAATCTACTCAAATTCTAGAGTTGGTATTTTCACAAACACCCTGTGTGCATAAAAGTAAAACATGGAAAATTGCAAAGGAAAATGGAAAACTATAACCAACTATTCACAAAATCAACTAGAAGCAAGCAATCAAACATAAAGAAAACATAAAGCATTAAATTCATCAATCAAAACTTCAAGAAACTCAAAATTGGAATTATAAACAAGGTAACTTGAACCATAAGAACATAAAAGCAAAAGCAATGTAATTAAAGAGAAGATCAAGAGTACTTACAATAAAATAAGCAAAAATCCAAATAGAAGCTTGCTATAAAATGCTACAATGAAAATAGAAATTAAACCCTAAGAGAGCATTTTCTACTCTACTCCTACTCCTACTCCTAATGCATTTTCTACCTAATCTACCCTAATGAAAGATTGTTCTTCATATGTGTTGAATCCCCCTTATATAGCACTCCATAATCAGCATCCAAGCCTTCCAAAATGGGCCAAAAGCCCTCAGAAAATGCACAACATGCGTTTCATTAACAAAATCACGTGCAGGGACCTGTGCGGACGCACAAATGTGTGCGTCTGCATACTTGGCTGTTTTGGCTCCTGTGCGTACGCACGGGTACTTGTGCGCACGCACGCATGGAAATTTCCTCTTGTGCGTACGCACACTTGGCTGATGCGGTCTTGTGCGTACGCACGCTTGCTTGTGCGCACGCACACCTTGCGCTGTGTGCTTTTCCTTGTTTTTCTTCACGTTTTCTCCCTTGTACATGCTTTCTTCCACTTTTGGCTATCCATTCTTGCCTTTAAGGCATGAAATCACTCACAAACCATATCACGGCGTCGAATGACATAAAAGTGGAATTAAAAATCACTAATCTATGCATTAAAATGCATGTTTTCACATTTAGGATAAGATTAGGGATCAAACACAAAAGTATGCTATTTGGTGCTTAAGTGTGAGTTCATATGCTAGAATCTATTCAAATCAAGCCAAAATATATCGGAAAATATAGACTCATCAGGTGCTCACAGAGGAAGATAGTGCCATCATACAAAAGAAGCTTCCCCAAAAGATGAAAGATCTTGGAAGCTTTCAAATTTCCTGCATCATAGGGGACATCAACCTCATGTCCTTGGCCATGATGAAAAGAATGAGAATTGAAGATGCCAAACCAACAAGAATGGCACTTCAATTGGCTGATAGAACATTCAAATTTCCTCATGGGATGGTGGAGAACTTATTGGTCAAGGTGGGGAAGTTCATCTTCCCAGCTGATTTTGTTGTGCTTGATATGGAGGAACAGGCTAACATATCCATCATATTAGGAAGACCATTCTTAGCTACTGCTGGAGCTATAATTGATGTACAAAAGGGAGAGTTAGTCTTGAGGCTGCATGAAGAGAAGATAGTATTCAATGTTTTCAAGGCAATGAGCTACCCAAAGGAATTTATCGGTGAATGCATGATGGTGGACACAATGGAAAAGCTAGTTCAAGGATTCCTAGAAGAAGAACAATGTGAAGAGGTTATAGAGCAAGACCAATAAGCATCAGGTGGTGAACTACCACAAGAATTCATAGAAGGCTCAATCATGTTGGACAAGGCAAGTAAGAAGGAAGTGGAAGCACCAAAGTTGGAGTTGAAGACCCTGCCTCCAAGCTTGAAGTATGTCTACTTGGGTGACAATAACACATATACAGTCATCATTAATTCAAGCTTGAGTGAAGGACAAGAAGAGGAGCTTATCAATGTGCTGAGACAAGACAATGATGCCATAGGATGGACACTTTCAGACTTAAAGGGGATCAGTCCTTCAATGTACATGCACAAAATCCTTCTTGAGGAAGGTGCCAAGCCCTCAAGATAGTCACAAAGAAGATTAAATCCAACAATAAAGGAAGTGATACAAAAAGAAGTGCTGAAACTATGGCAAGCAGGGATAATTTATCCAATCTCAGACAGCCCTTGGGTAAGTCCAGTACATGTAGTCCCCAAGAAGGGAAAAATTACTGTTGTGCCAAATGAAAGAAATGAATTGATACCAACAAGAACAGTGACTGGATGGCGCATGTGCATAGATTATAGGAAGCTCAATGAAGCCACAAGAAATGATCATTTTCCTCTACCCTTCATGGATCAAATGTTGGAAAGGCTAGCTGGACATAAATACTACTATTTCTTGGATGGATACTCAGGCTACAATCAAATTGTAGTAGACTCCAAAGACCAAGAGAAGACTTCCTTTACTTGTCCTTATGGTGTCTTTGAATATAGGAGAATGCCCTTTGGATTGTGCAATGTACCTGCTACATTCTAAAGGTACATGCTCTCCATATTCTCTGACATGAGTGAAAGGTTTATTGACATTTTCATGGATGATTTCTCTGTGTTTGGTGATTCATTTTCTAAGTGCTTATACCATCTTGCCTTGGTGCTAAGGAGTTGTCAAGAAACCAACCTAGTTTTGAACTGGGAAAAGTGCCATTTTACGGTCACTGAAGGGGTGGTTCTTGGCCACAAAATCTCTAAAAGAGGCATATAGCTAGACAGAGCTAAGTTGGAAGTAATTGAGAAATTACCCCCACCTTGCAATGTCAAAGCAATTAGAAGTTTCTTGGGACATGCTGGGTTTTATAGGAGATTCATTAGAGACTTTTCAAAGATTGCCAAACCTTTGAGTAACTTGCTTGTCTCTAATGTACCTTTTATCTTTGATAGAGAATGCATGCAAGCCTTTGATGAGCTTAAAAGCAAACTCTCCTCTGCACCTATTATAGCACCACCTAGCTGGGATTTACCTTTTGAATTAATGTGTGATGCATCAGACTTTGCTATTGGTGCTGTTTTAGGACAAAGGAGAGACAAGTTAGTGCATGTCATCTACTATGCTAGCAAGGTTCTTAATGAAGCTCAAAAGAACTACACTACCACAGAAAAATAACTTCTTGCTATAGTCTTTGCATTTGATAAGTTTAGATCATATCGCATTGGTTCTAAAGTCATTGTGTTTACTGACCATGCAGCTCTTAAATATTTGCTGACCAAGCAAGAGTCCAAGCCTAGATTGATAAGATGGATCTTGCTACTCCAAGAATTCAACATTGAAATTAAAGATAGAAGTGGAGTAGAGAACAAAGTGGCTGACCACTTATCAAGAATCCCAAATAAGGAAGATGAAGCACATAGCCCTACAGTGAATGAGAGCTTTCCGGATGAACAATTGATGATGATCCAAGAAGCCCCCTGGTTTGCGGATATAGCCAATTTCAAGGCTATTAGAGAGCTGCCTTCCAACATCATCAAATACTTGAAAAAGAAGCTCATCAATGATGCCAAGCACTACATTTGGGATGAGCCTTACCTCTTCAAGAGGTGTGCTAATGAAATTCTAAGAAGGTGTATCTCTCATGAGGAAGGACAAGAAGTCCTTTGTTATTTCCATGGATCTATCTATGGAGGACATTTTAGTGAAGACAGGACTGCACACAAGGTGTTGTAATGTGGATTCTTTTGGCCTACAATATTCAAAGATGCAAAGGAGTTTGTGACAAGGTACAGTGCAATGAATGTCAAAGAGCTGGCAATCTACCCAAAAAAAATGAAATGCCACAGAGATTCATCATAGAGTTGGAGTTATTTGATATTTGGGGGATTGATTTCATGGGACCATTCCCACCCTCATACTCAAACAACTACATATTGGTGGCTGTAGATTATGTGTCAAAATGGGTAGAGGCCATAGCTACTCCAATAAATGATAACAAAGTGGTGATTAATTTCTTGAGGAAGAATATATTCAACCGGTTTGGGGTTCCAAGAGCTCTTATAAGTGATGGAGGAACTCATTTTTGTAACAAACAACTTGAGACACTCCTCCTCAAATATGGTGTCAAGCACAAGGTAGCCACCCCATACCATCCACAAACCAATGGTCAAGCTGAAATTTCAAATAGAGAGCTCAAGAGAATCCTTGAGAAGACTGTTGGAAACTCAAGAAAGGATTGGTCTAAGAAGTTAGATGATGCATTGTGGGTTTATAGGACAGCTTTTAAGACATCCATTGGCATGTCTCCATACCAATTGGTGTTTGGAAAAGCTTGTCATCTACCAGTGGAGCTTGAACATAGAGTATTTTGGACTCTAAAGATGTTGAACTTTGATAATCAAGCTGTTGGAGAAAGAAGGTTGCTGCAGCTAAATGAGTTAGAAGAATTTAGAATGCAAGCTTATGAAAATGCTAAGATTTACAAAGAGAAAACAAAGAAATGGCATGATTAAAAGCTGGCAAGAAGAGAGTTTGTAGAAGGTTAAAAGGTGCTGTTGTACAACTCAAGTTGTTCCCAGGGAAGCTGAAATCAAGATGGTCTGGACCCTTCACCATAGTCAAGGCCTCTCCTTATGGTCATGTGGAGCTTATGGATGAGAAGACTCAGAGGACTTTTACTGTCAATAGCCACAGACTTAAGCACTACTTGGGAGACTCACTAGAGGAGTAAAGGGTGAACTATAACCTCAGCTAAAGAAAGAAGAATTGTCAAGCTAGTGACGTTAAAGAAGTGCTAGTTGGGAGGCACCCCAACACTCATATCCTTTCAATTTCAAGCTTTCTAGAGTATCTTATGTTTAAGTCACTTTGGTTGATTGTTTTTCAGTTTCAGTTGTTTTGCTGATAATTTCTTTGATTTGAACTCCAAAAATTTTTCTAGTTGCTAGAAGTACAATCTTGCATGTTACATTATGTGATGATGTTAATTTGGTTGAGAAGCTAACTAAGGAACTAAGTTTGGTGTGGCCACTGACCACCTAAATTTTGGACTTACAACAATTTGATTAAATTTTAAGAGTAAGCCAAAAATTTAAGTTTGGTGTGGCCACTGATGAGCGGATAATTTATACGCTTTTTGGCATTGTTTTTAAGTAGTTTTCAGTATGTTTTAGTTAGTTTTTAGTATATTTTTATTATTTTTTAAATAAAAATCATACTTCTGGACTTTACTATGAGTTTTTGTATTTTTCTGTGATTTCAGGTAATTTCTGGCTGAAATTGAGGGACTTGAGCAAAAATCTGATTCAGAGGCTAAAGAAAGACTGCAGATGCTGTTGGATTCTGACCTCCCTGCACTCGAAATGGATTTTCTGGAGCTATAGAAATCCAATTGGTGCGTTTTTAATTGCGTTGGAAAGTAGACATCCAGGACTTTCCGGCAATATATAATAGTCCATACTTTGCCCGAGTTTTGATGACGCAAACTGGCGTTCAAACGCCAACTTCCTGCCCTATTCTGAAGTTAAACATCAGAAACAGGTTGCAAATCAGAGTTAAACGCCAGAAATAGGCTACAACCTGGTGTTTAACTCCAAAAGAAGTCTCTACACATGAAAGCTTCAATGCTCAGTCCAAGCACACACCAAGTGGGCCCCGAAGTGGATTTCTGCATCATTTACTTATCTCTGTAAACCCTAGTAACTAGTTTAGTATAAATAGGACTTTTTACTATTGTATTTACGTCTTTGGAGAGATCTTTGATCAGTTTTATGCTATCTTAGACTTTTATGGGGGCTGGCCATTCGGCCATGCCTGTACCACTTTCACTTATGTATTTTCAACGGTGGAGTTTCTACACCCCATAGATTAAGGTGTGGAGCTCTGCTGTTCTTCATGAATTAATGCAAAGTACTATTGTTTTTCTATTCAACTCAAGCTTATTTCTTCTCTAAGATATTCATTCGCACACAAGAACATGATGAATGTGATGATTATGTGACACTCATCACCATTCTCACCTATGAACGCGTGCCTGACAACCACTTCTGTTCTACATGCAAACAAGCTTGAACGTGTATCTCTTGGGTTTCTAATCTAAGATTAAAACCTTCGTGGTATAGGCTAGAATTATTGGTGGCCATTCTTGAGATCCGGAAAGTCTAAACCTTGTCTGTGGTATTCCGAGTAGGATCTGGGATGGGATGACTGTGACGAGCTTCAAACTCGCGAGTGTTAGGCGTAGTTACAGACGCAAAAGGATCAATGGATCCTATTCCAACATGATCGAGAACCGACAGATGATTAGCCGTGCGGTGACAGCGCATTTGGACCATTTTCACTGAGAGGATTGGAAGTAGCCATTGACAATGGTGATGCCCAACATACAGCTTGCCATAGAAAGGAGTATGAATGATTGGATGAAGGCAGTAGGAAAGCAGAGATTCAGAAGGAACAAAGCTTCTCCATACGTTTATCTGAAATCCTACCAATGAATTACATAAGTATCTCTATCCTATTTTATATTTTATTTATATTTTAATTATCAAAATCCCATAACTGTTTTGAATCTGCCTGACTGAGATTTACAAGATGGCCATAGCTTGCTTCAAGCCGACAATCTCCGTAGGATCGACCCTTACTCACGTAAGGTTTATTACTTGGACGACCCAGTGCACTTGCTGGTTAGTTGTGCGGAGTTGTGAAAAAGAATTGAGATTATGAACGAGCGTATTGAGTTTTTGACGCCATTGCCAGAGATCACAATTTCGTGCACCAGCCACCATCATGAGCTAGTCACTAGATGCAAAGAACTTAAGTTTGGTGTCCCAGAGACACACAAAATGAATGCCATTTAGGAGGATAAGCTTTTGGAAGCTAAAGTACATCCCAGCATAAGAAGGAGCCTCCAAGAAGAAGGATAAAGGAGCAAGAACATATGCATTGAAGCTGCACCATAATGAGCAAAGGTTGATGAGTTTCATGTTGAAAATCTACTCTCTGATTTTACTGCTTAGTGCTCCTTTTGCTTTGATATGCCTGCTGTTAGTTTTAGAGTCCTTCTGTGAGTCCTTTGATTTCCAGTTTTCATTTTGAGAAAGAAAATGTCTCTTGTTAAGTTTTCACTGCATCAATCAAATTAGTTTATTTCCATAAAGAGTCAATGATGAATAGTTGCAAAATAAGAATAAGAGACTAAGACCCAAGTGAGCTGGATTCAAAATAAGAAGATGAGAAACAAGTATAAAACCATGAATTGAAGTTTGGTTTGGAAGTGAGTAATTCATAATGAAACAATTAGACCCAGGGGACATTACAAGTAGATGCTAAGGATGACCCTTGAATATCAATAGAACCTAGAAGTAGTAAGCAAGACCCAAGGCACTGAGCATCAACTACTAGGATAAAAGAAAGGAACAAAATAGCTCAAAGAGCCAAGATCCTAGTAGATGCATGTGGTGAAGATGTGTCAAGAAGAGAGACCTGAGCAAGTAGATTCTTAGGGGTGTTTCAACACCTAGTACCCTAAAACCAACTGGTTTGGGAGTGTTGATTAAAAGCTTAACCTAAAGCGTCGTCTCGAGACAAAACACTTAGAGTCGTGGTCAATCAAAGAAACAAAAAAAGGATGAAAGGAGAAGAGCAATAAAAAGAAAAATAACAAATCCTACTGCTTCAAGGTGAGAATCAATAGAAAGGGCTCTAAAAGCAAGCACTTAAATGGTCCTCAATGGTTTTAGAGTTCATTATGATATAAAAGCAATAATAAAGTTCATGCGTGATTTGATGCTTAGCCTCTATCTTTAATCATGAATACAGTCTCTTAAAGGTCAAGTTTCAATCAGTTAGAATAATTCACATTGATTTTCTTGGGGACAAGCAAAATTTAAGTTTGGTGTTGTGATGACTTACATCATCTAACTCTTTCTCTTATCTAAAAGGACCATAGAATTGATAAAATATCATTCAAGTGATGCAATTATAAGAACTATATGATAAATTTATAGGACATTGCTTTGAAATGAGTTTTTGCACGAATTTTCAGGTGAAAAGAACAAAACAGGGAAGCATAACAGAGGATAGGACTACGCTCATACAAGGAGCGCTACGTTCTCCTGCAGCACCATCCATGACCAACGCTACGCTCGCCTTCAAGAGCGCTACGTTCTTCACCCAAGAAAATTTTGCTAGCGATGCGTACACGTGGGTGACGCGTACGCGTGGAAGTGGCATTTCTGAAGGATCACGCATACGCGTGGATGACGCGCACGCGTGGTAGGAGCAGCGTTCTTCAACCAAGAGCACTACGTTCCCCGTCCAAGAGCGCTTGCGATACTGATGTGAAAAAATTCAGCTGGCGACGGTATGCGTGGGTGACGCGTACGCGTGGAAATGATATTTTGAAGATCACGCGTACGCGTGAGGGACGCACACGCGTGAAAGTAACATTTTTGAAAAAGCATGCGGACGCATGGATAAAGCTTGCACGAGAGGGTGACATTTTTAGAAGACCACGCACACGCATGGAAGACGCGTACGCGTGGGAGAGCGCTCTTGGCAAAAATGCTACGCTCTCCTGGATAGCGCACTGAGGATGACGCGTATGCGTAGGTGACGTGTACGCGTGACAAGTGCTGAAGACAGAGATGAAGCGCACGCATGGGTGACGTGTACGTGTGAATATTCCAAAATTCTTGATGACACGTACGCGTGGAGGATGCGTACGTGTGGGTGCAAAAGAGCTCCGCTCTCCTGAAAAGTGCTACGTTCTCCTGGGAGCAAAATACTCAGCCAATTGAATTGTACTGACTGAAAATGTGAAAGGCCCACTTTGAGATCATGCAAGTACACCTGAGGACTCATAGAAAATTCATATAAATAGGCAGTACCTTGAATTAGAAAAGAACTTTTTGGCACTTTAGCTTCTGGAGACTTTTGAGAACTTTTACCTTTCTTTCACTTTTGTACTTAGTTTTATTTTTCTAGTTTGAATTTCCGTTTTGTACCTGAAGCTATGAGTAGCTAACTTCCTTCTCATTGGGGAGTGAGCTCTATTGTACTTGATGGATTAATTGATAGTGAATTTCATCTTCTCTTTATCTTCTCTTTGATTTGCTAGAAGGAATTTCGTTCTTTATTCTTAGTGTTCAATCATCTTGGAAAAGAGGTTGAATGCAACTTGGGTTTCATGGGAGCCTTGGAAAAGGAAACATGAAACCATGCTTGAAATCTCTTCTCACATTGAGTAGATCTGAGTTTTGGGATTGTATACGGTGACATGAAATCTGCCCAATTATTTGGATCTATGATGATGTGTGGTAAAATCAAGGACCAAGTTTATCTCTCTTCATGAGCAATTAGACCAAGGAATTGGTTGATTATCAAGATTTGAGAGATTGAATCACCAAGGAATTGGGGTTCAATCAATCATGATTGCCAAGAGGTCAATGAGTTCCATGATTGAAGATGAGATGATCTGAATTTAATCCAAAGAGAGCAATATCTCCCAACTCCAATGAATCTTCCCTATTCTTATCTTTCCCATTCTTTATATTTTACTTTAATTTCTGTTATCAACCCATTCTCCATTTATAATTCAGTCATTTATGTTTCTGCCATTTACTTTCTTGCTCTTTACGTTTCTGCACTTTATTGCTTTCTTTTATTTTTAAGTCATTTACATTTCTGCTAATTTAGAATTCTGCACTCATAATCATTCTTGATTAGCTTGACTAATCCACTCATTAATTAAAAGTTGCTCAATCTATTAATCTCTGTGGGATTCGACCCCACTCCTAGTGTGTTATTACTTGACGATATTTGGTACGCTTGCCAAAGAACGGATTTATTATATAATGAGTGAATTCCGATCATCAGGGTGGTGGTTGTGTTTGATGAAAGGGTGAGGAAGTGTGTTGTGTGTAATGAAATTAGGGTTGTGATTTTTTTGAATTAAAACGAGTAAGGGTATGTTGGTAATTTCAAATAAGAATATGGATAATGTAGTAAATGAAAACCAATTTTAATCCAACACTAATATTTATAAAAATACTATTTAATTATCAACTTACAAATTATTTTCAAATAAATACTCTAATTCAATAATTGGAGATAATCAAATTAATTTTCTTTTAATTATAAAATAAAGTTCAAAATCTAATTATTCAAATTTAAAGTTTATAAAATTCTCATTATTTTTCAATTACTAAAGTTTTAAATCAATAATAAGAAAGAACTCAATTAATATAAAAATATTTGAAAATAATATATTGAATAAATAAAATAAATCATATATAATTTATTAATCAATTTTCTAAAAATCTGGGCCAGGCTTGGAGGCTCTGGAGTTGGGCGCCTAAACTAACGCTAGCTTCCCTTTGCTGGCGCTAGGCTTGGCCTCCTGAAGCATGGCGCCAACTTTGTGTCTCTTTTTTTTAGGAGTGTACTTGTGTTTTCTTGTTTTTATTCTTTATCCTAATTATTACTTAAAAATAAATTCTGAAAACACACTCATTCTAAAACAACTCCAAACATATAATTGGTTATAAAAACTTTACTAAACATAAAAACTTTGATTTATACCTAAGAAAACTATTTAAAAAGAAACCAAAAAATAACTACAAATGTCAAGGCATCATATATTCATATTATACTTGAGGAAAATGCTTCCTTTTATATGATTACTAGCTTATCTTTTTCGAAAAGACGCTTGACCTTTTAAATTTCAAAAGACAGTTGGAGATACTGATATCTGAAAAATGAGGGTTTGTTGGAATGATTTAACCTTCTTAAATTGAGTTGGGTTAAGCCAGCCAATATATCATGTTTGGAATATATATATATATATATATATAAATAAAAATAAAGTACTAGTACAAAAATTTTCAAAAGTTATCCTATTTAACTTAATATATATAATAACACACTTATTACACATAATATTATGTATATTTTTCAACCATAATTCATAATACAAATAAAAATAAAAAGAACAAATCATGGTTATCTTTCAATCCTTTCAAACATTGTTGTTTCATCTACTTGACAACAGCACAAATAATAAAAGTGAATAGCTCTATATGGCTATACGGTGATTTCTATTTTTATGTGAAACAAATGATAAAAGTAGATAGTTATAAGGTTAGAATTGGTTATATGAATTAAACAACGACATTAATTCTATTATGTGTTATGTTTATAATGAGACAATTTATACATAAATCTCTTCTGATCATTTCATGTGTGATCTTTTTAATTCTTTTCTATTATTTATCTCTTATTTATTTTCTATCTCTCCCACTCATTTAACTTAAAACTTTATCAATTTTTTATTGAGATTCTATCATCTTTTAAACTATAAACACTATTTTAACTTTTTTTTTTACATATTTTTATTCTTTATTTGATTCAAACGTATATGATTGTTCACCCATCTTAATATTTTCATTTTTGTCACATTTAACTTTTGTTCATACTCATTTTTTTGTCGTCTATTCCATATAACATAACTTGTGTAGTGACATTACTTTCATTCTATTGGATATAAAATGGATAAAAAAAGCGTTCGATATAAAGTAGAAACTAAGCTTTAATAGTTTAATATTAGGGACAAAAGTTCTTTTTTATCATTTATCATCCTATACGGGAATGAAAAAGTGTTTTGGATACAAATGTATATCTTTCCCGGTTAAAATTGTGGAAACAAAATATAAATTTTAATTACATTAAAAAATAGTAAATAATGCATTGTAGATAGCATTTATAATATTTTTATTTAAACTTCATTACACATAATGGTGTAATGATTTTTCTTAGTTTATTTAATAAAAAAATATTTATTTTATTTTTATGCATTATCAATATTTTTTTATTTTTAATAGGATAGAGTAATAAATTTTTTAATTGGATTATTTTATATAAAAAAAAATCATTCATTGCATTTGCATGTGTAACTAAGATTATAAATGAACTATTATTTAATTACTTGTCCTTCTTTTTCTTTTTCTACATTTACGTTGTCTCCTTTTATATTTATTTATTTGTTTATTTCTTTGTGAATTCTTATAAATTTTATGAAGAAGATAGAAGAAGAGATGAAAATGCATAAGAAAAAAATATAAAATTTTTTGACACAAAATACAAAATTTTTTAATGAAACACAAATTTTTAAAATATAAGTACAATTTTTTGAAAAAAAACCTTTGAAAGAAAACATATAATTTTAATTTAATGAAAAAATACAAAAATTTTACTACAATAAATATGTATTTTTTTAAAGTAAACATAACTTTTTTGAAAAAAAATAAAAAATACAAAAATCTATGATAAACACAGAAATGTTTTAAAGATAAGTACAATTTTTTAAATTGAAAATTATAAGAACAAAACACATAAATTTGTTAAGAGAAATTTAGAGATTTTACAATAATAAATATAGAATTTGTTTTAGGATAAAATACAATTTTGTGAAGAGAAAAAATATAAAGAAAATACAACTTTTTATGTTGTATAACTAAAATTCTTATGTTTTTTAGCCATTTTTTGTAGTTTTTTATTCGGCTAAAAAACTACATAACTCAAAAGAATTTATGTCTTTCGAAATTAAAATTTCTGTATTGTATAGTTAAAATATTTATGTTTTTTATTTGTTATTTAACTAAAAATTTTATACCATTTACAATTTATGTGTTATATAATTAAAATTTTTTTATTTTTGATTAAAATTTGTGTGTTTTTCGACAAAATTTCTTTTTCTTTTAAACCACCCTTTTTTTATTTTTTTTTTCAAATAAAAATAAGAGAAAAAATATAAATAAAAAAAAAGAAATAAAAATATGAAATAGCAATAAAAGAAAGAGAATTGCACTCTAAGTCCGTAACAAAAAAAAATGTCTAGCAGAAGATGAAAAAAATTGAACGAAATAAGTGAACTTAATTAAAAAAATTTTGGTTGTCAAATATAAATAAAATTATTTTTAATAATATAAAATAAAATATTAAATAAGAGAAATATTAAGTGTGCAAATATTTTTTAAACTAAGTTTTTAACTAAGATTTAGTACGATTTTTTTCCCTACACAAGTGGGGCACTTGTTTTCCTCTTTTACTTTTTCCTTATTTTTGTCATTGTTTTTTTTATATTATTATTATTATCTTTTTTTTGCGTACTCTTTTTTTAACATTGTCGTTGTCATTTTGGTCACCGTTTGTTATTGTTATTTTAATTTTTTTTGTCTTCTTTTATTATTACCCTCTTTTATTATTATCATTATTGTCTTTATATTATTTATTATTTTATAAATATTTAAAAAATTAAAATATAAAAATTTATATATTATATACAAAAATTTATATATTATATATAAAAATTTATTTATTGTACTAATACAATACATACAATTTATAAATTTTAGTGAAAATAAGTACAAAATAAACGTCACAGAAACAAAATTACAAAATAAATATGCCTAAAAAATAAGAACAATTTACCAAAATAAATAATTTAGTTTCCAATTTTATCAGAATACACATTTTATAAAACTAATATCAAAATGCATTTTTTCATAAATTATGTAAATCGTAACAGGAGATTCACGATTTACAAATGAACGTAAACCGCTACAGGTGTTTTGTGAATTACGTTCGAAGCCAAGCGGATTATATTCAAAGCCAAATTGCACGTAATCCACGATAGGGGTGTTGTGGTTTGTATGTCACTTGCAAACGTGCATAAACCGTTACACTCCTACTACTGTTTATGTTGATATGCAAAATATGGCTAGAAACGCGACAAGGGTCTCGCAATTTTTTTGTATATGTGTTTGTTGCTCCCAGTTGAACATTTTTCCAACCTTAACCTTCAACTTTAATATAGTTTTCACCAGATTCAGTACTTCACCAGTTTCTGTGTATATTTGTTAAATTTTTTTATTTATTACTGAATTAAAAGAGTTATGGTGAATAATAGATTAATTTACTAGTCTTATTTTTTAATGGTTGATCTATATATAAAATCAATTAATTATTTTAAGATTATAATTTATTTCATATTTGATATTATATAAAAATAAATTGTTCTTAAACTTGAAGGAAGAATAAGGAGCATAATTGAGATTTTCTTGATTAAATGGTAGAAAACTTAGCCAATCAAATTAGCCAATAGTTAGAGAAGGTATAGTCTGATAAAAAACTAAGTAAATAAACACATCTCAGACCCCAAAAAATTGATCTTTTAATAAAATTGAAACAAAATAATCAAAAGGGTCGCTGACAAAATCAACAAAAAAATATAAAAAAAAAAAGAGAAACCAGAATAACATGAGAATTTGAGAGAATCAAGCAATGTAGTGGAACTAATGACAGGGGTATATTGATGTATGGTGACGCAGAGCAAAAAGATAGAGATGTAGAAGCGAAAAAGATCGCGGTTTATGGACGTTTACAATTCACATATAAACCGCGATACCTCTATTACGAATTATGTGTAGTTTGACTTCAAATGTAATCTGTGAGACGGACCCTATAACAATTTACATTTATTTGTAAACCATGAATCTCTGTTGCAGTTTACATAATTTATTAAAAAAATATATTTTAGTATCTATTTTACAAAATATGTATTTTGATGAAAGTAAAAATTAAATTATTTATTTTAATAAATTGACCAAAAAATAATTTATGCCAAAAAATAAACATAAAATTTGCTCCCTTAACCACTTTTTTGGTTGAGTTAATAACACACTTAAGAAAATCAAAATAAACCTGCAATCCATGATGGTTAGTTGCAAGCCACGCGTCCACTTATTTGTTTTCACATTTTTAACTGACACGTGGCAAGTTGATTCTGCCTCTCAGTTTATCCCAACACGTGTTCCTACAGCGACAAGTTGCTGACAGCGACCCCAATTGCTAAAGCACAAACATTTTGCAGTGAAAAACTGTGTCAGTCACAACACGTGTCACCAGCACACCCTCCCAGAATAGCCACGTGGCTCACAATCCACACACTGCTTGTCACATCCTAGGGGCATTCTCGTCATCCCATAAATATTATTCCTCCAACTTCTCTTTTTCCTCTCAATTCTTCTCTTCTCCTCTTGCTTCCTTTTGATTCCTTTCAACTCTTCGGTGTCTTTCCCTTTCATTTTTTTTTTCACAATTTTAGTCTCATTCCTCTGTACTGATAAACGAAGAAGAGAGGTGGGAAAATGAAAAATTAGCAACCTTTAATATTTTTTTGCTTCTTATATTTTACTAGGGCTTCTTCGAAATTGCGAATATAGAAATTTCATTGATTGATTTCAAAATATCTTCCTTTTTTTTTTCAAGAAAAAAAAAACGTTGCGATCGGGGAAGGTGGTGCTTTTTTGTGTGTGTCACTGTTGTTATTTCTGCATTATTGGATGAGGCAGAATGATTTCCTTCTGGTATTTTGCTCATTCGAATATGATAATCGTCACCATCACCTTCATCATCATCATCATTCATTGATTCACCATCAACGCCACCGTAGCCACCACCAATCTTCTTCATCTATGTAGCCACCACCAATCTTCTTCATCTATGCACACTTGCGGTGTAACTAGAGAAAGTAGCTAGCTCTGGCTGTTTCTTAGCCGTTTTGTTGTTTTCCTTTCTTTCTTCTTTCCTGTGTATGGTACGAGACATTGATGTTGAATCATCATCACTTTCATCCTCATCCATATCATCATCATCAGATGGAGAATTACCCAAGAGATCTACTTCAGAGATTCGTTGACGTGTCAACTAGTGCTGGTAACACTAGTGAAGATATCACACAAATACAACAAGAACAACAGCATCATCAGCAAGCTAAAGAGTATGTAGAAGAAAAAGAAGCAGAAGATGCCGATGAAGAAGTTGAGCTGAACCTAGGTCTCTCTTTAGGGGGTAGATTCGGCGTTGACAAGGACGCAAAGAAGAAGCTCACGCGCTCTTCTTCAATAGTTGGTACAATGCCTCTTTTCCGGGAAGACCGGCCGACGGAGCCGTCACATGTGGCAGCGTATCCAGCGGCGCTGATGAGGACATCATCACTGCCGACGGAGACTGAGGAGGAGTGGAGGAAGAGGAAGGAATTGCAGACTTTGCGGCGGATGGAGGCCAAGAGGAGGAGATCCGAGAAGCAGAGAGTTGTGCGGTCGGAGAAGGAATCCGGTGGTGGCGCCGGAGCCGGAATCGGTAGTGGTTTGGAAGAATTGGAGGGTGGTGCAGGTGCAAGTGCAACAACAATGGGTTTGAATAGATTCGGTTCTTCAAATTTGGCGGCACAACCTTTTGGGGTGCCAAATTGGGGTGCAAGGCAAGTGGTTCTTGGTGATGTTTTGGGAAAAGGGAAAATTGGTGATAGTGGCGGCTTTCAGGGTTTGTTTGCACAACCTTCTTCTCAATGTTCTGCAGAATCTCAAGGGGGAAGTTCCTCATCAGTGTCTGAAATGGAGAGCAAGCCTTTTCTAGGTATAAACAGCAATAACAAAGTTTATAATGTTTCTTATTTGTTTTGTTTTGATCATTTTTTTTTTGCCTTACAATGAGCATCGAATTTTGATTGGGTGAAATTGGTTGACTTAAGTGTTTGTTTGGTGGTGTGGATGTAATGATGTTTGATCCTTTTTTGAGTTTTTGTGTGTGTTTTGTATTATGGTGATGGTGGTGGGAATGGAATTTATTTAACTACACAATGATTGATTATGACACATTCTTCTGTTCTTTTAGTTCTATATTCTTTCCCTTTTTGTTACCTTTTTTTTTTAAATAAAAACACACACACATGTATGTATATGTATGAACGGTATGTGTCTGGTTTTTGTGAATAGGTTGATAACAAGGTGCTGATGGAGGGAATAAAGCGCACAAAAGATGTGATTCTCTTGCCAATTTGTTACCATACTTTCTATGCTGAATTTTTGAACAATAACTTAAGTGGATATGACTGATATAGAATCATTATTCTTGGTTAGCTACTTGCAAGTGGACAAAAAATTTAGTGAAGATTCGAGAGTGATCCTTTGAGCACCATATTGATTTGATTTCGGCTTAATTAAAGTTGCTCGACTTGGGAAACTCCTTAATTTTAGTTCACCGTATGCTTGTTGTGTTTCTGAAATTGGAATGGTTATACAGTTAATGCAATCCGAGTTTGTCTCTTGTCGTCTATAGACATAATAGTCTTTAAACCAAAGCACAATGAAACTTATTGATCTGTGCATCTCAAACTGTGATATTGAGGTTTTCATTTTCTTGTCTCTTGCATGGTAGAAGTTACTTAGGTTTTTCTTTCGCACATGATTGATGCATCTACATAGAAGCTTTGCATTAGACTGAATTATTGCATCCGAAGTAGGAAAGTAGATGTTGCCTTTGTTGATGATAACTCTTGGATTTACTAGGGACTTAGGCTTGAATAGTCACCATTGTTTTCAAGTATGCATTCCTCCAAATTAATGGCTTCTCCACTTAAGGTTGATAGATAAATCATCCAAGTGATTGGTCAAATTTCATGGGCCTTGGAGTTAATTTGTACAGCTTCCTCTATCGGTGCTGACCTGAGAAGCTGAAGATTAAGCACATGAAATAGCATTAGATAGTAGAGAAAGGTTTATTCAAGTATACATTTCTGTCACGTGCTTTGTGGCATCAATTTGTCTGATAAACATAGTTTTGTGTGTGATATATAATTGGTATTTTTTTTTCTCCTGTAGTATTTTGCATGTCTTGTTAGTTAGGGATGGATACTGTTTGATTTCCCATGTGCTAAACTAAATGCTGTTTTAATGTTTTATTTGTTGAAAGTTGAAAAATACATGAGTGATGTTATAATAGAGCTTGAAATGTTGCTATGTAATATTATTGAACTTCAATGTGTCAAAACTTAAAACAAGAAGAGTTTTGATGACCTTGGTATTATCTGTTTCTTGCCTTGTAAAAGACCTATTCTGCCGTTATACTATTTCTGCTGCATGGTTTGTGTTGTTGAAGCTCACTAATTTTGCAAGGCACTAATATATTGAATAGCCATTCTGATTTGCAACGATGTCCTTTACTTTCTCCCAAAATTTTCCCTTCTTGGGTTTTCCTGCTTTTTGTTTGGCTAGATCAACATGGGAAGGGGGAGCCAACTACCGGGTCTGGTGGACTAGTAACCAAACAAAACCATTATGGTTACACTCTGCCTTAACTGTTGAACAAAATATTGTGGTCATTCCATGATGTTTTATTATTCTTTTGGAAACTTGGTATCATATAGTATTATTACTGCTGTGGCAACAATAGTATACTTTGGCGGAATTAATTCAGTTTTTTTCTAAATCAAATCAGATTAAAATATTGTGGTAGTGTCGTCTTAGGTTTTAGGTCTTTAAAGTGTTCCATCACAACCGGTGTTCATAACTTGTTAATGTATCTTCTATCATTTTAAGTTAATGCTAAATATTTCTCAAGACATTTATTTTTTTGAGAATTTTCTGAATCCCAATGAAGAGGAGAAGCTAATCTGTATGGCTTAAAGGATAACATGAAGTTTTCTATATGTTGGTACAATTTGGATCTTGGATAGGTTATATTCTCAAATAAGTTTAGCTGCGTAGATGTGGTTGATGTGGAGAAAATAGTTTTCTATCTAAAGATAATATGAATTTTCTATCTGTAGTTGTGTAGATAACGATTTGGATCTTGGATAGGTTATGTTCTGAGATAGTTTAGTTGGGTAGATGTAGTTGAGTTGCTGCAGTCAAGTTTGGACATTCACCGAGTGCTGTAGGTTCTGTTGCAACTTCCATCATGTTGTGCTTGGAATGTGAAAGCTGATTTTTGTATCAGATGTTTCTTCCTTCCCATCTTTGTTGAGAAATTGTACTGTACTATCATCATTATGCTGTTGCTAGGACATTGTTATGGACTACATATGGATTTTTTTTGTCTTCCATTTTGTATTAGCTGTCGGTTTTTATTTTTTATTTTTATGATTGTGTTTTGTATTTACTTTTGCATTTTTTACATAATACCTATACCAAAATTTCGAGAAGGAAGACTCTCCTGTTTTATTTCATATATTTTTTTTTTCTCTGCAGGACGGAGCAGTTGTGGTGAAGCTAGAAGCCCTGCTAGTAATCAGTCCTTACAGGAACGAAGAAGCAGTCAGGATGCTGTTGGGGGTTCAGGGGCGAAGACAAACGAGAATGTGAGCAGAAGTTCCAGAGCTGAGATGGATAATCCATCTAAGAAACCGAACAAGGCGAGAGAAATTGGGACAAATTCAATGGAAGACATGCCTTGTGTATTTACAAAAGGGGATGGCCCTAATGGAAAAAGGATAGAGGGTATCTTGTACAAATATGGTAAAGGAGAGGAAGTGAGGATAATGTGTGTGTGCCATGGAGATTTTCTCTCCCCAGCAGAGTTTGTTAAGCATGCTGGTGGTGGTGATGTTGCTCACCCACTAAGGCACATTGTTGTAAACCCTTCTGCTGCTCCTTTTTTGTGATTGGAGTGTCCCTTTTTCAACAGTTTAGGCTTGTAACATAGGTTACATTGGAGAGACGACTAATGTTTACTTTGTTCCATAGTCAGTGTCTCCATTCTTGGGCTATAGAATGCAACAATGGTATATTTATATAGATGCCATTTTGTACTGGAAAGGAAAGTTAGATTCTCCATTTTCATATCTTTTATTTGTTGATTACATGTTTCCAAGTGTACAAGTGCATATGCAATTCTCAAGGATAATAATTGATAATTGTCTGTTAGTTGCTTTGAATACAGAGAATCTTTTTTAACTTGTGAAATTTATTATGCCATTGAAAAAAATGAATGATAGACAACTTCGATAGATCTTATTAGGAAAATTTTACTTCATTGTAATAATTTTTCTCGCCACCTCAGTGAATTTATGCGTATATATAGACCTAATATAGTCATTTTACAAGAGACTAGAACTAGTGGTGAACAAGTTAGAAGGTCTATTAATAGATTTGGCTTTGATTATAGTATCATCGTGATTGTTGATGCAGATTTTTGCAAATTACTATCTACAAGTGTACCGAATTGTATTAAATAATACTACGGGAGTAGATTATTTTTACGAGAATTAATCCCGGATTAAGTAAATAATGGTCAATTAATTAATTTAGTCAGGCAATTAGAATTTAGGGTTTTAGAATTCCTTAACATAAAACAATGAATAAAAGGCAAACAGTAAATGGTTGAAAGAGTAATATGATTAAAAGAGTTTAGGTTTTAGAAATGTTGAACTTTAAGAAGAATGCTTTTCACTCTATACTTTAATCTTGCAAGATATATCTATGACATATCACTAGTAATCAAATTCCAATTCATTGGTAATTCAATTTTTCTTAGGGTGTGTGCGGTTGGGGGAATATTAAAGTATTCCCAGAAATGTTTAGATGGGAATAAGAGAACTTTTATTCCTATATTTGTTTCAAAATTTAAAAATATATTCCTAAGTAATTTTTATTCTCTGAAATTAAAATATCACTAATTTAATTTCTATTTCCTCCTGGTTATCTTTAATTCCAATGAGAATAGAATGTGTATAATAAAGTAAAAAAAATCTTAGTAGAGCATATTCTCTACCTCTTCTTCAAATTCATAGAGGATCTACTAGCATCGGTGCCGTCTCGCCGTCGATTTGAGTTTGCACCATCACTGCAAACCTCATTCTAGAAGGAAGATTCACCTCGGTTCACCGCTACTGCATTTTTGCCGCTATTGCGGTGACTCTGTTCGGATCCTTCACGTCGTGTGGTCGGGCGTTTGGCCTCTCTCCTCCATCTGAGCTCGACTGCTCGTGCATCTCTCGCCTCCGCGTTTATTCGAGATATGCTTCCTGCTGGTGTCATCATCGCGCCTTCCTCACCTGTCTCCCTCCTCGCATCTCAGCAATAACCACCAGAGAGAGTTTAATTTGTCTTCTGCAATCTTGTTCATCTTTTTCAAGTACAAGATTTCTTCAGGTAAGAATTTGGGTTAAGGATACTGAATATTTATGTATCCATGGTTGCTTGTCATCTTAGAAATTTAGGTATTCATCTATGTTTCTCTCTAATATTTTTTTTTTTAAAATTGTTAGTGCTGTAATTGTCTTTCTACTAGAACCTGTGGTTTGACCTTGTTTCTGTTTAAATTTTATTTTTTATTTGTTATTTAATTTATTTATTATTTGGCTGAACTCTATTTGTGCTGTGAGTTATTTGGTGAATGTTGGAAATGGTGACTGCTTTTTGTAGAGTTGCAAATATATGTTGATGACTTTTATTGCCAACAATGAAATATATGACATATGATGTAGTTTATGGTAGTATTTGATTTATTCGTTACATATGTTAGTGAAATTTGATTTGTTTATGACATATTTGACTGTTTACTTCGTGTAATGTTGTCCAACTTGCCATTTTTAAAAGCTTACTGAAAGAAGTTCTATCATGAAAGATGTTGTGCTTGGCTGCATTTATACATAATGAATTAATATAAAGATTTGCTAAGAGAGAATGTGTATTATGTATTGATTATAGTTGCCATATATGATTATAGTTTAGGTAAAAAGAAACTAAGAGCATTAAAAGAGTGCACATACGAGCAAGCATGCATGCATTCATTTCAGAATTTCACAGGCATATGCATTCTTTTTCTTTTCAAAGTGATATTGATTTGTATGAAGTTCTATTCTAATACTTGTTGTCTTTTTTAGCATTCTGTGTTTGTCAAGCATACAAATAGATAAAAGTTTCATTTTAGTCCTTTAAGCTTTATGAATTAGTCACTTGAGTCCCTAATATTCAAATATTAACTTTACTCCCTGAAGTTGAAAAATATGAGTCATTAGTGGTTTTGCCTCAGCGAACACACTACTAAAGTATATTCCAAATAAAGTAATTTCAGTGGTTAATCACCATGCTACTTACTGCATTCTTAGTCTAGTGTAATAATTTCTTTGTAAATGAGTTATTGATCTAATCATATCTTATTGTTGCCATGTTCTGCAATAGATTATAATTTAGATATAAAGCATGCTTTTTCCAAAGTACTTATTAGTTATTAATCTATAAATAAAAATTGTTGAATATACTTTGTTACTTGCTTATTAATCTGCTTATGAAAATAATTTTATTTGTGTTATTTTCTATTTATTAATCTGTAAAAAATGGAAGAGAATTCTCGACCTAATTCAAAGAAAACTAAGTATCAATGAACACCACACGGAGACGCCAAACTAATTGAATGTTTGGTAGAGCTTGTAACTACTTCTTGAAAGTGTGACAATGGCACATTTAAATCTGGTTATGAAAAATATTTAGAAAAAATGCTCCATGAAAAGATCCTTGGATGTGATCTTAAGGTACAATTTTTTTACATAATACTTGTCTTTTTCATTTACAATTGTATAGTTTGTTAATTAGATGTTCTAATTCTATTTATTAGGCAAATCATTTATAGTTTGTTAATTTACAATAGAAGAATGCCTTTTTGGATGAATTGTGGTGCCGCTATACCAAATTCAGTTTATTGAATTTAGTCTTAGTAGTAATAACTCTAAATTGTGATGCTATATTTAGGCTAATTCACACATTGAATTAAGGGTGAAATTGCTAAAGAGACAATATTTTGCAATAGTTGAGATAATGGGTGTAAATTTCGGTTAATTAATAAATAATTAACTAATAGATTAATTATGAGCCAAGAAAATTAGAAATTTAATTTTATAGTTCGGAAAAGCAAAAATATTTAGGATACACATTGAAACACTAATCATAAAGGTTTTGTCCCAAAATTAGGCCAAACGCACCAAAAGTCAACCTTGGGCCATACTTGGACCCAAGGCCCATACACTAATACCCCTTGCCCTAAAACACTTCAGCCACAATATTCCTAAGTGAAAGAGAAAGAGAGAAAAGGTGATGGGGGAGGAAGAACAAATGCCCTGTGTCACTATTCACACGTCACACTAAATTGCTCATAACTTTCGATTCGTATTTTCGATTGACGAGCCGTTTGGGCCACGAGTTGGTCTCGGAATTCTCTTCAAATCTTTCTACATAAAGTGGTAAGAAACGCAAAATTTCTCACCTAGTTCTCCCTTCTCTTCACTTTCATGTTTTTAGTTTTGGGTATTGAGAACTTTTGTAATTTTGATGTTTTAGGAGTACTCTAGTATGAGCTATTGCTGTGTTTTATCCATATGATCAACAGGTAAAGGTGAGAAACTCTTATCCTCTTTGAATTTTTTAATTTCATGAAGGTTAGGTATTGAGAATTGTGATTATGTATGAATTGGTGAAAAATTAGATTGAATAGTGAAGCGGATTTTGAAAACTACAAATTAACCAGTAAGTGCACCGGGTCATACCAAGTGGTGCACGAAATTGACTTCGCAATATTCGCACAGATAGACCAGCAAGTACACCGGGTCGTCCAAGTAATACCTCAGGTGAGTGAGGGTCGATCCCATGGAGATTGTTAGTTTGAGCAAGCAATGGCTACCTTGTAGATCTTAGTCAGGCGATTTGAAAAGATGATAGTTGTTATGAAAAATGCATAAAACAGATAAATAAAAAAATGTTACTAGATAGATATGAAGTCAGTGATGAGAGAACGGTTGAGGCTTCAGAGATGCTTCTTCCTTCTAGATCAACTTTTCTCACCATCTACTCCAACTTCTGATGATTTATTCCATGGCAGGCTGTAAATGACTAATGCCAGGTCAGTGGTCATTAGCCTCCTCTGCTTTAGATCAAACGCCAGGTCAGTGGTCATCCAATCTGAATGGGGTTGAAGCTCCTGCAGTCCATTCTCTTGGTGATCCTACTCAAGGCACCACAGACAAGCTCGCATCTTCCAGATCAGAGAATGTTGCGTCCTAGTTCTAGCCTATACCACAAAGGCCCTAATCGCCCTGTACCTCGGTTGCACTGATGTCTCCAAGTACCCAACGAAGTCGTGGATTAGCCATTTAAGAGATGTATAATCAAGCATGTGGTTCAGTACTATCCGATCAAGGACTCGCAAGAACCCATGTGAAATAGGGATGACAATCAAGTTACACTCCTAATTCGTTAGGATGAAGAACGAAGATACATCTTAGAATGTAATCAAGCATAGATTGAAATAGAATAGTGATATTATTAATCCATAAGAATTAGCAAAGCTCTTAACCTTAACCTAGGAGGTTAGTAACTCATACTGTACAATAATGTTCGAAAGTAAAAGTGGGGGAAGAAGATCCTAAACATGGGTGATCTCCTCCTTAAATAGTAATCTAATGACTAAAAATTACATAAATAAGATAAACTAGTCTTGTAGTGCCCACTTGGTGAGTGTTTGGACTGAACTTGAGTGAAGCCACGAGTTGGTACTCCCTCTGGGGCATTGGATGCCAACTTTGGACTCCTGAATGGGCATTGGATGCCAGCTGCTCCCTTTTGGGCATTGGACGCCAGGAATGGGGTTGGTGGCTGGCGTTGAACGCCAGTTTTGGGTCTTCATTTCAAAAGCAAAGTATAGACTATTATATATTTCTAGAAAGCCCTGAATGTTAGCTTTCCATAGACATTGAGAGCGTACCATTTGAACTTCTGTAGCTCCAGAAATGATCTTTCGAGTGCATGGAGGTCAGAATCTGACAGCATCTGCAGTTCTTTCTCTATCTCTGAATCGGACTTTGCCAAAACTCCTCAATTTCAGCCAGAAAATACTTGAAATCATCATAAAACACAAAAACTCAAAGTAGTATCCAAAAATGTGAATTTTGCACTAAAACCTATGAAAATATAATATAACTTAAACAAAACATAACAAAAACTATATGAAAATGATGCCAAAAAGCGTATAAAATATCCGCTCATCAGAACACCAAACTTAAACTCTTGCTTGTCCCCAAGCAACCAAAAACAAAGTAGGATTAAAATGAAGAGAACAATACAATAAATCTCAGAATTTTCAATGACGCTCAGTTTCAATTAGATGAGCGGGACTAGTAGCTATTCACTTTTGAATAGTTTTGGCATCTCACTTTCCTTTGAAGCTCAGAATAATTGGCATCTTTAGGAACTTAGAATCCAGATGATATTATTGACTCTCCTAGTTCAGTTCTTTTTTATTCTTGAACACAGCTTCTTTTAAGTCTTGGTCGTGACCCTAAGTGCTTTGTTTTCCAGTTTTACCACAGGATACATAAACGCCATAGACACTTAACTGGGTGAACCCTTTAGGATTGTGATTCAGCTTTGCTAGAATCCTCAGCCAGTGGTATCTAGAGTTCTTAAGCACACTCTTTTGCTTTGGATCATGACTTTAACTGCTCAGTCTCAAGCTTTTCACTTGACACTTTCACACCACAAGCATATAGTTAGGGAAGCAGCTCATTTGAACTCTTTAGGCCAAGATTTTGTTTCTTTTAGGCCCTCCTAACCATTGATGCTCAAATCCTTGGATCCTTGCTTTTGCCTTTTGGTTTAAAGAGCTATTGACTTTTTCTTTCTCTTTCTCTTTCTTTTTCTGCTTTCTCTCTTTTTTTTTCCGCTTCTTTTCTTTTTCTTTTTCTTTCTTTTTGCTACTTTTTCTTGCTTCCAGAATCAATTTATGGATTTTTGCAGATTACCAACAATACTTTTCTTTTTTCATCATTTTTTCTAGAGCCAACATTCTTAATTCCAACATTAAATATGCACTATTCATTCATGCATTCAGAAAGTAAAAGCAATGCCACTACATCAACATAATTGAACTATTCTTATGATATAACTCGAAATTCAAGTATCTCCCTTTTATTTTTCAAATAAAATTTTCTTTCAAGAAAGGTGAGAGATATATGGAATATTTCATAGCTTTAAGACATAAAATAAGGATGATCATGCACTAGAAATAGACAACAAGATAAAATACATGGAAAACAGAAAAATAACATAGGCAATAGGGGATTAAGGGAACGGGTCCACCTTAGTGATGGTGGCTACTACTCTTTCTGGAGAATCCAATGGAGGGCTTGATTTCTTCTATGTCTCGTCCTTGCCTCTGTTGTTCTTCCCTCATGGCTCTTTGATCTTCTCTTATTTCATGGAGGATGGTAGAATGCTCTTGGTGTCCCATCCTCAGCTGATCCATGTTGGAGGTCAATTCTCCTAAAGAAGTATTCAGTTGATCCCAATAACCTTGGGGTGGAAGATGCATCCCTTGAGGCATCTCAGGGATTTCTTGTTGAGGCTGCTCCACATGCTCTTGTTGAGGTGCATGTGTAGGCTATCTAGTTTGCTCCATCCTTCTTTTAGTGATGGATTTTTCCTCGTCAATGGGGATGTCTCCTTCTATGACAATTCCAGCTGCATTGCATAAGTGACATATAAGGCAGAGAAACGCCAACCTTGCTAAGGTGGAAGGCTTTTCAGCTTTCTTGTACAATTCTTGAGGTATTACCTCGTGTACCTCAACCTCATCTCCAAGCATGATGCAGTGAATCATGATGGCTCGGTTAATGGTAACTTCTGACCAATTGCTAGTAAAGATGATAGAGCGTTGGATGAATTCCAATCATCCTCTAGCTGCGGGTTTGAGGTCAAGCCTTCTCAGTTGGATAGGCTTGCCTTAAGCATCCCTCTTTCACTGAGCTCCTTCCACACGAATATCTGAAAGGACTTGATCCAGCTTCTGATAAAAATTGTCTCTTCTAGTGTAAGGATGTGGGTCTCCTTGCATTATTGGCAAAAGGAGCGCCAACCTTACACTCTCTGGGCTGAAATCCAAAGGTCGCCCTCGGACCATGGTGCTCCAATTTTTGGGATGTGGGTTCACACTAGTGTCATGATTTTTAGTGACCCATGCATTAGCATAGAACTCTTGCACCATCAAGATTCCAACTTTCGGATAGGATTGGTTAGGACTTCCCAACCTCTCCTCCAGATTTCTCGTCGGATCTCCGACTACTTGATGCGTGAGCATCTTTCCTATCTTTTCCTAGTGAATTTGCATTTAAATTGTTGAGTTTAATTAAGAATTAATTATCTTTTAGCCACTATGGATGCTACTTTGAGTCTTGTGCAATTCTATTTATTTTAGGTAGCATTTGGTTGGATTTGATGGAGTTTCTGCAAAGAAAAAGAAGAAACCAAGGAGTTGACTAGCGAGGAGCGACGCGTGCGCGTGCCTGACGCGTGCGCGTGCCTGACGCGTACGCGTGAAAAGAGAAGTTGCACAACAACGCGTGCACGTACCTGACGCATACGCGTGACACGCGAAGCAGACCATCGACGCGTACGCATGACTGACGCGTACGCGTGACATGCGCCACGTGCAGAAAACGCAGAAAAACGCTGGGGTGATTTCTGGCTATTTTGACCCTATTTCTAGCCCAGAAAACACAGATTAGAAGCTGCAGAGTAGACGAAACAAGGGGTCCCCATCCATCAATTGAAGACATGCTGATTGCTTTAATTAATTCTGATTTAAATTTAAATTTTAAAATAGGAAAAGATATTATTTTAATTTTAGAAGATAGATTTTAAATTAATTAGGATTAGATATAAAAGGAGATTGGAATTACTCTAGAGAAAATCCCATTCCAGACTACCAAAGTATATTTTATCAGAATCCTTATTTTTCTCTCTGAACCATGAGCAACTAAACCTCCACTGTTAAGGTTAGGAGCTCTATCTATTGTCTGGATTGATTTTATTGTTTTTCTATTTTAATTCATGTATTAATTTATATTTCGAGAATTGTTTTCGTTCTTTATTTTATGAATTTGGGTGGAACGGAAGTATGACCCTCTTTCTAATTGAGTTCTTGTATAACTTGGAAAAGCTCTTTACTTGAACAACAGCTTGAAAACATATTCTCCTAATTTTTAATTATCTGGATTTAACAGGATACGTGACATATAATCCTCTTATATTTGGGTAATTAGAATTTTTGTGGCATATAACTAGAATTGAACTTCACCCCCTAATCGGAATTAATTGACCAAGGAATTGGCTGTTGATGAATTTTAGAGGAGACTAGAAAGGTCTAAGGAATTAGGGTCTGGTCACATATAGTTGCCATAAATTGAGTCTTGCATGATTAAAATAAATTAATAAGAAAAGTCAATCCAGAAAATAGATAACTCTGAAACCTTAACTGCTCTTTCAATACTTTATTCCCAACTTATTTACTTGCTTTTCTTTAATATTCTTGCTATTGTTTAATGTCTTTGAACTCTTAAACACTATTTTCTGTTTGCCTAACTAAACCAATTAATCAACCATTGTTGCTTAGTCCATCAACCCTCGTGGGATCGACCCTCACTCACCTGAGGTATTACTTGGTACGACCTGGTGCACTTGCTGGTTAGTTTGTGGTTGTAAATTTCCGCACCAAGTTTTTGGTGCCGTTGCCGGAGATTGACTGTGATTAACAACTATCAGTTGTTTGATTGGTTAGATTAAGTGTTTTAGTTTTAAATTTATTTAAATTTTGCCTTATTATTTTCGAAAATTTCTTTAACAATAGTATTAATATTTTTCCTTAATTTCTGAAATTAAGTTTGGTGTTACCTAGTTAAATTTATTTTAATTTTCCTGTTTATTTTTTCTGTTAATTTTCGAAATTTTGTTATTTAATTTATGTTATTATTTTCGAATTTATTTATTTAGTATTTTTATTTTATTTCTTTACACAAGTTACCTCACTGGGAGTTCTCTGCACTCTGACGTAGAGAATTCCATCTTTTCTTGTCTTCTGTCTGTTTATGAGCAGAAACAGGGACAAAGAACCTCTGTTAGACTTTGATCCAGAACCTGAAAGGACTTATAGGCGACATTTACAACAAGCAAGACTTTGCAAGGCTGCAGAATCCACCATAGATCACAATAATGCTGTTAATGTCAATGTGACAAATCCGAATGGGGATGATCAACAAAGGAGAGTGCTTGGCTCTTATTCTGCTCCTACTGTAGATCTTTATGGAAAAAGTATTGTAGTGCCTCCTATAGCTGCGAACAACTTTGAGTTGAAGCCACAATCGGTCACCCTGGTGCAACAAAACTGCCAGTATCATGGACTTCCCCATGAAGATCCAAATTAATTTATATATGATTTTCTGCAGATTTGTGATACCGTGAAGACAAATGGAGTGAACCTTGAGGTGTACAAACTCATGCTCTTCCCGTTTGCTCTAAGGGATAAAGCAAAACTATGGCTAGATTCCCAACCAAAGGAGAGTTTATATACGTGGGAGAAAGTTGTTACTGAGTTTCTTATTAAATTTTTTCCACCAAAGAAGCTGACTAAGCTTAGATCGGAGGTCCAGACTTTCAAGCAAAAGAAAGGTGAAACTCTTTATGAAGCTTGGGAGAGATACAAGCTACTGACTAGGCAATGCCCTCCGGACATGTTCTCCAAATGGACCCAATTAGATATCTTTTATGAAGGCTTGGGTGAGATGTCCAAGATAAGCTTAGATACTTCTGTGGGTGGTTCATTGCACAAGAAGAAGACACCAGAGGAGACTATTGAGCTTATTGAATTAGTGGCTAGCAACCAATATTTATACTCATCTAATAGGAATCCTGTGAACTCTGAGACCTCTCAGAAGAGAGGCGTGTTGGAAGTGGAAGCTGTTAATGCTCTTCTTGCTCAGAACAAGCTTATGTCTCAAAAAATAAATCTATTTACTCAGCAGATGGGTAGCATGCAAGTCTCAGCTATCAACACCCAAAATCCACCTCAAGAGGTCTCCTATGACATGGCATGTAACTTTGTACAAAATGATAATTATGATTATGCTCAATCCTCTTCTGAACAGGTCAATTACATGGGGAGTGGTCCTAGGAATCCCAACAATGATCCATATTCTAAGACATACAATCAGGGGTGGAGAAATCACCCAAATTTTGGATGGAGGGACCAACCTCAGAGACCTCAAAACTTTAACAATAATTCTCAGGGCGGCTTCCAACAGAACAATTACAATAACTGCCAATTTCAGTCTCAGCAGCAACAACCACCTCAGCAGGCAAACTCTAAATCCCAAGAAGATTCTAATTGGGAGATGATGAGGAGTTTTATGCAGAAAACCAGAGCCTCCATCATAAATTTAGAGGTGCAAATGGGCCAACTGAGTAAGCAAATACCTGAGAGGTCTACAAGTACATTTCTAGGTGATACAGTGGTGAACCCAAGAGAAGATTGCAAGGTTATTCAATTGAGAAGTGGTAAAGTAGCTGGCTCTGAGACCAAGGCCAATGAAGAGCTAGTTTAAAATGAAGCTCCAGAGGAGAAGAAGGGAGAAGTGGAGCACGCCCCTCCTAAGCGTACAGACAACCCATTCCCTGATTCTCTTGACACTTATTCTACGTTGCCAAAAGCTCCTGAATACAAGCCAAAAATGCCATATCGTCAGAGGCTTCAGAAGGCTTCCAAAGAAAAGCAATTTTCTAAATTTTTAGATATTTTCAAGAAGCTACAGATCAACATTCCTTTTGTAGAGGTCTTTGAGCAAATGCCTCTCTATGCAAAGTTAATGAAAGAGTTGTTGACCCACAAGAGGAATTGGAAGGAACAAAAGATAGTGGTGTTAACCAAGGAATGTAGTGCTATTATTCAACATAAACTTCCTGAGAAAATGCAAGATCCAGGAAGTTTTGTGATTCCTTGCACCATTGGAGATGTAACCATTCAGAGAGCTTTATGTGATCTTGGAGCTAGCATCAATCTCATGCCACTTTTAGTGATGAAAAAGCTTCAATTGAGGAGGTAAAACCCACTCGTATTTCTCTTCAACTTGTTGATCTTTCTATTAAATTACCTGTGGGTGTTGTTGAGGATTTACTTGTGAAAATAGGACCATTTATTTTTCCTATTGATTTTGTTATATTAGACATGGAAGAGGAGGTAAAATCCTCTATTATACTTGGTAGACCCTTTTTTAGCTACAGGTAGAGCTCTTATTGATGTGCAAAAGGGTGAATTAACCCTGAGGGTCAATGAAGAATAGGTGGTTCTGAATGTTTTTGAAGCTCTCAAGCACCCTAATGATTCTGAAGGGTGTATGAAAATAGATGTTATTGAACCACTTGTTCAAGAGGTACTGGAAGTTGAGGTACTTGATGACATTCTGGATCCCATTTCTGAGTATGAATTAGTGGAAGTTGATGATTCACCACCCCAGAAGGCTGAAGTCCACACGCCTAAAGCGGAGGAGGAAGCCCCCAAGCTTGAGCTCAAACCTTTACCTCATTCTTTGAAATACATGTTCTTGGGTAAAAATGATTCATATCCAGTGATTATTAGCTCTTCCCTAAAGCCTGAAGAGGAAGAGGCGCTTATTTCAGTGCTCAGGAGCCATAAAACAGCTCTTGGGTGGACCATTAGTGACTTGAAAGGGATTAGTCCAACCAAGTGTATGCACAAGATCCTCCTTGAAGATGATGCTAAACCAGTTGTGCAACCACAAAGGAGACTCAATCCAACCATGAAAGAGGTGGTCCATAAAGAGGTAATGAAATTATGGGAAGCATGTATTATTTATCCTATTTCTAACAGTCCTTGGGTAAGTCCTGTGTAGGTAGTTCCCAAGAAAGGAGGGATGACAGTGATCAAGAATGAAAAGAATGAGCTCAATTCCTACAAGAATAGTCACAGGATGGAGAATGTGCATAGACTACAGGAGGCTCAACACTGCTACAAGGAAGGATCATTTCCTCCTGCCTTTCATTGATCAGATGCTTGAGAGGTTAGCTGGTCATGCTTTTTATTGTTTTCTAGATGGATATTCTGGATATAATCAAATTACAGTGGACCCTCAAGATCAAGAGAAGATAGCATTCACATGCCCCTTTGGAGTATTTGCCTACAGGAGAATGCCATTTGGACTTTGTAATGCTCCAACAACTTTTTAGAGGTGTATGCTTTCAATTTTTTCTGACATGGTTAAAAAGTTCATTGAGGTATTTATGGATGACTTTTCTATTTTTGGTAATTCTTTTGAATCATGCCTTAAGCACTTATCTCTTGTCTTGAAACAGTGTCAAGAATCAAACCTTATTTTGAACTGGGAAAAATGCCATTTTATGGTTACAGAAGGTATTGTTCTGGGACACTGGATTTCAAGTAAGGGAATTGAGGTTGATAGAGCAAAGGTGGAGGTAATTGAAAAATTACCACCACCAACTAATGTTAAGGAAGTAAGGAGTTTCTTGGGTCATGCAGGATTTTATAGAAGACTTATAAAGGATTTTTCTAAAATTGCTAAACCATTAAGCAACCTGTTGGTTGCTGATGTGCCTTTTGTCTTTGATTCTGATTGCCTGCATGCTTTTGAAACTCTGAAAGCAAACCTTACCTCTGCTCCCATCATAGTCCCCCTGACTGGGATTTACCATTTGAATTAATGTGTGATGCTAGTGACTTTGCTATAGGAGTTGTTTTAGGACAGAGGCATGGTAAGCTTGTACATGTCATTTACTATGCCAGTCGTGTGTTAAATGATTCCCAAAAGAATTACACAACTACAGAAAAGGAATTATTAGTGGTTGTGTATGCTGTTGATAAGTTTAGGTCCTATTTACTGGGTTCTAAGGTTTACACTAACCATGCTGCTTTGAAGTACCTTCTAACCAAGCAGGACTGTAAACCAAGATTAATCAGATGGGTGTTGCTCCTTCAAGAGTTTGATATTGAGATAAAAGACAGAAAAGGGTCAGAAAATCAAGTGGCTGACCATCTTTCCAGAATTGAACCTGAAGCAGGAGTACAACCACCCACAGTTGTGACTGAGACATTTCCGGATGAGCAATTGTTCTTCATTCAGCAGGCTCCATGGTTTGCAGACATTGCAAATTATAAGGCCATGAATTTTATTCCAAGGGAGTACAGTAGGCAACAAGTGAAGATGCTATTGACTGATGCAAAGTACTACATTTGGGAGGAACCATACCTTTTTAAAAGGTGTTCAGATGGTATAATCCGAAGATGTGTTCCAGATGACGAAACACAGCAAATCCTTTGGCACTGTCATGGTTCTGATTATGGAGGCCACTTTGGTGGTGAGAGGACAGCTACAAAGGTCCTTCAGAGCAGGTTTTACTGGCCGACTCTCTTCAGAGACTCAAGAGAATTTGTGAACCACTGTGACAGATGTGAAAAACCCACAAATCTCCCTTCCAACCATGAAATGCCACAGCAGGGGATTCTTGAGGTTGAGTTGTTTGATGTGTGGGGTATTGATTTCATGGGACCTTTCCCACCCTCACATGCAAACAACTATATTTTAGTGGTAGTTGATTATGTGTCCAAATGGGTAGAAGCTGTGGCTCTACCCACCAATGTTGCCAAGGTGGTAATGAGCTTTCTTCAGATATATATATTTAGCCGGTTTGGTGTCCCAAGGACACTCATTAGTGATGGAGGCAGTCACTTCTGTAATAGACAGCTGGACTCTCTTCTGCAAAGATATGGACTCCGTCATAAGGTGGCAACCCCCTATCACCCTCAGACAAGTGGATAGGTTGAAGTTTCCAATCGGAAACTCAAGAAGATTCTAGAAAAGACCGTCAGTGTTTCAAGAAAGGACTGGTCTAGGAAGCTTGATGATGCTCTCTGGGCATACCGAACAGCGCACAAGACTCCCATTGGCATGTCCCCTTATCAGTTGGTTTATGACAAAGCCTATCACTTACCAGTTGAGCTAGAGCACAAAGCTTACTGGGCAATCAGGTATCTGAATCTTGATTCAGAAGCTGCAGGAATTAAGCGAATGCTTCAGTTGAATGAG
This sequence comes from Arachis ipaensis, assembly GCF_059453495.1. NCBI lineage: Eukaryota > Viridiplantae > Streptophyta > Magnoliopsida > Fabales > Fabaceae > Arachis > Arachis ipaensis. The sequence goes on along the minus strand of NC_142440.1, from coordinate 64,682,775 downwards.
CTTGATGAATTCAGATATTCAGCTTATGAGAATGCCAAGCTCTATAAGAAGAGAACCAAGCTACTGCATGACAAGCAGATTTCCATCAGAGTCTTTGAGCCAGGACAGAGAGTGCTTCTGTATAAATCAAGGCTCAAATTCTTTCCCAGAAAGCTGAAATCCCGGTGGTCAGGACCATTTGTGGATACCAGAGCTTCACCATATGGTCATGTAGAAATATAGGAAGAGAATTCTGACAGGAAATTTACAGTGAATGGCCAGAGGTTGAAGCACTATCTGGGAGGTGAGATTGATCGCCAGAGGACCGCTCATCTGCTGAATTAGCAGAACTGACTGTCAAGCTAGTGATGTTAAAGAAGCACTTGTCGTGAGGCAACCCAATAATTTTGTATCCTTAGTTATTTTTCATAGTAGTAGTTTTCTTACTTATTTGATTTTTATTGAGTTTTTACTATTTTTTTCTGATCATGCAGCTATTTTATAACAGGAACCGAACATTCAGGCGACAAAAAAAAAATGAGCACACGATGCGCAAGAATCGCTGACGCGTACGCATCATATGTGTGTGCGTGAAAAAAAATTGGACAGAATGTTGAGCAGGAGTGGGGCTAGAACTGTGCTGAGTGCACAAGCCACATCACGTGTACACGTACCTCACGCGTGCGCGTCACTGACGCGTACGCGTGACCCTGAAAATCGGCGTCAATGAGTGTTTGGGCAGAGAGTTGTGATGGCTTGGGGATGGAATTGTGCTAGAGGCACAAACTTGATCACGCGTATGCATCCCTAACGCGTGCGCGTTTGATGAGCGGATAATTTATACGCTTTTTGGCATTGTTTTTACATAGTTTTCAGTATGATTCAGTTAGTTTTTAGTATATTTTTATTAATTTTTAATTAAAAATCACATTTCTGGACTTTACTATGGGTTTGTGTGTTTTTCTGTAATTTCTGGTATTTTCTGGCTGAAATTGAGGGACCTGAGCAAAAATCAGATTCAGAGGTTGAAGAAGGACTGCAGATGCTGTTGGATTCTGACCTCCCTGCACTCAAAGTGGATTTTTTGGAGCTACAGAACTCCAAATGGCGCGCTTCTAATTGCGTTGGAAAGTAGACATCCAGAGCTTTCCAGCATTATATAATACTCCATACTTTGCCCGAGTTTAAACGATGCAAATTGGCATTGAACGCCAGTTCCATGTTGCAGTCTGGCGTTCAGCGCCAGAAACAAGTTGCAAAGTGGAGTTCAACGCCAGAAAAACGTTACAAACTGGCGTTCAACTCCAAGAATGACCTCTCCACGTGTAAACTTCAAGCTCAGCCCAAGCACACACCAAGTGGGCCCCGGAAGTAGATTTCTGCATCGTTTACTCATTTATGTAAACCCTAGTAACTAGTTTAGTATAAATAGGAGTTTTTACTATTGTATTTAGATCTTTAGTTTCATCTTTAGATCACGTTTGGGGGCTGGCCATTCGGCCATGCCTGGACCTTATCACTTATGTATTTTCAATGGTAGAGTTTCTACACACCATAGATTAAGGTGTGGAGCTCTGCTGTTCCTCAAAGATTAGTGCAAAGTACTACTGTTTTTCTATTCAATTCAACTTATTCCGCTTCTAAGATATTCATTCGCACTTCAATATGATGGATGTGATGATCGTGACAGTCATCATCATTCTCAACTTATGAACGCGTGCCTGACAACCACTTCCGCTCCACCTTAGATTGAATGGATATCTCTTGGATATTTAATACAGGGGACCGAGTCCGAGTTATTCGTGTCTTCGTGGTATAGGTTAGAACCCATGGATGGCCATTCCTGAGATCCGGAAAGTCTAAACCTTGTCTGTGGTATTCTGAGTAGGATCTGGGAAGGGATGGCTGTGACGAGCTTCAAACTCGCGAGTGCTGGGCGTAGTGACAGAGGCAAAAGGATAGTAAATCCTGTTCCAGTATGATCGAGATCCGACAGATGATTAGCCATGCAGTGACAGCGCATTGGACCATTTTCATAGGAGGATGGGATGTAGCCATTGACAACGATGATGCCCTACATAAAGCTTGCCATGGAAAGGAGTAGGATTGATTGGATGAAGACAGCAGGAAAACAGAGATCAGAGGAACGAAAGCATCTCTATACGCTTATCTGAAATTCTCACCAATGAATTACATAAGTACCACTATCCTATTTTATATTTTATTTATTTTCATCCACTATAATTTCTTAATACAATTTAATCCGCCTGACTGGGATTTACAAGGTGACCATAGCTTGCTTCAAGCCGACAATCTCCGTGGGATCGACCCTTACTCACGTAAGGTTTATTACTTGGACGACCCAGTGCACTTGCTGGTTAGTTGTACGAAATTGTGAAACATATATAAGATCATGAACGTGCATATTGAGTTTTTAGCACCGTTACCAAGGAATGGAATGATCACGATTTCGCACACCAAGTTTTTGGCGCCGTTGTCGGGGATTGTTCGAGTTTGGACAACTGACGGTTCATCTTGTTGCTCAGATTAGGTAATTTTATTTTAATTTTAAGCTTTTTGTTTTTATTATTCTTAATTTCGAAAAAAAAAATTCTTCTTTTTCGTTTTTCCCAAAATAATTTTCGAAAAATACAAAAAAAAATTTATAAAATCATAAAATAATTTTTGTGTTTCTTGTTTGAGTCTAGAGTCAAGATTTAAGTTTGGTGTCAATTGCATCTTTTTAATTTTCTAAAAATTATTTTTGAAAATTTCATGCATTGCATTCTTCATGATCTTCAAGTTGTTCTTGGCCAGTCTTCTTGTTTGATCTTCATATTTTCTTATTTTGTGTCTTTCCTTGTTTTTCATATGCATTCTTGAATTATTAATGTGTAAAGAATAAAAATTTTTAAGTTTGGTGTCTTGCATGTTTTTCTTTTCTTAAAATTTTTCAAAAATAAGTCTTGATGTTCATCTTGATCTTCAAAGTGTTCTTGGTGTTCATCTTGATATTCAAAGTGTTCTTGCATGCATCACATGTTTTGATCCAAAATTTTCATGCATTGAGTCAATTTTGTGTTTTTTCTCTTTCTTTATTAAAATTCAAAAATAAAAAAAAATATATTTTCCTTATTTTACTCAAAATTTTCGAAAATATGATTTTATTTAGTCAAAAATTTTTCAAATTTAGTTATTTCTTATGAGTCAAATCAAATTTTCAATTTAAAAATCTTATCTTTTTCAAATCTTTTTCAAAATCAAATCTTTTTCATTTTTCCTTCATATTTTCGAAAACTTTTTAAATTTGATTTTCAAAATCTTTCTCTTATTTTATTTCTTAATTAGCATTTAATGTGATTGATTCAAAAATTTCAAGTTGTTACTTGCCTATTAAGAAAGGTTCAATCTTTAAATTTTAAAATCTTATCTTTTTGTTTCTTGTTAGTCAAATAATCAACTTTAATTTTCAAAATCAAATCTTTTTAAATTTTTTTTTTCAAAATAAGTTTCAATCAATCATATCTTTTTGTTTCAATCATATCCCTTTTTTTTATTTCAATAATATCTTTTTCAAATTCAATTTCAAAATCTTTTCTAACTTCTTTCCTAAGCTCTTATCTTTTTTAAAATTGATTTTCAAATCTTTTTCAATCAATCTTATCTTTTTGTTTCAATCATATCTTTTTCAAAACCACCTAACTAATTCAATCTCTCTTAAAATTTTCGAAAATACCTCCCTCTTTTTCAAAATTTCATTTTGATTAACTAATTGTTTCAATTTTAATTTAATTTCAACTTTAATTTTCGAAATCTAACTTTCAATTTTAAATTTTTATTTTTAATTAAATTTCGAAATTCTCTCTCTCATCTCCTTCTATTTATTTATTCATCTACTAACACTTCTCTTCCATCCAAAAAAAATTCGAACACCACCTCCCTCTCTGTGTTCGAGTTTTTCCTCTTCTCTTTTTTACATTACATTCTTTTTTCCTTTTACTCACACAAAGGAATCTCTATACTATGACATAGAGGATTCTATATTTTCTTTGTTATTCCCTTCTTTGTCATATGAGCAGGAGCAAGGACAAGAACATTCTTGTTGAAGCAGATCCTGAACCTGAAAGGACTCTAAAAAGGAAACTAAGAGAAGCTAAAATACAACAATCCAGAGATAACCTTACAGGAATTTTCGAACAGGAAGAGGAGATGGCAGCCGAAAATAATAATAACGCAAGGAGGATGCCTGGTGACTTCACTGCACCTAATTCCAATTTACATGGAAGAAGCATCTCAATTCTTGCCATTGGAGCAAACAACTTTGAGTTGAAACCTCAATTAGTTTCTCTGATGCAGCAGAACTGCAAGTTTCATGGACTTCCATCTGAAGATCCTTTTCAGTTCTTAACTGAATTCTTGCAAATCTGTGATACTGTTAAGACCAATGGGGTTGATCCCGAGGTCTACAGGCTTATGCTTTTCCCGTTTGCTGTAAGAGACAGAGCTAGAGTGTGGTTGGACTCTCAACCTAAAGATAGCATGAACTCTTGGGATAAGCTGATCAAGACTTTCTTAGCCAAGTTCTTTCCTCCTCAAAAGCTGAGTAAGCTTAGAGTAGATGTTCAAACCTTCAGACAGAAAGAAGGTGAATCCCTCTATGAAGCTTGAGAGAGATATAAGCAACTGACCAAAAAGTGCCCTTCTGACATGCTTTCAGAATGGACCATCCTGGATATATTCTATGATGGTCTGTCTGAATTAGCTAAGATGTCATTGGATACTTCTGCAGGTGGATCCATTCACCTAAAGAAAACGCTTGCAGAAGCTCAAGAACTCATTGACATGGTTGCTAATAACTAGTTCATGTACACTTCTGAGAGGAATTCTGTGAGTAATGGGACACCTCAGAAGAAGGGAGTTCTTGAAATTGATACTCTGAATGCCATATTGGCTCAGAATAAAATATTGACTAAGCAAGTCAATATGATTTCTCAGAGTCTGAATGGAATGCAAGCTGCATCCAATAGTACTCAAGAGGCATCTTCTGAGGAAGAAGCTTATGATCCTGAGAACCCTGTAATAGCAGAGGTGAATTACATGGGTGAACCCTATGGAAATACCTATAATTCCTCATGGAGAAATCACCCAAATCTCTCATGGAAGGATCAACAAAAGCCTCAACAAGGCTTTAATAATGGTGGAAGAAACAGGTTTAGCAATAGCAAGCCTTTTCCATCATCCACTCAGCAAAAGACAGAGAGTTCTGAGCAGAATCCATCTAGCTTGGCAAATATAGTCTCTAATATATCTAAGGCCACTCTAAGTTTCATGAATGAAACAAGGTCCTCCATTAGAAATTTGGAAGCACAAGTGGGCCAGCTAAGTAAAAGGATCACTGAAATTCCTCCTAGTACTCTCCCAAGCAATACAGAAGAAAATCCAAAAGGAGAGTGCAAGGCCATTGAAATGACCATCATGGCCGAAATCACAAAAGAGGAGGAGGACGTGAATACCAGTGAGGAAGACCTCTTGGGACGTCCAGAGATCAATAAGGAGTTTCCCTCTGAGGAACCAAAGGAATCTGAGGCTCATCTAGAGACCATAGAGATTCCATTGAACCTCCTTATGCCATTCATGAGCTCTGATGAGTATTCTTCTTCTGAAGAGAATGAAGATGTTACTGAAGAGCAAGTTGCCAAGTACCTTGGTGCTATCATGAAGCTGAATGCCAAATTATTTGGTAATGAGGCTTGGGAAGATGAACCTCCCTTGCTCACCAATGAACTGAGTGATCTGGATCAACTGATATTGCCTCAGAAGAAACAGGATCCTGGAAAGTTCTTAATACCTTGTACCATAGGTACCATGACCTTTGAAAAGGCTCTATGTGACCTTGGGTCAGGGATAAACCTCATGCCCCTCTCTGTAATGGAGAAATTGGAATATTTGAGGTGCAAGCTGCCAGAATCTCACTAGAGATGGCAGACAACTCAAGAAAACAGGCTTATGGACTAGTAGAGGACATGTTAGTAAAGGTTGAAGACCTTTACATCCCTGCTGATTTCATAATCCTAGACACTGGGAAGGAAGAGGATGAATCCATCATCCTTGGAAGACCCTTCCTAGCCACAGCAAGAGCTGTGATTGATGTGGACAGAGGAGAGTTGGTCCTTCAACTGAATGAGGACTACCTTGTGTTTAAAACTCAAGGTCCTCCTTCTGTAACCATGGAGAGGAAGCATGAAAAGCTTCTCTCAGTACAGAGTCAAACAAAGCCCCCACAATCAAACTCTAAGTTTGGTGTTGGGAGGCCTCAGCCAAACTCTAAGTTTGGTGTTGAATCCCCACATCCAAACTCTAAGTTTGGTGTTGGGAATCTATAAAATTGACCTGATCACCTGTGTGGCTCAGTGAGAGCCTACTGTCAAGCTATTGACATTAAAAGAAGTGCTTGTTGGGAGGCAACCCAATATTATTTAATATATTTTATTTTATTTTCTCTTTGTTATTTCATGATTTACTAGGTTGATGATCATGTGGAGTCACAAAAACTACAAAAAAAAAATTCAAAAACAGAATGAAAAATAGCTTTGAAAACAGAACACCCTGGAGGAAGGGCTTACTGGCGTTTAAACGCCAGTAAGGAGCATCTGGCTGGCGTTAAACGCTAGAAACAAGCAGCATTCTGGCGTTTAAACGCCAGGAATGCACCCCAAAGGAAAACTGGCGTTCAACATCAGAAACATGCTGCAGACTGGCATTGAACGCCCAAAACAAGCATGGAAGTGGCGTTTAACGCCAGAAACATGCTGCAATCTGGAGTTAAACATCAGGATTGCCTACAGAGGGAATTTACATGCCTAATTGGAGCAGGGATGATTAAAGTCCTTGGCCCCACTGGATCTGTGGACCCCACAAGATCCCCACCTACTTCTTCTCTCCTTTTCACACCTTTTCATAACTCTCTTCCCCAAATACCCCTCACCAATCAACTCAATCACTCTTTCCCATCACCTCTTCACCACTCACATCCATCCTCTCTTCCCCAAAAACCCCACCTACCTTTAAATTCAAAATAATTTCCCTCCCAAACCCAACCCTAAATGGCCGAACCCTAACCCCTCCCCACTCCTATATAAACCCCTCATTCCTTCTTCATTTTCACACAACACAACCCTCTGTTCTTCCCCTTGGCCGAATCCACCTTCTCCCTCCATCTCCTCTATTTTTCTTCTTCTTCTACTTCTTTCTCTTTTATTTTGCTCGAGGACGAGCAACCATTTTAAGTTTGGTGTGGTAAAAGCATTGCTTTTTGTTTTTCTATAACCATTTATGGCACCTAAGGCCAGAGAAACCTCTAGAAAGAGGAAAGGGAAGGCAATCGCTTCCACCTCTGAGTCATGGGAGATGGAGAGATTCATCTCTAAGGTTCATCAAGACCACTTCTATGAAGTTGTGGCCAAGAAGAAAGTGATCCCTGAGGTTCCTTTCAAACTCAAAAAGAATGAGTATCCGGAGATCCGACTTGAAATCCAAAGAAGAGGTTGGGAAGTTCTAACCAACCCCATTCAACAAGTCGGGATCTTAATGGTTCAAGAGTTCTATGCAAACGCATGGGTTACCAGGAACCATGGTCAAAGTGTGAACCCGAACCCAAAGAAAATGCTTACCATGGTTCGGGGGAAATACTTAGATTTCAGTCCGGAGAATATAAGGTTGGCGTTCAACCTACCAATGATGGAAGAGAACGCACGCCCCTACACTAGAAGAGTCAACTTTGATCAAAGGTTGGACCAAGTCCTCGTGGATATATGTGTGGAAGGAGCTCAATGGAAATTGACTCAAGGGGCAAGCCGGTTCAACTAAGAAGGCTTGACCTCAAACCAGTGGCTAGAGGATGGTTGGAGTTCATTCAACGCTCAATCATTCTTACTAGCAACCGGTCTGAAGTTACTATAGACCGGGCCATCATGATCCATAGTATCATGATCAGGGAGGAAGTGGAAGTTCATGAGATTATACCTCAAGAACTCTACAAGGTGGCTAACAAGACCTCCACTTTGGCAAGGTTAGCCTTTCCTCACCTCATTTGCCACCTCTGCAATTCGGCTGGAATTGACATAGAGGGTGACATCCTCATTGAAGAGGATAAGCCCATCACTAAGAAAAAGATGGAGCAAACAAGAGAGCATGAACCTCAACATGAGCATGAGGAAATTCCTCACCATGAAACCCCTGAGATGCCTCAAGGGATGCACTTTCCTCCACAAAACTATTGGGAACAAATCAACACTTCCCTAGGTGAATTAAGTTCCAACATGGGACAATTAAGGGTGGAACATCAAGAGCACTCCATCATCCTCCATGAAATTAGAGAAGATCAAAGAGCTATGAGGGAGGAGCAAGAAAGACAAGGAAGAGACATAGACGAGCTCAAAAGCACCATTGGTTCTTCAAGAAGAGGAAGACGCCACCCTCACTAAGGTGGACTCATTCCTTAATCTCCTTGTTTATTTATTTTCCTGTTTTTCAATTTTTATGCTTTATGTTTGTTTATGTTTTTGTCTTCATGATCACTAGTATTTAAGTGTCTATGCCTTAAAGTTATGAATGTCCTATGAATCCATCACCTCTCTTGAATGAAAAATGTTTTAATTACAAAAGAACAAGAAGTACATGGTTTCGAATTCATCCTTGAAACTAGTTTAATTATTTTGATGTGGTGACAATACTTCTTGTTTTCTGAATGAATGCTTGAACAGTGCATATGTCTTTTGAAGTTGTTGTTTAAGAATGTTAAATATGTTGGATCTTGAAAGAATGATGAACAGGAGAAATGTTATTTGATAATCTGAAAAATCATAAAAATGATTCTTGAAGCAAGAAAAAGTAGTGAATACAGAAAGCTTGCGAAAATAAAAAAATAAAAAAAATAAAAAAAATAAAAAAAGAAAAAAAAAGCAAGCAGAAAAAGCCAAAAGCTCTTAAAATCAAGAGGCAAGAGCAAAAAGCCAGTAACCCTTAAAACCAAAAGGCAAAGGTAATAAAAAGGATCCAAGGCTTTGAGCATAAGTGGATAGGAGGGCCTAAAGGAATAAAATCCTGGCCTAAGCAGCTAAACCAAGCTGTCCCTAACCATGTGCTTGTGGCGTGAAGGTGTCAAGTGAAAACTTGAGACTGAGCGGTTAAAGTCAAGGTCCAAAGAAAAAGAAGAGTGTGCTTAAGAACCCTGGACACCTCTAATTGGGGATTTTAGCAAAGCTGAGTCACAATCTGAAAAGGTTCACCCAGTTATGTGTCTGTGGCATTTATGTATCCGGTGGTAATACTGGAAAACAAAGTGCTTAGGGCCACGGCCAAGACTCATAAAGTAGCTGTGTTCAAGAATCAACATACTGAACTAGGAGAATCAATAACATTATCTGAATTCTAGGTTCCTATAGATGCCAATCATTCTGAATTTCAATGGATAAAGCGAGATGCCAAAACTATTCAAGAGGCAAAAAGCTACAACTCCCGCTCATCTGATTGGAGCTATGTTTCATTGATATTTTGGAATTTATAGTATATTCTCTTCTTTTTATCCTATTTGATTTTCAGTTGCTTGGGGACAAGCAACAATTTAAGTTTGGTGTTGTGATGAGCGGATAATTTATACGCTTTTTGGCATTGTTTTTACATAGTTTTCAGTATGATTTAGTTAGTTTTTAGTATATTTTTATTAGTTTTTAATTAAAAATCACATTTCTAGACTTTACTATGAGTTTGTGTGATTTTCTGTGATTTCAGATATTTTCTGGCTGAAATTGAGGGACCTGAGCAAAAATCAGATTCAGAGATTGAAGAAGGACTGCAGATGCTGTTGGATTCTGACCTCCCTGCACTCAAAGTGGATTTTCTAGAGCTACAGAACTCCAAATGGTGCGCTTCTAATTGCGTTGGAAAGTAGACAACCAAGGAGTTCCAGCAATATATAATAGTCCATACTTTTCCCGAGTTTAGATGACGCAAATTGGCATTGAACGCCAGTTCTATGTTGCAGTCTGGCATTCAGCGCCAGAAACAAGTTGCAAAGTGGAGTTCAACGCCAAAAACACGTTACAAACTGGCATTCAACTCCAAGAATGACCTCTCCACGTGTAAAATTCAAGCTCAGCCCAAGCACACACCAAATGGGCCCCGGAAGTGGATTTCTGCATCGTTTACTCATTTCTGTAAACCCTAGTAACTAGTTTAGTATAAATAGGACTTTTTACTATTGTATTTACATCTTTAGTTTCATCTTTAGATCACGTTTGGGGGCTAGCCATTCGGCCATGCCTGGACCTTATCACTTATGTATTTTCAACGGTAGAGTTTCTACACACCATAGATTAAGGTGTGGAGCTCTTCTGTTCCTCAAAGATTAATGCAAAGTACTACTGTTTTTCTATTCAATTCAACTTATTTCGCTTCTAAGATATTCATTCGCACTTCAATATGATGGATGTGATGATTGTGACAGTCATCATCATTCTCAACTTATGAACGCGTGCCTGACAACCACTTCCGCTCTATATTAGATTGAATGGATATCTCTTGGATATCCAATACAGGGGACCGAGTCCGAGTTATTAGTGTCTTCGTGGTATAAGTTAGAACCCATGGATGGCTGATAAACCACTATTTTATGGTTTATCTTGTACTCAATTGAGTGGTTTTTATCTACTCTTTACCCACTTATTCATACTATTTGCATGGTTTTATATTTCCTTCCAAATTATGTGCTTTGATTGAAAACATGCTTCTTTGGACTTATATTTGCTTATTATTAATCCTCTCTTATTACCATTAGATGCCTTGATATGTGTGTTAAGTGTTTTCAAATATTATAAGGCAGGAATGGCTTGGAGGATGGAAAGGAAGCATGCAAAAGTGGAAGGAATACAAGAAGTTGGAGAAATTGCTAAGCTGTCCAGCCTGACCTCTTCGCACTCAAACGGCTATAACTTTAGCTACAGAGGTCCAAATGACGCGGTTTCAGTTGCGTTGGAAAGCTAACGTCCGGGGCTTCGATTTTATATTTAATATGCTATAGTTCCTCTGACTCTAGATGACGTGACCGCGTGATCTATGCGGCCGCGTCGCAGTAACGGAAATCCAGCGTAGCAAAATTCGAAACCAGCAAATTCTGGACTGTTTCTGACCCAGTTTGCGGCCCAGAAAACACAGATTAGAGGCTATAAAGTGGGGGACTGCATCCATTCACAGGGAGGCTCTCATATTCACAATTTTAGGAGTAGATGTAGTTTTTAGAGAGAGAGGTTCTCTCCTCTCTCTTAGGATTAGGATTTAGGACTTCTTTTAATTTTAGGAGTGACTCTCAATCCCAGGTTCTTTATTTTTATTTAATTTATCAACTCTTCCATGTTATATATAATTTTCTTAATTAATGTTATTTGAGGTATTTCAATTTATGATTGCTGTTATTGTTGCTTTACATCTGAAGGCATTTTTATTCCAGTAGATTTACTTTTTCCCTTTTGGTTTTGGTTAAGAAATCAGTAACTCAGGAGTTATCCAACTCAACAGCATAATTGTTAATTGTTATCTTGCCAATTGAACTGAACTTCAATAATCCCAATCTTTTCTTAGGAAATAAATAAGATTCGAAGATCAAACTAATTAGTCCCTTGACTTTCCTTTACTTTAGTAAAGGTTGACTAAGTGGAATTAAGATTCAATTTTCGTTATCATTGATAAGGATAACTTGGTCTGGACTTCCAATTTCTCTTACCTTGCCAAGAGTTTAGTTTACAGTTATTTATATATTTTACTTGTCATTTAAATATATCTGTGCCCATTGCCCAAACTCAACATTCCCCAAAAACACACTTTTTCATAATCAATAATAAGAACACCTCCCTGCAATTCCTTGAGAAGACGACCCGAGGTTTAAATACTCGGTTATCAATTTTAAAGGGGTTTGTTACTTGTGACAACCAAAACGTTTGTACGAAGGGATTTCTGTCGGTTTAGAGACTATATCTACAACGCGACTGTTTTTATGACATTCTTTACTGGCAAAAATGCTAACGTCAAAATGGCACCGTTGCCGGGGAATTGCAAATGTGTGCCTTATTATTGGTTATTGTAAATTTTTTTTATTTTTGCTTGTTTATTTATTTTTATTTATTTTTATTTTTGCTTTTTCATAAATTAAGAGGTAATTGGTTTTTATTTAGTTATTACAAAATTTTTCAAAAATTTGTTCTTAGTGTTCATCTTGATCTTCGAGTTGTTCTTCACGTTCATCTTGACCTTCAAGCTGTTCTTAGTTGTTTTCTTCGTTTTGATCTAAAAATTTGAAATTTGGTGTCACTTTATTGTTTTTCTCTTTCCTCATTAAATTCAAAAATATTTTTAATTAATTTTTTTCGGAAAAAAAAAATTTCAGATTTTTATTTTTTAAAATTTTTATCTTATCTTATCTTATTTCAAAAATCAATTTTCAAAATTCAAATTTAAAAATTTTCAAAATTTAAATTTAAAAATTTTCAAATTTCAAATTTCAAATTTCAAAAATTTAAAATTCAAATTTCAAAATTTCAAAATTCAAATTTCAAAATTTAATTTTCAAATTCAAAATTTAAATAACCTTTTAATTTAAATTTATTTTTATTTTTGTTTTTAATTTTTTATTTGCTACTATGAACTCTCACCCCTTTGGCTATGAGTCTGGTTACAATAATGTTGCAGGAAGAAGAAATTACAATGAGAACAGGCATCAAGGTTAGAACAATCAAAGATAGGAGGAGCCACAAGGATTTGGTCAACCCTCATGGCAACAACCACCTCCAATGGACTATCAACAACCACCACCATATGCCTATGAACCCTTTCCTCAACACAACTTTGGACCACCATACTCACAAGCCTTTTTCCGCCATTCACCTCCATATGACCCTAACCCTCAACCACCATACCAACCACCTTATGAGCCATATGAACCATATATAGAACCACCCCAATTCCAATCCAATCACTCCCAACCACCACCACTTTCTTTTGTATCATGTCCAAGTCCGGCAACCCGAGAAGCAGAGAATCGCCTAAGGGAAACAGTAATTAAATTTCAGGCAACCGTTCAACAACTGGGGCAAGTATTAATTCAATGGGCTTCTAGACGCTTAAATACACAAGGATCAGCCACAGCCCCATATGGACAGTCTAGTGAAGAGCATAGCATGAAGGAGATACCAGAAACCCCAGTGGACAAGACAGAGAATGAATTCGTACTAGAACAAGTAGAAGAAGCTGTCATTGTTCAAGAAGAAGAAGAAGTGGTTGAAGACTTAGGAGATGCAGAACCTCCATGGGAAAGTCCAGTCATAGAACCTCCTTCCAAGGCGGTTGTAATTGATGCTGAGGAAGGTGTACAACCTCCAAAGCATATCATAGTTGAAGACTTGGAAGAGGTTGATCAAGAGATGGAGATTCAAGAAGAAGAAGCACAACCTCCCATGCCCTTGGAAAGCAATGAAGAGGAGATTAAATTGGAAGAGAGCTGCCAAGAGGAAGAGGTTGAAATTGAAGAAGCTTGCAAAGAGGTGGTAATTATCAGAGAAGAGCACAAGGGAGTGGAACTTGCAATTTCATTAAAAATACCTCCCCCTAAGTTGCCATCATCCTTCACAACATTCAACTGGGTAAAATTCATATCCCATAGCTTTCTAATCCCACTTGAATATGGGCTACTGGAGACGGATGGTCAACTTAGAGCTCTTTGTGACATTAAGAGTAAGAGGAAGATGGCCAGTGGTAAGAATTGTCCTGCAAGGTTCATTATGGTTGGAAGCTTTAAGTTTAAACGCAAAGGTTGGTGTAGAGCTCAATTGAATGGGTCTAGGAAGCTGTCTGGTAGCTGCAGTGAGAATTCAAATTACTTATCACCCGGCTGGAAAAATACAGATCCCGACAAAAATGGGTGTAAAAGCAAGGTTTGGGATCCTGGAATCTGTTCTGACATCTAACACCCCGGGAGCCTAAGAATCTTTTTGAAGCTGCTTAAGGGCTTTACATGCTTAGTTTAGGACTCCGGAGGTTACTGGAATCACAAACACTGGTGGAGATTCCTGGATGAGTTCAAGCATAAGCCACCATAATAGGAAGCTCATCAAATGTCCAACTTAAGGACTTTAACTAAAAGTGCTAGGTGGGAGACAACCCACCATGGTATGATCGTCCTTTTTCATTTTTATTTAGTTTTATTTGTTTTTGAATTTTATTTTATTTTGTTATATTGAACCTGGAGTTTTGCATCATATTCATATTAACATTACATTCTGCATTTTTCAGATTATAAAAAAAAAAAGCGAGCACGCGACGCGACCGCATCAGCGACGCGTCCGCGTCGCAAGGAGAGAAGAGAAAATAAAAACGAATAGAGAGTCACGCTGGAGCAAGGCTGGAGGCGTGCCAGTGGCACAATTCGTCCCACGCGACCGCATCACCGACGCGTCCGCGTCACATGGGAACTTTGGCCTCCCACGCGACCGCGTCCCCCACGCGGCCGCGTGACCTGAAAATCGACGTCAACCAGGTGCATGGCCGAAAGTTGAGTTGGAGTTGGGCTGGAATCGTGCTGGTAGCCCAAGCCTCACCACGCGAACGCGTGCCTCACGCGTCCGCGTCATATCCCCATGATGGCCACTCACGCGATCGCATGACCCACGCGATCGCGTCACCCAGAATTTTGGAAAAAAGAGTTTCGAACAGAGAGTTGCGCGACCACAAGGCTGCACTCGCGCCAAGCGCACAAAACAGGCCACGCGTCTGCGTCACTCACGCGTCCGCGTCACAAGCGGCACACAGATTATCCAGATCAGCCAAATTTCTTATCTTTTCTTCTCTAATCCTTATTTTTCTTATCTTTTCTTATTTCTTTCTTCTTCCTTTCTTATCTTCTTTCCCTTCTCATCTCTCTTATTTTTCTTTTTATTTTATTTTAGTTTATTTACATACTTTCATTCATTGCATTATTTTCATTGGTGTTAGAAATTTATTTGGGTCATTATTTCTATATTTTACTTGTGGATTATTAGAGGAATTATTTGACAATTATATATATTTATTTTTAAAGGGTTGCTTGCATGTTCAATTTATTATTTTCACTAGATTATTTAACATGCATGCTATGTGTTTGTGAAAACGCCCGTATGGCATTGTGCACTGCTTTTCAGTATCTTTTATCCTACTACTCTGAATGCTTGCTTTTCATAAACTCCCTTTACTATTGTATTAATTGAAATTAATTGTCAATACAAACGTGATGGTTTGTTACAAAGTATTGCTTGGTCTATGCTACTCATGCCCTTTGCCGGCATGCCAATAAACACCTTGCATTCACTTGTTTTTACATGCACTAGCTATTTCCCATTGTTGGCTTTTCACATGTACTCGCGAGCTTGTGATAATGTCAGTTATATCTTAATGTGCATCCATCACCACCTTTTCCGTTGTCCTCCTTGCTATATATATCTCTTTGAATTTAATTTACTTTCTCTTCCCTTTTTCAGGATGGCCACCAAGAAAGGAAAAGAGAAAGCCATTCCCAAATCAATAGCAAGGAAAGGAACAAAAAGAGCCCCAGCTGAGGAACCACAACCCCCATCCACTTGCACATCTTAGCATGCACCGAGGACGGTGCAATCTTTAAGTGTGGGGAGGTCGATACCGATCTCCATGGGTTAGTTATTTCCTATTTTAACACCAATGTTAATTTGTTCATTGTTGCATCTGCATATTTGATTGCATGTTTATTTGATTTTGTGCATTTAGTTACTACTTGGTTAAAGTAATAAAATTCTTTTTAGGACCCTATTTTTGAAAATTTTCACTAATTTAAAATGAAAATTTTTATGTTAAAACTTGTTTGAAGTTGTATTTGGAACATGGTTTTTAAGCCAAAGAACACACAACCTGTGAGACTTTGAGCTTATTTACATGGTTACATTATTTAACCATAAATTTTTATTCCTGTGTGTTTCCTTCTCTATGATTGTAATCTATATTTTGTTCCAATCTATATGTCCATTATTTAGTGTATTTTCATGCTTGCATATGATTGAGGCCATTGTTTGATTTTAGCTCACTTATCCCAAAATTAACCTACCTTTTACACCACCCTTGTTAGCCCCCTTGAGCTTTTAATCCCCTTCTGTTCTATAACCACATCACTAGCCCTAAGCGGAAAACAAATTAATTATCCCAATTGAATCTTTGGTTAGCTTAAGATAGAGATTGTGTAGCAAATAAGTGTGGGGAAATTTTGGGAACATGGGTTGATAAGGGAATATAACATGTTTCTAATTTATTTGAATATTAGGAATTTGGGAACCTACTCATGAAAAACCAAAATAGAAAAATAATAGAAAAATCCATGTGCATTGATAAGTTATGTTTATTTCTCTACAAAAAAAAAAGAAGAGAGAAATATATATATATATATATATATATATATATAATATAATATAATATAATATAAATAAATAAATAAGGGGACAAAATTACCCCAATGTTAAGTTAATAAAAGATCAATGCACATGTGATAAAAATTAAAGAAAATTTGGTACATAAGTTTGGGAATTATACAAAAGTGGGAATTATGGGTAGCTAGGCATGAATTTAAAAGTATAAAGAGTATATGTATATTAGATGAGAGCTTAGGTTAATTGAAGATTCATATTATAGCTCACTTGGCCATACATATATCCTTACCTTTACCTCAGCCCCATTACAACCTTGAAAAGACCTCATGATGTTTGCATTGGTACATTAAATTTTTGTTGATTGGTTAGATGAAGAACAAGGTTTAGAAAGCATGACTAGAGAAGAGTAGAGTGAATAACCCTATACACTTGAGAGATTAGAGTGATATACACTTCCAGTGAGGGTTCAACGCTTAAATTCTATGTTCCCTGCTTTCATGAGCTGTCTTCTTACAAGTTCACTTGCTTTTTATTGTATGATTTGAATTAGTGGAAATTGGTTTGTATTTCTCTTGGAGAAATTATTTACTCTTAACCAAGTAAGTCAAAGCATTTAGCATGTAGTTGCATTCATAGGTTGCATTTCATACCATTCCTCTTCATCTTTATAGCTTCTCTTGAGCTTAGCATGAGGACATGCTAGTGTTTAAGTGTGGGGAGGTTGATAAACCACTATTTTATGGTTTATCTTGTACTCAATTGGGTGGTTTTTATCTACTCTTTACCCACTTATTCATACTATTTGCATGGTTTTATATTTCCTTCCTAATTATGTGCTTTAATTGAAAACATGCTTCTTTGGACTTATATTTGCTTATTATTAATCCTCTCTTATTACCATTAGATGCCTTGATATGTGTGTTAAGTGTTTTCAGATATTATAAGGCATGAATGGCTTGGAGGATGGAAAGGAAGCATGCAAAAGTGGAAGGAATACAAGAAGTTGGAGAAATTGCTAAGCTGTCCAGCCTGACCTCTTCGCACTCAAACGGCTATAACTTTAGCTACAGAGGTCCAAATGACGCGGTTCCAGTTGCATTGGAAAGCTAATGTCTGGGGCTTCGATTTGATATATAGTATCCTATAGTTCCCCTGACGCTAGTGATGATCGGATAATTTATACGATTTTTGACATTGTTTTTAGTATGTTTTTAGTAGGATCTAGTTACTTTTAGGGATGTTTTCATTAGTTTTTATGTTAAATTCACATTTATGGACTTTACTATGAGTTTTTGTGTTTTTCTGTGATTTCAGGTATTTTCTGGCTGAAATTGAGGGACTTGAGCAAAAATCAGATTCAGAGGTTGAAGAAGGACTGCTGATGCTGTTGGATTCTGACCTCCCTGCACTCAAAGTGGATTTTCTGGAGCTACAGAACTCGAAATGGCGCGCTTTTAATTGTGTTGGAAAGTAGACATCCAGGGCTTTCCATCAATATATAATAGTCCATACTTTGGCCAAGAATAGATGACATAAACTGGCGTTCAACGCCAGCCTTCTGCCCAAATCTGGCGTCCAGCGCCAGAAAAGGATCCAAAACCAGAGTTGAACGCCCAAACTGGCACAGAAACTGGCGTTCAACTCCACAAATGGCCTCTGCACGTGCTACACTTAAGCTCAGCCGAAACACACACCAAGTGGGCCCCGGAAGTGGATTTATGCATCAATTACTTACTCATGTAAACCCTAGTGACTAGTTTATTATAAATAGGACCTTTTACTATTGTATTAGGAATCTTTGGTCTCAGTTTTAATCCATTGTTCATCTTAGGAGACTATTGATCACGTTTTAGGGGGCTGGCCATCTCAGCCATGCCTGGACCTTCACTTATGTATTTTTTACGGTAGAGTTTCTACACTCCATAGATTAAGGTGTGGAGCTCTGCTGTTCCTCAAAGATTAATGCAAAGTACTACTGTTTTCTATTCAATTCTTCTTATTTCGCTTCTAAGATATCCATTCGCACCCAAGAACGTGATGAAGGTGATGATTATGTGTGACGCTCATCATCCTTCTCCCTTATGAACGCGTGCCTGACAAACACTTCTGTTCTACATGAAATAAGCTAGAATGAGTATCTCTTAGATCTCCTAACCAGAATCTTCGTGGCGTAAGCTAGAATGATGGCGGCATTCAAGAGAATCCGGAAAGTCTAAACCTTGTCTGTGGTATTCCGAGTAGGATTCAATGATTGAATGACTGTGACGAGCTCCTAACTCGCGATTGCAGGGCGTTAGTGACAGACGCAAAAGGATAGTAAATCCTATTCCAGCATGATCGAGAACCGACAGATGAATAGCCGTGCCGTGACAGGGTGCGTGAGCATATTATTCACTGAGAGGATAAGATGAAGCCATTGACAAGGGTGATGCCTCCAGACGATTAGCCGTGCCGTGACAGGGCATTGGATCATTTTCCCGTGAGATGACCGAAAGTAGCCATTGACAGTGGTGATGTATCACATAAAGCCAGCCATGGAAAGGAATGAGACTGATTGGATGAAGATAGTAGGAAAGCAGAGGTTCAGAGGAACGAGAAGCATCTCCATTCGCTTATCTGAAATTCCTACCAATGATTTACATAAGTATCTCTATCCCTATTCTATTATTTATTATTCGAAAACATCTTCATCACTTTATATCTGCCTGACTGAGATTTACAAGGTGACCATAGCTTGCTTCATACCAACAATCTCCGTGGGATTCGACCCTTACTCACGTAAGGTATTACTTGGACGACCCAGTGCACTTGCTGGTTAGTTGTATCGAAGTTGTGACAAATTATGAGTGTGTAATCACGATTACGCGCACCAAGTTGCTCACGTTGCCAGGGATTGTTCGAGCCTGGACATCACAATTTCGTGCACCAAGTTTTTGGCGCCGTTGCCGGGGATTGTTCGAGTTTGGACAACTGACGGCTCATCTTGTTGCTCAGATTAGGTAATTTTCTTTTCGTTTTGTTTTCAAAAAAAAAATATTTTTAAAAATATTTCTAAAATTTTCTCATCTGTTTTCGAAAAAAAAAAAAAATAAAAATGTTTTCAAAAATTTTATTCAAAATTTTTAAGAATGAATTCTAGTGTTTCATGAAGCATGTGAAGCCTGGCTGGCTGTAAAGCCATGTCTAAATTTATTTGGACTGAGGCTTGCAATTTGTTATCAAGAGCAATATACTCTCGTGTCAAATGCTGAAGCTTGGCTGGCCATTGGCCATGTCTAGTGTTTTGGACTGGAGCTTTCTTTGAAAGCTTGGCTGGCTAGTGAGCCATGTCTAATTCCTGGACTGAAGCTTTAGACTAAGAATGCAAAGATTCCTGGAGTTCATATTAAAAATTTTGGAATCCTTATTTTCCCTTTTCAATAAATTTTCGAAAAAAATCCAAAAAAAAAAAATTAGAAAATCATAAAAATCAAAAATATTTTCTGTTTCTTGTTTGAGTCTTGAGTCATATCATAAGTTTGGTATCACTTGCATGTGCATCTTGCATTTTTCGAAAATTTCATGCATTCATGGTGTTCTTCATGATCTTCAAGTTGTTCTTGGTAAGTCTTCTTGTTTGATCTTGATGATTTTTTGTTTTGTGTCTTTTCATGTTTATCATATGCATTCTTGAATTCTTAGTGTCTAAGCATTAAAGAATTCTAAGTTTGGTGTCTTGCATGTTTTCTTTGCATTAAAAATTTTTCAAAAATGTGTTCTTGATGTTCATCATGATCTTCATAGTGTTCTTGGTGTTCATCTTGACATTCATAGCATTCTTGCATGCATTCATTGTTTTGATCTAAAAATTTCATGCATTGCATAATTTTCATGTTTTTCATAAAAATTTCAAAAATAAAAAAAAAATATCTTTCCCTTTTTCTCTCATCAAATTCGAAAATTGAGTTGACTTTTTCAAAAATTTTTAAAAATCAAGTTGTTTCTTATGAGTCAAATCAAATTTTCAATTTGAAAAATCTTATCTTTTTCAAAATCTTTTTCAAAAATAAAATCTTTTTCAAATTTCTTAGTTATTTTCGAAAATTCTAAAAATAATTTTCAAAAATCTTTTTCTTATTTTTATCACAAATGTTCGAAAATAACATAATCAATTAATGTTTTGATTCAAAAATTTGAAGTTTGTTACTTGCTTGTTAAGAAAGATTCAAACTTTAAGTTCTAGAATCATATCTTATGAATTCTTATGAATCAAGTCATTAATTGAGATTTTAAAAATCAAATCTTTTTCAAAACTAATTCCTATCATATCTTTTCAAAAATATCTTCTTATCTTATCTTTTTCAAAAATTTGATTTCAAAATATCTTCTCTAACTTCCTAACTTCCTATCTTTTCAAAATTTGTTTCAACTAACTAACTAACTTTTTGTTTGTTTCTTAACTTTTTCAAAACTACCTAACTAACTCTCTCTCTCTCTCATTTTCGAAAATATCTTCCCCCTTTTTCAAAATTTCTTTTTTTAATTTATTAATTATTTTATTTCTTTTAAATCTTAATTTTCGAAAATCACTAACTTTTTTCAAAAACTATTTTCAAAAATCACTAACTCCTTTTCAAAATTAATTTTCAAAAATTCCCTCCTTCTCTCTCATCTTATTTTATTTATTTATTCATCTACTAACATCTCTTCCTCACATCATCACCAAATTCGAACCCCCTCCTCTATCTGTGTTCGAATTTCTTCTTCTTTTCTTCTACTAACAATAAGGATCCTCTTTACTGTGACATAGAGGATTCCTCTTCTTTTCTTTTTCTCTCCTCGTTCTTATGAGCAGGGACAGAGAAAAAGGCATTCTTGTTGAAGCTGATCCAGAACCTGAAAGGACTCTGAAGAGAAAATTAAGAGAAGCTAAATTACAACAATCTAGAGACAACTTGATTGAAAATTTCGAACAAGTAAAGGAAATGGCAGCCGAACCCAACAACAATGCAAGGAGAATGCTCGGTGACTTTACTGCACCTAATTCCAATTTACATGGAAGAAGCATCTCCATTCTTGCCATTGGAGCAAACAACTTTGAGCTGAAATCTCAGTTAGTTTCTCTGATGCAGCAGAACTGCAAGTTTCATGGACTTCCATCTGAAGATTCTTTTCAGTTCTTAACTGAATTCTTGCAGATATGTGATACTGTTAAGACTAATGGAGTAGATCCTGAAGTCTACAGGCTCATGCTTTTCCCTTTTGCTGTAAGAGACAGAGCTAGATTATGGTTGGATTCTCAACCCAAAGACAGCCTGAACTCTTGGGATAAGCTGGTCACGGCTTTCTTAGCCAAGTACTTTCCTCCTCAAAAGCTGAGCAAGCTTAGAGCTGATGTTCAAACCTTCAGACAGAAAGAAGGTGAATCCCTCTATGAAGCTTGGGAAAGATACAAACAGTTGACCAAGAAGTGTCCTTCTGACATGCTTTCAGAATGGACCATCCTGGATATATTCTATGATGGTTTATCTGAGTTATCAAAGATGTCATTGGATACTTCTGCAGGTGGATCCATTCACCTAAAGAAAACGCCTGCAGAAGCTCAAGAACTCATTGACATGGTTGCTAATAACCAGTTCATGTACACTTCTGAAAGGAATCCTGTGAGTAATGGGACGCCTATGAAGAAGGGAGTTCTTGAAGTTGATACTCTGAATGCCATATTGGCTCAGAATAAAATATTGACTCAGCAAGTCAATATGATTTCTCAGAGTCTGCATGGAATGCAAGCTGCATCCAACAGTACTCAAGAGGCTTCTCATGAAGAAGAAGCTTATGATCCTGAGAACCCTGCAATAGCAGAGGTAAATTACTTAGGTGAACCTTATGGAAACACCTATAACTCATCATGGAGAAATCATCCAAATTTCTCATGGAAGGATCAAAAGCCTCAATAAGGCTTTAACAATGGTGGAAGAAACAGGTTTAGCAATAGCAAGCCTTTTCCATCATCCACTCAGCAACAGACAGAGAACTCTGAACAAAATGCTTCTAATTTAGCAAATTTAGTCTTTGATCTATCTAAGGCCACTGTAAGTTTCATGAATGAAACAAGGTCTTCCATTAGAAATCTGGAAGCACAAGTGGGCCAGCTGAGTAAAAAGATCACTGAAATCCCTCCTAGTACTCTCCCAAGCAATACAAAAGAGAATCCAAAAGGAGAGTGCAAGGCCATTGACATAAGCGCCATGGCCGAACCTGTGAGGAGAGGAGAGGACGTGAATCCCAAGGAGGAAGACCTCCTGGGACGTCCAGTGGTCAATAAGGAGCTTCCCTCTGAGGAACCAAAGGACTCTGGGGCTCATCTAGAGACCATAGAGATCCCATTGAACCTCCTTATGCCCTTCATGAGCTCTGATGAGTATTCCTTTTCTGAAGAGAAAGAGGATGTTACTGAAGAGCAAACTACCAAGTTTCTTGGTGCAATCATGAAGCTGAATGCCAAATTATTTGGCATTGATACTTGGGAAGTTGAACCTCCCTTGTTCATCAATGAACTAAGTGATCTGGATCAACTGACATTGCCTCAGAAGAGACAGGATCCTGGAAAGTTCATAATACCCTGCACCATAGGCACCATGATCTTTAAGGCTCTGTGTGACCTTAGTTCAGGAATAAACCTCATGCCCCTCTCTGTAATAGAGAAACTGGGAATCTATGGGGTGCAAGCTGCTAAAATCTCATTAGAGATGGCAGACAGCTCAAGAAAACAGGCATATGGACAAGTAGAGGATGTGTTAGTAAAGGTTGAAGGCCTTTACATACCTACTGATTTCATAGTCCTGGATACTGGAAAGGAAGAGGATGAATCCATCATCCTAGGAAGACCTTTCCTGGCCACAGCAAGAGCTGTGATTGATGTTGACAGAGGTGAAATAGTCCTTCAATGGAATGAGAACTCCCTTGTGTTTAAAACTCAAGGATCCCCCTCTGCAACCATGGAGAGGAAGCAGAAAAAGCTTCTCTCAAAGCAGAGTCAACCAGAGCCCCCACAGTCAAACTCTAAGTTTGGTGTTGGGAGGCCACAACCAAACTCTAAGTTTGGTGTTAAACTCCCATATCCAAACTCTAAGTTTGGTGTTGGAGAGTCTCAACAAAGCTCTGCACATCTGTGAGGCTCCATGAGAGCCCACTGTCAAGCTATTGACATTAAAGAAGTGCTTGTTGGGAGGCAACCCAATGTTTATCTAATTCTTATTTTTATTGTTTGTCATGTTTACTTAGGTTCATGATCATGTGAAGTCACAAAATCAATATAAAAATTGAAAACGGAATCAAAAACAGCAGAAGAAAAATCACACCCTGGAGGAGCATCTGTCTGGCGTTCAGCGCCAGAACAGAGCATGGTTCTGGCGCTGAACGCCCAAAATGGGCAGCTTCTGGGCGCTGAACGCCAGAACAGGCATGGTTCTGGCGTTCAACGCCAGAAATGGCACACAAATGGGCGTTGAACGCCCAAAATGGCCACCAACCTGGCGCTGAACGCCCAGAGTTAGGTACAAAGGCATTTTTACATGCCTAATGAGTGCAGGGATGTAAATCCTTGAACACCTCAGGATCTGTGGACCCCACAGGATCCACTCAGGATCTGTGGACCCCACAGGATCCCCACCTACCTCCACTCACTTCTTCTCACCACTTTCTTTCACACAACCCCATAAACACTCTTCCCCAAAAACCCTTCACCAATCACCTCAAACTCTCTTCCCCATCACCTCTTCACCACTCACATCCATCCACTCTTCCCCATAAACCTATCTCATAAACTCCACCTACCTTCAAAATTCAAAACCAATTTCCCACCCAAACCCACCCATATGGCCGAACCTTAACCCCCCTCCCTTCCCTATATAAAGACCTCCATTCTTCATCAAATTCACACAACCCATCCCTCTACACTCTTCTTGGCCGAAACCACATCTCCCTCTCCCTCTCCATATTTCTTCTTCTTCTTCTTCTATTCTTTTGTTTATTGCTCGAGGGCGAGCAATATTCAAAGTTTGGTGTGGTAAAAGCATAGCTTTTTTGTTTTTCCATTACCATTAATGGCATCTAAGACCGGAGAATCCTCTAGAAGAGGGAAAGGGAAGACAAAAGCTTCCACATCCGAGTCATGGGAGATGAAAAGGTTCATCTCCAAAGCCCATCAAGACCACTTCTATGATGTTGTGGCCAAGAAGAAGGTGATCCCTGAGGTCCCTTTTAAACTCAAAAGAAATGAGTATCCGGAGATCCGACATGAAATTCAAAGAAGAGGTTGGGAAGTTCTAACAAATCCCATCCAACAAGTCGGCATCCTAATGGTTCAAGAATTCTATGCCAATGCATGGATCACCAAGAACCATGATCAAAGTAAGAACCCGGATCCAAAGAACTATGTTACAATGGTTCGGGGGAAATACTTAGATTTTAGTCCGGAAAATGTGAGGTTGGCGTTCAACTTGCCATACATGGAAGAGAACGCACGCCCCTACACAAGGAGAGTCAACTTTGATCAAAGGTTGGACCAAGTCCTTATGGACATATGTGTAGAAGGAGCTCAATGGAAGATTGACTCCAAAGGCAAGCCGGTTCAACTAAGAAGATTGGACCTCAATCATTCCCACTAGCAACCGGTCTGAAGTTACTATAGACCGGGCCATCATGATCCATAGCATCATGATTGGAGAAGAGGTGGAAGTTCATGAGATCATACCTCAAGAACTCTACAAGGTGGCTGACAAGTCCTCCACCATGGCAAGGTTAGCCTTTCCTCACCTCATCTGCCACCTATGCAATTCGGCTGGGATTGACATAGAGGGAGATATCCTCATCAAAGAGGACAAGCCCATCACTAAGAAAAAGATGGAGCAAGCAAGAGAGCCCAGTCATGGAGCTCAAGAGGCGCAAGAAACTCATTTCCATGAGATCCCAGAGATGCCTCAAATGCACTTTCCTCCACAAAACTATTGGGAGAAAATCAACACCTCCCTAGGAGAATTGAGTTCCAATATGGGACAACTAAGGGTGGAACATCAAGAGCACTCCATCATGCTTCATGAAATAAGAGAAGATCAAAAAGCAATGAGGGAGGAGCAACAAAGACAAGGAAGAGACATAGAAGAGCTCAAGGACATCATTGGTTCCTCAAGAAGGAAACGCCACCATCACTAAGGTGGATTCATTCCTTGTTCTTGCTTTCTCTGTTTTTAGTTTTCTATGTTATGTGCTTATCTATGTTTGTGTCTTCATTACATGATCATTAGTAGTTAGTAACTTTGTCTTAAAGTTATGAATGTCCTATGAATCCATCACCTCTCTTAAATGAAAAATGTTTTAAAATCAAAGGAACAAGAAGTACATGAGTTTCGAATTTATCCTTGAACTTAGTTTAATTATATTGATGTGGTGACAATGCTTCTTGTTTTCTGAATGTATGCTTGAACAGTGCATATGTCTTTTGAAGTTGTTGTTTAAGAATGTTAAATATGTTGGCTCTTGAAAGAATGATGACTAGGAGACATGTTATTTGATAATCTGAAAAATCATAAAAATGATTCTTGAAGCAAGAAAAAGCAGCAAAGAACAAAGCTTGCAGAAAAAAAAAATATATAGAAAGAAAAAGAAAAAGCAAGCAGAAAAAGCCAATAACCCTTAAAAACCAAAAGGCAAGGGCAATAA
Source organism: Arachis ipaensis (assembly GCF_059453495.1). Classification (NCBI taxonomy): domain Eukaryota; kingdom Viridiplantae; phylum Streptophyta; class Magnoliopsida; order Fabales; family Fabaceae; genus Arachis; species Arachis ipaensis. The sequence goes on along the minus strand of NC_142440.1, from coordinate 64,656,628 downwards.
AAAGGATCCCAAGGCTTTGAGCATCAGTGGATAGGAGGGCCTAAAGGAATAAAATCCTGGTCTAAGCGGCTAAACCAAGCTGTCCCTAACCATGTGCTTGTGGCGTGTAGGTGTCAAGTGAAAACTTGAGACTGAGCGGTTAAAGTCAAGGTCCAAAGCAAAAACAAAGAGTGTGCTTAAGAACCCTGGACACCTCTAATTGGGGACTTTAGCAAAGCTGAGTCACAATCTGAAAAGGTTCACCCAATTATGTGTCTGTGGCATTTATGTATCCGGTGGTAATACTGGAAAACAAAGTGCTTAGGGCCACGGCCAAGACTCATAAAATAGCTGTGTTCAAGAATCATCATACTGAACTAGGAGAATCAATAACACTATTCGAAATCTGAAGCTCCTATAGATGCCAATCATTCTGAACCTCAATGGATAAAGTGAGATGCCAAAACTATTCAAGAGGCAAAAAGCTATAAGTCCCGCTCATATGATTGAAGCTCTGTTTCACTGATAGTTTGGAATTTATAGTATATTCTCTTCTTTTTATCCTATTTTGATTTTCAGTTGCTTGGGGACAAGCAACAATTTAAGTTTGGTGTTGTGATGAGCGGATAATTTATACGCTTTTTGACATTGTTTTTAGTATGTTTTTAGTAGGATCTAGTTACTTTTGGGGATGTTTTCATTAGTTTTTATGTTAAATTCACATTTCTGGACTTTACTATGAGTTTGTGTGTTTTTCTGTGATTTCAGGTATTTTCTGGCTGAAATTGAGGGACTTGAGCAAAAATCAGATTCAGAGGTTGAAGAAGGACTGCTGATGCTGTTGGATTCTGACCTCCCTGCACTCAAAGTGAATTTTCTGGAGCTAAAGAACTCGAAATGGCGCGCTTCTAATTGCGTTGGAAAGTAGACATCCAGGGCTTTCCAGCAATATATAATAGTCCATACTTTGGCCAAAAATAGACGACGTAAACTGGCGTTCAACGCCAGCCTTCTGCCCAAATCTGGCGTCCAGCGCCAGAAAAGGATCCAAAACCAGAGTTGAACGCCCAAGCTAGCACAGAAACTGGCGTTCAACTCCACAAATGGCCTCTGCAGGTGCTACACTTAAGCTCAGCCCAAACACACACCAAGTGGGCCCCGGAAGTGGATTTATGCATCAATTACTTACTCATGTAAACCCTAGTGACTAGTTTATTATAAATAGGACCTTTTACTATTGTATTAGGAATCTTTGGTCTCAGTTTTAATCCATTGTTCATCTTAGGAGACTATTGATCACATTTTAGGGGGCTGGCCATCTCGGCCATGCCTGGACCTTCACTTATGTATTTTTTACGGTAGAGTTTCTACACTCCATAGATTAAGGTGTGGAGCTCTGCTGTTCCTCAAAGATTAATGCAAAGTACTACTGTTTTCTATTCAATTCTTCTTATTTCGCTTCTAAGATATCCATTCGCACCCAAGAACGTGATGAAGGTGATGATTATGTGTGACGCTCATCATCCTTCTCCCTTATGAACGCGTGCCTGACAAACACTTCTGTTCTACATGAAATAAGCTAGAATGAGTATCTCTTAGATCTCCTAACCAGAATCTTCGTGGCGTAAGCTAGAATGATGGCGGCATTCAAGAGAATCCGAAAAGTCTAAACCTTGTCTGTGGTATTCCGAGTAGGATTCAATGATTGAATGACTGTGACGAGCTCCTAACTCGCGATTGCAGGGCGTTAGTGACAGACGCAAAAGGATAGTAAATCCTATTCCAGCATGATCGAGAACCGACAGATGAATAGCCGTGCCGTGACAGGGTGCGTGAGCATATTATTCACTGAGAGGATAAGATGAAGCCATTGACAAGGGTGATGCCTCCAGACGATTAGCCGTGCCGTGACAGGGCATTGGATCATTTTCCTGTGAGATGACCGAAAGTAGCCATTGACAGTGGTGATGTATCACATAAAGCCAGCCATGGAAAGGAATGAGACTGATTGGATGAAGATAGCAGGAAAGCAGAGGTTCAGAGGAACGAGAAGCATCTCCATTCGCTTATCTGAAATTCCTACCAATGATTTACATAAGTATCTCTATCCCTATTCTACTATTTATTATTCGAAAACATCTTCATCACTTTATATCTGCCTGACTGAGATTTACAAGGTGACCATAGCTTGCTTCATACCAACAATCTCCGTGGGATTCGACCCTTACTCACGTAAGGTATTACTTGGACGACCCAGTGCACTTGCTGGTTAGTTGTATCGAAGTTGTGACAAATTATGAGTGTGTAATCACGATTACGCGTACCAAGTTGCTCACGTTGCCAGGGATTGTTCGAGCCTGGACATCACAATTTCGTGCACCAGCTAGGCGACACGACCGTGTGATCCATGCGGCCGCATCGCAGTGACGAAAATCCAGAGTAGCAAAATTCGAAACCAGCGAATTCTGGACTGTTTCTGACCCAGTTTGCGGCCAAGAAAACACAGATTAGAGGCTATAAAGTGGGGGACTGCATCCATTCACAGGGAGGCTCTCATATTCACAATTTTAGGAGTAGATGTAGTTTTTAGAGAGAGAGGTTCTCTCCTCTCTCTTAGGATTAAGATTTAGGACTTCTCTTAGTTTTAGGAGTGACTCTCAATCCTAGGTTCTTTATTTTTATTTAATTTATCAACTCTTCCATGTTACATATAATTTTCTTAATTAATGTTATTTGAGGTATTTCAATTTATGATTGCTGTTATTATTGCTTTACATCTGAAGGCATTTTTATTCCAGTAGATTTACTTTTTCTCTTTTGGTTTTGGTTAAGAAATCAGTAACTCAGGAGTTATCCAACTCAACAGCATAATTGTTAATTGTTATCTTTCCAAATGAACTGAACTTCAATAATCCCAATCTTTTCTTAGGAAATAAATAGGATTCGAAGATCAAACTAATTAGTCCCTTGACTTTCCTTTACTTTAGTAAAGGTTGACTAAGTGGAATTAAGATTCGATTTTCGTTATCATTGATTAGGATAACTTGGTCTGGACTTCCAATTTCTCTTACCTTGCCAAGAGTTTAGTTTACAGTTATTTATTTATTTTACTTGTCATTTAAATATATCTGTGCCCATTGCCCAAACTCAACATTCCCCAAAAACACACTTTTTCATAATCAGTAATAAGAATACCTCCCTGCAATTCCTTGAGAAGACGACCCGAGGTTTAAATACTTGGTTATCAATTTTAAAGGGGTTTGTTACTTGTGACAACCAAAACGTTTGTACGAAGGGATTTCTGTCGGTTTAGAGACTGTATCTACAACGCGACTATTTTTATGACATTCTTTACTGGCAAAAATCCTAACGTCAATGGCCATTCCTGAGATCCGGAAAGTCTAAACCTTGCCTGTGGTATTTCGAGTAGGATCTGGGAAGGGATGGCTGTGACGAGCTTCAAACTCACGAGTGCTGGGCGTAGTGACAGACGCAAAAGGATAGTAAATCCTATTCCAGTATGATCGAGAACCGACAGATGATTAGCCATGCAGTGACAGTGCATTGGACCATTTTCACAGGAGGATGGGATGTAGCCATTGACAACGGTGATGCCCTACATAAAGCTTGCCATGGAAAGGAGTAGGATTGATTGGATGAAGACAGCAGGAAAGCAGAGATCAGAGGAATGAAAGCATCTCTATACGCTTATCTGAAATTTTCACCAATGAATTACATAAGTACCACTATCCTATTTTATATTTTATTTATTTTCATCCACTATAATTTCTTAATACAATTTAATCCGCCTGACTGAGATTTACAAGGTGACCATAGCTTGCTTCAAGCCGACAATCTCCGTGGGATTGACCCTTACTCACGTAAGGTTTATTACTTGGACGACCCAGTGCACTTGCTGGTTAGTTGTACGACGTTGTGAAACAGATATAAGATCATGAACGTGCGTATTGAGTTTTTAGCGCCGTTACCAAGGAATGGAATGATCACGATTTCGCACACCAGCATTTTTTCCCCAAATGGCCATCCACGCGTACGCGTGTATGATGCGCACGCGTCATATGAAAATTTTGGTTCCCAGGCCACGCAAACAGAGAGTTGTGCGTGCGTGCGGCTGCCTTCGCGCGATTCGCACAAACCAAGGGCACGCGTACGCGTGCCAGACGCTTACGCGTCACTATCAATATCGGGCGACCTACGTGTACGTGTCGCCTGTGCCGCACACCTCCACCAGTTTGCCGTCTAGTTTTAAATTTTCATTCTCTCTCCTTCCCAAATCCTAATCCTCTCTTGTTCTTTTATCCTTTTATTCTTCCTTCAGCATAATATTTGTTTCTTTTTGTTTTCAGTTCTTCTTTGCTTGAGGACAAGCAAACCTTTAAGTTTGGTGTTAACGCTTCACTTATAGGTTTTATGTTTATTTTTATGGCATCAAAGGGAGGCAAATCATCTTCACAGAGGAGCACAACCTGAAGAATAAAATGACCGCTAGGATAACTAAGGTGGTTGAGTTCCTTTCATTCTATATTCCTTTCCGCTTTTACTATGTTATGTTCCGGTTTTCTGCTATTTTGCTTTGTTTATTGCATGATCCTTTATTAGTTAGATTCCTAGGTTCTATTTTAGTTTTCTGTTAGTTGCTTTAATTCTGAAATACGTCTCATGTATTGCCCACTAAGCTTGAAATCAAAAAGAAAGAGAAAAAGGGGATGTAATGCATGAGAAATTGAGTTTATTTTGAAGAGTAGTCTTATTCATTTAAATGTGGTGGTATTTTTTGTAACTCTGAATGCATGACATGAACAGTGCATATTTAAATTTGAATCAAAGAATGTTGATGTACAAGGAATAAGGATTTAGAGAATTATTATGACTTCTCTGAAATAAACAAAAATTTAATCCTTGAAGCAAAAGAAACAGCATTGAAAAAAAAGAGCAAGGTCCAAGGCTCTGAACATCAATGACTAGGGAGGTATGACATGATTAAAAGCTCAAAGAGTTGTTTACCTAGTCACATGCTTGTGGTGTTCTTGTGTCAAGTAATCCTTGAGACAAAACATTTAGAGTCGAGATCAATTGAAATTAACAGAGTATGCTAATGGCTTTGAGCACCACTGTCTGGGAGTAACTGAAAGAAAAATCATAACTTCAAAAGAGTTCCCCAGTTAAGTGCTTGTGGTATTTCTATGTCAAGTAAAACTTGAGACAAGACATTTAAAGCCACGGCTAGGCTCAAGGTGTAAAGCACCAAAGAAAAGAAAAAAAATTGCTGTGTTAAAGGGTTAAATCAAGTTACAAAAGATCAGAGAATTCATAATATTATCCGGATTCTAATTCCGAATGATAATAACATTCTTCTGATTCAAAGGAGAGTGAGATGCCAGAACTATTCAAGATTGCATTTGTAAACCCCACTATAAGAAGAGACATGAGCTTAATCAAACTCTTATTCTCATGCAAATTCACATCCTAAGCCTATATTATTTTAGTTGCTTGAGGACAAGCAACAATTTAAGTTTGGCGTTGTGATGCGTGAGCATCTTTCCTATTTTTTCCTAGTGAATTTGCATTTAAATTGTTGAGTTTAATCAAGAATTAATTATCTTTTAGCCACTATGGAGGCTACTTTGAGTCTTGCGCAATTCTGTTTATTTTAGGTAGCATTTGGTTGGATTTGATGGAGTTTCTACAGAGAAAGAAAAGAAACCAAGGAGCTGACCAGTGAGGAGCGACGCGTGCACGTGCCTGACGCGTACGCGTAATTTGAAGATTTGCACGGCGACGTGTGCGTGTACCTGACGCGTACGTGTGAAAAGTGAAGTTGCACAGCGACGCGTGCGTGTACCTGACGCGTACGCGTGACACGCGAAGAAGACCATCAACGCGTACACGTGACTGACGCATACGCGTGACATGCGCCACGTGCAGAAAACGCAGAAAAATGTTGGGGGCGATTTTTGGACTGTTTTGATCCAGTTTCTAGCCCAGAAAACATAGATTAAAAGCTGTAGAATGGACGAAACAAGTGGTCCCCATCCATCAATTGAAGACATGCTGATTGCTTTAATTAATTCTGATTTAAATTTAAATTTTAAAATAGGAAAAGATATTATTTTAATTTTAGAAGATAGATTTTAAATTAATTAGGATTAGATATAAAAGGGGATTTGGAATTACTCCAGAGAAAATCCTATTCAGACTACCAAAATACATTTTATCAAAATCCTTATTTTTCTCTCTGAACCATGAGCAACTAAACCTCCACTGTAAAGGTTAGGAGCTCTATCTATTGTATGGATTGATTTTATTGTTTTTCTATTTTAATTCATGTATTGATTTATATTTCAAGAATTGTTTTGATTATTTATTTTATGAATTTGGGTGGAATGGAAGTATGACTGGTGCACGAAATTGTGATCTCAACTGCGCCAACAACTTGGTACGCACGTTCATAATCTCAATTCTTTTTCACAACTCTGCACAACTAACCAGCAAGTGCACTGGGTCGTCCAAGTAATAAACCTTACGTGAGTAAGGGTGGATCCCACGGAGATTCTCGGCTTGAAGCAAGCTATGGTCATCTTGCAAATCTCAGTCAGGTAGATTCAAATGGTTATGAGGTTTTGATAATTAAAAGATAAAAGAAATTATAAAATAAGATAGAGATACTTATGTAATTCATTGGTGAGAATTTCAGATAAGCGTATGGAGATGCTTTGCTCCTTCTGAGTCTCTGCTTTCCTACTGCCTTCATTCAATTGTTCATACTCCTTTCTATGGCAAGCTGCATGTTAGGGGGATCACCGTTGTCAATGGCTACCGTCCGTCCTCTCAGTGAAAATGGTCCAAATTCGTTGTCACCGCACGGCTAATCATCTGTCGGTTCTCACTCATGTTGGAATAGGATCCATTGATCCTTTTGCGTCTGTCACTATGCCCAACACTCGCGAGTTTGAAGCTCGTCAGAGTCATCCCATCCCAGATCCTACTCGGAATACCACAGACAAGGTTTAGACTTTTCAGATCTCAAGAATGCTGCCAATTGATTCTAGCCTATACCACGAAGACTCTGATCTCACGGAATGGAGGGCTCTGTTTTCAGGAGAGGAAACCATGCATCGTGAACCAGGAGGCTAAGAATACACACTCAAGCTATTGCAGATAGAGCGGAGGTGGTTGTCAAGCACGCGTTCATAGGTGAGAATGGTGATGAGTGTCACGGATCATCACATTCATCTGGTTGAAGTGCGAGTGAATATCTTAGAATAAGAATAAGCTTAAATTGAAAAGAAGAACAATAGTACTTTGCATTAATTCATGAGGAACAGCAGAGCTCGACACCTTAATCTATGGGGTGTAGAAACTCCACCATTGAAAATACATAAGTAATGAAGGTCCAGGCATGGTCGAATGGCTAGCCCCCAAATCTAAGGAAAAACATTCCAAAGATGATCAAAAGATATCCAAAGATGTAAAATAAATCACTAAAAGTAGTTGAAGCTTTCATGTGTAGAGACTCTTCTTGGAGTTAAACTCCAGCTTTGGTGCCCGTTTGGGCATTTAACTCCAGCTTATAACTCAGTTCTAGCATTTAACGCCAGAATAGGGCAGGAAGTTGGCGTTTAAACGCCAGTTTTCATCGTCAAACCTCAGGCAAAGTATGAACTATTATATATTGCTGGAAAGCCCAGGATGTCTACTTTCCAACGCAATTGAGAGTGCGTCAATTAGGTTTCTGTAGCTCAAGAAAATCCATTTCGAGTGCAGGAAGGTCAGAATCCAATAGCGTCTGCAGTCCTTTTTTAGCCTCTGAATCAGATTTTTGCTCAGGTCCCTCAATTTCAGCCAAAAAATATCTAAAATCACAGAAAAACACACAAATTCATAGTAAAGTCCAAAAATGCGAATTTTTCTTGAAAACTAATAAAAATATACTAAAAAGTAACTAGATCCTACTAAAAACTATGTAAAAATAGTGCTAAAAAGGGTATAAATTATCCGCTCATCACAACACCGAACTTAAATTGTTGCTTGTCCCCAAGCAACTAAAAATCAAATAGGATAAAAAGAAGAGAATATACAATGAATTCCAAAAACATCTATGAAGATCATTATTAATTAGATGAGCGGGGCTTTTAGCTTTTTGCCTCTGAACAGTTTTGGCATCTCACTTTATCCTTTGAAGTTCAGAATGATTGGCTTCTATAGGAACTCAGAATCCAGATAGTGTTATTGATTCTCCTAGTTAAGTATGTTGATTCTTGAACACAGCTACTTTATGAGTCTTGGCCGTGACCCTAAGCACTTTGTTTTCCAGTATTACCACCGGATACATAAATGCCACAGACACATAACTGGGTGAACCTTTTCAGATTGTGACTCAGCTTTGCTAGAGTCCCCAATTAGAGGTGTCCAGGGTTCTTAAGCACACTCTTTCTGCTTTAGATCACGAATTTAACTGCTCAGTCTCAAGCTTTTCACTTGACACCTTCACGCCACAAGCACATGGTTAGGGACAGCTTGGTTTAGCTGCTTAGGCCATAATTTTATTCCTTTGGGACCTCCTATCCATTGATGCTCAAAGTCTTGGATCTTTTTTACCCTTGCCTTTTAGTTTAAAGGGTTACTGGCTTTTTGCTCTTGCCTTTTGGTTTAAAGAGCTTTTGGCTTTTTCTGCTTGCTTTTTCTTTTTCTTTCTTTTTTTCTTTTATTTTCGCCATTTTTCTTTATTTTTTTCGCAAGCCTTGTTCTTCACTACTTTTTCTTCCTTCAAGAATCAATTTTATGATTTTTCAGATTATCAATAACATTTCTCTTTTTTTCATTATTCTTTCAAGAGCCAACAAATCTAACATTCATAAACATCAATATAAAAAATATGCACTGTTCAATCATTCATTCAGAAAACAAAAAGTATTGCCACCACATCAAAATAATTAAACTAATCTCAAGGATAAATTCGAAATTCATGTACTTCTTGTTCTTTTGCTTTTAGAACATTTTTCATTTAAGAAAGGTGATGGATTCATAGGACATTAATAGCTTTGAGGCATATATACTAGGCACTAATGATCATGTAATGAAGACACAACATAAATAAAAATAAAGCACAGAGAATGAAAACAGAGAAAAATAAATAGACAAGGAGATTAAGGAACGGGTCCACCTTAGTGAGGGTGGCGTCTTCTTCCTCTTGAAGAACCAATGGTGCTCTTGAGCTCCTCTTTGTCTCTTCCTTGCCTTTGTTGCTCTTTCCTCATAGCTCTTTGATCTTCTCTAATCTCATGGAGAATGATGGAATGCTCTTGGTGATCCACCCTTAGTTGTCCCATGTTGGAACTTAATTCTCCTAGGGAGGTGTTAATTTGCTCCCAATAATTTTGTGAAGGAAAGTGCATCCCTTGAGGCATCTCAGGGATTTCATGATGAGGAATTTCCTCATGCTCTTGTTGAGGTCTGATGATTGGATTTTTGATGGTTTAGAATTTCACAAATGAATTCTCGTTGCAAGTATAGTTCCTAAACCAATCACTAATCCTTTCATACAAAAAGTTGTTTGTCACTAAAACAAACCCCTAAAATTAATAACCGAAGTATTCAAACCTCGGGTCGTTCTCCCTAGGAATTACAATAAAGTGTCTTGTTATTGGTTATGAGTTATTTTGGGGTTTTGGATAAGAAGCATGAAAAGTAAATGGCAATGAAAATAAACTAACAACTATAAAAGGCTCTTGGCAAGGTATGAAAATTAGAAGTCCTATCCTAGTTATCCTTCTCAATTGTGATGAGAATTGTTCATTGCTACCACTTAGTTAACCCTTACTAATTAAAGGAAAGTCAAGTGGATGAATTGACTTGAGCCACAAGTCCTAGCCAACTCTCAAGGAAAGACTAGCTTTAGTGCACTCCAAACCAATTAGCAATCTCTCCAATTATCAATCAACAAAGGAATTAGATAACTCAAGTGTCACTAATTACTCTACCTAGGCCAAGAGGAACAAAATCTACACTATATCTAGAAGAGGCATTTCAACAAACACATAGAGTGCAATAGAAGTAAACATTATTGATTGCAAGAATTAAAGGAATCTACAACTACAAAGGCAAGAGATCAACAATAGAAAAGCAAAGAAGAACAATTATTATGAATTACCTCTTATTGAATTGGAAGACTGTAGAAGGAACAATACTAGATCTACAACAAAATATAAGAACAACATAAAGGAAATTATAACAAAAGAATAGAAGAAGATGAATGTAGCAACAAAGAATTGAAAAGTAGAAGTAGAAGAAAGCAAAGATTAAAATCTAGATCTAAGAACTAAACCTAATCCTAATCCTAATTCTAGAGAGAAGAGAGAGCTTCTCTCTCTAGAAACTAACTCTAAACTAATCCTAATGAGTGTGAATGATTGCAATCCCCATTGCTCTTCAATCCTTGGCTTTAAATAGCATCTTTGGCGCCAAAGTTGGTTGGGATTGGGCCCCACAACCCTTGAGAATTCGTTGGTCACGTTTTCATAAAAAAATCATAAACCAGCACCAACGCGTATGCGCACAGCACGCGTACGCGTCCATGGGGTGATTCGCAGGTGCGCGCAAGCGCCAGGTGCGCGCGCGCGTCCATGGGCGAGTTCAACTTCTTTGACTTTTCATGATTTCTCCACTTTGCATGCTTTTCTCTTCACTCCTTTGATCCATTCCTAGCCTTTTCAATCTGAAATCACTAACAAACATATCAAGGCATCTAGTGGAATCAAAGGGAGATTAAAACCATCAAATTAAGGGTCTAAAAGCATGTTTTCACATCTAAGCACAAATAAGGAGACAATCACAAAACCATGCTATTTCATTGAATAAATGCGGGTAAAAGGCGATAAAATCTCTTAAAATCAATACAGGATAAACCGTCAAAACGGGGTTTATCAAGGTCCATGAGTGGGCTCTCTTGTTTGCTCCATCCTTTTCTTAGTGATGGGCTTTTGAGATGAATTTATCAATCTCCCATGACTCGGAGGTGGAAGCAATTGCCTTCCCTTTCCTCTTTCTAAAGGTTTCTTTGGCCTTAGATACCATTAATAGTTATGGAAAAATAAAAAGCAGAGCTCGCCCTCGAGCAAAAGAAGAAAGAAAGGAGTAGAAGAAGAAGAAATAGAGGAGATGGAAGGGGTTTAGTGGTTTGGCCAAGGGGAGAAGTATTGTTTGTGATATTTGGAAATGAAGGAGTGAAGAGGGGTATATATAGGAGTGGGGGGGGGGGGTTAGGTTCGTGTATTTGGGGTTAGGATTGGGGGGGAAAAGAGTTTTGAATTTGAAGGTAGGTGGTATTTTGGGGAAAAGTGAATGAGGTGATTGGTGAAGGGTATTTGGGAAGAGATATGGAGGTGATTGGTGAAGGGTATTTAGGGAAGAGTGTTATGAGAAGGTATGAAGAGGAGAAAAGAAGAGGTGGGGTAGGTGGGGATCCTGTGGGGTCCACAGATCCTGAGGGGTCAAGGACTTAGCATTCCTGCTCCATTTAGGCGTGTAAACGCCCTTAGAGTGCAATCCTGGCGTTTAACGCCAGACTGCTGCTTGTTTCTGGTGTTAAACGCCAAGCTGTAGCCTATTTTTGGTGTTTAACGCCAGCTTGATGCTTCTTTCTGGCGTTAAATGCCAGTCTGATGCTTCTTATTGGCGTTTAAATGCCAGTAAGCTTACCCTCCAGGGTGTGCTATTTTTAATGCTGTTTTTCATTATATTTTTTATTTTTCAGTTGTTTTTGTGACTTCACATGATCATCAACCTAAAGAAAACATAAAATAGCAATGGAAAATAAATAGATATAATTAAATAACATTGGGTTGCCTCCCAATAAGCGCTTCTTTAATGTCAATAGCTTGACAGTAAGCTCTCATGGAGCCTCACAGATAATCAGAGCAGGGTTGGGGCCTCTCAACACTAAACTTAGAGTTTGAATGTGGGGGTTTTGTTTGACTCTGTATTGAGAAAAACTTTTCATGCTTCCTCTCCATGGTTACAGACGGAGAACCTTGAGTCTTGAATACAAGGTAGTCCTCATTCAACTAAAGGACCAACTCTCCTATGTTAACATCAATTATAGCTTTTGCTGTAGCTAGGAAGGGTATACCAAGGATGATGGATTCATCCTTATCCTTCCCAGTGTCTAGGATTATGAAATCTACAGGGATGTAAAGGTCTTCAACCTTCACTAGCACATCCTCTACTAGTCCATAAGCCTGTTTCATTGATTTGCCTGCCATCTCTAGTGAGATTCTTGCAGCTTGTACTTCAAAGATTCCCAGTTTCTCCATTACAGAGAGTGGCATGAGGTTTATCCCTGATCCCAGGTCATACAGAGCCTTCTCAAAGGTCATGGTGCCTATGGTACAAGGTATGAAGAATTTTCCAGGATCCGGTTTCTTCTGAGGTAATGTCTGCCTCATTAATGTATTCAGTTCATTGGTGAACAAGGGGGGTTCATCCTCCCAAGTCTCATTACCAAATAACTTGGCATTCAGCTTCATGATTGCTCCTATATACTTAGCAACTTGCTCTTCAGTGATGTCTTTATCCTCTTCAGAGGAAGAATATTCATCAGAGCTCATGAATGGCAGAAGGAAGTTCAATAGAATCTCTATGGTCTCCGTATGAGCCTCAGATTCCTTTGGTTTCTCAAAGGGAAACTCCTTTCTATCCAGAGGACGTCCCATGAGGCTTTTCTCACTAGGACTCACGTCCTCCTCACTCTCTCCAGGTTCGGCCATGTTGGTCATGGTTATGGCCTTGCACTCTCTCTTGGAATTTTCTTCTGTATTGCTTGGGAGAGTACTAGGAGGAATTTCAGTAATCTTCTTACTCAGCTGACTCACTGTGCCTCCAAATTTCTAATGGAGGACCTTGTTTCATTCATGAAACTTAGTGTGGTCTTGGATAGATCAGAGACTATGGTTGCTAGGCCAGAATGGCTCTGTTCAGAATTCTCTGTCTATTGCTGAGAAGATGATGTAAAAGGCTTACTATTGCTAAACCTATTTCTTTCACCATTATTGTTGAAGCCTTGTTGAGGCTTCTCTTGGTCCTTCCATGAGAAATTTGGATGATTTCTCCATGAAGGATTATAGGTATTTCCATAGGGTTCTCCCATGTAATTCACCTATGCCATTGCAGGGTTCTCAGGATCATAAGCTTCTTCTTCAGAAGATGCTTCTTTAGTAATGTTGGATGCAGCTTTCAATCCATTCAGACTCTGAGAAATCATATTGACTTAGTGAGTTAATATTTTGTTCTGAGCCAATATGTAATTCAGAGTATCAATTTCAAGAACTCCTTTCTTCTGAGTTGTCCCATTATTCACAGGATTCCTTTCAGAAGTGTACATGAACTAGTTATTTGCAACCATTTTAATGAGTTCCTGAGCTTCTGTAAGCGTCTTCTTCAGATGAAGAGATCCTTCAGCAGAGCTATCCAATGACATCTTGGACAGTTCAGACAGACCATCATAGAAGATACCTATGATGCTCCATTTTGAAAGCATGTCAGAGGGACACCTTCTGATCAATATCTTGTATCTTTTCCAAGCTTCATAGAGGGATTCACCTTCTTTCTGTCTGAAGGTCTGGACTTCCACTCTAAGCTTACTCAATTTTTGAGGTGGAAAGAACTTTCCCAAGAAGGCATTGACCAGCTTTTCCCAAGAGTTTAGGCTTTCCTTAGGTTGTGAGTCCAACCATATTCTAGCTCTATCTCTTACAGCAAAGGGGAAAAGTAATAGCCTGTAGACCTCGAGATCAACCCCATTGGTCTTGACAGTGTCACAAATTTGCAAAAATTCAGCCAAAAACTGATGAGGATCTTCCAATGGAAGTCCGTGAAACTTGCAATTCTGTTGCATCAGAGAAACTAATTGAGGCTTAAGCTCAAAGTTGTTTGCTCCAATGGCAGGGATAGAGATGCTTCTCCTATAGAAGTCGGGAGTAGGTGCAGTAAAGTCACCAAGCACCTTCCTTGCATTATTGGCATTGTTGTTGTTTTCGGCTGGCATGGCTTCTTCTTGTTTGAAAATTTCTGTTAGGTCCTCTCCAGAGAGTTGTGCTTTAGCTTCTCTTAGCTTTCTCTTCAAGGTCCTTTCAGGTTCTTGATCAGCTTCAACAAGAATGCCTTTGTCTTTGCTCCTGCTCATATGAAAGAGAGAAGAAGAAAATATGGAATCCTCTATGTCACAGTATAGAGATTCCTTGAGGTGTCAGAGAAAAAGAAGAATAGAAGGAGGAGGTAGAGAGGAGAGAATTCGAACGTATCAAGAGGGAGAGAGTTAAGAATGTGAAAAGGGGGGAAGAATTTTCGAAATTAATTTTAAAAAAGATTTTGAAATAATTAAAAGAAATTTTGAAAAATTGGTTGATGATTTTCGAAAATTAAAATTGAGAAAGTAGTTAAGTGATTTCGAAAATGATTTTGAAAATTAGCAATAAAAAATATATGATTAAAAATTAATTTTAAAAAGAGATAGGAGTGGGAAGATATGATTGAAAAGATATAGTTTTAAAAAGATATGATTGGAAGGATATGATTGAAAAACACTTTAAAAAGATTTGATTTTAAAATTAATGACTTGTCTAACAAGAAATTTAAAAGATATGATTCTAAAATTCAAATATTGAACTTTTCTTAACAAAAAAGTAACAAACTTGAAATTTTTGAATCAAATCATTAATTGTTAGCAAGGATTTTCGAAAATAGTGAGAGAAAAATGGAAAATATTTGATTTTGAATAGATATTATTGAAAAGATATGATTTGAAAAAAGATTTGATTTTGAAAAATTATGAAGATTTGAAAAAGATTTGAATTAAAAACTAAGTTACGTCCCTCATGCTGTGCTGGCATTAAACGCCCAGAATGGTATCCATTCTGGCGTTTAACGCCCAAAATACTACCTTTTTGGGCGTTGATCGCCCAGCCAGGTACCCTGGCTGGCATTTAAATGCCAGATCTCCTTCCTCACTGGGCATTTTGAACGCCCAGCTTTTTCTCTGTAATTCCTCTACTGAATGTTCTGAATCTTTAATTCTATGTATTATTGACTTAAAAAGACATGTTTTTGAAATTTTTTTTTTGAATTTTTAATGATGAGAGACAACAATTGAAACTAATCATGGAAAAACTAAGATCAAATAAATAATGCATGCAAGACACCAAACTTAGAAATTTTCATATTAGAGACACTAACAAATTGAGAATGTATATGAGAAACAACAAAAGACACAAAACAAGAGAATTTAAAGATCAGAGCAAGGAAATCATCAAGAACAACTTGAAGATTAATGAAGAACATAATTCATACATTCAAAAAATGTAAGGAATTAAATAAAACATGCAGGACACTGATGAGCGGATAATTTATACGCTTTTTTGGCATTATTTTTAGGTAGTTTTTAGTATGTTTTAGTTAGTTTTTATTATATTTTTATTAGTTTTTAAATAAAAATCACATTTCTAGACTTTACTATGAGTTTGTGTGTTTTTCTGTGATTTCATGTATTTTTTGGCTGAAATTGAAGGACCTGAGCAAAAATCTGATTCAGAGGCTGAAAAAGGACTGCAGATCTGTTGGATTCTGACCTCCCTACACTCGAAGTGGATTTTCTGGAGCTACAGAAGCCTAATTGGCACGATCTTAATTGCGTTGGAAAGTAGACATCCTGGGCTTTCCAGCAATATATAAGAGTCCATACTTTGCCCGAGCTTTGATGGCCCAAACTGGTGTTTCAAGTCAGCATAAAAATTATGGCGTCAAAACACCAGAACTAGCATAAAAGCTAGAGTTAAACGTCCAAACTGGCACAAAAGTTGGCATTTAACTCCAGAAAAAGTCTCTACACATGAAAGCTTTAACACTCAGTCCAAGCACACACCAAGTGGGCCCAGAAGTGGATTTCTGCATCATTTACTCATTTCTGTAAACCCTAGGCTACTAGTTCTCTATAAATAGGACCTTTTGCTATTGTATTTACACACACTTTTCATCGTGAAATATTTAGTTCATCTTTTGATCTCTTGATCATGCTTTGGGAGGCTGGCCTCACGGCCACGCCTGAACCTTGTTCTTATGTATTTTCAACGGTGGAGTTTCTACACCCCATAGATTAAGGTGTCGAGCTCTGCTGTTCCTCATGAATTAATGCAGAGTACTATTGTTTTTCTATTCAACTCAAGCCTATTTCTTCTCCAAGATATTCATTCGCACTCAAAAACATGATGAATGTGATGATTATGTGACACTCATCACCATTCTCACCTATGAATGCGTGCCTGACAACCACTTCCGTTCTACATGAAAACAAGCTTGAATGTGTATCTCTTGGGTTTCTAATCTAAGATTGAAACCTTCGTGGTATAGGCTAGAATTATTGGCGGCCATTCCTAAGATCTGAAAAGTCTAAACCTTGTCTGTTGTATTCCGAGTAGGATCTGGGAAGGGATGACTGTGACGAGCTTCAAACTCGCGAGTGTTGGGCGTAGTGACAGACGCAAAAGGATCAATGGATCCTATTCCAACATGATCGAGAACCGACAGATGATTAGCCGTGCGGTGACAGCGCATTTGGACCATTTTCACTGAGAAGACTGGAGGTAGCCATTGACAATGGTGAAACCCAACATACAGCTTGCCTTGGAAGGGCGTATGAATGATTGGATGAAGGCAATAGGAAAGCAGAGGTTCAGATGGAACAAAGCATCTTCATGTGCTTATCTGAAATTTCCACCAATGAATTACATAAGTATCTCTATCCTATTTTATATTTTATTCATCTTTTAATTATCGATTCTCCATAACCATTTGAATCCGCCTGACTGAGATTTACAAGATGACCATAGGTTACTTCAAGCTGACAATCTCTGTGGGATCGACCCTTAATCACGTAAGGTTTATTACGTGGACGACCCAGTGCACTTGCTGGTTAGTTGTGCAGAATTGTGAAAAAGAGTTGAGATTACAATTGTTCGTACCAAGTTGTTGGTGCCATTGATGATCACAATTTCGTGCACCAGACACCAAACTTAAAAATTGACACTAGACTTAAACAAGAAACACAAATTAATTTTTTTTATTTTTATGATTTTATAAATTTTGTATTTGTTTGGAAAATTATTTGGAAAAAGAAAATAAGGAATTCAAAGTTCTTAATGAGAATTCCAGGAATCATGCAATGTTAGTCTAAAACTCCGGTCCAGGAATTAGTCATGGCTTACTGGCCAGCCAAGCTTTCAATGAAAGCTTTGGTCCAAAACACTAGACATGGCCAATGGCCAGCCAAGCTTTAGCAGATCATTGCATTCAACAGCAAAATTGATAGAAATCAACAAGCTCTTGTGATGATAAGTTGAAACCTCGGTCCAAAAGATTAGACATGGCTTCACAACCAGCCAGACTTCAACAGATCATCATGAAACTCTAGAATTCATTCTTAAAAATTTTGAAGAATAAAATAGAAAATTTTTTTTTAAATTTTTTCGAAAATAAAAAGAATAAAAAGCTTAAAAATGAAATAAAATTACCTAATCTGAGCAACAAGATGAACCGTCAGTTGTCCAAACTCGAACAATCCCCAACAACGGTACCAAAAACTTGGTGCATGAAATTGTGATCTCAACTGCGCCAAGAACTTGGTACGCACGTTCATAATCTCAATTCTTTTTCACAACTCCACACAACTAACCAGCAAGTGCACTGGGTCGTCCAAATAATAAACCTTACGTGAGTAAGGGTCGATCCCACGGAGATTGTCGGCTTGAAGCAAGCTATGGTCATCTTGCAAATCTCAGTCAGGCAAAATCCAATGGTTATGAGGTTTTGATAATTAAAAGATAAAAGAAAATATAAAATAAGATAGAGATACTTATGTAAATCATTGGTGAGAATTTCAGATAAGCGTATGGAGATGCTTTGCTCCTTCTGAATCTCTACTTTCCTACTGCCTTCATTCAATCATTCATACTCCTTTCTATGGCAAGCTGCATGTTGGGGGATCACAGTTGTCAATGGCTACCATCCGTCCTCTCAGTGAAAATGGTCCAAATGCGCTGTCACCGCACGGCTAATCATCTGTCGGTTCTCACTCATGTTGGAATTGGATCCATTGATCCTTTTGCGTCTGTCACTACGCCCAATGATAAACCCATATTTCATGAGTTATTTTGTGCTTAGTTTGAGTGATTTATTCAATCCTTCACCCACTTATTCATATTAATTGCATGGTTTTACTTTCCCTTCCTTATTAGGTGATGTACTTGAAAAATATGTTTCCTAAGCTTTAAAATTAATTATTTTAATTACCTTTATTTCCATTCGATGCCGTGATTAGTGTGTTGAGTAGTTTCAGATTTTCTAAGACAGAATGACTTAAAGGATGGAAAAGGAAATGTACAAAAATGGAAGAAAAGTGCGAAACGGAGTTTTGAAGAAACTGGCATCCACGCGATCGCATGAACGACACGATCGCGTGTCAGGAGCGAAGAAGCAGCGACGCGGCCGCATGGCTGACGCGGCCGCGCGACTTGAGCATAGCGCATTCGATGCGGACGCGTGACCGACGCGACCGCGCCATAAGGAAAACTCCAGATGACGCGACCGCGTGACCCACGCGGATGCGTGACAGAGGCCACGTATCAGAATTTACAGAATACGCCCCCAACGATTTCTGAAGCCCTTTTGGCCCAGATCCAGGTACAGAACACACAGACTAGAGGCTATAAAGTGGGGGGAATGCATCCATTCAAAAGAGGAGCTCACCAATTTTTACTTCCCATGATTTAGATTTAGTCTTGAGAGAGGTTCTCTCCTCTCTCTCTTAGGATTTAGGACTTCTCTTAGTTTGTAAGAGTGACTCTCGATCCAGGTTTTACGTCTCTTTGTTTTAGCTTCCCTTTCACTTTATTTATTCCAGCACTTGAGTTGATTATTTACTTTTATAATTGAATTTATGAATTATTCCATGTTACAGATTATTATTTGAATTAATGATATTTGAGGTATTTTCAGTTTATGATTGCTCTTTTTAATTTATGTTATCATTGTTTCCGATCTGAAGATATTTTATTCCAGCAATTTACTTTTTCCCCTTTTGGTCTTGGTTAAGAAATCAGTAACTCAACAGTTACCAACTCAGCATAATTGATAATCGTTATCTTGCTAATTGAACTGAACTTCAATAATCCCAACTTTTTCTTAGGAAATAAATAGGATTCGAAGGCCAAACTAATTAGCCCCTTGACTTTCCTTTGCTTTAGTAAAGGTCAACTAAGTGGAATCTAGATTCAACTTTCATCATTGTTGAAAGAGATAACTAAGTTGGACTTCCAATTTCTCTTACCTTGCCAAAAGTTTGCTTTACAATATTTATTTATTTTAATTGCCATTTACTTTACTTGTCATTCAATTCACTTGCTTCTCACCTTCTAAACCCCGATTACGACCTTTATAGCCAATAATAAGAACATACTTCCTTGCAGTTCCTTGAGAAGACGACCCGAGGTTTGAATACTCGGTTAACAATTTTTAAGGTGTTTGTTACTTGTGACAACCAAAACGTTTGTACGAAGGGATTTTTGTTGGTTTAGAGACTATATCTACAACGCAACTATTTTTATGAAATTCTTTACTGGCAAAAATCGCAACGTCACCCAACACTCGCGAGTTTGAAGCTCGTCACAGTCATCCCATCCCAGATCCTACTCGGAATACCACAGACAAGGTTTAGACTTTCCGAATCTCAAGAATGCTGCCAATTGATTCTAGCCTATACCACGAAGACTCTGATCTCATGGAATGGAGGGCTCTGTTGTCAGGAGATGCAACCATACGTCGTGAACCTGGAGGCTAAGAGATACACACTCAAGCTATTGCAGATAGAACGGAGGTGGTTGTCAGGCACGCGTTCATAGGTGAGAATGGTGATGAGTGTCACGGATCATCACATTCATCAGGTTGAAGTGCGAGTGAATATCTTAGAATAAGAATAAGCTTGAATTGAAAAGAAGAACAATAGTACTTTGCATTAATTCATGAGGAACAGTAGAGCTCCACACCTTAATTTTTGGGGTGTAGAAACTCCACCGTTGAAAATACATAAGTAATGAAGGTCCAGGCATGGCCGAATAGTCAGCCCCTAAATCTAAGGAAAAATGTTCCAAAGATGATCAAAAGATATCCAAAGATGTAAAATAAATCACTAAAAATAGTTTTTATACTAAACTAGTAACTAGGGTTACAGAAAATAAGTAAATGATGCAGAAATCTACTTCTGGGCCCACTTGGTGTGTGCTTGGGCTGATCGTTGAAGCTTTCAGGTGTAGAGACTCTTCTTGGAGTTAAACGCCAGCTTTGGTGCCAGTTTGGAAGTTTAACTCCAGCTTGTAACTCAGTTCTGGTGTTTAACGCCAGAATAGGGCAGGAAATTGGCGTTTAAACGCCAGTTTGCGTCGTTAAAACTCTGACAAAGTATAGACTATTATATATTGCTGGAAATCCCATGATGTCTACTTTGCAACGCAATTGAGAGTGTGCCAATTGGATTTCTGTAGCTCCAGAAAATCCATTTCGAGTGCAGGGAGGTCAGAATCCAACAGCATCTGCAGTCCTTTTTCAAGTTCTGAATCAGACTTTTGCTCAGGTCCGTCAATTTCAGCCAGAAAATACCTGAAATCATAGAAAAACATACAAACTCATAGTAAAGTCCAGAAATGTAAATTTTGCTTGAAAACTAATTAAAATATACTAAAAAGTAACTAGATCCTACTAAAAACTATGTAAAAACAGTGACAAAAAGCGTATAAATTATTCGCTCATCAATGACCCTCTTTCTAATTGAGTTCTTGTATAACTTGGAAAAGCTCTTTACTTGAACAACAGCTTGAAAACATATTCTCCTAAATTTTAATTATCTGGATTTAACGGGATACGTGACATATAATCCTCTTATATTTGAGTAATTAGGATTTTTGTGGCATATAACTAGAATTGAACTTCACCCCCCTAATTGGAATTAATTGACCAAGGAATTGGCTATTGATGAATTTTAGAGGAGACTAGAAAGGTCTAAGGAATTAGGGTCTAGTCACATATAGTTGCCATAAATTGAGTCTTGCATGATTAAAATAAATTAATAAGAAAAGTCAATCCAGAAAATAGATAATTCTGAAACCTTAACTGCTCTCTCAATACTTTATTCCCAACTTATTTACTTGCTTTTATTTAATATTCTTGCTATTGTTTAATGTCTTTGAACTCTTAAACACTATTTTCTATTTGCCTAACTAAGCCAATTAATCAACCATTGTTGCTTAGTCCATCAATCCTTGTGGGATCTACCCTCACTCACCTGAGGTATTACTTGGTACGACCCGGTGCACTTGCCGGTTGTGGTTGTAAATTTCCGCACCAGTACTCATTCTTTTTTAGCCTAAAGGGGACTTCAGGAATCGCTCTTTTCTTTGCCACTACTTCATAGAAGTGGTCTTGATGTGCTTTGGTGATGAATCTCTCCATCTTCCAAGGTTTGGAGGTGGAAACAACAGCTTTTCCTTTCCTCTTTCTAGAGGATTCTCTGACTTTAAGTGCCATAAGTGTGAATAGAAAGAAAAAAGCAAGGATTTTCCAACACCAAGCTTAAAAACTTTGCTCATCCTCGAGCAAAATATGAACATAAGGGAAGAAAAGAGTAGAAGAAGAAGAGAATAGGGGAGATGGAGGGAGAGTGTGATTTGGCCAAGTGGGTCTTTAGTGGATGAAGAGTGTGTTGAAAGGGTTGGAGGAAGGGGTATTTATAAAGGTGGGATGGGGTAGGGTTCGAATGGTGGAAGGGGGATTTGGGTGGGTAATTTTGAATTTTGTAGTGGGTGGAGGTTGGTGGGAGTTATGATGGTTTTCGGAAGAGATATGGATGTAATTAGTTGAGGGTTTTTGGGAAAGAGTGTGTGGGGAAGAGCGAATTCCTTGCCCCCTTGTGGGCATTGAACGCCCAGCTCCTGCTCCTGGCTGGCGTTCAACACCAACTTCATGCTCCTCATAGGGTGTTGAATACCCATAGGAGACCACCTTCCTGGTGTTCAACGCCAGGTCTCTACCTCTTGGCTGGCATTTAACGCCAGCAATGCTGCTTTGCTTGGGCGTTGAACGCCCATTAGGGATACCCTGTGTAGCGTTCAACACCAAAATTGGCTTCTCTTCATGGGCGTTGAATGCCCATTCTGGCCTCCTTGTCAGGCGTTTAATGCCAGCAAGGTTCTTGCTCCAGGATGTTTTATTTCCAATTCTGACTGTCTCTGTTTCTATTCTAACTACTGCACATTATCACAAACTTAAAGAAACAATTATGAAATACTGATATAACTTAAATAAACTTAAAGAAAAACAAGAAAACATTAATTATTGATGGGTTGCCTCCCAACAAGCGCTTCTTTAACGTCACTAGCTTGACGGTTAGCTCGTTACGGATATGGATAGGGGCTCAGAATTTCGCCCCTTACAGTGGACTTCTTGTCCGTGCTCTCATGGATGAGCTCCACATGCTCTAGAGACAGGATCTTGTTCACTGTGTATGGAATGACTGGGTTGTCAGTGAAGACAACTCTCATGCCAGGTGAGAGGCTTTCAGTGGGGATCTTTTTGTCCCTCCAACCTTTAGGTACTTTCTTCTTAGTATCTTTATTCTCAGTGCTTGATGATGGCTGCCCAACACCAAACTTAGAATTGGTGTTTGAGGGCTCTGTATAACTTTGCACTGAAAGAGAGGGTTGGAACATTAGCTGTTGAACAATTGTCTCTCTTTTGTCAGAGGGAGAGTAAGGGTTAGGCATCTTAAATAAGATGTGGTCCTCCCATATCTGTAGAATCAGCTCTTCCTTTGGTACATCAATAATGGCATTGGCAGTGGCTAAGAAAGGTCTTTTAAGGATGATGGATTCATCATTGTCTTCCCCAGTATCCAAGATTATAAAATCTGCAGGGATGTAAAGGTTCTCAACCTTTACTGAGACATCCTCTACCAGACCATATGCTTTTTTCATTGACTTGTCTACCATCTCTAATCAGATTCTTGCAGCTTGCACTTCAAAGATTTCCAGTCTCTCCATTACAAAGAGTGGCATGAGGTTTATGCTTGACCGTAGGTCACACAGAGCCATCTCAAAGGTAATGGTGCCTATGGTGCAAGGAATTAAGAAGTGTCTGGGATTTGGTAGCTTCTGAGGTAGTTTTTGTTAAACCAAGGCATTGAGTTCCTTGGTGAGCACTGGGGGTTCTTCCTCCAATGTCTCTATTCCAAATAACTTGGCATTTAGCTTCATGAGGACTCCTAGGTACTGAGCAACTTGCTCTTCCTTAGTTTCTTCTTCCTCATCAAAGGAGGAGTGATCCTCATAATCCATGATTTGCAACAAGGCATTCAATGGGACTTCTATAGTCTCCTCATGAGCCTTAGTTGCCTTCAGTTCTTCAATGGGGGAGTTTTTAGTGGGCGTTGAACGCCCAGCTACCCTATTACTGGTGTTCAACGCCAGCTTTTGTGCCACTTTGGGTGTTAAACGCCCAGTAAGGACTTCATTACTAGCGTTCAACGCCAGGAATGGCTCCTCCTTAGGCGTTGAATGCCCAGTAAGGACTTTCTTATTAGCGTTCAATGCCAGATTATCCCTTTTAGATTTGGCCTCAACTTCTATATTGATGGCCTTGCACTCTTCCCTTGGGTTTACTTCAGTGTTACTTGGGAAAGTGTTAGGAGGGGTCTTAGGGATTCTCTTACTCAGATGACTGACTTGTACTTCCAGATTTCTGATGGAGGACCTAGTTTCTGTTATGAAACTGTGAGTTGTCTTAGAGAGTTTAGAGACTATGGTTGCTAAGTTAGAGAGGCTCTGCTTAGGAGTCTCCATATTTTGCTGAGAAGAAGGGAATGGTTTATTATTAAAACCTATTCTGGTTTCTTCCACCTTGATTATTGTTGAAACCTTGCTGAGGCTTCTGTTGATCTCTCCATGAAAGGTTAGGATGATTTTTCCATGAGGAGTTGTAGGTGTTTCCATAGGGTTCTCCCATGTCATTCACCTCTTCCATCATGGGTTGATCTGGATCACGGGCATCTCCATCATAGGAGGTGTCTTGAGGGCTATCAGCTGCAGCTTGCATTCCAATCAAATGCTGAGAGATCATATTGACCTGTTGAGTCAAGATCTTATTCTGAGCCAATATGGTATTCAGAGTGTCAACCTCCAAGACTCATTTCTTTTGAGCTGCTCCTTTCTTCAAGTGGAGTGATCCACCACTAGAGTGGTCCAATGACATCTTGGACATCTCATATAGAGTATCATAGAAAATACCTAGGATAGTCTATTCTGAGAGCATGTCAGGAGGACATCTCCTGATCAGTTGCTTGTATCTTTCCCAAGCTTCATTGAAGGATTCACCCTCTTTTTGTCTGAAGGTTTAAACTTTCACCCTGAGCTTGCTCATCTTTTGAGGTAGAAAGAACTTGGCCAAGAAAACATTGACAAACTTTTCCCAAGAGTCTAGGCTTTCTTTGGGTTGAGAATCCAACCACATCCTAGCTCTGTCTCTAACAGCAAAAGGGAAAAGTATAAGCCTGTAGACCTCAGGATCTACTCCATTGGTCTTAAATTTGCAAGAATTCAGATAAGAATTGATGTGGATCTTTGATAAACCCCAATTTTGTGGTTTATCTTGTGCTTAATTTGGGAGATTTTATCAACTTATCTCACATTTATTCAATGAAATAGCATGGTTTTGTAATTCTCCCTAAATTTGTGCTTAAGTGTGAAAATATGCTTTTTAGGCCTTAAATTTGCCAATTTTAATTCACCTTAATTCCATTCGATGCCTTGATATGTTTGTTGAGTAATTTGATATTCACAAGGCAAATATTGAATGGAAGAAGTGAAGAGAAAAGCATGCAAAGTGGAGAATTTATGAAGAAATGAGCATTTGGAGAATTAAGGGCCACGCGCATGCGTCATCCACGGATACGCATGAGAAGAAGATCTTCATAGCCAAGTGCACGCGTCACTCACCCGTACGCGTGAGGAAGAGATTTTCCAGCGATGTGCACGCGTCGTCCACGTGTACGTGTGACAAGAGGCAAGTGACCTCATTAAAGTGAATTCACTGGGGGCGATTTCTGAGCTGCCCAAGCCCAAATCCAACTCATTCCTGAGGCTATTTCATGCAGAATTCAAGCTTGGACAAAGGGGGAGCAATTAGTTGTAGGTTAGCATCATGTAGTTTAGTTTTGTAGAGAGAGAAGCTCCCTCTTCTCTCTAGAATTAGGGTTCTTAGGGTATTTTGCATCTTAGATCTAGGGTTCAATTCTTGTTTTCCTTTAGTTTTCCTTGTAATTTCTTGTTCCTACATCTTAATTCTCTTAGTTTGCATTGTTAATTCTCCTTTTTATTCCTCTTTTAGTTTATTGATGAACTCTTGTTGGATTTGGATTTTCTTTAATGAAATTCATATTTTATGTTCTTTTATTGTTGATTTGAGTTGTTGTTATTGTTTCCTTGCAATTGGGTAGTTGTAGATTTTATTCTTTTTTGCAATTTACTACTTTCCTTTTATGCCTTCCAAGTGTTTGACAAAATGCTTGGTTGGATGTTAGAGTAGATTTTTGAGCATTCTTGGTTTGGAAAGAGAAATTAGGCAATCTTGAGTCATTAAGACCCTACTCATGTTGGTGATCTAGAGTTGTTAGTTAATATTGTTTCCATTGACTCTAATCTCTTGCTAATTCAATTAATAAGTTGATTAGGACTTTTAGATTGAGATTAATTAGTCTTATTTGACTTTCTCCCATGTGAAGATAACATTATACCTTCTTCTATTGTTGGGGATGACGAAATAAGATAAGCTCTTGTTAATTATTGTTATGATTAGTGACTAGGATAGAAAGCCTTAGTTCTCAACCCTTTCTATGAATGTCTCTCTTTATTAATTGCTTTCTTTAGTTGCTTGATTTACTTTTCTTGTCATTTATTTTCTTGCCCTTTTACAAAATCAAACCCCCCTTGTTCATTCATAGCCAATAATTGATCACTTCACTGCAATTCCTTGTGAGACGACCCGAGGTTTGAATACTTCGGTTAATTTTTATTGGGGTTTGTACTTGTGACAACCAAATATTAAAATTTGATTGAGAGTTATTTGTTGGTTGGGAACTATACTATCAACAGAGTTATTTGTATGAAATTCCTAACTGACGATAATTTTTGTATCAAACTTCCAGTGGAAGTCCATGGAATTTGCAATTCTATTGTATTAGAGAGACTAATTGAGGCTTAAGCTCAAAGTTATTTACTCTAATCGCAGGTATGAAGATACTTCTTCCATAGAAGTCAGAAGTGGGTGCAGTGAAGTCACCAAGAACCTTCCTTACATCTCCTCTATTATTCTGATCGGCTGCCATGTTTGTATTTTCAGTTTCTTGTTTGAAAAGTTCTGTGAGGTTTCCTCTGGAGTGTTATGCTTTAACTTGTTGTAAACGCCTCCTTATGGTCCTCTCAGGTTCAGGATCAGGATCAAAGAGAGGTTCTTTATTTCTGTTCCTGCTCATAAACAAGAAAAAGAAAAATAAGAAAGAAAGAGAATGGGAGATGTGAAGAAGAAAGAAGAATGAGGATAAGGGAATGGGAAGAAGAATTCGAATAGAAGGTGTTCATACCCTGGACCGAGCTATAAGGTCCGGGTTGGACGAAAATGAAGCGACCGACCTCTTTAAAGGATGGCTCGCCACCGACCTTTTCATAAGGAGCTCGGACAAATTGCCACAGAGGCCCAAGGAGGACCAAAGTAAAAGAACCACCGCCCACTAGAAGGCGGTTAGCCAAAGATAATGATCTCACCCACAAAAGATAAGATAAGATAACAAACTTATCTCAAAGGAAGATCATCAAACACTACTATAAATACACTGGAGCACCCAAGTATAACTCACTCTCTCCAATTCTACAGAAAACCTGCCTAAAGCCCGTACTGACTTAAGCATCAGAGTTTCTTGCAGGTACCACCGCCCCCGGTGACTAAGGACCAGCAGCACTTTGCACCCAACAAGTCAGACGCAGCTAGTCAGGTCAGACCAGAGGATCTCGTCCGAGATTGACCTCAAAGTGTCGGGTAACCCTCGGAACATTGGTGTCGTTGCCGAGTACCTAGAAGTCATCCCAAGATCATGGAAAATGACCCTCCTAACAACGACCACACCTCTGGCTTAGAAGATGGTGCACCAACAAAAAACACGGATGCCACACCTCTGTCCCCAAAGGAAGCAAATCCCTCCAAAAAAGACAAATAAGCACAGAATGCAGAAATCCTAGATGCCATCCGTGAGCAACAAGACCACCTCAAACAACTTGAACAAGAGGCCGAATGACAACGAGAAGCTGAGCAGGATCTGTGACGAGAAACAAGACGGTGCAGAGAGATGGAAGAGAAACTCCAAAAGCTCGAAGGCGACAAAGCTAAAACTGCACGATCCAATTGTGAAACTAGCCCCCACAGGGAACAAGACCCATTCACAAAAGAAATTATGAAAACTAAAGTTCCAAAAGACTTCAAAGCTCCTGCAATGACCCCATACGATGGGACATCTGATCCAAGCCATCATCTCAACAACTTTAGGAGCCAGATGTACCTTACGGACGCCTCAAACGCAACTCGCTACAAAGCCTTCCTGACTACTCTCACCAAAACAGCTATAAAGTGGTTCGACAGTCTACCACCAAGATCTATCACAAGCTTCAATGACCTCGCCGAAAAATTCCTAGCTAGGTTCTCCATACAAAAAGATAAAGCCAAACAGTCTCTAAGCTTGCTAGGGATCAAGCAGGGAGATTGGGAAATCCTCCGAAGCTACATGGAAAGATTCAATAAAGCATGCCTCGACATACAAAACCTCCCCACAGAAGCGGCCATCATGGGACTTATCAACGGTCTATGTGAAAGGCCCTTCAGCCACTCCATATCTAAGAAACACCCTACATCCCTGAACGAAGTACAAGAACGAGCTGAGAAATACATTAACATGGAGGAAAACTCCTGACTAGTGGAAACCTCCAAAGCCGGGTTCTCTTACCCACCTTGCGACAAAGCTAAAGAGTCAAGAAAAAAGGAGGACCAGCCCACAGAGAAGCCTAGGAAATACCACAACTACACCCCTCTTCGGGTATCTTTAGTGGACGTTTATCGAAAAATATGCAACACAGAAAAGATCTCACTACCTCGCCCAATTAAACACAAAAAGGGAGGAAGTCAGACCGAATATTGCAAATACCACAGAATCTACGGGCACCCCACTAAGGAGTGCTACGACTTGAAGAATGTCATAGAAAAACTAGCCTGAGAAGGAAGACTAGATCGATTCCTATCAAACAAAATGGACGACCCAAAAAAGAGAAGAAGGGATGAAGAGGGCAGACGAGCTGAACGTCCCCCTCACACCCCAGAAAGGCAAGTTCATATGATCAACGGAGGATTCGCAGGAGGAGAAATCTCCAAATCGTCCCGCAAAAGATACCTTAAATAAATATACCATGTCGGAGAACGGGATAGGTCACCCGACCACCCCACTATTTCTTTCACCAATGAAGACGCCGCGGGCATCATCTCTGGGCATGATGACCTCATGGTCATTACCATCATACTGGCTGATGCCAACCTCCACCGAACACTGGTTGACCAGGGAAGCTCTCCAGACTTCCTATTCAAAATCGCCTTCAACAAGCTCGGACTATAAGAAAAGGAGCTCAGAGCATATCCCAACAGCCTATTCGTGCTAGGAGACGCTCTGATCCAACCCCTCGGATACATCCCACTGCACACGACCTTTGGAAAAGGAACCCGATCAAGAACACTGGGCATAGACTACATCATGGCTGACGTGAACTCCGCGTACAACGCTCTTATAGGCCTGATGGTGGAAAAATCGTCGGTAAAGATTTTCACAAAAATGAGCACATTGTAAGCATAGTTCTAAACCGACAATTAAACCTCAATCAAATTTAATTTGTTTGTCACTAAAGCAAACCCAATAAAATTAACCGAAGTATTAAACCTCGGGTCGTCTCTCAAGGAACTGCAGGGAAGTGTAGTTTATTATTGGCTATGAGATGTATCTTTTTGGGTTTTGAGTTTAATAAACAAGGAATGTAAATAATATGAAAATAAATTGACAACTAAGAAAGCTCTTAGCAAGGATTGATAATTAAAAGTCCTATCCTCATTATCATCATCTGTTGTGATGGTAATTGCCCTTTGCTTTCACTTAGTTAACCTCTAACAATGAAGGAAAGTCAAGTGAGCAAAATCAACTTAGGTTCACAAGTCCTAATCAAAGGCTAGATTTAGTAAAGCCTAAGCCAACTAGCAAGTCTCAATTACCATTCAACAAGAGACTTTGACAACTCAAGAGTCTCTAATTAATCAATCCAAACTAAGAATGCAAAAATCTAAATTAAAACCCTCCCAAGCATTTTATCAAACACTTGGAAGGCATCACATAAAAACATAGAAAATTAACAAGGAATATTAAATCTAAACAACTAATTTCAAACATCAATGACTAACAAATAAAAATAGAGGAATTGACAAAATAAAAATAAAGGAACATAAATTGCATTAATGAAAGTTGAGAGTAACATATGAACTCATAAAATAAATTAGCAAAATAAAGGAATCAATGAGAGTAGATAAACTAAAGTAATAGAACAATTAAAGTAGAAGAAACCTAAATTGAAGCAAGGTAGAATTCTGAAATTGAGGAGAAATAAACCTAAAAACCCTAAAACCTAGAGAGAGGAGAGAGCCTCCCTCTCTAGAAAACTACATCTCCAAACCTAAAATTATGTGAATAAAAAGTTGTATCTATGATTCCTCCACTCTGCAGCCTCTATTATGTGTTTTCGGGCTTGGAACTGGGCCAAAAGGAGCCCAGAAATCGCCCCCAACGCTTTCTGCATATTGCAGCACGTGACACTTTGCACGCACGCGTGGCTGTAGAACGTGACGCTTTGTCACGCGTACGCGTCATCCATGTGTACGCGTCGATTGGCAAAAATCCTTGTCACGCATACGTTACGTGTTGCTTGCCTTCTGTGCCAGTCATGCGTATGCGTCGCCCACGCGTACGCGTCACTGCCAGCTTCTCAAAACTTCATTTTCTTGCGTTCCTTCCACTTTTGCATGCTTCCTTTCCATCCTCTAAGCCATTCCTGCCCTATAAAGCCTGAAAACACTTAACACACAGATCACGGCATCGAATGGTAATAAAGGGTAATTAAAATTGAAAATTTAAAGGCCTAGGAAACATGTTTTCAACTATATCATAGAATTAGGAAGGAAAAATGTAAAACACGCAATTTATATGCATAAGTGTGAGAATAATGAATAAAATCTGCTCAATTCAATACAAAATAAACCGTAAAATAGCGGTTTATCAGTCTCCCCACACTTAAACATTAGCATGTTCTCATGCTAAACTCAAGAGAAACTATAAAAGAGTGAAGTGGAATGGTAAGACTTATTAAATGCAACATATTTATATGAATGCAACTACATGCAAAAATGATTCTACCTACTTAGTTAAAATAGATAAACCTTTCAAGAATGAATATGAACTAGATTTCACTAATTCAAATCATAAAAATGAAGTACAAATAGACTTGCAAGAAGAAGATAGCTCATGAAAGCTGGGAATAAAGAATCGAGCATCGAACCTTCACCGGAAGTATATACACTCTAATCACTCTAGTGCCTAAGGGTCGATTCTCTCGGTTCTCAACTAATCTTGCTTTCTAAAGCTTGCTCTTCTTCTACCAATCAACAAAGAATCAATGCACATATACACATATCAAGAGGTCTTTTAAGGATTGTAATGGGGTTAGGGTCAAGGTCGGATTGTATTTGGTCAAGTGGACTAAAATCTGAATCCTTAATTAACTTAAATTTCCCACCTAACTTAAGGTAATCCATGTAATCACAATACAAAATCTAACTACCCATTTACAATGTTTACCACATATTCATGCATCCGATTTTGAGTACGGTACATATGCATTGCTATCACAATTTACTTTGGGGCATTTTGTCCCCTTTTATTATTTGCTCTTTTTCTTTTCTTTTTCTCCTCTTTTTTTTATTTTTTCTTTTCTTTTGTTTTTCTGAATGCATACGATTAAGATATTGAATGCAAGAATATATGCTTAACTATTGTTTTGCACATTTTTACAAGGATATACAACACCCAATTCTCAAACCAAATGTTTCCAAACCCAACTTCCCCACACTTAAATTATGAACACTCTCACTAGTCTAAGCTAACCAAGGATTCAAATTAAGGACATTATTGTTTTACGCTTAGAGTTAATGGTGTGCTAAAGTAAAGAACAAATGGGATAAGTAGGCTCAACATTGGTTTACAAAGGATAATGAAAAGGTTAAGGCCATATGGGTATATAAGCTCAGTGAAACAAGGCCTCAATCATATAAGTGCATGCATACATCAAACAATGGAAATATAGAATTAGGCAAGACAAAGATCACAATTATAGAGAGAAAAACACACCAAAAATAAAATATTGGTTGATAAAATGCAACCAATCAGATAGGCTCAAAATCTCACTGGTTTTGTGTGTTCGAGCTCTAAACCATGTTCCAATATAATATTTCTTCAAACAAGCTCAATAAAAATTTTAATTTAAATTAGTGAAATGCTATAAAATAGTTTCTTGGAAAAGAGATTATTACTTCGACTGAGCGGTAGTAGAATATGCACAAAATCTAACAAACATGCAATCAAACATGCAAATGCAACAACTAATTTAACGAAAAAAAAATTAAACATTGGTGTTGAGAAGAAAATAACTAACCCACGGAAGTCGGTATCGACCTCCCCACACTTAAAGATTGCACCGTCCTCGGTGCATGCAAGGAAATGCAAGTGGACGGGTGGTGACAACTGATGCTTTTCTCCAAAGATTGTTCTCAGGAACTTGTTTGTCCGCCCTATTTAGAGTTTTCCATTTCCCTTCTTGATGGCCATCCTAAAAGAAGAGGAAAAAGAAGAAAAGTAACCCAGAAATAAAGATTAGAAAACAAATAAAGTATGGGTGGGTTAATGCCAAATAATGAGGGTCTCAGTTACATGGTAGCTACAACATGCAAGTGAGAAAACAGTATAAGCAAATGACATATCAATAGTGCAAAAATTGCAACACTGGGGAAGAGAGTGTGGGTAATGAAAGACAATATAACTTCATATCAATGCAAAAGGAATACAATTGTCATAAAAGATTAGCATTGACTTACGAATAATAATACCCAACAATTTAAAACAAGTCACGAAGTACCAAAATAATGCAAGAGAAGATGCAACAGTTGAATAAGAACATGTAACACCAATAGAAAAATAATAAACTTAGAAAAGAAAATAAAAGTATGCACAAGATTAAAATGCAGTGAATAAAAGTATACAAATAAATTAAGTAAAATAGAATGATAGAGGATAAGGATGAGAAGTTAAAGAAATGAATAAGAAGAAGAAAGTAAGAAGGAGGAAGAAAGAAGGAGAAATGAGGGAAGAAAGGAGAAGGAAATGAAAAACAAGACGCGACACGCGCGCATTCCTCACGCGTGCGTGTGAAAACGAAATTAGCCATGCGACGCGTGAGCGTTGCCCACGCGTATGCGTGGGTGGCCAAAAATGAACACTGACGCGTGAGCGTCGGTCACGCGTACGCGTGACTACTCGTGCGATTCCAGCACAGTGGCATCCCAACTCTCTATTCAATTCACTATTAACGCCGATTTTCATGCGAACGCATACGCGTCGCTGACACTTATGCATGGATTGAAAAATTTTCAAGGGACGCGTACGCGTGGGTCACGCGTACGCGTGGGGTGGCTATGCGCCCAGCACCCCTCCCGCGTGTCTCCAAAGGGATAGGTTTCGCGAATGAGAAGTGTTTTCGCGTAAGGGGTTAGTGAAATTTGAATCAATGCGTACGTGTTACTGACGCGTGCGCGTGGGTGAAGAGAAATGAAGTCGACCCGTACGCGTGAGGTACGCGTATGCGTCGGGCGAAATTGTGCTAAACGCATAATTCCATTGCCGTTTTCGCACAACTCTCTGTTCAAATTAAAGGTGGCAAAGTTTACATGCGACGTGCACGCGTCACGCACGCCCACACGTGGTGTGCTAGAAATGAAAATGACACGTACGCGTGGTAGAATTGTGCCTCTAGCACGCCAGCTGCACGATTCCATCACAACTGTCTGTTCGTTGGATGGGAGAGCCAAATTGGTATCGACGCCCACGCGTGGCCTACGCGCACGCGTGGGTTGCTACTTTTTTTTTTTAAACTAACATGCTACGAAAATAAATCTAAATATTATTAAACCAATAGAACCAAAACATAAACTAAATAATTCTAACTAAAAATAAAAATTCAATTAATTACCAACATTAATGAAAAATAAAATTGGAAGAGTTTACCATGGTGGGGTGTCTCCCACCTAGCACTTTTAGTTAAAGTCCTTAAGTTGGACATTTGTGAGCTCCTTGTCATGGTGGCTTATGCTTGAACTCATCTTGAAACTTCCACGGACTTCCAATAAGCGCTATCAATTACAAGTAAATTCCCCAAGCCTTGATGAAGTTCTTCACAAACTTTGAGCTCCCAAAGTTGATCCTCTTGTATGCTGGATCCCAAATCTTGTTTCCACACCCATCTTTAAGTGGATCATCATTATTCCAACCGGGTGGCAAGCAAGTCAAATTCTCAATGCAATACCAAACTCTTCTCTTAGATCTAACCAAATGTTCACTAGTCTCACCCTTGCATCTAACTCTTGAAGTCTCAACCTTGATGAGTCTTGATTTGCAACTCCAACCACTAAACATTCTCCTCTAACGCTTAAAGCCATAAAGCTTCCTAAGTTGGCTATCTGTTTCAAGAATACCATACTCAAGTGGGATAGGAAGGCGAATAGAGATAAGTTTTACCCATTCTAATGAAGTAGTAGACAGCAACCTAGGTAGAGAAGTCTCCAACGGTCTTGACAAAGCAAACTCAACTCCCGTCCATCCTTTTTGAAGGACTTCCACCTTTTGAGAAGATTCTTTATCTTTAAGCTCTTCCTCACCAAGTTCATCAAACTCTTCTCCATCACTCACATCATGACCATGAGATTAAGAGAAATCTACCTCAATATTGCTTTCAATTTCATCGGGAGAAGGTTCTTCAATTTCATCACCAAGGAAACTTGCTTCTTGATCTATTCCGTCCAATTCATCATAGGAAATATGCCATGGAGGTTGTGCACTAGCCTCCTTGACATCAATTTCAATCTTCTTGGGGGAATACTCTACAACTCTAGATTCTCATGGAGGTTCAGCGTCTCCTAAGTCTTCAACTACTTCTTCCTCTTCAACTATTGCGGCTTCCTCCACTTGTTCCAATACAAAGTCACGTTCCTCATTGTCTACCGGAGTTTCGAGTGTCTCCTTTATGCTATGCTCTTCTATTGGTTCTCCACATGTAGCCATGGGAGTGCTTTGAGTGTTGACGTGCAGAGAGGCTAAATTACCTACTACCTCAGTCAAGGTAGCTATGAACTCTTGTGTTGTCCTTTGCATTTCTCTTTGCTCTTGAAGAATAACACTTAGAGTGTCATGCATTGAAGATTGGGGTGGATATGAAGGTTCATTATTTGGGAGGAAAGGTTCATGATAGGAGGGTGGTTCATCATAACAAAGGATGTGGCGGTTCAACACTCTCCATCTTTTCTACTTGTTGCACAACACACTTCAATCTCTTGTTCTCTGTTGAGATTCTTTAGCCATGAGAGCTTTGTGTGCTTTCCACTTTCCACTTGCTCTAATTGATGAATGGTTGCTTGAAGTTGATCTAGTGTTTTCTTGAGATGATCCCTTAACTCTTGTTCTGCTTGGATATCATAAGTAGGATCATAAGGCTCTTGGATTGATGGATATGGACATGGTGTATATGGAGGTGGTGGTTTTTGGGAGTAATTAGGTTGGAATTGGAGTGGTTCTATATACGGTTCATATGGCTCATAAGGTGGTTGGTATAGTGGACAAAGATTAGGATCATATGAGGGTGTTTGGTAGTAAGGGGATTGTGAGTATGGTGGTTCAAAGCTATGTTGAGGAGGGGGTTCATAGGCATATGGTGGGGCTTGATGGTAACTACAAGGGGGTCCACCATAGCTATTAGATTGATATGCATCTTGGAATGACTCTTGCTCATAGTACGTTGGTGGAAGTTGCTGCCAAGAGGATTGATTAAATCCTTGTGGCTCCTCCCATCTTTGATTATTCCATCCTTGATGCATGTTCTCATTCTAGTTTCCATTCACTATAACATACTTTGAACCAAACTCATAGGCAAAGGGATGAGAATTCATAGTATCGAGAGAAAATAAAGACGAAAAGTAATAAGGAATAATGAAACTAAACTCCCAAAACTAGAAACAACTAACAAACAAACAAAAGAAAGCAAAATTATTCACAATAACCAATAATAAGGCACACGTTTGCAATTCTCCGGCAACGGCGCCAAAAATTGATGGTGGAAAAATCGTCGGTAAAGATTTTTACAAAAATGAGCGCGTTGTAAGCATAGTTCTGAACCGACAATTAAACCTCAATAAAATTTAACTTGTTTGTCACTAAAGCAAACCCAATAAAATTAACCGAAATATTAAACCTCGGGTCGTCTCTCAAGAAATTACAGGGAAGTGTAGTTTATTATTGGTTATGAGATTGTATCTTTTTGGGTTTTGAGTTTAATAAACAAGGAATGTAAATAATAAGAAAATAAATTGATAACTAAGAAAGCTCTTAGCAAGGATTGATAATTGGAAGTGCTATCCTCATTTTCATCATCATGTGATGGTAATTGCCCTTTGCTTTCACTTAGTTAACCTCTAACAATGAAGGAAAGTCAAGTGAGCAAAATCAACTTAGGTTCACAAGTCCTAATCAAAGACTAGATTTAGTGAAGCCTAAGCCAACTAGCAAGTCTCAATTACCATTCAACAAGAGACTTTGACAATTCAAGAGTCTCTAATTAATCAATCCAAACTAAGAATGCAAAAATCTAATTTAAAACCCTCCCAAGCATTTTATCAAACACTTGGGAGGCATCACATAAAAACATAGAAAATTAAGAAGGAATATTAAATCTAAACAACCAATTGCAAACATCAATGACTAACAAATAAAAATAGAAGAATTGACAAAATAAAAATAAAGGAACATAAATTGCATTAATGAAAGTTGAGAGTAACATATGAACTCATAAACTAAATTAGCAAAATAAAGGAATCAATGAGAGAAGTAGATAAACTAAAATAATAGAACAATTAAAGTAAAAGAAACCTAAATTGAAGCAAGGTAGAATTTTGAAATTGAGGAGAAATAAACTTAAAAACCCTAAAACCTAGAGAGAGGAGAGAGCCTCCCTCTCTAGAAAACTACATCTCCAAACCTAAAATTATGTGAATGAAAAGTTGTATCTATGATTACTCCACTCCGCAGCCTCTATTCTGTGTTTTCGGGCTTGGAACTGGGCCAAAAGGAGCCCGAAATTGCCCCCAGCGCTTTCTGCAGATTGCAGCACGTGACGCTTTGTCACGCGTACGCGTCATCCACGTGTACATGTCGATTGGCAAAAATCCTTGTCACGTGTACGCGTCAGTCACGCGTACGCGTCGCTTGTCTTCTGCGCTAGTCACTCGTACGCATCGCCCACCGGTACGCGTTGCTGCCAACTTCTCAAAACTTCATTTTCTTGCGTTTCTTTCACTTTTGCATGCTTCCTTTCCATCCTCTAAGCCTTTCCTGCCCTATAAAGCCTGAAAATACTTAACACACAGAATTAGGAAACATGTTTTCAACTATATCACAAAATTAGGAAGGAAAATATAAAACACACAATTTATATGCATAAGTGTGAGAATAATGGAGGAACAGGTGCAAGCCTTGCTAGAGGTCGGGTTCATAAGGAAGGCCAAGTACCCACTGTGGCTGGCCAACATTGTACTGGTCAAAAAGCCAAATGGAAAGTGGCAGATGTGTGTAGACTACACCGATCTCAATAAAGCCTGCCTCAAAGACACCTACCCCCTCCTGAACATCGACACCCTGGTCGACGCCTCGTCGGGATACCAGTACCTCTCCTTCATGGATGCCTAATTAGGGTACAACGAGATCCCAATGCATCAACCAGACCAAGAGAAGACCTCATTCCTAACCCCGAGAGCGAACTACTACTACATAGTAATGCCATTCGGGCTCAAGAACGTGGGGGCCACATATCAGAGGTTGATGAACAAAGTATTCGCCGACCACATCGGGAAGTTGATGAAAGTCTACGTAGACGACATGATAATAAAAACCCAAAAAGAAGAAAAATTGCAGCTGACGTTAGGATTTTCGCCAGTAAAGAATTTTATAAAAATAGTTGCGTTGTAGATATAGTTTCTAAACCAACAGAAATCCCTTCGTACAAACGTTTTGGTTGTCACAAGTAACAAACCCCTAAATAAATTGATAACCGAAGTATTTAAAACTCGGGTCGTCTTCTCAAGGAAATGTAGGGAAGTATGTTCTTATTATTGGTTATGAAGATTGTAAATTGGGGTTTTTAAGATGAGGAATAAGTAATTTAAATTGCAATTGAAATAAGTGAAAGACTCTAAAGTAAATAAATGACTGTAAAATAAACTTTTTGGCAAGGTATGAGAAATTAGAAGTCCTATCCTAGTTATCCTTATCAATGATGATGAAGATTGAATCTTAATTCCACTCAGTTAGTCTTTACTTAAAGTAAAGAAAAGTCAAGTGACTAATTAGTTTGATCTTCAAATCCTAGTTAAACCCTAAGGAAAGATTGGGATTATTGAAGTTCAATTCAATTATCAAAGATAACAATTATCAATCATGTTTAAGTTTGATAACTCCTGAATTACTGATTTCTTAACCAAGACCAAAATGGGAAAAAGTAAATCTACCAGAATAAAAATGCCTTCAGATTGGAAGCAACAGTAATATAAATAAAAGAAACAATTGTGAGCTGAAAAACCTCAAATAAAATTAATTCAAAAGAGTAATATGTAACATAGAAGAATTCATAAATTAAATTGAAAAGATAAATAAAAGGAACATTGAACCTGTGATCGCAAAAGATGAAATAATCATAAAGTGAAAAGAATCCTAATTCTAAATCCTAAGAGAGAGGAGAGAACTTCTCTCTCTAAAACTACATCTAATCCTAAGATTATGAATTATGAGCTTATGATCATGAATGAATGGATTCTCCCACTTTATAGCCTCTAATATGTGTTTTTTGGGCCCCAAACTGGGTCAGAAATAGCCCAGAATTCGCTGGTTACGAATTCAAACACACTGATTTTTCGTCACTGCAACGCGGCCGCGTGGAGCATGCGTTCGCATCACCTAGCGTCAGGGCAACTATGGCATATTATATATCAAATAGAATCCCCGAAAGTTAGCTTTCCAACGCAACTGGAACCGCATCATTTGGACCTCTATAGCTAAAGTTATAGCCGTTTGAGTGCAAAGAGGTCAGGCTGGACAACTTAGCAATTTCTCCAACTTTTTGTATTCCTTCCACTTTTGCATGCTTCCTTTCCATCCTCTGAGCCATTCCTGTCCTGTAATCTCTGAAATCACTTAACACACATATCAAGGCATCTAATGGTAATAAGAAAGGATTAAACATAGGGAACTTAAGGCCAAAGAAGCATGTTTTCAATCAAAGTACATAATTAGGAAGGCAAATGTAAAACCATACAAATAGTATGAATAAGTGGGTAAAGAGTTGATAAAAACCACTCAATTGAGCACAAGATAAACTATAAAATAGTGGTGTGTCAGCTGCCCGACCTCGCCAAAGTATTCGGCACCATAAGAAAGCACGGGATGAGACTAAACCCGATAAAATGTACCTTTGCAGTAGAAGCTGGCAAATTCCTAGGGTTTATGCTTACCCAGAGAGGCATTGAGGCAAACCCAAAAAAATGCCAAGCCATACTCAACATGAAAAGCCCGACCTGCGTGAAAGAGGTGCAATAGCTAAATGGAAGACTAGTGGCACTATCCAGATTCCTAGCTGGGTCGGCACGAAGATCCCTTCTTTTCTATGTAATACTAAGGAAAGTAAAGAAGTTCGAATGGACCCCAGAATGCGAACAAGCCTTCCAAGACTTCAAAACATTCCTGGGGCAACCACCCATCCTAACCCGACCTCGACAGGGAGAAGAGCTGATACTATACCTCGTCGTTGGAAGTCGGGCGATAGCATCAGCACTAGTCCGAGAAGACGACAACGGACAGCAACCCATCTACTTCATTAGTAAGGCTTTACAAGAGACTGAACTAAACTACCAAAAGATCAAAAAGTTCGCTTACACCCTCATACTTACCTCCCGGCAACTTCGACCATGTTTTCAAGCCCACACCATCAGAATACGGACCAACCAACTCATGAAAGGCATCCTACAGAAAACTGACTTGGCTGGAAGAATCCTACAATAGGCAATCGAGGTGTCCAAATTTGACCTCAAGTACGAAGCTCGCATGGCCATCAAGTCCCAGTACCTGGCTGACTTCGTCGCAGAGTATACTGACACCCCAGGAACCCCCATTGAATGGAACCTCTACGTTGACGGCTGATCAAATAAAGCCAGGAGTGGAGCAGGCATTATCCTGGAAAGCAACCAAGGGACTCAACTCAAATTCTCCTTAAGATTCGAGTTCCTCGCCTCAAATAATTAAACCGAGTATAAAGCCTTATTGGTTGGTTTGAAGCTGGCTAGGGAGGTCGGAGCCCAAAAGCTTACCATTTTCAGCGATTCACAAGTGATTATCTCACAAATAGAAGGAAGCTACTAGGCAAAAGATCCCACCATGAAAAAATATCTCGATAAAAGCAAAGAATAGCTCAGGAACTTCATGGAATATGAGATCCGACATATCCCTCGAGAGCAAAACGCCCGAGCCGATGCACTTTCAAAAACTAGCCAGCACCAAATCAGGGGGCAATAATAGAAGTCTCATCCAAGAAACCCTACAATACCCATCAACCTCAGGGGAAGAGAAGATCCTAAACATTTCAGACCAGAACTAAGGTGGATGACCTCCATCGTCAACTACCTCAAGTCCGAAACACTCCCCACAGATAAGAAGGATGCAAAAAGGCTTATACGACGTCCTGTATAGGAGAAGAATCTCAACACCCCTCCTAAAATGTGTCCCGACTTCGGCCACAATGGAAGTCCTGGAAGAAGTCCACAGCGGCATGTGCGGCAATCACCTCGGGGCATGAGTTCTATCTAAAAAGGTACTCCGAGCCGGCTTCTACTGGCCGACCAAAACGTGCCCTCCATGCCAGAAGCACGCCAATTTTCACGCTGCCCCATCCGAAGAACTAATCTACATCACCTCACCTTAGCCATTCACAAAGTGGGGGCTTGACCTCCTGATGAGTCCAATTCGCACCCCCATTCAAAAATTGGTGAATTAGTCCTTTTGGCCAACGCACCAAAATTATCGTCAAGTAATAACCCACAGTGAAGTGGGATCGTATCCACAGAGATTGGCAAATTCGAGCAGTTTTAATTAATTGATGAATTAGTCAAGCAGAACAAGTAGATTGTGATTTGCAGAATTATAAATGACAGAAATGTAAATGGCTAGAATATAAAGAAAAACAATAAAGTGCAGAAATGAAAATGGAAGAATGTAAAGTGCAGAATCATAAATGACTTGAATGTAAATGGGAGTGGAGGATTACTGAATGTAAAATTAAGCTATAAAGAAAGGGATAGATAAGAATGGGGAAATTCATTGAGATCAGGAGATGTTGTCTCTTTGGATCAATTCTAGCTTATATTCTCTTCAATCATACAACTTATTGACCTCTTGGAAATCATGATTGATTGAGCCCCAATCCCTTGGTGACTCAATCTCTCAGATCTTGATCAATAGCCAATTCCTTGGTCTAATTGCTTATGAAGAGAGATATGCTTGGTCCCTGATTATACCATACACCATCATAGGTCCAAGTAGAGGGAGGATTATATGTCACATATCCAAACACCAAAACCCCGATTCTACTCAAGTGTGAGAAGGGATTTCAAGCATGGTTTCATGTTTCCTTTCCCAAGGTTCCCATGAAACCCATTTTGCATTCAATCTCTTTACCAAGATAATTGAACACTAAGCATTAAGAACGAAATTCCTTCTAGCAAATCAAAGAGAAGATGAAGAGAAGAAGAATTTCGCTATCATCAATCCATCAAGTATAACAGAGCTCTGGTGCACGAAATTGTGATCTCCAGGCTCAAACAAATCCTGGTAATGGCTCCAAAGCTTGGTGCTCTGATCTTAATTCATAATTGTCACAACTTCGATACAACTAACCAGCAAGTGCACTGGGTCGTCCAAGTAATACCTTACGTGAGTAAGGGTTGAATCCCACGGAGATTGTTGGTATGAAGCAAGCTATGGTCACCTTGTAAATCTCAGTTAGGCAGATATAAATTGATAATGGAGTTTTTGAATAATAATTAATAAAATAGGGATAGAGGCACTTATGTAATTCATTGGTGAGAATTTCAGATAAGCGAATGGAGATGCTTTTCGTTCCTCTGAACCTCTGCTTTCCTGCTATCTTCATCCAGTCAGTCTTACTCCTTTCCATGGCTGGCTTTATGCAAGGGCATCACCGTTGTCAGTGGCTACATCCCCTCCTCTCAGTGAAAGATATGCTCACATGCTCGGTCACAGCACGGCCAATCATCTGTCGGTTCTCGATCATGCTGGAATAGAATTCACCCTCCTTTTGCGTCTGTCACTAACGCCCAGCACTCGCGAGTTTGAAGCTCGTCACAGTCATTCAATCATTGAATCCTACTCAGAATACCACAGACAAGGTTTAGACCTTCCGGATTCTCTTGAATGCCGCCATCATTCTAGCTTACGCCACGAAGATTCTGGTTAGGAGATCTAAGAGATATTCATTCTAGCTTTATTCATGTAGAACGGAAGTGTTTGTCAGGCACGCGTTCATAAGGGAGAAGGATGATGAGCGTCACACATAATCATCACCTTCATCACGTTCTTGGGTGCGAATGGATATCTTAGAAGAGAAATAAGAAGAATTGAATAGAAAACAGTAGTACTTTGCATTAATCTTTGAGGAACAGCAGAGCTCCACACCTTAATCTATGGAGTGTAGAAACTCTACCGTTGAAAATACATAAGTGAAAGGTCCAGGCATGGCCGAGATGGCCAGCCCCCTAAAACGTGATCAAAGGATCATAAGGTAATCCAAAGATGCCAAATACAATAGTAAGAGGTCCTATTTATAATAAACTAGCTACTAGGGTTTACATGAGTAAGTATTTGATGTATAAATCCACTTCCAGGGCCCACTTGGTGTGTGTTTGGGCTGAGCTTAAGTGTTGCACATGCAGAGGCCATTTGTGGAGTTGAACGCTAGTTTTTGTGCCAGTTTGGGCGTTCAACTCTGGTTTTGGATCCTTTTCTGGCGCTGGACGCCAGATTTGGGTAGAAGGCTGGCGTTGAACGCCAGTTTACGTCGTCTATTCTTGGCCAAAGTATGGACTATTATATATTGCTGGAAAGCCCTGGATGTCTACTTTCCAACGCAATTGGAAGCGCGCCATTTCGAGTTCTGTAGCTCTAGAAAATCTACTTTGAGTGCAGGGAGGTCAGAATCCAACAACATCAGCAGTCCTTTTTCAACCTCTGAATCTGATTTCTGCTCAAGTCCCTCAATTTCAGCCAGAAAATACCTGAAATCACAGAAAAACACACAAACTCATAGTAAAGTCCAGAAATGTGAATTTAACACAAAATCTATTAAAAACATCCCTAAAAGTAACTAGATCCTACTAAAAACATACTAAAAACAATGTCAAAAAGCGTATAAATTATCCGCTCATCACAACACCAAACTTAAATTGTTGCTTGTCCCCAAGCAACTGAAAATCAAAATAGGATAAAAAGAATAGAATATACTATAAATTCCAAACTATCAATGAAACAGAGCTTCAATCATATGAGCGGGACTCATAGCTTTTTGCCTCTTGAATAGTTTTGGCATCTCACTTTATCCATTGAGGTTCAGAATGATTGGCATCTATAAGAACTTCAGATTTCGAATAGTGTTATTGACTCTCTTAGTTCAGTATGATGATTCTTGAACACAGCTTCTTTATGAGTCTTGGCCGTGGCCCTAAGCATTTTGTTTTCCAGTATTACCACCGGATACATAAATGCCACAGACGCATAATTGGGTGAACCTTTTCAGATTGTGACTCAGTTTTGCTAAAGTCCCCAATTAGAGGTGTCCAAGGTTCTTAAGCACACTCTTTTTTTTTTTTTTTTGCTTTGGACCTTGACTTTAACCGCTCAGTCTCAAGTTTTCACTTGACACCTACACGCCACAAGCACATGGTTAGGGACAGCTTGGTTTAGCCGCTTAGACCAGGATTTTATTCCTTTAGGCCCTCCTATCCACTGATGCTCAAAGCCTTGGGATCCTTTTTAATTGCCCTTGCCTTTTGGTTTTAAGGGTTATTGGCTTTTTGCTCTTGTCTCTTGGTTTTAAGAGCTTTGGCTTTTTCTGCTTGCTTTTTCTTTTTCTTTCTATTTTTTTTTTCGCCTAATTTTTTTTTTTTTTGCAAGCTTTGTTCTTTGCTGCTTTTTCTTGCTTCAAGAATCATTTTTATGATTTTTCAGATTATCAAATAACATGTCTCCTAGTCATCATTCTTTCAAGAGCCAACATATTTAACATTCTTAAACAACAACTTCAAAAGACATATGCACTGTTCAAGCATACATTCAGAAAACAAGAAGCATTGTCACCACATCAATATAATTAAACTAAGTTCAAGGATAAATTCGAAACTCATGTACTTCTTGTTCTTTTGAATTAAAACATTTTTCATTTAAGAGAGGTGATGGATTCATAGGACATTTATAACTTTAAGACAAAGTTACTAACTACTAATGATCATGTAATGAAGACACAAACATAGATAAGCACATAACATAGAAAACGAAAAGCAGAAGAATTAAGAACAAGGAATGAATCCACCTTAGTGATGGTGGCATTTCCTTCTTGAGGAATCAATGATGTCCTTGAGCTCTTCTATGTCTCTTCCTTGCCTTTGTTGCTCCTCCTTCAGTGCTTTTAGATCTTCTCTGATTTCATGAAGGATGATGGAGTGCTCTTGATGTTCCACCCTTAGTTGCTTCCAATAATTGTGTGGAAGAAAATGTATCCCTTGAGGTATCTCAGGGATCTCTTGATTTGCAGTCAAATGTTCTACCACTGAGCTATAGACCCTTGATGGAAGCTTTTGTCTTCCCTTTCCTCTTTCTAGAGGTTTCTCTGGCCTTAGGTGCCATCAATGGTTATGGAAAAAACAAAAAAGCTATGCTTTTACCACAC
This sequence comes from Arachis ipaensis, assembly GCF_059453495.1. NCBI lineage: Eukaryota > Viridiplantae > Streptophyta > Magnoliopsida > Fabales > Fabaceae > Arachis > Arachis ipaensis. The sequence continues at coordinate 64,612,037 of NC_142440.1, read as the reverse complement.
CAAACTTAGAATGTTGCTCGCCCTCGAGCAAAAGAAGAAAGAATAGAAGAATAAGAAGAAGATATGGAGGAGATGGATGGGAGTGTGTATTCGGCCATATGGGTGGGATTGGGTGGGAGAGAGATGTTGAATTTTTGAAGGTAGTGGGTGTATGGATGTGAGTGGTAAATGGAAAAAAAAGTAGGGATGATCATGAATGGAAAGAGAGATGATGAGGTAGGTGGGGATCCTGTGGGGTCCACAGATCCTGAGGTGTCAAGGCATTTACATCCCTGCACCAATTTAGGCATGTAAAATGCCCTTGCACACAACTCTGGGTGTTCAGTGCCAGGTTGGTGCCCATTTTGGGCGTTCAACGCCCCTTTGCTGTCATTTCTGGCGTTGAACGCCAGAACCATGCTTGTTCTGGGCGTTCAGCGCCAGGATGCTCCCATTTTGGGCGTTCAGCGCCAGAACTATGCTCTGTTCTGGCGTTTGAACGCTAGACAGATGCTCCTCCAGGGTGTGATTTTTCTTCTGCTGTTTTTGATTCCGTTTTCAATTTTTATATTTATTTTGTGACTCCTCATGATCATGAACCTATAAAGACACATAACTAAGAAAAATATAGTTAGATAAATAAACATTGGGTTGCCTCCCAACAAGCGCTTCTTTAATGTCAATAGCTTGACAGTGGGCTCCCATGGAGCCTCACAGATGTGCAGAGCTTTGTTGAGACTCTCCAACACCAAACTTAGAGTTTGGATATGGGAGTTCAACACCAAACTTAGAGTTTGGTTGTGGCCTCCCAACACCAATCTTGGAGTTTGACTGTGGGGGCTCTGGTTGACTCTGCTTGGAGAGAAGCTTTTTCTGCTTCCTCTCCATGGTTGCAGAGGGAGATCCTTGAGTTTTAAACACAAGGAAGTTCTCATTCCATTGAAGGAATATTTCACCTCTGTCAACATCAATCACAGCTCTTGCTGTGGCCAGGAAAGGTCTTCCTAGGATGATGGATTCATCCTCTTCCTTTCCAGTATCCAGGACTATGAAATCAGCAGGGATGTAAAGGCCTTCAACCTTTACTAACACGTCCTCTACTTGTCCATATGCCTGTTTTCTTGAGCTGTCTGCCATCTCTAATGAGATTTTAGCAGCTTGCACCCCATAGATTCCCAGTTTCTCTATTACAGAGAGGGGCATAAGGTTTATTCCTGAACCAAGGTCACACAGAGCCTTAAAGATCATGGTGCCTATGGTACAGGGTATTATGAACTTTCCAGGATCCTGTCTCTTCTGAGGCAATGTCAGTTGATCCAGATCACTTAGTTCATTGATGAACAAGGGAGGTTTAACTTCCCAAGCATCAATGCCAAATAATTTGGCATTCAGCTTCATGATTGCACCAAGAAACTTGGCAGTTTGCTCTTCAGTAACATCCTCATTCTCTTCAGAAGAGGACTATTCATCAGAGCTCATGAAGGGCATAAGGAGGTTCAATGGAATCTCTATGGTCTCTAGATGGGCCTCAGAGTCCTTTGGTTCCTCAGAGGGAAGCTCCTTATTGATCACTGGACGTCCCAGGAGGTCTTCCTCCTTGGGATTCACGTCCTCTCCTCTCCTCACAGGTTCGGCCATGGTGCTTATGTCAATGGCCTTGCACTCTCCTTTTGGATTCTCTTCTGTATTGCTTGGGAGAGTACTAGGAGGGATTTCAGTGATCCTTTTACTCAGCTTATCCCATGAGTTCAGGCTATCCTTAGGTTGAGAATCCAACCAGAGTCTAGTTCTGTCTCTTACAGAAAAAGGGAAAAGCATGAGCCTGTAGACTTTAGGATCTACTCCATTAGTCTTTACAGTATCACATATCTGCAAGAATTCAGTTAAGAACTGAAAAGGGTCTTCAGATGGAAGTCCATGAAACTTGCAGTTCTGCTGCATCAGAGAAACTAATTGAGGTTTCAGCTCAAAGTTGTTTGCTCCAATGGCAGGAATGGAGATGCTTCTTCCATGTAAATTGGAATTAGGTGCAGTGAAGTCACCAAGCATTCTCCTTGCATTATTATTATTTTCGGCTGCCATCTCCTCTTTTTGTTCGAAAATTTCTGAAAGGTTATCTCTGGATTGTTGTAATTTAGCTTCTCTTAGTTTCCTTTTCAGAGTCCTCTCAGGTTCTGGATCTGCTTCAACAAGAATGTTCTTGTCCTTGCTCCTGCTCATATGACAAAGAAGAGGGCACAGAAAAATAATAATAATAGGGATCCTCTTTACCACAGTATAGAGGTCCTTGTGTTAGTAGAAGAAAAGAAGAAGAAAATCTGAACTCAGAGAGAGAGAGGGTTTGGATTTTTTTTTTTGTGAGTTGAAGGAAAGATGTTAGTATATCAATAAACAAATAGAAGAAGATGAGAGGGGGAAGTGAATTTTCGAAAAAAATTTTTGAAAAAGAGTTAGTGATTTTCGAAAATGGTTTTTGAAAAATGTTAGTATTTTTCAAAAATTTTTAAAATCAAAAATAAAAATAAAAATAATTAGTTAATTAAAAAGAAATTTTTGAAAAAAATGGAAGATATTTTCGAAAATTAGAGAGAGAGAGTTAGTTAGGTAGTTTTGAAAAAGATAAGAAACAAACAAAAAGTTAGTTAGTTAGTTAAAACAAATTTTGAAAAGATAAGAAGTTAGAAAGTTAGAAAAGATATTTTGAAAATCAAATTTTTTTGAAAAAGATAAGATAAGAAGATATTTTTGAAAAGATATGATTGAAATTAGTTTTGAAAAAAGATTTGATTTTTAAAATCACAATTAATGACTTGATTCACAAGAAATCACAAGATATGATTCTAGAACTCAAAGTTTGAATCTTTCTTAACAAGCAAGTAACAAACTTCAAATTTTTGAATCAAAACATTAATTGTTTATGTTATTTTCGAAAATTTGATGTAAAAATAAGAAAAAGATTTTTGAAAAAGATTTTTGAAATTTTCGAAAATAACTAAGAAAAATGAAAAAGATTTGATTTTTGAAAAAGATTTTGAAAAAGATAAGATTTTCAAATTGAAAATTTGAATTGACTCATGAAAACAACTTGATTTTAAAAATTTTTGAAAAAGTCAATCCAAATTTTCGAATTTGATGAGAGAAAAAAAGGGAAAGATTTTTTTTTTATTTTTGAATTTTTATGATGAGAGAGAAAAACAAGAAAAATGATGCAATGCATGGCAATTTTAGATCAAAACTATGAATGTGTGCAAGAATGCTATGAATGTCAAGATGAACACCAAGAACACCGTGAATATCATGATGAACATCAAGAACATATTTTTTAAAAAAAAATTTTTAATGCAAAGAAAACATGCAAGACACTAAACTTAGAAATCTTTCATGTTTAGACTCTAATAAATAAAAAATGTACATGTAAAACAAGAAAAGACACAAAACAAGGAAAACATCAAGATCAAACAAGAAGACTGACAAGAAACAACTTGAAGATCATGAAGAACACTATGAATGCATGAAATTTTCGAAAAATGCAAGATGCACATGCAATTGACACCAAACTTATAACATGACTCAAGACTCAAACAAGAAACACAAAATATTTTTTATTTTTATGATTTTCTAATTTTTTTGGATTTTTATTTTATATTTTTCGAAAATTAATGTAAAAAAAATTAAAAATAAGGATTCCAAAATTCTTAATATGAATTCCAGGAATCTTGCCATGTTAGTCTTAAAGCTCCAATCAAAGGGTCAAGCATGGCTTAATAGCCAGCCAAGCTTTAATCAAAATATGAGTGTAATTCAGACATGACAAGCCTAACATGCCCTATCCAAAAGAATTGGACATGACTCCACTGAGGTAATTAGTTGAAAGCCAATCCCAAAGCAGTTTGGGTATGGCTTTACAGCCAGATAGGCTTCAACATGCTTCATGAGACACTAGAATTCATTCTTAAAAATTTTGAAGCCATAGAATAATTTATTTTGGAAAACAAATATTTTTTTTTTCGAAAACAGATGAGAAATTTTTGAAAGATTTTTGAAAAAAATTTTTTTTTTTGAAAATAAAATAAAAAGAAAATTACCTAATCTGAGCAACAAGATGAACCGTCAGTTGTCCAAACTCAAACAATCCCCGGCAACGGCGCCAAAAACTTGGTGCACGAAATTGTGATCTCCAGGCTCGAACAAATCCTGGTAATGGCTCCAAAGCTTGGTGCTCTGATCTTAATTCATAATTGTCACAACTTCGATACAACTAACCAGCAAGTGCACTGGGTCGTCCAAGTAATACCTTACGTGAGTAAGGGTCGAATCCCACGGAGATTGTTGGTATGAAGCAAGCTATGGTCACCTTGTAAATCTCAGTTAGGCAGATATAAATTGATAATGGAGTTTTTGAATAATAATTAATAAAATAGGGATAGAGGCACTTATGTAATTCATTGGTGAGAATTTCAGATAAGCGAATGGAGATGCTTTTCGTTCCTCTGAACCTCTGCTTTCCTGCTATCTTCATCCAGTCAGTCTTACTCCTTTCCATGGCTGGCTTTATGCAAGGGCATCACCGTTGTCAGTGGCTACATCCCCTCCTCTCAGTGAAAGATATGCTCACATGCTCTGTCACAGCACGGCCAATCATCTGTCGGTTCTCGATCATGCTGGAATAGGATTCACCCTCCTTTTGCGTCTGTCACTAACGCCCAGCACTCGCGAGTTTGAAGCTCGTCACAGTCATTCAATCATTGAATCCTACTCAGAATACCACAGACAAGGTTTAGACCTTCCGGATTCTCTTGAATGCCGCCATCATTCTAGCTTACGCCACGAAGATTCTGGTTAGGAGATCTAAGAGATATTCATTCTAGCTTTATTCATGTAGAACGGAAGTGTTTGTCAGGCACGCGTTCATAAGGGAGAAGGATGATGAGCGTCACACATAATCATCACCTTCATCACGTTCTTGGGTGCGAATGGATATCTTAGAAGAGAAATAAGAAGAATTGAATAGAAAACAGTAGTACTTTGCATTAATCTTTGAGGAACAGCAGAGCTCCACACCTTAATCTATGGAGTGTAGAAACTCTACCGTTGAAAATACATAAGTGAAAGGTCCAGGCATGGCCGAGATGGCCAGCCCCCTAAAACGTGATCAAAGGATCATAAGGTAATCCAAAGATGCCAAATACAATAGTAAGAGGTCCTATTTATAATAAACTAGCTACTAGGGTTTACATGAGTAAGTATTTGATGTATAAATCCACTTCCGGGGCCCACTTGGTGTGTGTTTGGGCTGAGCTTAAGTGTTGCACATGCAGAGGCCATTTGTGGAGTTGAACGCCAGTTTTTGTGCCAGTTTGGGCGTTCAACTCTGGTTTTGGATCCTTTTCTGGCGCTGGACGCCAGATTTGGGTAGAAGGCTGGCGTTGAACGCCGGTTTACGTCGTTTATTCTTGGCCAAAGTATGGACTATTATATATTTCTGGAAAGCCCTGGATGTCTACTTTCCAACGCAATTGGAAGCGCGCCATTTCGAGTTCTGTAGCTCCAGAAAATCCACTTTGAGTGCAGGGAGGTCAGAATCCAACAGCATCAGCAGTCCTTTTTCAACCTCTGAATCTAATTTCTGCTCAAGTCCCTCAATTTCAGCCAGAAAATACCTGAAATCACAGAAAAATACACAAACTCATAGTAAAGTCCATAAATGTGAATTTAACACAAAATCTATTAAAAACATCCCTAAAAGTAACTAGATCCTACTAAAAACATACTAAAAACAATGTCAAAAAGCGTATAAATTATCCGCTCATCAAGCTCCCTCTCTCAATGAGAGAAAATTTAGCTACTCATAGCTCAAAGAAAGTACTCAAAAGTAAAGAAGATGATGAAGTGTAAAAGTGAATCTAAAACTAATATCTCTAACTGCTTAACCCCCTCTTCAGTACTCCTTGGGGGTATTTATACTACTCCTAGCTAAAATAAAAGAATTACAAAAGTGAAAAAGGAAAATTACATTTTGGAGGGAAAAAACACTCAATAAGCGTGACTTCCCAGCTGGCGTGTGGCTGACGCTTCACTGGCGTGTCACGTGCCCTTCAATTCTAGCTTGGCGTGCCACGCCCAGTCCTTCAAGTGGCACGCTCGTCTTCACTAACAACCTTGGTGTGCCACGCCTTCGAGCTCAAGTGGCACGCCATAGTGGAATTCTTGTGTTGGCGTGCCACGCCTTCGAACTCAAGTGGCACGCCCTTGCCTTCTTTCACTTCTATTTGCCTCTGGAAACTTGAACTAGCGTGGCACGCCAAGGGTCTGGCGTGCCATGCCCTTGTTGTACGCTTGGTCAAGCTCTCTGGAAAGTTGAACTAGCGTGACACGCCCAAGGTCTGGCGTGCCACACCCTTTGTAGGCAAGTGACTCCTCTGTTTGGCGTGCCTGATGACAAGTCATCTTAGCCTAGTTTCACTAGTCTTTTTCTTTTGTTTTCATTTGATTTTATGCACTTTCTTGAGCCATAAGTAAGCCAATTGGGTAGAATTTCATGTTTCCTTTGATTCAATCAACCATGGATAAATTAATGCAATTTCATGAGATTTTATGCTATAATTGTCATATATTATGAAAGAATAACAATCTCATGATTTTGAGCATAGCTTTGATGTGCTTGGTTGATTAATGATAGGTGAAAAGAGCTTTGAAGAAGGTTGAAGAAAGAAGAAATGGCAAGGACCAAGAGAGAACAAAAAGCTTGAGCAAAAGCTTGCCTCAAACTTTAGCTCAAACTTTTGGAAGAGTTGAATTCACCCTGGAAGGAGCAAAAGCTTGCGCCAACGTTTGACCTCAAGCTTTTAGGCAAACGTTGGCGCCACAACAAACTCACCCTGGAGAAGAGCAAAAGCTTGCGCCAACGTTTGACCTCAAGCTTTTAGGCAAACGTTGGCGCCACAACAAACTCACCCTGGAGAAGAGCAAAAGCTTGCGCCAATGTTTGACCTCAAGCTTTTAGGCAAACGTTGGTGCCACAACAAAACACCCAGTAGAGCAAAAGCTTGTGCCAACGTTTGACCTCAAGCCTTTAGGCAAACGTTGGCGCCACAATAGCCTGAAGGGGTATACTTCCAACAAGAATAACTTGAGTTGTAGATGTCCAATTGAGGTGATTTTAATTGGGTTAGAAAGCTGACATTCAGAGCTTTCCAACCATATATAATAGTCTATAGTTGGCATAAAATTGGCAACGTTGACAAGAGGACAAAGTAGCACCCCAAGAGGCATACAAGAGGGATCCACGTTTGGCTCAAAGTTTGACCCCAAACTTTGGCTCAAACGTGGATGACAGCAAAAGTAAGCAAGCTGATATGAAAAGCTTGAGTCAAAGTTTGAGGTGTCAAACTTTGACTCAAGCTTTAATGGTTCATGGCCCGGTTCACAAATGGGTTTCTCTCCAACTCCAAGAGCAATCAACAGAGGCTTTTGTCAACCCAATTCCATCAAGATCAAAGGCCCAATTCAAGGCTTGAAGATCATTTGAAGAGAGTGTATAAATAGCTTAAATTTTAAGTTTTTAGAGAGCTTTTCCGTTTTAGTTTTTACTAAGTGATTTTGGGAGAGCTTTTGGTTAGGAGTTAATTTGGGATTTTGAGTGTTGGGGAAGGAGAATTGAATTCTCTTCCTCTTAGTTTTCGTATTTTCAATTTTATTTACTCTTTGTTTGAATCTTGGGTGTTGGAGAATTGAAGGAATTCTGTTTTAATCTCACCCTGAGATCTCTCTGTTTTGATTTACGGCATTATTGAGAATTTGCGATTTCACTTCTTTTCTTCTACTGCTTGATCTTTACTTTTCTTGCAATTGAATTCTAAATTTGGATCTAGGAAGGCATTGAGATCTAGACTTGGTTCTCTAGTCTCTTGGGTCCTGAGATCTGAAATTTCCTTTTGATTTCTCTGTTGAACGCTTCTTCAAGCAATTTACATTTTCTGTTTGAGATTTACTGCAATTAGATTCATCTTTTACTTCCCTGCTTGTTGCAATTCACTTTTCCTTGTTTAATTTCTGCAATCCCAATTCCCAACTCCTTTTATAATTCAAGCAATTTACATTTCTTGCACTTTAAGATTCTTCAATTTACATTTCTTGCGTTCTAAGTTTCTGCCATTTAATTTCTTGTTCTTTAAGATTCAGCACTTTTATTTTCTGTTCTCTTTACTTTACTGCAATCATCCCTCTCCTTTTACTTTTCATGCAATTTAATTTCTGTTAATCACAAATCACTCAACCAAATCTTGATTCGCTTGACTAAATCAACCACTAAACAAAAATTGCTCAATCCTTCAATCCCTGTGGGATCGACCTCACTCCCGTGAGTTTTATTACTTGATGCGACCCGGTACACTTGCCGGTTAGATTTGTGTGTTTGGAATTCGTTTTCCAAAAATACACATCAAGTTTTTGGCACCGTTGCCGGGGATTGAAATAGATTGACAATGATTAAGTGAAGTGGAGATCTAGATCAAGCACTTTTTCTTTTCTGTTTCTTTATTTTCGTTGCTAACCCGCTAACTGTTTGAATTTTTGCTTAAGCTAACTAATATTTCACTTCAGCCATGGATTGAAGTGTTATTGCTTTTCTGGTATTGTGTGATCCTTATGCTTTGGTTGTATGTCAGGTACAAGGAGAGTTACACCCACTTTTTGTGAACAAGACGAAAGAACCCTCAGAAGATTAGGAAGAGCTGAAAGAGGGAAAAACATTGTTGGAGAAGAGGAATCAGAAGAAGAGTTCCAGGATATGGAGGAACATCTAACAAATCCACCAAATGGAGCTGAAGGAGCAGCCAATAACAACAATAATCCACCACAGAGGAGAGTTTTGGCTTCCTACACGTGTGCAAATCCTAGACATTGTGGGAGTAGCATTCTGACCCCAAATGTTAATGCAAACAACTTTGAACTAAAGCCACAACTCATCACCTTGGTTCAAAACAATTGTTCCTATGGAGGAGGGCCACTTGAAGACCCTAACCAACACTTGTCCACCTTCTTGAGGATTTGTGACACTGTCAAAACCAATGGTGTGCACCCTGACAGTTACAAGTTACTGCTATTTCCATTTTCTCTTAGAGACAAAGCCACTCAATGGTTGGAATCTTTCCCAAGAGACAGCATCAACAATTGGGATGATCTAGTAACCAAGTTCCTTGCCAAGTTCTACCCACCTCAAAGAGTTATTAGATTGAAGACTGAAGTGCAAACATTTACTCAAATGGATGTTGAGCCCTTGTATGAGGCATGGGAACGATACAAATCTCTAATCAGGAAGTGTCCACCAGGAATGTTTAGTGAGTGGGATAGATTGCAGAATTTCTATGAAGGCTTGACACTGAAATCTCAAGAGGCTTTGGATTATTCAGCAGGAGGCTCTTTACAACTAATGAAAACTGCAGAGGAAGCCCAAAATCTCATTGATATGGTGACCAACAACCAGTATTTCTTTGCTCACCAAAGGCAACGCCAACCATCACAGAGGAAAGGAGTGTGGAGTTAGAAGGAGTGGATTCAATCCTAGCTCAAAACAAGATGATGCAGCAGCAAATTCAACAATAATTTGAGCAAATGGCCAAAAGAATTGATGGCCTACAAGTAGCATCAGTGAGTGCCACAAGCCAACCAACAACCCCTTGAGGGCAGAATGAGGAGAACCAAGAAGAACAACAACAAGAGCAAGTGCAATATATGCACAACCAAGGATCAAATGAGGTGTATGGTGACACCTACAATCCATCCTGGAAGAATCACCCAAACCTCAGATGGGGGGATAATCACAACCAGAACCAACAACCATGGCAGAGGAACTCAAATCAAAATACTTCAAGAAACAACCAAAACCACAACCAGCAGTAAACTAACCAAAACTCTTACAGAAAACCCCAAAACAACTACCCCAACTCCAACCATTATCAATCCAATAACCAACCCACCAACCAGAATGCCTACCATCCACCATCCACACCTCACAACCAACCACAAATATCACCAGAATCCCAAAGAATCACTAACCTGGAAACCTTGATAGACAAAATGTGGAAACACCAAGAAATGACAACCAAGAACCAAGAAGCCTCCATAAAGAATATGGAGAGGCAAATTGGTCAGCTATCTAAACATCTTGCAACAGAGAGACCATCAAGTTCCCTGCCAAGTGACACAGTTCCAAATCCTAAAGAAGAGTGCAAGGCGATACAGTTAAGAAGTGGGAGAATATTAATGAGCAACAATAACACCACAAAGAAGCAAGTGGAGAGCAGCAAAAGACCCATAGAGGAGGAAAAGCCCACACAGGCAGAGGAAGCCAATGATCAAGATGTGATGCCAAACAAGAGCACTGAGAAACAAAAAAGAAAAGAAGACCAACCAACCACTTCACAAAAGGGAGAAGAAGAAGCAATTCAAGGACAGCAGCAAGTGAGAAAGAGCACTACACCTCCACTGCCATACCCTCAGAGGTTCAGCAAAGAGACTAAGGACCAACACTTTCATAAGTTCTTTAAGACTTTCAAGAAGCTGGAAATCAATATTCCCTTAGCTGAAGCACTTGAACAAATGCCCCTGTATGCAAAGTTCTTAAAAGAACTTATCAACAAGAAGAGGAATTGGCAAAAGAATGAAACTGTGCTTCTCACTGAAGAATGCAGTACACTCATCAGAAAAGGACTTCCCCCCAAAGTGGAAGACCCTGGAGGTTTCTTCCTACCTTGCACCATTGGAAATCTACTTATCAACAAGGGGATGTGTGACCTAGGAGCAAGCATAAATTTAATTCCATCATCCTTAGTGAAAAAGCTTGGCATAGAAGAGGTGAAACCAATACAGATGTCTTTAGAATTGGTGGACCAGTCAGTAGTATACCCCAAAGGAGTGATTGAAAACCTTTTAGTTAAGGTTGACAAGTTCATTTTTCCTGCGGACTTTGTAATATTGAACACTGAAGAAGAAGAAAACAATTCAATCATCTTGGGAAGGCCATTTTTAGCCACTGCAAGAGCCATCATAGATGTAGAGAATGGAGAATTAACCCTCAGGATGCATGATGAGAGTATCACTCTGAGTGTACTGCCAGAAGCACAGTTCAATCATAAAAAGAAGGATGGTACAGAAAATAAAGAAAATCTACAATGGAAGGAGGGAATCAACAAGACAGACAACAACTGCCCTCCAAAGCAAGAGATAAATGATACAACAAATCAAAAAAGGAAAGAGTCTATGCAAAATAATGAAAAAGTTCAAGAGGACATTGTAGTGTTAGCCACTAAGAAGAGAAATTTCCAAGGTAAACCTATGGCCAAAGAAGAAAGGTCAACAAAAGGAAGGAAGAAACACAAGAACAAAACAAAAAGGGGATGGAAGAATAGAAAGATTCCAACAGAAGGGCTTTCCAAAGGTGATAAAGTGCAATTGATCTATCAACAACTGGGAGCAAGCCAACAGACTGATGATTACTACACTGTCAGCAATATACTCTCATTAGAACATGCTGAAATTGAACACTAAGGAACAAAGAGGAGGATCACAGTCAGGGGGGACAAGTTGAGGCACTACAATCATCAACCACCATAAAAGGAAGCCCCAGTGTCAAGCTAGTGACGTTAAAAGAGCGCTTGTTGGGAGGCAACCCAACCTGAGGTAGTTTCTTTTCATAGCCTTTGCAATAAAAATGTTGAATAATTGGTATGCATTGCAAGGAGCTAAGTTTGGTGTTGCACACCAAAACAATCTAAGGGAGAATGAAGAATTCTAAGTTTGGTGTTCCACCAAAACCTCATTTAAAAGCACATTCTCACCTCCTGCACAATACTAGCTTCAAGCAATCAAACAGATTATTCAACTACTTAACTGCTTTCAAGTTTTAACTCCATAACCTTTAGCAAGGACACAAGATTTTACATATAGTTAACATGTTGCATCAGAGGAAGTGGCAAGGAATTAAGTTTGGTGTTCCCACACCAAATTAAATCCAAAAGCCACACTCAATTCATACATACTAACCAGTCACCTAAGGGCTTAAGAAGCAAGCAACTTTTGAGAATTATACAGGGAACTAACTGCCAATTGAAGACATCATGCACCACAACTAAAAAGGGGTACAACAGAAGGAAGAACAAAAGAACTGCAAACCAATAGGTTGTATCTATACTTAACTCTTGCGGTTGAAAAATGCTTCGAATGATGACTTGCTAAAGTGTTCATCTAGTATAGGCAGAATCACTCTTGGCAATAAGAAAGCTAGTCTAAGTGTGTGCTTGTGTGTTTATTTTCACCTAACTAAATGCATGCTTTGTCCCCTGCATCCTTAATTCAATAAAAGAAATGTTTGGAATGTGAAATGAGATAGTTCTTTGTTAGCTGGAAGTACAATAATAGTGAGTGGTGGTATGAATGCATGATTGTATGATAGCTCACCTTTAGTGAATAAAAGAACTAGACTGTCTCCTTTTAAATAGATGGTAGCTCACTGTCTATGAATCTCAATAAAATAAAAGTCCTAGGTTAAAAAGAAAAAGAAAAAGAGAAAAGAAAAAGCCAAAAATGGCAACAGAACAAAAGAAAAATAAAAAGAAACAAAGCTAGACACCAATAGCTTGAACCTTAGAATATATGCCTGTGGTGTCTTTGTACTAGGATCTGCTTGGATTATTAAGTTCTTTGGAGTGCATCAACACTTGGTGACTTGGGTTAACTAACCCGGGATCATCAACTGAAAGTCCACTATCAAGAGCAACCTAACTACAAGGCATTTAGTAACCCAAAGAGGTGCTGGGCATCAATGTTCTAAGAAGGAATGTGAGCCAAGTGTCTATAGTGAATAATGTGTCAAGCATAAAGAAAGAAAAGAGCTTGTTACATATGACACTGAACTAAAGCTTATAAAAAAAAATAATAGTTAAGGACAAAAGAATAATGAGAGGTCATAGCAGTGTGTTGCTTGATACTTGAAGGAGACTTTCTAGGCCTAAATGTCAATAAGAAGTGAGTATTTACATATCTACATAGAATCCCATGAGCTACCAATAACACTCTGCTAGCATGAACATCTTCTTCCATTTCATTCCTTCTTCTCAATAATTCTTTTCTTGCTTGGGGACAAGCAAGCTTTAAGTTTGGTGTTGTGATGACAAGTCATCTTAGCCTAGTTTCACTAGTCTTTTTCTTTTGTTTTCAATTGATTTTATGCACTTTCTTAAGCCATAAGTAAGCCAATTGGGTAGAATTTCATGTTTCCTTTGATTCAATCAACCATGGATAAATTAATGCAATTTCATGAGATTTTATGCTATAATTGTCATATATTATGAAAGAATAAAAATCTCATGATTTTGAGCATAGCTTTGATGTGCTTGGTTGATTAATGATAGGTGAAAAGAGCTTTAAAGAAGGTTGAAGAAAGAAGAAATGGCAAGGAGCAAGAGAGAACAAAAAGCTTGAGCAAAATCTTGCCTCAAACTTTAGCTCAAACTTTTGGAAGAGTTGAATTCACCCTGGATGGAGCAAAAGCTTGCGCCAACATTTGACCTCAAGCTTTTAGGCAAACGTTGGCGCCACAACAAACTCACCCTGGAGAAGAGCAAAAGCTTGCACCAATGTTTGACCTCAAGCTTTTAGGCAAACGTTGGCGCCACAACAAACTCACCCTGGAGAAGAGCAAAAGCTTGCGCCAACGTTTGACCTCAAGCTTTTAGGCAAACGTTGGCGCCACAACAGCCTGAAGGGGTATACTTCCAACAAGAATAACTTGAGTTGTAGATGTCCAATTGAGGTGATTCCAATTTGGTTAGAAAGCTGACATTCAGAGCTTTCCAACCATAAATAATAGTCTATAGTTGGCATAAAATTGGCAACGTTGACAAGAGGACAAAGTAGCACCCCAAGAGGCATACAAGAGGGATCCACGTTTGGCTCAAAGTTTGACCCCAAACTTTGGATCAAACGTGGATGACAGCAAAAGGAGGCAAGCTGATATGAAAAGCTTGAGTCAAAGTTTGACCTCAAACTTTGACTCAAGCTTTAATGGTTCATGGCCCGGTTCACAAATGGGTTTCTCTCCAACTCCAAGAGCAATCAACAGAGGGTTTTGTCAACCCAATTCCATCAAGAGCAAAGGCCCAATTCAAGGCTTGAAGATCATTTGAAGAGAGTGTATAAATAGCTTAGATTTTAAGTTTTTAGAGAGCTTTTCCGTTTTAGTTTTTACTAAGTGATTTTGGGAGAGCTTTTGGTTAGGAGTTAATTTGGGATTTTGAGTGTTGGGGAAGGAGAATTGAATTTTCTTCCTCTTAGTTTTCGTATTTTCAATTTCATTTACTCTTTGTTTGAATCTTGGGTGTTGGAGAATTGAAGGAATTCTGTTTCAATCTCACCCTGAGATCTCTCTGTTTTGATTTACGGCATCATTGAGAATTTGCGATTTCACTTCTTTTCTTCTACTACTTGATCTTTACTTTTCTTGCAATTGAATTCTAAATTTGGATCTAGGAAGGCATTGATATCTAGACTTGGTTCTCTAGTCTCTTAGGTCCTGAGATCTGAAATTTCCTTTTGATTTCTCTGTTGAACGCTTCTTCAAGCAATTTACATTTTCTGTTTGAGATTTACTGCAATTAGATTCATCTTTTACTTCCCTGCTTGTTGCAATTCACTTTTCCTTGTTTAATTTCTGCAATCCCAATTCCCAACTCCTTTTATAATTCAAGCAATTTACATTTCTTGCACTTTAAGATTCTGCAATTTACATTTCTTGCATTCTAAGTTTCTGCCATTTAATTTCTTCTTCTTTAAGATTCAGCACTTTTATTTTCTATTCTCTTTACTTTACTGCAATCATCCCTCTCCCTTTACTTTTCATACAATTTAATTTCTGTTAATCACAAATCACTCAACCAAATCTTGATTCGCTTGACTAAATCAACCACTAAACAAAAATTGCTCAATCCTTCAATCCCTGTGGGATCGACCTCACTCCCGTGAGTTTTATTACTTGATGCGACCCGGTACACTTGCTAGTTAGATTTGTGTGTTTGGAATTCGTTTTCCAAAAATACACATCAGTGCCACACCATGAACTCACGTGGCATGCCCCAATGGTTTCTTTATTTTCTGAATGACACTGGCGTGCCACGCCTGAGGTTCAAGTGGCACGCCCAAGTGAGGACTAGTGGTTGGCGTGCCACGCCTTCGACATTAAGCGGCACGCCCCATGTATTTGGCCTTCTTCATCCCTTCTGGAAACTTGTACCAGCGTGCCACGCCCATGTTCTTGCCTTGGTTCCAGAAGCTGGCGTGCCACGTCCAGCATTCAAGTGGCACGCCATAGTGAGATTCTTGGGTTGGCATGCCACGCCTTCGAAATCAAGTGGCATGCCCAGCCCTTGCTTTGGTCTCTTTGTGCATTGGCGTGCCATGCCTGGTCGCTCAAGTTGCACGCCTAAGTGAGATTGAGAGTCTGGCGTGCCAAGTCTTCGATCTCAAGTGGCACACCCAGTCTTCATTTGCCTTCAGCCCCTTCTCTGGAATTTTGTACCAGCGTGCCACGCCATGTTGCTCAAGTGGCACGCCCATATAATTGTGGACTCTTCAAGCTTGGCGTGCCACGCCTGGTTCCTCAAGTGGCACGCCCAAGTGACTTTTTGGAGCTGCCGTGCCACGCCTTCAATACTAAGTGGCACGCCATAGTGAAGGTTCTTCCTGGAGTGATGAGTTAGTGAGTTAGGCGTGCCACGCCCAACCTGGCGTGCCACGCCCTTCTTGTGTCCTCCATTGTTGCTCTCTGGAACTTTGTACTAGCGTGCCACGCCCATATGTATGCTTGAATTTCTTCTCTGGGATTTAGTACTGGCGTGCCATGCCTAGCTCCTGGCGTGCAATGCCAGTGCATTTTTCTGGCGTTTGCTCCAAAGTGGCACACCAGTTTCACACGCCCAGCTTCTTTGTTGCTTTCTTCCCATTTTTGATGTCTTTTTCACCTGAAATTCAGCACAACTCATCTTAAAGTAGTGTACCATAATATTCATCAAATAATGCATGAATTGTACTGATCAAATGAGATTTATGCTCTTTTATGGTCCTCTTTATGCAAGAAAGAAGGGTAGATGATGCAAGTCATCACAACATCAAACTTAAGCTTTGCTTGTCCCAAGCAAAACGTTGTGAGTAAGCCTTTTATAACTTGAGACCTTGGCCTTGAATGAATGCAACATAACTAAGAGTAGGACTAAGTGTTTAACACATATATGAATGTTTTAATGTTATGAAAAACTCTTAGATCCTTGAGGGTTCTTTCAAGTATAGGCTTTAGGGGTCCTTTCTATTGATTGTCACCTTGAAGTAGTAACAGTTATTTTCCTTTCTCTTGGTTTTGCTTTCTTGACCACGACTCTAAGTGTTTTGTCTCAAGACAACTCTTTAATTAAGCTTTCAATTAGCACTCCCAAACCAGTTGGTTTTAGGGTGCTGGGCGTTGAAGTACCCCTAAGAATTTACTTGCCCAGGTCTCTTCTTGACACATCTTCATCACAAGCATCTACTAGGGTCTTTAACTCTTTTTGAGCTTTTTAATATTTCTTTCCCATCTTAGTAGTTGATGCTCAGAGCCTTGGGTCTTTATTGCTTACTACTCCTTGGTTCTATGGATATTCAAGGAACACCCCTTAACCTTTTCTTGTTATGCCTTCTAAGACTAGTTGCTTTCCATGACTCATTTTCTTTTTAGTTCATTCAAGGTTCTACACTTAGTTTCTTATTTCTTAGTTTGTTGGATAATCTATCTTGGCCTTGGTTTCTCTTACTTCCTGTTTTTGCATAACTCATAGTAACTCTTATGGAGACAAGCTCTACTTTTATTTGTGTTGAAATGAAGACTTGAAATACATGGTATTTTCTTTCTTGTAAACTAGAGGACTCATAAAGACTTCAAACATGAAATAAAACTAAGCAGAAAACATAAACTATCCTAGCATGATTATTTATTCAAAAAGTAAATCAAACAAAAGCTTAAAACAGGATTCAGAAATTAGAGAGTGTCAACCATGGGACTCAACAACCTTGAGCAGCTTCATTTTCAGTTCATTGGCCCCTTTCCTTTGTCCTTCTTCTTAGAAGGGGAGGAGCCACCTTCATCTTGCTTGGAGGACCCTTCTTGTGCCTTGGCGTCCTTGGGCTTCCAAAATCCTAGACTCCTCATATAATTCCTTTCATCTTCCTTATGTTTGGCTAGGATTTTCTCTTGTCTTGCACTCAGCTCCTCCATTCATTGCATGAAGGTTGGGTATCCTGGGTTTAGAGCAGCCACGGCATTACACAAGTGATTCAGCTTCGCTTGTGTATTGATGTCATACTGCCTCCTGGATATAGTTTTGGCATCATAGAGATTTTTGAATTTAGCCAGGTTCCTCTGTTGCCATTTGCCTTGCTCTACTATTTTGTCCAGTGCACTTCACACCTCTCCCCAGTCAAATTGTTCTTATTGTTCCTTTCTCATATGCTCCCAACTCCCTTGGATTTGTTGGATGTTCTGGTTCACTTGGTTCCATTGTTGTTGCTGAGTCTCCTTGAATTGATTGACCCTCAGGTGGTGTAGGTCTCCCTTCATTTGCTGTACATCTCCTTGCAGTTGTTCCCAGTTGAATCCCTTTGGAAATTGTTGGTATTAATAGTGTGGTGGTGGTGGTTGAAGTGCTAGAAAATGAGGTTGCTCTTCTGCCTCTTCCTCTTGTTGTTGTTGTTGTGGCTTATGAGCATGAGCTCTTTGTTTCCTCTGAAGTGGGTGAACAGCCACCACCTTGGCCATCTTCTTGGCAGTTATGAATTTGTCTTGCTTCACTAGCACTTCATCAATAATCTTTTCAACTCCAGCTTCATAACATAGCCTCTGTATAATGCTGGGGAATGCCAACCTTGTGTTGTCACTGGTGCTTTTCAGCACTTTATTGATGTTGTTGGCAATCATCTCTCCCACATTGATATTCTCACCTTTCATAATGCTGTATATGAGCACAGCTCTCTCCTTGGTAACCTCCGAAGTGTTGGATGTGGGGATTAGGGACCTCTTCACAAATTCTAGCCACCCTCTAGCTTGGGGGCTCAAATCCCTTCTTCTCAATTGGTTGGGTACACCATCCTTATCCTTGATCCATTGCACATGAAGCACGCAGATCTCGTTCAGGATCTCATCAAACCCAGGGTCTTGCTGCTTCATTCTTTCTTCATAGCTTTGGGTGGAGCTTGTCCTCTTCACCATTAGCATCCTTTCTATGCTAGAGGGACTATAGTCAATGGACTTCCCCCTCACATAGCTAATGTTGCCATATGGTAGTCCTAGTTGAGGCACAGCGTTGGCATAAAACTTCCTCACCAAGCTCTCTACTACTTTCCTTGGTGGGTTGCATAGGATTGCCCAGCCCCTATTGTTGATCTCAATCTTGATCTTCGGATGCTCGTTCCTCCCTAGTTGGAACCCAACCTCTGGGATGATCTCTCTCTCACTCACCCAACCGTAGAATTAATTTTGGTTGAATGCGGAGAGAAACTTGTAATCATTAAAAGATGAGCTTGAAGATCCAGAAGTTGGTTCCTTGGTTTTTTTTTTTCTTTGAGGCTGAGCTTTTTGGTGGTGCCATTAGGTTGAGAGAGTGGGTTTGAGTTGTAAAAAGGATCGGGGAAGAAGGGAAGGTTGCAAGGGAGAGCAAGCAAAACAAGGTTTTGCTCCAACACCAAACTTAGGACTTGATTGTCCCAATCAAGAAAGAGGAAAAGAAGTAGGGAGAGTAAAGGAAAAGAAGTAGTGACAGACGAAAAGAAAAGAAAGAAGAAGGGTGTAAGGATTCTCTTTCGTGTGTGCTTGGGGTTCTGAAATGGGAGAAGAGTTGGGAGGTTGAGACTTTTATAAAGGGGTGAAGGGTGTGATTTGAATGGTGGGAAATAAAAAGGATTCAATATTTTCCCACTTGGGGAGTGGCGCCTAGCGTGGGAAGAGGCGCCAATCTTACCCCACTGTGCCTTCTGTATGTGTTGAGTTCCAAAGTGGAAGTACACTTTGACTTCCTTGCTTTATGAGTTACTCACCACGTGGGCCCCATCTTCTCTCCTGAAAATGAAATTGAAACCTATTAGTAATGACAAAAGAATCCTCCACATTCCTTCTTATCATGGGTAATTCGGATTGCAACTGATGGGTGTCCCTTGGGACACCAAACTTAATTCTTTAGCATCTTAATAAATTGGTTTTATCATTGTGTATTTAATATGTTCATAAGGATGAATGAACTTCAATATTTTCATTTTCTTTTGTTTCCAACCTCTTCTGAACACATTAAACCACATTCATGCTCTTGCCCAAAACATTAAGTGCTTTCAATTTGAGTAAACTCGAGCTTGCTAGGTGATCCATGTATGGTGGTGGCCACACCAAACTTAATCTCTGGGCTTACTCTTCAAAATCAAGTTATCACAATGGTTGTAAGCCTAGATTAAGTGGGTGATTGGCCACACCAAACTTAGCCTTTGGCTAGTTTTCAGCCCATTTACTCATCATTAGTAATGCATTCATCAAGTTGCAATTCCAGAATAAAAGAAACAAAGGGGATGTACGGATATTCTAACTACCAAAGCTAGTATTAAACTTACTACTTGCAATCTAATTCTAAATGGCAATGTAACATAAATGTGAGGCTGAACTTAAACTATCTAAAATAATGTATCAAACTACTTTTAGAAAAGAAATAAATCAAAAAGGATAAAGTGTTGGGGTGCCCCCAACTAGCGCTTCTTTATTGTCATTAGCTTAACAATCCTCCATCTTAGTTGAGCTTGTAGCTCACTGTCTGCTCCTCTAAGGAGCCTCCCAAGTAGTGTTTGAGTCTATGGCCATTGACAGTAAAAGTTCTCTGAGTCTTGTCCTCCATGAGCTCCACATGACCATAGCGAAACACTTTGAGTATGGTGAAGGGTCCTGACCATCAAGACTTGAGTTTTCCAGGGAAGAACTTGAGTCTTGAATTGTAGAGTAGCACCTTTTGTCCTTCAGTGAACTCCCTCCTTGCTATCTTTTGATCATGCCACCTTTTTGTGTTCTCTTTGTAGATTTTTGCATTCTCATATGCTTGATTTCTAAATTCCTCCAGCTCATTGAGTTGCATTAATCTTCTTTCTCCAGCAGCTTGCTCATCATAGTTTAGCATTTTTAGAGCACAAAACGCTCCATGCTCAAGTTCAACTGGTAAGTGACAAGCCTTGCCATATACCAGTTGGTATGGAGACATCCCAATGGGTGTCTTGTAGGCTATCCTGTAGGCCCATAGTGCATCATCCAGCTTCTTAGACCAGTATTTTCTTGAGCTTCCAATAGTTTTTTCAAGGATTCGTTTTAGCTCTCTGTTGGAAATTTTAGCTTGCCCGTTGGTCTGTGGATGGTATGGAGTTGCCACTTTGTACTTGACTCCATATCTGAGAAGGAGTGTCTCAAGTTGTTTGTTGCAAAAGTGTGTCCCTCCATCACTAATGAGAGCTCTGGGAACTCCAAATCTGCTGAAGATGTTCCTTCTCAAGAAGCTCATCACAATTTTGTTGTCATTTGTTGCAGTGGCTATGGCTTCTACCCACCTTGAGACATAATCAACAACCACCAATATGTAGCTATTTGAGTATGAGGTTGGGAATGGTCTCATGAAGTCAATCCCTCATACATCAAATAGTTCCAGCTCTAGTATGAATTGCTGTGGCATCTCATTTCTCTTGGTTAGATTACCAGCTCTTTGGCACTCATCACATCTTGACACCAATTCCTTAGCATCCTTAAATATTGTTGGCCAGTAAAATCCGGATTGAAGCACTTTTGATGCTGTTCTTTCTCCACTGAAGTGGCCTCCATATGCGGATCCATGGCACTGCCACAACACTTCCTGCCCTTCTTCATAGGATATACACCTTCTCAAGATTCCATCAGCACACTTCTTGAACAAATAGGGGTCATCCCAGATGTAGTGTTTGGCATCCTTGATTAGCTTTCTCCTCATGTGTTTGTTGAAGTTGGTTGGTAGCTCCTTAATAGCCTTGAAGTTAGCTATGTCTGCAAACCAAGGGGCTACTCGAATCATCATCAATTGCTCATCAGGGAAACTTTCATTTACTGCTACTTGATGTATTTCTTCTTCTTGTGGGATCCTTGAGAGATGGTCAGCTACTCTGTTTTCTGCTCCACTCCTATCTTTAATTTTAATGTCAAATTCTTGGAGCAGCAGAATCCACCTTATTAATCTGGGCTTAGATTCTTGTTTGGTAAGCAAGTATTTAAGTGCTGCATGATCAGTGAACACAATTACTTTCGAGCCAATAAGATATGATCTAAACTTATCAAAAGCAAAGACTATGGCTAAAAGTTCTTTCTCCGTGGTGGTATAGCTCCTTTGATTCTCATCAAGGACCTTGCTAGCATAGTAAATAACATGTACTAGCTTGTCTTTCCTCTGTCCTAGGACAACGCCAACAGCAAAATCAGATGCATCACACATTAGTTCAAAAGGAAGATCCTAGCTTGGTGGTGCTATAATAGGTGCAGAGGAGAGTCTCTTCTTAAGCTCATCAAAGGCTACCATGCATTCTTTATAAAAAAACAAAAGGACTATTTGAGACAAGTAGGTTGCTAAGGGGTTTTGCAATCTTTGAAAAATCTTTGATAAACCTCCAATAGAACCCACCGTGTCCCAAAAAACTTCTAATTGCCTTGACATTGCAAGGTGGAGGTAATTTCACAATTACTTCCACTTTTGCCTTGGCCACTTCTATGCCATCTTTTAAAATCTTGTGACCAACAACCACCCTTCAGTTACCAGAAAGTGGCACTTCTCCCAGTTCAAAACCAGGTTGGTTTCTTGGCACCTTTTTAGCATAAGGGCAAGATGGCATAGGCAATCAGAATATGAGTTTCTAAACACAGAAAAGTTGTCCATGAATACTTCTATGAACTTCTCAATCATGTCTAAAAAAATGGAGAGCATGCACCTTTGGAATGTTGCAGGTGCATTGCACAATCCAAAGGGCATTCTCCTATAAGCAGAGATACCATATGGACAAGTAAATGAAGTTTCTTCTGATCCTTGGGATCTACAACAATTTGATTGTAGCCCGAATACCCATCCAGGAAGCAATAATACTCATGTCCTGCCAATCTTTCAAGCATCTGGTCCATGAAAGGTAGGGGAAAGTGATCTTTCCAGGTGGCTTCATTGAGTTTCCGGTAGCCAATGCACATACGCCATCCGGTCACTATTCTTGTGGGTATCAATTCATTCTTCTCATTTGCCACAACAGTGATCCCTCCCTTCTTAGAGACTACTTGCACCAGACTTACCCAAGGGCTGTCTGAGATGGGGTAGATCACCCCTGCTTGCAACAATTTCAACACTTCTTTCTGAACCACTTCATTCATGGTTGGATTCAGCCTTCTTTGTTGTTGCCTTGAAGTTTTAGCATCTTCTTCAAGTAGGATCTTATGCATGCATGATAAACCACTATTTTATGGTTTATCTTGTGCTCAATTGAGTGGATTTTATCAATCTTTCATACACTTATTCATATGATTTGCATGAGTTTACGTTTTCCTTCCTGATTTTGTGCTATGATTGAAAATATACTTCTTTGGTCTTAATTTTGATATATTTAATCTTTTCTTATTACTATTCGATTCCTTGATATGTGTGTTAAGTGTTTTTAGAGATTACAGGACAGGAATGGCTTAGAGGAAGGAAAGGAAGCATGCAAAAGTGGAAGGAATACAAGAAGTTGAAGAAATTGCTAAGCTGTCCAGCCTGACCTTTTTGCATTCAAACAGTCATAACTTGAGCTACAGAGGTCCAAACGACGCGGTTCTAGTTGCGTTGGAAAGCTAACGTCCAGGGCTTCGATTTGATATATAATATGCCATAGTTTCCCTGACGCTAGGCGACACGAACGCGTGCTCCACGCGGACGCATCGCAGTGGCGAAAATCAGCGTGGCAGATTTCTTCTCCAGCGATTTTTGGGCTGTTTTCGACCCAGTTTGCGGCTCAGAAAACACAGATTAGGGCTATAAAGTGGGAGAATCCATTTATTCATAATCACGAGCTCATAATTCACAATTTTAGGTTTTTAGATGTAGTTTTTAGAGAGAGAGGCTCTCTCCTCTCTCTTAGGATTTAGGATTAGGATTTCTCTTAATTTTAGGATTACTTCTCTTCAAGTGCAGGTTTAATATTCCTTTAATTTATTTTCCATTTTTATTTATTACTTTAATTATTATTTATCTTTTCAACTTGACTTATGCTACATTCATGTTATGATTTTCTTATTTAATACACATTATTGAGGTATTTCAGATTTAAGACTGCTTTGCTTTATTTATATTGATGCTCTTAATTTAATTTAGATATTTTCTTCCTTTTGGCTTTGGTTAAGTAATTAGTAACGCTTGAGTTGTCAAATAAAGCAGTAGTTGAAATTGGGAGTTGCTGATTAATTTGTACTCCAATAACTCTAGTCTTTCCATAGGAGTTGACTTGACCTGAGGATCAAACTAATTAGTCCACTTGACTTCCCTTTGCTTAGCAAGGGTTAACTAAGTAGGATTAAAATCCAATTCTCATCACATCTGATAAGGACAACTAGGACAGGACTTCCAAATTCTTATACCTTGCCAAGAGATTTTATTATTATTAATTTATTTTTCTTGTCATTTAAATTTTCTGTTCCTTATTTTAAAAACCCAAAATTCTACCTTTTTCATAGCTTATAATAAGTCATACTTCTCTGTAATTTCTTGAGAAGACGACCCGAGGTTTAAATACTCGGTTATCAATTTTATTGGGTTTGCTTAAGTGACAACCAAAATGTTTGTAAGAAAGGATGATTGCTTGGTTTAGAAACTATACTTGCAACGGGAATTTATTCTAAATTCTAGACCACGCAAAAGTTCTCTCTTCAAAATGGCGCCATTGCCGGCGAATTGCAAGCGTGTGCCTTATTATTGGTTATTGTAAATATTTGCTTTTTACTTGTTTATTTGTTTTTATTTTTGGATTTATTTTTTCTTTTTCATAAATTAAGAGGTTATTGGTTTTTATTTAGTTATTAAAAATTTTTCAAAAATTTGTTTTTCGTGTTCATCTTGACCTTCAAGTTGTTCTTAGTTATTTTCTTCGTTTTGATCTAAAAATTTTAAGTTTGGTGTCATTTTATTATTTTTCTCTTTCCTCATTAAATTCAAAAATATCTTTTCTCTTTATTTTAATTGGATTTTCGAATTTTCCTTTTAAAAAAAAATTCAGATTTTTATTTTAAAATTTTTATCTTATCTTGTCTTAGTTTTAAATTTCAAAATTCAAATCTTTTTCAAAAATTATATATTTTTCAAAATCTTATCTTATCTTATTTCAAAATCAAATTTCAAATTTCAATATTTAAATTCCAAAATTCAAATTTCAAAATTCAAATTTAAAATTTTAAAAATCAAACCTTTTCAAAATTTAAATCTTTTTCAAAACTTTATCTTATATTGTTGACTTTTACAAAATTCAAATTTCAAAATTTAAAAATTCAAATTTCAAATTTCAAAAATCAAAATTCAAAATTTAAAATTCAAATTTCAAAATTTCAAATTTCAAGTTTCAAATTTCAAATTTCAAAATTTAAAATTCAAAATTCAAAATTTAATTTTCAAATTCAAAATTTAAATTTCAATAACCTTTTAATTTAAATTTGTTTTTATTTTCGTTTTTAATTTTTATTTGCTATTATGAGTTTTCACCCCATTGCTTTGAATTTGGTCCCGATGCTGTTGCAAGGAATGGAAATTATAACAGGAACATGCATCAAGGTCGAAACAATCACAGATGGAAGGAGCCACGAGGATCTGATCAACCCTTTCGGCAACAACACCTTCCAAGATACCATGGACAATGACCATCCTACAATGCATGCCAAGACAATAGATATGGTGGACCCCCTTGTAATTACCAACAAGCCCCATCATATGCCTGTAAACCACCTCCTCAACATAGCTTTGAACCACTACACTCACAAGCCAACTACCACCATTCACCTCCATATGACCCTAACCCTTATCCACCCCAATTCCAACCTAATTACTCCCAAGAACCACCACCTCCCTATGCACCATGTCCATATCCATCACCCCAAGAATCAAGAGAGCAACTCAAGAAAACATTTGAAAAATTTCATGCCACACTTCACCAATTGAATCGAGCGATAAATCGACTCCCTTCCCAACGTTTGGACACTCAAGGAACCCCATGGCTTCATGTGGGCAATCTAATGAAGAACGCAGCATGAAGGAGATACTAGAACTCTAGTGGACAGTACAGAGCATGACTTTGTACTGGAACAAGTGGAGGAAGTTGTAATTATCAAAGAAAAAGAATTGGTTGAAGACTTAGGGGATGCAGAACCTCCATGGGAAAATCCAGTCAAAGAGCCTCCTTCAAAGACGTTTGAAACAGATGTTGAGGAGGGTGTACAACCTCCAAGGCATATCATGGTTGAAGACTTTGAAGAGGATGATTAAGAGATGGATTCGATCATTGATGAATTCTTATCTACAATCGAATCCTCTCCCATTGGACTAGACATGGAGATCAAAGAAGAAGAAGCACAACCTCCCATGCCCTTGGTAAGCAATGAAGAAGAGATTGAATTGGAAGAAAGCTACCAAGAGGAAGAGGTTGATATTGAAGAAACTTTCAAAGAGGTGGAAGTTTTCAAGGAAGAGCTCAAGGGAATGGAGCTGGAAATCACCTTGCCAAAGTTGTTGGAGACCTCTCCCCCAAAGCCATCACCATCCATTCCTTCATTCATGTGGGTAAATCTCTCATCTCTAACCTTAATTAGCTCACTTGAATATGCTTTGCTTGAAACAGATGGTCAGCTTAGAGCTCTTTGTGGCTATAAGAGCAAGCAGAAGATGGTCAGTGGTAGGAATTGTCATGCAAGGTTCAATATGATTGCATGCTCCAAATTGAAGTACAAAGGATGGTACAATTATCAATTGAATGGGTCTATGAAGCTGTTTGGATGTCTTAGTGAGAATTTCAATTGCGTGCCACCTGGATGGAATCATGATGATCAACAAGAAGACGGGTGCAAAAGCAAGGTTTGGGACCCCGGAATTCAGTATAGAAATCAACACTCTTGGGGCCCTGTCACTTGCTTTAACTTACTTGAAGGCTTTCTGTCCCTAGTTTGGGATCCCGGAGGTTACTGGAAGCACAAACACTGGTGGGAATTTCTGGATGAATACAAGCATAAGCCACCATAACAGGGAGCTCACCAAATGTCCAACTTAAGGACTTTAACAAAAAGTGCTAGGTGGGAGACAACCCACCATGGTATGATCATTCCTTTTCTTCAAATTTTGATTTTATTTCATTTTGTTTGTTTTTGAGTTTTATTTTATTCTATTTTCATTGAACCTGAAATTACTCATAATATCCATGTCATTTTGCATTCTTCATACTGCATCAAAAAAAAAAAAACGCACGTGACGCGGCAGCATCGCTGACGCGTGTGCGTCACAAGTGCATTAGGAAGAAAAGAAAAGTGAACAGAGAGTCACGCAAGAGCGTGGCTGGAGGCGTGCCTTTGGCACAAATTGATCCACACGACCGCGTCGCTGACGCGTCCGCATCACCCACGCGAACGCGTGGCCCTGCAAAATCAACGTAAAGAGGTGTATGACAGAGAGTTATGATGGAGCTGGGCTGGAATGATGCTAGAAGCACCAGCCATACCATGAGAACGTGTGCCCCATGCGTCCGCGTTATTTAAAAAAATAAAAAGAAAGGCCATTCACGCGATCGTGTCACTCACGCGACCACATCACCCACGCGACCGCGTCACCCAAAAATTTGGCAAAAAGAATTTCGAACAGAGAGTTGCGCGAACGCGAGGTGGCACTCGCGCTAATCGCACAAATCTGGCCACGCGATCGCGTGACCCACATGTCTGCATCACCTGACCTTATTGCGCACCACGCGACCGCGTCACTCACGCGTCCGCGTCACCTGCGCCGCACAGCTTATCCAAATCAGCGCCAAAAATCTTATCTTTTCTTCCCCAATCCTAATTTTTTCCTACCTCCTTTCTTACTTACTTCTTCTTTCCTTCTTTCCCTTCTCATTCTTCTTATCTTTCATTTTATTTTACTTAATTTATTTGCATATTTCATTCATTGCATCTTAATTTTGTGCATATTTTTATTTTCTTTTCTAAATTAATTATTTTTCCTTTGGTGTTAAAATTTTCTTATTTAATTGTTGTATCTTCTCTTGAATTATTTTGGGTGCTTAGTGACTTGTGTTATTCTGGTTAGGGAATATTATTTAAATCAATGCCAATCTTTTATACCTGTATTATTTTTGTATTGACATGAATTTATATTACCTTTTCTTACCCACTCTCTTCCCCATTGTTGCAAATTTTTGCACTCTTGATTTGCCATGTATTATTCTCTCACTTGCATGTTGTAGCTACCATGTAATTGAGACCCTTATTATCTGGCATTAACACCCATATTTTATTTATTTTCTATCTTTATTTTGGGTTACTTTTCTTCTTCTCCCTCTTCTTTCAGGATGGCCACCACAAAGGGAGAGGAAAAGCTTCTTAATGGGAAGACAAACAAGTCCACCTGCACAATCTTTAGAGAGAAGTATCAGTTGAAGCAACCCGTCCACTTGTACATCTTAGCATGCACCGAGGACAGTGCAATCTTTAAGTGTGGGGAGGTCGATACCGATCTCCATGGGTTAGTTACTTTTCTATCTCAACACCAATGGTTTATTTTCCTTGTTAGTTGTTGTATTTGCATGTTTGATTGCATGATTATTTGATTTTGTGCATATTTTACCACTTGGTTGAAGTAATATTTTCTTTTTCAAGAAACCTTTTAGAGCATTTCACTAATTTGAATAAATTATAATGTTAAACTTGTTTGAAGAAATATTATACTGGAACATGGTTTAGAGCTTGAACACACAAAACCTGTGAGATTTTGAGCCTATTTGATTGGTTGCATTTTATCAACCAAAATTTTATTTTTTTGGTGTGTGTTGTTCTCTCTGAAATTATGATCTTTGTCTTGCTTAATTCTATATTTCTATTATTTGATGTATGCATACACTTACATGATTGAGGCCTTTGTTTCACTTAGCTTACATACCCATATGGCCTTACCCTTTTATTATTCTTTGCAAACCAATGTTGAGCCTATTATACCCCTTTGTTCTTTACTTTAAGCACATCATTAACTCTAAGTGGAAAACAATAATTTCCTTAATTTGAATCCTTGGTTAGCTTAGACTAGTGAGAGTGCTCATGAATTAAGTGTGGGGAAGTTGAATTTGGAAACATTTGGTTTGAGAATTGAGTATGTTAGAATTTTCTGAAAATGTGAAAGAAATGTTTAGGACATGATTCATGCATCCCATAATTTAGTCATATGCATTGAGAAAAATAAAAGAAAAGAAAAAAATATATAAAATAAAAAAAATAAAAAAAAGAGAGCAATTAAGCAAAAAGGGGACAAAATGCCCCAAAGTAAGTGAAAGCAATGCATATGTACTGTACTTGAAATTAGAATGCATGAATATGTAGAAAACATGGTTAATGGATAGTTAGATGTTGTATTATGATTACATGGATTGTCTAAGTTAGGTGAAAAGTTTAAGTTAATTAAGAATTCAGATTTTAGTCCACTTGGCCAAATACAATCCTACCTTGACCCTAACCCCATTACAATCCTTAAAAGACCTCTTGATATGTGTATTTATGCATTAAATTTTTGTTGATTGGTAGAAGAAAAGTAAGCCTTAAAAAGCAAGGATAGTAGAGAATTGAGAGAGTCGAACCTTAAACACATGAGTGATTAGAGTGTATACACTTCCAGTGAGGGTTCGATGCTCGATTCTTTGTTCCCGGCTTTCATGAGCTATTTTCTTCTGCAAGTTCACTTGTACTTTATTTTGTGATTTTAATTAGTGAAATCTAGTTCATATTTATTCTTGGAGAATTTATTTACGTTTAAACCAAGTAGGTAGAATCATTTTTTGCATGTAGTTGCATTCATATAGATAGGTTGAATTTCATACATTCTACCATTCCTCTTCACTCCCTTATAGCTTCTCTTGAGCTTAGCATGAGGACATGCTATTGTTTAAGTGTGGAGAGGTTGATAAACCACTATTTTATGGTTTATCTTGTGCTCAATTGAGTGAATTTTATCAATCTTTCATACACTTATTCATATGATTTGCATGAGTTTACGTTTTCCTTCTTGATTTTGTGCTATGATTGAAAACATGCTTCTTTGGTCTTAATTTTGATATGTTTAATCTTCTCTTATTACTGTTCGATGACTTGATATGTGTGTTAAGTGTTTTCAGAGATTACAGGGTAGGAATGACTTAGAGGATAGAAAGGAAGCATGCAAAAGTGGAAGGAATACAAGAAGTTGAAGAAATTGCTAAGATGTCCAGCCTGACCTCTTCGCATTCAAACAGTCATAACTTGAGCTACAGAGGTCCAAACGATGCGGTTCCAGTTGCGTTGGAAAGCTAACGTTCGGGACATCGATTTATATATAATATACCATAGTTGCCTTGATGCTAGGCAACGCGAACGCGTGCTCCACGCGGACGCGTCGCAGTGGCAAAAATCAGCGTGGCAGATTTCTTCTCCAGCGATTTCTGGGCTGTTTTTGACCCAGTTTGCGGCCCAGAAAACACAAATTAGAGGCTATAAAGTGGGTGAATCCATTCATTCATGATCACAAGCTCATAATTCACAATTTTAGGATTTTAGATGTAGTTTTTAGAGAGACAGGCTCTCTCCTCTCTCTTAGGATTTAGGATTAGGATTTCTCTTAATTTTAGGATTACTTCTCTTCAAGTGCAGGTTTAATATTCCTTTAATTTATTTTCCATTTTTATTTATTACTTTAATTATTATTTATCTTTTCAACTTGACTTATGCTACATTCATGTTATGATTTTCTTATTTAATACACATTATTGAGGTATTTCAGATTTAAGATTGCTTTGCTTTATTTATATTGATGCTTTTAATTTAATTTAGATATTTTCTTCCTTTTGGCTTTGGTTAAGTAATTGGTAATGCTTGAGTTGTCAAATAAAGCAGTGGTTGAAATTGGGAGTTGCTGATTAATTTGTACTCCTATAATTCTAGTCCTTCCATAGGAATTGACTTGGACCTGAGGATCAAACTAATTAGTCCACTTGACTTCCCTTTGCTTAGCAAGGGTTAACTAAGTGGGATTAAAACCCAATTCTCATCACATCTGATAAGGACAACTAGGACAGGACTTCCAAATTCTTATACCATGCCAAGAGATTTTATTATTATTAATTTATTTTTCTTGTCATTTAAATTACATGTTCCTTATTTTAAAAACCCAAAATTCTACCTTTTCCATAGCTAATAATAAGTCATACTTCCCTGCAATTCCTTGAGAAGACAACCCGAGGTTTAAATACTCGGTTATTAATTTTATTGGGTTTGCTTAAGTGACAACCAAAACGTTTGTAAGAAAGGATGATTGCTTGGTTTAGAAACTATACTTGCAACGGGAATTTATTCTGAATTCTAGACCACGCAAAAGTTCTCTCTTCAATGCACATTGAAGGACTGATCCCTTTTAAATCTGCAAGTGCCCAGCCTATGGCATCCTTATGTTGTCTCAGCACTTGGATAAGCTCCTCTTCTTGTTCCTTACTCAGACTTGAATTTATGATCACTGGGTGAGTGTTGTTGGCACCCAAATATGCATATTTCAAGCTGGGTGGTAAGGTTTTCAGCTCTAGTTTTGGTGACTCTCCAACTTTGTTGTCTGTGGTGGTTGGCATGATTGAATTTCTCATGGTTGCTTGTGGTAGTTCTCCATCTAATGCTTGTTCCAGCTCAATGGTTCCTTCACATTGTTCTTCTTCCAAGACCCCTTGAACTATCTGTTCCATGGTGTCTACCATCATGCATTCTCCTATGGATTCTTTGGGGTAACTCATTGCTTTAAAGACGTTGAAGACCATTTTCTCTTCATGCAATCTCAAGACTAGTTCCCCTTTTGCACATCAATGATGGCTCCAGCAGTAGTGAAGAGAGCGAAACTCTCGCACGATCTAGAATTTTCTAAAAATAAATTCCCGTTGTAAGTATAGCTTCTAGACCGACAAGAATTCCTTCTTTACAAAATTTTTGTTTGTCACTTAAGCAAACCCAATAAGATTGATAACCGAGTATTTAAGCCTCGGGTCGTCTTTTCAAGGAATTGCAGGGAGGTATGACTATTAATTAGCTATGAAAAAGGTAGAATTTTGGGTTTTTAATGTATAAGATAAAAAAGCAAGAATAGTAAATGGCAAGAAAGTAAATTGTAAGGAATTAATTTAAATAAATAATAAAACTCTTGGCAAGGTATAAGAACTGGAAGTCCTATCCTAGTTATCCCTATCAATTGTGATGAGAATTGGATTTTTCTCCCACTTTGTTAACCTCTAATTATGAAGGTAAATCAAGTGGACTAATTAGCTTCATCCTCAAGTACTATCAATCCCTGTGGGAAGACTAGCTTTAGAGCGATCTAGATCAATTAGTAATATGCCAATTTCAACCACTACTTTATTTGATAACTCAAGCATCACTAATTACTTAACCAGAGCCAAAAGGGAAAAGAATCTACTCGAATGAAAATAATTTGGATAAATTGAAAGCATTCATAGCATAAATAAAACAATCTTATAACTAAAATACCTCAATAATGTGTATTAAATAAGAAAATCATAACTTGAATGTAGCATAAGTCAAGTTGAAAAGATAAATAATAATTAAAGTAATAAATGAAAATGGAAAATAAACTAAAGGAATATTAAACCTGTACTTGAAGAGAAGTAATCCTAAAATTAAGAGAAATCCTAATCCTAAATCCTAAGAGAGAGGAGAGAGACTCTCTCTCTAAAAACTACATCTAAAAACCTAAAATTGTGAATTATGAGCTGGTTGTGAATGGATGCATTCTTCCACTTTATAGCCTCTAATCTGTGTTTTCTGGGCCGCAAACTGGGTCAAAAACAGCCCAGAAATTGCTGGAGAAGAAATTTGCCACGCTGAATTTTGCTACTGCGATGCGTCCGTGTGGATTGTGCGTTCGCGTCGCCTAGCGTCAGGGCAACTATGGTATATTATATATCAAATTGAAGCCTCAGACATTAGCTTTCCAGCGCAACTGGAACCGCGTCGTTTGGACCTCTGTAGCTCAGGTTATAACTGTTTGAATGTGTAGAGGTCTGGCTAGACAGCTTAGCAATTTCTTCAACTTCTTGTATTCCTTCCACTTTTGCATGCATCCTTTCCATCCTCTGAGCCATTCCTGCCCTGTAATCTCTGAAAACACTTAACGCACATATCAAGGCATCAAATGGTAATAAGAGAAGATTAATAATTAGCAAATATAAGATCAAAGAAGCATGTTTTCAATCATAGCACAAAATCAGGAAGGAAAAAGTAAAACCATGCAAATAGTATGAATAAGTGGGTAAAGAATTGATAAAAACCACTCAATTGAGCACAAGATAAACCAAGAAATAGTGGTTTATCAACCTCCCCACACTTAAACATTAGCATGTCCTCATGCTAAGCTCAAGAGAAACTATAAATGGGTGAAGAGGAATGGTAGAATGTATGAAAATGCAACCTATCTATATGAATCCAACTACATGAAGAATGATTTTTTTTTTCTACTTGCTTTAAAAGTAAATAAATTCTCCAAGAATAAATATGAACTGGATTTCACTAATTCAAATCATAAAAATAAAGTACAAATAGACTTGTAGAAGAAAATAGCTCATGAAAGACGGGAACAAAGAATCGAGCATCGAACCCTCACTGGAAGTGTATGCACTCTAATCACTCAAGTGTTTTAGGTTCGATTCTCTCAATTCTCTACTAACCTTGCTTTCTAAGGCTTGCTCTTCATCTAACAATCAACATAAATTTAATGCACAGATACACATATCAAGAGGTCTTTTAAAGGTTGTAATGGGGTTAGGGTCAAGGTAGGATTGTATTTGGCCAAGTGGACTAAAATCTAAATCCTTAAACTTTCCACCTAACTTTAGACAATCCATGTAATCATAATACCACATCTAACTATCCATTAACCATGTTTTCCACATATTTATACATTCTAATTTCAAGTACAATACATATGCATTGCTTTCACCACTTACTTTGGGGCATTTTGTCCCCTTTTTGCTTAATTGCTTTTTTTGCTTTTCTTTTTCTTACTTCTTATATATATATATATATATATATATATATATATATATATATATATTCTTTTCTTTTATTTTTCTCAATGCATATGATTAAATTAATGGATGCATGAATCATGCCCTAAATATTTTTTTCACATTTTCAGAAAATTCTAACATACTCAATTCTCAAACCAAAAGTTTCCAAATTCAACTTTTCCCTAGTCTAAGCTAACCAAAGATTCAAATTAAGGACATTATTGTTTTCCACTTAGAGTTAATGATGTGCTAAAGTAAAGAACAAAGGGGTATAATAGGCTCAACATTTGTTTGCAAAGAATAATGAAAGGGTAAGGCTATATGGGTATGTAAGCTCAGTGAAACAAAGGCCTCAATCATGTAAGTGTATGCATACATCAAACCATGGAAATATAGAATTAAGCAAGACAAAGATCACAATTTTAGAGAGAAAAACACACACCAAAAATAAAATATTGGTTGGTAAAATACAACCAATTCAAATAGGCTAAAAAATCTCACAGGTTTTGTGTGTTTGAGCTCTAAACCATGTTCCAGTATAATATTTCTTCAAACAAGTGTAACATTAAATTTTATTCAAATTAGTGAAATGCTCTAAAAGTTTTTTTTTTTTTGAAAAAGAAAATATTTCTTCAACCAAGTGGTAAAATATGCACAGAATCAAACA
This sequence comes from Arachis ipaensis, assembly GCF_059453495.1. Lineage (NCBI taxonomy): Eukaryota > Viridiplantae > Streptophyta > Magnoliopsida > Fabales > Fabaceae > Arachis > Arachis ipaensis. The sequence goes on along the minus strand of NC_142440.1, from coordinate 64,577,995 downwards.
AATATGCAATCAAACGTGCAAATGCAACAACTAACAAGGAAAATAAACCATTGGTGTTGAGATAGAAGAGTAACTAACCCATGGAGATCGGTATCGACCTCCCCACACTTAAAGATTGCACCGTCCTCGGTGCATGCTAAGATGTACAAGTGGACGGGCTGCTCCAACTGATGTCTTTCTCTATAGATTGTGCAGATTGACTTGTCTGTCTCCCCAGTTAGAAGTTTTCCCTTTTCCTTCCTCGATGGGCATCCTGAAAGAAGAGAAAAAGAAGGAAAGTAACCCAGAAATAAAGATAAGAACATAAATAAAATATGGATGTTAATGCCAAATAATAAAGGTCTCAATTACATGGTAGATACAACATGCAAGTGAGAAAATAGTGGAAGCAAATGGCATACCAGTGGTGCAAAAGTTGCAACAAATGGGGGGAGAAGTGTGGATAACGAAAGACAATATAAATTCATGTCAATGCAAAAGGAATACCATTATTATAAAAATTAGCATTGACATATAATCGATAATACCCAATCAGAATAAAACAAGTCATGAAGCGCCAGAATAATTCAAGAAAAGATGTAACAGTTGAATAAGAAAATTTAACACCAATAGAAAAAATAATGAACTTAGAAAAAAAATAAAAATATGCACTAAATTAAAATGTAATGAATGATAGTATGCAAATGAATTAAAATAAAATAAAATGAAAGATAAGAAGAATGAGAAGGGAAAGAAGGGAAGAAGAAGTAAGTAAGAAAGGAGGGAGAGAAAATTAGGATTGGGGAAGAAAAGATAAGATTTCTGGCGCTGATTTGGATAAGTTGTACGGCGGAGACAACGCGGACGCGTGCGTGACGCGGTCGCGTGGTGCGCGATAAGATCAGGTGACGTGGACACGTGGGTCACGCGATCGCGTGGCCTGATTTGTGCGATTGGCGCGAGTGCAGCCTCGCATTCACGCAACTCTCTGTTCGAAACTCTTTTTGCCAAATTTTTGGGTGACGCGGTCGCATGGTTGACACGATCGCGTGGATGGCCTTTCTTTTAAAAATGACGCGGATGCGTGGGGCACGCGTTCACGTGGTAGGGCTTGTGCTTCTAGCATGGTTCCAGCCTCATTCCAACCCAACTTACTGCTTTACACCCGTTTACGTCGATTTTACAGGGCATGCATTCGCGTGGGTGACGCGGACGCGTAAGTCAATTTGTGCCACAGGCACACCTCCAGCCACGCTCTCGCGTGACTCTCTGTCCAATTCTCTTTTCTTCAAAATGCACTGGTGACGCGGACGCGTCAGCGATGCTGGTGCGTCGCGTGCGTGTTTTTTTTTAATGCAGTATGTAGAATGCAAAATGATATGGATGTTATGAGTAATTCCAGGTTCAATGAAATAAAATAAAACTAAATAAAATTATAGTTGAAAAACGAACGATCATACCATGGTGGGTTGTTTCCCACCTAGCACTTTTAGTTAAAGTCCTTAAGTTGGACATTTGGGGAGTCCTTCGTTATGGTGGCTTGTGCTTAAACTCATCCAGGAATCTCCACCAATGTTTGTGATTCCAATGGCCTCCGGGGTCCCAAACTAGGCACAGAAAGCCTTCAAGCAAGTTAAAGCAAGTGACAAGGCCCCAAGAGTGTTGATTTCTAGACTGAATTCTGGGGTCCCAGACCTTGCCTTTGCACCCGTCTTCTTGTTGATCATCATTTTTCCACTTGGGTGGTGAACAGTCGGAATTCTCACTGAGACATCTAAACAGCTTCCTAGACCCAGTCAGTTGAGCTTTATACCAACCTTTGCATTTAAACTTTGAGCACACAACCATGTTGAACCTTGCTTGACAACTCCAACAACTAACTATCTTCCTCTTACTCTTAATGCCACAAAGAGCTCTAAGTTGAACGTCTGTCTCAAGTAAAGCATATTCAAGTGAGCTAATTAAGGTTAGAGATGAGAGATTTACCCACTTGAATGAAGGGATGGATGGTGATGGCTTTGGGGGAGAGGTCTCCAACAACTTTGGCAAGGTGATTTCCAGCTCAATTTCCTTGTGCTCTTCTTTGACAATTTCCACCTCTTTGCAAGCTTCTTCAATATCAACCTCTTCCTCTTGGTAGCTTTTTTCCAATTCAATCTCTTCTTCATTGTTCACCAAGGGCATGGGAGGTTGTGCTTCTTCTTCTTTAATCTCCATGTCAAGTCCAATGGGAGAGGATTCAATTGTAGATAAGAATTCATCAATGATTGAATCCATCTCTTGATAATCCCCTTCAAAGTCTTCAACCATGATATGCCTTGGAGGTTGTACACCCTCCTCAACATCAATTTCAAGCTTCTTGAAGGGAGGTTCTATGACTTCAGGTTCCCATAGAGGTTCAGCATCTCCTAAGTCTTCAACCAATTCTTCTTCTTCGACGATCACGGCTTCCTCCAATTGTTCCAATATAAAGTCATGCTACTCACTGTTCATTGGAGTTTCTAGCTTCTCCTTCAAGCTGCGTTCTTCAGTGGATTCTCCACATGAAGCCATGGGGATTCCTTGAGTGTCTGAATGTCGGGAAGGTAATCGATTGATCGCTTGATTCAATTGGTGAAGTGTTTCATGAAATTTATTCACGGTTTCCTTGAGACGCTCCTGTGACTCTTCGGTTGATGGATATGGATATGGTGTATATGGAGGTGGTGGTTTATGAGAGTAATTCTGTTGGAATGGGGGTGGTTCTATGTATGGTTCATTTGGCTCATAAAGTGGTTGGTATGGTGGATACAGGTTAGGGTCATATAGTGGTGTTTGGTGGTAAGGGGCTTGTGAGTATGGTGGTTCAAAGTTGTGTTGAGGAGATGGTTCATTGGCATATGATGGAGCTTGCTGGTAACTACAAGGGTGTCCACCATATCTATCGTCTTGGCATGCATTGTAAGATGGTCGTTGCCCATGGTATCTTGGAAGGCGATGTTGCCGAAAGGGTTGATCAGATCCTCGTGGCTCCTTCCATCTCTGATTGTTTTGACCTTGATGCGTGTCCCTGTTAAAATTTCCATTCCTTGCAAAAACATTGGAACCAAACTCAAAGCGATGGGGGTGAGAACTCATAATAGCAAATAAAAATTAAAAACGAAAATAAAAACAAATTTAAACTAAAAGGTTATTGAAATTTAAATTTTGAAAATTAAATTTTGAATTTTAAATTTTGAAATTTGAAATTTAAATTTTGAAATTTGAAAACTGAAAATTTTGAAATTTGAATTTTTAAATTTTGAAATTTGAATTTTGAAAAGGTCAACAATATAAGATAAAAATTTGAAAAAGATTTAAATTTTGAAAAGGTTTGATTTTTAAAATTTTAAATTTAAAATTTAAAACTTGGATTTTGAATTTTGGAATTTAAATATTGAAATTTGAAATTTGATTTTTGAAATAAGATAAGATAAGATTTTGAAAAAGATATGATTTTTTTTTTGAAAAAAAGATTTGAATTTTGAAATTTAAATTTTGAAATTTGAAATTTTGAAATTCTGGATTTTAATTTTTTTTTTAATTTGAATTTTGAAAATCGAAATTTGAAATTTGAAATTTGAGTTTTAAATTTTGAATTTTTGAATTTAATGAGGAAAGAAAAAAATAATAAAATGACACCAAACTTAAAATTTTTAGATCAAAACGAAGAAAACAACTAAGAAACAACTTGAAGGTCAAGATGAACACGAAGAACAACTTGAAAATAAAGATGAACACCAAGAAAAATTTTTTTTGAAAAATTTTTAATAACTAAATAAAAACCAATAACCTCTTAATTTACGAAAAAGCAAAAATAAAAACAAATAAACAAGTAAAAGCAAATATTTACAATAACCAATAATAAGGCACACGTTTGCAATTCCCCGGCAACGGCGCCATTTTGAAGAGAGCGAAACTCTCGCGCGATGTAGAATTTTCTAAAAATAAATTCTCGTTGTAAGTATAGCTTCTAGACCGACAAGAATTCGTTCTTTACAAAAGTTTTGTTTGTCACTTAAGCAAACCAAATAAAATTGATAACCGAGTATTTAAACCTCGGGTCGTCTTCTCAAGGAATTGCAGGGAGGTATGACTTATTATTAGCTATGAAAAAGGTAGAATTTTGGGTTTTTAATGTATAAGATAAAAGAGCAAGAATAGTAAATGGCAAGAAAGTAAATTGTAAGGAATTAATTTAAATAAATAATAAAACTCTTGGCAAGGTATAAGAACTGGAAGTCCTATCCTAGTTATCCTTATCAATTGTGATGAGAATTGGATTTTTCTCCCACTTTGTTAACCTCTAACTATGAAGGTAAATCAAGTGGACTAATTAGCTTAATCCTCAAGTCCTAGTCAATCCCTGTGGGAAGACTAGCTTTAGAGCGATCTAGATCAATTAGTAATCTGCCAATTTCAACCACTGCTTTATTTGATAACTCAAGTGTCACCAATTACTTAACCAGAGCCAAAAGGGAAGAGAATCTACTCGAATGAAAATAATTTGGATAAATCGAAAGCATTCATAGCATAAATAAAATAATCTTATAATTGAAATACCTCAATAATGTGTATTAGATAAGAAAATCATAACATGAATGTAGCTTAAGTCAAGTTGAAAAGATAAATAATAATTAAAGTAATAAATAAAAATGGAAAATAAATTAAAGGAATATTAAACCTGTACTTGAAGAGAAGTAATCCTAAAATTAAGAGAAATCCTAATCCTAAATCCTAAGAGAGAGGAGAGAGCCTCTCTCTCTAAAAACTACATCTAAAAACCTAAAATTGTGAATTATGAGCTGGTTGTGAATGGATGCATTCTTCCACTTTATAGACTCTAATCTGTGTTTTCTGGGCCGCAAACTGGGTCGAAAACAGCCCAGAAATCGCTAGAGAAGAAATCTGCCATGCTAATTTTCGCCACTGCGACGCATCCGCGTGGAGCGCGCATTCATGTCGCCTAGCGTCAGAGCAACTATGGCATATTATATGTCAAATCGAAGCCCCGGACGTTAGCTTTCCAATGCAACTAGAACCGAATCGTTTGGACCTTTGTAGCTCAAGTTATGACTGTTTGAATGCGAAGAGGTCAGGTTGGACAGCTTAGCAATTTCTTCAACTTCTTGTATTCCTTCCACTTTTGCATGCATCCTTTCCATCCTCTGATCCATTCCTGCCCTGTAATCTCTGAAAACACTTAACGCACATATCAAGGCATCGAATGGTAATAAGAGAAGATTAATAATTAGCAAATATAAGATCAAAGAAGCATGTTTTCAATCATAGCACAAAATCAGGAAGGAAAAAGTAAAACCATGCAAATAGTATGAATAAGTGGGTAAAGAGTTGATAAAAACCACTCAATTGAGCACAAGATAAACCATGAAATAGTGGTTTATCAAGTAGCTAGAAATGGCCTTCCTAGGATGATTGATATGTTGGCCTCTTCTTCCATGTCTAGCACAACAAAATCTGCTGGAAAAATGAATTCTCCCACTTTTACTAACAAGTCTTCCACCACCCCCATGTGGAGACTTAAATGTTCTGTCAGCCAATTGGAGTGCTATTCTTGTTGGTTTGGCTTCCTCAATCTTCATCCTTCTCATCATGGTCAGGGACATGAGATTTATGCTAGATCCCAAGTCACACAAAGCTTTCTCAATAGTGATATCCCCTATGATGCAGGGAATTTGGAAACTCCCTGGGTCCTTCAGCTTCTGAGGCAGCTTCTTTTGTATGATGGCGCTGCATTCCTCAGTTAACACTATGGTCTCCTTTGCCTCCCAGTTCCTCTTTCTTGTTATAAGCTCTTTCAAGAATTTGGCATAGAGTGGCATTTGTTCCAATGCCTCAGCAAATGGTACGTTGATTTGGAGCTTCTTGAAGATCTCTAGGAACTTAGAGAATTGGCCATTCTTCCCACCTTTTCCCAGCCTTTGTGGCTATGGTGCTTTTGGCACATAAGGCTTCAAGACTGATTTTGATGAAGGTGGAGCAGGGGTCTCTTCTTCACTCTTATTCCCATGCTTTTCTGCAACTTCTTCTTCATGGTTTTCTTTGCTTGGGGTTCCTTCCTCCACAAGTTTCCCACTTCTTAGTGTAATAGCCTTGCATTCCCCTCTTGGGTTGGCCATAGTTTCACTGGGAAATATGTGTGTGGGAAGTGGGATTTTCTTGGATAAGATCCCCACTTGTGCTTCCAAGTTTGAGATTGCTGCGCCTTGATTTTTCAGATTTGACCTGTATTCTTCTTGATTGGCGTCTATCCTTCTTTCAGTCTGTGCTTGTCTCTCCATAAGGGTGGAGACTACCCCTGTAATCTATGATGACAGTTGTGCTATTGCAGCCTCCATCCTCTCAAAGTTGCTCTTGATTTCACATGGTTGCATAGTTGAGGGTGGTGTGTCTTGATTGAGGTTGTTGTGTATTGGTTGGTTGCTATGGTATGATGTGCTTTGTGAGTTATGGTAGGGTCTGTGGTTGCTTGCTTGTTGGTTGGGGTTGTGAGAGTTGTGTTGATTTGATGGATAAAGTTTGTTGTGGTCCTGGTTGTGGTTTTGCTGGCCTCCCCACCCAAAATTTGGGTAGTTCTTCCAACCTGGGTTGTATGTCTTAGAGTGTGGGTCATATGGTGGTCTGGATGAGTTGTTCACATAATTAGCTTGTTTCCAGTCACCTTCAGATTCTGGTGCATTCCCTTCTTGTTACGGAGTTTGGTATTGAATAACTGAGGCTTGATTAGCATCCACCCTCTTGGTTAAGGCTGCTATTTGTGCTGCAATTGCCTTGTTCTGAGCTAACAAAGCATCTACAGAGTTGAGTTCTAGTACTCCTTTCTTCTGAGTCCTTTCTGAAGCATAGAAATACTCATTTTCAGCTACAGTCTCGATGACATCTATGGCTTCTTCAATGGTTTTCTTCTTGTTGAGTGAGCCTCCTGAAGAATGATCCACGGCCTTCTTTGATTCATAGGACAGCCCGTCATAAAAGATATGTAGTTGTACCCACGCATTGAACATCTCTGGTGGGCATCTTCTTGTCAGATCTTTGAACCTCTCCCAGGCCTCATAGAGTGTTTCTCCATCTTGTTGTCTGAAAGTTTGCACCTCAGCTCTCAGCCTGTTGATTCTTTGTGGAGGGTAAAATCTTGCAAGGAATCTGTTCACGACCTCCTCCTATGTAGTTAGGCTATCCTTGGGAAATGATTCCAACCACTTTGCTGCCTTATCTCTGAGTGAGAAAGGGAACAAGAGTAGTTTATAGATGTCAGGGTGTACCCCGTTGGACTTTACAGTATCACATATCCTCAAGAATGTACTGAGATGCTGATTTGGGTCTTCTTGGGAACTTCCTCCATATGAGCAATTATTCTGAACAAGTGTGATGAGTTGAGGCTTCAACTCAAAATTATTAGCATGAATTATTGGCTTTAGGATGCTGCTACCACAATTCCCTGGATTTGGGTTGATGTATGAGCCTAAGACTCTCCTTTCTTGCCCAGCATGATTGCCAGCTTCCTCTTCAACATGGTTATGTGCTTCTTCTTCCATGGTGGTTTCTAGATTTTCCTCCACTAGTTCCTCTCCAATTATGCCTTTGCCTCTTGCTTCCCTCCTTCGCCTAAGGAAGGTCCTCTCAACTTCACTATCAAAGGGAGATGAAGTCTCTCCTCTTCTACCTGTCATACACTTGGCAAATAACCAGCAAAGAACAAGTAAAATAAGAAAACTCTTGTTGAGATTAGTGGTTAGCTTTGTTGATGCAATTAATCGAACAGTTAGAAGAGTGGAAGTATGCATGATGGGTAACTAAATAATCAAAGAAGAAAGAAATAGAGCTTAGAGCAGAGATGAAAAAAAAATAAAAAGTGTTAAATAAAATAAATAACAAGGAATTTAAATTGCTTAATCTAGCTCTCTGATGATAAGTCATCTTAGCCTAGTTTCACTAGTCTTTTTCTTTTGTTTTCAATTGATTTTATGCACTTTCTTGAGCCATAAGTAAGCCAATTGGGTAGAATTTCATGTTTCCTTTGATTTAATCAACCATGGATAAATTAATGCAATTTCATGAGATTTTGTGCTATAATTGTCATATATTATGAAAGAATAACAATCTCATGATTTTGAGTATAGCTTTGATGTGCTTGGTAGATTAATGATAGGTGAAAAGAGCTTTGAAGAAGGTTGAAGAAAGAAGAAATGGCAAGGAGCAGGAGAGAACAAAAAGCTTGAGCAAAAGCTTGCCTCAAACTTTAGCTCAAACTTTTGGAAGAATTGAATTCACCCTGGAGGAGCAAAAGCTTGCGCCAACGTTTGCCCTCAAGCTTTTAGGCAAACGTTGGCGCCACAACAAAACACCCAGGAGAGCAAAAGCTTGCGCCAACGTTTGACCTCAAGCTTTTAGGCAAAGGCGCCACAACAACATGAAGGGGTATACTTCCAACAAGAATAACTTCAGTTGCAGATGTCCAATTGAGGTGATTCTAATTGGGTTAGAAAGCTGACGTTCAGAGCTTTCCAACCATATATAATAGTCTATAGTGGACATAAAATTGGCAACTTGACAAGAGGGCAAAGTAGTACCCCAAGAGGCATGCAAGAGGGATCCACGTTTGGCTCAAAGTTTGACCTCAAACTTTGGCTCAAACGTGGATGGCAGCAAGGAAGGCTAGCTGATATGAAAAGTTTGAGTAAAAGTTTGACCTCAAACTTTTACTCAAGCTTTTCTGGTTCATGGCCCGGTTCACAAATGGGTTTCTCTCCAACTTCAAGAGCAATCAACAGAGGCTTTTGTCAACCCAATTCCATCAAGAGCAAAGGCCCAATTCAAGGCTTGAAGATCATTTGAAGAGAGTGTATAAATAGCTAAGAATTTAAGTTTTTAGAAGGCTTTTCCGTTTTAGTTTTTACTAAGTGATTTTGGGAGAGCTTTTGGGTTAGAATTTATTTTGAGATTCTGAGTCTTGGGGAAGGAGAATTGAATTCTCTTCCTCTTAGTTTTCTTGTTTTCAATTTCATTTACACTTGTCTTGAATTTTGGGTTGAAGAATTGAGGAAATTCTGTCTCAATCTCATCTTGTGATCTCTCTCTGTTTTGATTTACTGCATCAATGAAAATTTGCAATTTCACTTCTTTTCTTCTACTGCTTGATCTTTACTTTTCTTGCAATTGAATTCTAAATTTGGATCTAGGAAGGCATTGAGATCGAGACTTGGTTATCTAGTCTCTTGAGTCCTGAGATATACATCTTTCAATTTCAATTTCCTTGTTTCGTTGCTACACCAAGCTTATTTTCATTTTTATTTACGATCCGGTTTAATTGAATCCATCTTTTACATTTCTGTTTGTTGAATTTTACTGTTCCTTGTTTAATTTCTGCAAATCACACTCCCAATTCCCTTTATAATTCAAGCCATTTATATTTCTTGCCCTCTAAGATTCTGCAATTTACATTTCTTGCGTTATAAGTTTCTGCCATTTAATTTCTTGATCTTTAAGATTCAGCACATTTACTTTCCTGTTCTTTCCTTTACTGTAATTTCCCCTTTTCCCTTTTACTTTTCATGCAATTTAGTTTCTGCAAATTACAAATCACTCAACCAAATCTTGATTCGCTTGACTAAATCAACCACTAAACTAAAATTGCTCAATCCTTCAATCCCTGTGGGATCGACCTCACTCACGTGAGTTATTATTACTTGATGTGACCCGGTACACTTTCCGGTGAGATTCGTGTGTTTGGAATTCGTTCGTTTTCCAAAATTACACATCAAGTTTTTGGCGTCGTTGCCGGGGATTGAAATAGATTGACAATGATTAAGTAAGGTGGTGGTATAGATTAAGCACTTTTTCTTTTTCTTTTTACTAAGCATACTAACTGTTTGAATTTTTACTTAAGCTAACACTAACTTCACTCTAGCAATAGAGTGTTTAATTCTGGCTCCTAGTTCTGTGTTTACGTCAGGAGGAAGAAGCGATGAATCCACACCTTTTGATCCTAAAACACTTTGGAGGTTGAGAAGAGAACTAAGAAATTGAAGAAAATCCAACAAATCCACAAGTGGGAGTCGCCAACGACAATGGTCAGCCCCAAAGGAGAGTATTGGCTTCATATACATTTGCTAATCCAAGGCATTGTGGGAGTAGCATCCTGACCCCAAATGTTGATGCAAATAACTTTGAATTGAAGCTCCAACTCATCACCTTGGTGCAGAACAACTGTTCTTATGGAGGAGGCCCCTTGGAAGATCCAAACCAGCACCTATCCAGCTTCCTGAGGATATGTAACACAGTGAAGACCAATGGTGTGCATCCTGACAGTTATAAATTGTTGCTATTTCCATTTTCTCTCAGAGACAAAGCCACTCAATGGTTGGAATCCTTCCCAAGAGATAGCATCAACAACTGGGATAATCTAGTAACCAAGTTCCTTGCCAAGTTTTACCCACCTCAAAGAGTTATTAGATTGAAGACTAAAGTACAAACATTCACACAAATGGATGCTGAACCCTTGTATGAGGCATGGGAACGATACAAAGCTCTAATCAGGAAGTGCCCTCCTGAGATGTTTAATGAATGGGATAAACTCCAAAATTTCTATGAAGGACTGACAATGAAAGCTCAAGAGGCACTTGACTATTCAGCAGGAGGCTCAATGCAACTCATGAAGACAGCTGAAGAGGCCCAAAAACTCATTGATATGGTGGCAAACAATCAATATTTCTTTGCTCATCAGAGACAACACCAGCCATTGATGAGCGGATAATTTATACGCTTTTTGACATTGTTTTTAGTATGTTTTTAGTAGGATCTAGTTACTTTTAGGGATGTTTTTAATAGATTTTGTGTTAAATTCACATTTCTGGACTTTACTATGAGTTTGTGTGTTTTTCTGTGATTTCAGGTATTTTCTGGCTGAAATTGAGGGACTTGAGCAGAAATCAGATTCAGAGGTTGAAAAAGGACTGCTGATGCTGTTGGATTCTGACCTCCCTGCACTCAAAGTGGATTTTCTGGAGCTCCAGAACTCGAAATGGCGCGCTTCTAATTGCGTTGGAAAGTAGACATCCAGGGCTTTCCAGCAATATATAATAGTCCATACTTTGGCCAAGAATTGACGACGTAAACTGGCGTTCAACACCAGCCTTCTGCCCAAATCTGGCGTCCAGCGCCAGAAAAGGATCCAAAACCAGAGTTGAACGCCCAAACTGGCACAGAAACTGGCGTTCAACTCCACAAATGGCCTCTGCATGTGTAACACTTAGGCTCAGCCCAAACACACACCAAGTGGGCCCCGGAAGTGGATTTATTCATCAATTACTTACTCATGTAAACCCTAGTGACTAGTTTATTATAAATAGGACCTTTTATTATTGTATTAGACATCTTTGGATGCCTGGTTCTTAGATCAGAGGGGCTGGCCATTCGGCCATGCCTAGACCTTTCACTTATGTAATTTTAACGGTAGAGTTTCTACACTCCATAGATTAAGGTGTGGAGCTCTGCTGTTCCTCAAAGATTAATGCAAAGTACTACTGTTTTCTATTCAATTCTTCTTATTTCGCTTCTAAGATATCTATTCGCACCCAAGAACGTGATGAAGGTGATGATTATGTGTGACGCTCATCATCCTTCTCCCTTATGAACGCGTGCCTGACGAACACTTCTGTTCTACATGAATTAAGCTAGAATGAGTATCTCTTAGATCTCCTAACCAGAATCTTCGTGGCATAAGCTAGAATGATGGCGGCATTCAAGAGAATCCGGAAAGTCTAAACCTTGTCTGTGGTATTCCGAGTAGGATTCAATGATTGAATGACTGTGACGAGCTCCGAACTCGCGATTGCAGGGCGTTAGTGACAGACGCAAAAGGATAGTAAATCCTATTCCAGCATGATCGAGAACCGACAGATGAATAGCCGTGCCGTGACAGGGTGCGTGAGCATATTATTCACTGAGAGGATAAGATGAAGCCATTGGCAAGGGTGATGCCTCCAGACGATTAGCCGTGCCGTGACAGGGCATTGGATCATTTTCCCGAGAGATAACCGAAAGTAGCCGTTGACAATGGTGATGTATCACATAAAGCCAGCCATGGAAAGGAGTAAGACTGATTGGATGAAGATAGCAGGAAAGCAGAAGTTCAGAGGAATGAAAAGCATCTCCATTCTCTATTCTGAAATTCCTACCAATGATTTACATAAGTGCCTCTATCCCTATTTTATTATTCATTATTCGAAAACTATATCACTGTTTTATATCTGCCTGACTGAGATTTACAAGGTGACCATAGCTTGCTTCATACCAACAATCTCCGTGGGATTCGACCCTTACTCACGTAAGGTATTACTTGGACGACCCAGTGCACTTGCTGGTTAGTTGTATCGAAGTTGTGACAATTATGAATTAACATCAGAGCACCAAGCTTTGGAGCCATTACCAGGATTTGTTCGAGCCTGGAGATCACAATTTCGTGCACCAAGTTTTTGGCGCCGTTGCCGGGGATTGTTCGAGTTTGGACAACTGACGGTTCATCTTGTTGCTCAGATTAGGTAATTTTCTTTTTGTTTTCTTTTCAAAAATTTTTCAAAAATATTTCAAAATCTTCTCACTTGTTTTCGAAAAAAAATATATATATATATATATATATATATATATATATATGTTTTCAAAAATAAATTATTCTATGGCTTCAGAATTTTTAAGAATGAATTCTAGTGTTTCATGAAGCATGTTGAAGCCTGGCTGGCTGCAAAGCCATGTCTATTCCTTTGGTAATGAGCATGTTAGGCTTGTCATGTCTGAATTACACTCATATTTTGATTAAAGCTTGGCTGGCTATTAAGCCATGCCTGACCCTTTGATTGGAGCTTTAAGACTAACATGGCAAGATTCCTGGAATTCATATTAAAAATTTTGGAATCCTTATTTTTATTTTTTTACAATAATTTTCGAAAAAATTAAAAGAAAATACAAAAAAAATTAGAAAATCATAAAAATCAAAAATATTTTCTGTTTCTTGTTTGAGTCTTGAGTCATGTTATAAGTTTGGTGTCAATTGCATGTGCATCTTGCATTTTTCGAAAATTTCATGCATTCATAGTGTTCTTCATGATCTTCAAGTTGTTCCTTGTCAGTCTTCTTGATTGATCTTGATGTTTTCCTTGTTTTGTGTCTTTTCTTGTTTTACATGTACATTTTTTTAGAATCTAAACATGAAAGATTTCTAAGTTTGGTGTCTTGCATGTTTTCTTTGCATATAAAATTTTTCAAAAATATGTTCTTGATGTTCATCATGACAGTCACGGTGTTCTTGGTGTTCATCTTGACATTCATAGCATTCTTGCATGCATTCATTGTTTTGATCTAAAAATTTCATGCATTGCATATTTTTCATGTTTTCATAAAAGTTCAAAAAAAAAAAATCAAAAAAATATCTTTCCCTTTTTCTCTCATCAAATTCGAAAATTTGAGTTGACTTTTTCAAAAATTTTTAAAATCAAGTTGTTTCTCATGAGACAAATCAAATTTTCAATTTGAAAATCTTATCTTTTTCAAAATCTTTTTCAAAAATCAAATCTTTTTCAAAATTCTTAGTTATTTTCGAAAATTTCAAAAATATTTTTCAAAAATCTTTTTCTTATTTTTATACCAAATTTTCGAAAATAACAATAACAATTAATGTTTTGATTCAAAAATTTCAAGTTTGTTACTTGCTTGTTAAGAAAGATTCAAACTTTAAGTTCTAGAATCATATCTTATGATTTCTTGTGAATTAAGTCATTAATTGTGATTTTAAAAATCAAATCTTTTTCAAAAACTAATTTCTATCATATCTTTTCAAAAATATCTTCTCATCTTATCTTTTTCAAAAATATCTTTTCAAAATATCTTTTCTAACTTCCTAACTTCCTATCTTTTCAAAATTTGTTTCAACTAACTAACTAACTTTTTGTTTGTTTCTTAACTTTTTCAAAACCACCTAACTAACTCTCTCTCTCTCATTTTCGAAAATATCTCTCCCCTTTTTCAAAATTTCTTTTTTTTAAAATTTAAATTTCGAAAAAAAAATAAAATTTACTAACCTTTTTCAAAAACCAATTTTCAAAAATCACTAACTCTTTTTCAAAATAATTTTCGAAAATTATTCCTCCCCCATCTCATTCTATTTATTCATTCATATCCTAACATCTCATCTCACATTCCAATCCTCACAGTTGTGTTTCTTCCTTTACATCACATCCTTTATCTCCCCCTCTTCTTCTACTTACAAAGGGATCCCTATACTGTGGTATAAAGGATCTCTATTATTATTATCATTTTTCTGGCCATTCTTCCTTGTCATATGAGCAGGAGCAAGGATAAGAACATTCTTGTGGAAGCAGATCCAGAACCTGAAAGAACTCTGAAGAGAAAATTAAGAGAAGCTAAAATACAACAATCCAGAGATAACCTTTCAGAAATTTTCGAACAGGCAGAGGAGATGGCAGGCGAAAATAATAATAATGAAAGGAGGATGCTTGGTGACTTTACTGCACCTTATTCCAATTTACATGGAAGAAGCATCTCCATTCCTGCCATTGGAGCAAACAACTTTGAGCTGAAATCTCAATTAGTTTCTCTGATGCAGCAAAACTGCAAGTTTCATGGACTTCCATCTGAAGATCCTTTTCAGTTCTTAACTGAATTCTTGCAGATATGTGATACTGTTAAGACTAATGGAGTAGATCCTGAAGTCTACAGGCTCATGCTTTTCCCTTTTGCTGTAAGAGACAGAGCTAGATTATGGTTGGATTCTCAACCTAAAGACAGCCTGAACTCTTGGGATAAGCTGGTCACGGCTTTCTTAGCCAAGTACTTTCCTCCTCAAAAGCTGAGCAAGCTTAGAGCGGATGTTCAAACCTTCAGACAAAAAGAAGGTGAATCTCTCTATGAAGCTTGGAAAAGATACAAACAGTTGACCAAAAAGTGTCCTTCTGACATGCTTTCAGAATGGACCATCCTGGATATATTCTATGATGGTTTATCTGAGTTATCTAAGATGTCACTGGACACTTCTGCAGGTGGATCCATTCACCTAAAGAAAACGCCTGCAGAAGCTCAAGAACTCATTGACATGGTTGCTAATAACCAGTTCATGTACACTTCTGAAAGGAATCCTGTGAATAATGGGACGCCTATGAAGAAGGGAGTTCTTGAGGTTGATACTCTGAATGCCATATTGGCTCAGAATAAAATATTGACTCAGCAAGTCAATATGATCTCTCAGAGTCTGCATGGAATGCAAGCTGCATCCAACAGTACTCAAGAGGCATCTTCTGAAGAAGAAGCCTATGATCCTGAGAACCCTGCAATAGCAGAGGTAAATTACTTAGGTGAACCTTATGGAAACACCTATAACTCAACATGGAGAAATCATCCAAATTTCTCATGGAAGGATCAAAAGCCTCAACAAGGCTTTAATAATGGTGGAAGAAACAGGTTTAGCAATAGCAAACCTTTTCCATCATCAACTCAGCAACAGACAGAGAACTCTGAACAAAATGCTTCTAATTTAGCAAATCTAGTCTCTGATCTATCTAAGGCCACTGTAAGTTTCATGAATGAAACAAGGTCTTCCATTAGAAATCTGGAAGCACAAGTGGGCCAGCTGAGTAAAAGGATCGCTGAAATCCCTCCTAGTACTCTCCCAAGCAATACAGAAGAGAACCCAAAAGGAGAGTGCAAGGCCATTGACATAAGCGCCATGGCCGAACCTGTGAGGAGAGGAGAGGACGTGAATCCCAAGGAGGAAGACCTCCTGGGACGTCCAGTGATCAATAAGGAGCTTCCCTCTGAGGAACCAAAGGACTCTGAGGCTCATCTAGAGACCATAGAGATTCCATTAAACCTCCTTATACCCTTCATGAGCTCTGATGAGTATTCCTCTTCTGAAGAGAATGAGGATGTCACTGAAGAGCAAACTGCCAAGTTTCTTGGTGCAATCATGAAGCTGAATGCCAAATTGTTTGGCATTGATGCTTGGGAAGTTGAACCTCCCTTGTTCATCAATGAACTAAGTGATCTGGATCAATTGACATTGCCTCAGAAGAGACAGGATCCTGGAAAGTTCATAATACCCTGTACCATAGGCACCATGATCTTTAAGGCTCTGTGTGACCTTGGTTCAGGAATAAACCTCATGCCCCTCTCTGTAATAGAAAAACTGGGAATCTATGGGGTGCAAGCTGCTAAAATCTCATTAGAGATGACAGACAGCTCAAGAAGACAGGCTTATGGACAAGTAGAAGATGTATTAGTAAAGGTTGAGGGCCTTTACATACCTACTGATTTCATAGTCCTGGATACTGGAAAGGAGGAGGATGAATCTATCATCCTAGGAAGACCTTTCCTGGCCACAGCAAGAGCTGTGATTGATGTTGACAGAGGTGAAATATTCCTTCAATGGAATGAGAACTCCCTTGTATTCAAAACTCAAGGATCTCCCTCTGCAACCATGGAGAGAAAGCAGGAAAAGCTTCTCTCCAAGCAGAGTCAACCAGAGCCCCCACAGTCAAACTCTAAGTTTGGTGTTGGGAGGCCACAACCAAACTCTAAGTTTGGTGTTGAACTCCCATATCCAAACTCTAAGTTTGGTGTTGGAGAGTCTCAACAAAGCTCTGCACATCTGTGAGGCTCCATGAGAGCCCACTGTCAAGCTATTGACATTAAAGAAGCGCTTGTTGGGAGGCAACCCAATATTTATTTATCTAACTCTATTATTATTGTTTTTCATGTTTTCTTAGGTTCATGATCATGTGGAGTCACAAAATAAATATAAAAATTGAAAACGGAATCAAAAACAGCAGAAGAAAAATCACACCCTGGAGGAGCATCTGTCTGGCGTTCAAACGCCAGAACAGAGCATAGTTCTGGCGCTGAACGCCCAGAATGGGAGCATCCTGGCGCTGAACGCCCAGAACAAGCATGGTTCTGGCGTTCAACGCCAGAAATGGCAGCAATTGGGCGTTGAACGCCCAAAATGGGCACCAACCTGGCGCTGAACGCCCAGAGTTGTGTGCAAAGGCATTTTACATGCCTAATTTGGTGCAGGGATGTAAATGCTTTGACACCTTAGGATCTGTGGACCCCACAGGATCATCCCAGGATCTGTGGACCCCACAGGATCCCCACCTACCTCATCATCTCTCTTTCCATTCATGATCATCCCTTCTGTTTTCCATTTACCACTCACATCCATACACCCACTACCTTCAAAATTCAACATCTCTCTCCCACCCAATCCCACCCATATGGCCGAATACACACTCTCATCCATCTCCTCCATATCTTCTTATTCTTCTATTCTTTCTTCTTTTGCTCGAGGGCGAGCAACATTCTAAGTTTGGTGTGGTAAAAGCATAGCTTTTTGTTTTTTTCATAACCATTGATGGCACCTAAGGCCAGAGAAACCTCTAGAAAGAGGAAAGGGAAGACAAAAGCTTCCATCAAGGGTCTAAAGCTCAGTGGTATAATATTTGACTGCAAATCAAGAGATCCCTGAGATACCTCAGGGGATACATGAAATCAGAGAAGATCTAAAAGCAATGAAGGAGGAGCAGCAAAGACAAGGAAGAGACATAGAAGAGCTCAAGGACATCACTAAGGTGGACTCATTCCTTGTTCTTACTTTCTCTGTTTTTCGTTTTCTATGTTATGTGCTTATCTATGTTTGTGTCTTCATTACATGATCATTAGTAGTAGTAACTTTGTCTTAAAGTTATAAATGTCCTATGAATCCATCACCTCTCTTAAATGAAAAATGTTTTAAATTCAAAAGAACAAGAAGTACATGAGTTTCGAATTTATCCTTGAACTTAGTTTAATTATATTGATGTGGTGACAATGCTTCTTGTTTTCTGAATGTATGCTTGAACAGTGCATATGTCTTTTGAAGTTGTTGTTTAAGAATGTTAAATATGTTGGCTCTTGAAAGAATGATGACTAGGAGACATGTTATTTGATAATCTGAAAAATCATAAAAATGATTCTTGAAGCAAGAAAAAGCAGCAAAGAACAAAGCTTGCAGAAAAAAAAAATAGGCGAAAAAAAAATAAAAAATAGAAAGAAAAAGAAAAAGCAAGCAGAAAAAGCCAATAACCCTTAAAACCAAAAGGCAAGGGCAATTAAAAAGGATCCCAAGGCTTTGAGCATCAGTGGATAGGAGGGCCTAAAGGAATAGAATCCTGGTCTAAGCGGCTAAACCAAGCTGTCCCTAACCATGTGCTTGTGGCGTGTAGGTGTCAAGTGAAAACTTGAGACTGAGCGGTTAAAGTCAAGGTCCAAAGCAAAAAAAAAAAAAAAAGAGTGTGCTTAAGAACCCTGGACACCTCTAATTGGGGACTTTAGCAAAGCTAAGTCACAATCTGAAAAGGTTCACCCAATTATGTGTCTGTGGCATTTATGTATCCGGTGGTAATACTGGAAAACAAAGTGCTTAGGGCCACGGCCAAGACTCATAAAAAAGCTGTGTTCAAGAATCATCATACTGAACTAGGAGAGTCAATAACACTATTCAAAATCTGAAGTTCCTATAGATGCCAATCATTCTAAACCTCAATGGATAAAGTGAGATGCCAAAACTATTCAAGAGGCAAAAAGCTATAAGTCCCGCTCATATGATTGGAGCTCTGTTTCATTGATAGTTTGGAATTTATAGTATATTCTATTCTTTTTATCCTATTTTGATTTTCAGTTGCTTGGGGACAAGCAACAATTTAAGTTTGGTGTTGTGATGAGCGGATAATTTATACGCTTTTTGACATTGTTTTTAGTATGTTTTTAGTAGGATCTAGTTACTTTTAGGGATGTTTTTAATAGATTTTGTGTTAAATTCACATTTCTGGACTTTACTATGAGTTTGTGTGTTTTTCTGTGATTTCAGGTATTTTCTGGCTGAAATTGAGGGACTTGAGCAGAAATCAGATTCAGAGGTTGAAAAAGGACTGCTGATGCTGTTGGATTCTGACCTCCCTTCACTCAAAGTGGATTTTCTGGAGCTCCAGAACTCGAAATGGCGCGCTTCCAATTGCGTTGGAAAGTAGACATCCAGGGCTTTCCAGAAATATATAATAGTCCATACTTTGGCCAAGAATTGACGACGTAAACTGGCGTTCAACGCCAGCCTTCTGCCCAAATCTGGCGTCCAGCGCCAGAAAAGGATCCAAAACCAGAGTTGAACACCCAAACTGGCACAGAAACTGGCGTTCAACTCCACAAATGGCCTCTGCATGTGTAACACTTAGGCTCAGCCCAAACACACACCAAGTGGGCCCCGGAAGTGGATTTATTCATCAATTACTTACTCATGTAAACCCTAGTGACTAGTTTATTATAAATAGGACCTTTTATTATTGTATTAGACATCTTTGGACGCCTGGTTCTTAGATCAGAGGGGCTGGCCATTCGGCCATGCCTAGACCTTTCACTTATGTAATTTTAACGGTAGAGTTTCTACACTCCATAGATTAAGGTGTGGAGCTCTGCTGTTCCTCAAAGATTAATGCAAAGTACTACTGTTTTCTATTCAATTCTTCTTATTTCGCTTCTAAGATATCCATTCGCATCCAAGAACGTGATGAAGGTGATGATTATGTGTGACGCTCATCATCCTTCTCCCTTATGAACGCGTGCCTGACGAACACTTCTGTTCTACATGAATTAAGCTAGAATGAGTATCTCTTAGATCTCCTAACCAGAATCTTCGTGGCGTAAGCTAGAATGATGGCGGCATTCAAGAGAATCCGGAAAGTCTAAACCTTGTCTGTGGTATTCCGAGTAGGATTCAACGATTGAATGACTGTGACGAGCTCCGAACTCGCGATTGCAGGGCGTTAGTGACAGACGCAAAAGGATAGTAAATCCTATTCCAGCATGATCGAGAACCGACAGATGAATAGCCGTGCCGTGACAGGGTGCGTGAGCATATTATTCACTGAGAGGATAAGATGAAGCCATTGGCAAGGGTGATGCCTCCAGACGATTAGCCGTGCCGTGACAGGGCATTGGATCATTTTCCCGAGAGATGACCGAAAGTAGCCGTTGACAATGGTGATGTATCACATAAAGCCAGCCATGGAAAGGAGTAAGACTGATTGGATGAAGATAGCAGGAAAGCAGAAGTTCAGAGGAACGAAAAGCATCTCCATTCTCTATTCTGAAATTCCTACCAATGATTTACATAAGTGCCTCTATCCCTATTTTATTATTCATTATTCGAAAACCATATCACTGTTTTATATCTGCCTGACTGAGATTTACAAGGTGACCATAGCTTGCTTCATACCAACAATCTCCGTGGGATTCGACCCTTACTCACGTAAGGTATTACTTGGACGACCCAGTGCACTTGCTGGTTAGTTGTATCGAAGTTGTGACAATTATGAATTAACATCAGAGCACCAAGCTTTGGAGCCATTACCAGGATTTGTTCGAGCCTGGAGATCACAATTTTGTGCACCAGCCATCACAAAGGAAAGGAGTGATGGAGTTGGAAGAAGTGGACTCAATTCTGGCTCAAAACAAAATGATGCAGCAGCAAATTCAACAACAATTTGATCAAATGGCCAACAGGATTGATAGTCTCCAAGTTGCAGCAATCAACACAAGCCAATCATCAATCAAATGGGGGGCAAAATGAAGAAAACCAAGAAGATCAGCAGCAGGAACAACCTCAATATGTGCACAACTAAAGCTGCAGCCAAAATGAAGTTTATGGTGACACCTACAATCCATCCTAGAAGAACCATCCAAATCTCAGATGGGGAGATAACCACACTCAAAACCAACAACCATGGCAAAGAAATTCAAACCAAAACAACTCAAGAAACAACTAGAACAACAACTAGCAAAACATAACCCACAATCCATATAGAAAACCCCAAAATAATCATCATCCACCTTCCACATCTACATTCCACCCACAAAATAATCCCACAAATAGTTCAAATAACTTCCAGCAACAACCATCTCATTTTACACAACCACAACCAAATCCAGACTCCTAAAGAATCTCTAGTCTAGAGATAATGATGGAGAAACTCATGAAAAATCAAGAGATGGCAAGACAAGATCAAGAAGCAGCAAGAAAAGATCAAGCCACAACAAGCAAAAACCAAGAAGCTTCAATCAGAAATCTTGAGAGGCATATGGAGCAAATGGCTAAACAAATTGTAGAGATGGGTGAGAAGCAATCAAATGCATCCCCTAGTGCCACTCAAGACCACCCAAGGGACAAAGGAAAAGCTACAAAGTGGGAGAAATGCAAGGCAATCATAGTGGAAAGTGAGAAGACTGGAGGGAAAGAAGTCATCAATCAGGAAGAACACAACAGAGAAGTTCCACAAGAAGAGACAGAAGAGAGAAGAGAAAAGGATAGAAAGACCAAGAATGCAAAAAGCTCAAAGAGAGACAAGAACATCCTTAAGCCATAGCTACAAGAGAAGAAGGAAGGGGTGAAGCCATATATCCCCAAACTTCCATACCCTCAAAGGTTCAAAAAAGAGAATGAGGATAAGCAATACTCAAAGTTCCTGGACATATTCAAGACACTCAGCATCAATATCCGTTTCTTAGAAGCACTTGAACAGATGCCAGTGTATGCCAAATTTATGAAGGAAGTGCTGACAAAGAAAAAGTCCCTAAAAGAAGGACAAATTATTGAGATGACAATGGAATGTAGTGCTATTCTCCAAAGAGAGTTGCCAGAGAAGAAAAATGATCCTGGGAGTTTTTATATACCTTGCACCATAGGAAACATAACAATTGAGAAGTCATTTTGTGATCTTGGTGCAAGCATAAATTTGATGCCTTTGTCTCTAATGAGAAAACTCCAAATTGTCGAGCTGAAATCCACACAAATACTTCTTCAAATGGCTGATAAATCCATTCAGCAAGCACTTAGAGTTGTAGAGAATGTGCTGGTAAAAGTGGGAAAATTTCTTCTCCCAGCTGATTTTGTCATTCTAGATATGGAGGAGGACCCTAACACTCCCATCATCCTAGGAAGGCCTTTTCTTGCTACGGGCAGAGCATTGATAGATTTTGAAAAAGGGGAATTGTTGCTGAGAGTGCATGATGAGCACCTAGCATTCCATGTTTTTAAAACCCCACATGAGCCCACTCAAGAAGAAGAGTGTACGGAGGATAAGGCCAGAGATCAAAGTTTGAAGGAGGTAGTCAATGAGTTAGCTCCAAGACTTCCAAATCCATGCTTGAAAGAAGTAGAGATGGTGCAACAGACCAAAGAAATCAAGGAGGAACTAGATCCAAAACCTCCAGATGAGAAATTTAACATCTCAGATAAGGAACCACCAAGGCAGGGAGTATCTTTTGAGAAAGAAAAGAAGAAGAGGCCAAGAGGGTGGAGAAACAAGAAGATCCCTACTGAAGGCTTTTCACCAAGGGATAAAGTAGTGTTAAACACCCAACCAATGAAGGTGTCCCCATAATCATCTGAATACTACACTGTGAACCGGGTCCTTTCACTTGAACACCAAGAGATCATCAAAAAGGAGACCGGAAGGAAGTTCACAGTAAGAGGAGAAAGCTGAGGCACTATGATTTTCAGCCCCCATGATCTAAGGGGATCGATGTCAAGCTAATGACAATAAAGAAGCACTTGTTGGGAGGCAACCCAACCTGAGGTAGTTTTCTTTTCATAGCCTTTTCAATAAAAATGTTGAATAATTGGTATGCATTGCAAGGAGCTAAGTTTGGTGTTGCACACCAAAATAATTTAAGGGAGAATGAAGGATTCTAAGTTTGGTGTTCCACCAAAATCTCATTTAAAAGCATACTCTCACCTCCTGCATAATGCTAGCTCCAAGCAATCAGACAAATTATTCAACCATTTAATTGTTTTTAGGTTTGGTTCCATAACCTTTAGCAAGGCCAAAAGAATTCATAAATAGTCAACCTGTTGCATCAGAGGAAGTGGCAAGGAATTAAGTTTGGTGTTCCCACACCAAATTAAATCCAAAAACCACACTCAATTCATACATACTGACCAGTCAGTTAAGGGCTTAAGAAGCAAGCAACTTTTGAGAATTGTGCAGGGAAGTAACCACCTATTGAAGACATCATGCACCACAACTCAAAAGGGGCACAACAGAAGGAAGAACAAAAAGAACTACAAACCAATAGGTTGTATTTATACTTAACTCTTGCGGTTGAGAAATGCTTCGATTTATGACTTGCTAAAGTGTTCATCTAGTGTAGGCAAAATCAATCTTTAAAATAAGTAAGCTAGTCTAAGTGTGTGCTTGTGTGTTCACTTTCACTTAACTAAAAGCATGCTTTGTCCCCTGCATCTTTAATTCAATAAAAGAAATGTTTGGAATGTGAAGTAAGATAGTTCTTTGTTAGCTGGAAGTACAATAATAGTGAGTGGTGGTATGAATGTATGATTGTATGATAGCTCACTTTTAGTGAATAAAAGAACTAGATTGTCTCCTTTTAAGTAAAAAGTAGCTCACTGTCTATGAATCTCAATAAAATAAAAGTCCTAGGTTAAAAAGAAAAAGAAAAAGAGAAAAGAAAAAGCCAAAAATGGCAACAGAACAAAAGAAAAATAAAAAGAAACAAAGCTAGACACCAATAGCTTGAACCTTAGAATATATGCCTGTGGTGTCTTTGTACTAGGATCTGCTTGGATTATTAAGTTCTTTGGAGTGCATCAACACTTGGTGACTTGGGTTAACTAACCCGGGATCATTAACTGAAAGTCCACTATCAAGGGCAACCTAACTACAAGGCATTTAGTAACCCAAAGAGGTACTGGGCATCAATGTTCTAAGAAGGAATGTGAGCCAAGTGTCTATAGTGAATAATGTGTCAAGCATAAATAAAGAAAAGAGCTTGTTACACATGACACTGAACTAAAGCTTATAGAAAAATAGTAACCAAGGACAAAGGAATAATGAGAGGTCATAGCAGTGTGTTGCTTGATGCTTGGATGAGACTTTCTAGGCCTAATTGTCAATAAGAAGTGAGTATTTACATATCTACATAAAACCCCATGAGCTACCAATAACACTCTGCTAGCATAAACATCTTCTATTTCATTCTTTCTTCTCAATAATTCTTTTCTTGCTTGGGGACAAGCAAGCTTTAAGTTTGGTGTTGTGATGACAAGTCATCTTAGCCTAGTTTCACTAGTCTTTTTCTTTTGTTTTCAATTGATTTTATGCACTTTCTTGAGCCATAAGTAAGCCAATTGGGTAGAATTTCATGTTTCCTTTGATTTAATCAACCATGGATAAATTAATGCAATTTCATGAGATTTTGTGCTATAATTGTCATATATTATGAAAGAATAACAATCTCATGATTTTGAGCATAGCTTTGATGTGCTTGGTTGATTAATGATAGTTGAAAAGAGCTTTGAAGAAGGTTGAAGAAAGAAGAAATGGCAAGGAGCAGGAGAGAACAAAAAGCTTGAGCAAAAGCTTGCCTCAAACTTTAGCTCAAACTTTTGAAAGAATTGAATTCACCCTGGAGGAGCAAAAGCTTGCGCCAACGTTTGCCCTCAAGGTTTTAGGCAAACGTTGGCTCCACAACAAAACACCCAGGAGAGCAAAAGCTTGCGCCAACGTTTGACCTCAAGCTTTTAGGCAAACGTTGGCGCCACAACAACATGAAGGGGTATACTTCCAATAAGAATAACTTCAGTTGTAGATGTCCAATTGAGGTGATTCTAATTGGGTTAGAAAGCTGACGTTTAGAGCTTTCCAACCATATATAATAGTCTATAGTGGACATAAAATTGGCAACTTGACAAGAGGGCAAAGTAGTACCCCAAGAGGCATGCAAGAGGGATCCACGTTTGGCTCAAAGTTTGACCTCAAACTTTGGCTCAAACGTGGATGGCAGCAAGGAAGGCTAGCTGATATGAAAAGTTTGAGTAAAAGTTTGACCTCAAACTTTTACTCAAGCTTTTCTGGTTCATGGCCCGGTTCACAAATGGGTTTCTCTCCAACTCCAAGAGCAATCAACAGAGGCTTTTGTCAACCCAATTCCATCAAGAGCAAAGGCCCAATTCAAGGCTTGAAGATCATTTGAAGAGAGTGTATAAATAGCTTAGAATTTATGTTTTTAGAAGGCTTTTCCGTTTTAGTTTTTACTAAGTGATTTTAGGAGAGCTTTTGGGTTGGAATTTATTTTGAGATTCTGAGTCTTGGGGAAGGAGAATTGAATTCTCTTCCTCTTAGTTTTCTTGTTTTCAATTTCATTTACACTTGCCTTGAATCTTGGGTTGAAGAATTGAGGAAATTCTGTCTCAATCTCATCTTGTGATCTCTCTGTTTTGATTTACTGCATCATTGAAAATTTGCGATTTCACTTATTTTCTTCTACTGCTTGATCTTTACTTTTCTTGCAATTGAATTCTAAATTTGGATCTAGGAAGGCATTGAGATCGAGACTTGGTTATCTAGTCTCTTGAGTCTTGAGATCTACATCTTTCAATTTCAATTTCCTTGCTTCGTTGCTACACCAAGCTTATTTTCATTTTTATTTACGATCCGGTTTAATTGAATCCATCTTTTACATTTCTGTTTGTTGAATTTTACTGTTCCTTGTTTAATTTCTGCAAATCACACTCCCAATTCCCTTTATAATTCAAGCCATTTATATTTCTTGCACTCTAAGATTCTGCAATTTATATTTCTTGCGTTATAAGTTTCTGCCATTTAATTTCTTGATCTTTAAGATTCAGCACATTTACTTTCCTGTTCTTTCCTTTACTGCAATTTCCCCTTTTCCCTTTTACTTTTCATGCAATTTAGTTTCTGCAAATTACAAATCACTCAACCAAATCTTGATTCGCTTGACTAAATCAACCACTAAACTAAAATTGCTCAATCCTTCAATCCCTGTGGGATCGACCTCACTCACGTGAGTTATTATTACTTGATGCGACCCGGTACACTTGCCGGTGAGATTCGTGTGTTTGGAATTCGTTCATTTTCCAAAATTACACATCACTCTCCAATCAATTTAATCACTGTCAAATTTAAGCCAATCCCCGGCAACGGTGCCATAAAACTTGATGAGTCCAATTCACACCCCCATTCAAAAATTGGTGAATTAGTCCTTTCGGCAAGCGCACCAAAATTATCATCAAGTAATAACCCACAGTGGAGTGGGATCGTATCCACAGAGATTGGCAAATTCGAGCAGTTTTAATTGATTGATGAATTAGTCAAGCAGAACAAGTAGATTGTGATTTGCAGAATTATAAATGACAGAAATGTAAATGGCTAGAATATAAAGAAAAACAATAAAGTGCAGAAATGGAAATGGTAGAATGTAAAGTTCAGAATCATAAATGACTTGAATGTAAATGGGAGTGGAGAATTGCTGAATGTAAAATTATGCTATAAAGAAAGGGATAGATAAGAATGGGGAAATTCATTGAGATAAGGAGATGTTGTCTCTTTGGATCAATTCTAGCTTATATCCTCTTCAATCATGCAACTTATTGGCCTCTTGGCAATCATGATTGATTGAGCCCTAATCCCTTGGTGACTCAATCTCTCAGATCTTAATCAATAGCCAATTCCTTGGTCTAATTGCTCATGAAGAGAGATATGCTTGGTCTCTGATTATACCACACACCATCATAGGTCCAAGTAGAGGGAGGATTATATGTCACATATCCAAATACCAAAACCCAGATTCTACTCAAGTGTGAGAAGGGATTTCAAGCATGGTTTCATGTTTCCTTTTCCAAGGTTCCCATGAAACCCATTTTGCATTCAATTTTTTTCCCAAGATAATTGAACACTAAGCATTAAGAATGAAATTCCTTCTAGCAAATCAAAGAGAAGATGAAGAGAAGAAGAATTTCGCTATCATCAATCCATCAAGTACAACAAAGCTCTGATGCGGGCGGAAATTGGCGAGTTAAGAATGATTATAAAATATGCGTTGCAAGTATAGTTCTCAACCAACAAGAAATCCACTTTATCAATTTAAAAAGGGTGTCACAGAAATTAAAATCAAAATATTGGGAGTATGAGTCCCAGGTCGTCTCCCAACGAGTTGCAGAAAAGTGTGCTATTTTATTAATCAGATGTTTCCAAAAAGGTTTGAGTTGAATGGCAGAAAATTAAATTAGAGAATTTATATAAATTTAAATAAAAGCCTTGATTGGGAGTTGATTAGTTGGAAGCCCTATTCTTGTTGCAGTACTCTCAAGATTAATTGATAATTGGGGATTATTCTGTTTAGTTGTCCCTCACTAAGTAAGGGAAAGTTAAACAAGTTGGAATGCTATTTCTATCCACAAGTTCCAATCCGCTCTGGGGAGGATTGGTGTTAGTGACTAGAGAGCAATCCAACAATAAACCCAACTACAATCTCTCTCTTGAGCATCCCAACTTCAAGGGTTTCTTTCAATCAACTCCCCATCAAGTTAGGGGACTACTCGCTCATTGTAAATGTAAAATTCATAACATAAGAAAAGGAATTAAAGAAAGACATCATAAATAATGATCAAAAGATTAATCAAAGATAAAAGTGATTCTTGTATTAATAAATGCTAAAATAATCCAACAGTAAAATTAAGTAAATTAAGGAACATGGAAGAGTAAGAGACAAGTAAAGAAAACGAACTAGAGTGTCGAAGTCTTGATGAGGCAATAACTCTTCTCAATACCCCAATGCAAAAACAATGAACATAACCAATCCTAAAAACTATGAATGTGTAGAGAGAAAACCTAGAGGAGAGGAAAACTAGATCTCAAAACTAAAACTATGCGGAATGAATGTTGTTGTTGGTTTCTGCATGTTCTCCAACTCTAGTCTGCTTTTCTGGGCCAAAAACCATGTTCTCCTCAATTTCTTGTGTTTCTCCCATTTTTGCAAGCTTCCTCTCCAATCTCCAACTCATTCATGCCCTGTAAAGCCTGAAACACTTAACACACAGATCATGGCATCGAATGGAATAAAGGAGAAATAAAATACATAATTAAAGTCCCTAGGAAGCAAGTTTTCAATTATACAATAACTTTAGGAAGGAATTATAAATGCATGCTTATTTAATGAATAAGTGGATAAAGATCATGATAAAACCACACAATTAAACACAATATAAACCATAAAATAGTGTTTTATCAACCTCCCCACACTTAAACATTAGCATGACCTCATGCTTAGTTGAAGGAGATAAAATGAATGTGTAAGAACATGTAAAACCTATGAAATGCAATGCAACCTATATATATGAATGCAACTATATGATTTTTGTCCACTTGATCTAAAGTAAATAAGCTCTTCAAAACAATTACAAATCAAATTCCATTAACTCAATTCTTATACAGTAAGAACAGATAAAAATGCAAGAAGATAGCTCATGAAAGCAGGAAACATCAAAATTCAAGCATGGAACCCTCACTGATGGTGTATGTACACTCTAGTCTCTCTAGTGTATAGGGTCATCACTCTATCCTTCTCTAATCATGCTCTCTAATTTTTTTGTTCTTCTCCTAACCAATCAACAACATTTAATATACCAATGCAAACATCATGAGGTCTTTTTTAAGGTTGTAATGGGGCCAAGGTAAGGGTAAGGATATACATATGGATAAGTAAGCTTATAAATTGAATCTTTAATCAACCCAAGCTTTAACATAACCTATATATATTCTATATAACTTTAGAATTCATACCTAGCTACCCAGAATTTTCCTTTCACATCCATACTCATGTATCAACCTTTTGTTTTGATTTTATCATACATGCATTGATCCTTGAATTCTTAATTCAACATTGGGGTAATTTTGTCCGCTTATTTATTTTATTTTATTTATTTTATTTTTTTATTTTTTTATTTTTATTTTTTATTTTTTTTCAACATAAACATAAACATAGCTTATCAATGCACATAGATTTTTTTAATTCTTATAGTTTCACATGAGTAGGTATCCGAATTCCCATTATATTATCATGACTCATTCCCTTTTTATCCTTTGTTCCCACAATTTCCCATACTTAAATAACACACACAATTCTATCTTAAGCTAACCAAAGATTCAATTTGGGATATATAATTGTTTTTCCGCTTAAGGCTAGTAATGTGGTAACATATAGAACAAATGGGATTTAAAGGCTCAAAATGGCTAACAAAGGTAATTGAAAGACTAGGCTTTATTTGGATAAGTGAGCTAAACAAATAATGGCCTCAATCATGTGCAAACATATAAATATAGTAAACATTGGACATATAGGATGAAACAAAATGTAGATTACAATCATAGAGAAGTACACACACAAGAATAAAATAATTATGGTTAAATAATGTAACCATTCATAAAGGCTCAAATCTCACAGGTTGTGTGTTCTTTAGCTCAAAAATCATGTTCCAAATACAACTTCAAGCAAATTTAACATAAAATAATTAATTAAAATTAGTGAAATTTTGTTCCAAAGATATAGTCTTAGAAGAAACTCATTGTCTTTTCAATCAAGCAGAACATGCATGCAACTAATCTATTACTATGCAATTTATCCTATTCTATAAAAGAAAAAAAATAACTAAATATCCTAATTTATTAGTGCTAGGGAAGAGAAATTACCTCTGGAAGTCAGGTACTGACCGACCTCCCCACACTTAAGGCTTTGCACCATCCTCGGTGCCATCTGTCAAGAACAAAGGTGGGCTGGTAGCAGTATCTCCACAGTCGGGACCATCATGGCTCCCTGTGCTGGTAAAGAAAGTGGAGTCCGGGGTGTCTAAGTCCTTGAATTTTCCCATGATCAGCTCCTTGAGGTATGTGAATCGGCGCTTGTTACGGCGCTCTCTCATCTTAGCTTTGTGTTCTTGCCGATCCAACTTTTCAAGTATCTACTGGAGCAGTTGATCAGTAGTGGGTGCTTGTGGTGTTGAAGAAGGAATATCTTCAACTAGTTCAGTAGGTTGGCTGGTAGTGGCTGCTGGAAGTCTAAGGTACTTCCCGTTAGGGACATACTGATCATCCCGGAGAAGCATGGCTTTGGTGTCCCCAGCTCTGTAGGAGACTCCATCGGCTGAGACAAGATCTGAAACCAAGGCGGGAAAAGGTAAGTTGCCTGCAATTTGGACATGTCCCATGGCATTCCGGATGTGTCTTGGTAGGTTCAGAGGCTGGTCTGTAAGGATGCACCATAGTAGAATGGCCATGTCCGCAGTGAAGGAGGATTCGTGAGTGCTCGGGAAGATGTAATGGGACATGATCTGTGCCCATACGCGAGCCTCCAAGGTAAGTGCTGAAGCCGAAATTCCCTTAGGGTGGGTACGATGGTATCTGTAGATCCAACAGCTGCCAGGTAGTGCGATCACACTAAGAACAGCGTCCCAGTCAAATTGATACATCTGGCGCTTGACTGCAACTTCTTGAAAGGCATACAGTCCTTCTGGAATAGGGGGAAGACTTAGAACTTTTTGAATGGCCTCTTCTGTAATGGGGACTTGCCTCTGACGGACGTACACAGATTGCAGGGTTGGTAAGTGGTAGTTGGAGTAGAACTCGACTACCCAAGAAAGATTGACCTGCCTTGGCTGTCTTTGTAGGAAACCCCATTGTCTTCGGGCAATCTGCGGCTCAACAAATGTAGCAATGTGGTTTGGGAGGAGAAGAAGGTATTCGTTGTTGTAACTCCTTTCAGCCAGGATGGGGAACATCTGCTCACAATAGCGATTGGGAAACCGCGCAGTGTCCTTTGCTGGGAAGGCTCTTTCTTTATCATCAACCTTTATAATCCTCTTAATTTTATTTGTTGAGGGCTTGACTACGGTGGAAGAAGGCTCTACCACTAATGCTTTCTTCGTTTCTCTCCTTGCTGTTGATTTGGGAATGGCTTTCTCTTTTCCTTTCTTGGTGGCCATCCTGAAAAAGGGAAGAGAAAGTAAATTAAGTTTACAGAGATAGAGCAAGGAAGAGAACGGAAAAGGATGGTTATAAATGCACATTAAAAGGTAAATGAAGTTAACACACGCTCATGAGTACATGTGAAAACTCATTAATGGAAAATAGCTAGTGCATATGAAGACAAGTGAATGCAAGGTGTTTATTGGCATGCCGGCAAAGGGCATGAGTAGCATAGATCAAACATCACTCGTAACAAACCATGACGTTTGTATTGACAATTAATTTCAATTAATAAAATAGTAAAGGGAAATTGTGAAAAGCAAGCATTGAATATTAGAGTTAATGCCATATGGGCTTTTTCACAAACACATAGCATGCATGTAGAAGAGGCTCTTGAAAATAAGAATTGGAACATGCAAGTAATCCTTTAAAAAGCAATGTATAATCATCAAATAAATTTACAACAATCCAAAAGCATATAATAATAAATAATGACTCGCATAAATTGAGAACACCAAGTAAAAAGGAAAAGGAAAGAAAAAGAAAATAGGAATAATGAAGGTAAAAAGAAAAGAAAAGAAGATAACATATAAAAATAAGAAGAAAAATAGAAAAGTAAGGAGAGAAGAAAAAGAAAAACCTTGTTAATGGAGGTGAGAGAGAGAGAAAGTGTAAAAAGTGAGAAAGAAGGAAGAAGGGAGGAAGGGAGGGAGAAGAAATAAGGAGGGAAAAGAGAAAATAGGATTTGGGGAGAAAAAGATATGATAATTGGCAAATTAGGAAAACTGTGCAGCGCAATCGACGCGGTCGCGTGGGGCACCCGGTCGCGCGACTTGCGCTTAAACTCAATGATGCGGTCGCGTCGGTCACGCGGTCGCGTGACCCGTTTTAGGCTAATGGCGAGAGGGTAGCCTCGCACTCGCACAACTCTCTGTTCAAAATCATATTAGTGTCAAATTTTGGGTGACGCAATCGCATGGGGCATGCGATCGCGTGAGTGGTCAATTAGTGGGATACGACGTGGTCGCGTGGGGCACGCGATCGCGTGAGAGGGACTGCGCGTCCGGCGCCAGTCCAGCACCACTCTAGCACAACTTTTGGCTGTGCACCCTTGTTACGTCGAAATTCAGGTCACGCGGCCGCGTGGGGCACGCGGTCGTGTGGGACGGTTTGTGCCATTGGTATGCCTCCAGCCCTGCTCCTGCGTAACTCTCTGTTCATATTATTATTGTCTCCCAGCTCCCTGTGACGTAGACGCGTCAACGAGGCGGTCGCATCGCGTGGTGATTTTTTTTTTAATTAAAAATATGTGAATACAGATGCACGAAATGTACTAATAAAGAGAAGAGTTATTGAATAAGAAAATTAAAAATAAGGAAAAGAACGATCATACCATGGTGGGTTGTCTCCCACCTAGCACTTTGCTTTAACGTCCGTAAGTTGGATGCTCCACTAGCTCAGTCTTCGGCTATGTGGGGATCTTCCAAGAGGAAGATCTCGAGCTCCTTGTTCTTCTTCAGCTTATCGCTATGGTACAGCTTTAGACGATGTCTATTAACTTTGATAAGTTCAGAGCTTGAAGGATGGCTTAGGTGATAAACTCCATACGGTTCGGCCTTCTCTACTCTGTATGGACCTTCCCATCTCGATCTCAACTTGCCTGGCATGAGCCTCAATCGAGACTTGTAAAGGAGGACTAAGTCTCCAGGTTGGAACTCTTTTCTCTTGATGTGCTGATCATGTACAGCCTTCATCTTCTCCTTGTATAGTCTTGAGTTCTTATAAGCTTCTAGGCGAAGGCTTTCCAGTTCCTGCAGTTGCAACTTCCTTTCAGCTCCGGCTCTCTCAATTCCCATGTTGCATTCTTTTATTGCCCAAAAGGCTTTATGCTCTATTTCAACAGGGAGATGACAAGCTTTTCCATAAACTAAGCGGAAAGGACTCATCCCAATGGGTGTTTTGTATGCTGTTCTGTATGCCCAGAGTGCATCTTGTAGCCTGGTGCTCCAGTCTCTTCTATGAGGTTTGACTATCTTCTGCAAGATACGCTTTATCTCTCTATTTGACACCTCGGCTTGTCCATTAGTCTGAGGATGGTAGGCTGTTGCAACTTTATGAATTATCCCATGCTTCTTCATTAGTCTTGTTAGTCTCCTGTTACAAAAATGGGTGCCTTGATCGCTCACGATTGCTCGTGGTGATCCAAAGCGACAGATAATATGGTTTCTCACAAAGGAAACAACAGTGTTAGCATCATCAGTGCGGGTAGGAATTGCTTCCACCCATTTGGAAACGTAATCCACAGCTAACAATATATAGAAATAACCATTAGAATTTGGAAATGGACCCATGAAGTCAATGCCCCAAACATAAAAAATTTCAGAGAAAAGCATTATCTGTTGATGCATCTCATCCCTCCTGGATATATTACCAAATTTCTGACATGGAAAACAAGATCTACAAAATTCAGCAGCGTCCTTAAAAAGAGTAGGCCACCAGAATCCACAGTCTAAGATTTTTCTAACAGTTCTTTGAGGGCCAAAATGTCCTCCACTCTCAGATGAGTGGCAGGCCTCTAAGATGGACTGGAATTCTGATTGAGGCACACACCGTCTAATTACCTGGTCAGCTCCACATCTCCATAAATATGGGTCATCCCATATATAATATTTAGACTTGCTTTTCAGCTTGTCCCTTTGATGCTTAGAAAAATTTGGAGGAAAGGTGCGGCTAACTAGATAATTAGCTACAGGTGCATACCAAGGGACTATCGCAGATACTGCTTGCAGGTTATCAAATGGAAAATTATCAGCTATAGGAGTGGAGTCATCTGTAATGTGCTCAAGATGACTCAAGTGGTCTGCCACTAGATTCTGGTTACCACTCCTATCCTTAATTTCTAAATCAAATTCTTGTAATAGCAGTATCCAACGTATAAGCCTTGGTTTGGACTCCTTTTTAGATAATAAATACTTTAGAGCTGCGTGGTCTGAATACACTACTACTTTAGTACCAAGTAAATAGGCTCGGAATTTATCCAGAAAAAAAACAATAGCAAGAAGCACTTTCTCAGTAGTAGTGTAATTCGACTGAGTGGCATCCAAAGTTTTAGACGCGTAAGCAATAACAAAAGGATCCTTACCTTCACGTTGAGCCAGTGCTGCTCCTACTGCATGGTTGGAAGCATCACACATTATTTCAAATGGTTGGCTCCAGTCTGGTCCTCTCACAATTGGAGCTTGAGTCAGTGCAGCCTTCAGCTTATCAAACGCCTGTTTGCAATTTTCACTGAACTTGAACTCAATATCTTTCTGCAGTAGCCTGGATAAGGGAAGTGCTACCTTACTGAAGTCCTTAATGAACCTCCTGTAAAAACCTACATGGCCAAGGAAAGAACGGACCTCCCTCACAGAAGAGGGGTAAGGTAAACTAGAAATAACATCCACCTTTGCTGGATCTACAGAAATGCCAGTATTAGACACAACATATCCTAGTACAATAACTTGTTTAACCATAAAGTGGAATTTTTCAAAATTTAATACCAGGTTTGTACTGACACATCTATCTAATACTCTAGATAATCCATCTAAGCAAAGGCTAAAGGAATCACCATAAACACTAAAATCATCCATAAAAACTTCCATACAGTCCTCAATAAGATCAGAGAAAAGACTCATCATGCACCTTTGGAAAGTAGCGGGTGCATTGCACAAGCCAAAGGGCATTCTCTTGTAAGCATAAGTCCCAAAAAGACATGTAAAAGTGGTCTTTTCCTGATCCTCAGGAGCTATATAAATCTAGAAATAACCTGTGTAAGCATCTAGAAAACAATAATGTAATTTACCTGACAGGCGATCCAGCATTTGATATATGAATGGGAGAGGATAGTGATCCTTATGGGTTGGTTGGTTGAGGCGTCTGTAGTCAATGCAGACCCTCCAGGCGTTTTGAACTCTGGTTGTCAGGAGCTCTCCATGCTCATTCTTCACTGCAGTGACTCCAAACTTCTTCGGTACCACTTGTACTGGGCTTACCCATTCACTGTCTGAGATGAGATAGATGATATCTGCCTCTAGTAGTCTGGTCACTTCCTTTTTGACAACCTCTAGGATAGTGGGGTTCAGTCTTCTCTGGGGTTAACGGACAGGTCTTGCTCCCTCTTCTAAAAATATTCTATGCTCACAGACTTGAGGGTTTATGCCTACTATGTCTACCAAACTCTAACCAATTGCCTTCTTGTGCCTCCTCAGCACACCAAGTAGCTACTCTTCCTGTTGAGAAGTGAGTTCCCTTGCAATGATAACTGAAAACTTCTGCCCGTCTTCAAGGTAAGCATATTTGAGGTGTGGAGGAAGGGGTTTTAATTCTAACTTCTGATCATGTTCAGGCTCTAGGTTGTCTGGAGCTGGTAACAGTGGTAAGGCACTGTCATTGTCCTCTGAGAGTGTCCCCACACTTG
Organism: Arachis ipaensis; assembly: GCF_059453495.1. Taxonomy (NCBI): domain Eukaryota; kingdom Viridiplantae; phylum Streptophyta; class Magnoliopsida; order Fabales; family Fabaceae; genus Arachis; species Arachis ipaensis. The sequence goes on along the minus strand of NC_142440.1, from coordinate 64,542,643 downwards.
GACCTTGTCCTGTGTGCTTCTCTTCAAATTCCTCCTGATGGACTTCAGCCACAGTTTCATCTATGATGTCACACTTGAGGATAGAATGATCCTCTGGAGGATGCTTCATAACTCCATTCAGATTGAAGATTACTACTCTGCCATCTATTTCAAAAGAGTACGTTCCTGAAAAAGCATCTAATTTAAACTTTGAGGTCTTCAGGAATGGTCTTCCGAGTAGGATTGATGATGGCTTGTCTGAGTCATTTTGGGGCATTTCCAGGATATAAAAATCAGTGGGGAACGTGAGTCCCTTAATGCCTACTAGTACATCTTCAGCAACTCCAACCACTATAATAATACTTTTATCTGCTAACATAAAACGAGCTGCCGACCTTTTTAAGGGAGGGAGCCTCAAAACATCATATATAGACAAAGGCATTATACTTACACATGCTCCTAAATCACACATGCATTCAGAAATTATCACACCACCAATAGTACAATTAACTATACAAGGACCTGGGTCACTACACTTTTCAGGTAAACTTCGCATTAAAGAAGATATGGAACTTCCTAAAGGAATAGTTTCTAATTCATTAATTTTATCCTTATGTATACATAAATCTTTTAGAAACTTTGCATATTTAGGTACCTGTTGAATAACATCAAAAAGGAGAACAGTTACCTCAACCTTTTTGAATATCTCTACCATTTTTGGATCAGGTTCCAGCTGCTTCCTGGGCTTCCTTGCAAGTTATGGAAATGGAATAGGAGTGGTGTCTTCTGCAGTGTCTGTGCCTTTTAATGCTTCCTCCTGTGGTTGCACTTCTTCTTCAGCTATGTCCTGTATGTCCTCTTCCTCTTCAACATCTTCTATTTCCACTACCTCTTCAGCTGAGGCGTGTTCTGGTGGGCTTGGCTCCTCCTGGTTCCTCTCCTGGAATGTGGTTCCGGAACTTAAGGTGATGGCATTAATACCACCCTTGGGATTGGGTAATGGTTGAGAGGGAATTCCACTGGAGCTTGAAGGTTGGTTATTGGAGTTGGTCATGGATCCAATCTGGGAGACAAGAGCTTGTAAAGTAGCGTTCAGACCATTTAGAGTGGCATTAATATTATTTTCCATGGTCTGCTGTCTCCTATCCATAGATTGTAGTAAGTCATCATTAGCAGATGAAGAAGGATAGGTAAGTTGAGAGGTCTGCTGTAGGGTATTCTGTGGTCCTTGGGATTGCCTTAGATGAGATGCTCTGTAAGGCTGATTCTGATTCTACTGCCTGTTGTTGTTGTTATTCCACCTCTGATTTCCCTGATTATTTCTGCCTCCTCTATTGTTGTTGTCCCTCCAATTCTGGTTAGAATTGTCTTGCCATCCGTGGTTGTAATTACCACCTTGATTGTACCCTTGGTTGAGGCGGTCATAGAAGATATGTGTGGCTGCCACGGTGTTGTCTTCATGCTGGAGCTGTGGACATTCATCAGTATAATGGCTATAATCAGCGCAGATTCTGCAAACTCTTTGTGGGACTAACTGTTGGTTTTGCTATGGTGGAGAAGGTTGAGCTTGCTGAACTTGTTGTTGATTCAATTGCATCTGCTTCAGCAAGTTGGTTATTTCATAGATACTCTGAGTTAAAGCAGCAGTCTCTCTGCTAGAAGATACTTCTGCAACGGCTTTTGAATGGCCTTGTTTCTCCCTGTGATTCCTAGTAGATTCAGCTAAGTCACTGATTAATTGCCATGCCTCATCAGTGGTCTTGTACTTTTTCATAGACCCAATGCTAGCACTTTCCTATGTGGTCCTATCTTGGGGCCTCATTCCCTGTGTGACATAATCGAGTAACACTAGCTTGTCAATCATATGGTGGGGGCAAGCTTCCAGAAGATTATTGAAGCGCTCCCAGTACTCATAAAGAGTTTTGGATTTATCCTGAACAATCATGGAAATATCTTTCCTCAGTTTATCAGTAACTTCAGCTGGAAAGTAACTTCATCTGCACCATCACGCTTGACAGTAGAACAGGCTGCCTGAAAATCTCTCAGGTGCTTGATAGGCTCTTGAGCAGGTAAGCCATGAAACTTGGGCATCAAATTGAGCAGTGCGGTCCTTATTTCAAAGTCTGTAGCCACCGCTGGGTGATGCGCTTGAAATGATTGCATTGTAAAATCAGGGGCTCCAGCCTCCTGGATAGTAACTCTCCTGGCTGTTGCCATGTTACCTGCACGTAAAACAACCAAATCAGTAGAACGGGGGCTGGTTTCTTTCTCAGGTGACGTTTCAGATCCGCCCTCAGAGAGGACTAACCGACGCCGAGTTTGCCTTATTCGTGAAATAGTTCTTTCAATCTCAGGATCGAATATTAGCAAGCTTGGATCAGGAAGCGAACGTGTCATCTAACGAAAGAAACAAGCAGCTCATAGTAGCAAGATTAAACAAAATGCAAATAAATAAATTCCAATTAATAACTTTAGCACTCTATTGAAACTCCCCGGCAACGGCGCCAAAAATTGATGCGGGCGAAAATTGGCGAGTTAAGAATGATTATAAAATATGCGTTGCAAGTATAGTTCTCAACCAACCAGAAATCCGCTTTATCAATTCAAAAAGGGTGTCACAGAAATTAAAATAAAAATACTGGGTGTATGAGTCCCAGGTCGTCTCCCAACGAGTTGCAGAAAAGTGTGCTATTTTATTAATCAGATGTTTCCAAAAAAGTTTGAGTTGAATGGCAGAAAATTAAATTAGAGAATTTATATAAATTTAAATAAAAGCCTTGATTGGGAGTTGATTAGTTGGAAGCCCTATTCTTGTTGCAGTACTCTCAAGATTAATTGATAATTAGGGATTATTCTGTTTAGTTGTCCCTCACTAAGTAAGAGAAAGTTAAACAAGTTGGAATGCTATTTCTATCCACAAGTTCCAATCTGCTCTGGGGAGGATTGGTGTTAGTGACTAGAGAGCAATCCAACAATAAACCCAACTACAATCTCTCTCTTGAGCATCCCAACTTCAAGGGTTTCTTTCAATCAACTCCCCATCAAGTTAGGGGACTACTCGCTCATTGTAAATGTAAAATTCATAACATAAGAAAAGGAATTAAAGAAAGACATCATAAATAATGATCAAAAGATTAATCAAAGATAAAAGTGATTCTTGTATTAATAAATGCTAAAATAATCCAACAGTAAAATTAAGTAAATTAAGGAACATGGAAGAGTAAGAAACAAGTAAAGAAAACGAACTAGAGTGTCGAAGTCTTGATGAGGCAATAACTCTTCTCAATATCCCAATGCGAAAACAATGAACATAACCAATCCTAAAAACTATGAATGTGTAGAGAGAAAACCTAGAGGAGAGGAAAACTAGATCTCAAAACTAAAATTATGCGGAATGAATGTTGTTGTTGGTTTCTGCATGTTCTCCAGCTCTAGTCTGCTTTTCTGGGCTGAAAGCCGGGTCAAAATAGGGCCCGAAATTGCCCCCAGTGATTCTGCAGATTATGCAGATCACGCATGTCACGCGGTCGCGTCATCCATGCAGCCGCGTCATTCGGCTTTCTGCTTTGCCAAGCGATCGCGTCATCCATGCGGCCACGTCACTCGTGCTATTCCATGCCGCGCGGTCGCGTCATCCATGCAGCCGCGTCACTGCGATTTCCTCTTCTTCGCGCGGTCGCGTCATCCATGCGGCTGCGTCACTTCTCGCTGGTCATGTCCTCAATTTCTTGTGTTCCTCCCATTTTTGCAAGCTTCCTCTCCAATCTCCAACTCATTCATGCCCTGAAAAACCTGAAACACTTAACACATAGATCACAGCATCGAATGGAATAAAGGAGAAATAAAATACATAATTAAAGTCCCTAGGAATCAAGTTTTCTATCATACAATAACTTTAGGAAGGAATTATAAATGCATGCTTATTTAATGAATAAGTGAATAAAGATCATGATAAAACCACACAATTAAACACAATATAAACCATAAAATAGTGGTTTATCAAGCTCCTTCTCTCAATGAGAGGGAATTTAGCTACTGATAGCTCAAAGAAAGTACTCAAAAGTAAAGAAGATGATGAAGTGTAAAAGTGAATCTAAAACTAATATCTCTAACTGCTTAACCCCCTCTTCAGTACTCCTTGGGGGTATTTATACTACTCGTAGCTAAAATAAAAGAATTGCAAAAGTGAAAAAGGAAAATTACATTTTGGAGGGAAAAAACACTCAATAAACGTGACTTCCCAGCTAGCGTGTGGCTGGTGCTTCACGAGCGTGTCACGTGCCCTTCAATTCTAGCTTGGCGTGCCATGCCCAGTCCTTCAAGTGGCACGTTCATCTTCACTAACAACCTTGGCGTGCCACGCCTTCGAGCTCAAGTGGCACGCCATAGTGGAATTCTTGTGTTGGCGTGCCACGCCTTCGAACTCAAGTGGCACGCCCTTGCCTTCTTTCACTTCTATTTGCCTCTGGAAATTTGAACTAGCGTGGTACACCCAGGGTCTGGCATGCCACGCCCTTATTGTACGCTTGGTCAAGCTCCCTAGAAAGTTGAACTAGCGTGACACGCCCAAGGTCTGGCGTGCCACGCCCTTTGTAGGCAACTGACTCCTCTGTTTGGCGTGCCACGCCATGAACTCAAGTGGCACGCCCCAATGGTTTCTTTATTTTCTGAATGACACTGGCGTGCCACGCCTAAGGTTCAAGTGGCATGCCCAAGTGAGGACTAGTGGTTGGCGTGCCACGCCTTCGACACTAAGTGGCACGCCCCATGTATTTGGCCTTCTTCATCCCTTCTGGAAACTTGTACCAGCGTGCCACGCCCAGCATTCAAGTGCCACACCATAGTGAGATTCTTGGGTTGGCGTGCCAGGCCTTCGACATCAAGTGGCACGCCCAGCCCTTGCTTCGGTCTCTTTGTACATTGGCGTGCCACGCCTGGTCACTCAAGTGGCACGCCTAAGTGAGATTGAGAGCCTGGCATGCCACGCCTTCGATCTCAAGTGGCACACCCAGTCTTCATTTGCCTTCAGCCCCTTCTCTGGAATTTTGTACCAGCGTGCCACGCCATGTTGCTCAAGTGGCACGCCCATATAATTGTGGACTCTTCAAGCTTGGCATGCCATGCCTGGTTCCTCAAGTGGCACGCCCAAGTGACTTTTTGGAGCTAGCATGCCACGCCTTCGATACCAAGTGGCACACCATAGTGAAGGTTCTTCCTGGAGTGATGGGTTGGTGCGTTAGGCGTGCCACGCCCAACCTGGTGTGCCACGCCCTTCTTGTGTCCTCCATTGTTGCTCTCTGGAACTTTGTACTAGCATGCCATGCCCAGTCCTTAGCGTGCCACGCCCATATGTATGCTTGAATTTCTTCTCTGGGATTTAGTACTGGCGTGCCACGCCTAGCTCCTGGCATGCAACGCCAACGCATTTTTGTGGTGTTTGCTCCAAATTGGCACGCCAGTTTCACACGCCCAGCTTCTTTGTTGCTTTCTTCCCATTTTTGATGCCCTTTTCACTTGAAATTCAGCACAACTCATCTCAAAGTTGTGTACCATAATATTCATTAAATAATGCATGAATTGTACTGATCAAATGAGATTTATGCTCTTTTATGGTCCTCTTTATGCAAGAAAAAAGGGTAGATGATGCAAGTCATCACCTCCTCAGACCATTCCCTCAGGGATCAGGGCAAGTTAAATTCCTCATTGTAGGAGTAGATTACTTTACAAAGTGGATTGAGGCAGAGCCACTGGCCACCGCCACTGCCCAGAGAAGTCAGAATTTCTTGTATAGGAACATCATCACAAGGTTTGGGGTCTCATACTCCATCATTGCAGACAACGAAACTCAGTTCACCGACACAGGCTTCAGGAACATGGTGGCTGATCTGAAAATCAAGCACTAGTTCACCTCAGTGGAACACCCATAAGCCAACAGACAGGCGGAAGCCGACAACAAGGTCATATTGACCGGGTTAAAACGCCGACTGCAGGATGCAAAAGTAGCCTGGGCTGAAGAGCTCCCACAACTTCTATGGGCATACCGGACGACGCTGCACTCCACCACGGGGGAATCACCCTTCCAACTCCCTTACGGAATGGAGGCAATGATCCCCATGGAAGTAGACGAAAGATCCCCTAGGGTGATCTTCTACAACGAGGACGCCAACTCCCAAGCACGAAAGGAAGAACTCGACCTGCTTTCAGAAGTCCGAGAAAGAGCTCGGATCAGAGAGGAAGTCCTAAAGCGTCGAATGGCCACAAGGTACAACCAGAAGGTAATCCAACAAATCTTTGCTACCAACAACCTCATCGTAATCCGAAATGACATCGGAACAGATGGGTCAGGAGAAGGAAAGCTAGCAGCAAATTGAAAAGGCCCATACCGGGTCATAAAAGTACTAGGAAAAGACTACTACAAGGTGGCCGACCTCCAAGGGCGGGAGCTCCCAAGGTCATGGCACGCCTGTAACCTAAGAATGTACTATAGCTAGAAAAAGGCCTTGAGCCAAGGTGCGCTCTTTTTCCCACTAAAGGGTGTTTTAATGAGGCACTAGGCCAAGACCTGAAAGCTGCCCGACTCGCAGGGTAAGCCCGCACATGTACATAATCTTATTTCCATTTTTTCGTTATACTTTATTTCTAATAAAAATAGAAAACACCTTTCTTCCCTGGGTAGCACGGAAGGAGATCCAAGAAGTCTTCTTCTTGGCTGCCTCCAGCTTGGTCAGCATGAATAGATAAAGGAAAAGACTAAGGGAAGGTCGGACACCTAATTCCTGGCACAGTAGTTGAAAAATCTTGATAAAAGCCCAAGAGTTAGGATGGAGCTGAGAAGGGGCAAGGTTGCAGTTCCAAAGGAGGTCGGACTCAAACTCGGTAAAGAGAAGGGTAATACCTAATTAGGTAAAGAAATAGTCATATGCGTAAAAGAAGGGACGCTCCACCTGACTTAAAGGTGGGAAACTGACCCTCTCCTCAGGGTCGGGGGACACCAGCTCGTACTCTTTCTCATCCTCCCTATTTCCACAGACCCTATGAAACCTCCTAAACTTCTCACAGTATTCCATGTCTACTACAGAAACACATCCTAACACTATGAAATCTTACCAGTCAGCCATAGAGAGGACCTTTATAGACATTTCAACAATATTCATACGAGAAGACATAGAAACTATACCTATAGCAAGAAAAATGAAAGGGGCGTCACTACTAGACAACTCGGCCAGAAATATGATAGATGAAAAAACGAACAAGCAAACAGCAACACAATAACAAAAGGGCGCCCCAAGGTTCACAAGAAACAAGAAGACCACCATCAAAACCCAGGAGCACCCTTTGGAGGAAATGCAGATACAGAAAGGAAGAAACGCAAGGAATTAAAACCTTAGCCCTTTCCGTAATAAAGGAAAGCGCGAATGAAAACCAAAAACCCAAGGACCAATATTTTCTCAAACAAACGACAAGATAAAAGATCAAAACTTTAAAAGAAATAAAAGCATGCAACATCACCAGGAGCTAGCACAAAGAAAGATCGCAACTATCAGCAAACAAGAAAAAAGCGAAAGGAATAAAACAAGTACCAACCTGCAATAAGAAGAAATAGTGGCGACAAGCGCATAGCAGAGTGACGAACGATCTAGACCAACAAGCGCTTCGAAGCCTTAGAGAAAGAATAAAGCTTGGGGAAAATCGAAGGAACAAAGGCCAAGGAAAGAGGCTCTTTCTCCAGAAGTGTGAAAGCAAAACAGAGGGTAGTAAAACATTGAAAAGATCAAAAACCCTTTTGATTTCTGTTCATACCCTCGGTCGAGCTATCCAACCCGGGATGATTGGCGACAAAGCGACTGACCTCTTCAGGTCAGACTATCCGACCTCTTCCTAAAAGAGGTCGGCCAAATCGATAGGAAAGCCTAAAAAAGGGCCCAACTCAAGGAATACGACCCAGATCTAAAGGCAGCCCAAGCCTATAGAGATAAAGGCGGTTCTATTGAAGATAAGCTGACCTCGCCAAAAGATAAGATAAGATAAGATAACTAACTTATCTATCTAAGAAGGTCATCCCACACTATTATAAATACACTGGAGCACCCAGGTATAACTCATACTCTGATTCTACAAAAAACCTGCTTAATACCCATGCTAACTTAAGCATCGGAGTCTCTTGCAGGTACCCCCCACCCTCCGGTGATGAAGGATCAGCAGTGCAGCCAGTCCCGCAAGTCGGACACGATAGCTCCGGCCGCTACCCCCAGTCGGATACGTCATCAACGACCAGTACAGAAGATCTCAACCGAGATCGACCTACAGTTTTAGGTAACCCTTGGAACATTGGCGCCGTTGCTGGGGAACCTGGAAGTCATCCCATCACCATGGCAGACGACCATGACAACGACCATGATTCAGATCTAAAGGATAGAATGCCGCACAAAAACGCGAACGCTACACCAAAAGACACTCCGGACCCTAACGGGGACAAAAACTTATCAAATCTATTAGAAGCGCTTCAAGATCGTTTAAAGCAACTTGAGAAATAAGCCCAACACCAGCGAGAAGCAGGAAAGGATCTACAAAGGGAGATAAGGTGACGCTGGGAATTGGAGGATAAACTTCTAAAAATCGAAGCCGATCTCAAAGCCAAAACTACTCGATCCACCGCTGAGGACAACTCTCGCAAGGATCAAGATCCATTCACTAGGGAGATCATGAAGACCAAAATCCCAAAAGACTTCAAACTTCCAGATATGACTTTGTACGATGGCACCACAGACCCCAACCATCACCTCAGCAATTTCAGAAGTAGAATGTACCTCACCGATGCCTCAGATGCAGTTCGTTGCAAAGCTTTTCCAACAACCCTTACCAAAACTGCCATCAGATGGTTCGACAACTTACCTCCAAAATCTATCTCAAGCTTTGAAGACTTAGCCAAAAAGTTCCTGGCCAGATTTTCAATCCAAAAAGATAAGGCTAAGCACGCCCCTAGTCTCTTAGGAATCAAGCAATGAGATTGGGAAAGCCTTCGCAACTACATGGAAAGATTCAACAAAACATGCCTAGACATACAAAGCCTACCAATAGAGGCCGCTATTGTGGGCCTCATCAACGGCCTACGGAAGGGACCTTTTAGCCAATCTATATCAAAAAAATACCCCACATCTCTGGATGAGGTGCAAGAGCAGGCGGAGAAGTACATCAACATGGAAGAAAATTCCCGACTTGGAGAAGCCTCGAGATCCGGTTTCACCTATCGAGATAAAGATAAAGAATCCAAGAGGAAGGAAGATTGAATGGGGGAGAAAATAAAAAAATATCATAATTACACCCCTCTTCGGGTGTCCTTTGTGGATATTTACAAAGAAGTCTGTAACACAGAAAAGATACCCCCAGCTCGACCACTCAAAGGCAAAAGAGGAGGAGAAAATCGGAACGAATACTGTGAATATCATCAAGTCCGAGGACATTCCACCAACAAATGCTTCGACTTAAAAAATGTCATAGAAATATTGGTGAGAAAAGGAAAACTAGATCGGTTTCTGGCCACATGAGATGATGAACAAAGAAAGAGAAGGAGGGATGAAGATGTCAGACAATCTGAGCGATCACCTCGTACACCAGAAAGACACGCCCACATGATACACGGCGGATTTGCAGGAGGAGGAATCTCCAAATCATCTCGCAAAAGATATCTCAAAGAAGTATATCATGTCGAGGGGAAGGAAGGAGAACCCGACATCCCTGCAATTACGTTCACCAAAGAAGATGCATTTGGTATCATCTCGGGACACGACGATCCCATGGTCATCACCATCATACTAGCAAACGCAAATCTCCACCGCACGCTGATAGACCAAGGGAGCTCCGCCGAAATCTTATTTAAAACAGCCTTCGACAAGCTTGGTTTAGAAGAAAAGGAGCTTAGAGCATACCCAAATAGCCTGTTTGGACTGGGAGACACCCCAGTGCAACCACTTGGTTACATCTCGCTACACACAACGTTCGGAAGAGGAAACCAATCCCGAACATTCAAAATAGACTACATAGTGGTCGACGTGAGTTCAGCTTACAACGCCTTAATGGGTCAGACAACATTGAATCAACTCGGCGCAATAGTCTCAACTCCACATCTGTGCATGAAATTCCCAACTGCAGAAGGGATAGCTACAATAAAAGCAGATCAAAAGATGGTACGCCGCTATTATAACGAAAGTCTAAACCTCAGAGGCAGAGGAGAAGAGTTCCATACAATTGAGCTTGGTGGAGCTCAGAGACGAGAAGAACTCCGTCCACAGCCCAAAGGTGAAGTAGAGAAAGTTCAGATTGGAGACACCTCAGACAAAACAACTAATATTGGCACGATCCTAAGAGGGGATGCAAAAGAATTACTAGTACATTTCTTACGAGATAATGTCGACCTCTTCGCATGGAAAGTCACAGACATGCCAGGCATAGACCCCAAGCTAATATGTCACAAGTTGGTGGTCTATCCAGGATCTCGGTCGGTACAGCAGAGACGAAGAAAACTTGGGCCAGAACGATCCCAAGCTGTGGAAGAACAGGTACAGGCACTATTGGAGGCAAGATTCATAAGAGAAGTCAAGTACCCACTATAGCTAGCTAACGTCGTCTTGGTGAAAAAATCAAATGGGAAGTGGCGAATGTGCACCGACTAAACTGATCTCAACAAAGCCTGTCCAAAAGATCCTTATCCACCCCCAAGTATCGACACTCTGGTGGATGCCTCATCCGGATATAAATACCTCTCGTTTATAGATGCATATTCCGGATACAATCAAATTCCCATGTATCCACCAGATCAAGAAAAGACCTCGTTTTTAACACCAAAAGCATATTACTGCTACATCGTAATGCCTTTTGGTCTCAAGAATGCGGGAGCTACTTATCAAAAGCTAATAAATAAAGTCTTTTCAGATCATATCAGAAAAATCATGGAAGTCTACGTGGACGACATGTTAATAAAGACACAAAGTGAAGAGACATTAATGTCTGACCTGGCCCAAGTGTTCGACACTATAAGGAAGCATGACATGCGACTCAATCCTGCAAAATGCACCTTTGCAGTAGAAGCAGGAAAATTCTTAGGTTTTATGCTCACACAAAGAGGAATTGAGGAGAATCCAGATAAATGCCAGGCCATACTCAACATGAAGAGCTCAACTTGCGTCAAAGAAGTGCAACAACTCAATGGGAGATTGGCAGCCTTATCCAGATTCTTAGCAGGATTAGCGATAAGATCTCTCCCCTTCTATGCTACTTTAAGGAAAGGAAAGAAGTTCGAATGGACAATGGAGTGCGAGCAAGCCTTTCGGGATTTCAAAAGTTTCCTGGGACGACCACATATCCTAACTCGACCACGAGAGGAAGAGCCACTCGTATTATACCTCGCGGTAGGAGGTCGGGCAGTAGCCTCAGCACTGGTTCGAGAAGACGACAAAGGGCAACAACCTGTATACTTCATTAGTAAAGCGCTGCAGGGATCTGAGTTGAACTACCAAAAAATAGAAAAGTTTGCCTATGCTCTCATACTGACATCTCGACGACTTCGCCCGTACTTCCAGGCTCACACCATTAAGGTACGGACCAACCAACCTAAAAAAGGGATATTGCAGAAAACAAATCTAGCAAGCAGAATTTTACAATGAGCAGTCGAGTTATCCGAGTTTGACCTCCAATATGAAGCTCGGACAACCATTAAATTACAGTACTTAGCCGACTTCATTGCAGAATTCACTGACACCCTGGAAACCCCATAGAATGGAACCTCTACGTGGACAGTTTGTCGAATAAAACTGGAAGCGGTGCGGGTGTGATCATAGAAAGCAACCAAGGAACACAAGTGGAGCTTTCCCTCAAATTTAGGTTCCCGACCTCAAACAACCAGGCAGAGTATGAAGCGTTACTAGCTGGTTTGAAGCTGGCTAAGGAGGTGGGAGCTCAAAAACTCAACATCTTCAGCGATTCACAAGTAGTCACCTCACAAATAACAGGGAGCTACCAAGCCAAAGACCCCACCATGGGAAAGTATTTGGATAAGACCAGGGAACAGCTCGGACAACTCGGGGAATATAAGATCCACCACATACCCCGCGAATAAATTTCCCGAGCTGACGCACTCTCAAAGCTAGCCAGCACCAAACCAGGGGGAACAATATAAGCCTCATCCAGGAAATGCTATAGAACCCATCAGTCTTGGAAGAGGAAAAAGTCCTAGCCATAATAGGTCAGGATCAAGGATGGATGACCCCCATAATTAATTACCTCAAAACAGAAACACTCCCCACAGATGAAAAGGAGGCAAAGAGATTAAAACAGGAGGCACAGTACTACACTATCATAAACAACACCCTATACAAAAGAGGGATTTCAATACCATTATTAAAATGTGTGCCGACCTCCAACACAAGGGAAGTTTTAGAGGAAATACACAGTGGCATTTGTGGCAATCATCCCGGAGCACAAGCTCTCAACCAAAAAGTACTCCGGGCGGGGTTTTATTGGCCAACTCTACAAAAGGAAGCTACAGAGTTTGTAAAGACATGTTCACCATGTCAGAAACATGCCAACTTTCACATCGCCCCGCTGGAAGAACTCATCAGCGTAACCTCACCTTGGCCATTTGCAAAATAGGGACTCGATTTTCTCGGACCCTTTCCCCAGGGATCGAGACAAGTTAAATTCCTCATAGTCGGAGTAGACTATTTCACAAAGTGGATCGAGGTAGAGCCCCTAGCCAATGCCACTGCTCAAAAGAGCCGGAAATTCCTATATAGGAACATCGTCACAAGGTTTGGGGTTCCATACTCCATCACTACAGACAATGGCACCCAATTCACAGACACAGGCTTCAGAAAGTTAGTAGCCGACTTGAACACCAGTTCACCTCCGTCGAACATCCCCAAGCCAATGGACAAGCCGAAGCGGCCAACAAAGTCATATTAGCTGGGTTGAAACAGAGACTGCAAGATGCAAAGGGAGCTTGGGCCGAAGAACTTCCACAAGTCCTATGGGCATATCGAACAACGCCACATTCCACCACAAACGAATCACCATTTCGATTAGCGTACGGAGTGGAGGCAATGATCCCAGTGGAGGTCGAGGAAGGGTTTCCTAGAGTAGTCCACTACAATAAAGAAGCCAACTCTCAACTTCAAAGAGAAGAGCTCGACCTACTTCTGGAAATCCAAGAAAGAGCTCGGATCAGGGAAGAAGCACTAAAGCGCCGGATGGCTTCGAGATATAATCAAAAAGTAGTGTCAAGAGGTTTCGCTGAAAATGATCTCATCCTAATCCGAAATGATATCGGAACAACTCGACCTGGAGAAGGAAAGCTGGCGGCAAACTGGAAAGGACCCTACCGAGTAATAGAAGTACTTGGGAAAAGCTACTACAGACTATCCAAACTCGACGGGCGAGAGTTCTCCAGATCGTGGCACGCCTGCAACTTAAGAAGGTACTATAGTTAGAAATAAAGGATACCAGCATGAGATGCACTATTTTTCCTGAAAAGGTTTTTTAATGAGGCACCATGTTGAGATCCAGAAATTATCCAATTCAAAAGGATAAAAAACCTATATGTACATATTTTCATTGTCTTTTAAATAAAGTATGTTAGACGATTCTACAAGTTTTCAAGACGCGTTAATCTGAAACATTAATCGTCTGATTATAAAGCAACAGATTGGCAAAAAGTGAAAAACAAATTCACTGTCTAATCACGATAAAGACCAAGAGAGATGAAAACCAAATTCATCTAAAGGTCGACTAAACGAGGATTTAATCCACTTTCTACAAATCGGCAAAGATGAATACAGAATGAGCAAAAAGTTATCGAAAGTGATCCGGAGAAAGGACCTGACGAGGTCTTAATGGATTGCTAAATAATAACTTAAAGACTGGCCGACATTAAAAAAGTCGGACCAAGTCAACCCAAGTTATCAGCAAATCCCTGGAAAGAGGTCTGGCCAACCCTATAAAAGAGGAATTGCTATAACTTAGAAGAGATCGACATGACGAAGTCGATCTCCTACGAAAAACAAGTTATAAAAGTAATCCCTGAAAGAGGCCTGACAAAGGTCCAAGAAAGAGGATTACAAAATAACTTAGAAGAGATCGACATGACGAAGTCGGTCTCCTACGAAAAAAAAGTTATAAAAGTAATCCCTGAAAGAGACCTGACAAAGGTCCAAGAAAGAAGATTACAAAATAACTTAGAAGAGATCGACATGACGAAGTTGGTCTCTGATAGACCCATATTTCATGAGTTCTTTTGTGCTTAATTTGAGTGATTTATTCAATCCTCCACCTACTTATTCATATTAACTGCATGATTTTACTTTCCCTTCCTTATTATGTCATATTGTGAAAAACATGTTTTTCTAAGCTTTAAAAACTAATTATTTTAATTACCTTTTTTTCCATTTGATGCCGTGATTAGTGTGTTGAGTTGTTTCAGATTTTCTAAGGCAAAATGACTTAAAGGATGGAAAAGGAAACATACAAAAATGGAAGGAGAAAGCAAAACGGAGCTTTGAAGGAAACTGGTATTCACGCGATCGCATGGACGACGTGATCGCGTGCCAGAAGCGAAGATGCAGCGACGTGGCCGCATGACTGACGCGATCGCGCGACATAAGCAGAACGCATACGATGCGGACGCGTGACTGACGCGACCGCGTGGCAAGAAAAAGCTCCGAATGACGCGAGCGCGTGACCCACGCAGACGCGTGACAGAGGCCACGTATCAGAATTTACAGAATACGCCCCCAGCGATTTCTGATGCCCTTTTTGGCCCAGATCTAAGTACAGACAGCATAGACCAGAGGTTATAAAGTGTGGGAATGCACCCATTCAAAAAGAGCTCGCATATTTTATTTTTCAATGATTTAGATTTAGTTGAGAGGGAGATCTTCTCCTCTCTCTCTTAGGATTTAGGATTTTTTCTCGTTTTAAGAGTGACTCTCAATCCAGGTTTTATATTTCTTTGCTTTAAGCTTTCCTTTTACTTTATTTATTTATTTCAGTATCTGAGTTGGCTATTTACCTTTATAATTGAATCTATGAATTCTTCCATGTTACAGACTGTTATTTGAATTAATGATAATTGAGGTATTTTCAGTTTGTGATTGTTCTCTTTGATTTAAGTTACCATTGCTTCCCATCTAAGGACATTTTTATTATTCCAGCAATTTTACTTTTTCCCCTTTTGGTCCTAGTTAAGAATTCAGTAACTCAACAGTTATTAAACTCAACATAATTTATAATTATTATCTTGCTAATTGAGCTGAACTTAAGTAATCTCAACCTTTTCTTAGGAAATAAATAGGATTCAAAGGTCAATTTAATTAGTCCCTTGACTTTCCTTTGCCCTAGTAAAGGTTGACCAAGTGGAGTTTAGATTCAACTTCCATTATAGTTGAGAGAGATAACTACGTTGGACCTCCAACTTCTCTTACCTTGCCAAAAGTCTGCTTTACAGTATTTATTTATTTTAATTGCCATTTACTTTACTTGTCATTTAAATTACTTGCTTCTCATCTTCTAAACCCCAATTACAACCTTTATAGCCAATAATAAGAACATACCTCCTCGCAGTTCCTTGAGAAGATGACCTGAGGTTTGAATACTCGGTTAACAATTTTTAAAGGGGTTTGTTACTGGTGACACCCAAAACGTTTGTACGAAGGGATTTTTGTCGGTTTAGAGACTATATCTACAACGCGACTGTTTTTATGACATTCTTTACTGGCAAAAATCCTAACGCCAGTCTCCTACGAAAAATAAGTTATGAAAGTAATCCCTGAAAGAGACCTGACAAAGGTCCAAGAAAGAGGATTACGAAATAACTTAGAAGAGATCAACATGACGAAGTCGGTCTCCTACAAAAAACAAGTTATAAAAGTAATCCCTGAAAGAGACCTGACCAAGGTCCAAGAAGAGGATTACAAAAATAACTTGGAAAAGGACGACGTAAAGAAGTCGGTCTCCCATAAACAAGTTATAAAGGTAGTCCCTGAAAGAGACCTGACAAAGGTCCAAAAAAGAGGACTACAAAAATAACTGGAAAGTGGAGCAACATAAAGAAATCGGTTATGGATTGCTAAAAATAAATACAAGTAAGATCGAGAAAATCGAAATGACAGATGGATCCACACATCCACAACCTCAAAGGATCCAAGCTACAAGCAATAAGTACAAAGCAATTCAAAGAGGCCGAGCAGCAAGGCTCCAGCATTCTCAAAACCCAGAAAGGTGCCAAGACAAGTGCAAACAAGCATGATATAAAATACAATATTATAACAAGCTTCAGGGTCAGGCCCAAAAGCTTGAAAGTTACTTGTTGTTTTTTCAAAATAAAAAGTTGCTAAACAAGCAACCAGAAGGAGTATCAATAGTCAGCAAAATTTTCAAACTACAAAATAAATAGTTTAAAAGCCCACAAGCCGGGCTATCTGCACAAACATCCAAGAAAAATCAGCTAAGATTGGGAGCCTTCTCGGCAGCATCAGTACGAGGAGAAGGAGGGTGAGTCTGAATAGGCACAGCATCCACGGTACCATCATCCCGATTCAAGATCTGACAATCCGGATCAGAAACGGAATAACCGACCTCAACTAAAGGAACTGTACAAGTTGACATTTTGGCAGAAGGCACAGGGGGAGGTTCGACATCATCATCATCCTGGTCATCAGGGACAATCTTACCATCCCTCACAACATTGTCCAGGCTAAAAATAGTAAGGTTGGCCTCGGAAGCAATAATTCGAACCTGCTCCTTCAGGTTCTCGTAAGCAGCATTCACACTGCCAACTAGATAACCCTGGAGCTCGGAGTAATCAGCTTGGGCGTTCTCCAACTCCTCCTTGAAATGCATTCCCTCCCGATAGGATGTGACGTAGCTGTCTTTATGCCTTAATGCCGTGTCCTCGGCCAATCGCACAGAAGCTGCTAGAGCAAGGGAACTCGCCTTCTCATTCTTCAGATCCTTCTCCAGTTTGGCCACCTTCACTTCAAGCTCCTCCTTCAAGCCCTTCATCCGATCGAACTCCTGTTTTGCCTCCTCCATAAAAGCTTTGATGGCATGAAGGGGAAGATTTTGAGCAGTTCGGTACAAGGCAGCTCCCATATGTTCCATTTTCACACTACTCCGAGTTATAAAATCCAAATGACGAAGGAGTGATACATGATCCATAGGGAGGACACCGTAGGGACCGATCTGCTAATCTACGAACTCGACCGCGTCAAAATCAAGGGCATCAAGGTTGAAAGGCTCGATTGTTTTTTGCTTCTTGTTGGGAGGAGCACCAGAAGTAGCAGCGGAAGACTATGGAGGGTCGGCCAGGCGAACCCGAGGAGTGGGAATCACCTTCTTCGGCCCAGGAGAACTCGGCACGGGCGGCTTCACCTGAACTTGAGAAGATCCCTCTTCCGTCGCTTTGGCCGAGATATTTTGAGCAGCAGCAGCCTTCTTGGCCTTTTTGAAGGCCTTCATGGAATCATTGTTTTTTGACATCTCTAAAAATACAGAACTAACCACAGTAAAAGATCACAATCACAAAAAGAGGAAGCAAACTAAGAAACAAGTACAGAAACAAGTCAGACAGTACCCAAAACAGTTCGAACCAGGGACGGGTCATTCAAAAACCTTTTTGTATCATGATGGGGTGGTTCCCCTCATAAATCTTCAAAAGCAATAACAAAAGCCCGCTCAACCTCGTCAAGCATCTCCCATGTATAACGAGACACTCTCACATCCTTCTGCCACTCTAGAGGGAAAGCAGGCTCGTCATTCTCATCAAGAAAAAAGGGGCGGACCCCCTCAACAGCACGGACTCTAAAGAAATAATACTTAAAGTCCTTAAAAGACTCATTGTATATGGCAAAAACTTTATGACCCTGGGCAGACCTGAAAGAAACCCAGGAAGCTTTCTTTTTGGAAGAGGCACCAGGCTTGGCAGAAACAAAAAGATAAAGGAAAAGAGTTTGAGAAGATGTTACGCCTAACTCTTGGCAAAGCAGCTGAAAGATCTTGATAAAACTCCAGGAATTTGGATGAAGCTGGGATGGGGCAATATTACACGACCACAACAAGTCGGTCTCGAAAGCAGTAAATGGAAAAGTAATGTCCAACTGGCTGAAGAAATATTCATAAGCATAGAAGAAAGGACGCTCCCCCCCGACCGAAGTAGGAAAACAAACCCTCTCGTCAGAGTCGGGCGCTACAAGCTCATAATCCCTCTCCCGGGCACTGCTACCACAAATCCTATGACGTTTCCTCAGCTCTACACAAAAATCAACGTCCACCACAGAGACACACATTAAGACAAGGGAGTCCAGCCAATCAGACATCCCCTCGGAAACTTTAGAAGACATCTCTACAATGTTATTGCGAGAAGACATGAGGCCAACTAATCCTACAATAAGAAAAGAAGATTGGATTACTAAAAAATATCTCGGACGAGGGGCATAACAACTCAACTAATATGATACAAAAGAACAAAACAGAAAAGGAAAACCTCAAGACTTAAGTCAAAGTCCTGGGGCATCCTTTGGAGGCAATAACAAAGCAAGGTTTCAGGAAAAATCTATGGCTTACGTCCTGGCATCTCTCAAACAAGAAAAGAAGATTTCAAATAACAAACATTTCGAAAAAGAAAGTCAAAACACAAAAAGTCATCAAAGCCACTATCTTTTTACAGTCTATCAGCAAAAAGCATCACCAACATCAAACATGCCAAGCGGAAATCGTCAAAGGCACAACCTTTTTTTAGAATCAAGTAAAACCATCATCAAAAGTACAAATAGAAACGGCGATAAAAGCCCTAAAAGCATCAAACAACAGAAAAGGCAAAAAGGTTCATGCAAAAAGGCAAAGAAACTCCCAGAACACACATTACAACAGCAATCAGGCATAGCAAAAGCAGCAAGATCCAAACTTTCTCCAAGCAAGATCAAAACTTTCTCAAAAGCAGACATGAAAAAGTGACTCAGAAAAGAGAAAGGAAGAAAAATCAAACCTGGAGAAATAGGAGAAAACCTCAAAAGAAAGCTGAAGAGCAGAAGCGGCAGGCGAAAGAGCCACCCCTCGAACGGAAAAACTCACCAAAAGTAGGAAATGGAAGATGAAATCCAGAATCACCCCTCTTCCACAGAAAGCAGTAGCAAGTAGGTATCGCAAGGAGAAACTATGAACTCTAGGCAAAAAACAGAAAGAAAGAAAAATAAGGGAGGTTAATAAGAAGAGAAAACATTTCTAAATTGCAAAATTCAAAATAAAGCCAAGGGAAACGGGGCAATCAATACCAATTAATGAAAGTATTAAAAACCCTCGCATGTTCTCAAGGACAAAGAGCTAATATAAAAGCGTGCGCTTTTAGAGGAAAACATTCCACATTCAAAAAGGTTCTACAAAGAAAGAAATCGACTAAATGCTTGAGTTCAGCTTCACTAGAGAAGGACCAAAGTCAAAGGACTCGACCTCGAAAAAGAAGACCGAACTCAAGCAGGGGTACTGTTCATACCCTCGGTCGAGCTATCCGACCCGGGATGATTGGCGACAAAGCGACCGACCTCTTCAGGTCAGACTATCCGACCTCTTCCTAAAAGAGGTCGGCCAAATCGACAGGAAAGCCTAAAAAAGGGCCCAACTCAAGGAATACGACCCAGATCCAAAGGCAGCCCAAGCCTATATAGATAAGGACGGTTCCATTGAAGATAAGCTGACCTCGCCAAAAGAGAAGATAAGATAAGATAACTAACTTATCTATCTAAGAAGGTCATCCCATACTATTATAAATACACTGGAGAACCCAGGTATAACTTACTCTCTCCAATTCTACAAAAAACCTGCCTAAAGCCCATACTGACTTAAGCATCAGAGTCTCTTGTAGATACCACCGCCCCCCGGTGACCAAGGACCAGCAGCACTTCGCACCCAACAAGTCGGACGCAGCTAGTCAGGTCAGATCAGAGGATCTTATCCAAGATCGACCTCAAAGTTTCAGGTAACCCTCAAAACAGAGGGGTAGAAGAATTCGAAAAGAAATAAAAAGGAGTAATAGAAGTAAAATATTTTTGTTTTTTATTTTATTTATTTATTGAATTCGAAAAACATGATGGAAATTAAAAGCTAATTAACTCAAAAGATTTGAAAATTGAAAGATGATTTTCGAAAAAGAAGAAAGAGAAATTAGTTAGGAAGTTTTGAAAAAGAGAGAAGAGAAAAGAAGAGTATTAAAGAGATATCAAACTTTTAAAATTAAAATAAGATAAAACAAGTAACTAATTAAGAAAGATTTGAAACTAAGATAAGATAGGAGATTTGAAAAAGATTTGATTTTAAAATTTTGAAATTGAAACAAGATACGGTAAATATTTGAAAATAAGTTGGAAAGATAAGATATGGTGAAGATTTGAAAAAGATTTGAATTTGAAATTTAAAGTTAAGATAAGATAAGATAATGATTTAAAATTTAAAGAAAGATAAACCAAAGATAAGATAAAGATTTGAAAAAGTTTTGAATTTTAAAGTTTTATAAGAAAGATAAGATAGGAAAGAATCAAACTAAAAGAAAAGATTTGAAAAAATTTAAAAAGATAACATTTGAAATTTGACTTTACTAACAAGAAAATACCAAACTTAAAATTTTAAATCAAGATAAGAAAAAGGAAGCAAGATTTTCGAAATTTTGAATAAAGATAAAAGAAATATTTTTTATTTTTTTTGAATTAATGAAGAATGAGAAAAACAACCAAAAGACACCAAACTTCAAATTTTAAGATCAAAACAAGAAAAGAAACAAGAACAACTTGAATACTAAGAAGAACACTCAAGAATAAATTCAAAAATTTAAAGAAAATAAAGAACATACAAAGGACACCAAACTTAAGAACTGACACTAGACTCTAACAAAAAGACACAATTTTAGAAAATTTTTTTGCAAAAAGAAACCAAGAAAGTTCAAAACTTTTAACAAGAATAAGAACAAAAGACTCACACAAAAGACAAAGATTAATAAAGAAAAGAAAAGGTTTTGAAAATTTTATCATTGATTTCCTGACTAAGAATTACAAAATAACCATAGCTTGCTTCAAGCCGACAATCTCCGTGGGATCAACCCTTACTCGCGTAAGGTATTACTTGGACGACCCAGTGCACTTGCTGGTTAGTGGTACGAGTTGTGAAAAGTGTGATTTACAATTCGTACACCAACTGTATAAGGCAACTCGGGATTTCGAATCAACACCACTTTCAACCCTGGTGAGAAACATTCAGTGGGGATCTTTTTGTTTCTCCATTCCTTTGACACTTTCTTCTTAGGAACCTTCTCCGTGGTGGATGACGCACACCCAACACCAAACTTAGGTTTGATGTCAAGGGAAATTGTATTGATTCCAACTAAAGGAGGATTGAGCTGCAAACTCTATTTTACATCATCACGGGGTTCTTGGAGATCTGAATTAGTGAACTCAGTCTTCAGACAATTACCTTCTTCACCTCAGTGATGTATGGGTTCAAAAACCGTGAAGATTAAATGCTCCTCATGCACCCCCCAACACCAATTCACGTTCTTTCACATCAATTAGAGCTCTCCCAGTGGCTAGGAATGGTCTTCCTAGGATTATAGAGGAGTTTTCATCCTTTCCCATGTCAAGAATTACAAAATCGGTTCAGAGAAAAAACTTCCCCACTTTGACCAAGACATTCTCCACTATTCCATGTGCATGCTTCAAAGATTTATCTGCCATTTGTAGTGCTATCCTTGTTGGTTGTTCTTCTTTGATTTACAGTTTTTTCATCACAGAAAAGGGTCTTAAATTGATGCTTGTACCCAGTTCACATATGGTTTTCTCAAAGGTTATGCTCCCAATGGTACATGGAATTTTAAAGTTCTCTAAATTTGACTTCTTCCATGGCAAGTTACTTTGAATTATGGCACTACATTCTTTGGTTAGGACTACTGCCTGATCTCCCTTTAAAGGCATCTTCTTGGATAGTAATTCCTTCATGAATTTAGCATAGAGAGACATTTGCTCTAAAACCTCAGCAAAAAGAATATTAATTTGCAACTTTCTGAAGACTTCTAAGAACTTTGAGAACTACTTGTCCTTGGTCTCCTTTTGAATCCTTTGAGGATATGACATTTTTGGCTTGTACTCAGGCACTAGAGACTTTACTTTATGTTGCTCAAGATCAACCAAAAAGGGGTTATCCGGGTATCCCTCAGGGGCGTGTTTCTCTTTGGCTTATGCCTTCTCCAGAGCTTCTTTTTCAATCGGTTCCTCAGTAACTTATGCTTCTGTACTTGCCACTTCTCCACTTATTACAGTGATAGCCTTGCACTCCTCTTTTGGATTTGGAATTGTGTTACTAGGAAAGGTATTAGTGGGCCTCATATCAATTTCAGCAACTTTTAAGGCTAGTTGACCCACCTGAACCTCTAAGTTCCTAATTGAAGTTCTGGTTTCCTACATGAAACTATGAATACTTGATGATTAAAAATTTACACAACGTAAATTCTTTCTGCAAGTGTACCGAATCGCCAAGTAATAACTCACTGTTAAGTGAGGTCAATCCCACGGGAATTCATGGATTAAGCAATTTTAGTTAGATGATTTATCTAGTCAAGCAAATATATGATGATTTTGTGTAATTGAATGAAAAAAAAGTAAATATGCTGAATCTAAATTGCTGAATAGTAAAGAGCTTAAAGTAAATTGCGTAATAGTAAAGAGTGAAAACTTAAATGACAAGAAATTAAAGAGCTGAAACTTAAATGGCAAGAAGGTAAAAGCAAGAATGTAAATGGAAATAGATTGTAAATCACATGAAATGTAAACGGGTTTTGGGTGCTGGGAGTCAAAGGAATTAAGGAATTCAAAGCAGTTGAAATGAAGAACAACAATGGGTGAGAATCATTAGGGATTGGAGATATTATGATCTTTCATGAATCAATGGGTCTCAACTTCATTCTCAATCATATGAAGTAGATCTATGGTGGATTGTCGATAATTGAGTTCTAATTTCTTGGCAACTCAATTTTTCTTAACACAATCAATTACCAATTCCTTGATCTAATTGTTCATGAGAAGAGTTTAAGTTCAATTTTCTAATCCATAAGCCACACAACCCTTAGGATCTCAATTCAAAGAGGTTATATGTCACGTACCAACCAAGAATGTGTTGATCAAAAGAGTTACGAGGGAGAAGCTTCAAGCTGAATTCTATGACCCCTTTTCAAAGGCTCACATAGAGATTCAAGTAGATCCAAACCCTCTTCCAGCAGTGAATGGATCTATGAAGCACAAAAGCTTTCCTTAGCTACAACAAGCGGATTGAGAAGAAGAAGAAGAATTGCATTAATTCATTGGAATTATAATAGAGCTCCTCCCCCTAATGAGTGGGGGTTTAGTTGATCATCACTCTAAGAACAATTGAAGGAAACTGAAATTGCATGAAAATAAACTAAAACTAAATACAAGCAAATGTAAAAGTGCAGAATGTAAAGTGTGTAAAAGCTAAGTCTCTAATGCGTCCTCCTTTTCTAGTTCAAAACTCCTTCTATATATAGTGCTTCCCCAAGTCTTCACTTGATGTACTTCCTCTGGGCCTTTGGACTTTATTCTGAAGCTTGGGCCTGACGCTTGTGGTGCACGAATCCCCACGCTTCGTACAGCTGAACCAGCAAGTACACTGGGTCATCCAAGTAATACCTGAGGGAGCTATGGTTATCTTGCAGGTCTTAGTTAGAAGAGTTATTGGTTTGAATTTTGTTAAAATCATAAAAGGAATGAAAAAGGGTAATCAGAACTCAGAAGTTGTGTAAACTAGGATAAGAAGGTGGTTAAGGCTTGGAGATGCTTTGTCCTTCTGGATTAACTCTGGTATTACTGCCTTCTTCAATTGTGAATGATTTCTTCTATGGCAGGCTGTATGTGATCAACGCCATACGGATGCGGTCATTAATCTCCTCTACTTCAGATCAAACGCCGGGTCAGCGGTCATTCAATCTGCACTGGGGTGAAGCTCTAGCAGTCTATTACATTGGTGATCCTACTCAAAACGCCACAGACAAGGTCGAATCTTTCGGATTAGAGAATGCTGTGCCTTTGGGTTCTAGCCTCTATGATAGAGACCCTAATCTCCCTATACCTCGGCTGAACTGGTGTCTCAAGAAGTCCCCAACGAAGTCGTGGATTAGCCGTCTAAGAGATGTATAATCAAGCTGGCGGTTTGATGCTTTCCAGTCACGTATTCACATGAACCCAAGAAGAACACGGGTGGTTGTCAGGCACATAGTCTTAGTTTGAAGAATGGAGCTGATTGTCATGGATCGTCCCATTCATCAAGTTGAAGAACGAATATACATCTTAGAGTTGAATCAAACATGGATTGAAAAGAAACAATAATACTTTTATTAATTCATAGAACTTAGCAGGACTCCTCCCCTCAACTTAGGAGGTTTAGAAACTCATACTGATAGAAAACACAGTGATACATGAAAATATGGCATAAAGGTCTGTATGATTATGTAAAATATCCCTTAAATACTAAATGAATGACTAAGGATTACATAAGAAAGAGTAAAACAGTCTTTTAGTGCTAAAATCTACTACTAGGGCCCACTTGGTGAGTGTTTGGGCTGAGCTTTGATGAGATCCACATGCTATGAGGCCTTTAGAGCGTTGAACGCTGGCTAGGGGTCCTCTTTGGGCGTTTGGGTGCTGGTCTCCTCCTTTGGGTGCTAGACGCTTGGAATGGGGCAGGAGGCTATCATTGGACGCCAATTTTGGGTCTTCTATTCTAAAGCAAATATATTGCTGGAAAGCGCTAGAAGTCAGCTTTCCATAGCCATTGAGAACGCTCCATTTGGACTTCTGTAGCTCCAGAAAAGCTCTTCCAAGTGCAAGGAGGTCAGATCCGGACAGCATCTGCAGTGCTTTCTCTGTCTCTGAATCAGACTTTTGCTCCAGCTCCTCAATTTCAGCCAGAAAATACCTGAAATTGCACAAAAACATAAAAACTCAAAGTAGAATCCAAAAATGTGAATTTTACACTAAAACCTAGAAAACTTAATAAAAATTAAATAAAATATGCTAAAAACTATATGAAAATGATGCCAAAAAGCGTATAAAATATCCGCTCATCAGCTTGCTAGTGAAGTTGAAAAGTGAGCGCCAAGTGCAAGTGGTTCAGTTCCACTTTGAAGTAAGCATCGAAGACGCTCGCTTGCGAGCGTGGTTGCAAGCGCTGGGGCAAGTGGTGCACAAATTGTGAATCACACTATTCACAACTCGTACCACTAACCAGCAAGTGCACTGGGTCGTCCAAGTAATACCTTACGTGAGTAAGGGTCGAATCCCACAGAGATTGTTGGTCTGAAGCAATCTATGGTGATCTTGTACTTCTTAGTCAGGATATCAATTATACTTATCAGTTTGAATTGCGAAAAATAAAAGAGCATGAAATAAATACTTGTTCTGCAGTAATGGAGAATATGTTGGAGTTTTGGAGATGCTTTGTCTTCTGAATCTCTGCTTTTCGCCTGTCTTCTTCTTCACGCACGCAAGGTTCCTCCTATATCAAGCTGTATGTTGGTGGATCACCGTTGTCAATGGCTACCATCCGTCCTCTCAGTGAAAATAGTCCAGGTGCGTTGTCACCGCATGGCTAATCATCTGTCGGTTCTCACTCATGCTGGAATAGGATCCATTGGTCCTTTTGCGTCTGTCACTACGCCCAACCCTTTGAGTTTGAAGCTTGTCACAGTCATCCAATCACTGAAACCTACTCAGAATACCACAGACAAGGTTTAGACTTTCCGGATTCTCAAGGATGTTGCCAATGGGTTCTAGCTTATACCACGAAGATTCTGATTAAGAAATCTAAGAGATACTCATTCAATCGAAGGTCGAACGAAAGTGATTGTCAGGAACACATTCATAGGTTGAGGATGATGATGAGTGTCACGAATCACCACATCCATCATATTAAAATGCGAATGAACATCTTAGGTAAAAACAAGCGTATTTGAATAAAAAACAGAAATAATTGCATTAATTCATCGAGACACAGCAGAGCTCCTCACCCCCAACAATTGAGTTTAGAGACTCATGCCGTCAAAGACTACAAAGTTCAGATCTAAAAATGTCATGAGATGCAAAATAATCTTCTAAAAGTTGTTTAAATACTAAACTAGTAACCTAGGTTTACAAAAAAATGAATAAGCTATGATAGATAGTGTAGAAATTCACTTCTGGGGCCCACTTGGTGTGTGCTGGGGCTGAGACTTGAGCTTTACACGTGCCTAGGCTGTTTCTGGAGTTAAACGCCAGGTTGTAACCTGGTTTGGGCGTTTAACTCCAACTTGTAACCTGTTTCTGGCGTTTAACGCCAGACTGCAGCATGAAACTGACGTTGAATGCTAGTTTACGTTGTCTATCCTTGAGCAAAGTATGGACTATTATATATTTCTAGAAAGCCCTAGATGTCTACTTTCCAAAACAATTAGAAGCGCGCCAATTGTACTCTTGTGGCTCCAGAAAATTTATTCCGAGTGCAGAGAGGTCAGAATCCAACAGCATCAGCAGTCCTTTTTCAGCCTGAATCAGATTTTTGCTCAGCTCCCTCAATTTCAGCCAGAAAATACCTGAAATTATAGAAAAACACACAAACTCATAGTAAAGTCCAGAAATATGAATTTTTCCTAGAAACTAATGAAAATATACTAAAAACTAACTAAAACATACTAAAAACTACATGAAATTAACCCCAAAAAGCGTATAAAATATCCGCTCGTCACAACACCAACTTAAACTGTTGCTTGTCCCCAAGCAACTAGACAAATAAAATAGAATACAATTAAGTCAAGAAGCAATAATATCTCAGAGTTTTTGAGTGAAGCTCAGATTCTAATCAGATGAGCGGGATTAGTGGCTTTTTTGCTTCCGAACAGTTTTGGCATCTCACTTTATCCATTGAAGCTCAGAATGATTGGCATCTATAGGAACTTACAATTCAGATAGTGTTATTGATTCTCCTAGTTCAGTATGTTGATTCTTGAACACAGCTACTTTATGAGTCTTGGCCGTGGCCCTAAGCACTCTGTTTTCCAGTATTACCACCGGATACATACATGCCACAGACACATAACTGGGTGAACCTTTTCAGATTGTGACTCAGCTTTGCTAATGTCCCGAATTAGAGGTGTCCAGGGTTCTTAAGCACACTCTGTTTTTGCTTTGGACCTCGACTTTAACCACTCAGTCTCAAGTTTTTACTTGACACCTTCACGCCACAAGCACATGGTTAGGGACAGCTTGGTTTAGCCACTTAGGCTAGGATTTTATTCCTTTAGGCCCTCCTATCCACTGATGCTCAAAGCCTTGGATCCTTTTTATTACCCTTGCCTTTTGGTTTTAACAGCTATTGGCTTTTTGCTCTTGCCTTTTGGTTTAAAGAGCTTTTGGCTTTTTCTGCTTGCTTTTTCTTTTTTTTTTTTCGCATTTTTTTCTGCAAGCTTTGTTCTTCACTGCTTGTTCTTGCTTCAAGAATCATTTTTATGATTTTTCAAATTATCAAATAACATTTCTCCTTTTTTATCATTCTTTCAAGAGCCAACATATTTAACATTCATAAACATCAAATTCAGAAGACATATGCACTGTTCAAGCATTCATTCAGAAGACAAAAAGCATTGCCACCATATGTAAATAATTAGAATTTTTCTTATTAAAAACTCGAAAAGTATTGCCTCCTTATTCTAAAGAAAATCTGCTATTTTATTCATGTTTATTGATGATGAGAAAAATAAATTATAGCTTAATTGGAGATAAAATCAAAATATAGATACTAATTACTACTACTCATATATAACTTCTAAGGTAAAACTCAAATAAGAACAATTATCACAGAGTTAAGGCTAAGATTAGAACTCAACATCCTTGAATTTGGGAGGTGGATGCCTCTTTAGTCTGTGGAGTGCTTGGCCCTTCAAGAGATAGTTTCTGACGCTTTAATTCCTTCAGTTCACGCCCTTGCTCTTCTTGTTCTCTAAGCAATTTGCAGAGCATGCTGTTTTGATTTTGCTATTCTTCCTTCAGTTGATCCACAGCTTCTTGCAACTTGGTGACAGATGCTTCTAGGCGTTCCCAGTAAAGCTCACAAGCAATCAGCTGATGAATTTCCACTTCTTTTTCCAGTATAATGCAATGAATCATCACTGCTCTTCTGATGGTGACTTCAGAGCGGTTGCTAGTGGACAGTATAGAGCGCCCAATGAAGTCCAGCCAGCCTCTGGTGACTGGTTTGAGATCTCCTTTCTTGAGTTGGTTCGGGGCACCCTTTGTGTTGGTTGTCCACTTGGCTCCAGGGAGGCATATGTCCTCTAGGATTTTATCCAAGCCCAGGTTTGATATCATCATTCTCCTATTAAAGGAGTCTGGGTCATCTTGCAATTGAGGAAGCTTGAAGATCTCCCTTATTTTATCAGGGTGGGTGTGAACAACCTTCCCTCTGACCAAAGTTCTATAGTCATAGAATGCGGTTCCAGATATCCTCTGCCTGTTCGTCTGCCATAGATTAGCATAGAATTCCTGAACCATGTTTCTTCCCACCTTTGTTTCAGGATTAGCTAGGACTTCTCAGCTCCTGTTTCAAATTTGCTCTTGGATCTCCGGATATCCATCTTCTTTTAGATCGAATTTAACTTTCGGGATCACTGACCTTAGACTCATTATTTTGTAAAAATGGTCTGAATGTTCTTTGGTTATGAACTTCCCTTGATTCCAAAGTGGTTTTGGAATGTTCTCTTTCTTGCCTCTTAAGTCGGTTTGTTTTCCCTTAGGAGCCATGATCTTAGTGGCTATTGGTTTAGTGATCATGGATAAACACACCAAACTTAGAGGTTTGCTTGTCCTCAAGCAAAAGAAAGGAAAGGAGAGGGAAAGAGGGAGAGCCAAGTGCAACTTGTGGAGGAGAGGGGCAGAGGCCGAACCAAAATTTAAGGGGAAGGGGGTGGGTTTCGAAAATTATTTGAAAAAGATATAATAGAAAAAGTGATTTGGAAAAGATAAGTATGATAGGAAAAGATGTGATTTAAAATTAAAAAGATATGAAAGATATTTGAAAAAGATAAATCTAGATTTTGAAAAAGATAATATGAAGATTTGAAAAAGATATTGATGAGTTGAAAAGATTTTAGAAGGAAAAGAGATAGATTTGTTTTGAAAAGGATTTGAAAATAATTTGAAGAGGATTAAGAAAAAGGGTTTATGAATTAAGATACATTTGATATCTTTTAAAAAAGGATTTGAAAAATTAGGATTTGTAACATGTTTGTGCAAGAAATCATGAATTGAAACATAAAAAATGGAAAAAATTTGAATTGAAAACGAAATTGCCTACTCCCCACAATCCTGGCGTTAAACGCCCAACTGCTACATGTTTTGGGTGTTTAACGCCCAGTTGCTGCTTGGTTTGGACGTTTAACGCCCAGCTGTTGCTTCTAGCTGGCGTTAAATGCCAAAAACCCCTTTGTCACTGGGCGTTTTTTCTGAACGCCCAGGATGCTGTAAATCTGGTGTTAAACGCCCAGAAGTTGCTTCTTTCTGGCGTTTAATGCCCAGATGGCTATCTTTACTGGCGTTAAACGCCCAGTAGATGCTCCTTTTGGGCGTTTAACGCCCAATTGTGCCTCTTACTAGCGTTTTCTTGCCAGTGAGCTCCTTTTTCCTGTTTTGTGCTTTGAATTCTTCTGTAACCCTGTGGACTTATGCAATTGATTCTTTACCTTGTTAATATTAAGCTCATATATTTTAAAAATAAATAAAATGAAGAATAAAATAAAATAAAATAACAGAAAAAGTTTTGCTAATGGCTGGGTTGCCTCCCAGCAAGCGCTTCTTTATTGTCTTTAGCTGGACCTTATTGAGCTTTTAATCTAGCCTCAGCCTTGAGCACTCTTGCTCAACATTGCCTTCAAGATAGTGCTTGATTCTCTGTCCATTAACAATGAACTTCTTATCAGAATCAATGTCTTGAAGCTCCACATAACCATATGGTGATACACTTGTAATCACATATGGTCCCCTCTACCGGGATTTCAGTTTCCCGGGGAATAGCCTGAGCCTAGAGTTAAACAATAGAACTTTTTGTCCTGGTTCAAAGACTCTAGATGACAGCTTTCTGTCATGCCACCTTTTTTATTTCTCTTTATAAAGCTTGGCATTTTCGAAAGCAGTGAATCTGAATTCCTCTAGCTCATTCAGCTGGAGCAATCTTTTTTCTCCAGCTAATTTGGCATCAAAGTTTAGGAATCTGGTTGCCCAGTAGGTCTTATGTTCCAGTTCCACAGGCAGATGACAGGCCTAACCATACACAAGTTGGTATGGAAAGGTCCCTATAGGAGTCTTGAATGCTGTTCTGTAAGCCTACAGAGCATCATCCAAGCTTCTTGCCCAATCCTTTCTACGGGTACTTACAGTCCATTCCAGGATTCTTTTTAGTTCTCTGTTAGAAATTTCAGCTTGCCCATTTGTCTGTGGATGATATGGAGTCGCCACCTTGTGGCGAATCCCATACCAGACCATGGCAGAGTAAAGCTGTTTGTTGCAGAAGTGAGTGCCCCCATCACTGATTAGTACTCTAGGGACACCAAACCTACTGAAGATATGTTTCTGGAGGAACTTCAGCACTGTTTTAGTATCATTGGTGGGTGTGGCAACGGCCTCTACCCATTTTGATACATAGTCGACTGCCACCAGAATATAAGTGTTTGAGTATGATGGTGGGAAAGGTCCCATGAAGTCAATTCCCCATACATCAAACAACTCAAGCTCCAAGATTCCCTGTTGAGGCATAGCGTAACCATGAGGCAGATTACCAGCTCTTTGGCAACTGTCACAGTTACATACAAACTCTCGAGAATCCCTATAGAGTATAGGCTAGTAGAAGCCACATTGGAGGACCTTGGTGGCTGTTCGCTCACCTCCGAAATGGCCTCCATATTGTGATCCATGGCAATGCCATAAGATCCTCTGTGCTTCTTCTCTAGGCACACACCTACGGATTATTCCGTCTGCACATCTCTTAAAGAGATAGGGTTCATCCCACAAGTAGTACTTTGTATCAGTATTTATTTTTTTCTTTTGTTGCCTGCTGTACTCCTTGGGTATGAACCTTGCAGCTTTATAGTTTGCAATATCTGCAAACCATGGTGTTTCCTGAATGGCAAATAAATGCTCATCCGGAAAGGTCTCAGAGATCTCAATAGAGGGGGAAAACTCCCCTTCTACTGGTTCTATCCGGGACAGATGATCAGCCACTTGGTTCTCTATCCCTTTTCTGTCTCTTATTTCTATATCAAACTCTTGCAGAAGTAACACCCATCTTATGAGCCTGGGTTTTGAATCCTGCTTTGTGAGTAGATATTTAAGAGCAGCATGGTCAGTGTACACAATCACTTTTGATCCTACTAAGTATGATCTAAACTTGTCAATGGCATAAACCACTGCAAGCAATTCTTTTTCTGTGGTTGTGTAATTTTTCTGGGCATCATTTAAAACACGGCTAGCGTAATAAATGACATGCAGAAGCTTGTCATGCCTTTGCCCCAGTACTGCACCAATGACATGGTCACTGGCATCACACATTAGTTCAAATAGTAATGTCCAGTCTGGTGCAGAAATAACTGGTGCTGTGACCAGCTTAGCTTTCAGAGTCTCAAACGCTTGCAGACACTGTGTGTCAAACACAAATGGTATGTCAGCAGCTAGCAGATGGCTCAGGGGTTTTGCAATTTTTGAAAAATCCTTTATAAACCTCCTGTAGAATCCTGCATGCCCCAAAAAGCTCCTGATTGCCTTAACATTAGCAGGTGGTGGTAATTTTTCAATTACTTATACTTTAGCTTGATCCACCTCTATCCCCTTGTTTGAAATTTTATGCCCAAGGACAATTCCTTCAGTCACCATAAAGTGACATTTTTCCCAGTTTAAAACTAGGTTGGTCTCTTGGCATCTTTTTAGAACAAGTGCTAAATGGTCAAGGCAGGAGCTGAATGAGTCTCCAAATACTGAAAAGTCATCCATGAAGACTTCCATAAATTTCTCTACCATATCAGAGAAGATAGAGAGCATGCACCTCTGAAAGGTTGCAGGTGCATTACACAGACCATAAGGCATTCTTCTGTAAGCAAATACTCCAGAAGGACATGTGAATGTTGTTTTCTCTTGGTCCTGAGGATCTACTGCAATTTGGTTGTAACCTGAATAGCCATCTAAAAAGCAGTAATATTCATGACCTGCTAGTCTCTCTAGCATCTGGTCTATGAATGGTAAAGAAAAATGATCCTTTCTGGTGGCTGTGTTGAGCCTTCTGTAGTCAATACACATGCACCACCCTGTAACTGTTCTTGTAGGAACCAGTTCATTTTTTTCATTATGAACCACTGTCATGCCTCCCTTCTTGGGAACAACTTGAACAGGGCTCACCCAGGGGCTATCAGAAATAGGATAAATAATCCTAGCCTCCAGTAATTTGGTGACCTCTTTCTGCACCACTTCCTTCATCGCTGGATTTAGTCGCCTCTGTGGTTGAGCCACTGGCTTAGCATCATCCTCCAATAGGATTTTGTGCATGCATCTAGCTGGGCTTATGCCCTTAAGGTCACTTATGGACCACCCAAGAGCTGTCTTGTGTGTCCTTAGCACTTGAATTAGTGCTTCCTCTTCCAGTGGATTTAAAGCAGAGCTTATGATCACTGGAAAAGTGTCACCTTCTCCCAGAAATGCATATTTCAGGGATGGTGGTAATGGCTTGAGCTCGGGTTTAGGAGGTTTCTCCTCTTCCTGAGGAAGTCTCAGAGGCTCTTTCAATTCCTCTAAACCCTCCAAATCAGGCTGAACATCTTTAAAGATGTCTTCCAGCTCTGATTCAAGACTCTCAGCCATGTTGACCTCCTCTACCAAAGAGTCAATGAGATCAACTTTCATGCAGTCTTTTGGTGTGTCTGGATGCTGCATGGCTTTGACAGCATTCAACTTAAACTCATCCTCATTGACTCTCAGGGTTACTTCCCCTTTTGGAAATCAATGAGAGTTCGTCCATTTGCTAGGAAAGGTCTTCCTAAAATGAGAGTAGCACTTTTGTGCTCCTCCATTTCCAGCACTACAAAGTCAGTGGAAAAGGTGAATGGCCCAACCCTAACAATCATGTCCTCAATCACGCCTGATGGGTATTTAATGGAGCCATCAACAAGTTGGAGACATATCCGGGTTGGTTTAACTTCTTCAGTTAAACCAAGCTTTCTGATAGTGGATGCAGGTATTAGGTTGATGCTTGCCCCAAGATCACATAAAGCTATCTTAGTGCAATTACCCTCTAATATGCATGGTATTAGAAAGCTTCCAGGATCTTTAAGCTTTTCTGGAAAGCTTTTCAGAATGACTGCACTGCATTCTTCAGTGAGGAGAACTCTTTCAGTTTCTCTCCAATCCTTCTTATGACTCAAGATCTCCTTCATGAACTTGGCATAAGAAGGTATTTCCTCAAGTGCCTCTGCAAACAGAATCTTTATTTCAAGAGTTCTGAGATAATCTGCAAAGCAAACAAATTGCTTATCCTGCTCCTCTTGGCAGAGTTTTTGAGGATAAGGTATCTTGGCTTTATATTCCTCAACCTTAGTTGCTGCAGGTTTATTTCCTACAGAAGTGGTTGGAGAAGCCTTTTTAGAGGGGTTGTTATCAGCACTTGTGTGTGTCTAATCCCTCACTGGCTTTTGAATGCCAGGGTTAGAAGTTGGAGTGGCGTTGGACGCCAACTCCTTACTTGTTCCTGGTGTTTGAACGCCAGAACTGAGCTTCCATTGGGCGTTTGACGCCAAATCCTTGCCTGTTTCTGGCGTTTGAACGCCAGAGTTATTCCTCTCTGGGCTCTTACTATCCTCAGAGGGATTTTAGATAGCAGGTTGTTCATTTCTTGGCTTCCTACTGCCTTGAAGTGAGGTATTTAATGTTTTCCCACTTCTTAATTGAATTGCTTGGCACTCTTCCGTTATTTGTTTTGATAACTGCTGTTTTGTTTGCTTCAACTGTACTTCCATATTCAGATTAGCTATTCTTGTGTCTTGTAGTATCTCCTTGAATTCGGCCAGCTGTTTTGTTAGAAAGTCTAATTGCTGATTGAATTCAGTAATTTGTTCTGCAGGACTGAGTTCAGCAGTTACTATTTTAGCCTCTTCTTTCATGGAAGATTCACTGCTTAGGTACAGATGCTGATTTCTGGAAACTGTATCAATAAGCTCTTGAGCCTCTTCAATTTTCTTTCTCATGTGTATAGATCCACCAGCTGAGTGATCTAGAGAAATTTGAGCTTTCTCTGTAAGCCCATAATAGAAGATGTCTAACTGCACCCATTCTGAAAACATTTCAGAGGGGCATTTTCTTAGCATCTCTCTATATCTCTCCCAGGCATCATAAAGAGATTCATTATCTCCTTGTTTAAAGCCTTGGATGTCCAGCCTTAGCTGTGTCATCCGTTTTGGAGGGAAGTATTGATTCAAGAATTTTTCTGACAGCTGTTTCCATGTCCTTATGCTAGCCTTAGGTTGGTTATTTAACAACCTCTTAGCTTGGTCTTTTACAGCAAATGGAAACAGTAATAATCTGTAGACATCCTGATCTACTTTCTTATTATGTACTGTGTCAGCAATTTGTAAAAACTGTGCCAGAAACTCTGTAGGTTCTTCCTGTGGAAGACTGAAATACTGGCAACTTTACTGCATCATGATAATGAGCTGAGGATTCAACTTAAAGCTACTGACTCCAATGGAGGGTATACAGATACTGCTCCCATATGAAGCAGTAGTGGGGTTGGCATATGACCCCAGAGTCCTTCTGGACTGCTCATTTCCACTTAGGTCCATGATGGAGAATAGGGAATTGATGTGAATTGCAATTAAAATATATTTTTATTTTTATTTTATAAAAAGAGAACGAATAAAGAAAAATGAAATAAAATAACTAGAAATTAAATATAGATTTTGAAAATTAAGAATAAAAAAATAAAAATTTTAAAATAGAAATTTGAATTTTTGAATGATATTTTCGAAAAAAAAATGAAGAGAAAGTGGTTAGGAAGTTTTGAAAAAAATTGATTGAGAAGATATGATTGAAAAACAATTTAAAAAGATTTAAATTTTTTTTAAATTGATGACTAAAATAATGCAAAATTTTCGAAAATTATGAGTGGAATGAGGAAAGATATTTTTTTTGATTTTTGAATCTTAATGAGGAAAGAGAAAAACAATGAAATAGCACAAGATTTAAAATTTTTAGATCTAATGCTCCTTGTTTTCGAAATATTTGGAGGGAAAACACCAAGGAACACCAAACTTAAAAATTTTAAGATCAAGACACAAGGAAAACTCAAGAACACCTTGAAGACTCACAAGAACAACAAGAACATGAAGAAAGAACACCAAACTTAAAATTTTTAGAAAATCACAATAAAATTTTCGAAAACTAAAGAAAAGCTAACAAGAAAACACCAAACTTAAAACTTGACACAAGATTTGCTCAAAGAAAAATTATTTTTGAAAAATTTTTAAAAGGAAGATTCCCAATTACCAAGAACATAAACACAACGCTCTAGCCAATTGAGTTATAAATTTAAAGTGTTTTAATATTGTATTTAATAAATAAAATTATCTTTGGAAACTGATATCTTGAAAAAGCACAAGAAAAACAAGAAAAGACCCAGAAGAAGAAAAACTACAGATCAAACAAGGAAAATAAACAAGAACAACTTGAAGATCAAGAAGGAACAATGAACACTAATTCAAAAATTTTAAAGGAAGATAAAAAAATGTAATTGACACCAAACTTAAAACATAAAACTAAACTTAAACAGAAAAACTCAATTATTAGTAAAAAAAATAAAATTTCGAAAAAAAAATTTTGAAAAAGAAAATAAGGATTCTAAAATT
This sequence comes from Arachis ipaensis, assembly GCF_059453495.1. Taxonomy (NCBI): domain Eukaryota; kingdom Viridiplantae; phylum Streptophyta; class Magnoliopsida; order Fabales; family Fabaceae; genus Arachis; species Arachis ipaensis. Next base: position 64,506,666 of record NC_142440.1, on the reverse strand, counting down.
TTAACAAGAACAATAATAAAAGACTCAAAGACAAAACACAGATTAATAAAGAAAAATAAAAAAATTTTTTAAAGATTTTTGAAAAAAAAGTAAAAGACTCTGACCCAAAAGACAAAATCTTCCTAATCTAAGCAACAGGATGAACCGTCAGTTGTTCAAACTCGAACAATCCCCGGCAACGGCGCCAAAAACTTGGTACACGAATTGTGAATCACACTTTTCACAACTCGTACCACTAACCAGCAAGTGCACTGGGTCGTCCAAGTAATACCTTACGTGAGTAAGGGTCGAATCCCACAGAGATTGTTGGTCTGAAGCAATCTATGGTTATCTTGTACTTCTTAGTCAGGATATCAATTATACTTATCAGTTTGAATTGCGAAAAATAAAAGAGCATGAAATAAATACTTGTTCTGCAGTAATGGAGAATATGTTGGAGTTTTGGAGATGCTTTGTCTTCTGAATCTCTGCCTTCCGCCTGTCTTCTTGTTCACGCACGCAAGGTTCCTCCTGTGGCAAGCTGTATGTTGGTGGATCACCGTTGTCAATGGCTACCATCCATCCTCTCAGTTAAAATGGTACAGGTGCGCTGTCACTGCACGGCTAATCATCTATCGGTTCTCACTTATGCTGGAATAGGATGCATTGGTCCTTTTGCGTCTGTCACTACGCCCAACCCTTTGAGTTTGAAGCTTGTCATAATCATCCAATCACTAAATCCTACTCAGAATACCACAGACAACGTTTAGACTTTCCGGATTCTCAAGGATGCTGCCAATGGGTTCTAGCTTATACCACGATGATTCTGATTAAGAAATCTAAGAGATACTCATTCAATCGAAGGTCGAACGAAAGTGATTGTCAGGCACACGTTCATAGGTTGAGGATGGTGATGAGTGTCACGAATCACCACATCCATCATATTAAAATGCGAATGAACATCTTAGGTAGAAACAAGCGTGTTTGAATAGAAAACAGAAATAATTGCATTAATTCATCGAGACACAGCAGAGCTCCTCACCCCCAACAATGGAGTTTAGAGACTCATGCCATCAAAGAGTACAAAGTTCAGATCTAAAAATGTCATGAGATGCAAAATAATCCTCTAAAAGTTGTTTAAATACTAAACTAGTAACCTAGGTTTACAGAAAAATGAATAAGCTATGATAGATAGTGCAGAAATTCACTTATGGGGCCCACTTGGTGTGTGCTGGTACTGGGACTTGAGCTTTACATGTGCCTAGGCTGTTTCTGGAGTTAAATGCCAGGTTGTAACCTGTTTTGGGCGTTTAACTCCAACTTGTAACCTGTTTCTGGCGTTTAACGATAGACTACAGCATGGAACTGGCGTTGAACGCCAGTTTACGTCATCTATCCTTGAGAAAAGCATAGACTATTATATATTGCTGGAAAGCCCTGGATGTATACTTTCCAACGCCATTGAGAGCGCGCCAATTGGACTTTTGTAGCTCCAGAAAATTTATTCCGAGTGTAGAGAGGTCAGAATCCAACAGCATCAGCAATCCTTTTTCAGCCTGAATAAGATTTTTGCTCAGCTCCCTCAATTTCAGCTAGAAAATACCTGAAATTATAGAAAAACACACAAACTCATAGTAAAGTCCAGAAATATGAATTTTTCCTAGAAACTAATGAAAATATACTAAAAACTAACTAAAACATACTAAAAACTACATGAAATTAACCCCAAAAAGCGTATAAAATATCCGCTCATCAGCAAGCGTGACTCCTCCCAGGAGAGTGCTATGCTCACTCCAAAGCGTTACCTAGAGAGCGTGACATTAGCCTTTATTTTCTTCCTCATTTGTTCATCGAACATGCTCTCTTGTGAGCTTGAGAATGAGCACTGGTGCAAGCGCTGGCACCTTCCAGGAGAGCACTACGCTCTTTCACGAGCACTATGCTTGCTTGTGAGCGTGGAGAAAGAGAGATGGTCATTTGTTCCTTTTGGAATGGCATCGAAGGCACTCTTTGAGTGAGCTCCCAGGAGAGTGATAAGCGGATAGTTTATAAGCTTTTTGCCATCATTTTTATATAGTTTTTAATATGTTTGTTTGAGTTTTATTAAGTTTTCATAGGTTTTAGTACAAAATTAACATTTTTGGATTTTACTCCGAGTTTGTGCATTTTTATATAATTTCAGGTATTTTTTGGCTGAAATTGAGGAGCTGGAGCAAAAGTCTGATTCAGAGGCAGAGAAAGCACTCCAAACGTTGTCCTAATCTGACCTCCTTGCACTCGAAAGAGCTTTTCTGGAGCTATAGAAGTCCAAATGAAGCATTCTCAATGGATATGGAAAGCTAACATCTAGAGCTTTCCAGCAATGTTTAATAGTCTATACTTGGCTTCAGAATTGAAGGCCCAAAACTGGCGTTCAACGCCAGCCTCCTACCCCATTCTGGCGTCCAATGCCCAAAGAAGAAGAGACCAGCATTCAACGGCTAAGAAGGACCCCCTAGCCAGTGTTCAATGTCGTAGAAGCCCCTTAGCACATGGATCTCAATCAAGCTCAGCCCAAACACTCACCAAGTGAGCCCCAGAAGTGGATTTTAGCACTAAAAGATTGTTTTACCCTTCATATGTAATCCTTAGTCATTAGTCTAGTATTTATTTGAGAACTTTTACATCTTTTTGAGACTTCTAGCATATTTTCGAATTACATATTGTATTTTCTATCAGTATGAGTTTCTAAACCTCCTAGGTTGAGGGGAGGAGCTCTGCTGAGTTTTATGGATTAATAAAGTACTACTGTTCTATCTCAATACGTGTTTGATTCTCTATTTTAAGATGTATTTCCATTCTTCATTATTATTAATGCGTTGAACCGGTGTAAGGTTATCTCATTCTACAGGGATTCAGTGTGAGTCTTTCATCGGACAATGATGAACCACCAGCTTGATTATACATCTCCTAGATGGCTAATCCACAACTTTGTTAGGGACTTCTCGAGACACCAGTTCAGCCGAGGTATGGGGAGATTAGAGTCTTTGTGGTAGAGGCTAACCATAGGTGAAGCATTCTCTGATCCGAAATATTCGACCTTGTCTATGGCGTTTTGAGTAGGATCACTAAGGAGAATGAACTGCAGGAGCTTCACCCTCAATCAGAATGGATCTGCACTAACCTTGGGATTCAGATCTAGAGGAGCATTAGGGACCTTGTAAGAAAGGCGTTGATCACATACAGCCTGCCAATGAAGAAATCATTCACAGTTGGAATAGACAGTAAGACCGGAATTAATCCATAAGAACAAAGCATCTCCAAGCCTTAACCATCTTCTTATTATTGCAAACACATCAACTTAGTAACGTTTTATTTATTTACTTTTATGCATTTTAAACAATCAACCAACTCTTCTATACACCTGACTAAGATCTACAAGATAACCATAACTTGCTTCAAATCACAATCCTCGTGAGATCAACCCTGACTCACTCAGGTATTACTTGGACGACCCAGTGCACTTGCTGGTTCAGTTGTATGAAGTGTGGGAATTCGTGCACCAAGTTTTTGGCGCCGTTGCCGGGGATTGTTCGAGTTTCGACAACTGCCAGATTAACTTATTGCTTAGATTAGGTAATTTCCTTTTCTTTATAGGTTTAGTTTTATTTTATCTGAGTCTTTTATTTTCTTTTCAAAAAGTTTTCAAAAATCCTTTCTTTTCTTTATCAATCTTTATTTTTGGTTTAAGTCTTTTGTTCTTGTTCTTGTTCTTGTTCGAATTTCTTTGAGACTTTTTTCAAAAAAAATTTTCAAAAATAGTGTCTTTTGTTTGAGTCTTATGTCAATCATTAAGTTTGGTGTCTTCTTGTGTCTTTTCTTTTAATGTTTTCGAAAATTGTGTCTTTGGTTTTCAAAATTTTTAAGTTTGGTGTCTTTTGCATGTTCTTGTTTTCTTTGAATTCTTTAAGTTTTGTTCTTGGTGTTCTTCTTGATCTTCAAAGTGTTCTTGTTTTTCTTCTTGTTTTGATCTTAAAATTTTTAAGTTTGGGGTCTCTTTGTATTTTTCTTTGCAATTTTCGAAATTTTGTGTTCTTAGATCTAAAAATTTTAAGTTTGGTGTCTTTTTGTTGTTTTTCTCTTTCTTCATTAAATTCAAAAATAAAAAAAAAATTAAATATCTTTTCTTTGCATTAATTTTCGAAAATATCAACAAAAGTTTCAAATTTTAATTTCAAAATCACTATCTTATCTTATCTTAGCTTTAAATTTTAAATTTCAAATCTTTTCAAAATCAAATCTTCTAAAAAATCATATCTTTTTCAAAGCACTATCATATCTTTTTATCTTTCTTTAAAAATTCAAAAAACTTATCGTATCTTTTTATTTCAAATTCAAATTTTAAAATTCAATTTCAAAATGCAAAATTTAAATTTCAAATTTCAAAATTCAAAATTTAAATTTCAAATTTCAAATGTCAAAATCTGATCTTTTTCAAATCTTTTCAAATTCTTATCTTATCTTTTCTAATTTCAAATTTTAAATCAAATCTTTTCCAAATCTTTTTTACTTCTATCTTATCTTTTCTAATTTCAAATTTTAAATTCAAATCTTTTCTAATCTTCTATCTTATCTTGTTTTCAAATCTTCCTTAATTAGTTAGTTATTTTCTCTCTCTCCTTTTTCAAAACTTCCTAATTAATTCTTTTCTTTCCTATTTTCGAAAATTCTCTTCTATATCTCTCTCTTCTATTTTTGAAAATTCATTAATTAATTTTCAAATTGTTTTTAATTAATTAGTTTCTATTTTTGAATTTTATTAATAAATAAAATAAAAACAAAAATATTTTAATTCTTGTTTCTCTTCTTGCTTCTTAATTTTCGAATTTTCTACTCCTCATAGCTGAATTCTTCTTCTCATTCTTCTATCTTCATTCTTCTTTCCTTTCTTCTTCACATCTCATAGGGAGTCCTCTGTTCTTGAACATAGAGCTCCCATTCTCCTTCTTTCTTGGTTTCTTTTTCTTGTTTATGGCCAGGAACAGGGATAAAGAACCTCTCTTTAATCGTGATCCTGAACCTGAGAAAACTTTAAGGAGGCATTTAAAACAAGCTAAAGTACAACACTTTGGAAGAAACCTCTCAGAAAATTTCGAACAGAAAGTTGACAACATGGCAGCCGAGCCTAATCAGGAAGGAGAGGCAAGAAAGGTTCTTGGTGACTACACCATACCAACCTCTGACTTCTATGGAAGAAGTATCTCCATACCTTCCACTAGAACTAACAACTTTGAGCTTAATCCTCAGTTAGTCTCTCTTCTACAACAGAATTGTATGTTCCATGGACTTCCATTGGAAGATCCACACCAATTTCTATTGGATATCTTGTAAATCTTTGACACTGTTAAGACCAATGGAGTGGATCCTGAGGTCTACAGGCTTATGCTCTTTCCCTTTGCTGTTAGAGACAAAGCTAAAATATGGTTAGATTCTCAACCTAAAGAAAGCTTAGACTCTTGGGAAAAGTTGGTCAATGCTTTCTTGGCCAAATTCTTTCCTCCTCAAAGGATGAGCAAAATCAGAGTACAAGTTCAAACTTTTAGACAAAAAGAAGGTGAATCCCTCTTTGAAGCTTGGGAAAGATATAAGCAACTGATTAGGAGATATCCTTCTAACATGCTCTCAGAATGGTCTATCCTAGGCATCTTCTATGATGGCTTGTCTGAGATGTCCAAAATATCATTGGACAGCTCTGTAGGTGGATCACTCTACTTGAAGAAAACGCCTGCAAAAGTAAGAGAACTTATTGAGATGGTTGCAAACAATCAATTCATGTACACCTTTGAGAGAAATACTGTGAACAATGGGGTCCCTTAGGAGAAAGGAGTTCTTCAAATTGACACTCCAAATGCCATATTGGCTCAGAACAAGATCTTGACCCAGCAAGTCAATATGATCTTTCAGCCTTTGACTGGAATTCAAGCTGCAGCTGGCAGCACCCAAGAAGCTTCCTCTGAAGTAGAAGCTTATGATCCTGATCAACCCACCATGGAGGACGTAAATTACATGGGAGAACCCTATGGAAACACCTACAACCCCTCATAGAGGAATCATCCTAACCTTTCATGAAAGGATCAACAGAAGCGTCAGTAAGGCTTCAATAATAATCAAGGTGGAAGAACCCAGAATAGGTTCAATAACAGGCCACCATTCCCATCTTCTCAAGGGAATATGAAGAATCCTAAGCAGAGCCTTTCTGACATAGTCATTCTAGTCTCCAGCCTCTCTAAGACCACTCATAGTTTCATAACTGAAACAAGGTCCTCCATTAGAAATTTGGAGGTACAAGTTGGTCAACTGAACAAGAGAATCCCTGAGACTCCTCCTGACACTCTTCCTAGTAACACTAAAGTAAACCCAAGAGAAGAGTACAAGGCCATCACCAAAGAGGATGAGGCTGAATCTGGAGAGACTGGGATGGGGTTGAACACCAGTAAAGAGCATCTCATTGGGCGTTCAATGCCGAAGCTGGCACAGAAGCTGGCGTTGAACGCTAGTAAGGAATACCTCACTGGGCATTCAGTGCCCAAACTAGCAGGGATTCTGGCGTTGAACACCAGTATGGAAGGTTTTACTGGGCGTTCAACGCCCAAAGAACCACCAGAACTGGCGTTGAACGCTAGTAATGGCACACCTACTGAGTGTTCAGCACCCACTGAAGAATTTCCTATCCAGGAATTAATGAAAGTCAAGGCTCATATAGAGACTATAGAGGTTCCCTTGTATGCACTCTTGCAGTGCATGAGTTCTGATGAATATTCATCCTCTGATGAGGATGAGGACACTAGGCAAGAGCAAGTTGCTCAGTGCCTAGGAGCTTTCATGAAGCAGAATGCCAAGCTGTTTGGTACAAAGCATTTGAAAGAAGAACCTCCATTGCTTACCAAAGAACTCAATGCTTTGGTACAACAGAAGCTACCTCAGAAGCTTTCGGGTCCCAGACACTTCTTAATTCCTTGTACCATAGGCACCATGACCTTTGAGAAGGCTCTGTGTGACCTAGGGTCAAGTATAAACCTCATACCACTCTTTGAGGTACAAGCTGCAAATATCTCACTAGAGATGATAGACAAATCAATGAAGAAAGCATATGGCTTAGTAGAAGATGTATTGGTAAAGTTAAAGACCTGTACATCCCTACAAACTTCATAATCTTAGATACTGGGGAAGATGAGGATGAATCCATCTTCCTTGAAAGACCTTTCCTAGCTACTGCCAATACTATCATTGATGTAGCAAAGGAAGAACTGATTTTACAACTAGGGGAGGATCACATCTTGTTAAAGATGTCTCACCCCAACTCTCCCTCTAAGAAAAGAGAGATAACTGTGCAACACTTAGTGTTCCAACCATCTCTTTTAGTGCAAAGCTTTACTAAGCCCCCAAACATCAATTCTAAGTTTGGTGTTAGGCAGCCATCAACAAGCACTGAGAACAAAGGTACTAAGATGAAAGTACCTAAAGGCTGGAGGGATAAGAAAGTCCCCACTGAAGGCCTTTCACCTGGCATGAGAGTTGTCTTCACCAAGAAGCCAGTCATACCACATACAGTGAGTCGTGTCCTGTCTCTAAAGCATGTGGAGCTCATTCATGAGAAGACAGGAAAAAAATTCACTGTAAGGGGCGATATTAAATGAGCATTTGTTGGGAGGCAACCCAACCATAGTTATTATTTATTTTTTTCTTTGAATTTATTTTCTTTAAGTTATTTCTTTAGGTTCATGATCATGTGAAGCAGTCAAAACAGAGATAGAAAGGTTTTGCAATGAAAACAGAACACTCTGGATGGAGTGTCTTGCTGGCGTTGAACGCCAGCCAGGGAGCACTGGCTAGGCGTTCAACGCCCAAATTAGTAGACATGTTGGCATTGAACACCAGCCAGGGAGTACTGGCTGGGCGTTCAATGCCCAAAATGGTAGCATAGCTAGCATTTAACGCCAGCCAAAGGTAGTCCCTGGGCGTTCAAACACCCATGCAGAGGGTAGGGATTCTGAATGCCCTAGCCTCTCAGGACCAGTGGGTCCTATAGCATCTTTACCTACCCCACTTCTTCCCTCTTACTTTCACACTTCCCCAAACACTCTTTCCTATAAACCCTAGCCCAATCACATCCATATCACTTCCTCAAACCATCATAACTCCCACCAACCCCCACCCACTTTAAAATCAAATTTCCCTCCCATTTACCCCACCCATGATCGAACCTAACCCTAGCCCACTCCCATAAATACCCCTTATTCTAACCCTTCATACACACACCTTTCATCCACATCAAAGCCCCCTTGGCTGAATTGCTTTCTCCTTCATTCTTCTTCTATTTTCTTCTTCTACTCCATTCTTCTCTTTCATTTATTTTTGCTCGAGGACGAACAAAGCTTTTAAGTTTGGTGTGGGAAAAGCGTTGCTTTTTGCTTTCCATTACCACTTATGGCACCCATGGTTGAAGAACCCTCTAGAAAGAGGAAAGAAAAGGCCGTAGCTGCCACCTCCGAATCTTGGGAGATGGAGAGATTCATCACCAAAGCCCACCAAGACCACTTCTATGAAGTAGTGGCAGAGAAGAAGGTGATTGATAAACCACTATTTTATGGTTTATCTTGTGCTCAATTGAGTGGTTTTTATCTACTCTTTACCCACTTATTCATACTATTTGCATGGTTTTACATTTGCCTTCCTAATTATGTGCTTTAATTGAAAACATGTTTCTTTGGACTTATCTTTGCTAATATTAATCCTCTCTTATTACCATTAGATGCCTTGATATGTGTATTAAGTACTTCCAGAGATTACAGGGCAGGAATGGCTTAGAGGATGGAAAGGAAGCATGCAAAAGTGGAAGGAATACAAGAAGTTGAAGGAACTGCAAAGCTGTCAGCCTGACCCTCTCGCACTCAAATGGCTATAACTTTAGCTACAAAGGTCCAAACGACGCGTTTCTAGTTGCGTTGGAAAGCTAATATCCGGGGCTTCGATTTGATATAAAATATGCCATAGTTGCTCTGACGCTAGGTGATGCAAATGCATGATCTATGTGGATGCATCGCAGTGACGAAAAACCAGTGTGGCAGATTTCTCCTCCAGCGATTTCTAGGCTGTTTCCGACCCAGTTTGCGGCCCAGAAAACACAGATTAGAGGCTATAAAGTGGGGAAATGCATCCATTCATAAACAGGCTTTCACATTCACAATTTTAGGAGTATATGTAGTTTTTAGAGAGAGAGATTCTCTCCTCTATCTTAGGATTAGGATTTAGGACTTCTCTTAGTTTTAGGAGTGACTCTCAATCCCAGGTTCAATATTTTTTTATTTCTTTTCTCATTTTTGTTTATGACTCTCTATGTTTAGATTGATTTTCTATTTAATATATTTTGAGGTATTTCAGACTTATGATCGCTTCCTTTTATTTATATAAATAATTTGGATTTTTCCCTTTTGGCTTTGGTTGAGTCATTGGAGACTCTTGAGTTATCAAACTCATTGTTAATTGAAAATTGGAATTCTTCAAGAATTAATTCGAGTTCCACTAATTCTGACTTTTCCCAAGGAAAGACTAGGACTTGAGGAATCAGAATTAATTCATCCACTTAACTTACCTTCATAGTTAGAGGTTAATAAAGTGGGAGAAAAATCCAATTCTCATTACAATTGATAAGGGTAACCAGGATAGAACTTCCAGTTTTCATACCTTGCCAAGAGTTTATTTTACAGTTATTATTATTTTATTTTACTTGTCATTCAACATACTTTTTACCTTAATCCAAAACCCCAAAACACACTTTTTCATAACCAATAATAAGAACACCTCCCTGCAATTCCTTGAGAAGACGACCCGAGGTTGAAATACTCGATTATCAATTTAAAAAGGAGTTTGTTACTTGTGACAACCAAAACATTTGTATGAAAGGACTTTTGAAGGTTTAGAAACTATACTTGCAACGAGGATTTACCCGCAAATTTCTAGACCACGCAAAAGTTCCTCTCATCAAAATGGCACCGTTGCCGGGGAATTGCAAACGTGTGCCTTATTATTGGTTATTGTAAGTATTTGCTTTTTGCTTGTTTATTTATTTTTATTTTTATTTTTATTTTTTTTGCTTTTTCGTAAATTAAGAGGTTATTGGTCTTTATTTTAAAATTTTTTATCTTATCTTATCTTATTTCAAAAAAATCAAATTTCAAAATTCAATATTTAAATTTCAATTTTCAAAATTTCGAAATTCAAAATTTCAAAAATTTAAAATTCAAAATTTCAATTTTCAGATTTCAAAATTTAATTTTCAAAATTTCAAAATTTAATTTTCAAATTTAAAAATTTAAATAGCCTTTTAATTTAAATTTGTTTTTATTTTTGTTTTTAATTTTTATTTACTATCATGAGTTCTCACCCCATCACTACGAGTCTGGTTACAATTATGTTGCAGGAAGAAGAAATTACAATGAGAACAGGCATCAAGGTTGGAACAATCAAAGATGGGAGGAGCCACAAGGATTTGATCAACCCTCTTGGCAACAACCACCTCCAATGGATTATCAACAACCACCACCATATGCCTATAAACCCTTTCCTCAACATGACTTTGAACCACCACACTCACAAGCCAACTACAACCATTCACCTCCATATGACCCTAACCCTCAACCACCATACCAACCACCTTATGAGCCATATGAACCATATATAGAACCACCCCAATTCCAACCCAATTACTCCCAACAACCACCACTTCAATATTCACCATCTCCATATCCATCAATCCAAGAGCACTATGATCCTACTTATGACAGCCGAGCGCATCAAGAGGCAAAGGATCGGTTCAAGGAAACAGTGGATCGATTTCATGCAACCATTCGTCAATTGGAGCAAGTGATAAATCAATTAGCTTCCCGACGTTCAGACACTCAAGGAACCCCCATGGCTTCATGTGGACAATCTAATGAAGAACATAGCATGATGGAGATACTAGAAACTCCAGTGAACAGTACGGAGCATGACTTTGTACTGGAACAAGTGGAGGAAGCCGGAATTATTGAAGAAGAAGAAGTGGTTGAAGACTTAGGAGATGCAGAACCTCCATGGGAAAGTCCAGTCATAGAACCCCCTTCCAAGACGTTTGAAATTGATTCTGAGGAGGGTGTACAACCTCCAAGGCATATCACAGTTGAAGACTTGGAAGAGGTTGATCAAGAGATGGAGATTCAAGAAGAAGAAGCACAACCTCCCATGCCCTTGGAAAGCAATGAAGAGAAGATTGAATTGGAAGAAAGCTACCAAGAGGAAGAGGTTGAAATTGAAGAAGCTTGCAAAGAGGTGGTAATTATCAGAGAAAAGCACAAGGGAGTGGAGCTTGTAATTTCATTAAAAATACCTCCCCCTAAGTTGCCATCATCCTTCACAACATTCAAGTGGGTAAAATTCATATCCCTTAGCTTTTTAATTCCACTTGAATATGGGCTACTGGAGACGAATGGTCAACTTAGAGCTCTTTGTAACATTAAGAGTAAGAGGAAGATGGCCAGTGGTAAGAATTGCCCTGCAAGGTTCATCATGGTTGGAAGCTTTAAGTTTAAACACAAAGGTTGGTGTAAGGCTCAATTGAATGGGTCTAGGAAGCTGTTTGGTAGCTGCAGTGAGAATTCAAATTACTTATCACCCGGTTGGAAAAGATACAGATCCCGACAAAAATGGGTGTAAAAGCAAGATTTGGGATCCTGGAATCTGCTCTGACATTTGTCACCCCAGGAGCCTAAGAGTCTCTTTGAAGCTTCTTAAGGGCTTTACATGCCTAGTTTGGGACCCCGGAGGTCATTGGAATCACAAACATTGGTGGAGACTCCTGGATGAGTTCAAGCATAAGCCACCATAACAGGGAGATCACCAAATGTCCAACTTAAGGACTCTAACTAAAAGTGCTAGGTGGGAGACAACCTACCATGGTATGATCGTTCCTTTTTCATTTTTATTTAGTTTTATTTGTTTTCGAGTTTTATTTTATTGTATTGTATTGAACCTGGAATTTTGCATAACATTCATATTAGCATTGCATTCTGCATACTGCATTATTAAAAAAAAAAAAAGAGAAGCACGCACGCGACGCGGCAGCGTCGCTGACGCGTCTGCGTCATGTGGGAAAAATGGCTCCCATGCGACCGCGTCACTCACGCAGGCGCATGACCTGGAAATCGACGTACGAAGGGTGCACGACCGAAAGTTGTGCGAGAGTGGTGCTGGACTGGTGCTGACCGCACACGCCTTACCACGCGGACGCATGGCTCACGCGTCTGCGTCATATCCCATGATGGCAACTCACGCGATCGCGTCGACCACGCGACCGCGTCACCCTGGATTTTGGCAATACCAAGTTTCGAACAGAGAGTTGTGCGACCGCGAGGCTGCACTCGGGCCACTAGACAAATCAAGTCACGCGATCGCGTGCCCCACGCGTCCGCGTCGCCTGACCTTATTGCGCACCACGCGACCGCGTCACCCACGCGACCGCGTCGCCAGCGTCACACAACCTATCCAGATTAGTGCCAATTTTCTTATCTTTTCTTCTCTAATCCTAATTTCTTCTATCTTTTCTTCTTTCTTCTTTCCCTTCTCATTCTTCTTATCTTTTATTTTATTTTATTTATTTGCATACTTTCATTCATTGCATATTTTTATTTTTTTAAATTTATTATTTTACCATTGGTGTTCAAATGTTCTTATTCAACTGTTACATCTTTTCTGGTATTTTCTTGGTGCTTAATGACTTGTTTAATTCTGATTGAGTAATATTATTTAAATCAATGCCAATCTTTTATATCTGTATTACTTTTGCATTGACATGAATTTATATTATCTCTCCTTCCCGACTCTCTTCCATTGCTGTATATTTTGTACCACTAGCATGCCATGGCTTCTATTATTTTCTCACTTGCATGTTGTAGCTACCATGTAATTGAGACCCTTATTATTTGGCATTAACCTACCCATACTGTATTTATTTTCCTATCTTTATTTCTGGGTTACTCTTCTTCCCTTTTTCTTTCAGGATGGCCACCTGGAAGAGAACCGGAAGACGTTTACATGGGGAGATAGGCAAGTCAATCTGCACAATCTATAGACAAAAGCATCAGTTGAAGCCACCCGTCCACTTGCACATCTTAGCATGCACTGAGGACGGTGCAATCTTTAAGTGTGGGGAGGTCGATACCGATCTCCATGGGTTAGTACCTTTCTGTTTCAACACCAATGTTTAAATTTTCTTTGTTAAATTAGTTATTGCATTTGCATATTTGTTTGATTTTATGCATTTAGTTACTACTTGGTTAAAGTAATAAAATTCTTTTAAGACCCTATCTTTGAAAAATTTCACTAATTTAAATTGAAAAAATTTTTATGTTAAAACTTGTTTGAAGTTGCATGTGGAACATGGTTTTTGAGCCAAAGAACACACAACCTGTGAGATTTTGAGCTTATTTATATGGTTACATTATTTAACCATAAATATTTTATTCTTGTGTGTTTTCTTCTCTATAATTGCAATCTTTGCTTTGTTCCATTCTATATGTCCATTATTTAGTATATTTACATGTTTGCACATGATTGAGGCCATTGTTTGATTTTAGCTCACTTATCCTAAATAAGCCTACCCTTTAAATCACCCTTGTCAGCCACTTTGAGCCTTTTAATCCCCATTTGTTCTATATTTTACCACATCACTAGCCTTAAGCAGAAAACAAATTAATTATCCCAATTGAATCTTTGGTTAGCTTAAGATAGAAATTGTGTATCAAATAAGTGTGGGGAAATTGTGGGAATATGGGTTGATAAGGGAATGTATCATGTTTTTAATTTATTTGAATATGGGAAATTTGGGAACCTACTCATTGATGAGATATTTTGGTGAAAAATAAATTTCTCCCAAAACACACAAATCTAACCGGCAAGTGCACCGGTCGCATCAAGTAATAAAACTCACGGGAGTGAGGTCGATCCCACAGGGATTGATGGATCAAGCAACTTTAGTGGGTGATTAGTTTAGTCAAGCTAACATTGATGTGAATTGTGTGAAATTGTAACCAACAGGAAGTAAAGGACAATTAATTTAAAGTTGCAGAAAGTAAATTGCATTGAAACTTAAATTGCAAGAAAAGTAAATTGGCAAAATCTTAAATGACAAGAAAAGTAAATTGCATGAAAAGTAAAGGGGCTGGGGCGCTGGAAATTAAATAGAGCAATATATCAGAATTCAAAACTCTTGCAGCAAGCTTAAATTGCAGGAAAGTAAATTGGGAGCAATGTAAACAGAGAAGCAAAATTGCAGAGAAGGGAATTGTAGCAGAAAAGTAAATCAGCGAGAAAACTCAAATCAATTGTGAAATCTAGAAAGACAAGTGAAGATCTCAGGAGATCCAAGAGACTAGAAAACAAGTCTAGATCTCAAGCCCTTCCTTGATTCAACAGCAAGCAGATTGAAGAAGAAATGAAAATGAAAGCAGTAGGAGAACTTTGATTTAAATTGCAATTCACTGAAATTATGGAGCAAGGCAAAACAAAGAGAAATCTCAAAGGGAGAATGAAACAGAACACCTTCAATTCTCCACCCAAGATTCAAAACAAAGAAAATTAAAGAGAGAGCTCTCAAGTTCTAGTGCTCCCCAGTGGAGCCAGCCTCCTTACAAATATGAAAATGATGCCTTATATAGGCTTTACAAAATGGAAATGAAAATGAAATTAAAAACAAATTACAACTAAATGAAATTCCTATTTTATCTATTTCTTGTGCCTTTGAGTGATGATCATGGGCCTTTGCTCTCGGTGGAATTGGGTTGAAAGAGGCCTTGGTTGATTGCTCTTGGAGTTTGAAGAAGAACCGAAGTGAACCAATTGAACCGGTTTTGAAGTTAGCCATAGTTGGTCCCAACGTTAGGGCCAAAGTTAGGGGTCTAACTTTGACCCCAACTTTTCATAGCAGCAAGCAATATTCTCTGGTTTGGACGTTGGTGCCAACATTAGGGGTCTAACTTTGACCCTAACGTTGGCCTCCCTTATGCACATTTATGGCACCAACTTTGTCCTCTTGTCATGTTGCCAATTTTATGCCCAATATAGACTATCATATATGGTTGGAAAGCTCTGAATGTCAGCTTTCTAACCCACTTGGAATCACTTCAATTGGACATCTACAACTCAAGTTATGATCATTTGAAGAGGGCATGGTCGCTGGCTTTGGTGTGCAGCGTTTGAGGTAACGTTAGCCCTCAAACGTTGGCGAAAACGCCAGTTCTGGAGGCTCAAATGTATTGTCCACCCCATACTATTATACATTGTTGGAAAGCCCTGGATGTCTACTTTTCAATGCCGTTGGGAGCACATTATTTGGAGCTCTACAGCTCGAGTTATACTCCTTTGAAGGTGCAGAGGTCAGTTGGCCTCACTGCAGGTTGCCACCATGTTCGTTTATGCACATTGCGGGGCAGTTTTCTCCCTCAATTTTAGTGTCCACCATGCAGTGCCATATATGCTTGGAAAGCTCTTGATTCCTACTTTCCAATGCTTCTTGAATCACCTCATTTGGAGCTCTGTAGCTCAAGTTATTCTTGTTGGAAGTATACCCCTTGTATGCCTTGTGGTGTGTGGCGCCAACGTTAGCCTCCAAGTTAGGGGGCTAACGTTGGTGCAAACGTTGGCCCCTCTCCCTTTGTGATTCATGTGCCAACGTTAGCCTCCAAGTTAGGGGGCTAACGTTGGCGCAAACGTTGGCCTTCTCCCCCTTTATAACTCATGTGCCAACGTTAGCCTCCAAGTTAGGGGGCTAACGTTGGCGCAAACGTTGGCTGGCCCAGGGATGAGTTTCAAGTTTCTCTTGCCAACATTAGCCTCCAAGTTAGGGGGCTAACGTTGGCTCAAACGTGGGGAGTCCAGGGAGTGATCTTCATGCCCAACGTTAGCCTCCAAGTTAGGGGGCTAACGTTGGGGCTAACTTCATGCCTCCAGGATCAACTTCCATTCTTCACTTCTAGCCATTCCTCTTTGCTTCAACCTTTCTCCAAGCTTTCTTCACCTATCATTAATCAACCAAACACATCAAAGCTATGCTCATAATCATGAGATATTCATTCTATCATAATATGTGTCAATTTTAGCATAAAACCTCATGAAATAGCATGAATTCATACATGGTTGATTAAATCAAAGGAAGCATGAAAATCTACCCACTTAGCTTGCTTATGGCTCAAGAAAGTGCATAAAACCTATTGAAAACAAAGGAAAAAGGCATAGAAAAACATGACATGATGACATGTCATCACAACACCAAACTTAAACCTTGCTTGTCCCCAAGCAAGAAGAGAATCATGCAATAAAGATTGACAATCCAAGGTAAGAAGAATAGCAACTCAATGTTCATGGTAAGCTAGTTTTCTAAGCATGCTACAATCACAAAAGAAATGTAAATGATTGATGCTTCCATCTAGCTCAATTTATGAAATCTTTCTTTTATATTTCTTCCTTGAAACAAGCTTTTGAATTTTTTATTAGCTTCTCCTTTTTGGGTGCTTTGCCCCATGAGTTGATAACAAAGCTACGACTTCTAAATGCTTTGTTTTCAAGTATTACCACTTGATACATAAGCACCACAAGCATTTGATTAGAGGACTTCATTAAGCTCATTTTTCTTTTCTTTTCTTGACTCTCTAATCATTGATGCTCAGAGCCTTGAGCTTTGAGGGAGTGCTTTTGCACTTTGAGCCTATCCTTGACTTCTAAGTGTTTTGTTTTCAAGCATTTGGCTTGATACATAAACACCACAAGTACTTAACAAATGAATTGCCATTGGTACTCAGAGCCTTCAGCTTTCTCATTCTTTCCCTTTTTCTTTTCTTGCTTTATTTTGCTTCTTCAAGGTTTTCATGATTTTAAAAGATTTCACAAAATGTCCTAGATGAAAACTTCAATTAAATAAAATCTAATGCAATTAAGCAACAATCAAACATACTAGCTTACCAATACTTTTATGCACATGCTAAAATCTTCTTTAATGCCTTGTTTGTTTATGATCATGATACTTTGTTGCTTTTGAATTCACAAAACTCAAGTTGGTAATCATAATGACATAGCACCATGTTGCAATTTAGAAATCAAACTATGCCTTTTCATACACACATGCATACAGAGAAGGTACAGACAATCATGCAGTTTATAGTGCTTGAAACAAATGAGAGGAAAAGGAACTTTACAACCTTGCAGTTCATCTTCATTATTGTTGTCCTTTTTCCTCTATTCTTCCTCCTTCCCTTGCCAAACTCAAAATACTTGCTCATCCTCAAGCAATAATTAAAACAATGGCTATGGGGCTAAGATGTATCATGAATGTCTTACATAATGAAATGTTAGTAGCACATGTGTTTTAAGCAAGCAAAATTAAAGATAATAATCAAGGCACAAGAGACAGAGACATTGTGATTGCAAGCTTAAGAAGGTGAGCATAATACTTTGCATAAAGAATAAGTGGCACACCAAACTTAATGTGACACTCTCGCTTGGAATCAATGCAAGTATCCAGTAAAGATTTGAAGCAAATTGTGTTGCATAGCAACACCAAACTTAGCATGCAATCCTATGTCCATTTATTTGAATTAAAACCAAGCAAATGAAACTGTTCTTTATTAAATACAATCACTGAGCCAAGAATCTGTCATTAATAAAGCTCTCTTGGTGATGTATTAATAAACACAGCAAATAAGCAAACTAAATTGGAAGCATTAAAAACAAAGAATTAACTAAAGTAAACAGAATAACAAAATATCAAACCAAAAGAAAATTAACACTGCAAAGACATTATGGTTATGCAGACAAGTGGTGTTGCTGAATGATTTGCATAGAAAAATAGGTGGCACACCAAGCTTAGAATCTTGGTGTGTCACTTTCATTTTTGATTTGATGCAATCATCAAAAAGATGAAAACAGTTTGTTGCAGGGCAACACCAAACTTAGAATGTAATCATATGCCAATTTATTGAAATTTAAACAAAGCAAGGAGAAGAATTGTACCTACTGTCTACCTATTCTTTACTTTCTTCCTTTTCGTCCAATTTGTTAAGAGAAATGACTTCAAAGGAGGAGAAGTTTCAGCTAGTGCCCCCTGTCTTGGTCTCTCCTCAGCAAGCTTCCTTGTGAAATTGGCTTGATTGATCTTGCTTGCTGGATCAGGGGGAGGATTGTTTGCAGTTGACCTTCTCATGAATGTTGTCCTTGGTGTCTTGGTCACAATCCTCTTCTTGGTGCTTTTGTTAATTACCTTCACTTCTTGGATGTCAAGACATGGTTGCTGTGTGATTATTGGAGTGATTCCTTCATTCAGGGCCTCTTGTATTGGTGGTTCCATGAACTCCTCCTTTATGTACTTCTCTGCCTCACTTGAGTTTGGAATGACTTCTTCACTTTCTTGCTCCTCCACTTCCTCTTTTACACCCAACATTTGTTTCAATCGCTCTATCATGGGGGAGGTTTGTCGATCTTCCCAACATTTCTTCATCTCCTCGTCATACCTTTCAATCATGGATTCAGATGTTGAGGCATTTTGGTCCAGGGAGGTTTGTGAGAGTTGTGAGTCTTCATGTTCTCTTGTCATCTCAAGTGAAGTTTCAGGTTCAACCACCTCATTCTTCATTGAAAGTTCACTTGATGCAGTGGCCTCCTTATCTTGCTCTTCCACTTCCTCACTCACAAATTGGTCTTCATCTTCACTGTTTGATGGTTCTAAGTCCCCCCTTGATTGCTCTGAGGACTCATTCATCTTCTTGAATACGAATTCTTTCCAAGATGGGGATTTTGTGTGTATTTCCACTAGTTTTCTCTGTATTTCAATGGCTTCAAGGTATTCCTCATCTGTTAATCCAAGGGATGAAGGTTGAGAGTAATTTTGGTGACGTGAATGTGTTATGGTGAAGTTGTGTTGAGGGGTGTGGAATGAGTTGTGTGATTGATGGGATGACTGGTATGGACTTTGGAGGAAACTTTGTGTTGAGGCATAATCAAGTGATGAAGAATTTTTAAATGAGAAACTAGGACGTGAGGGTGGCTGCTCTTCCATTCTTTGGCGACACTTCCATCTTCCATGAGGATAATGATATGAATCATTTTGTGGTGGTGGTTGGTATCCCATATGATTCTCTTTCTCATCTTGTGGTTGTGAAGCAAATCTCCATGAATTGGAGTGCTCAGAATGTGTATTCTCTTGGTGATATTCCCAGCCACCATTAGAGATTGGTGATGGTGGGTGATATCCAATAGAATTTGTTTGATCATAAGATGAGTTGAACTCCATTTGAGTTTTGTAAAACACACAACCAAGGAAAATTGAAATTACTCATATCAGAGATGAGAATTTCTTAGTGAGGCAAAAACTCAAACACCTTGGTTTCACTTTGAAACAGAAAACAAAAATAAAGAAAATGCTTGATCTAGACTTCTCACCCACATAATCATTGTTGATCTAATCAATCCCCGGCAACGGCGCCAAAAACTTGATGAGATATTTTGGTGAAAAATAAATTTCTCCCAAAACACACAAATCTAACCGGCAAGTGCACCGGGTCGCATCAAGTAATAAAACTCACGGGAGTGAGGTCGATCCCACAGGGATTGATGGATCAAGCAACTTTAGTGGGTGATTAGTTTAGTCAAGCTAACATTGATGTGAATTGTGTGAAATTGTAACCAACAGGAAGTAAAGGACAATTAATTTAAAGTTGCAGAAAGTAAATTGCATTGAAACTTAAATTGCAAGAAAAGTAAATTGGCAAAATCTTAAATGACAAGAAAAGTAAATTGCATGAAAAGTAAAGGGGCTGGGGCGCTGGAAATTAAATAGAGCAATATATCAGAATTCAAAACTCTTGCAGCAAGCTTAAATTGCAGGAAAGTAAATTGGGAGCAATGTAAACAGAGAAGCAAAATTGCAGAGAAGGGAATTGTAGCAGAAAAGTAAATCAGCGAGAAAACTCAAATCAATTGTGAAATCTAGAAAGACAAGTGAAGATCTCAGGAGATCCAAGAGACTAGAAAACAAGTCTAGATCTCAAGCCCTTCCTTGATTCAACAGCAAGCAGATTGAAGAAGAAATGAAAATGAAAGCAGTAGGAGAACTTTGATTTAAATTGCAATTCACTGAAATTATGGAGCAAGGCAAAACAAAGAGAAATCTCAAAGGGAGAATGAAACAGAACACCTTCAATTCTCCACCCAAGATTCAAAACAAAGAAAATTAAAGAGAGAGCTCTCAAGTTCTAGTGCTCCCCAGTGGAGCCAGCCTCCTTACAAATATGAAAATGATGCCTTATATAGGCTTTACAAAATGGAAATGAAAATGAAATTAAAAACAAATTACAACTAAATGAAATTCCTATTTTATCTATTTCTTGTGCCTTTGAGTGATGATCATGGGCCTTTGCTCTCGGTGGAATTGGGTTGAAAGAGGCCTTGGTTGATTGCTCTTGGAGTTTGAAGAAGAACCGAAGTGAACCAATTGAACCGGTTTTGAAGTTAGCCATAGTTGGTCCCAACGTTAGGGCCAAAGTTAGGGGTCTAACTTTGACCCCAACTTTTCATAGCAGCAAGCAATATTCTCTGGTTTGGACGTTGGTGCCAACGTTAGGGGTCTAACTTTGACCCTAACGTTGGCCTCCCTTATGCACATGTATGGCACCAACTTTGTCCTCTTGTCATGTTGCCAATTTTATGCCCAATATAAACTATCATATATGGTTGGAAAGCTCTGAATGTCAGCTTTCTAACCCACTTGGAATCACTTCAATTGGACATCTACAACTCAAGTTATGATCATTTGAAGAGGGCATGGTCGCTGGCTTTGGTGTGCAGCGTTTGAGGTAACGTTAGCCCTCAAACGTTGGCGAAGACGCCAGTTCTGGAGGCTCAAATGTATTGTCCACCCCATACTATTATACATTGTTGGAAAGCCCTGGATGTCTACTTTCCAATGCCGTTGGGAGCACATTATTTGGAGCTCTACAGCTCGAGTTATACTCCTTTGAAGGTGCAGAGGTCAGTTGGCCTCACTGCAGGTTGCCACCATGTTCGTTTATGCACATTGCGGGGCAGTTTTCTCCCTCAATTTTAGTGTCCACCATGCAGTGCCATATATGCTTGGAAAGCTCTTGATTCCTACTTTCCAATGCTTCTTGAATCACCTCATTTGGAGCTCTGTAGCTCAAGTTATTCTTGTTGGAAGTATACCCCTTGTATGCCTTGTGGTGTGTGGCCCCAACGTTAGCCTCCAAGTTAGGGGGCTAACGTTGGTGCAAACGTTGGCCCCTCTCCCTTTGTGATTCATGTGCCAACGTTAGCCTCCAAGTTAGGGGGCTAACGTTGGCGCAAATGTTGGCCTTCTCCCCCTTTATAACTCATGTGCCAACGTTAGCCTCCAAGTTAGGGGGCTAACGTTGGCGCAAACGTTGGCTGGCCCAGGGATGAGTTTCAAGTTTCTCTTGCCAACGTTAGCCTCCAAGTTAGGGGGCTAACGTTGGCTCAAACGTGGGGAGTCCAGGGAGTGATCTTCATGCCCAACGTTAGCCTCCAAGTTAGGGGGCTAACGTTGGGGCTAACTTCATGCCTCCAGGATCAACTTCCATTCTTCACTTCTAGCCATTCCTCTTTGCTTCAACCTTTCTCCAAGCTTTCTTCACCTATCATTAATCAACCAAACACATCAAAGCTATGCTCATAATCATGAGATATTCATTCTATCATAATATGTGTCAATTTTAGCATAAAACCTCATGAAATAGCATGAATTCATACATGGTTGATTAAATCAAAGGAAGCATGAAAATCTACCCACTTAGCTTGCTTATGGCTCAAGAAAGTGCATAAAACCTATTGAAAACAAAGGAAAAAGGCATAGAAAAACATGACATGATGACATGTCATCACTCATGAAAAACCAAAATAGAAAAATAATGAAAAATCCATGTGCATTGATAAGTTATGTTTGCTTTTATGATTCAAAAAAAAAAAAGAGAAAAGAAAAGAAAACGAGAAAAATATATATATATATATATATATATATATATATATATATATATATAATATAAATAAATAAATAAGGGGATAAAATTACCCCAATGTTGAGTTAATGAAAAAATCAATGCACATGTGATAAATTAAAAAGAAAAAGTTGATACATGAGTATGTGATGTAAAAGTGGGAATCTTGGGTAGCTAGGCATGAATTAGAATTATATAGAGTATATGTATGTTAGGTGAAAGTTTAGGTTAATTAAAGATTCATATTATAGCTCACTTGGCCATACATATATCCTTACCTTTACCTTAGCCCCATTACAACCTTGAAAAGACCTCATGATGTTTGCATTGGTACATTAAATAATGTTGATTGGTTAGATGAAGAACAAGGTTTAGAAAGCATGACTAGAGAAGAGTAGAGTGAATAACCCTATACACTTGAGAGATTAGAGTGATATACACTACCAGTGAGGGTTCAATGCTTGATTTTATGTTCCCTGCTTCCATGAGCTGTCTTCTTACAAGTTTACTTGCTTTTTATTGTATAATTTGAATTAGTGGAATTTGATTTATGTTTGTCTTGGAGAACTTATTTACTTTTAACTAAGTAGGTAGAAACATTTTGCATTCATATACATAGGTTGCATTTCATACAATTTACCATTCCTCTTCACTTTTATAGTTCTCTCGAGCTTAACATGAGGACATGCAAATGTTTAAGTGTGGGGAGGTTGATAAACCACTATTTTATGGTTTATCTTGTGCTCAAATAAGTGGTTTTTAACTACTCTTTACCCACTTATTTATACTATTTGTATGGTTTTACATTTGCCTTCCTAATTATGTGCTTTAATTGAAAACATGTTTCTTTGGACTTATCTTTGCTAATATTAATCCTCTCTTATTACCATTAGATGCCTTGATATGTGTGTTAAGTACTTTCAGAGATTACAAGGCAGGAATGGCTCAGAGGATGGAAAGGAAGCATGCAAAAGTGGAAAGAATACAAGAAGTTGAAGGAACTGCAAAGCTGTCAGCCTGACCCTCTCGCACTCAAACGGCTGTAACTTTAGCTATAGAGGTACAAACGACGCGGTTCCAGTTGCGTTGGAAAGCTAATATCCGGGGCTTCGATTTGATATATAATATGCCATAGTTGCCCTGATGCTAGGTGACGCAAATGCGTGATCCACGTGGACGCGTCGCAGTGACGAAAAACCAGCGTGGCAGATTTCTCCTCCAGCGATTTCTGGGCTGTTTCCGACCCAGTTTGCGGCCCAGAAAACACAGATTAGAGGCTATAAAGTGGGAGAATGCATCCATTCATAAACAGGCTTTCACATTCATAATTTTAGGAGTAGATATAGTTTTTAGAGAGAGAGGTTCTCTCCTCTCTCTTAGGATTAGGATTTAGGACTTCTCTTAGTTTTAGGAGTGACTCTCAATCCCAGGTTCAATGTTCTTTTATTTCTTTTCTCATTTTTGTTTATGACTCTCTATGTTTAGATTGATTTTCTATTTAATATATTTTGAGGTATTTCAGACTTATGATCGCTTCCTTTTATTTATATAAATAATTTGGATTTTTCCCTTTTGGCTTTGGTTGAGTCATTGGAGACTCTTGAGCTATCAAACTCATTGTTAATTGAAAATTGGAATTCTTCAAGAATTAATTCGAGTTCCACTAATTCTGACTTTTCCCAAGGAAAGACTAGGACTTGAGGAATCAGAATTAATTCATCCACTTAACTTACCTTCATAGTTAGAGGTTAACAAAGTGGGAGAAAAATCCAATTCTCATTACAATTGATAAGGGTAACCAGGATAGAACTTCCAGTTTTCATACCTTGCCAAGAGTTTATTTTACAGTTATTATTATTTTATTTTACTTGTCATTCAACATACTTTTTACCTTAATCCAAAACCCCAAAACACACTTTTTCATAACCAATAATAAGAACACCTCCCTGCAATTCCTTGAGAATACGACCCGAGGTTTAAATACTCGGTTATCAATTTAAAAAGGGGTTTGTTACTTGTGACAACCAAAACATTTGTATGAAAGGACTTTTGAAGGTTTAGAAACTATACTTGCAACGAGGATTTATCCCCAAATTTCTAGACCACGCAAAAGTTCCTCTCGTCGGTGATCCCTGAGGTCCCTTTTAGGCTTAAGAAAAATGAGTATCTGAAAATCCGAAGAGAGATCTGGAGAAGAGGTTGGAAAGTCCTAACCAATCCCATCCAAGAGGTTGGGATCTTAATGGCGTAAGATTTCTATGCTAATGCATGGGTCACGAAAAACCATGACATTAGTGTGAATCCAAATCCCAAGAATTGGAGCACTATGGTCCGAGGGAGAATCTTGGATTTTAGTCCGGAAAGTGTGAGGTTGGCGTTCAACTTGCCTTTTGATACAAAGAGACCCACATCTTTACACTAGAAGAGTCAACTTTGATCAAAGACTGGATCAAGTGCTCTCAGACATCTGTGTGGAAGGAGCACAGTAGAAAAGGGATTCCCAAGGCAAGCCCATTCAACTTAGAAGGCTTGACCTCAAGCCTGTAGCTAGAAGATGGTTGGAATTCATCTAACGTTCTATTATCCCTACTAGCAATCGGTCAGAAGTGACCATAGACCGAGCCATCATGATTCATTGCATCATGATTGGAAGTGAGGTGGAATTACATAAGGTGATACCTCAAGAATTGTACAAGGTAGCTGATAAGCCTTCCACCAAAGCAAGGTTAGCATTCTCTCACCTCCTCTATCACCTGTACAATTCAGCTGAAATTTTCATAGAGGGAGACATCTTCATTGAGGAAGACAAGCCCATCACTAAGAAGAGGATGGAGCAAACTACAGAGCATGCACATGAGCCTGTGCAACTGCCTCAACAAGAAATCTCTAGGATACCTCAAGGGATGCAATTTCCTCCTCAAGGCTTGATGCCCAAGCATCTTAGGCTAGTTTCACAAGTCTTTTTCATTAGTTTTTACTTGGTTTTCACGTATTTCATAGGCAATAAGTAAGAATTTGGATGAGAATTGTATGCATGCCTTGATTCAATCAAACATTGTTAATTATGTGCATTTTCATGAGATTTATGCAAGAATTGTTTGATGCTATGAATGATGCAATATCTTGTGATTATGGAAAGGCGTTGATACATTTGTTTGGTTGATGATAGGTGAGGAGAAGCAGAGGAAGAACAAGGAAGAAGCAGAGAAGGCAACATTGGGGGCCAAGTTGGTGATACCAACGTTGCTTCAAACGTTGCTTAAAGAAGAAAGGTGAGCAACGTTGGTGGCAAAGTTGGTGCCACCAACGTTCCTTCAAATGTTGCTTAAAGAGGAAGGGTGAGCAAAGTTGGTGGCCCTAGTTTGGCTCACTAACGTTGCCACAAACGTTCTAAGCATGCAACGCAATGTTGGTGGCCCAAAGTGGCTCACAAACGTTGCTGACAATGTTGCTACAAGAGAGGTGCAACGTTGGTGGCCAAAGTTGGCTCACCAACATTGTTCACCAACGCTCCAAGGCGTAACATGCAACGTTGGAGGCCCAAGGGTGGCTCACCAACGTTGTTGGCAACGTTGCATGCAAAAAGGGTGCCCAACGTTGGTGGAAACATTGGTGCAACCAACGTTACCACCAACGTCTTCGATAATTTCAAGAGGACTGCATTAGAAAAATTGGCTGTGACACACATGCATGGGCAATGCGTAAGCGTGAGCGTGGAAATTGACACTCCATGCGCATGCGTGGGTGACGCGCACGCGTGCCCAGGCCAACGTTGGTGTGCAAATGTTGCCACAAACGTTGCACACCAACGTCTTCGATAAAATCTTTGGAAAATTTTAATGTGATGCGTAGGCGTGGATGACGCGTATGCATGAAAATGGAAAAATAGCAAGTCACGCGCACGCGTAGACGACGCGCACGCGTGACCAGGCGAACGTTGGTGCAGTACAAATGCTAGTTGCAATGCTCAAAGTGGCTCATGCTCACAATATTTGTGCCACCATTTGTGCACAAACGTTGGTCACCAACGCCAATGCTAACCTCAATTTTAATGGCATCCATGCAAATAATAAACGTTGGTAAGCTAAACGTCCTTGTCAACGTCACAAAGAGTCAATCCTAACGGCTTCAATCAAGGCTATAAGCCCACATCCAAGTACTTGGAGACCCATTTTTGAAGATGAAAAGAAGAGTATAAATAGAAGAGCTTTGGAGTTTGAAAAGTAGGCTGGAGGATTAGAGACTCCAAAGCTCACTTGTAACTTGGAGGATTAGAGACTCCATAGAGCTTAGAATTTTAGTTTCTTTGGATACACCTTTTCTTTTCTGCAATTTTCATTTTCGTTTGTATTGAGCTTCATTTACTTTCATGCAAATTTCAATTTCTTGCACTTCTTCTTCTTTACAATTTTACAATTCAGTTCGTGTTAAGTTCAATTTATTTTCATGCAATTTCACTTTCTTGCACTTGTTCTTAGAGCGATGATTAACTAAACCCCAATCATTATGGGGAGGAGCTCTATTGTAATTCACATGATTGAATGAAATTCTTCATCTTATCAATCCGCTTGTTGTAGCTAAGGGAAATATTCTATGCTTATTGTGATCCACTCACTCCAGAAGGGGGTTTGGGTCTATTGATTTCCTATGCAATCCTCGGAAGGGGAATCATAGGAGTTAGAATTGAAGCTCTATCCCTCATAATTCTCTTGATCAACACCATTCGGGAGGAATTGAGGTCTTGATAATTTGTGTGGCTCATGGATAAGAGATGTGCACTTAACCTCTTCTTATGACAATTGGATCATGGAATTGGCAAATTGATTGTGATTAGAGAGATTGGGTTGCCAAGGAATTGGGACCCAATCAATTACAATCCGCCATAGATCTATTTCATATGATTGAGAAGGGAGTTAAAACCCATTGATTCATGATGGATTATGATATCTCCAATCCCTAATGAATCTTTCTTTTTGTTGTTCTTCACTTTAAATTGCGCTTGAGTTTCCTTTAATTGCTTTGATTTACTGCTTTCTTGATTCCCATGCAATTTACATTTTATTGTCATTTACATTCTTGCCTTTACTTTCTTGCTATTTAAGTTTCAAGCTCATTTAAGTTTCTTGCCATTTAAGTTTCCGTTATTCAGTTTCTTGTCAGTTACGTTTTCGCAATTTACATTTTGCTATTTACTTCTAGCACTTTAAGTTTCTGCAATTTATATTTTGCTCATCAAATTTCACCAAACTCCTTTCAATATTAGCTTGACTAGACTCATCACCCAACTAAAATTGCTTGATCCATCAATCCATGTGGGATCAACCTCACACTCAGTGAGTTTTACTACTTGATGCAACCTGGTATACATGCCGGTAGTTTGTGCAGATACGTTTTCCGTCTCATCAGGAGTCAAAGGAATTAATGAATTCAAAGCAGTTGAACTGAAGAACAACAATGGGTGAGATTCATTAGGGATTGGAGATATTATGATCCTTCATGATCAATGGGTCTCAAATTCATTCTCAATCATATGAAGTAGATCTATGGCAGATTGTGAATAATTGAGTTCCAATTCCTTGGCAACTCAATTTCTCTTAACACAATCAATTGCCATTTCCTTGATCTAATTGTTCATGAGATGAGGTTAAGTTTAATTTTCTAATCCATAAGCCAGACAACCCTTAGGATCTCAATTCAAAGAGGTTATATGTCACGTACCAACTAAGAATGTGTTGATCAAAAGAGTTATGAGGGAGAAGCTTCAAACTGAATTCTATGATCTCTTTTCCAAGGATCACATAGAGATTTAAGTAGATCCAAACCCCCTTCAGGCAGTGAATGGATCTATGAAGCACAAAAGCTTTCCCTTAGCTACAACAAGTGGATTGACAAGAAGATGAAGAAGAATTGCATTAATTCATTGGAATTATAATAGAGCTCCTCTCCCTAATGAGTGGGGGTTTAGTTAATCATTGCTCTAAGAACAATTGAAGGAAATTGAAATTGCATGAAAATAAACTAAAACTGAATACAAGCAAATGTAAAAGTGCATAATGTAAAGAATGTAAAAGCTAAGTCTCCAATGCGTCCTCCTTTTATAGTTCAAAACTCCTTCTATATATAGTGCTTCCCAAGTCTTCACTTGATGTACTTCCTCTGGACCTTTGGACTTTATCAAATCTCCCCACACTTAAACCAAGCATGTCCTCATGATAAGAATAAAGAAGGACAAGAAAAGGGTATGAACACTTATTCAATGCAAATAAACTATATGCACCTATCTATATGAATGCAACTAAATGCAAAATGATTCTACCTACTTGGTTAAAAGTAAATCAATCTCCAAGAACAGATATCCACATGTAGGGCTAAGATCATATGATAATTCATGAATCCTACCAATTCAAATATCAAAATGAATTTCAAACATACTTGCAAGAAGAAAGCTCATGAAAGCCGGGAGCAAGGAATTGAGCATCGAACCCTCACCGGAAGTGTATCCGCTCTAGTCGTTCTAGTGTATAGCGTCGATCACTCAATTCTCTTCTAATCATGCTTTACATGATTTATTTTTCATCTAACAATCAACAATTATTCAATGCATGCATACATTCATCATGAGAATTTATTCATAGGTTGTAATGGGGCTAGGGTAAAGGTAGGGATGCATATGGTCAAGTGAGCTTGGAATTTGAATCTTTGATTAACCTAAGCTCTCACCAAACACATATAACAACCTATACAGCTCTAATACACAATCTAGCTTCCAATGATTCCTACTTTTTTCACACACTCATGCATTCTTTTTAATTCACATTCCATATACATTGATTTTTATTGAACTTTACTTTGGGGAATTTTTGTCCCCTTTTTATTTCTTTTTCTCTCTTTTTTTTCTATATTTTTTTCTTTTATATATATATATATATATATATATATATATATATATATATGTTCTTTTTCTTTTCCTTTATCATTTTTTTTCTAAAGTATATACAAACGTATCAATGCATCTGGTTTTACATATAGTGCATGAATATGTACCCAATTCTCAATATTTTTAACAAAAATAAAAATTACACTTTACCTCAACCAATGTCCCAAGTTTCTCATACCCAAATGATACACACCCTCACTAGTCTAAGCTAATCAAAGATTCAAATTAAGGGACATTTATTGTTTTTCACTTAGGGATAGTGATGTGCTAAAATTAAGAACAAAATGAATTAAATAGGCTCAAATTTGGCTAACAATGGTTGATGAAAGGTAGGCTATTTGGGTAAGTGAGCTAAATGAAATGATGGCCTCAATCATATAAATGCATGTATACATGGAATAATGGACATATAGAATCAAACAAATCGAAGATTACAATCATAGAAAGAGAATAATACACACAAGAATGAAAATAAGTGGTTATATGATGTAACCACACAATTAGGCTCAAAACTTACATGCTTGTGTTCTTAGCTCAAAAACCATGTTCCAAAATAAATTCTTCAAGCAAGTTCAACAAGAAAAAATTTTTCAAATTGGTAGGGTTCCCTAAAACAGTTTCTTGGAAAAGAAATCATCACCCTAACCAAGTAGTCCTAAAATAAAGAGAAGTAATAAAATATATACAAATTCTAACTAACATGTAACCTATCATGCAATGCAACAACTAACTAACAAAGACAAAAATTGAAAAATTGGTGTTGAAAAATAAAATTGTTATCCATGGAGATCGGTCGGACGACCTCCCCACACTTAAAAATTTATACCGTCCTCGGTGCATGCAAAGAAGAGCAAGGTGGAAGGGTTGCTACAATTGATGAATTTCTTCAAAAGGTTATATGGATGGACTTGTTTGTTTCCCCATTTGAAGCTTATCCTTTCCCTCTTGGTGGCCAACCTAAAAGGAAAGAAAAAGAAAGAGAATTAAGCCTACAACAAAGATATCAAAGCAATAGAACATAGGCGGGGGCTAATGCCAAATAAGAGTAAGGTTCTCAAATACATGGTAGCTACGCATATCAACTAATACTTGATGCAGGAACAAAGTTAAAGCATGAAGAACACTTAGGAGCATCAAGTTTCAACTAGAAAGAGTGGGTCATGAAAGACATGCAAGTTCATATCAATGCATAAATAATATAAGAGTTATACAAGATTAAGCATTGATTTAAAAGTTTCATCACCCAACAATATCAAACAAGTCAAGAAGTACCAAGATTAACCAAGAAATGCTCAACAATTGAGTAAGAAAATTCAACACCATTATTCAAATAAGAAGCTTAAAAAAAAGAAAGTATAAACAAGCTATAAAAATAAAATAAAAATGCAAAGAATAAAAGTATGCGAATACAATGGACAAAAGAAAATGGAAGATGAGAAAAAAAACTCTTTTTTTTCTATTTTTTCTGACTCGGATGCGTCATGCACGCCCACGCGCCGATGCGCAGGCTGGACAAGCGACGCATATGCGCATAGCACGCATACGCGTGGAGGTGAAGATGGCGACCGACGTGGACGCATCATGCATGCTTGCGCGTGGGTCGCAGGCACAGAATAGGCACAAACTGGGCATAACTCTCTGGTTTTAGTACCAGGAGTTGTAAAACCATGCTGACGCGCGCGCGCACAGCACGCTTGCGTGTAGATGCCCCCTTTTTTTTTCAAAAACAAGGCACTCTCCTAATCTATGAGCATTCTAAAACAATCACAAATCAAATTTAATAACAATTCTTTTTGGTTTTTGAAAAATTTTCAAACATACTAAAAGCAAAACTTATACTACAAGCAAAACACTACTCAACAACAACTAAGCTACAACTTAAGGCATAAATCTAATCAAACAAACTAACAACCAAAATATTAAAACAAGAGTATGCAAAGAAGAAAACTACCTAACAATGGCAACCCAATTCATCAATTGATTATATTTACAAGAGAATGGAAAGAGTTTACCATGGTGGGGTGTCTCCCACCTAGCACTTTTAGTTTAAGTCCTTAAGTTGGACATTTGGTTGTGGTCCTTGCTATGGTGGCTTATGCTTGAATTCATCCTGGAATCCCCACCAATGTTTGCATCTCCAATGTCCACCGGGATCCCAAACTAGGCACACAAGGCCTTCAAGTGAGCTTAGGTAGATGACAAGGCCCCAAGAGTTTTGATTGTTGAAATGAATTCCGGAGTCCCAAACCTTGTTCTTGCACCCATCTTCCTGTTGACTACCATAGTTAAGTTTGGGTGACAAGACTTGTGAATTCTCAATTGAGCATCCAAAAATTCTCCTAGACCCATGCAATTTGGTTCTACACCAACCATTGCTATTCAACTTTGAGCATGTAACCATCATGAACTTGGAGTGATGTTTCCAACCATTACACAACTCTCTCTCACTCTTAACTCCACAAAGAGCTTTAAGTTGACCATCATTTTCAATCAAACCATATTCAAGTGGGAAAGTAAAGATTAGAGATAAGAATTTTACCCACTTGAATGTTGTGTAGGATGGTGACTTAGGAAGGGGTGATCCTAATGATCTTGCGAGCTCCACTCCCTTGTGCTCTCCCTTGACTATCTCCACCTCTTTACAACTTTCCTCAACTTCAACCTCTTCCTCTTGGTGGCTCGCTTTCAATTCAATTTCTTTTTCATTTCTTTCCAAGGGCATGTGTGGTGAGGTATCTTCTTCTTTAATCTCCATGTCAAGCCCAATGGGGGAGGATTCAATTGTACATAAGAACTCATCAATGATTGAATCCATCTCTTGATCAACCTCTTCAAAGTTTTCTACCATGATATGCCTTGGAGGTTGTACACCCTCCTTAACATCAACATCAAGCTTCTTGGAAGAGGTCTCTCTAATGCTACATCCCCATGGACTTCCAACATCTCCTATTTTTTCAACCACTCCTTCCGGCTCAATTGTTTCAACTTTCCCCCTTGTGGCAATTCTTGCTTCAACTCTTCTTCTACACTTTGAAACTCTAAACTCATTCCCTCACTAGGCTCCTTGATTGCTTCTCCACATTCAATAATGAGAGTTCCTTGATTGCATAGGCTTAGGCAGGAGGAGCCCATATTGCGAACGGCTTCTGCTGTGGTAGCTATCTTGGCTTCTAACTCCTTGAACTCCTTTTGGACCTCTTCTTGCCTTCGAATGTAAGAACTAACACATTCTTGGAGAGAATCATCCATTGGAGGTGGTGTCAAAAAAGAAGGTTCATTATTTGGGAAGGAAGTTTCATAATTGGAAGTTGGTTAATCTTGGTAAGGGTATGAAGATGGTGTATATTGAGGTGGTTCTTGAAAGTAATTGTGTTGGAATGGTGGTGGTTCCATGTATGGTTCATATGGTTTATAAGGTGGTTGGTTTGGTGGATAAGGATTAGGGTCATAATGAGGTGTTTGGTGGTAGGGGGCTTGTGAGTAAGGTGGTTCAAAGTTAGGTTGAGGGGGTGGTTCATAGGCATGTGGTGGTGGTTGTTGACAATCACAATAAGGGTCACCACATCCATCATATTGATATGCATTAGGATTAGAATTATACCCATAAGAAACTGGAGGTGGTTGTTGCCAAGAAAGGTGATCAATCCTTTGAGGCCGTCCACCTTTGATTGTTCCATCCTTGATACATGTTATCATTGTAGCTTCTATTCCCTACAACATAATTTGAGCCAAACTCATAGCCAAAGTGGTGAGAATTCATAGTAGCAAATAAAAACAAGAGCTAACAAAAATAAGCAACAAAGTCCTAAAGCTAACAAAAACTAACAAATAAGCAAAAGGCAAGCATATTTACATATTCACAATAGCCAATAATATAACACCATTGCAACTCCCCAGCAACGGAGCCATTTTGATGATGAGAATTATTTGATGGTATAGAATTTCACAATTGAATGAATTCTCGTTGCAAGTATAGTTCTACACCAACAAACAATCCTCCCAATAAAAAAATTGGTTTTGTCACAAGTACAAACCCTAATAAAATAATTGAGAGTATTTAAACCTCGGGTCGTCTCACAAGGAATTGCAATGAAGTGGGCAATTATTGGCTCTGAAAGAACAAGGGGGTTTGGTTGATAAAAGGGGCAATAAAATAAATGACAAGAAGAGTAAATCAAGCAATTAAAGAAAGCAATTAATAAAAAGAGACATTCATGGCAAGGTTTGAGATCATAGGCTTTCTATCCTAGTCATTAATCATAACAACACTTAACAAGAATTTATCTTATTTCGTCATCCACAATGTTGGAAGAAGGTGTAAGTTATCTTCCATTAGAGAAAGTCAAACAAGACTAGTTAATCTCAAGTCAAAAATCCTAATCAACTCACTAATTGAATTAGCAAGAGATTAGAGTCATTGAGAATGATATTAACTAATAACTTTAGATCACCAATCTAAATTGGGTATTAATGACTCAAGATTGCCCAATTACTCTTCCCAAGCCAAGAATGCTCAAAATCTACTCTAAAGCCCAACCAAGCATTTTGTCAAACACTTGGTGGGTGTACAGGAAAAGCATAATAAATGTGAAAGAATCATAAATCTACCAACTACCGATTGCAAGAAAAGTAAGATCACAACTCAAATCAACAATAAAAGAACATCAAACATTAAATTGCATTAAATGTAAACCAAATCCAACATGAGTTCATCATCACAAAGAGAGCATAAAAGGAAAATTAACACTACAAACTAAGAGAAGGAAAGTGTAGAAGCGAGAATTCATAAAGGAAATGAGATGAAATCATGAAATTGGACCTAGATCTAAGATGGAAATATCCTAAGAACCCTAATTCTAGAGAGAAGATGGAGCTTCTCTCTCTAGAAACTATCCTACATGATGCTAAGTTACAAACAATTGCTCCCCCCTTGCCCAAGCTTGAATTCTTCTTGAAATAGCATCAGAAATGAGTTGGATTGGGCCCAAAATGAGCTACAAATCGCCCCCAACGAGTCGCCCAAAATGGACCCACGCTGCTCCATCGGTGCGCACGCGTACAGTGTGCGTGCGTGCCCCTATACGTCAAGAAACTATGGCAAATTTTGAAGCCCCGGATGTTAGCTTTCCAACGCAACTGGAACCGCCTTATTTGAACCTTTGTAGCTCAAGTTATGGTCGATTGAGTGCGAAGAGGTCAGACTTGACAGCTTTGCGGTTCCTTCATTTCTTCACGAGTTCTTCCACTTTGCATGCTTTTCTCCTCACTTCTTCCATCCAATACTTGCCTTATGAATTTGAAATCACTCAACAAACATATCAAGGCATCGAATGGAATTAATGTGAATTAAATTTAGCTATTTTAAGGCCTAAAAAGCATGTTTTCATACTTAAGCACAAATTCAGGGAGAATTGCAAAACTATGCTATTTTATTAAATAAATGTGAGAAAAGTTGATAAAATTCCCTAAATTAAGCACAAGATAAACCACAAAATTGGGGTTTATCATGGCGCTCTCCCAAAGAGAGCTGGTGCAACTGCTGGGGAGAGCGTTGTGGTGTGTAGTATGAGGTGTGTGAGTGTGTGTATGTGTGTAGCACTCTTGAGTGAGCGATGGTGAGAGTGCGCTTGAGGGAGCGTGTGCATATATGTTGTGTGTGGCGCTCCTTAGTGAGCACTAGAGTGAGCACCAAGGAGAGCGCCAGTGATGGTGGTGTGTGCTGTGTGGTGTCATGTGTGGTGTCTGGTGTGTGCAAGGTATGTAGCGCTCCCTAGTGAGCGCTGAGGCAAGCGCTAGGGGGAGCACCAGTGGTGTGTGATGCATGAGTGGTGTCATGACATGGGACTTGACAAGGCTGCTCGACAAGGCATTTGGTGCTGGCGCTCTCCCGCAAGCTTGTTGGACAACGCTGGCGAGAGTGCCAATTGGGGTTCCATTTGCCCTTTGGGTGAGCTTGCATCCTTGCTTCTCTAGGGCTCAATGTCTCTGCCTCAGCTTCCCCGGTCACAAACCAAAGGTGCATCAAAGTATGAAGTTCATAGGCATGCAAAACCCTCTTTTAAAGGCCATAAAAACCACTTGATTGAATGAACTAATTCATGCATAAAATGCTCTCTTATTCTCATGATTTTACCACATCTTTGCTACATGCATTCATGGATGAATATCAATTCCAAGTCAGATAATTTTTGCAGATGAGACGGTGCTTGATGTTGTTGAGAGGGCTGAAACTGACAATTGTTGTTGAAGTTATTCTAATTAAAGTTGCCTTGAGGAGAAGTGTTGTTGTTGAAATTCGGTTGCCTTTGTGGTTGATTTTTCCATCCAAAATTTGGGTGATTCATGCACCCCGGATTATAAGTCTTGGAGAAAGGATTATTATTGGGGATCTAGAAAAATTGCCCATATAATTAACCTGTTTAGGAGAAAATTGACAATAATCATAGTTCTCACCTTGAGAAAAGCCACCACTCATGTCATAAGAAGCATCTTGGGTATTGACGGCTGAGACTTGCAATCTACTAAAGTGTTGAGTAATAGCATTTATCTGCTGAGATATCGCTTTATTCTGAGCAAGAAGTGTGTCTAAAGCATCCAGTTCCATGACCCCTTTCCTCACAGTGGTCCTCTCAGAAGAGTACAAATATTGGTTGTTAGCAAACATCTCAATCAAATCTTGAGCCTCTTCAGGGGTCTTTTTCATGTGAAGAGATCCTCTTGCAGAATTATCCAAAGACATTTTGGCAGCCTCTGTAACTCTATCGTAAACGATCTATAACTGTATCCAATCCGAAAACATGTCGGGAGGATACTTTTTGAGCATCAGCTTGTACCTCTCCCAAGCTTCATAGAGAGATTCACCCCATCTCTTTGCCGAAAAGTCTGAACATCAGTCCTCAACTTGGTCAGGTTCTGAAGTGGAAAGAATTTGGCCAGGAATTTGTTAACCAAATTGTCCCATGTATCCAAACTCTCCTTGGGTTGTGTGTCAGGCCACTGTTTGGCTTTGTCCCATATGGCAAACAGAAAGAGTAACAATCAATAAACATCAGGATGAACTCCATTGGTCTTTATCGTATCACAGATTTACAGGAAATTTGAGATGAATAAGTTTAGGTCTTCTTGCGAGAGTCCATGAAACTGACAGTTTTATTGCACTAAAGTGATGAATTGAGGCTTCAACTCAAAATTGTTGGTAGCCACAGGGGGTATAACAATCTACTGCCATAGAAGGTGGGACTAGGAGCAACATAAAAAACTAAGAGTTCTTCTAGGTTTCTCAGGCACATTGGGAGCATTAGGAGCATTGGGAGCATTAGGAATAGGAACATTGTTGTTGTTGTTTAGCTCCATGGTGAATCTTTAGCTTCCTCCTTAGAATTTTCTTTGAGGCTCTCAGCAGCTCTAAAAGCTCTGGCTTGCTGTTGACATCTTCTAAGAGTCATTTCAATCTCAGGATCAAAGTCAAGAAGAGGATCCTTGTCCTTGTTCCTACTCGTAAACAAATAGAAAACAAGAAAAAGGTGGAAATCTCTACGTCAGAGTGAAGAGAATTTCCAGTGAGGTAACCTGAGTAAAAGAAATAAAATAAAATAAACTAAAATAAATTCACTTAAATTTTCAAAAATTAAAGAGAAAGTTAAAAAAAATTTCGAAAATAAGAAAAAGAAAAAGGGAGCAAAAATTTCAAAAATGTTAAGGAAGAAAAAAAGGAAAATAAAATTAATAAAACCAAAGAGAAACACTAAGAAAATTTCCAAAAAAATAAGGAGAAAAATTAAACCAAATTAAAGCAAAGGACATCAAATCTAGGCAATCAAACAATGGTTAATTGTCAATCACAATCAATCCCCGGCAACGGCACCAAAAACTTGGTGCGAATTTTGAAAACCACAAACAAATCGGCAAGTGCACCGAGTTGTACCGAGTAATACCTCAGGTGAGTGAGGATCAATTCCACGAGGATTAATGTGTCAAGCAATAATAGTTGAGTGATTTACTTATTCAGACAAGAAAAAAGGAGTGTTTTTGAGTTCCAAATTGCGTAAGACAGAAATTCAGAAGGTTTAGGAAAGCAAACAGTGATTGATTGGTTGTGAGATTATATGAGAAAATAGTTAAGGTTTTGGAGATGTTCAGATTTCCAGATTAACAATTCTTATTAGCTACTTTGATTATACAAAGATTCAATTCACAGCAAATTTTAAGTGATCAGACTCTAATTCCTTGGTAATTTAATCTTCCTTTAACTCAATTAACCGCCAATTCCTTGGTCACTTAATCTAACTAAAGGGTTTAAGTTCAGCCCTAGTTTATAAGCCACACAAAACCCTAATAATCCAAAGATGATATTATTATATGTCATGAGATTTCAGCTTAAAGCTATTATTTAGGAGATGTAACTTTTCCAAGATTCAACAAGAGTTCAAGTTAGAAAAGAGTTATTTTCCAATATACACTAATCTGTAGGAGAAAGATCGAACAAAACTGATTCTTGAATGTAAATCAATGCATTAATCAGAAGTAGAAAACAATAGTTATTAATCCATCCAAATAAACAGAGCTCCTAACCTTAACAATGGAGATTTAGTTGCTCATGGTGCGGAAAACCCTAGCAGAAAAAAGTGTAAAGTGCAGAAGAGGAGAAGAAGAAGCCCTAGGTCAGAATATCTTCTCCTTTTATATCTAATCCTAATTAATATAAAATATAATTTTTAAGATCTAAAAATACCTTTTCTTAATTCAAAACTAAATAAAAGATTACATTCAATCCTAAAGATTTGGTGTAGATTCACGTGGAAGCTTTCTTTTCAGCATGCTGTTGCCAAACTCGAGATTGGTGAAGTTTGGCACCATGCATGCAGCAAGTATGCACGCGTTCCCAGGGTCCTGCCGCCAAACTTCAGGTTGTGGCGTTTGGTGCCAACATGGTAGTGGCGAGTGTGAAGTGTTTGTGTTCTTGCGCCAAACTTCAGGTTGGTGGGATTTGGCGCCGTGTTGCTAGAGAATAAGTATAAACTATTATAGATCGTCAGAAAGCTCTGGAAGTTGGATTTCTAATGCCACTGAAATTGCATTAAGTAGACCTCTGTAGATCAAGTTATGCTCATTGGAGTGCGAGGAGGTCAGGGTTGACAGCATCCACTTTCTTCCTTGTCTTCTATATGAACTCTGTCAAACTCGTTCGAATGCTACATGTAATAAATCAAATTGCAAAACAACTCAAAATAGCATTCACTAAAACACCTAAATCTTAATTTAATTCATCAATTTCACATGCAAATTCACTAAGAAAAGATAAGAAAGATGCTCACACATCAAATAGCTTGGTTGGAACTTTCTTGACGTGGTTTGGTGCAGAGTTGACTTGTAGAATCAATGTGGGAGACATTGGCAAATGTTGGGTTTGCCGAAAGAAATTCAAAATTGGGGGAAAAACCACCGTCAAAGAGGTACGGGTTTGAGTTTCAAGTATACATTATGTAAAATTATTTGAATGCATAAGTTAATTGTTCCATGGATAGGTTTGAATTGAAATTGGTTGTTGTTGTGATTAGTTGAATGCATGTATCATTGTATATGTATGATTAATTTGGTGGCAATATTGTAGAATTGATTGAATTGTGGATTGTTGATGTTGAATATTGATGGAAATTATTGGAAATAAACGATGGATAAGATAATTGGATTGATTAGGCTTGGAATGATTGAGAATTGATACCTGGATGTTTAGAATGGGTATAAATGGTTTTGGAGTGGCTTGTGAATGAGCTAAATTGAAATTTTGGTGAAATTAACTATAGGTTCTGATGACCGGAATTCACTACCCACATATAATGAATCCGTTCTTTGGTATGCGCTCCAAATATCGTCAAGTAATAACCCACTAGGAGTGGGGTCGAATCCCACAGAGATTAACGGATTAAAGCAAACAATAGTTAATTGATTATCCTAGTTAGACGATTCAATTTAGAGTGATAAGCAACAAGGAAATGTAAATGACATAAAAGTAAAGGAAAGCAATAAAGTGCAAGGAAAGTAAATGACAAGAAATTAAAGTGCTGAAAATTAAAGTACAAGAATGTAAATTGTAAGGAATGGAAAGTACAAGAAAGTAAAGTGCAAGAAAGTAAATGACTAGAAAGTAAAACCAAGTGAAGCATTTCTACAAACACTTGGAAGGCACAAATGTGCAAAAGTAAATAAAGCCATAAATGTGCATAAGTAAATAACAAGAATTAAAGATAAAAAGTAAATAACAAGAATTAAGAATGAAATTAACATTAGGATCTAGAGATATTGCATTCTTAGGATCAATAGTTTTCATCTCATCTTCAATCATTAAACTCATTGACCTCTTGGCAATCATGATTGATTGAATCCCAATTCCTTGGTAATTCAATCTCTCAAATCTTGATCAATAGCCAATTCCTTGGTCTAATTACTCATGAGAAGAGATAAAGAATGGTCCCTAATTATACCACACATCCTCATAGATCCAAGTAGAGGGAGGATTATATGTCACCATTTCCAAACCCCAAAACCCAAATCTACTCAAGTGTGAGAAGGATTTTCAAGCATGGTTTTATGTTTCCTCTTCCAAGGTTCCCATAAAACCAAATTGCATTCAATCTCTTTTCCAAGATAATTGAATGTTAAGCATGAAGAATAAAAATCCTTCAAGTAAATCAAAGAGAGATGAAGAGAAGAAGAAGAATAAAAACAAATTAATCCATCAAATAGCAATAAAGCTCTCTTTCCCAATGTTGGAAATTAGAAACTCATAACTAAATATTTACAAAAGTTTATATGAAAGAAATGGAAGAATAGAAGAGAATGAGAGTGAGAGGGGAGTGGAGTCACCTCCACCCCTCTATGGTGTGTGTGAATTGATGAATTTAAGGTCCTATTTATAAGCTACCTAAATTACAAATTCAAATGAAATTACAATCAAATGCAAATTTCCTAATTACTTCTAGATGATTCTTGTGGCCTTGATTGATTGTTAATTGTGGCTTGAATTGGGCTTGTGAACTTTTAAGTCTCTTCATAGAAGCTTGAAACATTGAAGAATAAATGAAGGAATTGGAGTATTAGAAGTGGCACAATATGGAGTGTCATTGAAGTGGCATTTTGGGCTTTTGAAGGTTTGGAAAACCTTGCACGCTGAAGTATTGATCTTTTTGGGTCCTCAAATTAAATATCCATGATAAACCACTATTTTATGGTTTATCTTGTGCTCAATTGAGTGATTTTTATCAACTCTTTACCCACTTATTCATACTATTTGCATGGTTTTACGTTTTCCTTCTTAATTTTGTGCTATGATTGAAAACATGTTTCCTGGGCCTTTAAATTGCTAATATTAATCCTCTCTTATTACCATTAGATGCCTTGATATGTGTGTTAAGTGATTTCAGAGTTTATAGGGCAGGAATGGCTCAGAGGATGGAAAGGAAGCATGCAAAAGTGGAATGAATACAAGAAGTTGAAGGAACTGCAAAGCTGTCAGCCTGACCCTCTCACACTAAAACTGTCATAACTTGAGCTACAGAGGTCCAAATGATACGGTTCTAGTTGCGTTGAAAAGCTAACGTCCGGGGCTTCGATTTGATATATAATATGCTATAGTTTCTCTGACTCTAGATGATGCAAACGCGTGCTCCACGCGGACGCGTCGCAGTGACAAAAATCAGCGTGGCAGATTTCTTCTCCAGCGATTTCTGGGCTGTTTTCGACCCAGTTTTCAGCCCAGAAAACATAGATTAGAGGCTATAAAGTGGAGGAATCCATTCATTCATAATCATGCTTTCATATTCACAATTTTAGGTTTTAGATGTAGTTTTAGAGAGAGAGGTTCTCTCCTCTCTCTTAAGATTTAGGATTAGGATTTCTCTTAATTTTAGGATTACTTCTCTTCAAGTACAGGTTCACTATTCCTTTAATTTATTTTCTATTTTTATTTATTTTATTACTTTAATTATTATTTATCTTTTCAACTTGACTTATGCTACATTCATGTTATGATTTTCTTATTTAATACACATTATTGAGGTATTTCAGATTTATCACTTCTTCTATTGTTTGTTATTAATTGATGTTCTAAGTTAGATCCTAACTTGATTTTGGAGTTGATTGATATTTGGAGACCCTTGAGATGAATTACTCAAGAGTTAAATTGTAATTGGATTTATTGTTGGCTAGCTCTCTAGTCACTAACGCTAATACTTCCCAAGGGAGAGGATTAGAACTTGTGAATAGAAGTAGACTTCCAACTTACTTGACTTTCTTTTACTTTACTTGGGAAAGGATAACTAAGTAGAAGTAACCTTCAATTATCAATTGATCTTGAGAAAAATCCAACAAGGATAGAACTTCCGATTAATCTCTCCTAATCAAGGCTTTTTATTGTTATTATTTTATTTTCTCTGCCATTGCTATTCTTGCTTTTTATCTTATACATTAAAATCCAAAAATATACCTTTTTCCATAACCAATAATAAGTCATACTTCCCTGTAATTCCTTGAGAAGACGACCCAAGGTTTAAATACTCGGTTATCAATTTTATTGGGTTTGCTTAAGTGACAACCAAAACTTTTGTACGAAAGGATTTTTGTTAGTTTAGAAACTATACTTACAATACGATTATAATTGTGAATTTCTTTACTAGCAGAAATCTAATCGTCAGCCCACTCTAAACTATTATATATCAGTGGAAAGCTCTGGATCTCAGCTTTCCAACGCCGCTGGAAATATGTCATTTGGACTTCTCTAGCCCAAGTTATGATCTTTTGAAGGTGAAGAGGTCAGTCAGGCAGGCTTGCTGGAATTTTGGCCCAGCGTGTGACACCCAGGTTTTGGCGTGCCACGCCGAGTACGTAGTGCTGAAAGAATTGCGATTTGCACCCTCAAATCAAGTGTCCACTATAGAGTGTTATATATGGTTGGAAAGCTATATATGGTTGGAAAGCTCTAGAAGTCTACTTTTCAATGGCACTAAGATCACTTCATTTGAAGCTTTGTAGCTTGTGTTATTGTTGTTTGAGTGTGAAGAGGTCAGGGTTGCAAATCCTCTTTGCTTCTCTTTGAGTTTGTCTCCAACTATTTTGCCACCTTGAGAGTGTGCTTCCTCTATTAGTGCTTTTATTACTTCTTTTCCTATCATTTCCTACAAAATTCAACACAAACCCATTTCAAAGCAATGTACAATAATATTTAACATCTAGTTCATGAAATTGCATTGAAACAATGAATATGTGCTCTTTTTATGGTCCTTTCGCATAGGTAAAAAGGGTAAATGATGCAAGTCATCACAACACCAAACTTAAACTTTGCTTGTCCTCAAGCAAACAAAGAATCATGCAATAAAGATTGACAACCCAAGGTGAGAAGAATAGCAATAGTTATGTTCATGGTTGGCCAGTTTCTTATGCATGCTACAATCACAAAAGAAATTCAAATGATTAATGCTTCTATCTAGCTTATTTTATGAAATCTTTTTCTTTATGTTCCTTCCTTGAAACAAGCTTTTCATTCTTTTGTTAGCTTAGCTTCTTGGGTGCTTTGCACCATTTTGTTGAAAGCTTCGACTCTAAATGCTTTGTTTTCAAGTATTACCACTTGATACATAAGCACCACAAGCATTTAATTAGAGGACTCTTTAAGCTAATTTATTTCTTTTCTTTAATTACTTTCTTTTTAATCATTGGTGCTTAGAGCCTTGAGCTTTGAGGGCGTGCTTTGCACTTGAGCCTAGTGTTGACTCTAAGTGTTTTGTTTTCAAGCTTTTTGCCTGATACATAAACACCACAAGTACTTGACTAATCAATTGGCATTGGTACTCAGAGCCTTCAACTTTTTCATTTTACCCTTTTTCTTAATCTTTTAATTGATTTGCGTATTCAAGGTTTTCAATATTTCAAAAAAATTTCATAAAATGTCCTAGATGAAAACTTCAATTAAACAAATTTAAGTGCAATTGAGCAATAATAGTCATGCTAGCCTTCCAATACTTATATGCTCATGCTAGGCTCTTCTTTAATTACCTTGTTTGTTTATGATCATGATGCTTAATTGCTTTGACTCGCAATTTTCAAGATGGTAATTATGATGTAA
The DNA here is from genome assembly GCF_059453495.1 of Arachis ipaensis. NCBI lineage: Eukaryota > Viridiplantae > Streptophyta > Magnoliopsida > Fabales > Fabaceae > Arachis > Arachis ipaensis. The sequence continues at coordinate 64,463,546 of NC_142440.1, read as the reverse complement.
AAGCAACATGTTACAATTCAAAATAAAATTATGCTTTTCCAAAAAGAAGAACACACATGCATATAACAGAAATGGAAGACAATCATGCAATTGAAAGTATAGAGAATAAATAAGAGGAAAAGGAACTTAACAACCTTGTAGTTCATCTTCATTGTTGTCATTTTCCTCCTATTCCTTCCTTCCCACACCAAACTTAGAATGATTGCTTGTCCTCAAGCAACAAATAAAATAATGGTGATGGAATTTATGATTAATCATGAATGTCTTCAAGAAAGTAATATGAGTGATACATGTGTTTAAGCAAGCAAAATTAAAGATAACAATCAAGGTACAAAGAAAAGAGACAATGTGATTGCATTAATAAGTGAGTTGTGCATGGTACTATGCATGAAAGGTAAGTGGCAACACCAAACTTAGTGTGACACTTTCATTTTAGAATGATGCAAGTACCCACTAAAGATTGAAGATCAAATTGTTGCATGCAACACCAAACTTAGAATGCAATCATATGCCAAATTATTGAAAGTAAACTAAGCAAAGAAAGAAAATGTTACCAACGGTTGGGTTGCCTCCCAACAAGCGCTCTTTTAATGTCATTAGCTTGACATGTTGTTCTTAATTTTCTCCCTCTTTTTCTAATTGGTTAAGAGAAATGACTTCAAGGGAGAAGAAGAGAATATTGATGCCCCTTGATTTGATTGCCTTCTAACAAGCCTTCTTTTGTTGTTATTAGCTTGATTCCTCTTGCTTGTTGTGGTGGGGTTTGGATTGCTTTTTGTTGACCTTCTCTTTTTCATGGATGTTGTCTTTTGTTTCTTGGTCACAATCCTTCTTTGAGTGCTTTCATTGATTGCCTTCACTTCCTTGATTTCGAGACTTATGTGTTGTGTGATGGTTGGAGTGTCCTCTTCATCAAGAACCTCTTGGATTGATGGTTCAATTAAATCATCCTCCATACAACTCTCCACTTCATTAGAGTGTGGACTCCCTTGGTTGTTTTCCTCCCTTTCTTTTGTAAGGTCTTGCATTGCTTTCTTTGGGAGTGAGTTTGCAAGTTCCTTTGTCACCCTAAGTAGCCTTTGTGGATATGGAGCTTTGGGCTTATATACTCTCACAACCTCCTCCTTCTTTATTGGAATCTCACTTGGTATGGGTGCCTCTTTTTCTTGTTTTTCTAATCCCTCCTTTTCACCCACCATTTGATCTTCATCCTCCTTGCTTAGCACTACTCCTCTTGTGGTATTGTTTTCTTCCCTTAGCCAAGGAAAGAGAGTGGTTGGATCTTCAGCGTTGGATTGTGCTAATTGTCTCATTTTTTTCTTCATGGTCCCTTTTTGCTATTTCCTCTTTTTCTCTAAATTTCTTTTCCACCTCATCCGATTCTTTATCAAATCTTTTGAGGTTCTTTATGCACTCTTCAATGAGAAATTCTATCCTAGAAATTTGATCTAAGGGAGGTTGTGGTAGTTGGTTAGAGTTGGCTTGTGAATGGAATTGGTTGTTTTGTGAGTGGAATTGATTGGAGTGGTATATTCTTGGCGGGTAATGAGGTGAGTTTTGTGGACCATGAATGGAATTTTGTGGTTGATGAATTGAATTGTATGGATTTTGGAAGAAATTTTGTGTTGAGACAAACTCAAGTGGTGAAGAATTTTGATATGAAAAATTTGGAGGTGAGGTTAGATAATTAAGAGGTGATGGCTCTTGATGGATGGGATAGGAAACATTGAGTTCTCTTTGGTTTTGTCCTTCCCAATCATAATTTGGATAGTTGTCACATTCATAGGAGTAGGAAATCATTTTGTGTTCTTGGAAAGTATCCCATTTGGTTTGATTGCTCAAACCCCATCATTCCTTGATCTTGATTTTCCCAACCACAATTAGTATGGTAACTTGAATTATTTTGTGGTGGTGGAAAATACCCCATATAACTTGCTTGATCATTGTGTGACCTTGGGGCATATCCCATTTGGGTTGATTGATCATGATCCATAATTTCTTGTTGATATTCCCATCCACCATGAGGATAATGACACGAATCATTTTGTAGTGGTGGGCAAGATCCCATGTAATGTGAATGATCAACATGTGAGGTAAACTCCATTTTTTCTTGCAAAATGCTTTGTCTCAAACAATAATCACCAAAAGAAATTGGAATCCCATTGTCACATATGAGGGATTCTTAGTGAGGCAATAACACAAACACCTTACTAGCAATAAGAAAAGAGAAAAAAATATAAAGTAAATGACAAAAACAAAAAAAAATGTATAATCTAGATAATCAACCAACCAGTAGTTTGTTAATCACAATTAATCCCCAGCAACGGCGCCCAAAATTTGTCTTGAATTACAATGATCAATTGATTCTTGGACAGTCAATAACTTGATTCTTGGACCCTAAAATTTTTTGAAACTTGTCTTTAATGAAAATTGGGTCCGAGTAGTTTATGATGTTTGAAGAATTGACAAAAAATAATTTTAAACAGAAAAGTTGTGCACGTTTGAAGTTTTGATAAAAAAAACTGATATGATGATGGGGATATGATGATTATGATATTGAGAGATGATTATAATTAAGATATGATGAGGATGATTATGATATTGAGAGATGATGATGATGATGGGGCTATATGTGTAACTCCCTAACTTTTAGCAGCTCATGATCGTACTAATAGTCCGAGCGCTACTTACCACAATTCCTTTAATTATATATTATTTTTATTTAATATTGAGCCTTCGCGAATAAGAACCAAAACTCTTATTAAGAAAACGAAAGGAGACTTTCTTTTAAATAACTTAATCACAAAAGTATATATATATATATATATATATATATATATATATATATATATATATATATCCACATAGCATTATATACATAGACTTACTCAAAGATCCTCAAAAACAATTCCTACCCCTCAAAATTAAAAAAATAAATGACGAGGGAAAAATAAAATCTAACAACTCAACTTGTAAACAGAATCTTTTACGCTCTTGTAGTTCTATACTATGCCTTCACACCTGTAGTTGAAAGGGGTGGAGATAGGGCGTAAGAACTGGGGAGTTCTTAGTAGGGTCAGGGTTAGGAGTTAAGTTTATTTTATATATACTTGGTTAGCAATAACAATCAACAAGGTACCATCTAATTCAACAATTAAAGAACACAGAATTCAAACAATCATTTAGCACACCCACAATCATAGAAAATACACTCACAACAAATATGCGCAAACAAGTATGATGCATGTCTATCCCTAGTGCAGGTAATGAGCTCATCTGTCGATTTCGACCCACTCTCGATGTAACTCAGCAACCTTTGTCTGAGTTTGGTTTCCAGTGTCATAACCTCTGTAGGCAACCTCTGTCTTACAGGTGCGACTCTTTTTGAGCCGATGTATGCAAATATAACCTCTGTATGCAACCTCTGTCTTATCAGTGAGGCTCTCTCTAGCCAATGTATGTAACGATAACCTCTGTAAGCAACCTCTGTCTTACAGGTGCGACCATCCCCTGGATTGAACGATGTATCTCTGGAAAGCAAGTCACGGTGGACTCACCACCATATCTCTGCTCATTTTCAGCAGGTAAACAATCATCTCTGCTTCTCTCTTTTTCTTTTCTTTCTTTCTTTCTTTTAAAACCAGAATCAGCTCTTTGTGACATTCTCTAAAACCTTTTAAAATAATTTTACGTAAACCAATTCTTCTTTCAAAAGACAAAGGAAAACTATTTATTAGTTTAACCCGTCAGCAAGGCCTCTAGACTTTAGGGGAGCGACAACCAACCTTATTTTCTTGAGTTCATTATAAATCCTTAACAATCATTGTTTTTTTAAACTGAATTTAATCAAATAAACTTTCTAAATCAAATCAAAATCAAATCATACAAATTAAAAGTTTCGAACCAATTTCAAAACCAAAACCAATCCCAATTTCATCCTTAAAATAAATTCTTTAACTTTTTCCAAGATGTTGCAAAACGAAACCATTCAATCAAAATTCAATTACTTTTAAAGTTCACTAAAACTCCTCCGAATGAAATTCTTAAATCAAATTCAAAACGTAAGCTCTTTTCATATTTAAATCAACCTGAAGACATAATACTTTTTTTTAATAATTTAAAGTCATAAAATAATTCTTTTCAAAATAAATCGAACTCAAAACATATACTTTTCTTAAATGAATTAAACTCGAAACATAATTATTTTCTTAATAAATCAAACAATATAGTTTCTCAAATTCAATCTTTTTCTAAATAATATTTCAAACAAAGTCTTAAATTTTATAACGAAACTTCGGCAACATCTCTCCCTAAAACTTGGACTTTGCCACCCTTCTCGAGTCCCATCCTAACTATTTATCAAACTCTTTCAAATCATTTCCAATAAATCAAAACCATTTCTAATATAAAACATTTATAAAATCAAACCAATTAAAAATCAAACCGCCTCCAAAATCAAACCATTTTCATATCTAAAATCATGTTATCAATTCATCAATTCATTTCTTATTAAATCTCAATACCATCATCAAATTTCACCAATTTTACTTGATCACCAACAACATTCCAGCCCTGAATTCATCAAAATAATTTAGTTCTTGGCTACATTTAAACCGACCAAACCCCCAAACTAATCACAAATATCAATATTCACAAAAATTCAACATAAATTCAGTCAAATTCAATCAACAATCAATCACAACATCAATTCAATTATCCCACACCAATTTAACCGATGATAAATTACCAAAACCCTACCTCTGTATGAAATCAAAATCAACGAAAACTCTGGAGAAGCTTTTTGATCAAGCTGCTGAAGAAGAAAGTGCCAGAAATTGTCTGTGCCTCCTAGAACTGCAATTGGCCGAAAAGGGGAAGAGGAGCTATGCCACCGAACAAAAGTGACACCAACACGTAGAGGAGGAAAATACGAACACTTTTGTCAGATTAGATTCTTGTTTGGAGTTACGAATCTCAAAAAATCAAGCTCGGAAGCTCAAAAGTTCCATGGCTTCATGTTTTCTCACTCATGGTTTACTCTCTTTCTTTCTTTTTCTTAATGTTTCGGCTATTTCTTAATGGTTTGGCTGATACAATTATGAGAAGAAAGATGATTGATGAGTCCATATTTTACGATATATTTTGATTTGATTTGAGTGGATTTCATCACATAAACCCACATTTATTCATCTAAATAGCATGCTTTTGAGATTTCTCTCTAAATTGTGCTTGAAAGTGAAAACATGCTCTTTTGTGCTTAATTTGGTCAATTTTAATTCACTTTAATCCCATTTGGGTTCCTTGATGTATTTGTTAAGTGATTTCAGGTTTTCAAGGCAAGTTTGGGTTGAAGAAGTGAAGAAAGAGCATCAAGAAGGGGAGAAATCATGAAGAAAATGAGATTAGGGAGGTGCTGCAAAGATGCGTACGCACAGTGATGCGTGCGTACCCACAATGGTGACTTCGTGCAAGGATGTGTACGCACCAAATGTCGTGCATACGCATGATGGGAATTCTGTGCAACCGTGCGTACGCATAGTAGGTCGTGCGTACGCACGCATGCATGCACGTGAGGTCATTAATGCAAATTGCTTGGGGGATTTTTGGGCCTCCAAACCCAGTCCAACTCATTTTCTGAAGCTATTTGAGGCCAAAGTAAAGAGGAATGAAGGGGGCAATTAGGTTTAGCTTTTATGATGTTCTCTCTTAGTTTCTAGAGAGAGAAGCTCCCTCCTCTCTCTAGAATTAGGGTTCTTTAGTTTAATTTCTTGTAATTTCTACTTTTAATTCTTGTTTTCATTTACTTTTTCTTGTCATTTATTGTTATTGCATCTTAGTTCTTCTTCACTTCTCTTGTTATTTCTTTTATTTTGTCACTTTTATGTTATGAATACTCTTTGTCACTTTAATTTCCATTTAATGCAATTTATGTTTCCATGTCATTGTTGCTTTCTTTAGTTGTTATTGCTATTTTCTTGCTTTGGTAGCTTTATAATTTATTTTATTGTAATTTAATGTTATTTTATTTTCATGCACACCAAGTGTTTGATAAAATACTTGGCTTAGTCTTTACTTAGTTTTTCTACACTCTTGGCTTAAAATTGATGACTTTGGTGATCTTTGAGTCATTGATGTCCATTCTTGTTTGATATATTAGTGTAGTTAGTTGATTTGGTTTTCATTGACTCTATGTGACCCTTAGTGTTGACATAGGACTTATGGATTGGAATTAACTATGCCTATTTGACTTATCTTCGATGTAAGGTTGACTAAGTAGGATTAACTCTTCATAATCATCATATGTTTGTGGTCAATGGCTAGGATAGGTAACCTTAGCTCTCAATTACTTGCCAAGATGTTTTCTTGCAGTTGAAGTTTCCTTTCCTTGCATTTAATTGCTTTGATGTTTAATTTCTTGCAAGTTTAGTTTTCACACTCTTGGTTGAGAAATTGGGTGTTTGGGTGGAATTGAGTTGTGAATGTCCATTCCGCTTTATGTGAGAATGGTTAATTGGTTTGGTTTCCATTGACGCTAGTCTTTCACTAAGTAATTAGTGAGTTGACTAGGACTTATGGATTGAGATTAATTACAACCTTTTGACTAATTCTCAAGGAGGATAGACTAATTTGGATTGATTCCACACAATTGCCATGTTTGTGGTCCATAACTAGGATAGGAATCCCAAATTCCCCAATTCTTGCCAAGAGTTGCCATTTACATTCCTTGGATGATCATTTACTTTCTTGCTATTTATATTACTTTCTCTCTTGCTTTCATTCCCAATTCCCCATGCTCTCTCTCATAGCTAATAATTGTACATTTCATTGCAACTCCTAGGGAGGACGACCCGGGAGCTAAATACTCTCGGTTAATATATTTGGTTTGTATTGTGACTATCTTTAGGACTTAACATTTGATTGAGAGAGTTTATTGTTGGTTTGGGCTATGCTACTAACGAAATGATTCTTGATTCTAAATCGGCGAAAACTCTCTTATCAATGATAAAGGTGATTAATGAAAGAAAAAGGTATATGTATATTACTATAGTATATGTATGTTACTATTCCACGGTTCTTTTCTCTTCTCTCTCACAACCTTTCTTTCTTTTTCCTTTCCTAATGAATTTGCTGAAGATGGTGATTATTAATGAGAATTAGCATGTTTAAGGTTTGGATGACATGTTGTGGGGGTATGTGTCACTCATTTAAGCTACTGAGTCACCGATTCAAGTTATAAATATCTTAAACGGATAATTATGAAAATTGGATATATTAAAACACAAGTAATAATATATGAGTTACTAATATAAATGACATTAGCAACATAATGATAAAAGATATACGGTGAAGCATTAGCAAAGCTAAGTTCACCGAAGAGTACCGATATTTACTCATATCGGTGGATATCTAACTCGATAATAATATTATTAACAAACTTTATATTTAAATTAAAAATATCATTACTCAAATTAAAATATATATATATATATATATATAATTTTCATTATTTATAAATTACTAAAATTATGGTTTTAATTATGTAAAAATATTTCAGCATAATAAAAATATATATAAGAATATGAATTTAATTGGACTCAAATAGTTATAAATTAAGTTAATTACTTTTAATAAAATAGTTTCTAAAAATAAAGAACTCCAATTTATAAAATAAATTATAACTTATTTATATTTATATTTTTCAAAAATGTGGGTCGTTATATCCTATCCACCTTATAAAAAATTTTTGCCCTCGAAAATTGATACAATAAAATAAATTTGAAATCTACGAAAAAGAAACTAGATTCACGAAAAAAATAAAAGTAAAGTCAATGATGAATACACAAAAAGATTCGAGTGAACAAATAGGATCAGATAGAAAAAGAATCAAAACAAAACTATCTTCAAAGAAGATTCCAAAATAAGAACTTCCGAAGAAGAGTACTAGAAATGGTTTATCGTACCGAAACAAGTTATAAATTTTTTATCGAGGGATTATATCATTCATATAGTGGAACACAAAGTCAAGGGTTGTAATCTGAGCAGCAAGTGCATAAGTTTCAGGATGCGAAGCAGAATGATCAATCGCATAATTAGCTTGCTACGAATCGTAACTCTTAAGGTTTCAAATCGCTTAAGAATTAAGGATTATGCATTGAATCAAAACAAATTCAATGTCAGATTGAAAGGTCATAATTTATGAAGAAATGTACAAATAATGACAAAGATGAATAATCAAATATGGTTTCGAAAAGAATTGAAATAGGGGGCAGAAGAGATGAAAAATAAATGAATAAACAGTACGCCTATCACATCGCACTGTACGTGTACATGTTTTGGTGCAAACTGATCAAGAAAGAATATCTAACATTTTTAAAGACTTAAGAATCATTGTTATAAGAAACCAAGTTCAAAACCAGATCAAAGATCACATGGTTCATAAAGAGGAATATGAGCAATATCAAGAATGAATATTTCAAATGTATCAAGTGAATAGTTAGGATTACAATTGAGAAGAGATATGCAAGAGTGATAAAGAATGGTTGAAATATAGTCAAATCTTATTCCAAAAGGAAAATCTGAAGCAAGAAACTCCAATGCAAATGATAAAAAAGGAAAATAGAGCATTGAGTTATGCGGCACGAACAAATATCATACTTCGAAATGGCGTAAACCCTCAAAAGTAACCTCTAACGCTCCCCAAAACCTCGTGATTCGTGTTACCTATTACTTTGATTTTGTCTATGATAATCCATTAGTGTTTCATATACATGAATCATAGTATTAAGTTGGCCAGACCTAATACAATGAGAGATGCAACGGTCGACTAACAGCATTAATCAATAGACAGTCATGCATATGAAACTCAAATTCTTGTCATTAAGACAAGTCCTATTGCATGACAAACATTCAGAGTATGCAGTAAAGCATAGTCAGTCCATTTCCAAGGCTCTAACAGGAACAAACTACTCTGATACCATAATGTAACACCCAAACTTTTAGCACCTTATAATCATACTAAAAGTCCGAGTGCTACTTACCTCTATTCCTTTAATTATATACTATGTTTATTTAATATTGAGCCTTCGCAAATATGAACTAAAACTCTTATTAAGAAAACGAAAGGAGACTTTATTTTAATTCACTTAATCACAAAAGTATATATATCCACATAGCATTATATACATAGACTTACTCAAAGATCCTCAAATATAATTCCTACCCCTATAAAAACTAAAACAATAAATGATGAGGGGAAAATAAAATCTAACAACTCAACTTGTAAATAGAATCTTATATGCTCTTGTAGTTCCGTACTAAGCCTTTGCACCTGTAGCTGAAAGGGGGTGGAGATAGGGCATAAGAACTGAGGAGTTCTTAGTAGGGTCAGGGTTAGGAGTTAAGTTTATTTTATATATACTTGGTCAACAATAACAATCAACAAGCTACCATCTAATTCAACAATTAAAGAACACAGAATTCAAACAATCATTTAGTACACCTACAATCACAGAAAACACACTCACAAAAAATATGATGCATATCTATCCCTAGTACAGGTAATGAGCTCATCTGTCAGTTTTAACCCGCTCTCGACGTAACTCAGCAACCTTTGTCTGAGTTTAGTTTCCAGTGTCATAACCTCTGTAGTCAACCTCTGTCTTACAGGTGCAACTCTCTTGTGCTGATGTATGCAAACATAACCTCTGTAAGTAACCTCTGTCTTACAGGTGCGACCATCCCCTGGATTGGTTGATGTATCTCTGGAAAGCAAGTCTCGGTGGACTCGCCACCATATCTCTGCTCGTTTTCAGCAGGTAAACAATCATCTCTGCTTCTCTCCTTTTCTTTTCATTCTTTCTTTCTTTTAAAACCAAAATCAGCTCTTTGTGACAATATGTATATATTTATGAATGTTGAGATGTTGATATATGATTAATGGCAATAATGATTATAATGAATTGTGATCAAAGATCCAAATGATATGTGAATGAAAATTTATTTGAGTCACGAGTCTCCCTGGGTAGACATAGTGGTTCGCCCCCACTTGCTTCAGGTTGAGATTTGTCATTCTGTTACCCTCTGTCACAAGATGTGGCCAGACACTTATACCTTTCTGGATGATTACCCCAATAAGATGATGAATGAATGACTATGAATATGAATATGAATAACCTCTTAGGGATGCGCGCACTGAGGGATTGTCCAGGGTTTGCTACTGATGAGGGAAAAACGATTCCACACAAACTCACCGGCAAGTGTACCGGGTCGCATCAAGTAGTAATAAGTCACAGGAGTGAGGTCGATCCCTGGTGCACGGAATTGTGATCACACTTTTCACAACTCCGGTACAACTAACCAGCAAGTGCACTGGGTCGTCCAAGTAATAAAACCTTACGCGAGTAAGGGTCGATCCCACGAAAATTGCCTGTTTGAAGCAAACTATGGTCATCCTGTAAATTTTAGTCAGGCGGATTCAATTGGTTATGAGTTTTGATAATTGAAAGATAAATAAAACGTAAATTAAAATAAAGATACTTATGTAATTCATTGGTGGGAATTTCAAATAAGTGTTTGGAAATGCTTTGTTGCTTCTGAACCTCTGCTTTCCTATTTTCTTCATCCAATCATGCGTGCTCCCTTCCATGGCAAGTTGTATGTTGGTGGATCACCGTTGTCAATGGCTACCATCCATCCTCTCATTGAAAATGGTCCAGGTACGGTTTCTGTACGGCTAATCAATTGTCGGATCTCTCGTCTCGGATGAAAAATACCAGGCACAGCTACCGCACGGCTAATCATCTGTCGGTTCTCACTTGTGTCGGAATAGGATCTCTCTATCCTTTTGCACACTATCACTGCGCCCAACATTTGTGAGTTTGAAGCTCGTCACAGTCATCCCGTCTCAGATCCTACTCGGAATACCACAAATAAGGTTTAGACTTTCCGGATCTCAGGAATGCTGCCAATTGGTTCTAGCCTCTACCACGAAGGTTCTAATCTCAGGAGAGGCAAGTCAAATCCGTGGATCAGAGACCCAAGAGACTATACTCCAGCTGTCGTCCAAAGACTACATTAAACATCATGTAGACCGCTTGTGGTTGTCAGGCACGCAGATCTTGGCTAAGCGAGTAACGAAGATAGTGGGTGATTGTCACGGGTCACCCCTTCATTCTGACTTAACTTAATTAAGTATGAGAGTATATTTTGGAGAAGAAGTAAGCGTGAATTGAAAGAGAAACAATAGTACTTGCATTAATTCATGAAGAACAGTAGAGCTCCGCACCTTAATCTATGAGGTGTAGAAACTCCACCGTTGGAAAATACATAAGAGAAAATAGCCTAGGCATGGCCGTGTGGCCAGCCGCCAAATGTGAAAAATGGCATTAGCTGATAAAAGTCTGAATACAATAGGAAAGACTAGTATTTATACTAAACTAGTTACTAAGGATTACAGAAATTGAGTAAATAAGTGCAGATAGTGCAGAAATCCACTTCCGGGGCTCACTTCGTGTGTGCTTGGGCTGAGAATTGAGCTTTACACGTGCATAAGCCTTTTCTAGAGTTAAACGCCAGCTTGGATGACAGTTCAGGCGTTTAACTCCAGTTTTGGTGCCAGTTTGGGCGTTTTACGCCAGAAAAAGGTCTCTGCCTGGCGTTAAACGCTAGTTTGGGCCATCAAATCTCGGGCAAAGTATGAACTATTATACATTGCCGAAAAGCCCAAGATGTTCACTTTTCAGCCCAATTGAGAACGTGCCAATTAAACTTCTGTAGCTCCAGAAAAACGCATTTGAGTGCAGGGAGCTCAGAATCCAACAACATCTGCAGTCCTTTCTCAGCCTCTGAATCAGATTTTTGCTCAGGTCCCTCAATTTTAGCTAGAAAATACCTGAAATTACAAAAAAATACACAAACTCATAGTAAAGTCCAGAAATGTGATTTTTGCATAAAAACTAATAAAGATATAATAAAAAGTAACTAAAACATACTAAAAACTACCTAAAAACAATGCCAAAAAGCGTATAAATTATCCGCTCATCACAACACCAAAATTAAATTCTTGCTTGTCCCCAAGCAACTAAAAACAAAATAGGATAAAAAGAAGAAAATACAAAATATTTTAAAATATCAATGAAGCTTTGTTCCAATTAGATGAGTGGGACTAGTAGTTTTTTGCTTCTGAATAGTTTTGGTATCTCACTTTATCCTTTGAAGTTCAGAATGATTGGCATCCATAGGAACTCAGAATTCAGATAGTGTTATTGATTCTCCTAGTTTAGTATGTTGATTCTTGAACACGGCCACTTTATGAGTCTTGGCCGTGACCCTTAGCATCCAGTATTACCACCAGATACATAAATGCCACAGACACATAACTGGGTGAACCTTTTCAGATTGTCACTCAGCTTTGCTAGAGTCCCCAGTTAAAGGTACCCAGAGTTCTTAAGCACACTCTTTTTTCTTTGGATCACGACTTTTACCACTCAGTCTCAAGCTTTTCACTTGGACCTTCATGACACAAGCACATGGTTAGGGACAACTTGATTTAGCCGCTTAGGCCAGGATTTTATTCCTTTGGGCCCTCCTATCCATTAATGCTCAAAGCCTTGGATCCTTTTTACCCTTGCCTTAGTTTAAAGGGTTATTGGCTTTTTGCTCTTGCCTTTTGGTTTAAAAAGCTATTGGCTTTTTCTGCTTGCTTTTTCTTTTTCTTTTTTTTCTTTATTTTTTGCCATTTTTTTCGCAAGCTTTGTGTTTTTCACTGCTTTTTCTTGCTTCAAGAATCAATTTTATGATTTTTCAGATTATCAGTAATATTTCTCTTTTTTTCATTATTCTTTCAAGAGCCAACAATTTTAATATTCATAAACTTCACTATAAAAAATATGCACCGTTCAAGCATTCATTCAGAAAACAAAAAGTATTGCCACCACATCAAAATAATTAAACTATTTTCAAGATAGAATTCAAAATTCATGTACTTCTTTTTCTTTTTCAGAAAATCTTTTTCATTTAAGAAGGGTGAAATATTCATGGAACATTCATAGCTTTAAGACATAGACACTAAACACTAATGATCATGTAATGAAGACACAAACATAGTCAAATCATAAAGCATAAAAACCGCAAACAGAAAAGAAAATAAACAAGGAGATTAAAGAACAGGTCCACCTTAGTGATGGTGGCTTCTTCTTCCTCTTGAAGAACCAATGGAGTTCTTGAGCTCCTCTATGTCTCTTCCTTGCCTTTGTTGCTCCTCTCTCATCGCCTTTTGGTCCTCTCTGATTTCATGGAGGATGATGGAGTGCTCTTGGTGCTCCACTCTTAGTTGCTCCATGTTGGAACTCAATTCTCCTAAAGAGGTGTTGAATTGCTCCCAATAGTTGTGTGGAGGGAAATGCATCCCTTGAGGCATCTCAGGGATTTCTTGATGAAGGACTTCCTCATGCTCTTGTTGAGGTCCATGAGTAGGCTCTCTTGTTTGCTCCATCCTCTTTCTAGTGATGGGCTTTTGAGATGAATCTCTCTATCTCCCATGACTCGGAGTTGGTAGCAACTACCTTTTCTTTCCTCTTCCTAGAGGTTTCTCCGGCCTTAGGTGCCATTAATGGTTATGAAAAAACAAAAAGCAGAGCTTTTTTCCACACCAAACTTAAAAGGTTTGCTCGTCCTCGAGCAAAAGAAGAAAAAAAGGATTAGAGGAAGAAGAGATGGAGGAGATAGAGGTGTGTGAATGGTTTGGCCGAGGGGGGTTTTAGGTGGTTATGATGTGTGAAAATGAAGGTGGTAAGAAGGGGTATTTATAGGGTAAGAGAGAGAGGGAATTCGTGTAAGAAGGGGTTGGGTTTGAGAGGGAAATGTTTTGAATTTGAATGGTGAGGTAGGTGGGTGGTTTTATGATGGTTTTTGGGGAATACTGGATGGATATGAGTGGTGAAGAGATTATGGGGAAGAGGGTAGGATTTGATAGGTGAATGGTGTTTGGGGAATAGGTATTGATGTGATTGGTCAAGGGTATTTGGGGAAGAGTGTTATGGAAAGGTGTGAAGAGGAGAGAGAGTGAGTTAGGGTAGGTGGGGATCCTGTGGGTCCACAGATCCTGAGGTGTCAAGGAATTCTGGTCCATGCACCTTTCTGGCATTTAAACGCCCCTGGACAGCCCTTTCTGGCATTTAAACGCCAGTCTGCTGCCTTTCCTGGCGTTAAACGCCAGGCTGATGCTCCTTTCTGGCGTTTAACGCCAGCCAGACACCCTTTTCTGGCGTTAACGCCTGTCTGTCTGCCAATTCTGGCGTTTAATGCCCAGAATGCTGCCAGACTGGACATTAAATGCCTATTCTACTATCCTTTCTGGCGTTTAAACGCCAGTAAGCCTGTCCTCCAGGGTGTGCTGTTTTTTATGCTGTTTTTGATTTCCCTTTAATTCTGCAGCTGTTTTTGTGACTCCACATGATCATCGACCTAAAGAAAACATAAACTAACATTGGAAAATGAAATGAAAAAGTAATTAACATAGATAAATAAGATTGGGTTGCCTCCCAATAAGCACTTCTTTAATATCAATAGCTTGACAGTAAGCTCTTACAGAGCTTCACAGATACTCAGAGCATGATTGTGGCCTCCTAACACTAAACTTAGAGTTTGAATGTGGGGGCTCTACTTGACTCTGTATGGAGAGAATTGGATGAAGCTTTTCATGCTTCTTCTCCATGTTTACAGAAGAAGATCCTTGAGCCTTAAACACAAGGTAGTCCTCATTCAATTGAAAGACTAACTCTCCTCTGTCCACATCAATCACAGCCCTTGCTGTGGCTAGGAAGGGTCTTCCAAGGATGATGGAGTCATCCTCATCCTTCCTAGTGTCTAGGATTATGAAGTCAGCAGGGATGTAAAGGCATTCAACCTTCACTAAGACATCCTCTACAAGTCCATAAGCCTGTTTCATTGATTTGTCTGCCATCTCTAGTGAGATTTTTGCAGCTTGTACCTCAAAGATCCCCAGTTTCTCCATTACAGAGAGTGGCATGAGGTTAATGATTGAACCAAGGTCACACAGAGCCTTCTCAAAGTCATGGTGCCTATGGTGCAAGGAATTAAGAACCTTCCAGGATCCGATTTCTTTTGAGGTAATTTCTGCTGAACTAAGGTATTCAGTTCCTTAATGAGCAATGGAGGTCCATCCTCCCAAGTCTCGTTACCAAATAGCTTGGCATTCAGCTTCATGATTGCTCTAAGATACCGAGCAACTTGCTCTTCAACAAGATCTTCATCCTCATCAAAGGAAGAATCTTCATCAGAGCTCATGAACTGCAGCATTAAGTTCCATGGAATCTCTATGGTCTCTATATGAACCTCAGATTCCTTTGATTCCTCAATAGGGAACTCCTTATTGGTCAGTGGACATCCAGCAAGGTCTTCCTCACTGGAAATCACTGCCTTTTTACTCTCTCCAGGTTCGGCCACTTTGGATATAGTTATGGCCTTGCACTCTCTTTTGGGATTCTCTTCTATACTGCTTGGGAGAGTACGAGGAGGAGTTTCAGTAACTCTTTTACTCAGCTGACCCACTTGTGCCTCTAGATTTCTAATGTAAGACCTTATTTCAGTCATGAAACTGAGAGTGGTCTTAGATAGATCAGAGACTATGGTTGCTAAGTCAGAGAGGCTCTGCTTAAAATTCTCTGTCTGTTGATGAGAAAATGATGTAAAAGGTTTGCTATTGCCAAACCGAATTCTCCCACCATTATTATTATTGAAGGTTTGATTAGGCTTCTGCTGATACTTCCATGAGAAATTATGATGATTCCTCCATAAAGGATTGTAAGTGTTTTCATAGGATTCTCCCATGTAATTCACTTCTTCCATTCCAGGATTCTCAGGATCATAAGCCTCTCCTTCATGGGAGGCTTCTTTAGCACTATTGGATGCAGCTTGTGATCCAGTCAGATTCTGAGAAATCATATTGACTTGCTGAGTCAATATGTTGTTCTGAGCCAATATGGCATTCAGAGTGTCAACCTCAAGAACTCCTTTCTTCTGAGATATCCCACTGTTCACAGGATTCCTCTCAGAAGTATACATGAATTGGTTATTTGCAACAATGTCAATGAGTTCCTGGGCTTCTGCAGGTGTTTTCTTCAGATGAAGAGATCCACCAGCAGAGTTGTCCAATGACATCTTGGACAATTCAGACAGACCATCATAGAATATACCTAAGATGCTCCGTTCTGAAAGCATGTCAGAAGGACACCTTCTGATCAATTGCTTGTATCTTTCCCAAGCTTCATAGAGGGATTCACCTTCCTTCTGTCTGAAGGTTTGGACTTCCACTCTAAGCTTGCTCATCTTTTGAGGTGAAAAGAATTTGGCCAAGAAAGCATTGACCAACTTTTCCCAAGAGTTCAGGCTTTCTCTAGGTTGTGAGTCCAACCATATCCTTGCTCTGTTTCTTACAGCAAAGGGGAAAAGCATAAGTCTGTAGACCTCGGGATCAACCCCATTGGTCTTAACAGTGTCACAGATTTACAAGAATTTAGCTAAGAATTGATGAGGATCTTCCAGTGGAAGTCCATAAAACTTGCAATTCTGCTGCATTAGAGAAACTAATTGAGGCTTAAGCTCAAAGTTGTTTGCTCCAATGGCAGGAATTGAGATGCTTCTTCTATAGAAGTTGGAAGTTGGTGCAGTAAAGTCACCAAGCATCTTCCTTGCATCTCTAGCATTATTGTTGGGTTTGGCTGCCATGTCTGCTTCTTTTTCAAAATTTTCTGTAAGGTCCTCTCCGGAGTGATGTGCTTTAGCTTTTCTTAGCTTCCTCTTCAGAGTCCTTTCAGGTTCAGGATCAGCTTCAACAAGAATGTCTTTATCCCTGTTTCTGCTCATATGAAAAAGAAGAGAACAAAGAGAGAGGAGGAATCCTCTATATCGCAGTATAGAGATTCCTTTATGTGTCAGAGGAAAAGAAGAATAGAAGAATGAGATAGAGAGAGAATAAGAAGAATTCGAACACAGAGAGAGGGAGAGGGTTAAAATTATTAGATGAGTAGAAGAGAAATATTAGTAAATAAATAAAATAAATAGAAAGAGATGAGAGAGGGAGTATTCGAATTTTAAGAATACGGAAAAGAAAAATATTTTTATTTTTATTTAATTAATTAAGTTAGTTTCAAAAATTTGAAAAAGAAATACAAGAAAATTAAAAACTAAAACAATTAGTTAATTAAAAAGATTTTTGAAAAAGTGGTTAGTGATTTTCGAAAATTAGAAGTGGAAAAGTAGTTAGGTGGTTTTGAAAAAGATAAGAAATAGTAAACTTTTTTAAAATTAAAACAAACAAGTCAAGTAGTTAGTTGAAAAAGATTTGAAAATAAATTTTGAAAAGATAAGAAGTTAGAAAAATATTTTGAAATTAAAATTTTAAAAAGATATGATTGAAATTTATTTTGAAAAATAATTGAAAAAGAAATTAAAAAGATTTGATTTTTAAATTTAAAGTTGATGACTTGACAAACAAGAAACTAAAAGATATGATTCTAGAATTTAAAGATTGAACCTTTCTTAACAAGAAAGTAACAAACTTGAAATTTTTGAATCAAAACATTAATTGTTACCAAGGATTTTCGAAAATATGAAATAAAATTAAGAAAAAGATTTTAAAAAATTAGTTTTAAAATTTTTGAAAACATTAAAAGAAAAATGAAAAAGATTTTGAAAAATTTTAAGAATGAAATTCGAAAATCATAAAAAAAATGAAAAAAAATTGATTTTGAAAAAGATTTGAAAAGATAAAGTTTTTAAATTGAAATTTTGACTTGACTAACAAGAAACAACTAAATTTTAAAAATTTTTGACCAAGTCAACTCAAAATTTCGAAAATTATGAGAAGAATAAGGAAAAGATATTTTTTTTTACTTTTGAATTTTTTAATAAGGAGAGAGAAAAACAACAAAATGAAATAAAACATAAAAATTTAAGATCAAAACAAATAATGCATGCAAGAACACTTTGAAGATCATGATGAACATCAAGAACATATTTTTGAAAATTTTTAAGAAAAGAAAGACATGCAAGACACCAAACTTAAGAACTTTGGTACTAGGGACACTAAAAATTTGAAAATGCATATGAAAAACAAGAAAAGACACAAAACAAGAAAATGTAAAGATCAAACAAAGAAAATCATCAAGAACAATTTGAAGATCATGAAGAACATAATGCATGAATTTTCAAAAATTTTAAGAAAATAAAAAAAATGCAGTTGACACCAAACTTAAAATTTGACACAAGACTCAAACAAGACACAAAATTTTTTGGTTTTTATGATTTTATTAACTTTTTTTGTATTTTTTTCGAAATTATTTTGGAAAAAGAAAATAAAGAAATTCAAAATTTTTAATAAGAATTCCAGGATTCATGCAATGTTAGTCTAAAGCTTCGGTCCAAAAGAATTAGACATGGCCAAATGGCCAGCCAAGCATTAGCACAGAATTATAAATGAGAATCCAAAGGCTCCTCCAATAGCTTCAATGATAAGTGGAAGCTTCAGTCCAAAATATTAGACATGGCTTAATAGCCAGCCAAGCTTCAACATATCATCATGGAGTTCTAAGGTGGAATTCATTCTTAAAAATTATGAAGAACATTTTTTTCGAAAACTTTTTTTTTGAAATATTTTTAAAAACTTTTTGAAAAGAAAATAAAGGTTGAAACAAGAAAGAAGGTTACCTGATCTAAGCAACAAGATGAACCGTCAGTTGTCCAAACTCGAACAATCCCCGGCAACGGCGCCAAAAACTTGGTGCACAGAATTGTGATCACACTTTTCACAACTCCGGTACAACTAACCAACAAGTTCACCGGGTCGTCCAAGTAATAAAACCTTACGCAAGTAAGGGTCGATCCCACGGAGATTGTCGGCTTGAAGCAAGCTATGGTCATCCTGTAAATCTTAGTCAGGCAGATTTAATTAGTTATGAGTTTTGATAATTGAAAGATAAATAAAACGTAAATTAAAATAAATATACTTATGTAATTCATTGGTGGGAATTTCAGATAAGCGTTTGGAGATGCTTTGTTTCTTCTGAACCTCTGCTTTCCTATTGTCTTCATCCAATCATGCATGCTCCCTTCCATGGCAAGCTGTATGTTGGTGGATCACCGTTGTCAATGGCTACCATCCGTCCTCTCAGTGAAAATGGTCCAGGTACAGTTTCTGTACGGCTAATCAACTGTCGGATCTCTCGTCTCGGATGAAAAATACCAGGCACAGCTACCGCACAGCTAATCATCTGTCGGTTCTCACTTGTGTCGGAATAGGATCTCTCTATCCTTTTGCACACTGTCACTGCACCCAACATTCATGAGTTTGAAGCTCGTCACAGTCATCCCGTCTCAGATCCTACTCGGAATACCACAGAGAAAGTTTAGACTTTCTGGATCTCAAGAATGCTGCCAATTGGTTCTAGCCTCTACCATGAAGGTTCTAATCTCACGGATTCGAATGCTCTTTTGTCAAGAGAGGCAAGTCAAATACGTGGATCAGAGACCCAAGAGACTATACTTCGGCTGTCGTCCAATGACTACGTTGAACATCATATAGACCGCTTGTGGTTGTCAGGCACGCGGATCTTGGCTAAGCGAGTAACGAAGATAGTGGGTGATTGTCACGGGTCACCCCTTCAGTCTGACTTAACTGAATAAAGTACGAGAGTATATCTTGGAGAAGAAGTAAACGTGAATTGAAAGAGAAACAATAGTACTTGCATTAATTCATGAAGAACGGCAGAGCTCTGCACCTTAATCTATGAGGTGTAGAAACTCCACTGTTGGAAAATACATAAGAGAAAATAGCCTAGGCATGGCCGTGTGGCCAGCCTTCTAATGTAAAAAATGGCATTAGCTGATAAAAGTCTGAATACAATAGGAAAGACTAGTATTTATACTAAACTAGTTACTAAGGATTACACATGCATAGGCCTTTTCTAGAGTTAAACGCTGGCTTGAATGCCAGTTTGGGCATTTAACTCCAGTTCTGGTGCCAGTTTGGGCGTTTTACGCCAGAAAAGGGTCTCTGGCTGGCGTTGAACGCCAGTTTGGGCCATCAAATCTCGGGCAAAGTATGAAATATTATACGTTTCTAGAAAGCCAAAGATGTTAGCTTTCCAGCCCAATTGAGAATGCACCACTTGGAATTCTGTAGCTCCAGAAAAACACGTTTGAGTGTAGGTAGGTTAGAATCCAATAGCATATGCAGTCCTTTCTCAGCCTCTGAATCAGATTTTTCCTCAGGTCCCTCAATTTCAGTCAGAAAATATCTAAAATTATAGAAAAACACACAAACTCATATTAAAATCCAAAAATGTTATTTTTTCATAAAAACTAATAAAAATATAATAAAAAGTAACTAAAATATACTAAAAACTACCTAAAAATAATGCCAAAAAGCGTATAAATTATCCGCTCATCAATCCCACATGGATTGATGGATTGAGCAACTTTAGTATGGTGATGAATTTAGTTAAGCAAATATTTGATGATTTGGGGTGAAATTTGATTAACAGAAGTGAAATTGGAAGGAAATAAAATGCAGAAAGTAAATTGGCAGAATCTTAAATTGTAGAAGAAGTAAATTGCAGAAACTTAAAGTGCAAGAAATTAAAAGAGCTGAAACTTAAATTGCAAGAAAGGTAAATAACTAAAACTTAAAGTGTAAGTAATTTAAATTGTTGAATCTAAATTACCAGGAAACTTAAATTGCATGAAGAATAAAGGGATTTGGGTGCTGGGAATCAAAAACAGAACTGGAAAAATATAAAGTGCAGTAAACTAGAGAACTCTCAGATGAAGAAATTCAGAAAATAGATCAATCAGGATTTCAGTACCAAAACAGAAATGGAAAATTTCCGAAGAATCAAAACAGAATGAAAACTTAGATCAACTCTAAAATCCTAAAAGAGAAATTAACAATTGCAGAGGAAAGAAAAACAAAAAGATATCTAAGATCAGATCTCCAATTCTTAGAATTATAAAAAGGAAAAGTAAAAGATGACTTCAAGATGAAGAAATTCAGAAGAATTCTTCAATCCAAGTTCCCAGACCCAAAACAGAAAAGAAGAAATTGCAGAAGAAAGAAAACAAACAGAAAAGAAAACTCAAATCTAATCTCCAATTCTAAAATTCTAAAAGGAAATTAAAAGAGAGCTCCCTAATGAAATCAAATTCTTCTCTATTTATAAACTTTCCAATTCTGTCATCCCGTACTTGGAGTGGGCTTTTTGGCCTTATATGAAGTGGGTCAAGATGGTACTTGGATGCTACTTCTAGGGAACCATTGCGTTCTAAAAGTGAGCGCAACATTCATTCACCCACGCGTGCGATGTTTATCAATAATATTTTACCTTTTTCCTTATTCTTTCAAGAGTCAACACTCATAAATTTCAACTTCAAATATGCACTGTTTATTTCATACATTCAGAAAACAAAAGCAGATGACACCACATCAAACTAATTATACTAATCTTATTTTAAACTTGAAATTCATGCATCTCTCAATTCTTTTTAAAAAAAATTATTTAAGCAAGGTGAGAGATATATGGAACATTTTACAACTTTTAAAGACATTAACATAAATGATTATGCAACTAGGACAAGAAAACAGATAAACAGATAGAAAACAAAAAAATAACAGGAAAGGAGTAAAAGAGAACGAATCCACCTGAATGATGGTGGCCAGTGCTCCTCCTTGAGGATCCCGTGTAGTGCTTGATCTCTTCTATGTCACTCCTTTGTCATTGTTGAGGCGGCTGCACAAGTTCATGTGCATGCTCTCTATTTTGCTCCATCATCTTCTTCTACATTTAAGAGTGGTATAAGTCACAAAGCAAAGCTTTGGCAACACCAAACTTAAGAGTTTTGCTCGTCCTCGACCAAATATGATCAATGAGGAGGAAGAAGGTGGGGTAGGTGGAGCTTCTGTGGGACCTCTTGGTCCTGAGAAGCTAGGGAATTCCAGATTTCCTACTTCTCTGTACTGACATTTGAACGCCCAGGGGCTGCTCCCTGACTAGTGTGCAAGGCCAGCAATGCTCCACTCTTGGGGTGTTGAACGCCAGGAGGGCTTCCTCACTGGTGTTCAACTTTAACACTCCACTTGGAGTGTTCTGTTTTCACTGCTGTGAAATTTGTCTCTTGACTGATGCACATGTTCATGACTCTGACAACTAAAAGGAAAAACCAAAAGAAAATAAATGGTTGAGTAAAGTTGGGTTGCCTCCCAACAAGCACTCTTTTAAGGTCACTATCTTGACCTTTAGCTCCTTATGGAGGTGAGTATGGGCTCAGATTTTTTCCCCTGACAGTGAACTTTCTTTCTGTCCTTTCATGAATAAGCTCTACAAGCTCTAAAGATAGGATACGGCTCACTATATGTGGTAGGACTGGATTTTTAGTAAAGACAACTCTCATACCAGGTGAGAGGCCTTCAGTTGAGACTTTCTTGTCCTTCTAGCCTTTAGGTACTTTCTCTTTAGTACCTTTGTGCTTAGAGCTTGTTGAGGGCTGCCCAACACCAAACTTAAAATTGATGTTTGGGGGCTCTGCAGAACTCTGCACAGAAAGAGATGGTTGGCACACTAAGTGTTGCACTGTTATCTCTCTTTTAGAGGGAGAGCTAGGATGAGGCATCTTAAACAAGATCTGATCCTCCCCTAACTTTAGGGTTAGTTCTCCCTTAGCCACGTCAATGATAGCATTAGCTGTGGCTAGGAAAGGCCTTCCATGGATGACACAGTCATACTCATCGTCTCCTATATCCATGACTATGAAGTTTGCCGGGAGGTAGTGGTTTTCAATTTTAACCAAGACATCCTCCACTAAGCCATATGCCTTCTTCAAGGTCTTGTCTGCCATCTTTAAAGAGACGTGTACAGCTTGTACCTCAAGTATGCCCAACTTCTCCATTATAGAGAGTGGCATGAGGTTGAAGCTTGACCCTAGGTCACATAGAGCCTTTTCAAAGGTCATAGTGCCTATGGTGCAAGGAATCAAAAAGCGTCCAGGGTCTGGAAGCTTCTGAGGTACCTCTTGCTGAACCAAAGCATGGAGCTCTTTGGTAAGCAGTGGAGGTTCTTCCTCCAGAGGCTTCGTACCAAATAGTTTGGTGTAATAGCCCAGACCACCCGCTAGCACGATATTGTCCGCTTTGTCACACAAAGCCTCACGGTTTTGCCTTTGACGATAGGGATGATAGCCAAAGCTCCCCATACTCACTCGTCAAAATGCATCATGCTAGGGAGAGGTATCCACACCCTTATAAGGCATGCTTCGTTCCTCTCTCCAACCAATGTGGGACCTTACAATTCTAAATGTAATGCCCCAATTAACCTAAGCCTTACCTCTAGCCGTAAAGCAAATGTTACGACAATTCTAAGTTCATACATAAGATATATATAGAAAGAATAGTATAATCTAGATGCCCGATGAAGGAGATAGCACAAAAACAGGATTTAAAAAGCGCAAAATGTGCTAGCAAAGCTACTAACTTAAAACATAAGGTACAAATAAGATGTATCAAAATATAATAGTATAATATCATAAGAATCTAGCCACGGCTCGTGGAGTTTAAGCCAGCTAGCCATATACAGACCATTCATGAAACCAGACAGTAAAAATAGCTTACACAAGTTTTGTTCTCTCAATACATGCCTCTAGGCTAAACGAAATACAAAAGTGAGAGATGTATATCAAAATAAATCAAGGGACTCAAAAGGTATCCGGATCCTCCGCTTCTGTCACCATCCAGGCACCTCACCCAGGTGGGTTGCGACCTGCATCTGAAAAATAACAATAAAGTATGGAATGAGAACCGGAGGTTCTCAGTATGGTAACAGTGCCCGATATGTAAGATATAAGGCCCCGAGACGCTGAAGGCAATCCTAGAACTCCACACCAAACTGATATTCAAGCTTAACATAAATAATTAGATAAATAAAAAAGCTTAAACCATAACCGGGTTATCTAAACTTAGGGGAAATTATAGTTAATACTGATCACACCGCTGTATCCTACAGCCCTCACCAACCTAACCTCTGTGCGATCCCATCTCCGCTGCCTACCTAACCTCCTCAGCACCAGACAAACACAAGATAAATGCAAGCAAGTAAACCACAGATAGTATTCATTTACAGCAAGTAATTCAAGAAGCAAGTAGGCATGTTATACAATTAGGCAAACTCAAGTAATCAAAGCAAGCCAACATATAGAAGATGCATATGATGAATGTCTTCCCTATTGGCTGTGATATCACATGTCGGAAACCCGACAGAAAATCCGGTCGACAACTCCCAGATTAGTCTCTCTATTGTGCATAAGGAGGAATAATTCCGAGGGATAAGTGCCCTACCACCTTCTCCTTTCAGAGAAAAACATTCCGAGGGAGTGTGCCCTACCACCTTCCTCTGGTTGCCACATGATTCTGTCGGTTAGTGCCCTACCACCTTGCAATCAGAGAGAAATCGTATTTTCAGGAGGAATAATTCTGAGGGATGAGTGCCCTACCATCTTCTCCTTTTAGAGGGAAACATTCTGAGGGAGCGTGCTTTACCACCTTCCTTTGGTTGCGAGAAATATAAGTGAGAAGCCCAGCTTCAACTCTCACATCCGAACGTAGGCGGAAGACTGCCACAGCCCCTACGACGGAGAACAATGCATAACGTAATTACATATTCAATCTTAGAGGTCACTCCTCTAAACACACTTCCACTCATACTCATCACAACCATCATCAAGTCATAAATTCCATTCCGAACTTCTTAGTTCATCAGTTTTTCAAATTCGTTATCAGCAATCACCACATTCACCACTCTTCCTTCTCTCTCAACCAATTCATCCTCACTACACCAGAAACCTAAACCTCCATTTGCTAACTTTTCAAAGAGAAACCCAATTAAACCTCCTAGGACCTTTCCCATGTTCCAATATCCAAAATTGAGCCCAAGAGTCTTAAAATGGTGTCACAAAAGCTTACAAGCTTTTTGGAAAGGTGAAATAGTTGAAAACAAAGTTTGTGAAACAGGGCGTGTGCGTGCGCACAGGGCTGTGCCTGCACACGCCCAAGAAAATTTTTAAAGTGTGCTTATGCCCAGGTACGAAAATTATCAAGTCTGTTCATTCGCACAAGTTGTGCTAGCACCTCCAACAGACTGATCTACCAAACGTGTTCGTGCGCACAGATTATAAAACTCCATTGGTGTGTGCGTGCGCACAAACCAGAAATCACAAAATTCTGCAACTCTGCAGAATTTTCAGATTTCGACACCAATCTTTGAATGATCATAACTTCCTCTACAAAAATCCAAATTTTAGAAACCTTATATCAATTTGAAGAGTTTTCAATGAACTTTAATTTAAATCACATTTCAACAAATTTCGAAATTCGAGGCATAAGTTATGATCAGACAAAGTTCACCAAAAACCAACTTTTACCTAAACTCACAAGAATCTCAATTTACCAACTTTCTTAACCCAACTCAACCAAAACCACATTAAGGTGTAGTTTGGGTAAATAACTTAATTAATCTTTTTTTGAAAAAACAACTTAAACAGTAAATAACTATATTAAAAGTAGCTTATAAATAAGTTATTTTATGTTTGGATTTTGGTTCTAAAAGTGCTTATTTTATAGAAATGTGGTAAAAAGTGGTAGTATTATGAGAGAAGTCATTTTTTTTAACTTCTCTATAAGCTCCTGATGACATGTCATCATGTCATGTTTTTCTATGTTTTTTCATATAAGAAATTGATGATTAGTGCTTAAATATTGAATGCTTTTGTGCTTAATTGGTATATTTCTTTGATCTTTTGATTTTATAAATTTTGTAGGAAATAAGCGGAAAAAGAAGCAAAATAGCACAAAATCAGCTCAAAAGAAGAAAAGAAGAATTTTAGGGCACATTTTAGAGTTTAGACAAACTTTGGAGCCTTAGGCCACGCTTTTAAAAGCGTGGCCCATGACTAAATCAGAGAAGCGTTGCGTCAAGAAGGAGAAAGCCACATGGATGGCGTTCATTCCCCAAGTGAGCGCCATGCTCACTAAGTAAGCGTTTTCGGGGATGCCACACTTGGAAGCAAAGGTTTTGCCATCCGTGCGCACTAAGCAGCGCTCACTAACATAACTGGGCGCTCATTGGGAGAGTGCTGGCAAGGAAGAAACGCGAGCACCTAAGGAGAAAGGGTAGCGCTTGGTGCACGAAATTGTGATCATCAATGGCGCCAACAACTTGGTACGCAGAATTGTAATCTCAACTCTTTGTCACAACTCCACAACTAACCAGCAAGTGCACTGGGTCGTCTAAGTAATAAACCTTACGTGAGTAAGGGTTGATCCCACGGGGATTGTCGGCTTGAAGCAAACTATGGTCATGTTGTAAATCTCAGTCAGGCGGATTGAAATGGTTATGGAGAATTGATAATTAAAAGATGAATAAAATATAAAATAAGATAGAGATACTTATGCAATTCATTGGTGAAAATTTTAGATAAGCGTATGAAAATGCTTTGTTCCTCCTAAACTTCTGCTTTCCTATTGCCTTCTTCCAATCATTCATACTCCTTTCCATGGCAAGCTTATGTTGGGTTTCACCATTGTCAAT
This sequence comes from Arachis ipaensis, assembly GCF_059453495.1. Classification (NCBI taxonomy): domain Eukaryota; kingdom Viridiplantae; phylum Streptophyta; class Magnoliopsida; order Fabales; family Fabaceae; genus Arachis; species Arachis ipaensis. The sequence continues at coordinate 64,436,898 of NC_142440.1, read as the reverse complement.
GGCAACCTCCCGTCCTCTCAGTGAAAATGGTCCAAATGCGCTGTCACCACACGGCTAATCATCTGTCGGTTCTCGATCATGTCAGAATAGGATCCATTGATCCTTTTGCGTCTGTCACTACGCCCAACACTCACGAGTTTGAAGCTCGTCACAGTCATTCGTTCCCAGATCCTACTCGGAATACCACAGACAAGGTTTAGACTTTCCGGATCTCAAGAATAGCCGCCAATAATTCTAGCCTATACCACGAAGGTTCCAATCTTAGATTAGAAACCCAAGAGATACACATTCAAGCTTGTTTGCATGTAAAACGGAAGTGGTTGTCAGGCACGCGTTCATAGGTGAGAATGATGATGAGTGTCACGGATCATCACATTCATCAAGTTGAAGAACGAGTGTATATCTTAGAGAAGAAGTAGGCGTGAATTGAATAGAAAAACAATAGTACTTTGCATTAATTCATGAGGAACAGCAGAGCTCTGGTGCGCAGAAATTGTGATTACACTTTGATTATGTAAAATTCATCGCTCTTTCTTTCCCTGGTAATGGCGCCAAAAACATGATGCCAATACCATGGTTCACAACTTCGCACAACTAACCAGCAAGTGCACTGGGTCGTCCAAGTAATACCTTACGTGAGTAAGGGTCGAATCCCACGGAGATTGTTGGTATGAAGCAAGCTATGGTCACCTTGTAAATCTCAGTCAGGCGGATATAAAATAGTAATGGGGTTTTCGAAAATAATTAATAAAATAGAGATAGAAATACTTATGTAAATCATTGGTGAGAATTTCAGATAAGCGAATAGAGATGCTTTCGTTCCTCTGAACCTCTGCTTTCCTGCTATCTTCATCCAATCAGTCTTACTCCTTTCCATGGCTGGCTTTATGTAATGCATCACCATTGTCAATGGCTACTTTCGGTCTTCTCTCGGGAAAATAATCCAAATGCCCTGTCACGGCATGGCTAATCGTCTGGAGGTATCACCCTTGTCAATGGTTACATCCTATCCTCTCAGTGAATATGGTCAACGCACCCTGTCACGGCACGGCTATTCATCTGTCGGTTCTCGATCATGCTGGAATAGGATTTACTATCCTTTTGCGTCTGTCACTACGCCTAGCAATCGCGAGTTTGAAGCTCGTCACAGTCATTCAATCATTGAATCCTACTCGGAATACCACAGACAAGGTTTAGACTTTCCGGATTCTCTTGAATGCCGCCATCATTCTAGCTTACACCACGAAGATTCTGATTAAGAGATCTAAGAGATACTCATTCAATCTAATGTAGAACGGAAGTGGTTGTCAGGCACGCGTTCATAGGGAATGATGATGATTGTCACGTTCATCACATTCAGGTTGAAGTGCGAATGAATATCTTGGAAGCAAAATAAGATGAATTGAAAAGAAACAGTAGTACTCTGCATTAATCTTTGAGGAACAGCAGAGCTCTACACCTTTATCTATGGAGTGTAGAAACCCTACCGTTAAAAATACATAAGTGAATGGAGTTCATTGGTCTCGGCCCCAGAGGGGAACCGGAGTAACCAAGACTGTTTAATACAATGATAAAAAGTTCTATTTATAATAAACTAGTCACTAGGGTTTACAGAAGTAAGTAATTGATGCATAAATCCACTTCCGGGGCCCACTTGGTGTGTGCTTGGGCTGAGCTTGAATGTTACACGTGGAGAGGTCATTCTTGGAGTTGAACGCCAGCTTTTGTGCCATTTTGGGCGTTGAACTCCACTTTGCAACTTGTTTCTGGCGCTGGACGTCAGAATTGGGCAGAGATCTTGCGTTGAACGCCAGTTTGCGTCCTCTAAACTTGGGAAAAGTATGGACTATTATACATTGCGGGAAAGCCCTGGATGTCTACTTTCCAACGCAATTGGAAGCGCGCCATTTCGAGTTCTGTAGCTCTAGAAAATCTACTTTGAGTGCAGGAAGGTCAGAATCCAACAGCATCAGCAGTCCTTCTTCAACCTCTGAATCTAATTTTTGCTCAAGTCCCTCAATTTCAGCCAGAAAATACCTGAAGTCACAGAAAAACACACAAACTCATAGTAAATTCCAGAAATATGAATTTAACATAAAAACTAATGAAAACATCCCTAAAAGTAACTAGATTCTACTAAAAACATACTAAAAACAATGCCAAAAAGCGTATAAATTATCCGCTCATCAAGCTCCACACCTTAATCTATGGTGTATAGAAACTCCACCATTGAAAATACATAAGAACAAAAGGTCTAAGCATGGCTGTGAGGCCAGCCTCCCAAAAGCGTCTAAGATAGCATAAGGCTAATCAAAGATCCATCGAAAAATCCTTCAAATACAATAGTAAAAGGTCCTATTTATAGAGAACTAGTAGCCTAGGGTTACAGAAACAAGTAATTAATGCAGAAATCTTCTTCTAGGCCCACTTGATGTGTGCTTGGGCTGAGCATTGAAGCCTTCACATGTAGAGACTTTTCTTGGAGTTAAACGCCAGCTTTTATGCCAGTTCTGGCGTTTTGACGCCAGAATTTTTATGCTGACTTGGAACGCCAGTTTGGGCCATTAAATCTCGGGCAAAGTATGGAATATAATATATTGCTGGAAAGCCCCGGATGTCTACTTTTCAACGCAATTGAGAGCGTGCCAATTGGGTCTCTGTAGCTCCAGAAAATCCACTTTGAGTGTAGAAGGTCAGAAACCAACAGCATCTGCAGTCCTTTTTCAGCCTCTGAATCAGATTTTTGCTCAGGTCCCTCAATTTCAGCCAGAAAATACCTGAAATCACAGAAAAACACATAAACTCATAGTAAAGTCCAGAAATGCAATTTTTATTTAAAAACTAATAAAAATATAATAAAAACTAACTAAAACATACTACAAACTACCTAAAAATAATGCCAAAAGGCGTATAAATTATCCGCTCATCACAACTCCAAACTTAAATTGTTGCTTGTCCCCAAGCAACTGAAAATCAAATAGGAAAAAAAGAAGAGAATATACAATGTATTCCAAAAACATCTATGAAGATCAGTCTTAATTAGATGAGCGGGCTTATTAGCTTTTTGCTTCTGAGCAGTTTTGGTATCTTACTTTATCCTTTGAAGTTTGGAATGATTGGCATCTATATGAACTCAGAATTCAGATAGTGTTATTGATTCTCCTAGTTCAGTATGTTGATTCTTGAACACAGTTACTTTATGAGTCTTGGCCGTGACCCTAAGCATTTTATTTTTTAGTATTACCACCGGATACATAAATGCCACAGACACATAACTGGGTGAACCTTTTCAGATTGTGACTCAGCTTTGCTAGAGTCCCCAATTAGAGGTGTCCAGAGCTCTTAAGCATACTCTTTTTGCTTTGGACTACGACTTTAACCGCTCAGTCTCAAGCTTTTCACTTGACACCTTCACGCCACAAGCACATGGTTAGGGACAACTTGGTTTAGCCGCTTAGGCCAGAATTTTATTCCTTTAGGCCCTCCTATCCACTGATGCTCAAAGCCTTGGATCCTTTTTATTACCCTTGCCTTTTGGTTTAAAGGGCTATTGGCTTTTTCTTCTTGCTTTTTCTTTTTCTTTTTTTTTTTTCGCATATATTTTTTTCTGCAAGCTTTTCACTGCTTTTTCTTGCTTCAAGGATCAATTTTTATGATTTTTCAGATTATCAATAACATTTCTCCTTTTTCATTATTCTTTCAAGAGCCAACAATTTTAACATTCATAAACAACAAATTCAAAAATATACACTGTTCAAGCATTCATTCAGAAAAACAAAAAGTATTGCCACCACATCAAAATAATTAAACTATTTTAAATTTCGAAATTCATGTACTTCTTATTCTTTTGCAATTAAAAACATTTTTCATTTAAGAAAGGTGATGGATTCATAGGACGTTCATATCTTTAAGGCATAGACACTTAGACACTAATGATCATGTAATAAAGACATAAACATAGATATAACATAAAGCATAATTTTTGAAAAACAGAAAATAAAGAACAAGGAAATTAAAGAGCGGGTCCACCTTAGTGATGGCGGCTTGTTCTTCCTCTTGAAGATCTTATGGAGTGCTTGAGCTCCTCAATATCTCTTCCTTGCCTTTGTTGCTCCTCCCTCATGACTCTTTGGTCTTCTCTAATTTCATGGAGGAGGATAGAATGCTCTTGGTGCTCCACCCTTAGTTGTCCCATATTGGAACTTAATTCTCCTAGGGAGGTGTTGATTTGCTCCCAATAGTTTTATAGAGGAAAATGCATCCCTTGAGGCATCTCAGGGATTTCATGATGAGGAATTTTTTCATGCTCTTGTTGAGGTCCATGATTGGGCTCTCTTGTTTGCTCCATCCTTTTCTTAGTGATGGGATTATCCTCATCAATGAGGATGTCTTCCTCTATGTCAATTTCAGCTGAATTGCAGAGGTGACAAATGAGATTAGGGAAGGCTAACCTTGCCAAAGTAGAGGACTTGTCTGCCACCTTGTAGAGTTCTAGGGATATAACCTCATGAACTTCTACTTTCTCTCTAATCATGATGCTATTGATCATGATAGCCCGGTTTATAGTAACTTCAGATCGGTTGCTAGCAGGAATGATTGAGCGTTGGATGAACTCCAACCATCCCCTAGCCACGGGCTTGAGGTCATGCCTTCTTAGTTGAACCGGCTTCCCTCTTGAATCTTTCTTCCATTGAGCGCCCTCTTCACAAATGTCTATGAGGACTTGGTCCAACCTTTGATCAAAGTTGACCCTTCTAGTGTAAGGGCGTGCATCTCCTTGCATCATAGGCAAGTTGAATGCCAACCTTACATTTTCTGGACTGAAATCTAAGTATTTTCCCCAGACCATTGTAAGCCAATTCTTAGGGTCCGGGTTCACACTTTGATCATGGTACTTGGTGATCCATGTATTGGCATAAAAATCTTGAACCATTAAGATTCTGACTTGTTGAATGGGGTTGGTGAGAACTTCCCAACCTCTTCTTCGAATCTCATGTCGGATCTCCGGATATTCACCCTTTTTGAGCTTGAAAGGGACCTCGGGGATCACTTTCTTCTTGGCCACAACTTCATAGAAGTGGTCTTGATGCACCCTTTGAGATGAATTTCTCCATCTCCCATGACTCGGAGGTGGAAGCTTTTGCCTTGCCTTTCCTCTTTCTAGAGGTTTCTCCAGCCTTTGGTGCCATAAATGGTTATGGAAAAACAAAAAGCAATACTTTTACCACACCAAACTTAGAAGGTTTGCTCGTCCTCGAGCAAAAGAAAGAAAAGAGTAGAAGAAGAAGAAATAGAGGAGATGGAGGGGGGTTTTGTGGTTCAGCCAAGGGGGATTAGTAGTGTGTATGATGTGTGAAAATGAATGAGTGAAGATTGGTTTATATAGGAGTGGAGAGAGGGGTAGGTTCGGCCATGTATGGGTGGGTTTGGGAGGGAAAGTGGTTTGAATTTGAATGGTAAGGTAGGTGGGGTTTTATGATGGATGGATGTGGATTGGTGAAGGGATTATGGAGAAGAGGGAAGGATTTGATAGGAGAGGGGTTTTTGGGGAAGAGGTATTGAGGTGATTGGTGAAGGGTATTTGGGGGAGAGTGTTATGGAAAGGTGTGAAGAAGAGAGAGAGAGAGAGCTGAGGTAGGTGGGGATCCTGTGGGGTCCACAGATCCTGAGGTGTCAAGGATTTCTCATCCCTGCACCATGTTGGCGTGTAAACGCCCCTTGCCTGCCAATCCTGGCGTTAAACGCCAGGTTGCTGCCCATTTCTGGCGTTTAACGCCAGCTTTTCTTCCCTTTCTGGCGTTTAATGCCAACTCTGTGCCCATTTCTGGCGTTAAACGCCAGCTCTGTGCCCCTTTCTGGCATTAAACACCTAGAATGGTGCCAGACTGGGCGTTTAACCCCCATTCTGCTACCCTTAATGGCGTTTAAACGCCAGTAAGCTTCTCCTCCAGGGTGTGCTATTTTTAATACTGTTTTTCATTCTGTTTTTGCTTTTTCAGTTGTTTTTGTGACTTCACATGATCACTAACCTACAGAAAACATAAAATAACAATGGAAAATAAATAGATATAATAAAATTGGATTGCCTCCCAACAAGCGCTTTTTTAATGTCAGTAGCTTGACAGTGGGCTCTCATGGAGCCTTACAGATACTCAAAGCATGATGACGTCCTCCCAACACCAAACTTAGAGTTTGAATGTGGGGGCTCTGTTTGACTCTACATTGAGAGAAGCTTTTCATGCTTCCTCTCTATGACTACAGAGGGAAATCCTTGAGCTTTAAACACAAGGGAGTCCTCATTCACTTGAAGGACTAATTCTCCTTTGTCAACATCAATCACAGCTTTTGCTGTGGCTAGGAAGGGTTTGCCATGGATGATGGATTCATCCATACACTTCCCAGTGTCTAGGATTATGAAATCAACAGGGATGTAGTGGTCTTCAATCTTTACCAAGACATCCTCTACAAGTCCATAAGCCTGTTTCCTTGAATTGTCTGCCATCTCTAGTGAGATTCTTGCAGCTTGTACCTCAAGGATCCCTAGCTTCTCCATTACAGAGAGAGGCATGAGGTTTATACTTGACCCTAGGTCAGACAGAGCCTTCTCAAATGTCATGGTGCCTATGGTACAAGGTATTGAGAACTTTCCAGGATCTTGTCTCTTTTGAGGTAATCTCTGCCTAGTCAAGTCATCCAGTTCTTTGGTAAGCAAGGGGGTTCATCCCCCCAAGTCTCATTACCAAATAACTTGGCATTTAACTGCATGATTGCTCCAAGGTACTTAGCAACTTGCTCTTTAGTAACATCTTCATCCTCTTCAGATGAAGAATACTCATCAGAGCTCATGAATGGCAGAAGTAAATTTAATGGAATCTCTATGGTCTCAGTGTGAGCCTCAGATTCCCATGGTTCCTCATTAGGGAACTCCTTAGAGGCCAGTGGATGCCCATTAAGGTCTTCCTCAGTGAAAATCATTGCCTTTCCCTCCTCTATGCATTCGGCTATGTGGGATATGTTTATGGCCTTGCATTCTCTCTTTGGGTTCTCTTCTGTATTGCTTGGGAGAGTACTAGGAGGGAGTTCAGTAACTTTCTTACTCAGCTGACCCACTTGTGCCTCCAAATTTCTAATGGAGGATCTTGTTTCAGTCATGAAACTTTGAGTGGTTTTAATTAGATCAGAGACTATGGTTGCTAAGTCAAAATGGCGCTGCTTAGAATCCTCTGTCTGTTGCTGAGAAGATGATGGAAAAGGCTTGCTATTGCTAAACCTATTTCTTCTACCATTACTATTGTTAAAGCCTTATTGAGGCCTCTGTTGGTCCTTCCATGAGAGATTTGGATGATTTCTCCATGAAGGATTATAGGTGTTTCCATAGGGTTCTCCCATGTAATTCACATCTTCCATTGCTGGGTTCTCAGGATCATAAGCTTCTTCTTCAGATGAAGCTTCTTCGGTACTGCCTGTTGCTGCTTGCATTCCAGACAAACTCTGAGAAATTATATTGACTTGCTGAGTCAATACTTTGTTCTGAGCCAATAGGGCATTTAGAGTATCAATCTCAATAACTCCTTTCTTCTGATTTGTCCCATTATTCACAGGATTCCTTTCAGAAGTGTACATGAATTGGTTATTTGCAACCATCTCAATGAGTTCCTAAGCTTCTGCAGGCGTCTTCTTCAGATGAAGAGATCCTCCAGCAGAGCTGTCTAATGACATCTTAGACAGTTCAGACAGATCATCATAGAAGATACCTATGATGCTCCATTCTGAAAGCATGTCAGAAGGACACCTTCTGATCAATTGCTTGTATCTTTCCCAAGCTTCATACAGGGATTCACCTTCCTTCTGTTTGAAGGTTTAGACTTCCACTCTAAGCTTACTCAATTTTTGAGGTGGAAAGAACTTTGCCAAGAAGGCATTGACCAGCTTTTCCCAAGAGTTCAGGCTTTCTTTAGGTTGTGAGTCCAACCATATCCTAGCTCTATCTCTTACAGCAAAAGGGAAGAGCATAAGTCTGTAGACCTCAGGGTCAACCCCATTGGTCTTAATAGTATCACAGATTTGCAAGAATTTAGCGAAGAACTGATGAGGATCTTCTAATGGAAGTCCATGAAACTTGCAATTCTGTTGCATTAGAGAAACTAATTGAGGTTTAAGCTCAAAGTTGTTTACTCCAATGGCAGGGATTGAGATGCTTCTCCCATAGAAGTCGGGAGTAGGTGTAGTAAAGTCACTAAGCAGCTTCCTTGCATTGTTAGCATTGTTGTTGTTTTCGGCTGCCATGGCTTCTTCTTGTTTAAAAATTTCTGTTAGGTCCTCTACAGAGAGTTGTGCTTTAGCTTCTCTTAGCTTTCTCTTCAAGGTCCTTTCAGGTTCAAGATCAGCTTCAACAAGAATGCCTTTGTCCTTGCTCCTGCTCATATGAAAGAGAGAAGAGGAAAGTATGGAATCCTCTATGTCATAGTATAGAGATTCCTTGAGGTGTCAGAGGAAAAGAAGAAATAGAAGGAGGAGGTAGAGATGAGAATTCGAACTTATAGAGAGAGAGTCCAAATTGCTGATAGTGGAGGAGTGTTATTCCTTAAATAGAAGGATGTGAGAAGAGGGGAAGAATTTTTGAAATTAAATTTAAAAAGATTTTGAAATAATCAAAAGAAATTTTGAAAAATTGATTGATGATTTTCGAAAATTAAAGTTGAGAAAGTAGTTAAGTGATTTTGAGATTAGAAATCAAAAAGATACGATTGAAAATTATTTTGAAAAAGATGTGATTGAGAAGATATGATTGAGAAGATATGTTTGAAAATCAAATTAAAAAAAGAAAGTTTTAAAATTAAAGTTGACTACTTGACTAACAAGAAATTAAAAGACATGATTCTAGAATTTAAAATTTGATTCTTTTTTAATAGGCAAGTAACAACTTGAAAATTTTGAATTAAATCATTAATTGTAGCAAGGATTTTCGAAAATGAAAAAAAATAGAAAGAAAATTGATTTTGAAAAATTATGAAAATTTGAAAAAGATTTAAATTAAAAACAAAATCTTACCTCTTGTGCCATCCTGGCGTTAAACGCCCAGAATGGTATCCATTCTGGCGTTTAACGCCCAAAATACTACCTTTTTGGGCGTTTAACGCCCAACCAGGTACCCTGGCTGGCGTTTAAACGCCAGTTTTCCTTCTTTACTAGGCGTTTTGAACGCCCAGCTTTTTCTGTGTAATTCCTCTGCTGCATGTTTTGAATCTTCAATTCTCTGTATTATTGACTTGAAAAGACATAATTTTGAAAATTTTTTTATTTTTTTAATGATGAGAAAAAATCAAACTGCAACTAATCATGGAAAACTAAGATAAAATAAACAATGCATGCAAGACACCAAACTTAGAAGTTTTCATATTAGAGACACTAACAAATTGAAGATCCATATGAGAAACAACAAAAGACACAAAACAAGAGAATTTAAAGATCAGAGCAAGGAAATCATCAAGAATAACTTGAAGATCAATGAAGAACATAATGCATATATTCGAAAATTGCAAGAAGATTAAAGACATGCAATTGACACCAAACTTAAAAATTGACACTGGACTCAAACAGGAAACATAGATTATTTTTGGTTTTATGATTTTATAAATTTTTTTTTTAATTTTTCAAAAATTATTTGGAAAAGAAAATAAAGATTTCAAAATTCTTAATAAGAATTCCAGGAATCATGCAATGTTAGTCTAAAGCTTCAGCCTAAAAAGATTAGACATGGCTAGCCAAGCTTCAGCAGGACATTACATACAACAGCCAAATTGATGAGAATCAATCAGCTTTTGTGATGATAGAAACATCATCTGAAACTCTAGAATTCATTCATAAAAATTCTGAAGAATAAAAATAAAATAAAGTTACCTAATCTAAGCAACAATATGAACCGTCAGTTGTCCAAACTCGATCAATGCCCGGCAACGGCGCTAAAAACTTGGTGCACGAAATTGTGATCATCAATGGCGCCAACAACTTTGTACGCACAATTGTAATCTCAGCTCTTTGTCACAACTCCGCACAACTAACCAGCAAGTGTACTGGGTCGTCCAAGTAATAAACCTTACGTGAGTAAGGGTCGATCCCACGGAGATTGTCGGCTTGAAGCAAGCTATGGTCATCTTGTAAATCTCAATCAGGCGGATTCAAATGGTTATGGAGAATTAATAATTAAAAGATGAATAAAATATAAAATAAGATAGAGATACTTATGTAATTCATTGGTGAGAATTTCAGATAAGCGTATGAAGATGCTTTGTTCCTCCTAAACTTATGCTTTCCTATTACCTTCTTCCAATCATTCATACTCCTTTCCATGGTAAGCTTATGTTGGGTTTCACCGTTGTCAATGGCTACCTCCCATCCTCTCAGTGAAAATGGTCCAAATGCGCTGTCACCGCACGGCTAATCATCTGTTGGTTCTCGATCATGTTGTTATAGGATCCATTGATCCTTTTGCATCTGTCACTACGCCCAAAACTCGCGAGTTTGAAGCTCGTCACAGTCATCCCTTCCCAGATCCTACTCGAAATACCACAGACAAGGTTTAAACTTTCCGGATCTCAAGAATGGCCGCCAATAATTCTAGCCTATACCACGAAGGTTCCAATCTTAGGTTAGAAACCCAAGAGATACACATTCAAGCTTGTTTACATGTAGAACGGAAGTGGTTGTCAGGCACGCATTCATAGGTGAGAATGATGATGAGTGTCACGGATAATCACATTCATCAAGTTGAAGAACGAGTGTATATCTTAGAGAAGAAGTAGGCGTGAATTGAATAGAAAAACAATAGTACTTTGCATTAATTCATGAGGAACAGCAGAGCTCACACCTTAATCTATGGTGTGTAGAAACTCCACCGTTAAAAATACATAAGAATAAAAGGTCTAGGCATGGCTGTGAGGCCAGCCTCCCAAAAGCGTCTAAGATAGCGTAAGGCTAATCAAAGATCCATCGAAAAATCCTTCAAATACAATAGTAAAAGGTCCTATTTATAGAGAACTAGTAGCCTAGGGTTACAGAAATAAGTAATTAATGTAGAGATCTTCTTCCGGGCCCACATGGTGTGTGCTTGGGCTGAGCATTGAAGCTTTCACATGTAGAGACTTTTCTTGGAGTTAAACGCCAGCTTTTGTGCCAGTTTGGGCGTTTAACTCCAGCTTTTATGCCAGTTCTGGCGTTCTGACGCCAAAATTTTTATGCTGACTTGGAACGCCGGTTTGGGCCATCAAATCTCAAGCAAAGCATAAACTATTATATATTGTTCGAAAGCCCAGGATGTCTACTTTCCAACGCAATTGAGAGCGCGCCAATTGGTCTTCTGTAGCTCTAGAAAATTCACTTCGAGTGCAGGGAGATTAGAATCCAACAGCATCTGCAGTCCTTTTTTAGCCTCTGAATCAGATTTTTGCTCAGGTCCCTCAATTTCAGCCAGAAAATACCTAAAATCACAGAAAAATAGACAAACTCATAGTATAGTCCAGAAATGTGATTTTTATTTAAAAACTAATAAAAATATAATAAAAACTAACTAAAACATACTAAAAACTACCTAAAAATAATGCCAAAATGCGTATAAATTATCCGCTCATCAGCACTCAAATAGGTAGCACAGTGTTCATAAAGAGAGCGCTAAAGGGAACAATTAGCGCACCAAATTCACAACAAAGGGAGTGAACGTAGCGTTCACTTTGTCAACTCAGCGCTCTACTGGAAGGAGAACCAAGCCATCCCTGACCCACTTATTCAAAGCCAAATCCAAATAATCCATTTCATTGAAGCCCCAAAACAAACAAAAGCCTATTGGACATGACTCAAAGGCACAAGAAACAATTAGAATAGGAATTTTTTTTGAATTGTAATTTGTTTTCAATTTCAATTTTATTTTCATTTTGTAAAGCCTATATAAAGGCATCAATTTCATTTCATGAGGGAGATCTTTTAGGCTGCAATAGTAGTAGGTAGCAGTAAGAGTAGGAGTAGGATATAATAGAAAGCTCTCTTTGATACACTTTTATCTTTATGCAATTGTCACAGTTTAGCATTGAATTCAATTTAGTTTATGCAATTTAATTCTTCCTGCAATTCTTCAATTCTGTTCTTCTGCAATTTCACTTTTCCATTCACATTGAGCTTGATTTATTTTCCTGCAATTTACAATTCCTGCAATTGTCCTGAGTTTTGATTTACTGCTTTTTTAATTTCCCTACTCCCAATTCCCTTTACATTTGCTGCAATTCACATTTCTTGTTATTTAAGCTTTTGCAATTTACATTCTACAGTTTTACTTTCTGCAATTTACAATTCCCGTAATCTACTTTCTGTTGCTTCAATTTCATCCAATTCACCACTGTTAGCTTGACTAAATTAATCACCTCACTAAAGTTGCTTGATCCATCAATCCCTGTGGGATCGACCTCACTTTTGTGAGTTATTACCACTGTTTGTGTGGAAATCTAATTTTCCCTCATCAAGTTTTTGGCGCCGTTGCCGGAGATTGATATAGATTGACAATGATTTAGTGGGTGATTAGTCTAGATTAAGCATTTTCTTTGTTTTTGTTCTTTTAATTTTATGTTTTGAGTTGACACCAAGGTGTTTGTGTTTTTGCCTCACTAAGCAAATCTTACCTGAGATATGAATTTAAGTTTTCTTTGGTGGTGTGTTTTACAAAATTCAAATGGAGTTCAACTCATCTTTTAATCAAACAAATTTCATGGGATATTGCCCACCATCACAATATAATTCAAGTCATAATCCTAATGGTGGATGGGAATATCAACAAGAAATCACATATTCTGAGCAACCTAATCAATGGGATATGCTTCAGAGCCACAAATTGATCAAGCAAATCACATGAGATATTGTCCAGAACCACAAAATGATTTATGTCATTATCCTCATGGTGTCTGGACATGTCAACAAGAGTGTGAATAATTAGTTGAAATGGGACACTTCCCAGAGACACCATATGATCTAGATTCTGATAATTCTAACAACTACTCATATTGTGGCTGAGAAGGTCAAAATTAAAGAGATCTTAGTGATCCATACTTTGTTCATCAAGATACATCTTCACTGGAGTGTACTTTCAATAAATTCATGCAAGATTATCCCCCAATTCCACAAGATGATCCATACTGTGATGAATTCCACAATTCTTCACATTGTGGATGGGAGGATCAAAACCAGAGAGCATTTGACAGTTCATACTCCACTTATCAAGAGCCATCATCACTTGAGCAAACATTCAATTCATTCATGTAAAATTGTCCAGCCTCACCTCCCAGTTTCTCATGTGAAAATTCTTCACCACTTGATGATGCCTCAATACAAAGTTTCCTCCACGATCCATACCAACCACAAAATTTATTCTACAATTCACAAAATTCATTCCATGCCCCTCAAAACATCATCACAACATATGCATGCCCACAAAAATACTCTCAACATTCATCTCTTGAGCTAGCATTTGAACAATACTTTCAAACATCTATCGACTCTTGGAAAGAACAAGAAACCCTCTACAATAAGATGGATAGATATTTAGAGTAGGCAAGGAAAAACAAAGAATTGCTAAACAAGGGAGATGAAGACCAATTGGTAGATGTGAAGAAGGAAGTGAAAGAAAAGGCCCCTGCATCAAGTGAAATTTTAATGAAAGAGGAGGTGGTGGAGGTATTTGAACCTGAAGCTACATATCCACAGAAGCCACTTGAGATGACAAAGGAACATGAAAACTCAACCTCCACAAACTCCCCTGAACCAAAAACTCTCAACACTTGAACCTGTGATTAAAAGATATGAAGTGGAGATGAAGAAATCTTGGGAAGAACAACAAACCTCCTCCATGAAAGTGCTATTAAGTCAAATGTTGAGTGCAAAGGAGGAAGTGGAAGAACAAGAAAGTGAGGAAGTCAATCAAGAGAATTCACACTCAAGTGAAGCAGAGAAGTACATAGAGGAAGAGCTCATAGAACCACCAATTCAAAAGGCTTTTGATGAAGATAATACTTCAACCATCACACAACCACCAAGTATTGATATCCAAGAAGTGAAGGCAACTAACAAGAGCACCGATCCTACCCCTGATCCAGCAAGCAAGCTCAATCAAGCCATTAACAAAAGAAAGCTTGCTGAGGAGAGACCAAGACAGGGGACAATAGCTAAATCTTCTCCCCCCTTGAGGTCATTCCTCTTAACAAACTGGAAGAAGAGGAAGAAAGTGAAGAACAACATGTCAAGCTAATGACACTAAAAGAGCGCTTGTTGGAAGGCAACCCAACCGTAGGTAACATTTAATTCCTTTACTTTGTTCATTTTCTCTGTCTGTTTTGTTTAAATTTCAATAAATTGGCATATGATCACATTCTAAGTTTGGTGTTGCCCTGCAACAATTTGTTTTCAATCTTTCTGGATGATTGCATCAAAAATGAAAGTGTCACACTGGGATTCTAAGTTTGGTGTGTCACTTATTTTCTATGCAATTTATTCAGCAACACCATTTATCTGCATAATTATAATGCCTCTGCAGTTTTGTCTTTCTTTTGGTTTGACTGCTTTATTTTGCTCTTTGCTTTAGTCATTTCTTTGTTTTTAATACTGTCTTTTATTTTTCTCCCTAACTGTTTTTGTTAAATACCTTACTAAGAAATCCTTATTAATGACAGTTGCCTTTGTTTTAGTTAAAATAAATTGACATATGGTTGCATTCTAAGTTTGGTGTTGCTATGCAACAAAATTTGCTTCCAATCTTTATTGGATACTTGCATCAATTCCAAGTGGAAGTGTCACACTAAGTTTGGTGTGACACTTATCTTTTAGTAACAAGCACACCCTCTTATTTTTGCAATCACATTGTCTCTATTTCCTGCGCCTTCATTGTTATTTTTCATTTTGCTTGCTTAAACACATGTACTACTAACATTTCATTGTGTAAGACACTCATGATCCATCATAGACCCCATCACCATTGTTCTAATTATTGCTTGAGGATGAGCAAACACTCTAAGTTCGTATGGGAAGGGGAAGAATGGGAGGAAAATGACAACAATAGTGAAGGTGAACTACAAGGTGGTAAAGTTTTTTTTTCCTCTTATTTGCTTCCAGTACTTAAAAGAGCATGATTGTCTTTATCTTCCCTGTATGCATGTGTGATATGAATAAGCATAACTTGAATTTTGATTTGTAACATTTTTCTGTGACATCATGACTACCAACTTGAATTCTGTGAGTTTAAAAGCAATAAAGCATCATGATCATAAACAAACAAGGTCATTAAAGAAGAACTTAGCATAGGCGTACAAGTATTGGAAGGATAGTATGATTAATTGTTGCTTAATTGCATTAGATTTTATTTAATTGAAGTTTTCATCTAGGACATTTTGTGAAATCTTTAGAAATCATGAAATCCTTGAAGAAGCAAATGCAATTAAGGCAAGAAAAGAAAAGGGAAAGAATGAGAAAGCTGAAGGCTCTGAGTACCAATGACAATTCAATTGATAAGTATTTTTAGTGTTTATGTATCAGGCAAAAAGCTTGAAAAACAAAACACTTAGATTCAAGGTTAGGCTCAAGTGCAAAAGCACTCCCTCAAAGTTCAAGCTCTGAGGATCAATGATTAGAGAGCAAAGAAAAGAAACAAATGGGCTTAAAGAAGTCCTCTAATTAAATGCTTGTGGTGCTTATGTATCAAGTGGTAATACTTGAAAATAAAGCATTTAGAGTCATAGCTTTGTTATCAACTCATGGGGCAAAGCACCCAAAAGGAGAAGCTAATAAGAGAATGTACAAGCTTGTTTCAAGGAAGAAAGGAAAAGATTTCATAAAATGAGTTAGATAGAAGCATCAATCATTTACATTTCTTTTGTGATTGTAGCATGCATAGAAAACTAGCCAACCATGAACATTAACTTGCTATTCTTCCCATCTTGATTTGTCAAAATTTACTGCATGATTCTTTTCTTGCTTGGGGACAAGCAAGGTTTAAGTTTGGTGTTGTGATGACATGTCATCATGTCATGTTTTTCTATGCTTTTTCATCCAAGAAATTGATTATTAGTGCTTAAATACTGAATGATTTTGTGCTTAATTGGTATATTTCTTTGATCTTTTGATTTTATAAATTTTGTAGGAAATAAGCAGAAAAAGAAGCAAAATAGCACAAAATCAGCTCAAAAGAAGAAAAGAAGAATTTTGGGGTACATTTTAGAGTTTAGACACACATTGGAGCCTTAGGCCATGCTTTTAAAAGTGTGGCTCATGACTAAATCAGAGAAGCATTGCGTCAAGAAGGAGAACGACACATGGCTGGCGTTCATTCCCCAAGTGAGCGCCACGCTCACAAAGTGAGCGTTTTCGGGGATGCCACACTTGGAGGCAAAGGTTTTGCCATCCGTGCGCACTATGCAGCGCTCACTATCATAACTGGGCGCTCATTGAGAGAGCGCTGGCAAGGAAGAAAGGTGCGCACCTAAGGAGAAAGGGTAGCGCTCAAATAGCTAGTGCAGCGTTCATAAAGAGAGCGCTAACGAGAACAATTTGCGCACAAAATGCACACCAAAGGGAGTGAACGTAGCGTTCACTTTATCAACTGAGCGCTCTACTAGAAGGAGAACCAAGCCATCCCTGACCCACTTATTCAAAGCCAAATCCAAATCAACCCATTTCATTGAAGCCCCAAAATGAATAAAAGCCCATTGGACATGACTCAAAGGCACAAGAAACAATTAGAATAGGAATTTCATTTGAATTGTAATTTGTTTTCAATTTGAATTTCATTTTGTAAAGCCTATATAAAGGCATCAATTTCATTTCAAGAGGGAGATCTGTTAGGCTGCAATAGTAGTAGGCAGTAGTAGGAGTAGGAGTAGGATAGAATAGAAAGCTCTCTTTGATACACTTTTATCATTATGCAATTGTCACAGTTCAGCATTGAATTCAATTTAGTTTATGCAATTTAATTCTACCTACAATTCTTCAATTCTATTCTTCTACAATTTCACTTTTCCATTCACATTGAGCTTGATTTATTTTCCTGTAATTTACAATTCCTGCAATTGTCCTGAGTTTTGATTTACTGCTTCTTTAATTTCCCTGCTCCCAATTCCCTTTACATTTGCTGCAATTTACATTTCTTGTCATTTAAGCCTCTGCAATTTACATTCTGCAATTTTACTTTCTGCAATTTACAATTCTCGTAATCAACTTCTGGTTGCTTCAATTTCATCCAATTCACCACTGTTAGCTTGACTAAATTAATCACCTCACTAAAGTTGCTTGATCCATCAATCCCTGTGGGATCGACCTCACTCTTGTGAGTTATTACTACTTGATGCGACCCGGTACACTTGCTAGTAAGTTTGTGTGGAAATCTAATTTTCCCTCATCAGCTCCTAAATGGCTTATGAGAATGCCGCAATTTGGTTTTGAAAATTGCACCAGACATTAATACTACTACTTTTCATAAGTCAAAAGCTCAAAAAAGTTACTTTTGAAGCTTCCCAAATGGGCCCTAATTCTATCCCATATCAGATTTTACCATTTTCCATAGTCCAATTTACCACTCCACCATATATAATCATCAATTCTCACTATCAAATACCTAATAATACCCTTACTAACCATCATCATCATCAATTTCAACCTCAATTCCAACATCATACTATCAACATCAATATAGCCATTTATCAATCATTCTAATTCATCAAATATCATACTTTATCCTAACTTCATAGCTCACATCATTTATCAACAATTCCAACACTCACCTTCAATTACCAACAATGTCAATATTTATCATCAATCATCAACCACCTCAAAAAATCCTCATTAACAACAATAAATCACACATTCCTCATCAACCTTTATAATAATTAAATACCAACAACCTCATCAAGTCATATAATCATTATTATTAGTATTTAGATTTATTACACACAACACCACCACTTCATTTATCAACCCTCATCAATAACACCAATCATCAATACTCATTAACACCAACAATTCCCAATAATCATCATCAACCACAATAATCCAATACTAACAATAATTAACATCAATTCACATATAATTATTCATACACCAACAACATTCAATCCTATCTTAGGGCCAACTAGCCTAAGTATCGATAAACATTACATATTACATAAAGAAAACCGAAATCATACCTTGGACGATTCCCAAATGCTCCAAACACCAAAACGAAACCACCAAACTTGATCCAAAGCCTCAACCAACTCCAACAAACACCAAAGCTCAAACTAACAACACAAATATCACCAAAATCAAAACCTAAGGAACACAAAACAACTAAACACAATGGTTTAGTGAAATCTTACCTTACCCAATCAGATTAGGGATAAAATCCAATAATTACCTGCTACTAGACATCACCTAAACAAGGAAAACCACAAAACTTGCTCAAAACCCCAACCAAAAATGCACAGAAACTTAGGGCACAAAATTGGAGAGTGAGATGCGAGCCCTAACCAGATTTCTTTATATAGAAAGGAAGATCTCATCAAGAGCATTCCGTGGCCACAAATAACTCGTCAATCGGAGCTCCGAAGCTCAAGTTACAAGCAAAAGAAGATGAGGGTGAATAGTGTTCTTTCTTCTCCCTCTCCTCTCAACTCAGCAGCGCCCCCTTCTTCAAATGAGGGTGGAATGAGCTGAAAAGCTCATTAAGTGAGCTTATATATGTTGGACCTTGGGCCCGGTTTGGGTTCGGTCCAACCCGTTAGCATTTTTAGCCCGCTTGTCCCACTTTGGGCCAAAACCTTTAACACTGACGCCCATTTTTCCATCTCTAATATCTTTCTAAGGATTTCAATTGTTTTTACTTTTTCTCGCACAGTACCAGGCAGACTTAAACCAGTTTGACCAGTTCAACTGCCAGTTCGCAATTTTTCACGGTTTATCACAGAAAACATATTTTCTTACTCGAAAAGACTTACTGAGTCCAAAAATCATATTTAAATCCCCAAATTCTCATTCTAACTTTCCAGAACTTAATTTGGGCATTTAAATTATTTTATTCGTGAAAACTCTGGTTCTTACATCCTCCCCTCCTTAAAAAGATTTTCGTCTTCGAAAATCAAATCACGTGATGTAATCTATATATATATCTATATATATATTCTCCATGATGCACTCTACTTCCAACATTATCAACCCAACAAGTTGCCAAAGCATCTCGTTCACCATCATCCCACCGTGTTGATATTCTCTCTCTCGCCTTCTGCTGTGTCACTCTGATTATCGTCACTAGGAATCCGAAAATTTTTCTTAAGAGAAAAACCGATTTTTGTAACACGTTTCCAAAACCTCCAAAACAAGTTTATTCTAAACCAGCTCATTGTGAAAGCTTTTTCAAAAGGCTCAAAAGCTTATTTATTTCTAAATCAAAACCTTTTAATTTGAATCCCCTTTGCTAAGTTATGTTTGAAACCAAATTCACAATTTAGCAAAACCATAGATTTCACTTTCCTTCTAAATCATATCATTAAATCAAAAATTCCGACTTACTTTCGAAACCAAATCATTTAAATCAACAGTTTGAAACCAAATTTTCAAAATCATTCTAAGCTTCAAAACTTTTTCAACACGAGCGACGATAGTCTATACTACGAAGATAAGTTGAGATTTGGTCATCGGCTTCATAATTACCTCAACCCTGTTGTCGTGATCGACCCAGCTCATGTGTTACTCGGTGTGGACATTCTCTAACCAAATGTCCCAGTGTGCCACACTTGTAACATAATTTCTTACCCAACTGGCATGGCTTATTCGGATGGTAGCTCCCACACTCCTGACATTTCATATCAGAGGAGTAAGCTCTTGACCGCTTTCCTTCACCATATTTCTTGAAGTTTTGTCCCTTTGGTCCAAGGTAATCATCGCGTTCCCTACTAGTACTTCCTCTATGAGTTTCCCTTGACGAGGCTACCGTCTTTGCATATTCTTCAACCACCCTTGCCTTGTTTACCAGATCGGAGAAAATCCGAATATCCATAGGAGCCACAGCATTCATGATGTCATCCTTCAAGCCCTTTTGATACTTGACACACTTCCAATTTTCATAGGTCTCCGGGGCACCCTGACACGCCCTAGAGAACCTACAGAGTTCCTCAAATCGGCTGGTGTAGTCTGCCACAGATAAGGAACCTTGCTTCAGCTGCATAAGTTCCAACTCTTTTGCTTCCCTAACAGACTCAGGAAAGTACTTATTGTAAAAGGCCATTCAGAATACATCCCAAGGAACATCGGTGTTTTGAAGTTGGAGCAAGCGGTATTTTGCTTGCCACCAATGCTGGGCCTCTTCCAGAAGCTGATAAGCAGCAAACTCCACGTATTGGTTGTTCGGAACATGCTGTGCTTGTAATGCGTGCTCCATAGCTTGGAACCAGTTATCCACTTCCGTGGGATTAGTTGAACCTCTGAAAGTCGGTGGGTGAACTTTCAGAAACGTAGCTAGGGTCATCGGAGCACCTCCCAAGTCATCACCATTTTCGTCTCCATTCCCTGCCGGTTGGCCTAACCTCTGCACAGCTTGCAGAGTCGCAGTAGCATTCGCCTCCATGGTGTTTGCAAGATTTGCCATTGCCGCCATGAACTCAGCATGGTTATCGGCCGGTTGCTCGTTTCTACTCTCTCTTCATGAATGTGTACGACCTCGTCTGCGAGTAGCCATTAGGGTTCTTGTCTATATCAAACAATTGATATCAAGGTGATCAGTTTCAATATCAAAAGCCTGGAGCTTCAATTATCCCAAAAAGGCACTCTCAAACAAGCATGCTATGAAATATCAAGTAGATAGCCTAAATAGCATGAAAGAAAAATGACCCAGAGTATGCAACGAAGCACAATCGGTCTATCCCTCAAGCTTACAAGGATGAATCACTCTGATAGCCCTAAATGTAACGCCCCAATTAACCTAAGCCTTACCTCTAGCCGTAAAGAAAAGGTTAACCAAAGGTTACAACAATTCTAAGTTCATACATAACATATATATAGAAAGAATAGTATAATCTAGAAGCCCAATGAAAGAGATAGCTATAAAACAGGATTTGAAAAGTGCAAAACGTACTAGCAAAGTTGCTAACTTAAAACACAAGGTACAGATAAGATGTATCAAATATAAAAGTATAATATCATAAGAATCTAGCCACTGCTTGCGGAGTTTAAGCCAGCTAGCCATATACAGACCATACATGAAATCAGACAGTAAAAATAGCTTATACAAGTTTTGTTCTCTCAATACATGCCTCTAGGCGAAACGAAATACAAAAGTGAGATCGAGATGTATAGCAAAATAAATCAAGGGACTCAAAAGGTATCCAGATCCTCCGCTTCTGTCACCATCCAGGCAACTCACCGAGGTGGGTTGTGACCTACATCTGAAAAACAACAACAAAGTATGGAATGAGAACCAGAGGTTCTCAGTATGGTAACAGTGCCCGATATGTAATATGTAAGGCCCCGGGACGCCGAAGGCAATCCTAGAACTCCACACCAAACCGATATTCAAGCTTAACATAAATAATTAAATAAATAAATAAACTTTAACCATAATCCCGCTATCTAAACTTAGGGGAAATTCTAGTTAATACTAATCACACCGCTGTATCCCACAGCTCTCGCTAATCTAACCTCCGTGCGATCCCATCGCCGTTGCCTACCTAACCTCTTCAGCACCAGACAAACACAAGATAAATACAAGCAAGTAAACCACAGATAGTATTCATTTATAGCAAGTAATTCAAGAAGCAAGTAGGCATGTTATACAATTAGGCAAACTCAAGTAATCAAAGCAAGCCAACATATAGAAGATGCATATGATGAATGTCTGCTCTATTGGCTGTGATATCACATGCGGTTAATGCCAAACCCAACAGAAAATCCGGTCGATAACTCCTGGATTAGTCTCTCTATTACGCATATGGAGGAATAATTCTGAGGGATGAGTGCCCTACCACCTTCTCCTTTCAGAGGGAAACTTTTCGAGGGAGCGTGCCCTACCACCTTCCTCTGGTTGCCACATGATTCCGTGGGTTAGTGCCCTACCACCTTGCAATCAGAGAAAAATTGCATTTTCAGGAAGAATAATTCCGAGGGATGAGTGCCCTACCACCTTCTCCTTTTAGAGGGAAAGATTCCGAGGGAGAGTGCCCTACCACCTTCCTCTGGTTGCGAGAAATATGAGTGAGAAGCCCAGCTTTAACTCTCACATCCGAACGTAGGCGGAAGACTACCACAGCCCCTACGACGAAGAACAATGCATATCGTAATTACATATTCAATCTTAAATGCCCCTCCTCTAAACACACTTCCACTCATACTCATCACAACCATCATCAAGTCATAAATTCCATTCCGAACTCTTTAGTTCATCAGTTTCTCAAATTCGTTATCAGCAATCACCACATTCACGACTCTTCCTTCTCTCTCAACCAACTTATCGTCACTACACTAGATACTTAAACCACCGTTTGCTAACTTTTCAAAGAGAAATCCAATTAAACCTCCTAGGACCTTTCCCATGTTCCAATATCCAAAATTTAGCCCAAGAGTCTTAAAATAGTGTCACAGAAGCTTACAAGCTTATTGGAAAGGTGAAATAGTTGTGATAAACCACTATTTTATGGTTTATATTGTGTTTAATTATGTGGTTTTATCATGATCTTTACCCACTTATTCGTTAAATAAGCATGCATTTATAATTCCTTTTTAAAGTTATTGCATGATTGAAAACCTGCTTCCTAGAGACTTTTAATTATGTATTTTATTTCTCCTTTTTTCCATTCGATGCCGTGATCTGTGTGTTAAGTGTTTCAGGCTTTATGGGGCATGAATGAGTTGGAGATTGGAGAGGAAGCTTGCAAAAATGGAAGGAACACAAGGAATTGAGGAGATGACCAGCGAGAAGTGACGCGGCCGCATGGATCACGCGACCGCGCGAAAGAAAGGAAATCGCAGTGACGCGGTCGCATGAATAACGCGACCGTGCGGCATGGAATAGCACGAGTGACGCGCCCGCATGGATGACGCGACCGCGTGGAAAAGCAGAAAGCCAAATGACGCGGCCTTATTTTGACTCAGTTTTCGGCCCAGAAAAGCAGACTAGAGCCAGAGAACATGCAGAAACCGACAACAACATTCATTCCGCATAGTTTTAGTTTCTAGATCTAGTTTTCCTCTCCTCTAGGTTTTCTCTCTACACATTCATAGTTTTTAGGATTCGTTATTTTTCAGTGTTTTTGCATTGGGATATTGAGAAGATTTATTGCCTCATCAAGACTTCGACACTCTAGTTCGTTTTCTTTACTTGTCTCTTACTCTTCCATGTTCCTTAATTTACTTAATTTTACTATTGGATTATTTTAGCATTTATTAATACAAGAATTACTTTTATTTTCAATTAATCTTTTGATCATTATTTATCATGTCTTTCTTTAATCCCCTTTCTTATGTTATGAATTTTACATTTACAATGAACGAGTAGTTCCCTAACTTGATGGGGAGTTGATTGAAAGGAACCCTTGAGTTAGGATGCTCAAGAGAGAGATTGTAATTGGGTTTATTGTTGGGCTGCTCTCTAGTCACTAACACCAATCCCCCCAAGAGTGGATTGGAACTTGTGGATAGAACAGCATTCTAACTCGTTTGACTTTCCCTTACTTAGTAAGGGACAACTAAACATAATAACCCTCAATTGTCAATTAATCTTGAGAGTACTCCAACACGAATAGGGCTTCCAGCTAATCAACTCCCAGTCATGGCTTTTATTTAAAATTAAATAAATTCTCTAATTTAATTTTCTGCCGTTCAACTCAAACCTTTTTGAAAACATCTGATTAATAAAATAGCACACTTTTCTGCAACTCGTTGGGAGACAACCTGGGATTCATACTCCCAGTATTTTAATTTTAATTTCTGTGACTCCCTTCTAAATTGATGAGCGGATTTCTGGTTGGTTGAGAACTATACTTGCGACGCATATTTTTTAATCATTCTTAACTCGCCAATTTCCGCTCCCATCAAGTTGAAAACAAAGTTTAAGTTTGAAAAACAAGGCGTGTGCATGTGCACAGGGCTGTGCGTGCACATGCCCAAGAAAATTTTTAAAGTGTGCGTACGCACAGTGGTGTGCGTATGCACAGGTACGAAAATTCTCAAGTCTGTTCATTCGCACAAGCTGTGCTAGCACCCGCAACAGATCGTAAAACTCCATTGGTGTGTGCATGCGTATATACCAGAAATCACAAAATTCTACATCTCTGCAGAATTTTCAGATTTTAACTCTAATCTTTGAATGATCATAACTTCCTCTACAAAAATCTAAATTTTACAAACCTTAGATCAATTTGAAGAGTTTTCAATGAACTTTAATTTAAATCACATTTCAACAAATTTCGAAAATCGAGGCATAAGGTATGATCAGAAAAAGTTCACCAAAAACCAACTTTTACTAAAACTCACAAGAATCTCAATTTACCAACTTTCGTAACCAAACTCAACCAAAACCACATTAATTCGATCCCATATCAGATTTTACCATTTACCATACTCCAATCTACCACTCCACCATATATAATCATCAATTCTAACTATCAAATACCTAATAATACCCTTACTAACCATCATCATCATCAATTTTAACCTCAATCTCCAACATCATACTATCAACATCAATATAGCCATTTATCAATCATTCCAATTCATCAAATATCATATTTTATCCTAACTTCATAGCTCACATCATTTATCAATAATCCCAACACTCACCTTCAATTAACAACAATGTCAATATTTATCATCAATCCATCAACCACCTCAACAAATCCTCATTAACAACAATAAATCACACATTCCTCATCAACCTTCATAATCATTAAATACCAACAACCTCATCAAATCATATAATCATTATTATTAGTATTTGGATTCATTCTACATAACACCACCACTTCATTTATCAATCCTCACCCACAACACCAATCATCAATACTCATTAACACCAATAATTCCCAATATTCATCATCAACCACATATCATTATTCATACACCAACAACATTCAATCCTATCTTACGGCTAACTATCCTAAGTGTCTAAAAATATTACATATTACATAAAAGAAACTGAAATCATACCTTGGCCGATTCCCAAACGCTCCAAACACCAAAACGAAGCCACCAAACTTGATCCAAAGCCTCAACCAACTCCAACAAACACAAAAGCTCAAACTAACAACACAAATATCACCAAAATCAAAACCTAAGGTACACAAAATAACTAAAAACAAGGGTTTGGTGAAACCTTACCTTACCAAATGAGATTAGGGGTAAAATCTTATAATTACTCGCTACTAGAGATCACCTAAACAAGGAAAACCACAAAACTTGCTCAAAAACCCAACCAAAAATGTGCAGAAATTTAGGGCACAAAACTGAGGAGTGAGATGCGAGCCCTAACCAGATTTATTTAGATAGAAAGGAAGAGCTCGTCAAGAGCTTCGCGTGGCCACAAACAGCTTGCCAATCGGAGTTCCGTAGCTAAAGTTACAAGCGAAAGAAGGTGAGGGTGAATAGTGTTCTTTCTTCTCCCTCTCCTCTCAACTCAGCAGCGCCCCCTTCTTCAAATGATGGTGGAATGAGCTGAAAAGCTCATTAAGTGATCTTATATATGTTGGACCTTGGGCCCGGTCTAACCCGTTAGCGTTTTTAGCCCGTTTTGCCCACTTTGGGCCAAAACCTTTAACACTGACGCCCGGTTTTCCATTTCTAATATCTTTATAAGGTTTTCGACTGTTTTCACTTTTTCTCGCACAGTACCGGGCAGACATAAATTGGTTCGACCGGTTCAACTTCCGGTTCGCAGTTTTTCATGGTTTTTGGTAGAAAACACATTTTCTGACTCGGAAATACCTACTGAGTCCAAAAATCATAATTAAATCCCCAAATTCTCATTCTAACTTTTCGGAACTTAATTTGGGCATTTAAATTATTTTATTCGTGAAACCTTCGGTTCTTACATTTGGCGTTTAGCTTCATTAGAGGTCTTAGGAAACGAGCAACTTGCTCTTCCCTAGTGTCTTCATCCTCACTTGAGGATGAGTAGTCATCAGAACCTATGCACTGCAGAAGTGCATTCAAAGGAACCTCAATTTTCTTTGTAGTTTCCTTTGGTTCTATGCTAGAGGTTTCTTGAGTGGGATTCAGGCACTCAATGTGTGTTTTTTGACTGGCATTCAATGCTAGCTCTGTCAGCTTATTGGGTATCGAACACCGTTGCTGACCACCCTAACTGGCGTTAAACACCAGTCCCTCTAGCATTCTGGGCGTTGAATGCCCAGTAGGGATGTCCTTGCTGGCATTCAACACTAGCTTCACTGGGCTGGTGGGCGTTGAATGCCCAATGAAGGCTTCTTCATTGGCGTTCAATGCCCTCTCATTCTCCTCCAATTCAGCCTCAACATCCATGGTTATGGCCTTGCACTCTTCTCTAGGATTAATCTCAGTACTACTAGGAAGAGTGTCAGGAGGGATCTCAGGATCCTCTTGCTTAGTTGACCAACATGTACCTCCAAGTTTCTAATGGAGGACCTTGTTTCATTAATGAAACTGTGGGTGGTCTTTTTGTTGGGTTGCCCTCTAGTTACTAACACCAATCCTCCCAAGAGTGGATTGGAACTTGTGGATAGAACAGCATTTCCAACTCGTTTGACTTTCCCTTACTTAGTAAGGGACAACTAAACATAATAACCCTCAATTGTCAATTAATCTTGAGAGTACTCCAACTCGAATAGGGCTTCCAGCTAATCAACTCCCAGTCAAGGCTTTTATTTAAATTTATATAAATTCTCTAATTTAATTTTCTGTCATTCAACTCAAACCTTTTTGAAAACATCTGATTAATAAAATAGCACACTTTTCTGCAACTCGTTGGGAGACGACCTGGGATTCATACTCCAAGTATTTTAATTTTAATTTTTGTGACACCCTTCTAAATTGATGAGCGGATTTCAGGTTGGTTGAGAACTATACTTGCAACGCATATTTTATAATCATTCTTAACTCGCCAATTTCCGCTCCCCATCAATTTTTGGCGCCGTTGCCGGGGAGTTGCAATAGAGTGCTAAAGTTATTAATTGGAATTTATTTATTTGCATTTTATTTTATTTTGCTACTATGAGCTGCTTGTTTCTTTTGTTAGATGACACGTTCGCTTCCTGATCCAACCTTGCTAGTATTCGATCCTGAGATTGAAAGAACTATTTCACGAATAAGGTAAGCTCGGCGTCAGTTAGTCCTCCCTGAGGGTGGATCTGAAACGTCACCTGAGAAAGAAACCAGCCCCCGTTCTACTGATTTGGTTGGTTTACGTGCAGGTAACATGGCAGCAGCCAGGAGAGTTACTATCTAGGAGGCTGGGGCCCCTGATTTTACAATGCAACCATTTCATGCGCATCACCCAGCGGTGGCTACAGACTTTGAAATAAGGACCGCACTGCTCAATTTGATGCCCATGTTTTATGGTTTACCTGCTCAAGAGCCTATCAAGCACCTGAGAGATTTTCAGGCAGCCTGTTCTACTGTCAAGCGTGATGGTGCAGATGAAACTTCAATTTTGATGAAGCTTTCTCATTTTCTCTTGAGGGGAAGGCAAAAGAGTGGTATTACACTCAACCAGCAGCAATTGTATCCAACTGGGATACACTGAGAAGAAAATTCTTGGAAAAGTTCTTTCCAACTGAAGTTACTGATAAACTAAGGAAAGACATTTCCATGATTGTTCAGGATGACTCTGAAACTCTTTATGAGTACTGAGAGCTCTTCAATAATTTTCTGGAAGCTTGCCCCACCATATGATTGACAAGATATTGTTACTTGGTTATGTCACAGAGGGCATAAGGCCCCAAGATAAGACCACATTGGAAAGTGCTAGTAATGAGTCTATGAAAAAGTACAAGACCACTGATGAGGCATGGCAATTGATCAGTGACTTAGCTGAATCTACTAGGAATCACAGGCAGAAACAAGGCCATTCAAAAGCCGTTACAGAAGTATCCTCTAGCAGAGAGACTACTGCTCTAACTCAGAGTATCTGTGAAATGACCAACTTGCTGAAGCAGATGCAATTGAACCAACAACAAGTTTAGCAAGCTCAACCTTCTCCACCACAGCAAAACCAACAGTTAGTCCCACAGAGAGTTTACGGAATCTGCACTGATTATAGCCACTATACTGATGAATGTCCGCAACTCCAGCATGAAGACAACACCGTGGTAGCCACACATAACTTCTATGACCGCCCCAACCAAAGGTACAATCAAGGTGGCAATTACAACCACGGATGGCAAGACAATTCTAACCAGAATTGGAGGGACAGCAACAACAGAGGAGGCAGAGATAATCAGGGAAATCAAGGGTGGAATAACAACAACAACAGGCAGCAGAATCAGAATCAGCCTTACAGAGCACCTCACCTAAGGCAATCCCAAGGACCACAGAATACCCAACAGCAGACCTCTCAATTTACCCATCCTTCTGCATCTGCCAATGATGACTTACTACAATCTATTGATCGGAGACAACAGACCATGGAAAACAACATTAATGCCACTCTGAATGGTCTGACCGCTACTTTACAGGCTCTTGTCTCCCAGATAGGATCAATGAACAACTCCAATAACCAACCTTTGAGCTCCAGTGGAATTCCCTCTCAACCATTACCCAATCCAAAGGGTGGCATTAATGCCATCACCCTGAGGTCCGGAACCACACTGCAGGAGAGGAATCAAGAGGAGCCAAACCCACCAGAACATGCCTCAGCTGAAGAGGTAGTGGAAATAGAAGATGTTGAAGAGGAAGAGGACATACAGGACATGGCTGAAGGAGAAGAAGTGCAACCACGAGAGGAAGCACTAAAAGGCACAGACACCACAGAAAACGCCACTCCTATTCCATTTCCACAACTTGCAAGGAAGCCCAGGAAGCAGCTGGAACCTGATCTAAAAATGGTAGAGATATTCAAAAAGGTTGAGGTAATTGTTCCTCTATTTGATATTATTCAACAGGTACCTAAGTATGCAAAGTTTCTAAAAGATTTATGTATACATAAAGACAAAATTAATGAATTAGAAACTATTCCTTTAGGAAGTTCCATATCTGTTTTAATGGGAGGTTTACCTGAAAAGTGTAGTGACCCAGGTCCTTATATAGTCAATTGTACTATTGGTGGTGTTATGATTTCTGATTGCATGTGATTTAGGAGCATGTGTGAGTATAATGCCTTTGTCTATATATGATATTTTGAGGCTCCCTCCCTTAAAAAGGTTGGCAGCTCATTTTGTGTTAGTAGATAAAAGCATTATTACAGTGGTTGGAGTTGCTAAAGATGTATTAGTGGGCATTAAGGGACTCACGTTCCCCATTGATTTTTATATCCTGGAAATGCCTCAAAATGACTCAGACAAGCCATCATCAATCCTACTCGGAAGGCCATTCTTGAAGACCTCAAAGTTTAAATTAGATGCTTTTTCAGGAACATACTCTTTTGAAATAGATGGCCGAGTAGTGATCTTCAATCTGAATGGAGTTATGAAGCATCCTTCGGAGGATCATTCTATCCTCCAGTGTGACATTATAGATGAAACCGTGGCTGAAGTCCATCAGGAGAAATTTGAAGAGAAGCACACAGGACAAGGTCCAAGTGTGGGGACATTCTCAGAGGATAATGACAGTGCTTCACCACTGTTACCAGCTCCAGACAACCCAGAGCCTGAACAAGATCAGAAGTTGGAATTAAAACCCCTTCCCCCACACCTCAAATATGCTTACCTTGAAGACGGGCAGAAGTTTCCGGTTATCATTGCAAGGAAACTCACTTCTCAATAGGAAAAGCAGCTACTTGGTGTGCTGAGGAGGCACAAGAGGGCAATTGGTTGGAGTTTGGCAGACATAGTAGGCATAAACCCTCAAGTCTGTGAGCATAGTATATTTTTAGAAGAGGGAGCAAGACCTGTTTGTCAACCCCAGAGAAGACTGAACCCCACTATCCTAGTGGTTGTCAAAAAGGAAGTGACCAGACTACTAGAGACAGATATCATCTATCCCATCTCAGACAGTGAATGGGTAAGCCCAGTACAAGTGGTGCCAAAGAAGTCTGGAGTCACTACAGTGAAGAATGAGCATGGAGAGCTCCTGACAACCAGAGTTCAGAACGCCTGGAGGGTCTGCATTGACTACAGACACCTCAACTAAGCAACCCATAAGGATCACTATCCTCTTCCATTCATTGATCAAATGCCGGATCGCCTGTCAGGTAAATCGCATTATTGCTTTTTAGATGGTTACACAGGTTATTTCCAGATTCATATAGCTCCTGAGGATCAGGAAATGACCACTTTTACATGTCCTTTTGGGACTTATGCTTACAAGAGAATGCCCTTTGGCTTGTGTAATACACCAGCTACTTTCCAGAGGTGCATGATGAGTCTTTTCTCTGATCTTATTGAGGACTGTATGGAGGTTTTTATGGATGATTTTAGTGTTTATGGCGATTCCTTTAGCCTTTGCTTAGATGGATTATCTAGAGTGTTAGATAGATGTGTCAGTACAAACCTGGTATTAAATTTTGAAAAATGTCACTCTATGGTTAAATAAGGAATTGTACTAGGACATGTTATGTCTAACACTGGCATTTCTGTAGATCCAGCAAAGGTGGATGTTATTTCTAGTTTACCTTACTCCTCTTCTGTGAGGGAGGTCTGTTCTTTCCTTGGCCATGCAGGTTTTTACAGGAGGTTCATTAAGGACTTCAGTAAGGTAGCACTTCCCTTATCCAGGCTACTGCAGAAAGATATTGAGTTCGAGTTCAGTGAAAATTGCAAACAAGCGTTTGATAAGCTGAAGACCGCACTGACTCAAGCTCTAATTGTAAGAGGACTAGACTGGAGCCAACCATTTGAAATAATGTGCGATGCTTCCAACCATGCAGTAGGAGCAGCAATGGCTCAGGGTGAAGGTAAGGATCCTTTTGTTATTGCTTACGCATCTAAAACTTTAGATGCCGCTCAGTCGAATTACACTACTACTGAGAAAGAGCTTCTTGCTATTGTTTTTGCTCTGGATAAATTTCGAGCCTATTTACTTGGTACGAAGGTAGTAGTGTATTCAGACCACGCAGCTCTAAAGTATTTATTATCAAAAAAGGAGTCCAAACCAAGGCTTATACGTTGGATACTGCTATTACAAGAATTTGATTTCAAAATTAAGGATAGGAGTGGCAACCAGAATTTAGTGGCAGACCACTTGAGTCGCCTTGAGTACATTATAGATGACTCCACTCCTATAGCTGATAATTTCCCATTTGATAACCTGTAAGCAGTATCTGAGATAGTCCCTTGGTATGCACCTGTAGCTAATTATCTAGTTAGCCGCACCTTTCCTCCAAACTTTTCTAAGCATCAAAGAGACAAGATGAAAAGCGAGTCTAAATATTATATATGGGATGACCCATATTTATGGAGATGTGGCGCTGACCAGGTAATTAGACGGTGTGTGCCTCAATCAGAATTCCAGTCCATCTTAGAGGCCTGTCACTCATCTGAGAGTGGAGGACATTTTGGCCCTCAAAGAACTGCTAGAAAAATCTTAGACTGTGGATTCTGGTGGCCTACTCTTTTTAGGGACGCTGTTAAATTTTGTAGATCTTGTTTCCCATGCCAGAAATTTGGTAATATATCCAGGAGGGATGAGATGTCTCAACAGATTATGCTTTTCTGTGAAATTTTTTATGTTTGGGGCATTGACTTCATGGGTCCATTTCCAAATTCTAATGGTTATTTCTATATATTGTTAGCTGTGGATTACGTTTCCAAATGGGTGGAAGCAATTCCTACCTGCAATGATGATGCTAACACTGTTGTTTCCTTTGTGAGAAACCATATTATTTGTCGCTTTGGATCACCACGAGCAATCGTGAGCGATCAAGACACCCATTTTTGTAACAGGAGACTAACCGGACTAATGAAAAAGCATGGGATAATTCATAAAGTTGCAATAGCCTACCATCCTCAGACTAATGGGCAAGCCGAGGTGTCAAATAGAGAGATAAAGCGTATCTTGCAGAAGATAGTCAAACCTCATAGAAGAGACTGGAGCACCAGGCTACAAGATGCACTCTGGGCATACAAAACAGCATACAAAACACCCATTGGGATGAGTCCTTTCCGCTTAGTTTATGGAAAAGCTTGTCATCTCCCTGTTGAAATAGAGCATAAAGCCTTTTGGGCAATAAAGGAATGCAACATGGGAATTGAGAGAGCCGATGTTGAAAGGAAGTTACAACTGCAAGAACTGGAAAGCCTTCACCTAGAAGCTTATGAGAACTCAAGACTGTACAAGGAGAAGATGAAGGCTGTACATGATCAGCACATCAAGAGGAAAGAGTTCCAACCTGGGGACTTAGTCCTCCTTTACAAATCTTGACTAAGGCTCATGCCAGGCAAGTTGAGATCAAGATGGGAAGGTCCATACAGAGTAGAGAAGACCGAACCGTACGGAGTCTATCACCTAAGTCATCCTTCAAGCTCTGAACCTATCAAAGTTAATGGACATCGTTTAAAGCTGTACCATGGTGAGAAGCTGAAGAAGAACAAGGAGCTTGAGATCTTCCTCTTGGAAGATCCCCACATAGCTGAAGATTGAGCTATTGGAGCGTCCAACTTACGGACGTTAAAGCAAAGTGCTAGGTGGGAGACAACCCACCATGGTATGATCGTTCTTTTCTTTATTTTTAGTTTTCTTATTCAATAACTCTTCTCTCTATTAGTATATTTCGTGCATTTGCATTTACATACTTTTATTTAAAAAAAAAAATCACGCGACGCGACCGCCTCATTGACGGGTCCGCGTCGCAAGGAGATGGGAGACAATAATAATGTGAATAGAGAGTTACGCAGGAGCAGGGCTGGAGGTGTGCCAATGGCACAAATCGTCCCACGCGACCGCATCGCCGACGCGACCGCGTCATATGGAAATAATGGCCTCCCACGCGACCGCGTGCCCCACGCGGCCGCGTGACCAGGATTTCGACGTCAAAGCGGTGCACACCCGAAAGTTGTGCTAGAGTGGTGCTGGACTGGCGCTGGACGCGCAGTCCCTCTCACGCGATCACGTGCCTCATGCGCCTGCATCATATCCTTCTGAAAGCCCACTCACGTGATCGCATGCCCCATGTGATCGCGTCACCCAAAATTTGGCACTAATATGATTTTGAACAGAGAGTTGTGCGAATGCGAGGCTACCCTCGCGCCATTAGCCTAAAACGGGTCACGCGACCGCGTGACCGATGCGACCGCGTCATTCAGTTTCAGCGCAAGTCGCGCGACCGCGGGCCCCACGCGACTGCGTCACTTGCGCCGCACAGTTTTCCCTAATTTGCCAATTATCATATCTTTTTCTCCCCAAATCCTATTTTCTCTTTTCCCTCCTTATTTCTTCTCCCTCCCTTCCTCCCTTCTTCCTTCTTTCTCACCTTTTACACTCTCTCACCCCCATTAACAAGGTTTTTCTTTCTCCTTCCCTCCTTACTTTTCTATTATTCTTCTTATTTTAATATGTCATCTTCTTTTCTTTTCTTTTTCCCTTGATTATTCATATTTTCTTTTTCCTTCTTTTTCCTTTTTACTTGGTGTTATCAATTTATTTGAGTCACTATTTATTATTATATGCTTGTAGATTGTTGTAAATTTGTTTGACAATTATATATTGCTTTTTAAGGGATTACTTGCAAGTTCAAATTCTTATTTTCAAAAGCTTCTTCTACATGCATGCTATGTGTTTGTGAAAAAGCCCATATGGCATTATAAACTTCTCTACATTTTTCTACTCTAATATTCAATGCTTGCTTTTCACAAATTCCCTTTACTATTTTATTCATTGAATTTAATTGTCAATACAAACGTGATGGTTTGTTACGAGTGATATTATATTTAAATTGGACATTGAATGCTTGATCTATGCTACTCATGCCTTGGCTTGCATGCCAATAAACCCCTTGCATTTACTTGTCCTTACATGCACTTGCTATATTTCCATTAATGAACTTTTCACATGTAATCCGAACCATGTGTTAATGTCATTCTTCTTTATTGTGCATTGATTATCACTTACACCACCCTCTTCCTTGCTCTATCCCTTTAAATTTAATCTACTTTCTCTTCTCTTTTTTAGGATGGCCACCAAGAAAGGAAAGGAGAAAGCTACTCCCAAACAACCAGCAAGACGAGGTACAAAAAGAGCATTAGCGGCAGAACCCTCTTCAACTGCGGTAAAGCCCTCAACAAAGAAAATTAAGAGGATCATAAAGGTTGATGATAAAGAAAAAGCCTTCCCAGCAAAGGACACTGCGCGATTCCCTATTCGCTACTGTGAGCAGATGTTCCCCATCCTGGCAGAAAGGAGTTACAACAACGAATACCTTCTTCTCCTCCCGCCCAATATTGTTACCTTTGTTGAGCCGCAAATTGCCCGAAGACAATGGGATTTCCTACAGAGACAGCCAAGGCAGGTCAATCTTTCTTGGGTAGTCGAGTTCTACTCCAACCCTGTAGTCTGTCTATGTCCGTCAGAAACAAGCCCCCATTATAGAAGAGGCCATTCAAAAAGTTCAAAGTCTTCCCCCTATTCCAGAAGGATTGGATGCCTTTCAAGAAGCTGCACTCAAGCGCCAGATGTACCAATTTGACTGGGACGCCGTTCTCAGAGTTATCGCACTACCTGGCAGCAGATAGATCAACGGATACCATCGTACCCGCCCTAAGGGAATTTCGGCTTCAGCACTTACCTTGGAGGCTCGCATATGGGCACAGATCATGTCCCATTACGTCTTTCCGAGCACTCACAAGTCCTCCTTCACTGCGGACATGGCCATTCTACTATGGTGCATCCTTACAGACCAACCTCTGAATCTACCAAGACATATCCGGAATGCCATGGGACACGTACAAATCGCGGGCAACTTACCTTTTCCCGCCCTGGTCTCAGATCTTGTCTCAGCAGCCGGAGTCTCCTACAGAGCTAGGGACACCAAAGCCATGCTTCCACGGGATGATCAGT
Source organism: Arachis ipaensis (assembly GCF_059453495.1). NCBI lineage: Eukaryota > Viridiplantae > Streptophyta > Magnoliopsida > Fabales > Fabaceae > Arachis > Arachis ipaensis. The sequence continues at coordinate 64,401,735 of NC_142440.1, read as the reverse complement.
TTGTCCCCAACGGGAAGTACCTTAGACTTCCAGCAGCCACTAACAGCCAGCCTACTGAACCAGTTGAAGATATTCCTTCTTCAACACCACAAGCACCCTCAACAGCCCAACTGCTCTAGTAGATACTTGAAAAGTTGGATCGGCAGGAACAGAAAGCTAAGATGAGAGAACGCCGTAACAAGCGCCGATTCACATACCTCAAGGAGTTGCTCCTGAGAAAATTCAAGGACTCAGACACCCCAGAATCCACTTCTTTTACCAGCACAGGGAGCCATGATGGTCCCGACTGTGGAGATACTGCTACCAGCCCACCTTTATTCTTGACGGATGGCACCGAGGACGGTGCAAAACCTTAAGTGTGGGGAGGTCGGTCAGTACCTGACTTCCGGAGGTAATTTCTCTTCCCTAGAACCAATAAATTAGGATATTTAGTCAGTTTTTTTTCTTTTGTAGAATAGGATATTTAGTTGCATGCATGTTTTGCTTGATTGAAAAGACAATAAGTTTCTTCTAAGACCCTATCATTGGAACAAAATTTCACTAATTTTAATTAAAACTTTTATGTTAAATTTGCTTGAAGTTGTATTTGGAATATGATTTTTGAGCTAAAGAACACACAACCTGTGAGATTTGAGCCTTTTATGAATGGTTACATTATTTAACCATAATTATTTTATTCTTGTGTGTTTACTTCTCTATGATTGTAATCTATATTTTGTTTCATCCTATATGTCAAATGTTTATTATATTTATATGTTTGCATATGATTGAGGCCATTATTTGTTGAGCTTACTTATCCAAATTAAGCCTACCCTTTCAATTACCTTTGTTAGCCACTTTGAGCCTTTAAATCCCATTTGTTCTATATTTTACCACATTACTAGCCTTAAGCGGAAAAACAAGTATATACCCCAAATTGAATCTTTGGTTAGCTTAAGATAGAATTGTGTATGTTATTTAAGTATGGGAAATTGTGGGAACAAAGGATAATAAGGGAATGAGTCATGATAATATTATGGGAATTTGGATACCTACTCATGTGAAACTATAAGAATTAAAACTCTATGTGCATTGATAAGCTATCTTATTTTTATGTTTCTATGTTTATGAAAAAAAAAATAAAAAAAAATCCAAAAATACTCAATAAATAAATAAGGGGACAAAATTACCCCAATGCTAAGTCAAGCATTCAAAGATCAATGCATGTATGATAAAATCAAAATGAAAGGTTGATACATGAGTATGGATGTGAAAGGGATTTCTGGGTAGCTAGGTATGAATTCTAAAGTTATATAGAATATATATAGGTTATGTTAAAGCTTGGGTTAATTAAAGATTCAATTTATAAGCTTACTTAGCCATATATATATATATCCTTACCCTTACCTTGGCCCCATTACAACCTTGAAAAGACCTCATGATGTTTGCATTGGTATATTAAATGTTGTTGATTGGTTAGGAGAAGAACAAAAATTAGAGAGCATGATTAGAGAAGGATAGAGTGATGACCCTATACACTAGAGAGACTAGAGTGTACATACATCATCAGTGAGGGTTCCATGCTTGAATTTCTATGTTTCCTGCTTTCATGAGCTATCTTCTTGCATTTTTATCTGTTCTTACTGTATAAGAATTGAGTTAGTGGAATTTGATTTGTAATTGTTTTGAAGAGCTTACTTACTTTTGATCAAGTGGACAAAAATCATATAGTTGCATTCATATATATAGGTTGCATTGCATTTTATAGGTTTTACATGTTTTTACTCATTCATTTTATCTCCTTCAACTAAGCATGAGGACATGCTAATGTTTAAGTGTGGGGAGGTTGATAAACCACTATTTTATGGTTTATATTGTGTTTAATTATGTGATTTTTTCATGATCTTTACCCACTTATTCGTTAAATAAGCATGCATTTATAATTCCTTCCTAAAGTTATTGCATTATTGAAAACCTGCTTCCTAGAGACTTTTAATTATGTATTTTATTTCTCCTTTATTCCATTCGATGCCGTGATTTGTGTGTTAAGTGTTTCAGGCTTTATGGGGCATGAATGAGTTGGAGATTGGAGAGGAAGCTTGCAAAAATGGAAGGAACACAAGGAATTGAGGAGATGACCAGCGAGAAGTGACGCGGCCACATGGATCATGCGACCGCGCGAAAGAAAGGAAATCGCAGTGACGCGGCCGCATGAATAACGCGACCGTGCGGCATGGAATAGCACGAGTGACGCGGCCGCATGGATGATGCGACCGCGTGGAAAAGCAGAAAGCCGAATGACGCGGCCGCATGGATGACGCGACCGCGTGACATGCGCGATCTGCATAATCTGCAAAATCGCTGGGGGCGATTTCGGGCCTTATTTTGACTCAGTTTTCGGCCCAGAAAAGCATACTAGAGCCAGAGAACATGCAGAAACCGACAACAACATTCATTCCGCATAGGTTTAGTTTTTAGATCTAGTTTTTCTCTCCTCTAGGTTTGCTCTCTACACATTCATAGTTTTTAGGATTCGTTATTTTTCAGTGTTTTTGCATTGGGATATTGAGAAGAGTTATTGCCTCATCAAGACTTCGACACTCTAGTTCGTTTTCTTTACTTGTCTCTTACTCTTCCATGTTCGTTAATTTACTTAATTTTACTATTGGATTATTTTAGCATTTATTAATACAAGAATTACTTTTATTTTCAATTAATCTTTTGATCATTATTTATCATGTCTTTCTTTAATCCCCTTTCTTATGTTATGAATTTTACATTTACAATGAGCGAGTAGTTCCCTAACTTGATGGAGAGTTGATTGAAAGGAACCCTTGAGTTAGGATGCTCAAGAGAGAGATTGTAATTGAGTTTATTGTTGGGTTGCTCTCTAGTCACTAACACCAATCCTCCCAAGAGTGGATTGAAACTTGTGGATAGAACAGCATTCTAACTCGTTTGACTTTCCCTTACTTAGTAAGGGACAACTAAACATAATAACCCTCAATTTTCAATTAATCTTGAGAGTACTCCAACACGAATAGCGCTTCCAGCTAATCAACTCCCAGTCAAGGCTTTTATTTAAATTTATATAAATTCTCTAATTTAATTTTCTGCCATTCAACTCAAACCTTTTTGAAAACATCTGATTAATAAAATAGCACACTTTTCTGCAACTCGTTGGGAGACGACCAGGGATTCATACTCCCAGTATTTTAATTTTAATTTCTGTGACACCCTTCTAAATTGATGAGCGGATTTCTGGTTGGTTGAGAACTATACTTGCAATGCATATTTTATAATCATTCTTAACTCGCCAATTTCCACTCCCATCAAGTTGAAAACAAAGTTTAAGTTTGAGAAACAAGGCGTGTGCGTGTGCACAGGGCTGTGCGTGCACATGCCCAAGAAAATTTTTAAAGTGTGCGTACGCACAGGTACGAAAATTCTCAAGTCTGTTCATTCGCACAAGCTGTGCTAGCACCCGCAACAGATCGTAAAACTCCACTGGTGTGTGCATGCGTATATACCAGAAATCACAAAATTCTACATCTCTGCAGAATTTTCAGATTTCAACACTAATCTTTGAATGATCATAACTTCCTCTACAAAAATTCAAATTTTACAAAACTTATATCAATTTGAAGAGTTTTCAATGATCTTTAATTTAAATCACATTTCAACAAATTTCAAAAATCGAGGCATAAGGTATGATCAGAAAAAGTTCACCAAAAAATAACTTTTACCAAAACTCACAAGAATCTCAATTTACCAACTTTCGTAACCAAACTCAACCAAAACCACATTAATTCTATCCCATATCAGATTTTACCATTTGCCATACTCCAATCTACCACTCCACCATATATAATCATCAATTCTAACTATTAAATACCTAATAATACCCTTACTAACCATCATCATCATCAATTTTAACCTCAATCTCCAACATCATACTATCAACATCAATATAGCCATTTATCAATCATTCCAATTCATCAAATATCATATTTTATCCTAACTTCATAGCTCAAATCATTTATCAATAATCCCAACACTCACCTTCAATTAACAACAATGTCAATATTTATCATCAATCCATCAACCACCTTAACAAATCCTCATTAACAACAATAAATCACACATTCCTCATCAATATTCATAATCATTAAATACCAACAACCTCATCAAATCATATAATCATTATTATTAGTATTTGGATTGATTCTACACAACACCACCACTTCATTTATCAACCCTCACCCACAACACCAATCATCAATACTCATTAAACACCAACAATTCCCGATATTCATCATCAACTACAATAATCCAATACTAACAACAATTAACATCAATTCACATATCATTATTCATAAACCAACAACATTCAATCCTATCTTACGGCCAACTATCCTAAGTGTCCAAAAATATTACATATTACATAAAAGAAATCGAAACCATACCTTGGCCGATTCCCAAACGCTCCAAACACCAAAACAAAGCCACAAAACTTGATCCAAAGCCTCAACCAACTCCAACAAACAACAAAGCTCAAACTAACAACACAAATATCACCAAAATCAAAACCTAAGGTACACAAAATAACTAAAAATAAAGGTTTGGTGAAACCTTACCTTACCCAATGAGATTAGGGGTAAAATCTAATAATTACCCGCTACTAGAGATCACCTAAACAAGGAAAACCACAAAACTTGCTCAAAAACCCAACCAAAAATGCGCAGAAACTTAGGGCACGAAACTGGGGAGTGAGATGCAAGCCCTAACCACATTTATTTAATAGAAAGGAAGAGCTCGTCAAGAGCTTCGTGTGGCCACAAACAGCTTGCCAATCGGAGTTCCGTAGCTCAAGTTACAAGCGAAAGAAGGTGAGGGTGAATAGTGTTCTTTCTTCTCCCTCCCCTCTCAACTCAGCAGCGCCCCCTTCTTCAAATGAGGGTGAAATGAGCTGAAAAACTCATTAAGTGAGCTTATATATGTTGGACCTTGGGCCCGGTCCAACCCGTTAGCGTTTTTAGCCCGTTTCGCCCACTTTGGGCCAAAACCTTTAACACTGACGCCCGGTTTTCCATTTCTAATATCTTTCTAAGGTTTTCGACTGTTTTCACTTTTTCTCGCACAGTACCGGGCAGACATAAATTGGTTCGACTGGTTCAACTGCCGGTTCACGGTTTTTCATGGTTTTTGGTAGAAAACACATTTTCTGACTCGAAAATACCTATTGAGTCCAAAAATCATATTTAAATCCCCAAATTCTCATTCTAACTTTTGGGAACTTAATTTGGGCATTTAAATTATTTTATTCGTAAAAAATCCGGTTCTCACATTTGGCATTAGCTTCATTAGAGCTCTTAGGAAACGAGCAACTTGCTCTTCCCTAGTGTCTTCATCCTCACTTGAGGATGAGTAGTCATCAGAACCTATGCACTGCAGAAGTGCATTCAAAGGAACCTCAATTTTCTTTGTAGTTTCCTTTGGTTCTGGGCTAGAGGTTTCTTGAGTGGGATTCAGGCACTCAAAGTGTGTTCTTTGACTGGCATTCAACGCCAGCTCTGTTAGCTTATTGGGTATTGAACACCGTTGCTGACCACCCTAACTGGCGTTAAACGCTAGTCCCTCTAGCATTCTGGGCGTTGAATGCCCAGTAGGGATGTCCTTGCTGGCGTTCAACACTAGCTTCACTGGGCTGGTGGGCGTTGAATACCCAGTGAAGGCTTCTTCATTGGCGTTCAATGCCCTCTAATTCTCCTCCAATTTGGCCTCAACCTCCATGGTTATGGCCTTGCACTCTTCTCTAGGATTAATCTCAGTGTTACTAGGAAGAGTGTCAGGAGGGATCTCAGGGATCCTCTTGCTTAGTTGACCAACATGTACCTCCAAGTTTCTAATGGAGGACCTTATTTCATTAATGAAACTGTGGGTGGTCTTATTGAGGTTGGAGACTAGAATGGCTAAGTCAGAAAGGTTCTGCTTAGAAGTCTCCATATTCCCTTGAGAAGATGGGAATGGTGGTCTGTTGTAGAACCTATTCTGGTTCCTACCACCTTGACTGAAACCTTGTTGAGGTTTCTGTTGATCCTTCCATGGGAGGTTAGGATGATTCCTCCATGAAGGGTTATAAGTGTTTCCATAGGCTTCTCTCATGTAATTCACCTCCTCCATGGTGGGTTGATCAGGATCATATGCTTCTTCTTCAAAAGAAGCTTCCTAAGCACTGCCAGCTGCAGTTTGCATCCCAGTGAGATGTTGAGATATCATGTTGACCTGTTGGGTAAAGATCTTATTCTGAGCTAGGATGGCATTCAGAGTCTCAACTTCATGAACTCCTTTCTTCTGAGAGATTCCATGGTTTATAGGATTCCTCTCAAAGGTGTACATGAATTGGTTGTTTGCAACCATCTCAATGAGCTCTCTTACTTTTTCAAGTGTTTTCTTTAAGTGGAGATATCCACCTGCAAAGCTATCTAAGGAAATCTTGGATATCTCAGACAAACCATCATAGAACACACCTACGAGGGACCACTATGAAAGCATGTCAGGAGAACATCTCCTGATCAGCTACTTATATCTTTTCCAAGCTTCATAGAGGGATTCACCTTCTCTTTGTCTAAAGATTTGAACTTTCACTCTAATCTTGCTCATCCTTTGAGGAGGAAAGAACTTAGCCAGAAAAGTATTTACAAGCTTTACCCAAGAGTCAATACTCTCTCTAGGTTGGGCATCCAACCAGAACTTAGCTCTGTCACTTAAGGCAAAGGGGAAAAGCATCATCTTGTAGACTTCAGGACTAACTCTATTATTCTTTAGAATATCACAGATCTATAAAAATTCTGCTAAGAACTGATGTGGATCTTCTTGTAGAAGTCCATGGAATTTGCAGTTCTGCTGCAGAAGAGAGACTAACTGAGGCTTAAGCTCAAAATTGTTAGCTCCAATGGCAGGTACAACAATGCTTCTGCCATAAAGGTCAAAAGTAGGCATGGTAAAGTCACCAAGGACCTTTCTAGGCTCCTCTTATAGTTCGGTCATATCCTCCAGTTCTTGTTCAAAACTTTCTTAAAGGTCTCTTCCGGAGTGTTTTTCTTTATATTGTTGTAAACACCTCCTCGGAGTCTTTTCAGGTTCAGGATCAGGAGTCAAAAGGGGTTCTTTATCCCTGTTCCTGGTCATAAATAAGAAGCCAAGAAAAAGAAAGAAAAGAAAGAGACTGCCAATAGACAAGAAGCTCCTCCTTAAAGTCCGAAGTAGAGAAAGAAGAAGAAGATAAAAAATAAAAATAAAAATAAAAATAAATAAAATAAGTAGAGGAAAAATACCTTAGAGATAGTAGATAAGAGTAAATAAAAAAGAAGTAAAGATGGAAAAGAAATCACAAGAGAGCTTTCTATGCCAATTGGCAAGAAACTCTAAGTGAGATGTGTAGAAGAAAGAAAAGAAGATAAAGAAGTTGAGGTAGACTAAGGGAAGGAAGTAGAGTTAGAATAATATAGATGTGAGATGAAGAGCAGTATAAATAGAAAAAGTAAATAAGAATTAAAATATTTTTTTATTTAATTAATTCATTAATTTTTTGAAAATATGGTAAATAATTTAACAAATATTTTAAAATTAGTTAGTGAATTTTCAAAAATAGAAGAGAGAGAAGAGAGAGAAGTTTTCAAAAATTTAAGAGAGGAGAGAGTTAGTTAGGTCATTTTGAAAAAAAAGGGAGAGAAGAAAGGAGACGATTTTTGAAAATTAATGAAAGTAGAGAGTTAGTTAGGTGGTTTTGGAAAAGATGAGAGAGAAGAAGAGAGATATTTTCGAAAATTTGAGAGAAGGAAAAGTTAGTTAGGTGGTTTTGAAAAAGATGAGATAGAAGAAGAGGATATGATTTTCGAAAATTAAGAAGAGAGAGTTAGTTATGTGATTTTGAAAAAGATGAGAAACAAGAAGAGGATATGATTTTCAAAAATTAAGAAGAGAGAAGATAAGATATTAATTAAGAAATGATAAAAAAATAAAAATAAAAGATAAGATAAGAAAAGATTTTAATTAAGATAAAATAGAAGATAAGATAAGAAAAAGATTTGAAATTGAAATTTAGAATTAGAAAAAGATAAGATTTTGAAATTTGATTTTGAAAAAGATATGATTTAAAAATTAGAAGTTAGAAAAGATAAGATAAAAAGCAAAAAGATAAGATTAGAAAATTGATTTTCAAAAAGATTTAATTTTTTAAAATTTTGAAATTTAAAAAATATAAGATGAGATTTTTTAATTTTGAAAAAGATATGATATGATTTTGAAAAAGATAAGATTTTTTGAAAAAGAAATGGTTTTTACTTTTGAAATTTTTTTTTTTGAAAACTTGACAACTAAGATACGATAAGATAAAATTTTAAAATCAAAATTTGAATTTTTATTTGTTATTTTCAAAAATATAGTTAGAAATTAGTTAGAAAATATATTTTTTTATTTTTTAATTTTATGATGAAAGAGAAAAACACAAAAAAGACACAAGACTTAAAATTTTTAGATCTAGCATCCTTGTTTTTCGAAAATTTTTAGAGGGAAACACCAAGGGACACCAAACTTAAAAATTTTAAGATCAAGACATATACAAGACTTAAGAACACCTTGAAGACTCACAAGAACATGAAGAACAAAATTTAAAAACTCAAAGAACACAAGAACATAAAAAACAACACCAAACATAAAATTTTTAGAAAACCAAAAGTAAATTTTTGAAAAACACAAAGAAAAATAACAAAAAAACACTAAACTTAAAAATTGAAACAAGATTAAACCAAAAAAAATATCTTGAAAATTTTTAGAAGGAAAGACTCAAAGCAACAACTATTCACAAGAAAATAGACACAACGACTCAAATAGAATGTAGAGAATGCCAAAAATAAACTATATGAAAAAGGTTTTTGAAAAAGCTTTAAAAATTTTTGAAATTGAAAAGCATGAACAGACAGGACTCAATACCAAGAACAAAAATTAAACAAAGAAAAGAAAAATATTTTTGAAAAAGCTTTTAAAATTTTCAAAAATTAGTGAAGAAGAAAATAAAGATCAAAGACTCAATAAGAACACAAACAAAGAGACTCAAACAAAAATAAAGATCAAACAAAGAAAAAAAAAATATTTTTGGAAAAGTTTTAAGAATTTTTGAAAATTGAAGAAGAAAACAAAAATTAAAGACTCAATTAAAATAATGTAAAATAAACTTACCTGATCTAAGAAGCAAAACAATCTGGCAGTTTGTCCAAACTCAACAATCCCCAGCAACTGTGCCAAAAACTTGGTGCACGAATCCCACGCTTCGCACAACTGAACCAGTAAGTACACTGGGTCGTCCAAGTAATACCTGAGCGAGTCAGGGTCAATCCCACGAGGATTGTGGCTTGAAGCAAGCTATGGTTGTCTTGCAGGTCTTAGTCAGGCAGAATCAGAAGGTTGTAGGACTAAGTATATGGAGTTGGATAAAGTATGAGGACATATAACTAATAAAGATATCTAATAGGAATTATATGATGGGAATAGTAAATGATAGGAATAGAGTTGAGAGTCGGAGTTGCATTATCTTTCTGAATTAACTCTGGTATTACTGCTTCCTTTGCTCGTGAGTGATTTCTTCAATGGCAGGCTGTATGTAATTGACACTGGTTTGAGCAGCTACTAATACTCCTCCAGATTTGAACCCCAGGTTTAGTGTGGATCCATTCTGATTGAGGGTGACGCTCCTATAGTTCATTCTCCTTGATGATCCTACTCAAAACGCCACAGACAAGGTCGAATCTTCCGGATCAGAGGATGATGTGCCTTAGGTTCTAGCCTCTAACACAGAGACCCTAATCTCCCCGTAAATCAGTTGAACTGATGTCTCGAGAAGTCCCTAATGAAGTCGTGGATTAGCCGTCTGAGAGACGTGTATTTAAGCTGGTGGTTCATCATTGTCCGATGAAAGACACACTCTGAACCCATGTAGAATGTGATAACCTTATGCTAGTTGATGCACGGAAACTTGTCTCTCAACAATTTCCCTCGGCAAGTATACCGAATTATCGTCAAGTTTTACTCATAATAGAGTGAGGTCGAATCCCACAGGGATTGATTGGTAAATCAACTTTAATTAGAGGAATGTTCTAGTTGAGCTAAGCAGAATTTGATGTGAGAGTTGCAGGAAATTAAATGGCGGAAAGTAAATAGCAGAAAAAGTAAATGCTGGGAGTAAAGAGCTGAATATAAATGACGGAAAGTAAATTGCAGAATCTTAAATGAGGAATGGAGAATTTAGCATGAAAGTAAATTGCAGAAATTAAAGAGAATGGGTAAGATCAGAAATGGGGGATTCATTGGGCTTAGGAGATGTTGCATTCTCCGGATCAAGTTCATCTTCATCTCTTCCTCAATCAATGCATTCATTGATCTCCTTGGCAATTTTAAGTGATTAAATTCCAATTCCTTGGTAATTCAATCTCTCAAATCTTGATCAATAGCCAATTCCTTTGTCCAATTTCTCATGAGAAGAGATGAAGTATAGTCACTGATTATACCACATGTATTTCCAAATCAAAGTGTTGGTAGGATTATATGACACTATATCCATCCAAACCCCAATTTGGTCCAACATGAGAAAGCATTTCTAGCATGATTTCTTCATTCCTCTTCCAGGGTTCTGAAGAAATCCAAGTATGAATAGCTTCTTTTCCAAGACAACTACCCAATTGGATGAAGATTGAAAGCTTTCTAGTAAAATCAAGAGAAAAGAAAGAAGAAGAATAATAAAAACTATTATTGATCCATCAAATTACAACAGAGCTCCCTAACCCAATGAAAGGGGTTTAGTTGTTCATGGCTTTGGGAATGGAAAACAAAGATGGAGAATGCATTCTGAAAGTAAAACTAGAAGTTGCAGAGAAAGTAAAATTATACAGAGAGTAGTTCCCTCAATCCAAAGCTCTTTTCTAGTTCAAAATTACTCCTATTTATACTACTCTTCTGATCTTCTAGTTGGCTCTTCAAGTCTTGGATATGGGCTTTTGGATCTTGAGTTGAAGCAGTTATCATCTTTAGTGGGCTTAACTTCACTTGCAGAGAAAGTGTGCAGTAGGCATGGACTTTAGCTTAGGGCGTTAGTGGTGTTAACATTAAGTGAAAGTATGGGGTCGAGAACGTTAGTGACAATCACCTTTTTCACTAACGTTCCTAACCCAAAGTGGCCCACGTTAACTTCAACGTTAATGGTACTAACGTGACCACTAACGTTGCCTCTCGGACCTTCGCAAACGTTACTGGGGTTTACCTTTCCCAATAACGTTGAGAGTACCCCTTTCTCCCTACGTTAGAGTTCACGTTTGTATAGTTAACGTGACCTTTAATGTAGGCTTGCCAAATCTTCGAGAGCGTTAGTGACACCTACCTTTTTCACTAACGCTCCAAAACGCCCCTTTCCCACGTTAGTGCCTCACGTTAATTACATTAACGTGACCACTAACGTGGTGTTGATTGCCATCTCCAACGTTAGTGACAAAGGTGAGTATCACTAACGTTGTCTCATTATCCCTTTCCTCCACGTTAGCTTCCACGTTAATGTAATTAACGTGGTAACTAACGTGGCTCATAGTGGCTTAGTCCAACGTTAGTGACAAAGGTGAGTGTCACTAACGTTGGCAATTCCTTGCTCCTTCCACGTTAGAGTTCACGTTAACTAAGTTAACGTGGCTCTTAACGTAGCCAATATGGGCTTAGTCCAACGTTAGTGACAAAGATGAGTGTCACTAACATTGGCATTATCTTTTTCTTCCACGTTAGAGTTCACGTTAACTGAGTTAACGTGACTCTTAACGTGGCCAATTGCCCTTTTGGAGCGTTAGTGGCACTCACTTTTACCACTAACGCTTGGAACTTCCTTTTCCTTCACGTTAACTACGACGTTAATGTAGTTAACGTTGTATTTAACGTGGGCTATGATGGCTTCGAAGACGTTATTGGCGATCACTTTTCTCATTAACGTTGCAAGCTAGCTCCCATTCCACATTAGTGGTCATGTTAGTTAGACTAACGTGGCTACTAACGTGGCTTTTCCTTGCTTCCTTTGTCCTGAAATCAAGCAAATAAAGTGCATCAAAGCTCTAATCCAAGTTATGAGTCATGCATCATCCAATTTGTCATTAAATTCATGCATAATTCTCATGAAATCATATAAAATTCACAATGTTTTCTTGAATCAGGATGTAAGTGAAATTCTACCCAAAACTTGCTTATTTCCTAAGAAAATGCATGAAACTACCCTAAAACAGTAAAGAAAAGGTCAGTAAAATTGGCCGAGATGCCCTGGCATCACAATACCAAACTTAAAGCTTGCTTGTCCCTAAGCAAGTATTGAAACATGAGAATGATGAATGAAATGAAATGAGGAATGAATCATTATTGTGGAAGTCATGTCCTTGGTTTTATGGGGTTTCATGCATAGCAACTTAAGTTCATTCCTTTACTGGCTTTCAGACCTTTATCATGCCCTGGAATACTCACTTGATTGCACCCCTTAAGACTTTTATTTGTTGATCCTTTTGTCTTTTCAAGGTTTATTGCATCCTTAGGCTAAGTGCTCTGTGAGGGGGCGACTCTTTAAAATAAGCTTTCAGCCAACACTCCCGAACCAGTTGGTTCAAGGTGCTAGGTGTTGAAACACCCCTAAAGACTTACTCTCTCAAGTCTCTCTCCCACATACATGCACACCACAGGCACATGGTTTGTTATTTTCTTTCCTTAAGGCCTTGGTGTCCAGCACCTCTTTGGGTTACTAAATGCTCTGTAGCAAGGTTGCTCTTGATAGTGGATTTTCAGTTGATAATCCCTGGTTAGTTAACCCAAGTTACCAAGTGATGAAGCACTCCTAAGAACTTATTCATCCAAGCAGATCCTTGGTACAAGAGCACCACAGACACATCCCTCAAGAGTCAAGCCCTTGGTGCCTAGCCTTATTTTTTATTACTTTTCTTTCTTTTTCAACTCTTATTGTTCTTTTCCTTTTTCTTATTAGGATCTTGTTATTTAGCTAGTCTCATGGGGTGCGTTTCAAGCATATGACTTCAGGACAGATAGTTGCTGGTAGCACGAATTGCGAATCACACTTTTCACAACGCGTACCACTAACCAGCAAGTGCACTGGGTCGTCCAAGTAATACCTTACGTGAGTAAGGGTCGAATCCCACAGAGATTGTTGGTTTGAAGCAATCTATGGTTATCTTGTAAATCTTAGTCAGGAAGTCAATTATGTTTATCAGTTGAATTATGAATAACCAGTAGAGCATAAATTAAAAGTTACTTGTTTTGTAGTAATGGAGAATATGTTGGAGTTTTGGAGATGCTTTGTCCTCTGAATCTCTACTTTCCTCTGTCTTCTGATTCACGCACGCACGTCCTCCTATGGCAAGCTGTGTGTTGGTGGATCACCGTTGTCAATGGCTACCTTCCATCCTTCTAGTGAAAACTACGCTCACGCGCTCTGTCACAGCACGGCTAATCACCGGTTGGTTCTCGATCCGGTTGGAATAGGATTTACTATCCTTTTGCATCTGTCACTAACGCCCAGCCTTCAGGAGTTTGAAGCTCGTCACAGTCATTCAATCCTTGAATCCTACTCGGAATACCACAGACAAGGTTTAGACTTTCCGGATTCTCATGGATGCTGCCATCAGTTCTAGCTTATACCACGGAGATTCTGATTAAAGAATCTAAGAGATACTCATTCAATCGGATATAGAACGGAGGTGGTTGTCAGGCACACGTTCATGGGTTGAGGAAGGTGATGAATGTCACGGGTCATCACCTTCATCACAGTTAAGCGCGAATGAACATCTTAGATAGGAACAAGCATGTTTGAATGGAAAACAGAAATACTTGCATTAATTCATTGAGACACAGCAGAGCTCCTCACCCCCAACAATGGGGTTTAGAGACTCATGCCGTTAGAGAATACAAAGTTTAGATCTAAAATGTCATGAGATACAAAATAAGTCTCTAAAAGTTGTTTAAATACTAAACTAGTAGCCTAGGGTTACAAAATATGAGTGGACTATGATGGATGATGCAGAGACCCACTTCTGGGGCCCACTTGGTGTGCTGGGGCCCACTTGGTGTGTGCTGGGGCTGAGATTTCGTGCAGAGGCCATTTGTGGAGTTGAACGCCAGTTTTTGTGCCAGTTTGGGCGTTCAACTCCAGTTTTTGATCCTCTTCTGGCGCTGGACGCCAGAATTGGGCAGAAGGCTGGCGTTGAACGCCAGTTTACGTCGTCAATTCTTGTGCAAAGTATGGACTATTATATATTTCTGGAAAGCCCTGGACGTCTACTTTCCAACGCAATTGGAAGCACTCCATTTCGAGTTCTGTAGCTCCAGAAAATCCACTTTGAGTGCAGGGAGGTCAGAATCCAACAGCATCAGCAGTCCTTTTTCAGCCTGAATCAGATTTTTGCTCAGCTCCTTCAATTTCAGCCAGAAAAATACCTGAAATTACAGAAAAACACACAACTCATAGTAAAGTCCAGAAATATGAATTTTTCCTAAAAACTACTAGAAATAGACTAAAAACTAATTAAAACATACTCAAAACTATATGAAATTATCCCCAAAAAGCGTATAAAATATCCGCTCATCACAACACCAAACTTAAACTGTTGCTTGTCCTCAAGCAACTAGACAAATAAAATAGAAGACTAATAGGTTGAGAAGCAATAATATCTCAGAGTTTTTGATTGAAGCTCAGATTCTAATTAGATGAGTGGGACTAGTAGCTTTTTGCTTCTGAACAGTTTTGGCATCTCACTTTATCCATTGAAGCTCAGAGTGATTGGCATCTATAGGAACTCAGAATTCAGATAGTGTTATTGATTCTCTTAGTTCAGTGTGATGATTCTTGAACACAACTTCTTTATGAGTCTTGGCCGTGGCCCTAAGCACTTTGTTTTCCAGTATTACTACCGGATACATAAATGCCACAGACACATAACTGGGTGAACCTTTTCAGATTGTGACTCAGCTTTGCTAAAGTCCCCAATTAGAGGTGTCCAGAGTTCTTAAGCACACTCTTCTTTTTGCTTTGGACCTTGACTTTAACCGCTCAGTCTCAAGTTTTCACTTGACACCTGCACGCCACAAGCACATGGTTAGGGACAGCTTGGTTCAGCCGCTTAGACCAGGATTTCAGTCCTTTAGGCCCTCCTATCCACTGATGCTCAAAGCCTTGGGATCCTTTTTATTACCCTTGCCTTTTGGTTTTAAGAGCTTTGGCTTTTCTGCTTGCTTTCTCTTTTTTTCTTTCTCTTTTTTTTTTTTTTTTCTGCAAGCTTTGTTCTTTGCTGCTTTTTCTTGCTTCAAGAATCATTTTTATGATTTTTCAGATTCTCAATAACATGTCTCATGTTCATCATTCTTTCAAGAGCCAACAAATTTAACAGTCTTAAACAACAAATTCAAAAGATATATGCACTGTTCAAGCATTCATTCAGAAGACAGAAAGCATTGCCACCACATTTAACTAATTAGAATTTCTCTTATTAAAACTCGAAATTTTATTGCTTCTTATTCAAAAGATCTACTACTTTATTCATGTTTGCTGATGATGAGAAAAATAAACTATAGCTTAATTGGAGATAAAATCAAAATAGATACTAATTACTACTATATGACTCCTAAGGTAAAATTAAAATAAGAACAGTTATCACAGAGTTAAGGCTAAGATTAGAACTCAACAACCTTGAGGTTTGGGAAGTGGATGTTCCTCTAGTCTGTGAGGTGCTTGGTCCTTCAAGAGAGAATTTCTGGTGCTTCAGTTCCTTTAAATCACGCCCTTGCTCCTCTTGGAGTGGGTTGTTTTCCTTTATGGGCCATGATCTTAGTGATCACGGATAAGCACACCAAACTTAAAGCTTTGCTTGTCCTCAAGCAAAAGAAAAAGAAGGAGATGGGTAGAAGGAGAGCTCCTCCCCACCATCCTGGCGTTTGAACGCCCAAACACTGCCTGTTTTGGGCGTTCAACGCCCAAATGCTGCTCTCCTGGGCATTCAACGCCTAGTTGTTGCCCTTTTCTGGCGTTGAACGCCAGATAGCTATCCTTACTGGCGTTCAGCGCCCACTGGATGCCCATTTTGGGCGCTGAACGCCCAAAATGGCCTTCACTGGCGTTTTCTTGCCAGTAAGCTCCCTATCTCTGTTTTGTGTGTAGATTCCTTCTGTAACCCTGTAAACTTATGCAAATGATTCTTTACCTTAGTGTCAGTGAACTTTATATAAACAAATAAAAATAAAAATAGGGCAAAATGCTTAGAGGATTGTTGCCCCATGGCTGGGTTGCCTCCCAGCAAGCGCTTCTTTATTGTCTTTAGCTGGACCGTGCTGAGCTTTTAATCTAGCTTCAGCCTTGAGCATTCTTGCTCAATGTTGCCTTCAAGATAATGCTTGATTCTCTGTCCATTGACAATGAACTTCTTATCAGAATCAATATCTTGAAGCTCCACATAACCATATGGTGACACACTTGTAATCACGTATGGTCCTCTCTACCGGGATTTCAGTTTCCCGGGGAATAGCCTGAGTCTAGAGTTAAACAGCAGGACCTTCTGTCCTGGTTCAAAGATTCTAGATGACAGCTTTCTGTCATGCCATTTTTTTTATTTTTCTTTATAAAGCTTGGCATTTTCGAAAGCTGTGAATCTGAATTCCTCTAGCTCATTTAGCTGGAGCAATCGTTTTTCTCCTGCTAATTTGGCATCAAAGTTTAGGAATCTGGTTTCCCAGTAGGCCTTATGTTCCAGTTCCACGGGCAAGTGGCATGCCTTACCATACACGAGTTGGTATGGAGAGGTCCCTATAGGGGTCTTGAATGCTGTTCTGTAAGCCCACAGAGCATCATCCAAGCTCCTTGCCCAATCCTTTCTACGGGTATTTACTGTCCGTTCCAGGATTCTCTTTAATTCTCTGTTAGAGACTTCAGCTTGCCCGTTGGTTTGTGGATGATATGGAGTGGCCACTTTGTGGCGAATTCCATACCGAACCATGGCAGAGTAAAGCTGTTTATTGCAGAAGTGAGTGCCCCCATCACTGATTAATACTCTAGGGACACCAAACCTGCTAAAGATATGTTTCTGGAGGAACTTCAGCACTGTTTTAGTATCATTGGTGGGTGTGGCAATAGCCTCAACCCATTTTGATACATAGTCAACTGCCACCAGAATATAAGTGTTTGAGTATGATGGTGGGAAAGGTCCCATGAAGTCAATCCCCCATACATCAAACAACTCTATTTCCAAGATTCCTTGTTGAGGCATGGCGTAACCATGAGGCAGATTACCAGCTCTTTGGCAACTGTCACAATTACGTACAAACTCTCGGGAATCTTTATAGAGTGTGGGCCAATAGAAGCCACATTGGAGGACCTTGGTGGCTGTTCGCTCACCTCCGAAATGGCCTCCATATTGAGATCCATGGCAATGCCATAGGATTCTCTGTGCTTCCTCTCTGGGGACACACCTACGGATAATTCCGTCTGCACATCTCTTAAAGAGATTGGGCTCATCCCACAAGTAGTACTTTGCATCAGTAATTAGTTTCTTTTTTGTATTCTATTGTACTCCTTGGGTATGAACCTTGCAGATTTATAGTTTGCAATATCGGCAAACCATGGTGCTTCCTGAATGGCAAATAGATGCTCATCAGGGAACGTCTCAGAGATCTCAAGGAAGGGGAGGGATGTCCCTTCCACTGGCTCTATCCGGGACAGATGATCAGCTACTTGGTTCTCTGTCCCTTTTCTGTCTCTTATTTCTATATCAAACTCTTGCAGAAGCAATACCCATCTGATGAGCCTGGGTTTTGAATCCTGCTTTGTGAGTAGATACTTAAGAGCAGCATGGTCAGTGTACACAATCACCTTTGATCCTACTAAGTAGGATCTGAACTTGTCAATGGCGTAAACCACTGCAAGTAATTCCTTTTCTGTGGTTGTGTAATTTTTCTGGGCATCATTTAAAACACGACTGGCATAATAAATGACATGCAGAAGCTTGTCATGCCTCTGTCCCAATACTGCACCAATGGCATGATCACCGGCATCACACATTAACTCAAATGGCAATGTCCAGTCTGGTGCAGAAATGACTGGTGCTGTGACCAGCTTAGCTTTCAGCGTTTCAAACGCCTGCAGGCATGCTGTGTCAAACACAAATGGCGTGTCAGCAGCTAGCAGATTGCTTAGAGGTTTTGCGATTTTTGAAAAATCTTTTATAAACCTCCTATAGAATCCTGCATGCCCCAGAAAGCTTCTGATTGCCTTAACATTGGCAGGTGGTGGTAATTTTTCAATTACCTCTATTTTTGCTTGATCCACCTCTATTCCCTTGTTTGAGATCTTATGCCCAAGAACAATTCCTTCAGTCACCATGAAGTGACACTTTTCCCAGTTTAAAACTAGGTTGGTTTCTTGGCATCTTTTCAGAACAAGTTTCAGGTGATCAAGACAGGAGCTGAATGAGTCTCCATATACTGAGAAGTCATCCATGAAGACTTCCAGAAATTTTTCCACCATATCAGAGAAAATAGAGAGCATGCATCTTTGGAAGGTTGCAGGTGCATTGCATAGCCCAAAGGGCATCCTTCTATAAGCAAACACTCCGGATGGACATGTGAATGCTGTTTTCTCTTGATCCTGGGGATCTACTGCAATCTGGTTATAGCCTGAGTAGCCATCCAAAAAGCAGTAATAATCATGACCTGCTAGTCTCTCTAGCATCTGGTCTATGAATGGTAAAGGAAAATGATCCTTTCTGGTGGCTGTATTGAGCCTTCTGTAGTCAATACACATGCGCCACCCTGTAACTGTTCTTGTAGGAACCAGTTCATTTTTTTCATTATGAATCACTGTCATGCCTCCCTTTTTTGGGACGACTTGAACAGGGCTCACCCAGGGGCTATCAGAAACGGGATAAATAATCCCAGCCTCTAGTAATTTGGTGACCTCTTTCTGCACCACTTCCTTCATGGCTGGATTTAGCCGCCTCTGTGGTTGAACCACTGGTTTGGCATTATCCTCCAATAGGATTTTGTGCATGCATCTAGCTGGGCTTATGCCCTTAAGGTCACCTATGGACCACCCAAGTGCTGTCTTGTGTGTCCTTAGCACTTGAATAAGTGCTTCCTCTTCCTGTGAATTTAAAGCAGAGCTTATGATCACTGGAAAAGTGTCACCTTCTCCTAGAAATGCATATTTCAAGGATGGTGGCAGTGGCTTGAGCTCTGGTTTAGGAGGTTTTTCCACTTTCAGAAGAAAGTTCAGAGGCTCTTTCATGTCCCCTGAATCCTCCAAATCAGGCTGAACATCTTTAAAGATGTTTTCCAACTCTGATTCGAGACTCTCAGCCATGTTGATCTCTTCTACCAAAGAGTCAATAAGGTCAACTTTCATGCAGTCTGTTGATGTGTCTGGATGCTGCATGGCTTTGACAGCGTTCAACTTGAACTCGTCATCGTTGACTCTCAGGGTTATTTCCCCCTGTTGGACGTCAATGAGGGATCGTCCAGTTGCTAGGAAGGGTCTTTCTAGAATGAGAGTGGCACTCTTGTGCTCCTCTATTTCCAGCACAACAAAGTCAGTGGGAAAGGCGAATGGCCCAACTCTGACAATCATGTCCTCAATCACGCCTGATGGGTATTTAGTGGAACCATCAGCAAGTTGGAGACATATCCAGGTTGGTTTAACTTCTTCAGTTAAGCCAAGCTTCCTGATAGTGGATGCAGGTATTAGGTTGATGCTTGCCCCAAGATCGCATAAGGCTGTCTTGGTGCAATCACCTTCCAATATGCATGGTATCAGAAAACTCCCAGGGTCTTTAAGCTTTTCAGGAAAGCTTTTCAGAATGACTGCACTGCATTCTTCAGTGAGGAGAACTCTTTCTGTTTCTCTCCACTCCTTTTTATGACTCAAGATCTCTTTCATGAACTTGGCATAAGAAGGTATTTGCTCAAGTGCCTCTGCAAAAGGAATCTTTATTTCAAGAGTCCTTAGATAATCTGCAAAGCGAGCAAATTGCTTATCCTGCTCCTCTTTCCGGAGTTTTTGAGGATAAGGTATCTTGGCTTTATATTCCTCAACCTTAGTGGTTAAAGAAGCCTTTTTAGAGGGGTTGTTGTCAGCACTTGTGTGTGTCTGATCCCTCACTGGCAATTGAATGCCAGAGTCAGAAGCTGGAGTGACGTTAGACGCCAGCTCACTGTCTGTTTCTGGCGTCTGAACGCCAGAAATGTGCCCCTGTTGGGCGTTCAACGCCAGATTCTTGACCATTTCTGGCGTTGAACGCCAATCCTGCCTTGTTTCTGGCGCTGAACGCCAGTTTTGGGCATGGTCTGGGCGTTCAGCGCCAGCCTTCCACCCATTTTCTGGCGTTTTAGTGCCAGAATTATTTTTCCCTGGGCTCTTACTGTCCTCAGGGGAATCTTTGGTGGGTTGCTTATTTCTTGAATTTTTGATGCCTTGAGGTGGGGTATTTAATGTTTTCCCACTTCTTAATTGAACTGCTTGGCATTCTTCTGCTATTTGCTTTGATAGCTGCTGCTTTGTTTGCTTAAACTGTTCTTCCATATGTATATTAGCTATCCTTGTCTCCTGTAACCTGTCTTTGAATTCAGCTAACTGCTTTGTTAGAAAATCTAATTGCTGATTGAATTCAGCAGTTTGTTTTACAGTACTGAATTCAGCAGTTACTGTTTTAACCTCTTCATTCATGGAAGGGTTGCTGCTTAGATACAGATGCTGATTCCTGGCAACTGTATCAATGAGCTCTTGAGCTTCTTCAATTGTCTTTCTCATATGGATAGATCCACCAGCTGAGTAATCTAAAGACATCTGAGCTCCTTCTGCAAGCCCATAGTAGAAGATGTCTAACTGAACCCACTCTGAAAACATTTCAGAGGGGCATTTTCGTAGCATCTCTCTGTATCTCTCCCAGGCATCATAAAGAGATTCATTATCTCCTTGTTTAAAGCCTTGGATGTCCAGTCTTAGCTGTGTCATCCTTTTTGGAGGGAAATATTGATTCAGGAATTTTTCTGTCAGCTGTTTCCATGTTCTTATGCTGGCCTTAGGTTGGTTATTTAACCACCTCTTGGCTTGATCTTTTACAGCAAATGGAAACAGTAATAGTCTGTAGACATCCTGATCTATTTCCTTATCATGTACTGTGTCAGTAATTTGTAAAAATTGTGCCAGAAACTCTGTAGGTTCTTCCTGTGGAAGACCGGAATACTGGCAACTTTGCTGCACCATGATAATGAGCTGAGGATTCAACTCAAAGCTACTAACTCCAATGGAGGGTATGCATATGCTACTCCCATATGAAGCAGTAGAGGGGTTAGAATATGACCCCAAAGTCCTCCTGGACTGTTCATTTCCACTTATGTCCATGATGGATCTATGGATATAACTTGGACTGATTTATCTTTTTATTTATTTTATTTTATAAGAAGTAAATACTTAAATAAAATAACTAAAAAGAATTTGAATTTTGAAATTTTTTTTTTTCGTAAAAAAAAATTTAAAAATAATTAGTTAAAACAAAACAGAAATTTTTGAAAAAGAGGGGAGATATTTTCGAAAATTTGAGAGAGAGAGAGTTAGTTAGGTAGTTTTGAAAAAGTTAAGAAACAAACAAAAAGTTGGTTAGTTAGTTGAAACAAATTTTGAAAAGATAAGAAGTTAGGAAGTTAGAAGAGATATTTTGAAAAGATATTTTTGAATTTAGTGAGGAGAGAGAAAAATAATAAGATAGTACAAGATTTAAAATTTTTAGATTTAATGCTCCTTGTTTTCGAAAAATTTGGAGGGAAAACACCAAGGAACACCAAACTTAAAAATTTTAAGATCAAGACACAAGGAAACTCAAGAACACTTTGAAGACTCACAAGAACACAAGAACATGAAGGAAGAACACCAAACTTAAAATTTTTAGAAAACCAAACCAAAATTTTCGAAAATCAAAGGGGAATCAACAAGAAAACACCAAACTTAAAGTTTGGCACAAGATTTAATAGAAAAAAATATTTTTGAAAAAGAAGGTTTTGAAAAGAGTATAAAAGAGTCTAACCCAATCAAATTAATGTTCTAGCCAAATGAGTTATGGGACCTTCAAAAATTTTAAGAAAGATTATTTTTGAAAACACCAAACTTAAAGTTTGGCACAGGATTTAATAGAAAAATTATTTTTGAAAAAGGTTTTTTTTAAAAATATGATAGCCAATTACCATGAACATAAACACTACGTTCTAATTAACTGAGCTATAAATTTAAAGTGTTTTAACAAGGGATAAATAATAAAAGACTCTAAACCAAAAAAAAGAAAAAATTTTTCCTAATCTAAGCAACAAAATAATCCGTCAGTTGTTCAAACACGAACAATCCCCGGCAACGGCGCCAAAAACTTGGTAGCACGAATTGCGAATCACACTTTTCACAACGCGTACCACTAACCAGCAAGTGCACTGGGTCGTCCAAGTAATACCTTACGTGAGTAAGGGTCGAATCCCACAGAGATTGTTGGTTTGAAGCAATCTATGGTTATCTTGTAAATCTTAGTCAGGAAGTCAATTATGTTTATCAGTTGAATTATGAATAACCAGTAGAGCATAAATTAAAAGTTACTTGTTTTGTAGTAATGGAGAATATGTTGGAGTTTTGGAGATGCTTTGTCCTCTGAATCTCTGCTTTCCTCTGTCTTCTGATTCACGCACGCACGTCCTCCTATGGCAAGCTGTGTGTTGGTGGATCACCGTTGTCAATGGCTACCTTCCATCCTTCCAGTGAAAACTACGCTCACGCGCTCTGTCACAGCACGGCTAATCACCGGTTGGTTCTCGATCCGGTTGGAATAGGATTTACTATCCTTTTGCATCTGTCACTAACACCCAGCCTTCAGGAGTTTGAAGCTCGTCACAGTCATTCAATCCTTGAATCCTACTCAGAATACCACAGACAAGGTTTAGACTTTCCGGATTCTCATGGATGCTGCCATCAGTTCTAGCTTATACCACGGAGATTCTGATTAAAGAATTTAAGAGATACTCATTCAATCGGATATAGAACGGAGGTGGTTGTCAGGCACACGTTCATGGGTTGAGGAAGGTGATGAATGTCATGGGTCATCACCTTCATCACAGTTAAGCGCGAATGAACATCTTAGATAGGAACAAGCATGTTTGAATGGAAAACAGAAATACTTGCATTAATTCATTGAGACACAGCAGAGCTCCTCACCCCCAACAATGGGGTTTAGAGACTCATGCCGTTAGAGAATACAAAGTTTAGATCTGAAATGTCATGAGATACAAAATAAGTCTCTAAAAGTTGTTTAAATACTAAACTAGTAGCCTAGGGTTACAAAATATGAGTGGACTACGATGGATGATGCAGAGACCCACTTCTGGGGCCCACTTGGTGTGTTGGGGCCCACTTGGTGTGTGCTGGGACTGAGATTTCGTGCAGAGGCCATTTGTGGAGTTGAACGCCAGTTTTTGTGCCAGTTTGGGCGTTCAACTCCAGTTTTTGATCCTTTTCTGGCGCTGGACGCCAGAATTGGGCAGAAGGCTGGCGTTGAACGCCAGTTTACGTCATCAATTCTTATGCAAAGTATAAACTATTATATATTTCTGGAAAGCCCTGGATGTCTACTTTCCAACGCAATTGGAAGCACGCCATTTCGAGTTCGGTAGCTCCAGAAAATCCACTTTGAGTGCAGGGAGGTCAGAATCCAACAGCATCAGCAGTCCTTTTTCAGCCTGAATCAGATTTTTGCTTAGCTCCTTCAATTTCAGCCAGAAAAATACCTGAAATTACAGAAAAACACACAACTCATAGTAAAGTCCAGAAATATGAATTTTTCCTAAAAACTACTAGAAATAGACTAAAAACTAATTAAAACATACTCAAAACTATATGAAATTATCCCCAAAAAGCGTATAAAATATCCGCTCATCAGTTGCCTTCCTACCTTGTTGGTGAACCAACTTAGCTAAGTGATTACTACACCACAAGCTTAAGAACCTACTCCATAATTGATCATCACTCTGGTCTTTCATAACATCTCCTTTTTTATTTGACTTAAGGGACAAGCATACAAGTGAGCAAGGTGAAGATGCAGCAGTGACATTAGACTAGCAACCATAGACCTAAGCAATGAAAACTTAAAGGTAGAATTTAAAAATCCTAAACTACCATGGAAACATATTCTATTTCATACATGATTTTCCTTATTTAAAGCTTTGAAAAAGATGGAACAAAGAGGGAAATCCACCACCTTTTACTCATGGGAGTGCTCATGCTCTCCCTCTTGTTTGTCCTCTTTGTGTCCACTTGTGTTTCCTAGTATCCGTGCTAGTCTGGCTTTCTTCCACTCCTCAAGTGCCTTCCTTACTGATTCATGACTCTTTTCTACCCTCTCTCTTTCTTCTCGCGCTAATTCATCCTTTACTTCTTCATATCTTGTGATTCCCGGGTGCAGTACAGGCAGTTGTCCAACTAAGTACCCAAGCCTGGCTTGAGTGTTTACATGATGTCCAATCTTGTTCATGTAAACTCCCTCTGTGAACGCTCTGTATTCGTCAAAGAGTTCTGCCTGTTCCAATTGTTTCCGATGCATTTCATGTATGTGTGCACCTTGATGTGCTTGGATGTTGATTAGCTTTTGGATGGCTTCTTGTTGTTGATCTTGCCTTTGCTCTATCCTGTGAAAGGATTCACCCCAATGTTTCCCGTGTTCCAGTTGCTGCTCCATCATTTGCTTTTGCCATTCCCCTTGTTGATTCATCCATCCAGAAAGTAATTCTTCTTGACGGCTTACCAATTGTAATTGCAACTCTTTCTGTGCCCCTTGATTTTCCAAGTATTATCTAGATAAGCCATCAATGGCTTCTTGTAGTTGGTGCATGTCTAAAGGGGCTTGCTCCTCTAAGTTTTGTCCTTCTACTACTTGATGGGCTGGCCTCTTTCTTGGCTTTCGTTGAGGTAAGGGAGATGCAACAGCATGCATCCGTCGAACAGTAATTGGGATGCCCACTTTTATCCACTCGGGGTCCTCATCCTCGAACACCACCCCAGCCCTGTCACACAGATGAAAAATAGTGCTGGGGTAGCCTATCCTTCCTCCAGAATCATTCTTTTCAGCCATCTTCCTAATACCTTGGGCTATCAGTTCATGGACTTTGATCTCTCCCCCTTTAAGTATACATTGCACCATTGTTGCTCTCTTAAGATTCACCTCTGAGTTATTCCCGGCAGGAAGGATGGATCTCCTCACAATTTCAAACCACCCCTTTGCTTCAGGGGTGAGGTCCCCTCTCTTGATGAACTTGGGTTTCCCTTGAGGATCTCGTACCCAATCAGCTCCTTGCACGCAAATATCTTGTACAATCTGGTCATGATTGGGGCTGCCATCTATTCTGGAGTGATAGCTTTCTTCTGTAAATGGTATGGCCCGTAGCTTTAATGCCCTCATGATGCTCATGGGGCTGAAGTCCACGGTTACCCCTCTCACGAAGCTTATATAGGAGTCATCTGCCTTATCATACCTGACTGCATTTGCATAAAACTCTCTTACAAGAGTTGCATTTACTTTTATGACTGGGTCAGTAAGGAGCTCCCATCTCCTCTTTTCCACCTTCTCCATGATTTCGGGGCACTCAGTTTTCCTGACTTGAAAGCCTAGCTCATATATGATCTCCTTATCAACCATCCACCCATATTGCAATGCATGGTGAAAGGTTCTGAATTTCTTCTCATCGAAAGGGCATTGCTCCATAGGCTCCTTCCCTTTTCTTCTCTTAGAGATTGATGATGCCATAAGTGATTTTTGATATGTGAAGGTGTAAAGGGTGTGGATAATGGGCTTCGGTTAGTTAAGATGGGGTATAGTGAAGGGAGTGAGTGAGAGTGTTTTTGATGGGGTAAGAGGTATTGGGTTCTGAAAGTTAGAAGTACAAAGAATGAGAATTTGGAATGTGGAAGGGGTATGGAATAAGAACCACTTTATATAGGGAGATGGTGAGTGAATGAAAGGTGTGGATTGATGGAGTGGTTGTGTGATGAATGGATGGGGTTCAGCATAGGATGAGAACAAGGATCATCAACTTTATGAAGGGGGGTTGGTTCGATTTCCAAGCGTGTCACTCTTCCAATGTTGCATGGCAACATTTCCCAATGCATCCCCTTGAAAACACGTGTATAGTACTCTCCTTTTGTGGTGGCCGAATCCTCCTTCTTCAGTTGTCCAATCAATTCTTTCCAATCCTCCTCTCATTTCTCCTACAAGATAAAAGAACAAAATTAATAAGATTGAAAGTTGGTGGCAAATATTGGAAAAGTGGGATAACTACTTTTCAAAAAGAAGAAAAACAAAAAAAAATTTTTTTGTTTTTGTTTTTAACTAACTAAGTGCTATTCATGAATGCAAACCAACTGACTAATTAATTGCCCATATATGCAATATTGGTGACACCAAACTTAGTTTGTGGTCATGTGGTGTAAAAAGAATTGTTCTCCACTATATGTTGAATAAAAGGATTCATTCAAGGATATGTCAAAGCTGATTTGGAATTCATGAACCTTGCATTATTAATTACTTTAAAAGAATATAAAACATGGGTTGCCTCCCATTAAGTGCTTCTTTAGCGTCACTAGCTTGACGTTCTGCCCTTTGTCAGGGTGGTTGGTAATGCTTCAGATCTTCCCCTCTTGCAGTAAACCTATATCCATTGGCCTTATCAAGGATCTCTACATGTTCTAGGGAGAGAACTTTGTTGATGGTGAAAACCTTAGGTAGCTGAGATGGGATGGTGGGGAGATGAGGTGGGATATCTAGGAAGTAAGCTGAGATCACTTTATCCCCTGGAGAGAAATCCTCTGTAGGGATCTTCTTGTTTCTCCACCTCCTTGGTGCCTTCTTCTTTGTCCTTTTTGATGTTGCCCTGCTCTTTGTGACCTCTTCTTTCAAGGAAATTTTGTTGTCGGTCTCATATGACTCTGGTAGTTTAGGTTCCTCCTGATCTTCCTTGGGCTGTGACAACTGCCAATTATCTTGTTCATCAACCAAAGGGGTTCCCAGGTGTACAGCTTGTGCTTCAATGCTTGTTTCTTCCACCAGTGCTTTGTCGTGCTCTCCCCTTGGTTACTTGCTTTTCTGATCTGCTTCTTGTGAGGGTCTGAAGACATTGAATGCGAATTATTCGTCATGTATCCTCAATATTAGCTCTCCTCGCTCCACATCTATGAGTGCTCTGGCTGTAGCTAGGAATGGTCTTCCCAATATGATTGGGTGAAGGTGATTCTCTTCCATTTCTACTATGACAAAGTCTGTGGGAAGGAAGTAGTTCCCAACCTTCACTAACACGTTTTCCACCACTCCTACTGCTTGTTTTTGAGTTTTGTCAGCCAGCCTGATGACTACATCTTTGGGCATTAGCTCATTGATCTGCAACTTCTTCATAAGGGATAAAGGCATTAAGTTGATGCTTGTTCCCAGATCACAGAATCCCTTATCAAACATTATTTCTCCTATGGCACAGGGGATGTGAAAACTCCCTGGGTCCTTCCTTTTTGTAGGCATCTCTGGTTGAATGAGAGCACTGCACTCCTTATTCATCACTATTGTTTGCCCTCCTTTGAGTGAGCTTTTCCTGGTCAGCAGCTCCTTCATATACTTAATGTATGAGGGCATTTGTTGGAGGGCCTTGATGAATGGTATGTTTACATGGAGAGATGCAAACATGTCAAGAAACCTTGAGTATATTCTCTTTTTTACACCATCCTTGAGTCTTTGGGGAAAAGGTGCATAGAGTCTCAGCAGCTCCTTCTGTGAAATTTTGGTTTCTTGGTGATCCTCTTCCTATTTCTCTGCTGATGTATCTCCAGGTTGTTCTAATGGCTTGTTCGGCTCTTCCTCAGTCCCCTTATCACTTATAGTGACCATCTTGCAATCTTCCCATCTGACCTTCTTTGCTTCACCTCTCGGGTTCTTCTCTGTGTCACTTGGGAAGCTATCAGTAGGTTTGGGAATCTCCTCAGAGAGGTATCCCACTTGAAATTCCAGCCTCTTGATGGTGTCTCCCTGGTTCTTGATGTTGGCTCGCACCTCCTCCTTGAACACTTTGTTATCTTGGATTTCCTTACATATGCCTTCAAGTAGAGTTTCAATCCTTGATAGTCTTTCTTCCGATGATAGTTAGTTGAGATTGGAGGGATGAGAAGGGTTATTTTGGCTTTGGTATGGATGTTGAGGTGTGTGGTTAGGTGGGTGCTGATATGATCTCTGTGTGGAATGTTGGTGAGCTGCATTGTTGTTGGGGTTGTGGCGTCTCTAATCTTGGCCTAGGTCTTGTTGATTTCCCCACCCAAAGTTTGGATGGTTCCTCCAACCAGGATTATATATTTTGGAGTATGGGTTATGGTTCTGCCTAAGTGGATTTCCAATGTAGTTGGCTTGTTCCTGATCACCCTCTGCTTCTTCATTCACTCCTTCTTGAGCTGCTGTTGAGGTGGTGATTACTGCTTCTTGATTCCTCTCCATCTTCTTGGTAAGGTCAGCCAGCTGTTTGGTGATCATCTTGTTTTGAGCTAGCAGTGTATCCATGTTGTTCAGCTCCATCACTCTTCTAGTGTTGCCTCTTTCAGAAGCATAGAAGAAGTCATTCTCAGCTACAGTCTCAATGACATCTATGGCTTCTTCAATGATCTTCTTCTTGTTTAGAGATCCCCCGGATGAGTGGTCTACTGCCTTCTTTGATTCATAAGAAAGACCTTCATAGAAAATGTGTAACTGCACCCATTCACTCTCCCATGCTTCGTAGAGAGTCTCACCATCCTGTTGCCTGAAAGTTTGAACTTCAGCTCTCAACCTGTTGATTCTTTGAGGAGGATAGAATCTCGCCAAGAACTTGTTTACCACATCCTCCCAGGTTGTTAAACTCTCCTTCAGGAAGGATTCCAGCCATTTAGATGCCTTGTCCTTGAGTGAGAAGGGGAATAGAAGTAGTCCGTAGGTGTTAGGATGAACACCATTAGACTTCACAGTGTCACATATCCTCATGAAGGTGGTTAGATGTTGATTGGGATCTTCTTGAACACTTCCTCCGAATGAACAGTTGTTTGGAACAAGGGTGATGAGCTGTGGCTTTAGTTCAAAGTTGTTGGCATGTATGGTTGGCTTTTGGATGCTACTTTCACAGTTTCCTGGGTTTGGATTGATGTAGGATCCCAGAACTCTTCTCTCTTTTCCAGCATGATGCACTGGGCCTTCTCTGCCATGGTTGTGAGCCTCTTCTTCATGATGATTTTCCATATTCTCATCCATGTCTGGTTCAAAATACTCCTCCTCTTCCTCAGCACTAACGACTCTCTTTCCTCTTGCTTCCCTCCTCAATCTAAGGAAGGTCCTCTCAGGTTCAGAATCAAAGGAAGTTGAAGTACTGCTTCTTCTACCTGTCATACAACCCACAAGTCACAAGCAAGAAAGATAGATGCAGACAATACTCTCTGTAGAAATGCTGTTAGTGTGAGTGATGCAATATATCAAACAGTTAGTGGGTCAGTGAACTAAATAGTAAAAATGTGCAGATAACACCACAAACGGGTAAAGGGTAAAGGGAAGGAAATAACTAAAACTGAAAGTAAATTACTCAAATGAAATTAAATCAAACAAAAGAAAGAAAATGCTCAATCTAGTTATCCACCAATTTAATCATTGTTGATGCAAAATCAATCCCCGGCAAAGGCGCCATAAACTTGATGCACGGAAACTTGTCTCTCTACAATTTCCCTCGGCAAGTATACCAAATTGTCGTCAAGTAAAAACCCACAATAGAGTGAGATCGAATCCCATAAAGATTGATTGGTCAATCAACTTTAATTAGAGGAATGTTCTAGTTGAGCTAAGCTGAATTTGATGTGAGAGTTGCAGGAAATTAAATGGCAGAAAGTAAATAGCAGAAAAAGTAAATGCTGGGAGTAAAGAGCTGAATATAAATGACAAAAAGTAAATTGCAGAATCTTAAATGGGGAATGGGGAATTTAGCATGAAAGTGAATTGCAGAAATTAAAGAGAATGGGTAAGATCAGAAATGGGGGATTCATTGGGCTTAGGAGATGTTGCATTCTCCGGATCAAGTTCATTTTCATTTCTTCTTCAATCAATGCATTCATTGATCTCCTTGGCAATCTTAAATGATTGAATTCCAATTCCTTGGTAATTCAATCTCTCAAATCTTGATCAATAGCCAATTCCTTAGTCCAATTGCTCATGAGAAGAGATAAAGTATGGTTGATGACAAGTCATCTTAGCCTAGTTTTACTAGCCTTTTTCTTTGTTTTTATTTGATTTTATGCACTTTCTTGCATTCTAAGTAAGTAATTTGGAATGGAATTGCATGATTTCTTTAAATCAATCAACCACCCTTTAATTGATGCAAAATCATGAGGTTTAAGCTAAATTTAATTGATTTTTAATGATTTATAAACCTTATGAATTTGGTGATACCTTGATTGGTTGTTTTGATTACTTGTAGGTGAAGAAAAGAAAAAAATAAGAAAAGCGTAGCCTAAGGAGCATGATCTAAGCAAAGAAAGAAAGCGTGGCACAAGGAAAAGAAGCGTGGCTCAAAGAAAGAGAAGCATAGGTGCATTCAAGAAACAAGGGCACAAAGCTCTTGCCAAGAGCTTTAAAGCTCTTGTGGAGAGTTTTCCTTCAAAGAATCAAGAGCCAAGCTCTTGGCAAAGAGCTTTGAAGCTCTTGCCAAGAGCTTTATCAAGAACACATGAAGAAGGAATTAAGAGCCAAGCTCTTGGCAAAGAGCTTTTGCCAAAGAGCTTTTTCGGGCATGCTCCAAAGAAAATTAAGGAAGAAAAGCTTGCCAATTCACTCACCAAGGCTTGAACCCATGACCAAGGGGAGGGGGGCCAGCGCTACTCACAAAGAAAAATAAGCCAAAATTGGCCAAAAATGCAGCCCCCAAGACTTGAACCTTGCACCTGAAGGATAACAACAAGGCATTGCTCCAAGGGGGCAAGAGCGCTCAATTGCTCTACTTAACTGAGCGCTACTTTATATTGCTAGGCATAAAGAAAATTGGCTCCACAAAATGCATTCACTGGGAATCGAAGTGGGAGCCTCACTCAAACAACAAGGAGCGTTGCACTCTTCATGAACTTACAACCAATTTTGCTTCACCCAAGATTTGAACCAAGGACCTCAAGGACAAGTAAAGCTCTTGCCAAGAGCTTTCAAGCTCTTGCAAAGAGATTTGCTCTCTTGTCACAAGGGAAGGACCGTGCGCACTAAAACAAGGAAGGGAAGCAAAGCTCTTGGCCAAAGCTCTTGCCAAGAGCCGAACCTTTCCCTGGGAGATGCATTTTGGGCCAAAATTCACTAAAAATTCAATTTAATTCATTTCTTCACCAAATCAAAAGCCCATCCAAATTCCAAAATCCAAGAATAGAAAGTTTATAAATAGGAGCTAGTTTAATGTAATTAGGACTTTTTACCTTTGGACACTTTTAGAATTTACTTTGAATTTTTCTTTTGAACTTTCATTTTCATTTTGAAGTTAGATCTTAGAGAATTGGGAAGGAGAATTGATCCATCTTCTTCCTTGTTCTTGCTTGAGCACTCTTTTATTTTCTTGCTTTTGATCTTGGGTGGAGAATTGAAGAACTTCTGTTTCAATCTCACCTTGAGATCTCTTGTTTAATTTTACTGCATAATTGAATTTCAATTCTGTTTACTGCATCTTCTTCTACTCTCTGCAATTTACTTCTGCAATTTACTTTTCATTTCCTTTTGCAATTGCTCTTGTTGGATGAAGGAAGGATTTGAGATCTAGACTTGTTATCTAGTCTCTTCCACTCCTGAGATCTTCAACTGTCTTTTATTTTGCTGCAAATTAAGCACCCTTTCTGTTTACTTCTCAAAGCATTTTACCTCTCTGTTGAGATCTAGTTCAATTTAATTACTCCTCTACTCTTCTGTTTAATTGCAATTTATTTGTTCTCGTTTAAATTCTGCAATCCCAATTCCCAACTCCTTTTATAATTCAAGCAATTTACATTTCTTGCACTTTAAGATTTAGTCATTTACATTTCTTGCAATCTAAGTTTCTGCAATTTACATTACTTATTCTTTAAGATTCTGCTTATTTACTTTCTTTGCTGTTTAATTTCCTGCAATTTACCCCCTCTCCCTTTACAATTCATGCAATTAAGCTTCTGTCAATTATAAACCACTCAACCAATACTTGATTCACTTGACTAAATCAACCACTAAACTAAAATCGCTCAATCCTTCAATCCCTGTGGGATCGACCTCACTCATGTGAGTTATTATTACTTGATGCGACCCGGTCCACTTGCCGGTGAGTTTTGTGTTGGATCGTTTTCCATACATCAATGGTCACTGATTATACCACATGTATTTCCAAATCAAAGTGTTGGTAGGATTATATGTCACTATATCCATCCAAACCCCAATTTGGTCCAACATGAGAAAGCATTTATAGCATGATCTCTTCATTCCTCTTCCAAGGTTCTGAAGAGATCCAAGTATGAATAGCTTCTTTTCCAAGACAACTACCCAATTGGATGAAGATTGAAAGCTTTCTAGTAAAATCAAGAGAAAAGAAAGAAGAAGAATAATAAAAACTATTATTGATCCATCAAATTACAACAGAGCTCCCTAACCCAATGAAAGGGGTTTAGTTGTTCATGGCTCTGGGAATGGAAAACAAAGATGGAGAATGCATTCTAAAAGTAAAACTAGAAGTTGCAGAGAAAGTAAAATTATACAGAGAGTAGTTTCCTCAATCCAAAGCTCTTTTCTAGTTCAAAACTACTCCTATTTATACTACTCTTCTGATCTTCTAGTTGGCTCTTCAAGTCTTGGATATGGGCCTTTGGATCTTGAGTTGAAGCAGTTATCATCTTTAGTGGGCTTAGCTTCACTTGCAGAGAAAGTGTGCAGTAGGCATGGACTTTAGCTTAGGGCGTTAGTGGTGTTAACGTTAAGTGAAAGTATGGGGTCGAGAACGTTAGTGACAATCACCTTTTTCACTAACGTTCCTAACCCAAAATGGTCTACGTTAACTTCAATGTTAGTGGTACTAACATGACCACTAATGTTGCCTCTCGGCCCTTCGCAAACGTTACTGGGGTTTACCTTTCCCAATAACGTTGAGAGTACCCCTTTCTCCCTACGTTAGAGTTCACGTTAATATAGTTAACGTGACCTTTAACGTAGGCTTGCCAAATCTTCGAGAGCGTTAGTGACACCTACCTTTTTCACTAACGCTCCAAAACGCCCCTTTCCCACGTTAGTGCCTCACGTTAATTACATTAACGTGACCACTAACGTGGTGTTGATTGCCATCTCCAACGTTAGTGACAATGGTGAGTGTCACTAACGTTGGCTTATTATCCCTTTCCTCCACATTAGCTTCCACGTTAATGTAATTAGCGTGGTAACTAATGTGGCTCATAGTGGCTCAGTGCAACATTAGTGACAAAGGTGAGTGTCACTAACGTTGGCGATTCCTTGCTCCTTCCACGTTAGATTTCACGTTAACTAAGTTAACGTGGCTCTTAACGTAGCCAATATGGGCTTAGTCCAACGTTAGTGACAAAGGTGAGTGTCACTAACATTGGCATTATCTTTCTCTTCCACGTTAGAGTTCACGTTAACTGAGTTAATGTGACTCTTAACGTGGCCAATTGCCCTTTTGGAGTGTTAGTGGCACTCACTTTTACCACTAACGCTTGGAACTTCCTTTTTCTCCACGTTAACTACCAAGTTAATGTAGTTAACGTTGTATTTAACGTGGGCTATGATGGCTTCGAAGATGTTATTGGTGATCACTTTTCTTATTAACGTTGCAAGATAGCTCCCATTCCACGTTAGTGGTCACGTTAATTAGAATAACGCGGCTACTAACGTGGCTTTTCCTTGCTTCCTTTGTCCTGAAATCAAGCAAATAAAGTGCATCAAAGCTCTAATCCAAGTTATGAGTCATGCATCATCCAATTTGTCATTAAATTGATGCATAATTCTCATGAAATCATATAAAATTCACAATGTTTTCTTGAATCAGGATGTAAGTGAAATTCAACCCAAAACTTGCTTATTTCCTAAGAAAATGCATGAAACTACCCTAAAACAGTAAAGAAAAGGTCAGTGAAACTGGCCGAAATGTCCTGGCATCACTAGTTCAACGCATTCATAGTGATGAAGAATGAATACACATCTTAGAATTAATCAAACATGGATCGAAGAGAAACAGTAATACTTTTATTAATTCATAGGACTCAGCAAGGCTCCTCCCCTCAACCTAGGAGGTTTAGAAACTCATACTGAAATAAAAACACAAGGATGAAAATAATGGCAGACCTTCCTCCCAGAGGAAGAGGAAGGTGATGAAAAAATGTTATAGTCTTAGTGTGAATTACATAAATTTAATCCCATAAATACTAAAAATATGACTAGTAAAGGTAAAACAGTCTATTTAGTGCTAAAATCCACTTATGGGGCCCACTTAGTGGGTGTTTGGGCTAAGCTTTGATGAGATCCACGTGCATTGAGGTCTCTTAGGCGTGGAATGCCAGCCAGGGGTCCTTTCTGGGTCTTTTGGATGTTGGGCTCCGGTCTTTGGGCGTTGGATGCTTGGAAGGGTGCAAGAAGCTGGTGTTGGATCACAGTTTTGGGCCTTCTAATCTGAAGCAAAGTATGGACTAGTATATATTGTTGGAAAGCTCTGAAAGTCAGCCTTTGATAGCCGTTGAGAACGCTCCATTTGAACTTCTGTAGCTCCAGAAAAGCTCTTCTGAATGCAGGTAGGTCAGATCTGGACAACATCTATAGTGCTTTCTCTGTCTCTGAATCAGACTTTTGCTCCAGCTCCTTAATTTCAGCCAGAAAATACCTGAAATTGCCCAAAAACACAAAAACTCATAGTAGAATCCAAAATGTGAATTTCACACTAAAACCTATAAAAACCTAATAAAAACTAAAAAAAAATTACTAAAAACTATATGAAAATGATGTCAAAAAGCGTATAAAATATCTTCTCTGTTGTAAAACTAAAAACTACTAGAGCTTGTTATATAACTCAGTTGAAACTATATATATATATTTCTTGTTTTTTTGTATCATGATTTCTAATCTCAACATTTCGAGTGTCATGAGATTTCTGTTTTGTTTTTCTTACCCCTTATTCAAGGCTCCTAGTTAACTATCCTTCATATATATAGACATATATATAGACATATATATATATATATATATATATATATATATATATATACATATATATATATATATATATATATATATATATATATATATGTAAGCAAAGTATGGACTAGTATATATTGTTGGAAAGCTCTGGAAGTCAGCCTTCCATAACCGTTGAGAACGCTCCATTTGAACTTCTGTAGCTCCAGAAAAGCTCTTCTGAATGCAGGCAAGTCAGATCTGGATAGCATCTGTAGTGCTTTCTCTGTCTCTGAATCAGAATTCTGCTCCAGCTCCTTAATTTCAGCCAGAAAATACCTGAAATTGCCCAAAAACACAAAAACTCATAGTAGAATCCAAAATGTGAATTTCACACTAAAACCTATGAAAACCTAATAAAAACTAAATAAAAACTACTAAAAACTATATGAAATTGATGTCAAAAAGCGTATAAAATATCTTCTCTGTTGTATAACTAAAAACTACTAGAGCTTGTTATATAACTCAGTTGAAACTATATATATATATATATATATATATATATATATATATATATATATATATATTTCTTGTTTTTTTGTATCATGATTTCTATTCTCAACATTTCGAGTGTCATGAGATTTCTGTTTTGTTTTTCTTACCCCTTATTCAAGGCTCCTAGTTAACTATCCTTCATATATATATATATATATATATATAAGCAAAGTATGGACTAGTATATATTGTTGGAAAGCTCTGGAAGTCAGCCTTCCATAGCCGTTGAGAATGCTCCATTTGAACTTCTGTAGCTCCAGAAAAGCTCTTCTGAATGCAGGCAGGTCAGATCTGGACAACATCTGTAGTGCTTTCTCTTTCTCTGAATCAGACTTCTGCTCCAGCTCCTTAATCTCAGCCAGAAAATACCTGAAATTGTCCAAAATCACAAAAACTCATAGTAGAATCCAAAATATGAATTTCACACTAAAACCTATAAAATCCTAATAAAAACTAAATAAAAACTACTAAAAACTATATGAAAATGATGTCAAAAAGCGTATAAAATATCTTCTCTGTTGTATAACTAAAAACTACTAGAACTTGTTATATAACTCAGTTGAAACTATATATATATATTTCTTGTTTTTTTTGTATCATGATTTCTATTCTCAACATTTCGAGTGTCATGAGATTTCTGTTTTGTTTTTCTTACCCCTTATTCAAGGCTCCTAGTTAACTATCCTTCATATATATATATATATATATATATATATATATATATATATATATATATATATATATGTATATATAAGCAAAGTATGGACTAGTATTTATTGTTAGAAAGCTCTGGAAGTCAGCCTTCCATAGCCGTTGAGAACGCTCCATTTGAACTTCTGTAGCTCCAGAAAAGCTCTTCTGAATGCAGGCAGGTCAGATCTGGACAGCATCTGTAGTGCTTTCTCTGTCTCTGAATCAGACTTCTGCTCCAGCTCCTTAATTTCAGCCAGAAAATACCCAAAATTGCCCAAAAACACAAAAACTTATAGTATAATCCAAAATGAGAATTTCACACTAAAACCTATAAAAACCTAATAAAAACTTAAAAAACTACTAAAAACTATATGAAAATGATGTCAAAAAGCGTATAAAATATCTTCTCTGTTGTATAACTAAAAACTACTAGAGCTTGTTATATAACTCAGTTGAAACTATATATATATATATTTCTTGTTTTTTTGTATCATGATTTCTTTTCTCAACATTTCGAGTGTCATGAGATTTCTGTTTTGTTTTTCTTACCCCTTATTCAAGGCTCCTAGTTAACTATCCTTCATATATATATATATATAAGCAAAGTATGGACTAGTATATATTGTTGGAAAGCTCTGGAAGTCAGCCTTCCATAGCCATTGAGAACACTCCATTTGAACTTCTGTAGCTCCAAAAAAGCTCTTCTGAATGCAGGCAGGTCAGATTTGGACAGCATCTGTAGTGCTTTCTCTGTCTTTGAATCAGACTTCTGCTCCAGCTCCTTAATTTCAGCCAGAAAATACCCGAAATTGCCCAAAAACACAAAAACTCATAGTAGAATCCAAAATGAGAATTTCACACTAAAACCTATAAAAACCTAATAAAAACTACTAAAAACTATATGAAAATGATGTCAAAAAGCGTATAAAATATCTTCTCTGTTGTATAACTAAAAACTACTAGAGCTTGTTATATAACTCAGTTGAAACTCTCTATATATATATATTTCTTGTTTTTTTGTATCAAGATTTCTATTCTCAACATTTCGAGTGTCATGAGATTTCTGTTTTGTTTTTCTTACCCCTTATTCAAGGCTCCTAGTTAACTATCCTTCATATATATATATATATATGTATGTATGTATGTATGTATGTATGTATGTATGTATGTATGTATGTATGTATGTGGTCGGATGTTACGTCTATGGTATTAGAGCAGTTCGTTCCTATAGAGCCTAAGGGACAAACTAATAATGCTTCTGAGCATACTCCGAATTGTGTGTATGTGCTATTTAGGATATTTGCTTGATAAATGTAGCATAAATGTTCATGAGCATAGATTAGAGACTTTGAAGCACTAAACTTGAGATATTGAGACTGATCACTTTGATATCAATTATTTGGTGTAAACATGGATCAAATGGTGTCTCATGGGTGTGAATCTAGTTGAGGAAGACATCAGAGAGTTAATGAGGAACCTGAAATGACTGGTAATAATCTGATGAACTTCATGGACGCATTAGAAAACATGTCTGCTACTATGCACCCCACAGCTGAGGTACTAGGGCAATAAGTTGGTAATGGAAATAGAGGCAACAGACCAATGACTTAGCCATATTTCTGAAAGTGAATCCACCTATTTTTTGGGGTATAATGAACCTTACGGAAGTAGACAATTGGTTTCAGGTTATAGAGAGGGATCTACAAGCTTAGCACATGCTTGAGGACTAGTATGTTGAGTTTTCCACATATGAGTTAATGGGAGAAGGTCAGATCTGGTGGCAGGGAGTGATACAAATAAAATCAGCAAGTGCACCGAGTCACATCAAGTAATGGATTGGGCAAGCAATGATCAATTGATTATTCTAATTAGATCGTTTAAATTTGGATGTTGAATAATTAATGAAATAAGCAACAAAAGCACTAATAGAGGAAGAACACTCCCAAGGTGGCAAAAGAGTTGAAACAAGTCCATGAGAAGTTGAAAAAGAATTTACAACTTTGTCCTCTTCATACTCCAACAAGAATAACTTGAGCTATAAATTTCCAAATGAGGTGATTCTAGTGCCATCAGAAAGTAGACATCCAGAGCTTTTGGACAATATATAATTGTCTATAGTGAACACTGAATCTAAGGGTGTAAATCATCATTATAAGTCAAGTACTAAAAGGAGCAAAAAGGGGTGTCATGCGTACGCATCCCTCATGCGTACGCACGATGGGTGCCATAAGGGGAATCATGTGTACGCCTCATGTGTATGCGTGAACGTCCAACGTGAGGTGCCTGGTAGCCTAACTTTGTCACTTTCAAAGGAGCATAATTTGAGCTATAGTTGACATGAGTCCGAAAAGCCAAATTTTACCAATTGAAGTCGCTGCCCAAAATTTGACGACCACCTTGAGGAATCTGGCGGCCAACGTGAGAAGCAAACAGCAAGCACAAAGCTTGGAGAAAGCACCTGGCAGCCAATGCCATAATTCTGGTTGCCAAGGCCAAGTAAAACAGAGGCTATCAAGAGGAAAAAACAACTTGGCGGCCACTTTCACTTCATTGGCAACCCACACCAAATAATGGCCCAACCACTAGAAGTCAATTCCTTCCATCATTCATTCTTCAATTCTCCAATTTTCCAATCAAGCCCATAGAATCAAGGTAGATTTAATTTTGAATTTTATGTAATTTGAATTGAATTTGAATTTGTGTGTAATAGGTTATAAATAGGAATAGCGAGGTCACTATGACACAAACCTTTTGGAGGGGAGTCTTCGACGTCTCAGTGCTCGGTGCTCTTTCATGCCATTGAAATAAAACAGAAAAACAACGAGCATTGCGACAACACCAAACTTGAACAATTGCTCATCTCCGAGCAAAATAAAATAAAACAAAAGGGAGGAGAAGGATGGGGAAGGACAAAGGGGTAGTGGATATAGGCAATTATGAAAGTAAAAAATATAAATTTTAAAAAGAAAAGCGAAGGGGGAATGTATGGCTCACGGTTGTGGTTTGGGGGGAAAGGGGGGTGTAATGTTGTTGTGGGTATGGAATCGAAGAAGGGAATGTGAAGTGGGTATTATTGTATTGAATGGTGAAGAGGAATGAGATATATATAGGGGGATTTCGGGGAGGGTAGGTACGCTATGAAAGAAAACGGAAAAAAGAAAAGAAAGGGGAAAAAGGAGAGGAAAGGGTTCGGTCAAGGGGAGTATGGGG
This sequence comes from Arachis ipaensis, assembly GCF_059453495.1. Lineage (NCBI taxonomy): Eukaryota > Viridiplantae > Streptophyta > Magnoliopsida > Fabales > Fabaceae > Arachis > Arachis ipaensis. The sequence goes on along the minus strand of NC_142440.1, from coordinate 64,362,004 downwards.
AAGTGATGCGTGATCATCTTTCCCTTATTTTCTATTTATCTTAAGTTAGAATTTGTTGAGTTTTAGTTTAATTTCAGTGTTTTGAACCTTTTTGGATGCTACTTTGAGTTATTTTGGTGTTTTAACTATTTCAGGTGAAGTTCGGATCAGTTTGGCAGAGTTTTGTGCAAGAAAAAGAAGAATTGAAGCTGTCCACTTGGGCACTAAACTCCCAGCTGGCGTTTAGCGCCAGAAACTCAGAACGAAAGGGAGGTTTCCTGCCCATTAAGGCAGTAAATGCTTCAATTGGCATTTAGCACCAAGCAATCCGAATTACACTCTATTGAAGGAGAATCCTTAGTTGGATTTAGCTTATAAAAATTCTATTTTATCTTAATTTAGTTATTTTTTTTTATTACAAACCAAATCTTTTAGGATTAGAATTTATTATTTTATTTTAGTTTGAAATCAAATTAGGTTAGATATAAAAGTGAAAAGATTCACCCTTGGGGGGAGCTTCTCACTTTTGCACTTTCACAATTTCTAAACCCCAGTTTTCTCTTTGAAGCATGAGCTACTAAACCTCCCCGGTTAAGGTTAGGAGCACTATTTATTTTTATAGATTAAGACTATTATTTTTCTATTTAAATTAATGTATTGATTTAGTTTCAAGGATTACTTTCGTTCTTCATCTTATGAATCCGGATGGATCAAAAGAACAACCCTTATTCTATATGCGTTCTTGTGATTCTTGAAAGAGTTATCTCACTTGAACAATAGCTTGAAAGTAAATTCCTCCTAAATTGCTAATTACTTAGACTTAATGGGATACGTGACATATAATCCATTTATATCTGGGTGGGTTTTTGTGGCTATAAACTAGAATTGAACTTAACCCTCTAATCGAAATTAAATGACCAAGACATTGGCGGTTAACTAGGTTAGAGGAGACTAAATCACTAAGACATTAGGGTTTAGTCACTCACAGTTTGCCATAAAATGAATCTTGCATGATTAAATTAGTTGGTAAGAAACTTAATCTGGAAGAATAAACATATCCGAAACCCTAACTATTTTCTCATATACATTTTGCATCAATTCCACTATCTACGTTCTCTACTCTCTGAATTACTGTTTAATGCTTTTGAACACCAAAACACCACTTTCTACTTGCCTGACTAAGAAGCCATTCAACCATTGTTGCTCAGTCCATCAATCTTCATGGGATCAACCCTCACTCACCTGAGGTATTACTTGGTACGACTCGGTGCACTTGCCGGTTCAGTTGTGGTATTCAAATTTCGAAACCAAGTTTTTGTCACCGTTGCCGGGGATTGACCGTGATTGACAACTAACCATTGTTTGATTGCTTAGATTAGGTGTTTTTTCCTGTAGCATTATTTATTTTTACTGTCTACCTAAATAAGTCTAACAGGACAACTATTACTTGCTCAATCCGCAATCCTCGTGGGATCAACCCTCACTCACCTGAGGTATTACTTGGATGACCCGGTGCACTTGCCAATAAAGTTGTGTGAGTTCTAATTTCACACACTAGGTATGTCCTGAACAAGTGGTTCCCAATAAAGGAGGGATGACAGTGACCAAGAATGAGAAAAATGAGCTCATTCCCACAAGAAACATCACAGGATGGCACTTGTGTGTTGACTACAAGAGGCTCAACAATGCTACATGAAAGGATCACGTTTCCCTACCTTTCATTGATCAGATGCATGAGAGGTTAGCCGGCCATGCTTTCTACATTTAGATGGATACTCTGGCTATAATCAAACTGCTATAGACCCTCAAAATCAGGAGAAGATAGCATTCACTTGTCCTTTTGGAGTATTTGCTTATCGGAGGATGCCATTTGGACTCTGTAATTCCCCAATGACTTTTTAGAGGTGTATGCTTTCTATTTTCTCATATATGGTTGAAACATTCATTGATGTATTTATGGATGACTTCTCTACTTTTAGTGATTCTTTCAATTCTTGCCTTAAGCACCTATCCTTAGTCTTGAAACGATGTCAAGAAACAAACCTTGTTTTAAATTGAGAAAATGCCACTTTATGGTAACTAAATGTATTGTTCTTGGTCCCTGAATTTCAAGCAAAGGAATAGAGGTTGACAAAGCTAAAGTGGAGATAATTGAAAAATTACCACCACCTACTAATGTTAAGACAATAAGGAGTTTCTTAGGACATGCAGGATTTTACAAGAGGTTTATAAAAGATTTTTCTAAGAATGCTAAATCTTTGAGCAACCTTTTGGTTGCTGACACTCCTTTTGTTTTTGATAGTGATTGTTTGCATGCCTTTGAGACTCTAAAAGCAAGGCTTGTCTTTGCACCCATCATAGCCCCTCCTAACTGGGATATACCATTTGAGCTAATGTGTGATACTAGTGATTATGCTATAGGGGCTGTCTTGGGGCAGAGTCAAGACAAGCTTATGCACGTCATTTACTATGCTAATCATGTGTTAAATGACGAGCAAAAGAATTACACTACTACAGAGAAAGAATTACTGGCTGTAGTGATAAGTTTAGATCATATTTAATTGGTTCTAAGGTTATTGTTTATACTGACCATGTTGCTCTTAAGTACCTTCTAACCAAGCATGATTCTAAACCAAGATTGATCAGGTGGGTACTGCTTCTTCAGGAGTTTGATATTGAGATTAGAGACAGAAAAAGGTCAGAGAATCAAGTAGTTGATTAATTCGCCTGGAAACTGTCTCTCAAGAATTTCCTACCGGCAAGTGCACCAGATTGTCGTCAAGTAAAAACTCACTGTAGAGTGAGGTTGAATACCATAGGGATTGGTTGGTTGATCAATGTTAATTGGAGAATTGTTTTAGTTGAGTATTGCAGAAAGTTAAATTAGCGGGAAACTTAAATTGTAAGATATTAAATGATAGAAATTAAATTGCTGGAAATTAAAGGATAGAAGCTTAAATTGCAAGAAATTAAATAGGAATGGGGAATTAGCATGAAATTAAAGAGCAGAATGTAAAAGAATGGGTAGATCAGAGATGGGGAAACTCATTGGGGTCAGGAGATATGATAATTCTCCAGATCATATTCAGTTTCATCTCTTCCTCAATCAATGCATTCATTGATCTCCTTGATAATCTTAGGTGATTAGATTCCAATCCCTTGGCAATCTAATCTCTCTAAGCATGAACAATTTCCCAATTCCTTGATTTAAGTGCTCATGAGAAGAGATGAAGTTTGGTCACTGATTATACCACACAAATTCATAGATCAAAGTGTTGGTAGGATTACATGTCATTGTATCCATCCAAACCCCAATCTAATCCAATGTGAGAAAGCATTTCTAGCATGATCTCCTCATTCCTCTTCCAAGGTTCTGAGGAGATCCAATTATGAATTGCTTCTTTCCCAAGATAACTATCCAATTGGATAAAGAACGAAAGCTTTCTAGCAAAATTAAGAGAAAAGAAAGAAGAAGATGGATGAAAACTAATATTGATCCATTGAATTACATAGAGCTCCCTAACCCAATGAAAGGGGTTTAGTTGTTCATAGCTCTCAAAATGGAAATTCTAATTGAAAGATACATTGTTGAAAATTAAAATCAACCGAAAAGTAAAAAGTAAAGTAAAAGTTCCTCTAACTTAAATTCTAAGCTATTTATACACTTTCTTCCATTGATCTTCAATCTCTGAATTGGGCTTTTGGACTTGATGGAATTGGGTTGAAAATGGCTCTAATTGGTTTCCCTTGCTGTTGAGAAGAGATCTGTTTGAATTGCAAGTTCTGATGCTTCACGTTGGAGTCAATGTTTGATGGCCAACGTTGACTCAAACGCCTTTTAGAAAAACCAGATAACTTTGCTGTCATTGGCGTATGACTTAATGTTGGAGGGCCAACGTTCTGCTTACCCACGCGTATGCATGCATCATGCGTATGCATGAAGTGAGTGATTTTCCTTATTCACGCGTACGCGTACACCACGCTTACGCGTGAAGGCTGCGATTTAGCATTTTCACGCGTGCGCATACACCACGCTTACGCGTGCATTGCCATTTTTCCCCTCCACGCGTACGCGTCACTGACGCGTGCGCGTCGATTCACGTTTTTCAACTCCAAATTCTGAGCTTCTCATTGCAGACGTTGGAGGCAGTGTTTGAGGCAATGTTGGACCTCCAACGTTCGTTAGGTGATGCGTACGCGTGACCCACTCGTACGCGTGGATGGTCAATTTTGCCATTCCACACGTGCGTGTGACTCACGCTTGCGCGTAGATATAGAAATTTTGCTTCTTCACGCGTACGCGTCATAGACGTGTACGCATCGCTCAAAAATCATTTAGCTCCAGAATTGAACTTTTTATCACAATATTGGGGGTAACGTTGGCTTGCCAATGTTCCCTCAAACGTGAGCATCAGTAAATCATGCAGAGACTTGCTTTGCCTTTCTCCCAACGTTGCTTCTTCTTCATCTTTTCCATGTTCCTTCTTCAACCTCTTTCCATGCCTTCCTTCACCTGTCATCAACCAATACATGCATCAAAGCCTTGCTAAAGTCATGAGAATTTCCATCATTCTTAGCACACAAGTAATTATAGCAAAATTCTCATGAAATTGTATCAAATTAACCATAGTTGGATGAATCCAGGCATGCATGAATTTTTATCCCAATTGCATACTTGTAACTCAAGAAAGTACATGATGACTTGCATTATCTAACTTTTTTCTTGTCTAAAAAGGACCACAAAAGAGCATAATCTCATTTAATCATTGCAATTTAGGACTTAATTGATGAATATTATAGTACATTACTTTGAAATGGGGTTGTGCTGAATTTCAGGTGAAAAAGAGCAACAAAAAGGGAAGAAAAACAACAAAACAAGCTGAGCGTGTGACACTAGTGTCCCACTTGGAACAAACGCCACAAAATTGTATGGGCGTGGCACGCCAGGAGCTGGGCGTGGCACGCTAGTATTGAAGTCCAGAGGGGATCCTCAAGCAATTTCATGGGCGTGGCATGCTAGGTGCTGGGCGTGGCACGCCAGTGTAGTTTTCCAGAGATCAATAATGAAGGCCACTAAAGGGGCATGGCACGCCAGGTTGGGCTTGGCACGCCTAACCCCTCACATACTATGGGTGTGCCACTTGGTATTGAAGGCGTGGCACGCTAGCTTCAAAAGTCACTTGGGCGTGCCAATTGAAGAGCCAGGCGTGGTGCCCAAGCTTAAAAGAACCACACTAAAGGGGCGTGCCACTTGAGCATCAAGGCGTGGAATGCTAGTACAAATTTCCAAAGACGAAGACAAAGTCCCAAGCACTGGGCGTGCCACTTGGTATCGAAGGCGTGGCACGCCAGCTCTCATCCTCACTTGGGCGTGCCACTTGAGCATCCAGGCATGGCACGCCAACATTCAAGGAAGCCAATGCAAAGCTAGGCATGCCACTTGGTATCGAAGGCGTGGCACACCAGCTCTAGAATTTCACTTGGGCGTGCCACTTGAGTGTCTGGCGTGGCTCGCCAGTATCACCAATCAACCAAGAGAAGACCTGGGCGTGCCACTTGAGTTCTGGACGTGGCACGCCAGCGAAGGAGCTAAGCACACAAATGGGCGTGGCATGACAGACCCTGGGCGTGCCACGCTAGTTCAGTTTTCCAGAGAGAAAGACCAAGCACACATAATGGGCGTGGCACGCCAGACCCTGGTCGTGCCACGCTAGTTCAACTTTCCAGAAACAAGAAGAAAAAGGAGAAGGCCTGGGCATGCCACTTGAGGTCGAAGGCATGGCACGCCAGGCTACACAAGTGCTTAAAGGACCTTGGGCGTGCCACTTGGTCTCGAAGGCATGGCACACCAGGGAGGCCAATGAAGGAGGGCGTGCCACTTGAAGAGTTGGGTGTGGCACGCCAAGCCAGATTTAGAGCTGGGCGTGGCACGCCACTGAAGCACCAGTCACACGGCAGCTGGGAGATCACGTTTATTGAGTTTCTTTTCCCTCCAAATTGTATTTTTCTTTTCACTTTTGTATTTTCTTTATTTTCTAGTGCTAGGAGTAGTATAAATAACCCCTGAAAGTATTGAGAAAGGGGTTAAGCAGTTAAGAAGCTAAATTGTGGAGTAGAGTTTTTAGTTTGATTTACTTTTTCATTCTATCATCTCTTCCATCCATTGTACTCTTCTCTGAGCTATGAGTAGCTAAATTCCCTCTCATTGAGAGAGGGAGCTCTATTGTACTTGATGGACTAATGATAGTGAATTTCTTCTTCTCTTCATCTTCTCTTTGATTTGCTAAAAGGAATTTCATTTTAATGTTAGTGTTCAATCATCTTGGAAAAGAGATTGAATGCAAAATGGGTTTCGTGGGAACCTTGGAAAAGAAAACATGAAACCAAGCTAGAAATCCCTTCTCACACTTGAGTAGGATATGGGTTTTGGTGTTTGGATATGGTGACATATAATCCTCCCTCTACTTGGACCTATGATGATGTGTGGTATAATCAGAGACCAAGCATATCTCTCTTCATGAGCAATTAGACCAAGGAATTGGCTATTGATCAAGATCTGAGAGATTAAGTCACCAAGGGATTGGGGCTCAATTAATCATGATTGCTAAGAGGTCAATGAGTTGCATGATTGAAGAGGATATGAGCTGGATTTAATCCAAAGAGATAACATCTCCTGATCTCAATGAATTCCCCTATTCTCATTTTCCACATTCTTTATAGCTTTATTTACATTCTGCAAATCCCCATTCCCATTTACAATTAAGTCATTTATGTTTCTGCACTTTACATTATCGCCATTTCCTTTTCTATACTTTACTGCTTTTATTTACCTTTGAGCCATTTATGTTTCTGCCCATTTATAATTCTGCAATAACAATCTATTCTGTTTAGCTTGACTAATTCACCAATTGATTAAAATTGCTCAAGTCTACCAATCTCTGTGGATACGATCCCACTCCACTCTGGGTTATTACTTGACGATAATTTTGGTGCGCTTGCCAAAAGAACGGATTTATCAATTTTTATATGGGGAGTGAATTCGACTCATCAAGTTTTATGGCGCCGTTGCCGGGGATTGGTTTGAATTTGACACTGATTAAATTGATTGGAGAGCTAGATTAAGCAATTTAATTACCTTATTATTTTCTTTAATTTTTCTTTCCATTCTATTTTCTTTTTACTTTGATCATCTTAGTTATTCATTGTTCATATTCCCATTCTTCTAACTATTTAATTAATTGCACCAACCAAGCTAACCACTAATCTTGATAAGAGTGATTCCTTCACTTGCCCTTTGCTTGCTGTTTGTTGAACGTATGATAGGTAGAAGGGGAGAAACTTCATCCTCCTTTGATAGTGAACCTGAGAGGACCTTCCTTAGATTAAGGAGGCAAGCAAGAGGCAAAGGCATATTTGGAGAGGAAGTAGTGGAGGAAGATCTGAGAACTACTATGGAAGAAGAGGTGCATAACAGTGTTGGAGAGGATGCTGGCAATCATGTTGGGCAAGAGAAGAGAGTCTTAGGCTCCTACATCAACCCAAACCCAGAAAATTGTGGCAGCAGCATTCTGAAGCCAACAATCCATGCTAACAACTTTGAGTTGAAACCTCAACTCATCACACTTGTCCAGAATAATTGTTCATATGGAAGAGGTGCCCAAGAGGATCCAAACCAATATCTCACTACATTCTTGAGGATTTGTGACACTATAAAGTCCAATGGTGTACACCCTGACACCTACAAGCTACTTTTGTTCCCTTTCTCACTCAGAGATAAGGCAGCAAAGTGGTTGGAAGCATTTTCCAAGGAGAGCTTAACCACATGGGATGATGTTGTGAATAAGTTTCTACCAACATTCTACCCTCCACAGAGAGTCAATAGACTGAGAGCTGAGGTGCAGACTTTCAGACAGTAAGATGGTGAAATACTTTATGAAGCTTGGGAGAGGTTCAAAGATTTCACAAGGAAATGCCCACCAGATATGTTCAATGAGTGGGTGCAACTGTACATCTTCTATGAAGGGCTATCCTATGAGTCAAAACAAGCAGTAGATCATTCTTCTGGAGGCTCACTCAACAAGAAGAAAACCATTGAAGAAATTCCATGGATGCCTTGTTGGCCCAAAACAAAGTGATCACTGCGCAACTAGCAGCCTTAACCAAAAAGATGGAGAAGAATCAAGTCTCAGCTATTCAAGACCAAGCCCTTCAACAAGAAGGAGATGCACCAGAAGTTGAATATGAATGGGAGCAAGCTAACTATGTGAACAATCCTTCTAGACCACCATATGATCCCAACTCCAACACATATAACTCAGGATGGAAGAACTACCCAAACTTTGGGTAGGGGAACCAACAGAGCCACAACCAAGATCACAACAAACCTTACCCATCTAACCAATACAATAATCACAACCCGAACCATCAATCAGGTAACAACAGACCTTACCACAATTCACAAAACATATCATACCACTCCATCCAACAAACATACAATAACCACCATCAAGACACATAAGCCCTAACCATGCAACCATGTAAAATCAAGAGCAATTTTGAGAAAGTGGAGGCTGCAATAGCACAACTGTCATCACTGCTAACAGGATCTATTTCCACTCTTTTGGAGAGATAAACACAGGCTGAAAGAAAGATAGATGCTAACCAAGAAGAATACAGATCAAATCTAAAGAATCAGGGCGCATCAATCTCAAAATTGGAAGCACAAGTAGGGATTTTATCTAAGCAAATTCTAATGCCCATACATACATTTCCCAGTGATACCATGGCCAACCCAAGAGGGGAATGCAAAGCCATCACACTTGGAAGTGGAAAAGTTGTAGAAGAAACACCCCCCAAGTCAGAGCAACCAAGAAAAGAAAGCTGCAGAGGAGCCTGAAGACATGAAGGAAGAAGAGACCCATGCACCATCCTCATCAAAGCCAGTTCTAAAACCTTATGTGCCAAAGGTACCATATCCACAAAGGCTAAGGAAGGATGGGAAAGATAGCCAGTTCTCTAGGTTCTTAGAGATCTTCAAGAAGCTCCAAATCAACATACCTTTTGCTGAGGCATTAGAGCAAATGCCACTCTATGCCAAATTCTTAAAAGAGCTCATGACAAGAAAGAGGAACTGGGGAGAAAAAGAGACCCTAGTGTTAACTGAGGAGTGCAGTGCCATCATACAAAAGAAGCTTCCTCAGAAGATGAAAGACCTTGGGAGTTTCCAAATTTCCTACATCATAGGGGATATCAACATTGAGAAAGCATTGTGTGACCTGGGACCTAGCATCAATCTCATGTCCTTGACTATGATGAGAAGAATGAAAATTCAGGAAGCCAAACCAACAAGAATGGCACTCCAATTGGCCGACAGAACATTCAAGTGTTTCCACATGGGGTGGTGGAAGATTTGTTGGTAAAGGTGGGAGAGTTCATTTTCCCAGCTGACTTTGTTGTGCTGGATATGGAAGAAGAAGCTAACACATCAATCATCCTAGGAAGTCCATTCCTAGCTACTGCTGGAGCCATCATTGATGTGCAATAAGGGGAACTAGTCTTGAGGTTACATGAAGAGAAGATGGTCTTCAATGTCTTCAAAGCAATGAGTTACCCTAAGGAATCCATAGGAGAATGCATGATGCTGGATACCATAGAACAGATAGTTCAAGGGGTTTTGGAAGAAGAACAATGTGGAGAAACTATGGAGCTAGAGCAACAAGCACCAGGAGGAGAACCCCCACAAGGAATCATGGAGAATTCAATCATGCTGGACCACACGGATAACAAGGAAGTGGAGGCACCAAAACTAAAGCTGAAGATCTTACCTCCAAGTTTGAAATATGCTTATTTGGGTGACAACAACACTTACCCAGTGATCATTAACTCAAGCTTGAGTAAGGAGAAAGAACAAGAGCTTATCCAAGTGCTGAAACAACACAAAGATGCTATAAGATGGACACTTACCGACTTAAAGGGAACTAGTCCTTCAATGTACATGCACAAGATCCTACTCGAAGAAGGTGCTAAGCCCTCAAGACAGCAACAAAGAAGGCTGAACCTAACCATGAATGAAGTAGTCCAAAAAGAGGTGTTGAAGTTGTGGCAAGCAGGGGTGATTTACCCCATCTCAGACAGCCCTTGGGTAAGCCCTATGTAAGTAATTCCTAGGAAATGAGGGGTCACTGTTGTGCCAAATGAGAATAATGAGCTGATACCAACAAGAATAGTGACTGGCTGGCGCATGTGCATTGACTATAGGAAGCTTAATGAAGCTACCAGGAAGGATCACTTCCCCCTACCTTTCATGGATCAGATGCTTGAAAGATTGGCCAGACATGAATATTATTGCTTTTTGGACGGTTATTCTTGTTATAACCAAATTGTTGTAGACCCCAAGGACCAGGAGAAAACCTCATTTACTTGTCCATATGGTGTCTTCGCTTATAGGAGAATGCCCTTTGGATTGTGCAATGCACCTGCAACATTCTAAAGGTGCATGCTCTTCATATTTTCAGACATGATTGAAAGATTCATTGAGGCGTTTATGGATGACTTCTCTGTATTTGGTGATTCATATTGTAAATGCTTGCATCACTTGGCCTTGGTGCTAAAGAGATGCCAAGAAACCAACCTTGTTTTGAATTGGGAGAAATGCCATTTTATGGTTATAGAGGGGGTGGTTCTTGGTCATAAGATCTCAAAAAGAGGCATTGATGCGCATAAATGTGTTATGCTACGATTTAGGAAATTGCACGATCGGCAAAATTCCTTCCGGCAAGTGCACCGGTTATCGTCGTCAAGTAAAAACTCACAATAGAGTGAGGTCGAATCCCACAAGGATTGGTTGAGTGAGCAATTCGGATTAGAAGTGTGTTCTAGTTGAGCGGAATCAAGATTTGAGATGATAATTGCGGAATGTAAAATTGGCGGGAAAAGTAAATGACAAGAAAATTAAATGGCTGAATCTTAAATTGCATGAATTAAAGAGCAGAATGTAAATTGCTGAAATTAAAAGGGAATGGGGATGATTGCAAGAATTGAATTGCAGAATGTAAAGAGAAAGTGGAAATCAGAAATGGGGAATTCATTGGGTTTAGGAGATATTGAAATCTCCGAATCAAAACATGTAAATCTCTTCCTCAACCAATGCATTCATTGAATTTTGCTTGGCAATCTTATATGATTGGATCCCAATTCCTTGGCTCACCAATGCTCTCTAAAAACAAACAAATTCCCAATCCCTTGGTTTAAATGTTCATAAGAAGAGATGATGCTTGATCACTGATTATACCACACAATTTCATGAACCACAATTTGGTAGGATTACATGTCACAATATCCATCCAAACCCCAATCCAATCCACTGTGAGAAAGCTTCTCTAGCATGAATCCTCCATTCCTTTCCCAAGGCTCCGAAGGATTCCAAGTATGAGTAGTCTCTTTCCCAAGACAACTACTCAATGGAATTAGATCGAGAAGCTTTCTAACAAAATTCAAGAGAAAAGATTGAAGAAGAAGATAAACTATTATTGATTCATTGAATTACAATAGAGCTCCCTAACCCAATGAAAGGGGGTTTAGTGAATCATAGCTCTGAATTCAATTACAAAGAAAAGGAAACTAGCTAAAAGTGAAAAGTCCCGGGTCCTTTCTAACTTAACTTCTATCCTATTTATACACTTTCTATATTGAGCTTCAGTTGTGCTTCTTGGGCTTTGAGGCCTCTCCTTGCTTTCCTTTTGCCTTGGGTTTATGATCCATAATCTTGATGAGGTTGTTGATCCAGATCCTGTAACATTTATTGAGCCAACTTAGTGATAATCAAATAATGACACATGACTCAATAAATTGAGATTTCAAACTCATCAATCCTTCAGGCCCAATCCCATAAACCATGATATTCAATTGGGTTTCATACCAAAGTAAGTTTAAGTTAATAATTGTGCTCAAAGACTAACTTAAATCACAATATTTTTGGCCCAGAAACCCTTTTCAAGAGTGGCGTTTAAGTTGTAGTTTAAGCTTAAACTGCAACTTAAACGCCAGACACTTCCAGTGAGGCCATTTGTAGAAGCACGTTTAAGCTTCAGTTAAGGTTAAACTGAAGCTTAAACGTGGAAATGGAAGAAGGTAGCCCTGGAGAGTAATGTAGTCGAACACGTTTAACCTCCAGTTTAAGGTTAAACTGGAGGTTAAACGTGGAAAAGGAATGAGGCATCCTGGAGGTCGAACACGTTTAACCTCCAGTTTGAGGTCAAACTGGAGGTTAAACGTGGAAAGGGGTGTAGGCATACTGGAGGTCGAACACGTTTAACCTCCAGTTTGAGGTCAAACTGGAGGTTAAACGTGGAAGCTTGGAATGGTGGCCCTGGAGGTGTCGAACACGTTTAACCTCCAGTTTGGGGTCAAACTGGAGGTTAAACGTGGAGATGGAGAGAGCAACCCTGGAGTGAAAAAACTATCGAACACGTTTAAGCTCCAGTTTGAGTCAAACTGGAGCTTAAACGTGGAATGGCCCCTGGTACTCTTCCTGGTTCTGGCGTTTAACCTCCAGTTTGAGGTCAAACTGGAGGTTAAACGTGGAACTCCTCCCTGGTTGGCATACTCATTCTGGCGTTTAACCTCCAGTTTGAGGTCAAACTGGAGGTTAAACGTGGAATGCTCCTTAAGTGAGGCTTTTCATTCTGGCGTTTAACCTCCAGTTTGAGGTCAAACTGGAGGTTAAACTTCAATCCCAGCATTTCTTATCCTTCATGATTTTGGCGTTTAAGCTCCAGTTTAGGCTTAAACTGGAACTTAAACTCCACATGTGATATACAAGCTTCCTTTATTGATTTTGTTGCTTCCTTGCTTAGCCTCTTCTTCCCTGAAATCATCCAAACAATTGCATCAAAGTCTTGCAAAATTTCATGAGAAATCTTTCATTCATAGCATTTAAGTAATATAACTAAAACTCATGGAATTTGCATCAAAATCATATTGTTTGGATGGTTCATTACTTTGTTCTTCATTTAACCATTTTTGGTTACTTTAAGCTCAAGAAAATGCATAAAACAACTAAAACTAACAGAAAAATGCTAGTGAAACTAGCCTATGATGCCTTGGCATCACAACACCAAACTTAATACTTGCTTGTCCCTAAGCAAGTCCTGAGTTATTTGAGAAGAAAGTATGAACAGAAAGTAATTACATTGGCTATATTAGCAAGCAATTGAAGTTCATCAGAAGGGTTCTATGCAGAAAGTTGCAGCATCACCTTTTCATACTTATCAGGTAGGATTATCACTTTTTCATTGCATCCGTCAAAAATTGCTATGGCCTCCTGTTATTCTTATGTCTTTGGCACTTCTCTTTTGTTTTTCTTTTCTTTTTCTTAGAGCTTCTTTTGCTCCTTGCTTGCTTAGTGTCATGTGTTGCACAAGCCTTTGGCATTTTCTTTTTCTTATCAGTGCACTACACATATCCACTTTAGGCATTTTAGTTCACATTTCTTCTTGAGACATTGGTGCCCAGCACCTCTTTGTGTGACTAAATGTTTTGTATTGAGGTTGCTCTTGATAATGGACTTTTGGTTGATAATCCCGGGTTAGTTAACCCAAGTTACCAAGTGTTGAAACACTCCTCAGAACCTATTCATCCAAGCATATCCTTAATACATAAACACCACAAGCATTTGTCTCAGGAGTTCAAACCATTGGTGCCTAGCTTATTTTCTCAATTTTTTTGCTTTTTGGTTGCCTTTTTCCGTGGCTTTTTCTTTTCCTTTTTCTTTCTTTTTCATGGCCAAAGACATTTATTCATCAAGATCCATAGACAATTTTTACTTCTACATAAAAAATGATAATTCTACACTCAAATTTTAGTGATGTGACTAAACAATCAAGCATGCATACCACCACTTAATTCTACTTGATTTGTCACTAATTTAGCCGGTTACTTTTGTTCAAACTTTTCTTTTATTTTTGGAAACAGAACAAGCATGGCACGCACTTGTTTAAGAAGGTGAAGTTATATCCAAACATCTAGGCATTCACTTTATTCAAAGCACTTAACAAACACACATACTAAAAAAAATGACTCATAAAAAAAAAACTCCACCTAACACTTAAATGACTGATGATGAAAACACGTTCATAAAGACAATTCACCAATTATCATTTGATTATTAAGGAACGAGACCACCTCTTATTTATTGCTTGGTTCTTCTTAATTCTTGGGATCCTGCTTCTTCTTGCTTCCTGCCTCTTTTTGACCACTTGTGCTTCCTTTGTCTTTTTCCTCCATTTTTGTCTTTTCTTTTGTACCTGCACAAACAAACAAATTTGCTATCATTTTTCGGTCCATGTGAATTATGAATAGTATTTGCACATGTAAATCAATGCTTGTCTTTATGAGCTTATAGCCGTGACTTCTACATGAATGCACACTTATTATTTGGACACCAAACTTAGTTTTTGGTTAAGTCTCCTGATGACATGAAATCCATATTGGTTGTCCTTAATGAGTGTGCATATTTCTAATAAATCATAGTCACCTTGGCTCTTTGATTCTAAACAAAGTGACTACCCTAAGTAATTGAAACTAAAGCATTAAAACATGTGAATGGTATACTTGTCATGAATTTTGAAATCCAGAGGAACTTCTTGCTTTTCATAAACTGTGTTCAAAAAGAACACCAAACTTAATGTTTGGTTGTGCACCTTGAATGAAAGATGGAATTCGATTTGAGTAAGATTTGGGAGTGCCATCAGGCACACCAAACTTAGAGACCAATTGTAATTTACATGCACGGTTTAGTGCACTTAATCAATAGTTGTCCTGAGGGTTCAAGTTCATGCATAAGAAACCATTCTTTATTAGATGTAAAGCAAAGCACTAAAGATTAAGGATACTAAAAACATGGGTTGCCTCCCATGAAGCGCTTCTTTAACGTCACTAGCTTGACGGTTGTCCCTTGTTAGGGTGGATTGTAGTGCTTGACGTCCTCTCCTCTCACTATGAAAACGTCCCCTCTTGATTCATTCATGACCTCTAAATGTTCCAAAGAAAGAACTTTCTTGATTGTGAACACTTGAGGGAGCTGAGAAGGAATGGTCTTGAGGCCAGGTGGGATTGGCAGATAATGACTTGAGATCACTTTATCTCCTGGAGAAAAACCTTCAGTGGGAAATTTCTTGTTTCTCCATCCTCTTGGCAATCTCCCTATCACTCTTCCCTTTCTCTTGAGGATTTCTTCATTGACCTTTATGTCAGGAGGATCCTTCTGATCTGTTTCCACTGATTCTTGTGGCTCTAACTCTTGCAACTCTTGTTTGCCTTCCAATGACTGTTTTAGAGTCTCAGCTGCTGGATTACTTTCCTCCAAACATGGATGGCTACTATCATCTTTGGGCTTTTCAGATTCTGGTTCAGGCTCAGATGCAGGTTTGAAGACTTTGAAAATGAGCTGTTCATCATGTATTCTCAGAATTAGTTCTCCTTGTTCTACATCTATGAGCGCTCTAGTAGTGGCTAGAAATGGTCTGCCCAGAATGATAGGGTGTAAATAGCTTTCCTCCATGTCCACAATGACAAAGTCTGTGGGGAAATAATAATCTCCTACTTTCACCAGCACATTTTCAACTACCCCTTCAGCTTGCTTCTGAGTTTTGTCAGCCAGTTGTATGATTACATCAGTGGATCTCACCTCGTTCAGTTGTAGCCTCTTCATAAGAGTTAGAGGCATCACATTTATGCTAGCTCCTAGATCACAGAATCCTCTGTCAATTTTTGTTTCCCCTATGATGCAAGGGATATGAAAACTTCCTGGGTCCGTTTTCTTAGAGAGTGTGTCCTTCTTGATGAGAGCGTTGCATTCTTTGTTCATTGTTACCGTTTGTCCTCCCTTCAAAACTCTTTTCTTGCTTAACAATTCCTTTAAATACTTGATGTGTGTGGGCATTTGATGAAGAATCTCAAGAAAGGGAATATTGACATGCAGAGAATTAAATGTCTCTAGAAACCTTGAATAGGTTTTCCTTTTTTCACCTCCTCCTAACCTCTCAGGAAATGGTGCTTTTGGTTGGTATACTTCCATCATGCCTTTTTGCAAATCCTTGGCTTGCTCAGTTCCACTTTCCTGCTTAACTTCTTCCACATCTTCTTTCAAGATTTCTGGTTCCTGCTGTGAGGACCTGATTCCTTCTTCTTCTGAGACTTCCTTCAATATGGTGATGGCCTTGCACTCTTCCAATCTTACTCTCTTTTGTTCCCCCTTAGGATTCTTTTCTGTGTCACTAGGGAACACTGCAGTTGATTTGGGTGCTTGTTGAGATAGCTCTCCTACTTGAGATTCCAACCTTTTGAGTTTTTCACCATGGTTTCTTAAGGTAGTTCTCACATCATCCCTGAAGCTCTTCAATTCAATTATGTCTTGGCTCATGGTTGCCACCATTCCTTCCATCCGGTTTAATTGATCTTGAAATTGTTGGTTCGGATTAGGTTGGGTATGTTGATTATTTTGGCCATGATATGATGATTGGGGGTAAGTGTTTTGTGTGGCTTGGTATGATCTTTGGTTGGAGTTTTGGTATGTGGAATTGTTTTGTTGGTTGTGGTTGTAAGGTTTGTGGTTTTGTGGTTGCGTCTGTTGGTTTCCCCACCCAAAGTTTGGGTGGTTTCTCCAGCCTGGGTTGTAAGTGTTGGAGTGTGGATCATATGATTGCCTTTGTTGGTTTCCCACATAGTTAACCTCATCCCAATCACCTCCTTCAATGCCTACTTCCTCTTGATCTTGTGTGTGTATTGCAGCCACTTGCTTTGTTTCCAATTGCCTGGTAAGCTCTGCTAGTTGCTTGGCAAACACCTTGTTTTGGGCTAGAATTGTATCAACATGGTTCAGCTCCATGACTCCCTTAGTGTTGTGCCTTTCTGATGCATAGTAGTACTCATTCTCAGCCACTGTCTCGATCACTTCAATGGCTTCTTCCATGGTCTTTTTCTTGTTCAATGAACCTCCTGATGAATGGTCTACAGCCTTCCTTGATTCATAAGAGAGCCCATCATAGAAGATGTGCAATTGCACCCAATCATGGAACATGTTTGGTGGGCATTTCCTTGTCAAGTCCTTGAATCTCTCCCATGCCTCGTAGAGAGTTTCACCATCTTGTTGTCTAAAAGTCTGGACCTCAGATCGAAGCCTATTGACCTTTTGTGGAGGGTAGAAACGTGCCAGAAATTTGCCTTCCACCTCATCCCATGTGGTTAGACTCCCCCTTGGGAATGATTCCAGCCACTTAGCTGCCTTGTCCCTAAGTGAAAATGGGAACAAGAGCAATTTATAGGCATCTTCCTGGACTCCATTGGACTTCACAGTGTCACAAATTCTCAGGAATTTTGTGAGATGTTGGTTTGGGTCTTCATTAGCACTTCCTCCAAAGGAACAATGATTTTCCACCAATGATATTAGCTGTGGCTTGAGCTCAAAATTGTTGGCCTGAATGGGTGGTTTCTGGATGCTACTACCACAATTCCCAGAGGTTGGGTTTATGTATGAACTAAGAACCCTCCTCTCAGGAATGACATTGTTTCCATCAGCTCTCTCATGGTTGTGAACTTCTCTATCCATGTTGAGATCTAGAGCTTCCTCAAAATTGTCCTCAGATTCTCCTTCAGATTCCTCTTCTCCCACTACTCTCTTCCCTCTTGCTTCCCTTCTAAGTCTATGAAGGGTCCTTTCCGGTTCGGTATATGGAGGAGTTGATGTCTCTCCTCTCCTACCTGTCATACAAGAACACAGCTCAAACACAAACAAGTGAAATACTCTTGGTTAATGGAAGAGTATGGTTAGATCAATTGAGGAATTAAATCAAACAGTTAGTGAGTCAGTGAGTTAGTTGCATGGATTTAAAGGCATAAAGAAGGAAAGCATGTAACCAAGTGCAGAAATTAAAATTCAACAAGTATCTAGAACAGAATTAATCAAAGCAAGAGAAAATTGCTCAATCTAGTTAGCTTCCAATTTGAGAATTGTCAATCGAAAACCAATCCCCGGCAACGGCGCCATAAACTTGATGCGCATAAATGTGTTATGCTACGATTTAGGAAATTGCACGATCGGCAAAATTCCTTCCGGCAAGTGCACCGGTTATCGTCGTCAAGTAAAAACTCACAATAGAGTGAGGTCGAATCCCACAAGGATTGGTTGAGTGAGCAATTCGGATTAGAAGTGTGTTCTAGTTGAGCGGAATCAAGATTTGAGATGATAATTGCGGAATGTAAAATTGGCGGGAAAAGTAAATGACAAGAAAATTAAATGGCTGAATCTTAAATTGCATGAATTAAAGAGCAGAATGTAAATTGCTGAAATTAAAAGGGAATGGGGATGATTGCAAGAATTGAATTGCAGAATGTAAAGAGAAAGTGGAAATCAGAAATGGGGAATTCATTGGGTTTAGGAGATATTGAAATCTCCGAATCAAAACATGTAAATCTCTTCCTCAACCAATGCATTCATTGAATTTTGCTTGGCAATCTTATATGATTGGATCCCAATTCCTTGGCTCACCAATGCTCTCTAAAAACAAACAAATTCCCAATCCCTTGGTTTAAATGTTCATAAGAAGAGATGATGCTTGATCACTGATTATACCACACAATTTCATGAACCACAATTTGGTAGGATTACATGTCACAATATCCATCCAAACCCCAATCCAATCCACTGTGAGAAAGCTTCTCTAGCATGAATCCTCCATTCCTTTCCCAAGGCTCCGAAGGATTCCAAGTATGAGTAGTCTCTTTCCCAAGACAACTACTCAATGGAATTAGATCGAGAAGCTTTCTAACAAAATTCAAGAGAAAAGATTGAAGAAGAAGATAAACTATTATTGATTCATTGAATTACAATAGAGCTCCCTAACCCAATGAAAGGGGGTTTAGTGAATCATAGCTCTGAATTCAATTACAAAGAAAAGGAAACTAGCTAAAAGTGAAAAGTCCCGGGTCCTTTCTAACTTAACTTCTATCCTATTTATACACTTTCTATATTGAGCTTCAGTTGTGCTTCTTGGGCTTTGAGGCCTCTCCTTGCTTTCCTTTTGCCTTGGGTTTATGATCCATAATCTTGATGAGGTTGTTGATCCAGATCCTGTAACATTTATTGAGCCAACTTAGTGATAATCAAATAATGACACATGACTCAATAAATTGAGATTTCAAACTCATCAATCCTTCAGGCCCAATCCCATAAACCATGATATTCAATTGGGTTTCATACCAAAGTAAGTTTAAGTTAATAATTGTGCTCAAAGACTAACTTAAATCACAATATTTTTGGCCCAGAAACCCTTTTCAAGAGTGGCGTTTAAGTTGTAGTTTAAGCTTAAACTGCAACTTAAACGCCAGACACTTCCAGTGAGGCCATTTGTAGAAGCACGTTTAAGCTTCAGTTAAGGTTAAACTGAAGCTTAAACGTGGAAATGGAAGAAGGTAGCCCTGGAGAGTAATGTAGTCGAACACGTTTAACCTCCAGTTTAAGGTTAAACTGGAGGTTAAACGTGGAAAAGGAATGAGGCATCCTGGAGGTCGAACACGTTTAACCTCCAGTTTGAGGTCAAACTGGAGGTTAAACGTGGAAAGGGGTGTAGGCATACTGGAGGTCGAACACGTTTAACCTCCAGTTTGAGGTCAAACTGGAGGTTAAACGTGGAAGCTTGGAATGGTGGCCCTGGAGGTGTCGAACACGTTTAACCTCCAGTTTGGGGTCAAACTGGAGGTTAAACATGGAGATGGAGAGAGCAACCCTGGAGTGAAAAAACTATCGAACACGTTTAAGCTCCAGTTTGAGTCAAACTGGAGCTTAAACGTGGAATGGCCCCTGGTACTCTTCCTGGTTCTGGCGTTTAACCTCCAGTTTGAGGTCAAACTGGAGGTTAAACGTGGAACTCCTCCCTGGTTGGCATACTCATTCTGGCGTTTAACCTCCAGTTTGAGGTCAAACTGGAGGTTAAACGTGGAATGCTCCTTAAGTGAGGCTTTTCATTCTGGCGTTTAACCTCCAGTTTGAGGTCAAACTGGAGGTTAAACTTCAATCCCAGCATTTCTTATCCTTCATGATTTTGGCGTTTAAGCTCCAGTTTAGGCTTAAACTGGAACTTAAACTCCACATGTGATATACAAGCTTCCTTTATTGATTTTGTTGCTTCCTTGCTTAGCCTCTTCTTCCCTGAAATCATCCAAACAATTGCATCAAAGTCTTGCAAAATTTCATGAGAAATCTTTCATTCATAGCATTTAAGTAATATAACTAAAACTCATGGAATTTGCATCAAAATCATATTGTTTGGATGGTTCATTACTTTGTTCTTCATTTAACCATTTTTGGTTACTTTAAGCTCAAGAAAATGCATAAAACAACTAAAACTAACAGAAAAATGCTAGTGAAACTAGCCTATGATGCCTTGGCATCAGGCATAGAGGTAGACAAGGCTAAGGTAGAGGTGATTGAAAAGCTACCCCCACCTTGCAATGTCAAAGCAATTAGAAGTTTTTTAGGACATGCTGGCTTTTATAGAAGGTTAATTAGAGATTTTTCAAAAATTGCCAAACTTTTGAGTAACTTGCTTGTCTTTAATGTACCTTTTATCTTTGATAAAGAATGCATGCTAGCCTTTGAGGAGCTCAAAAATAGACTTTCCTTTGCACCTATCAAAGCACCACCATGCTGGGATTTACCTTTTGAGTTGATGTGTGATGCATCAGATTTTGCTGTGGGTGCTGTTTTAGGACAGAGGAAAGATAAATTGGTGCATGTTATTTACTATGCTAGCAAAGTCCTTAATGAGAATCAAAGGAACTATAGCATTACAGAGAAGGAATTACTTGCCATTGTCTTTGCTTTTGACAAATTTAGATCATATCTTATTGGCTCTAAAGTAATTGTATTCACTGATCATGCCGCACTCAAATACTTGCTTACCAAACAAGAATCCAAGCCCAGACTAATAAGGTGGATCTTGCTACTCCAAGAGTTTGACATCAAAATTAAAGATAGGAGTGGAGCAGAGAACAAAGTGGCTGACCACCTATCAAGGATCTGATAAGAAGAAGATGAGGCACACCAATTTGCAGTGAATGAGAGCTTCCCTGATGAGCAGTTGATGATGATCCAAGAAGCCCTTTGGTTTGCAGACATAGCCAATTTCAAGGCTATTGGGGAACTACCAAATAACATCAACAAACACATGAGGAGAAAGCTAATCAAGGATGCTAAACACTACATCTGGGATGAGCCCTTTTTGTTCAAAAAGTGTGCTGATGGGATCTTGAGAAGGTGTATTTCCCATGGGGAAGGACAAGAAGTGCTTTGGCAATGTTATGGATCTACATATAGAGGCCATTTTAGTGGGGAAAGAACTACAGCTATGGTGCTACAATGCGGGTTCTATTGGCTAACCACGTTCAAGGATGCAAAGGAATTGGTGTCAAGGTGCGATGAATGCCAAAGGGCTGGAAATCTACCCAAGAAAAATGAGATGCCACAGAGGTTTATAATGGAATTAGAATTGTTTGATGTGTGGAGAATTGATTTTATGGGACCTTTCCCATCCTCCTACTCAAATAATTATATATTGGTGGCTGTAGATTATGTGTCAAAGTAGGTAGAAGCCATAGCCACTGCAATAAATGACAACAAGGTTGTGGTAAGCTTCTTGAGAAGGAATATTTTCAGCAGATTTGGAGTTCCTAGAGCCCTTATTAGTGATGGAGGGACACACTTCTGCAACAAGCAACTTGAGACACTCCTTCTCAGATATGGAGTCAAACACAAAGTGGTAACTCCATATCATCCACAGACCAATGGATAAGCTGAGATTTCAAACAGGGAGCTCAAAAGAATTCTGGAAAAAACTGTTGGAAGCTCAAGAAAGGATTGGTCTAAGAAGTTGGATGATGCATTATGGGCCTACAGGACAGCCTTTAAAAAACCTATTGGGATGTTTCCATACCAATTGGTGTTTGGCAAGGCTTGTCACTTACCAGTTGAGCTTGAACATAGAGAATTCTGGGCTCTAAAATGTTGAACTTTGATGATCAAGCTGCTGGAGAAAGAAGGCTAATGCAGCTCAATGAGCTGGAGAAATTTAGGAATCAAGCATATGGAAATGCAAAGATCTACAAGGAGAATACAAAAAGGTGGCATGATCAAAAGATAGCAAGGAGGGAGTTCACTGAAGGGTAGAAAGTGCTTCTGTACAATTCAAGACTCAAGTTCTTCCCAGGAAAGCTCAAGTCTAGATGGTCTGGGCCCTTCACCATTCTCAAGGTGTCTCCCTATGGTCATGTTGAGCTTATGGAGGACAAAACACAAAGAACCTTCACTGTGAATGGCCATAGACTCAAGCATTACCTAGGAGACTCACTGGATGAGAAGAGAGTGAGCTACAACATCAGCTAAGAATAGAAGAACGTCAAGCTAGTGACGATAAAGAAGCGCTAGTTGGGAGGCACCCCAATACTTATATCCTTTTGATTTACTGCTTTCTTAGAAGTAGTTAAAATTTGCCAATTTAGGTAGTTTAAGTTTCAGTTTAATATTTGTGTTTCATTACTTTCTGGAGGTAGATTGTAGGTGGTAGATTAGGAAGTTTTAATATCAGTTTTTGGTAGTTAAGAAATCCTTACATTCTGTTTTCTTTTATTCTGGAAATGCAATTTGATGAATATATGTACTAATGATGAGTAATAGGGCTGGAAACTAGCTAAAAAGCTAAGTTTGTTGTGGCCACTTACCCACTTAATCTAGGCTTACAATCATTTGAATGAATTAATTTTGAGGAGTAAGCCCAGAGATTAAGTTCGGTGTGACCACCACCATACGAAGATCATCTAGTAAGCCCAATACCATTCAATTTTGAAAGCAATTAATAAATTTGTGAACACATGAAAGTTAGTTTTAAATGTGTTCTGAAGGGGTTAGAGGTGAAAGAATGCAAAAAGATGAAAATTAATTCACCCTCATGAACACATTAAAACCCAATGATGAACCAATATATTAAGATGCAATGGGCTTAAGTTTGGTGTCCCAAGGGACACTCATCAGTTGCAATCTCATTGGTTCACACTATGAGGAATGTAAAGGGTTCTTTTGTCATTACTGATGGGGTTTTCGGTTTTATTTTTAGGAGAGAGAATGGGGCCCACATGATTGATATCGCATAAAGCAAGAAGTCAAAATGTACTTGCACTTTGGAACTCAACACTTGCATGAAGCCAAAAGGGATAAGGGTTGGCGTCTCTTCCCACACTAGGCGCCACTTCCCAAGTGAAAAAACATTGAAGTGCTTTCACTTCCCACCATCCAGAGCACACTTCACACCCCTATAAAAAGCCCCTCACTTTCCCACCTCCCCTCACACTTTGAACCCCAACCCCATACACGAAAGAACCCCTACGCTCTCCTCCTCTCTTTCCCTTACCTTTCTTTTTCCTTTTCTTTTCCTTTTCTTAATTGAGACAATCAAGTCCTAAGTTTGGTGTTGGAGCAAAACTGTATTTTGCTTATTCTCTTGCAATATTTCCCAACCTTCTTTAAACCTTCAAGCACCCTTTTCTCACCCCAATGGCACCACCAAGAGCCTCATCATCAAAGAAAAGAAAGACCAAGGAACCAATTTCTGGATCCTCAAGTTCAAGCTTCAATGAGTACAAGTTCCTCTCATCATTCAACCAAAACCAATTTTATGGTTAGGTGAGTGAGAGGCTCATCCCAGAGGTTGGTTTCCAGTTGGGAAAGAACGAGCACCCTGAAATCAACAGGGAGAAAAACAATTGAGGCTGGATACTCTTGTGCAACCTACCAAGGAAGGTGGTGAAAAGCTTGGTAAGAGAGTTCTATGCCAATGCTGTACCTCAACCTGGGCAAGCCTATGGCTATCTCAGCTATGTGAGGGGGAAGGCCATTGATTATAACCCCTCAAACATAGAGAGGATGCTAATGGTGAAGCGAACAAACTCCACCCAGAGCTATGAGGAAAGAACGAACCAACAAGACCCAGGATTTGATGAAATCCTCAATGAGATCTGTGTGCTGAATATGCAATGGATAAACGACAAGGATGGGGGCCCAACCAGCTGAGAAGAGGGGATTTGAGCCCCCAAGCTAGAGGGTGGCTGGATTTTGTGAGAAGGTCTCTAATTCCCACATCCAACACTTCAAAGGTAACTAAAGAGAGAGCTGTGTTCATATACAGCATAATAAAGGGAGAAAATGTCAATATTGGGGAGTTGATTGCCAACAACATCAACAAAGTGCTGAAAAGAACCAAAGATAGCTTAAGGTTGGCATTCCCTAGCATCATCCAAAGGTTTGTGATGAAGCAGGGGTGGAGAAAATTATTGATGAAGTGCTAGTGGAACAAGAAAAGCCCATAACTGCCAAGAAGATAGCCAAAGTGGTGGCTGTCAACCCACTTGAGAGGAGAAGGGAGCACAGAGCTTATGCTCATGTGCCACAAGGGCAACCACATCAAGAAGAAGGGGCTGAGGAGCAACCATACCACCTAGCACTTAACCTACCACCATACCAACAATACCAACAATTTCCTGAAGGATTCAACTGGGAACAACTACAAGGAGACGTACACCAAATGAAGGGAGACCTACATCATCTGAGAGAGGATGTCAACCAACTCAAGGATAATCAACAAAAGCAATGGGACCAAGTGAATGAGAACATACAACTCCAAGGAAGTTTGGAGCACATGAGGAAGGAACAACAAGAATAGTTCTACTGGGAAAAGATGTAAAGTGCACTTAACAAAATAGTGGAGCAGAACAAATGGCAACAGAGGAACCTTACTGAGTTCAGGAATCTTTATGATGCTAGAACCATCTCAAGGAGGCAATATGATATCAACACACAAGCGAAGATGAATCAAGGTTGTTGACTCCCACGGTTGACACTCTCTAAATTATGAATTCTGTTTAAGTTTTTTTTTTTTATGTTTTAATTTCTATTTAAGAATAAATAGTGATACTAGGATAGTTTATGTTTAATGCTTAGTTTTTTTTTGCCCTGAAGTCTTTTGTGAGTCCTTTGAATTACAAGAAAGAAAATGCAATGTTATTCTAATTCTTTTCAACATCAATAAAAGAATAGTTTGTCTCCATAAGAGTTGTTGTGAGTTGTGCAAGAACAAGAGTAAAAGAGACTAAGACCAAGAGAGGCCATTCAAAACCTAATAGACAAGGAATTAAGTGTAGAACCTTGAATGAACTAAAAAGAAAATGAGTCATGAAAGGCAACTAGTCTTAGAAGGTATGACAAGTAAAGGCTAAGGGGTGTCCCTTGAATATCTATAGAACCAAGAAGTAGTAACCAATAAAGACCCAAGGCTCTGAGCATCAACTACTAAGATAGAAAGAAACATTAAATAGCTCAACAGAGTGGAAGCCCTAGTAGATGCTTGTGGTGAAGATGTGTCAAGAAAAGAGACCTGGGCAAGTAAATTCTTAGGGGTGTTTCAACACCTAGTACCCTAAAGCCAACTGGTTTGGGAGTGCTAATTGAAAGCCTAAATAAAGGGTTGTCTTGAGATAAAACACTTAGAGTCGTGGTCAATGAAAAAGAAAAAAAAATTAACAGGCAAAGAACAACCAGAAGAGAATGAAATAACTCTTACCACTTTAAGGTGATAATCAATAAAAAGGGCCCCTGGAGCTTATACTTGAAAGAACCCTCGGAGTTCTTTGTGGCATTGAAGCAAAAATATGCATGCATGTGTTAAACACTTAGTCCTATCCTTGGTCATGTTTGCATCCATTCAAGGTCAAGTCTCAATTCATATAAGGACTACTCACATTAATTTGCTTGGGACAAGCAAAGCTTAAGTTTGGTGTTGTGATGACTTGCATCATCTACCTTTTTTTCTTGTCTAAAAAGGACCACAAAAGATCATAATCTCATTTAATCATTGCAATTTAGGAGTTAATTGATCAATATTATAGTACATTACTTTGAAATGGGGTTGTGCTGACTTTCATGTGAAAAAGAGCAACAAAAAGGGAAGAAAAACAACAAAACAAGCTGGGCGTGTGAAACTAGCGTGCCACTTGGAACAAACGCAACAAAATTGTATGGGCGTGGCACGCCAAGAGCTGCGTGTGGAACGCTAGTATTGAAGTCCAGATGGGATCCTCAAGCATTTACATGGGCATGGCATGCCAGTGTAGTTTTCCAGAGAGCAATAATTAAGGCCACTAAAGGGGCATGGCACGCCAAGTTGGGCGTGGCATGCCTAACCCCTCACATACTATGGGCGTTCCATTTGAGCCATGGGCGTGGCACGCCAGTTCATCACTCCAGAAGGGATCATCACCTGGGCGTGCCACTTGATATCGAAGGTGTGGCACGCCAGCTTCAAAAGTCACTTGGGTGTGCCACTTGAAGAGCCAGGCGTGGCACGCTAGGCTTAAAAGAGCCACACTAAAGGGGCGTGCCACTTGATCATCAAGGCGTGGCACGCTAGTACAAATTTCCAGAGACGAAGACAAAGTCCCAAGCACTGGGCGTGCCACTTGGTATCGAAGGCGTGGCATGCCAGCTCTCATCCTCACTTGGGCGTGCCACTTGAGCATCCAGGTCTGACACGCCAATACTCAAGGAAGCCAAAGCAAAGCTGGGTGTGCCACTTGGTATCGAAAGCGTGGCACGCCAGCTCTAGAATTTCACTTGGGCGTGCCACTTGAGTCTCAAGCGTGGCACGCCAGCATCACCAATCAACTAAGGGAAGACCTAGGCATACCACTTGAGTTCTGGGCGTGGCACGCCAGCGAAGGAGCCAAGCACATAAATGGGCGTGCCACGCTAGTTCAACTTTCCAGAAACAAGAAGAAGAGGGAGAAGGCCTGGGCGTGCCACTTGAGGTTGAAGGCGTGGCACGCCAGGCTATCTGATGTTTTAAAAAGGCTTGGGCGTGCCACTTGAGGTCGAAGGCGTGGCACGCCAGGCTACACAAGTGCTTAAAGGACCCTGGGCGTGCCACTTGGGCTCGAAGGCGTGGCATGCCAGGGAGGCCAATGAAGGAGGGCGTGCCACTTGAAGAGTTGGGCGTGGCACGCCAAGCCAGATTTAGAGCTAGGCGTGGCACGCCACTGAAGTGCCAGTCACACGCCAGCTGAGAGATCACGTTTATTGAGTTTTTTTTTTCCTCCAAATTGTATTTTTCTTTTCACTTTTGTATTTTCTTTATTTTCTAGTGCTAGGAGTAGTATAAATAACCCCTGAAAATACTGAGAAAGGGGTTAAGCAGTTAGGAAGCTAAGTTGTGGAGTAGAGTTTTTAGTTTGATTTACTTTTTCACTCTATCATCTCTTCCATCTCTTGTACTCTTCTCTGAGCTATGAGTAGCTAAATTCCCTCTCATTGAGAGAGGGAGCTCTGTTGTACTTGATGGATTAATGATAGTGAATTTCTTCTTTTGTTCATCTTCTCTTTGATTTGCTAGAAGGAATTTCGTTTTAATGTTAGTGTTCAATCATATTGGAAAAGAAATTGAATGCAAAATGGGTTTCATGGGAACCTTGGAAAAGGAAACATGAAACCAAGCTAGAAATCCCTTCTCACACTTCAGTAGGATCTGAGTTTTGGTGTTTGGATATGGTGACATATAATCCTCCCTCTACTTGGACCTATGATGATGTGTGGTATAATCAGGGACCAAGCATATCTCTCTTCATGAGCAATTAGACGAAGGAATTGGCTATTGATCAAGATCTGAGAGATTGAGTCACCAAGGGATTGGGGCTCAATCAATCATGATTGCCAAGATGTCAATGAGGTGCATGATTGAAGAGGATATGAGCTGGATTTAATCCAAAGAGACAACATCTCCTGATCTCAATGAATTCCCTTATTCTCATCTTCGACATTCTTTATAGCTTTCTTTACATTATGCAAATCCCCATTCCCATTTACAATTAAGTCATTTATGTTTCTGCACTTTACATTATCGCCATTTCCTTTTCTGCACTTTACTGCTTTTAGTTACCTTTGAGCCATTTATGTTTCTACCCATTTATAGTTCTACAATCACAATCTATTCTGTTTAGCTTGACTAATTCACCAATTGATTAAAATTACTCAAATTTACCAATCTCTGTGGATACGATCCCACTCCACTATGGGTTATTACTTGACGATAATTTTGGTGCACTTGCCAAAAGAACGAATTCATCAATTTTTGTATGGGGAGTGAATTCGACTCATCAGTGCATAAAACCTATTAAAAACAAAGAAAAAGGCTAGTGAAACTAGCCTAAAATGCCCTGGCATCACTGATCATCTTTCCAGGATTGAAGCTGAAGAAGGGACGCCACCCCCCACTGCTATGACTGAAACCTTCCCAGGTGAGCAACTCTTCACGATTTAGTGGGCTCTGTGGTTTGCAGATATTGCGAACTACAAGGCCATGAGGTTCATCCCCAAGGAGTACTGATGTGATGAGATTTTGCATCGGTTTAGAATTTCTCAAAACACGAATCACTTCATCAGTAGCATAGTCCAAACTGGCAATTAAATTCCATCAATCAAAGTTTAATTTGAAATAAAAATAACCGAGAGTAGTTAAACCTCGGGTCATTCTCCCTAGGAACTAGTGACCACGAGCGCACAGTTTTGGTTGTGAAAAACAAGGGGGTTTTCAATAGTGAAGCAAGCAATTAAGAAATAAAAGAATGATCGAAATTTCAATTAATAAACTAATAAAGGAATTAAAGAACGATCTATATAATATGGACATGTAATGCTTTAAAATGATTGAAAAGTAGTTCAAAACATAAATGGAACCTTGACTTGGGATGAGTTATGGAATTCCTTCCTTGCTATAACCACAATTATGATAATTATGATGGATGAATCTCAGCTAGTCAACCCTTAACATCAAAGAGTAAGTCAAGTGAGCATAATTGTTATTATTCCACAAATCCTAGCTAACTTACTAATTACCTTAGTAAGAAGCTAGCGTTAATGGAAACAATAACAACTAACAACCCAAGAATTATCACTAAATGTCAGACATTATAAATCTAGTATTCCACACACTCAGTCCCCCAATCCAAGGAGTAGAATTCTACCCCATAACCAAAATTGGCATTTCATCAAACACATGGTAGGCATATTCACAAAACATGGCAAAATTGTAAAAATACACAAAACTATGAACAACCAAGGAACAAAATCAACAATGCCAACTCAATAAACATATAATAACCATTGGTGCATGCATTTACACTTTGCACAACTGAACCAGCAAGTGCAATGGGTCATCCAAGTAATACCTGAGTGAGTCAGGGTCGATCCCACAAGGATTGTTGGCTTGAATCAAGCTATGGTTATCTTGTAGATCTTAGTCAGGTAGATAGAAAAGTTGTTTGTTTGTTTAAAGCGCATAAAAGTAAAATAAAGATAATGTTACTCAATTGAAGGTGAATGCAATGCTAAGAAGATGGTTAAGGGTTCAGATATGCTTTATTCTTCTAGATTAATTCGGTCTTACTGTCTATGCCAATTGTGAATGATTTCTTCTATGGCAGGCTGTATGTGATCAACGCCTTTCTTGAGAGGTCACCGATTCTCCTCTAGGATGAACACCAGGGTTAGTGCGCATCTAGTCTGAATGAGGGTGAAGCTCCAGCAGTTCATTCCCCTTGATGATCCTACTCAAAATGTGACAGACAAGGTTGAATCTTCCGGATCAAAGAATGTTGTGCCTTTGATTCTAGCCTTTACCACAAAGACCCTAATCTCCCCATACCTCGGCTGAACTGGTGTCTCGAGAAGTCCCCAACGAAGTCATGGATTAGCCGCCTAAGAGATGTATAATCAGGCTAGTGGTTCATTGATATCCGATGAAAGACGCTCACTGAAACCATGTAGAATAGAGATAACCTTGTGCCAGTTCAACTCATTCATAAGGTTGAAGAACAAAGATACATCTTAGAATAGAGAATCAAACACGAATTGAGATATAACAGTAATACTTTTATTAATCCATCAAACTCAGCAGAGCTCCTCCCCTTAACCTAGGAGGTTTAGTGGCTCATACTGTACATAGAACAATGTAAAAATGTGTAAAGTGGTGGAAGAAGATCCTAAACAAGGGTGATCTTCTCCTATATATACTAACCTAATGATTAAAGATTATAGAAATATGATAGGTTTAGGCTTGTAGTGCGAAAATCCACTTTCGGGGCCCACTTGGTAAGTGTTTGGACTGAGCTTTAGTGTCTCCCACGTGCCAGGATGCTCCTTGGGCGTTGAACGCTGGCTAGGGACACCTTTATGGGTGTTGGACGCTGGCCACCTCTTTGTGTGTGTTGAACGCTTGGACTGGGGTAGATGGCTGGCGTTGAATGCTAGTTTTGGGCCTTCAATTCTAAAGCAAAGTAGAAACTATTATATATTGCTGGAAAGAGCGAGATGTTAGAATTCCAACACCGTTGAGAACACGCCATTTGGATATCTACAGCTCCAGAAAAGCTCTTTCGAGTGCAAGGAGGTTAGATCCTGACAGCATCTGCAGTGCTTTCTCTGCCTCTGAATAAGACTTTTGCTCCAGCTCCTCAATTTTAGCCAGAAAATACCTGAAATTACATAAAAACACACAAACTTAAAGTAGAATCCAAAAATATGAATTTTACACTAAAACCTATTAAAATATAATAAAACTTAAACAAAACATGATAAAAACTATATGAAAATGATGCTAAAAAGCGTATAAAATATCCGCTCATCACAACACCAAACTTAAACTGTTGCTTGTCCCCAGGCAACTAAAAACAAATTAGGATAAAAAGAAGAGTAAGATACAATAAATTTCAGAGTTCTCAATGAAGCTCAGTTTCAAAAAGATAAGCGGGACTAGTAGCTTTTTGCTTCGAATAGTTTTGGCATCTCACTTTCAATTGAAGCTTAGAATAGTTGGCATCTTTAGGAACTTAGAATCCAGATGATATTATTGATTTTCCTAGTTAAGTTCTTTTTTATTCTTGAACATAGCTTCTTTAGAGTCTTGGCCGTGACCCTAAGCACTTTGTTTTCCAGGATTACCACCGGATACATAAATACCACAGACATTTAGATGGGTGAATCCTTTCGGATTGTGATTCAGCTTTGCTAGAATCCCCAGTCAGTGGTGTCCAGAGTTCTTATGCACACTCTTTCATCAACTCTTTACTCACTTATTCATATGATTTGCATGATTTTACAATTCCTTCCTAATTTTGTGCTATGATTGAAAACATGCTTCTTTGGCCATTTTTAATCCTCTCTTATTACCATTAGATGCCTTGATATGTGTGTTAAGTGATTTCAGGGTTTATAGGGCAGGAATGGCTTAGAGGATGGAAAGGAAGCATGCAAAAGTGGAAGGAATACAAGAAACTGAAGGAACTACAAAGCTGTCCAACCTGACCTCTTTGTACTTAAATGACCATAACTTGAGCTACAGAGGTCCAAATGAGGCAGTTCTAATTGCGTTGGAAAGCTAACATCTGGGGCTTCAAAATGATATATAATTTGCTATAGTGGCCATATAGCTAAATGACGCGCATGGGTGCATCACTCGCACGCGTCATTCTGCAGAAAATCCAGCGACCTGTATGTATCAGAATTCGCCCCCAGCGATTTCTGGGCTGTTTTTGACCCAGTTTTTGGCCCAGAAATGCAGACTAAAGCCAGGGGACAAGTAGAAACTCAATACACATTCCATAATTCTCAATTTTAGGTTTAGATGTAGTTTTTAGAGAGAGAGGCTCTCTCCTCTCTCTTAGGTTTTAGGGTTTAAGATTTCTTCTCTCAATTCCAGGTTCAATGTTCCTTTAATTTAGTTTCTATTCTACTTTTATTTGTTCTAATACTTTAGTTTATTTATTTTCCAATTTAGTTTATGAATTCTCATGTTTAATTTGATTTTCTATTTAATGCAATTTGAAGTATTTCATATTATGATTTTAATTTAGCTTTTTACATTCTTAGCTTGGGTTAAGTAATTGGAGACACTTGAGTTATCAAACTCCTTGTTGATTGATAACTATTATGTTTGCTAGTTAATTTGAATTCCAATAAATTCAATCTTTTCATAAGGATTTGACTAGTACCTGAGAGATTAAATTGATTTATCCACTTAACATACCTTCATAGTTAGAGGTTGACAAAGTGGGAGCAATAGATAATTTTCATCACAATTGATAAGGATAACTAGGATAGGATGTCCAGTTCTCATACCATGCAAAGGTTTTCATGATCATTAGTTTACTTTCTTTTCATTTACATTCCTTGTTCAAACCTTTCAAAAACCTAAAAAGATACTTTTCTCATAACCAATAATAAACACACCTCCCTGCAATTCCTTGAGAGACGACCCGAGGTTTAAATACTTCAGTTTATTTTTATTGGGTTTGCTTAAGTGAAAAACAAGTTTTTGTATGAAAGGATTATTGTTAGTTTAGAAACTATACTTGCAACGAGAATTTATTTGTGAATTCTTTACTAGCAAAAATCCGTTCGTCAAAATGGCGCCGTTGCCGGGGAATTGCAAACGTGTGCCTTATTATTGGTTATTGTAAATATTTGCTTTTTCGTTTCTTTGTTAGTGTTTCTAGTTTTAGGAGTTTATTTTCATTAATTTCTATTAGTTTTTATTTCTTTTGCTATTATGAATTCTCACCCCTTTGGCTTTAAGTTTGGTTCCAATGTTGTTGAAAGGAATGGAAGCTATAATGAGAAAAGACATCAAGGTTGGAAGAATCAAAGATGGGAGGAGCCACAAGGATTTGATCAACCCTCTTGGCAACAACCCCCTCCAATGCACTATAACCAATAACCATTCTATGATGCATACCAAGACAATAGTTATGGTGGACCTTTTCGTGACAACCAACCTCCACCAAATTACTATGGTCAAGAGCCATTCCATGCTGCATACCAAGATGATGAATATGGTGGATCCCCTTGTGGTTACCAACAAGCCCCACCAAGTGTCTATGAACCCCCTCCTCAACATAACTTTGAACCACCACACTCACAAGCCCCATTTCACCATTCACCTCCATATGACCCTAACCCTTATCCACCATATCAACCACCCTATGAGCCTTATGAGCCATACTTAGAACCACCCCAACCTCCATTGGATAACAATACACTTATCTCTAATCTCATTGATCTCACGTCTAAACTCCAAAATCTTATATCCCGCAGAGACCAACCCTCCACCTCCAATATTCAACCCTCAAACTCTAGTGTGATTCCTTTTCAACCACATAATGATCTTCCCATCCCATCACCACCCTCCATGGAAAAGCATCCACATCCATCAATCTAAGAGCAAGATGATCCCAGTTATGCTATTGACATGGAACAAGAGAGAAGGGATCATTTTCGCGAATTCATTCTTCATAAGAAGCTAGAGGAGGCCCTACAGATGGAGGCAGTGGAGACCCTTGAAGTCGAAGGAGTGGTTGAAGAGTTAGTGAAGGAAGACATCAAGGAGGAGTCTGGTTTTGTATTAGAGCAAGAGGAGACCCAAAAAGAGGAGGTAAGAGAGACCCTTGCAAATGAAGGAGTAGTTGAAGGGAGTTGTCATAGAAAGAAAATCATCAAGGAGGAGTACGATTTTATACTAAAACAACTGGATAAAGCAGCCATTATTGAAGAGGAAGAAGAGGTTGCAGACTTAGGAGATGCTGAACCTCCATGGGAAAGTCCAGTCATAGAGCCTCCCTCCAAGGTGCTTGATGTTGATGTTGAGGAGGGTGTACAACCTCCAAGGCATATCCTGGTTGAAGACTCTGAAGAGGTTGATCAAGAGATGGAGATTAAAGAAAAAGAAGCACAACCCCCCATGCCCTTGGTAAATCATGAAGAAGAGTTTGAATTGGAAGAAAGCTACCAAGAGGAAGAGGTTGAAACTGAAGAAGCTCGCAAAGAGGGGAAGTTGCCAAGGGAGAGCACAAGGGAATGGAGCTTGAAATCACCTTCCCAAAGCTGTTGGAGACCTCTCCCCCAAAGTCATTACCATCCAATACAACATTCAAGTGGATAAAATTCTTATCCTTGACCTTTACTTTCCCACTTGAATACGGTTTACTTGAGAAAGATGGTCAGCTTAGAGCTCTTTATGGCTTTAAGAGTAAAAGGGAGATGGTTAGTGGTTGGCGACACAATCCTAGGTTCGTTTTGGTTTGGAGCTCAAAATATAAATGCAAGGGTTGGTGTAGAGCTCGAATGAATGGGTCTAGGAAGCTCTTTGGATGCCTTAGTGAGAATTTGGATTGCTTACCACCCGGATGGAATCACAATGGTGATCCACTTCAAGACGGGTGTAGATACAAGATTTGGGATCCGGGCATACATGAGGATCAACTTTGGGAGCTCAAAGCTTGTGAAGAACTCTCTCAAGGCTTGGCAATTTCACTTGAAGATAATGAAGATTATTGGAAGTCCAAGCACTGGTGGCAGTTTCAAGACGAGTTCAAGCATAAGCCACCCTGATAAGGAGCTCACCAAATGTCCAACTTAAGGACTTTAACTAAAAGTGCTAGGTGGGAGACAACCCACCATGGTATAATTGTTCCTTTATATTCTTAATCTTATTTTATTTTATTTTTACTAGTGTTTATTCATAATTTCTGCATATTCACCTGCATTCTGCATTTTGCATTCTGTGTACACATTAAAAAAAGGGGGCAAACTACGCAAGCGCGCAGGCCACGCGTGAGCGTCGATAGCAATTTCGCTCCCCCATCCAATGAACAGAAAGTTGTGATGGAATCATGCGGCTGGTGTGTTCTGCTCACAATTCGTCCCATGCATACACGTCTATGACGCGTGCGCGTCATCTGCCACAAGGGAAACCCACGCGTACGTGTCAAGCACACGTGCACGTTTGGATAGGAAAATTGGCGTAAATAGCATGTTGGACAGAAAGTTGTGCTGTCCCCACGCTGGAACTGTGCTAGAGGTACAAGGTCATCCACGCATATGCGTCCCTGACACGTGCGCGTCCTTTTGCTTCCAAGCCCACCCATGCGTACGCGTGGGCGACGCATATGTGTGGGTGACGCGTACGCGTCGCATGGCGAATACAGTTCTCACGCGCACGCGCGCCACATCCCGCTTTTCATCCCCTTCTCCTTTCTTCCTTCATTCTTCTTATTGCATTTATTTACTTTTATTTCTTCAAAAATTTTTTTCTCTTTCATGCTTAGTTATTTATGGTTTCTTTTTTCATTCTTTTCTTTTTCTTCATGCATTTTTATGTTGGTGTTGGAACTTTATTTGGGTCTTATAATATTATACTTGAGCTTGTGGATATCATCAATAGTGATTTGATAATTAATATTAATTTTTGGGGTTGCATTGATGAGCGGATAATTTATACGCTTTTTGGCATTATTTTTAGGTAGTTTTCAGTATGTTTTAATTACTTTTTAGTATATTTTTATTAGTTTTTATTCAAAATTCACATTTCTGGACTTTACTATGAGGTTGTGTATTTTTCTGTGATTTTAGATATTTTCTGGCTGAAATTGAGGGACCTGAGCAAAAATCTGATTCAGAGGCTAAAAAAGGACTGCAGATGCTGTTGGATTCTGACCTCCATACACTCGAAATGGATTTTCTGGAGCTACAGAAACGCAATTGGTGCGCTCTCAATTGAGTTGGAAAGTAGACATCCTGGGCTTTCCAGCAATATATAATAGTCCATACTTTACCTGAGTTTTGATGACGCAAACTGGCATTCGAATGCCAGTTCCCTGCCCTATTCTGAAGTTAAACACCAGAAACAGGTTACAAACCAGAGTTAAATGCCACAAACAGGCTGCAACCTGGCGTTTAACTCCAAGAGAAGTCTCTACACATGTAAAGCTCAATGCTCAGCCCAAGAACACACCAAGTGGGCCCCAGAAGTGGATTTCTGCATCATTTACTTATCTCTGTAAACCCTAGTAACTAGTTTAGTATAAATAGGACTTTTTACTATTGTATTTAACATCTTTGGATCATTTTTTAGGTCTTTTGATCATCTTTGGAACGTTTTTCCTTAGACTTAGGGGGCTGGCCTTTCGGCCATGCCTTTCAACGGTGGAGTTTCTACACCCCAAAGATTAAGGTGTGGAGCTCTGCTGTTCCTCATGAATTAATGCAAAGTACTATTATTTTTCTATTCAATTCAAGCTTATTCTAAGATATTCATTCGCACAAAAGAAGATGATGAATGTGATGATTATGTGACGCTCATCACCATTCTCACTTATGAAAACAAGCTTGAATGACTATCTCTTGGATCTCTCTTCAAAGATTCACATCGTCTCTCCTGACAACAGAGCATTTGAATCCTAGATCAGAATCTTTGTGGTATAGGCTAGAATCAATTGGCAGCATTCTTGAGATCTGGAAAGACTAAACCTTGTCTGTGGTATTCCGAGTAGGATCTGGGAAGGGATGACTGTGACAAGCTTCAAACTCGCGACTGTGGGGCGCAGTGACAGTACGCAAAAGGATCATTGGATCTTATTTCGACACGATCGAGAACCAACAGCTGATTAGCCATGCAGTAGCTGTGCCTTGTATTTTTCATCCGAGACGAGAAATCCGACGGTTGATTAGCCGTGCAAAAACTGTAGAGGACTATTTTCACTGAGAGGACGGGAGGTAGCCATTGACAACGGTGATACCCAACATACAGCTTGCCATGGAAAGGAGTATGAATGATTGAATGGAGGCAGTAGGAAAGCAGAGATTCAGAAGGAAGAAAGCATCTCCATATGCTTATCTAAAATTCTCACCAATGAATTACATAAGTATCTCTATCCTATTTTATGCTTTATTTATCCTTTAATTATTAAAACTTCATAACCGTTTGAATCTGCCTGACTGAGATTTACAAGATGACCATAGCTTGCTTCAAGCCGATAAACTCTGTGGGATCGACCATTACTCACATAAGGTTTGTTACTTGGACGACCCAGTGCACTTGCTGGTTAGTTGTGCAGAGTTGTGAAAAGGAGTTGAGATTACAATCGTGCATACCAAGTTTTTGGCACCATTGAGATCACAATTTCGTGCACCAAGTTTTTGGCGC
This sequence comes from Arachis ipaensis, assembly GCF_059453495.1. Taxonomy (NCBI): domain Eukaryota; kingdom Viridiplantae; phylum Streptophyta; class Magnoliopsida; order Fabales; family Fabaceae; genus Arachis; species Arachis ipaensis. Next base: position 64,324,901 of record NC_142440.1, on the reverse strand, counting down.
CGTTGCCGGGGATTGTTCGAGTTTGGACAACTGACGGTTCATCTTGTTGCTCATATTAGGAACAAGGATAAGAACATTCTTGTTGAAGCTGACCCTAAACCTGAAAGGACTCTGAAGAGGAAGCTAAGGGAAGCTAAGGCACAACCCTCTGGAGAGAACCTGAAAGAAATTTTTGAAAAAGAAGGAGACATGGCTGAACCCAATAATAATGGTGGAGATGCAAGGAAGATGCTTGGTGACTTTATTGCACCCTCTTCCAACTTCTATGGAAGAAGGATCCCAATTCCTGCCATTGGAGCAAATAACTTTGAGCTTAAGCCTCAATTAGTTTCTCTAATGCAACAGAATTACAAGTTTCATGGACTTCGAATGGAAGATCCTCATCAATTTTTAGCTGAATTCTTGCAAATCTGCGACACTGTCAAGACCAGTGGAGTTGATCCCGAGGTCTACAGAGCTAGAACATGGTTGGATTCACAACCTAAAGAAAGCCTAAACTCTTAGGATAAGCTGGTCAGTGCTTTCCTGGCCAAATTCTTTCCACCTCAAAAGATAAGCAAGCTTAGAGTGGAAATCCAAACCTTCAGACAGAAGGAAGGAGAGTCCCTCTATGAAGCTTGGGAAAGATATAAGCAACTGATCAAAAGGTGTCCTTCTGACATGCTTCTAGAATGGAGCATCATATGTATATTCTATGATGGTCTGTCTGAGTTGTCAAAAATGTCATTGGACCATTCTGCAGGAGGATCTCTTCATCTAAAAACCCATGCAGAAGCTCAGGAACTCATTGAAATGGTTGCAAATAACCAGTTCATGTACACCTCTGAGAGGAACCTTGTGAACAATGGGACGCCTCAGAAGAAGGGAGTTCTTGAAATTGATACTCTGAATGCCATATTGGCTCAGAACAAAATATTGACTCAGCAAGTCAATGTGATTTCTCAGAGTCTGAATGGATTGCAAGCTGCATCCAACAGTACTAAAGAAGCATCTTCTGAAGAAGAAGCTTATGATCCTGAGAACCCTGCAATGGCAGAGGTGAATTACATGGGAGAACCCTATGGAAACACTTATAATCTTTCATGGAGAAATCATCTAAATTTCTCATGGAAGGACCAACAGAAGCCTCAACAAGGCTTCAACAATAATGGTGGACAAAATAGGTTTAGCAATAGCAAGCCTTTTCCATCATCTTCTCAGCAACAGACAGAGAATTCTGAACAGAGCCATTCTGGCCTAGCAACCATAGTCTCTGATATATCCAAGACCACACTAAGTTTCATGAATGAAACAAGGTCCTCCATTAGAAATTTGGAGGCACAGGTGGGTCAGCTGAGTAAGAAGATTACTAAAACTCCTCTCAGTACTCTCCCAAGCAATACAGAAGAAAATCCCAAGAGAGAGTGCAAGGCCATAACCATGACCAACATGGCCAAACCTGGAGAGAGTGAGGAGGGCGTGAGTCCCAGTGAGAAAAGCCTTGTGGGACGTCCTCTGGACAGAAAGGAGTTCCCTTTGAGGAACCAAAGGAATCTAAGGCTCATACAGAGACCATAGAGATTCCATTGAACTTCCTTCTGCCATTCATGAGTTTAGATGAATATTCTTCCTCTGAAGAGGATGAAGACATCACTATAGAGCAAGTTGCTAAGTATCTAGGAGCAATCATAAAGCTGAATGCCAAGTTACTTGGTAATGAGACTTGGGAGGATGAACCCCCCCTTGTTCACCAATGAACTAAATGCATTAATGAGGCAGACATTACCTCAGAAGAAACTGGACCCCGAAAAATTCTTCATACCTTGTACCATAGGCACCATGACCTTTGAGAAGGCTCTGTGTGACCTGGGGTTAGGGATAAACCTCATGCCCCTCTCTGTAATGGAGAAACTAGGAATTTTTGAGGTACAAGCTACAAGAATCTCACTAGAGATGGCAGACAAATCAATGAAACAAGCTTATGGACTAGTAGAGGACATGCTAGTAAAGGTTAAAGTCCTTTACATCCCTGCTGATTTCATAATCATAGACACTGGGAAGGATGAGGATAAATCCATCATCCTTGGCAGACCCTTCCTAGCCACAGCAAAAGCTGTGATTGATGTTAACAGAGGAGAGTTAGTCCTTCAGTTGAATGAAGACTACCTTGTATTCAAGACTCAAGGTTCTCCTTCTGTAACCCTGGAGAGGAAGCATGAAAAGCTGCTCTCAATACAGAGTCTAACAAAATCCCCACATTCAAACTCTAAGTTTGGTGTTGGGAGGCCACAACCAAACTCTAAGTTTGGTGTTGAGAGGCCATAACCAAACTATAAGTTTGGTGTTGAGAGGGCCCAACCCTGCTCTGATTATCTGTGAGGCTCCATGAGAGCTCACTGTCAAGCTATTGACATTAAAGAAGCGCTTGTTGGGAGGCAACCCAATGTTATTTAATTATATCTATTTATTTTCCATTGCTATTTTATGTTTTCTTTAGGTTGATGATCATGTGAAGTCACAAAAATAACTGAAAAATAAAAAACAGAATGAAAAAACAGCATTAAAAAAAAGCTCACCCTGGAGGAAGAGCTTACTGGCATTTAAACGCCAGTAAGAGTAGCAGAATGGGCGTTAATCGCCCAGTTTGGCACCATTCTGGGCGTTTAACGCCAGAAATAGGCACCAGACTGGTGTTTAACGCCAGAACAGAGCACCAAGTTGGCGTTAAACGCCAAGAAAGGGAGAAAAGCAGGCGTTTAACGCCAGAAACAAGCAGTAGTCTGGCGTTAAACGCCAGGATTGCACTCTAAGGGCCTTTACATGCCTAAATAGAGCAGGGATGATAAGTCCTTAACCCCTCAGGATCTGTGGACCCCACAGGATCCTCATCTACCCCACCTCTCTCTCTCTCTCTCTCTCTCCCACCTTTTCATAACACTCTTTCCCAAATACCTTTCACCAATCACCTCCATAACCCTTACCCATCACCTCTTTACCACTCACATCCATCCACTCTTCCCCAAAAACCCCACTTACCTCCAAATTCAAAATCCTTTCCCTCCCAAACCCAACCCTAATACACGAAACCTAACCCTCCTCCACCCCTATATACACCCTTCACCACTCCTTCATTTTCACACATTACAACTACTCCTTCTACCCCTTGGCCGAACCACATATCTCCCTCCATCTCCTCTATTTTCTTCTTCTTCTACTACCTTCTTTCTTCTTTTGCTCGAGGACGAGCAAAGCTTTTAAGTTTGGTGTGGTAAAATCATTGCTTTTTGTTTTTCCATAACCATTAATGGCACCTAAGGCCAGAGAAACCTCAAGAAAGAGGAAAGGGAAGGCAATTGCTTCCACCTCTGAGTCATGGGAGATGGAAAGATTCATCCCAAAGGTCCATCAAGACCACTTCTATGAAGTTGTGGCCAAGAAAAAGGTGATCCCTAAGGTCCCTTTTAAGCTCAAAAAGGGCGAATATCCAGAGATCCGACAAGAGATTAGAACAAGAGGATGGGAAGTTCTCTCCAATCCTATTCATCAAGTTAGAATCTTAATGGTTCAAGAGTTCTATGAAAACGCATGGATCACTAGGAACCATGATCAAAGTATGAACACGAATCCAAAGAATTGGCTTACAATGGTTCGGGGGAAATACTTAGATTTCAGTCCGGAAAATGTAAGGTTGGTGTTCAACTTGCCAACGATGCAAGAAAATGCACGCCCCTACACTAGAAGGGTCAACTTTGATCAAAGGTTGGACCAAGTCCTCATGGACATATGTGTGGAAGGAGCTCAGTGGAAAAGAGACTCAAGAGGCAAGCCGGTTCAATTGAGAAGACCGGACCTTAAGCCTGTGGCTAGAGGATGGTTGGAGTTCATCCAACGCTCTATCATCCCTACTAGCAATCGATCCGAAGTAACTGTGGATCGGGCCATCATGATTCATAGTATCATGATTGGGGAGGAAGTGGAAGTTCATGAGATTATGCCTCAAGAACTCTACAAGGTGGCTGACAAGTCCTCCACTTTGGCAAGGTTAGCCTTTCCTCGCCTTATTTGTCACCTCTGCAATTCGGCTGGGATTAACATAGAGGGAGACATCCTCATTGAAGAGGACAAGCCCATCACTAAAAAGAGGATGGAGCAAACAAGAGAGCCCACTCATGGACCTCAACAAGAGCATGAGGAAATTCCTCATCATAAAATCCCTGAGATGCCTCAAGGGATGCACTTTCCTCCACAAAACTATTGGGAGCAAATTAACACCTCCCTAGGAGAATTAAGTTCCAACATGGGACAACTAAGGGTGGAGTACCAAGAGCACTCCATCATTCTCCATGAGATTAGAGAAGATCAAAGAGCTATGAGGGAGGAGCAACAAAGGCAAGGAAGAGACATAGAGGAGCTCAAGAGCACCATTGATTCTTCAAGAGGAAGAAGACGCCACCCTCACTAAGGTGGACCCGTTCGTTAATCTCCTTGTTCTTATTTTTCTGTTTTTCAATTTTTGAGCCTTATGTTTTATTTATGTTTGTGTCTTTACTACATTATCATTAGTGTCTAGTAACTATGCCTTAAAGCTATGAGTGTCCTATGAATCTATCACATCTCTTAAATGAAAAATGTTCTAAAAACAAAAGAACAAGAAGTACATGATTTCGAATTCATCCTTGAAATTAGTTTAATTATATTGATGTGGTGACAATACTTTTTTGTTTTCTGAATGAATGCTTAAACAGTGCATATTTTTGATATTGTTGTTCATGAATGTTAAAATTGTTGGCTCTTGAAAGAATAATGAAAAAGGAGAAATGTTATTGATAATCTAAAAAATCATAAAATTGATTCTTGAAGCAAGAAAAAGCAGTGAAGAACAAGGCTTGCGAAAAAAAATGCGAAAATAAAAGAAAAAAAAAGAAAGAAAAAGAAAAGGCAAGCAGAAAAAGCCAAAAGCTCTTTAAACCAAAAGGCAAGAGCAAAAATCCAGTAACCCTTTAAACCAAAAGGCAAGGGTAAAAAGGATCCAAGGCTTTGAGCATCAGTGGATAGGAGGGCCCAAAGGAATAAAATCTTGGCCTAAGCGGCTAAACCAAGCTGTCCCTAACCATGTGCTTGTGGCGTGAAGGTGTCAAGTGAAAAGCTTGAGACTAAGCGGTTAAAGTCGTGATCCAAAGCAAAAAAAGAGTGTGCTTAAGAACTCTGGACACCTCTAATTGGGGACTTTAGCAAAGCTAAGTCACAATCTGAAAAGGTTCACCCAGTTATGTGTCTGTTGCATTTATGTATTCGGTGGTAATACTGGAAAACAAAGTGCTTAGGGCCACGACCAAGACTCATAAAGTAGCTGTGTTCAAGAATCAACATACTGAACTAGGAGAATCAATAACACTATCTAGATTCTGAGTTCCTATAGACGCCAATCATTCTGAACTTCAAAGGATAAAGTGAGATGCCAAAACTGTTTAGAGGAAAAAAGCTACTAGTCCCGCTCATCTAATTGAAGCTAAGTTTCATTGATATTTTGGAATTTATAGTATATTCTCTTCTTTTTATCCTAATTCATTTTCAGTTGCTTGGGGACAAGCAACAATTTAAGTTTGGTGTTCTGATGAGCGGATAATTTATACGCTTTTTGGCATTGTTTTTAGGTAGTTTTCAGTATGTTTTAATTACTTTTTAGTATATTTTTATTATTTTTTATTCAAAATTCACATTTCTGGACTTTACTATGAGTTTGTGTGTTTTTCTGTGATTTCAGGTATTTTCTGGCTGAAATTGAGGGACCTGAGCAAAAATCTGATTCAGAGGCCGAAAAAGGAATGCAGATGCTGTTGGATTCTGACCTCCCTGCACTCGAAATAGATTTTTGGAGCTACAGAAACCCAATTGGCGTGCTCTTAACTGAGTTGGAAAGTAGACATCATGGGCTTTCCAGCAATATATAACAGTTTATACTTTACCCGAGTTTTGAACACGCAAACTGGCGTTCAAACGCCAGTTTCCTGCGCTATTCTGAAGTTAAACGCCAGAAACAGGTTACAAACCAGAGTTAAACGCCACAAACAGGCTGCAACCTGGCGTTTAACTCCAAGAGAAGTCTCTACACGTGTAAAGCTCAATGCTCAGCCCAAGCACACACCAAGTGGGCCCCGGAAGTGGATTTCTGCATCATTTACTTATCTCTGTAAACCCTAGTAACTACTTTAGTATAAATAGGACTTTTTACTATTGTATTTGACATCTTTGGATCATTTTTAGGTATTTTGATCATCTTTTGAATGTTTTTCCTTAGACTTGGGGGGCTGGCCATTCGGCCATGCCTGGACCATCATCACTTATGTATTTTCAACGGTGGAGTTTCTACACCCCATAGATTAAGGTGTGGAGCTCTGCTGTTCCTCATGAATTAATGGAAAGTACTATTGTTTTTCTATTCAATTCAAGCTTATTCTTATTCTAAGATATTCATTCGCACACAAGAACATGATGAATGTGATGATTATGTGACGCTCATCACTATTCTCACTATTGAACGCATGCCTGACAACCACTTCCGTTCTACATGAAAACAAGCTTGAATGTGTATCTCTTGGATCTCTCTTCAACGATTCACATCATCTCTCCTGAAAACAGAGCATCTGAATCCGAGATCAGAATCTTCATGGTATAGGCTAGAATCAATTGGCAGCATTCCTGAGATCCGGAAAGTCTAAACCTTGTCTGTGGTATTCTGAGTAGGATCTGGAAAGGGATGACTGTGACGAGCTTCAAACTCGTGACTGTGGGGCACAGTGACAGTGCGCAAAAGGATCATTGGATCTTATTCCGACACAATTGAGAACCAACAGCTGATTAGCCATGCGGTAGCTGTGCCTGGTATTTTTCATCCGAGACGAGAAATCCGACAGTTGATTAGCCGTGCAGAAACCGTAGAGGACCATTTTCACTGAGAGGACGGGAGGTAGCCATTGACAACGGTGATACCCAACATATAGCTTGCCATGGAAAGGAGTATGAATGATTGAATGGAGGCAGTAGGAAAGCAGAGATTCAGAAGGAACAAAGCATCTCCATACGTTTATCTGAAATTCTCACCAATGAATTACATAAGTATCTCTATCCTATTTTATGCTTTATTTATCATTTAATTATTAAAACTTCATAACCATTTGAATCTGCCTGACTAAGATTTACAAGATGACCATAGCTTGCTTCAAGCCGACAATCTCCGTGGGATCGACCCTTACTCACGTAAGGTTTATTACTTGGACGACCCAGTGGACTTGCTGGTTAGTTGTGCGGAGTTGTGAAACGGAGTTGAGATTACAATCGTGCGTACCAAGTTCTTGGCACCGTTGAGATCACAATTTCGTGCACCATGCATGCATGTTTGGAATTCTTGCTTTCCCTAACTTATTTTACATGCATACCAAGTGTTTGTGAAAAGCCCGTACGGCATTGTGAATTCTTAATTATTCTATCCTTCTACTCTAATGCCTGTTTTTCACAAAATCCTTCTAATATTTTTTTAATTAAATATAATTGTCAATACAAATGTTATTGTTAGTTTGTTATGAGTGATAATACATTTTGGCTTTTAATGCTTGATCTACGCTACTCATGCCTTTGCCGGCATGCCAATAAACATCTTGCATTTAATGGCCTCAATTTATCATGCTATATTTCCATTGATGTCCTAATTGCATGGAGTCGCGACCATGTGTTAACGACATTCTTCTTTACCTTGGCATGATTATCACTCGTACTGCCCTCTTCCTTGCTCTATCCCTTTGAATTCATGCCCTTTCTCTTCTCCCTTTTCAGGATGGCCACCAAAAAGGGTACAGAGAGAGCCTCTAACAAAACACTGGCGAGGAGAGGAACGAAAAGCACAAGTATCTTCAACAAATCAATTGCTCCTTCAGATACTTCAGAGGTTGGACCGGCTTGACCGGCAAGCAAAGCGAATGGAGCGCCGTAACAAGCGACGATTTAAATACCTCAAGGAGTTGATTGTTGGCAACCACCCACTTGAAGAAGAACCAGACACTCCGGACTCCACCTTTCCTACCAGCAATGGGAGCCATGACGATCCCGACTGTGGAGATGTTGTTACCAACCCCCCTTTGTTCCTGACTGATGGCACCGAGGACGGTGCCAAGCTTTAAGTGTGGGGAGGTCGGTCAGTACCTGACTTCCAAAGGTAATTGTTTTTCTCAACACCAATAGGTTATTTTTCTTTTGTTAGGATAGGATAGATTGCATAGTAATAAGTGTTTGCATGTATGTTCTACTTGGTTGAAAAATAATAAGTTTCTTTTTAAGACCTTATTTTTGAAAAGAAAAAATTTCACTAATTCAAATTAAAATTTGTGTTAAACTTGTTTGAAGACTGTAAATTAGAACATGGTTTTTGAGTTAAGAACACACAACCTGTAAGATTTGAGCTTAATTACATGGTTACACTATTTAACCATAATATTTTATTCTTATGTGTCTTCTTCTCTATGATTGTAATTTTTATTTTGTTCTACTCTATATGTGCAATGTTTAATGTGTTATATGCATGCATATGATTGAGGCCATTATTTGATTATTAGCTCACTTATCCCAAATAGTCTACCCTTTTAATTACCTTTGTTAGCCACCTTGAGCCTTTTAATCCCCATTTGTTCTATATTTTACCACATCACTAGCCTTAACTGGAAAAACAATTAATTACCCCAATTGAATCTTTGGTTAGCTTAAGATAGAGATTGTGTATCAACTAAGTGTGGGAAAACTGTGGGAACATAGGTTAATAGGGAATGTGTTATGATAAAATATTAGGAATTTGGGTACCTACTCATGTGAGACCAGAAAAATTAAAAATCCATGTGCATTGATATGTTATGTTTACTTTTCCAAAAAAAAAATTTCAAATAATTAAGTAAATAAATAAATAAGGGGACAAAATTACCCCAATGTTAAGCTAATAAAAGATCAATGCATATGTGATAAAATTAAAGAAAAGTTGATGCATGAGTATGTGATGCAAAAGTGGAAATTTTTGGTAGCTAGGCATGATTTTAGAAGTATATAGAGTGTGTGAATAGGTGAGAGCTTAGGTTAATCAAAGATTCAATTTATAGCTCACTTAGCCATACATATATCCTCACCCTTACCTTAGCCCCATTACAACCTTGAAAAGACCTCATGATGTTTGCATTGGTGCATTAAATAATTGTTGATTAGTTAGATGAAGAAAAAAGTTTTAGAAAGCATGACTAGAGAAGACTAGAGTGGACTACCCTGTACACTTGAGAGATTAGAGTGCACATACACTACTAGTGAGGGTTCAATGCTTGATTTTATGTTCCCTGCTTTCATGAGCTATCTTCTTACAAGTTTGCTTCTTATTGTATGATTTGAATTAGTGAAATTTGATTTATATTTGTCTTGAAGAACTTGTTTACTTTTAATCAAGTGGACAGAAGCATCTTAGCATATAGTTGCATTCATACATAGGTTGCATTGCATTGCATTACATGAGTCTTACTTTCCCCCATTCATCCTTTTTATCTCCTTGAGCTTAGCATGAGGACATGCTAATATTTAAGTGTGGGGAATTTGATAAATCACTATTTCATGGTTTATCTTGTGCTAATTTGAGTGGTTTTTATCAACTCTTTACTCACTTATTTATATGATTTGCATGATTTTACAATTCCTTCCTAATTTTGTGCAATGATTGAAAACATTCTTCTTTGGCCTTAAATTTGCTATATTTAACCCTCTCTTATTACCATTCGATGCCTTGATATGTGTGTTAAGTGATTTCAGGGTTTATAGGGCAGGAATGGCTTAGAGGATGGAAAGGAAGCATGCAAAAGTGGAAGGAATACAAGAAACTGAAGGAACTGCAAAGCTGTACAGCCTGACCTCTTCGTACTTAACTGACCATAACTTGAGCTATAGAGATCCAAATGAGGCGGTTCCAGTTGCGTTGGAAAGCTAACATCCAGGGCTTTGAAATGATATATAATTCACTATAGTGGCCGTACAGGTAAACGACTCTCATGCGTGCATCACGCGCACGCGTCATTCTGCAGAAAATCCAGCGACCTGTACGTATCAGAATTTGCCCCAAGCGATTTTTGGGCTGTTTTTTACTCAGTTTTTGGCCCAAAAATGTAGACTAAAGCCAAAAGACAAGCAGAGACTCAATACACATTCCATAATTCTCAATTTTAGGTTTAGATGTAGTTTCTAGAGAGAGAGGCTCTCTCATCTCTCTTAGGTTTTAGGATTTAGGATTTCTTCTCTCAATTCCAGGTTCAATATTCCTTTAATTTAGTTTCTCTTCTACTTTTATTTGTTCTAGTACTTTAGTTTATTTATTTTCCCAATTTAGTTTATGAATTCTCATGTTTAATTTGATTTTCTATTTAATGCAATTTGAAGTATTTCATATTATGATTTTAATTTAGCTTTTTACATTCTTAGCTTGGGTTGAGTAATTGGAGACACTTGAGTTATCAAACTCCTTGTTGATTGATAACTGTTATGTTTGCTAGTTAATTTGAATTCCAATAACTCTAGTCTTTCCATAAGGATTTGACTAGGACCTAAGGGATCAAATTGATTTATCCACTTAACATACCTTCATAGTTAGAGGTTGACAAAGTGGGAGCAATAGACAATTTTCATCACAATTGATAAGGATAACTAGGATAGGATGTCCAGTTCTCATACCTTGCAAGGGTTTTCATGATCATTAGTTTACTTTCTTGTCATTTACATTCCTTGTTCAAACCTTTCAAAAACCTGAAAAGATACTTTTCTCATAACCAATAATAAACACACCTCCCTGCAATTCCTTGAGAGACGACCCGAGGTTTAAATACTTCAGTTTATTTTTATTGGGTTTGCTTAAGTGAGAAACAAGTTTTTGTACGAAAGGATTATTGTTAGTTTAGAAACTATACTTGCAACGAGAATTTATTTGTGAATTCTTTACTAGCAAAAATCCGTTCGTCAAGGGAGCACACTCCCAAGGTGGCAAAAGAGTTTGAAACAAACTCAAAGTGGAGCAAAGAGGATTTGCAACCCTGACCTCTACACACTCCAATGAGAATAACTTGAGCTACGAAGCTCCGAATGAGGTGATTCTAGTGGCATTCAAAAGTAGGAATCTAGAGCTTTCCAAGCATATATAGCACTACATGGTGAACACTAAATCTGAGGGAGAAAACTTATCTTAAAAGTGCAAAGATGAACATAGTATTAACCTGTAGTAAGGCCAGCTGACCTATTCACCTTCCAAGGAGAATAACTTATGCTGTAGAGCTTTAAATGATGTGGTCTCAAATACATTAGAAAGTAGACATCCAGTGCTTTCCAACGATATATAATAGTATGGGGTGAACATTAAGTTTGTGCTTCAGAAGCTGACGCTAATTTTGCCTTCCAACATCACCAGGCAGCACCAAAGGCACTACGTTCTTCTCTAAAAGCGCTCTGTGCTTGGGTGCGTACGCACAACCCACTGTGCGTACCCATAGGAGGAGCACCAAGAGTGCTACATTTTTCTCCAAGAGCATGTGCGACCCCTGACAGCACGACCCTGCCTTCTTCAAAGGACAATAACTTGAGCTAGAAAGATCCAATTGATGCGCTTCCAGTTGCGTTGGAAAGCTGACATCCAGAACTTTTCAACGATATATAATAGTTTATACTAGAAATGAAATTAGAGCACAAATGATAGGCATCTTTAAAGTCCAAAAACAAAGAACGATGTGCTTCTCCCCAAGAGCGCTACGTTCTTCTCCAAGAGCGCTCTGTGCTTGTGTGCGTACGCACGACCCAATGTGCGTATGCACAGGAGGAGCAACGTTCTTCATCCAAGAGTGCTACGTTCTTCACCCAATGGCCCCTGCGATGGTTCTCTAGGTTGGGATTGAAAAATTGTTTGGGTGCATAAGCACAACCCAGTGTGCGTACGCACAGGAGGAAAAAAAGGCAAGCATGCATACTCATGTTTTTCTATGCTTTTTCATACAAGAAATTGATAATTAGTGCTTAAATATTGCATTCTTTTGTGTTTAAATGGTATATTTCCTTGATCTTTTGATTTGATAAACTTTGTAGGAAATAAGAAGAAAAAGAAGCAAAGAAGCACAAAATAAGCTAAAAGGGAGAAAAAGAGTTTTGGGGCACACTTTGAAGTTGGAGCACACTTTGATGCCGTAGGCCACGCTTTTAAAAGCGTGGCCCATGACCAAGTAGCACTTAAACAAGGCACCAGCGCCCAATTTAAAGAGAGCGCTAAGTTAAAATAGTTAACTTTTTTGGGTTTTTTTAGCCCTGTAACAGTATGACCATGCCTCATTCAAAGGGCCATAACTTGAGCTACAGATATCCAATTGATGTGCTTTCAGTTGTGTTGGAAAGATGACGTTAAAAGCTTTCCAACGATATATAGCAATCCATATTTGGCATGAAATTGAAGTACAAGTGAAAGGCATCTTTAAGGCCCAAAAATCAACAACACATGCGCTAGCCAAGGTTCGAAGAGGAGGTCACCAAGGAAAGCCAGGCACAGCACTCAAAATGACTTCACCAAGAATCGAACCAGGCACATGATGAACCAAGAGAAGCGCTACCCAAGCAAGGAGCAAAGGCATTGGGCTCTCAGTTACTTTACTTCACTGAGCGCCATTACTTCATAAAGGAAATTGGCCAAAAGAGGCCACCACGGTTCGAAGGGGGAGTCCCACCCTTGTAGCGCTAAGTTAAAATACTTAACCGAGCGCTAGGAAAGAAAGCTTGGCAAGGGAGTGCTACGTTAAATGTTTTCACTTTTTTGTGGCCAACAAATAAAGAAAAGAGAAGTGCACACAAGGCATATGTAGCGCTCAATTCACTAACTTAACTGAGCGCTATGAGTGAGGCTTGGCACGAGCCTGGGACAAGGGAGTAAGCGCTCAGTTCACTAACTTAACTGAGTGCTCCACTGGAGCATGGCTCCAACCCAATTCAAACCAAAAGCAACCTTGACCCATGCCTCCAAACCAATTAAACCAAGGCCAGCCGGACCCATCTCTCTTCAAATCCAAAGCAAGCAAAGCCCACATCATCATTCAAAGGCACAAGAACAAGTTAGAATATGAATTTCATTTAATTGTAATTTATTTTTAATTTCAATTTCATTTTTATTTTTGTAAAGCCTATATAAGGCATCATTTTCATTTTTGTAGAAAGGCTAGCTCTACTAGAGAGCACTTGGGGTAGAGTAGAGAGCTCTCTTTTAATTTTTCTGTTTGAATTTGAGAATTGATATTGGATCTGAGTCTTGCTCTTTAGTTTTCATTTTATTTTCTGCTGCAACTTGTTCTTGGAATTTGAATTGAGATTGAAGAGCTTCATTGATTCTAAGTTTGAGAATCATCTTTTACTTCTCTTCTCAATTGTTCTAAGAATTAGATCTGAGTTTTGTTTTCTGTTTCATTTTCTCTCCTTTGCACTTTCTCTTCTGTTTTGATCGAGAGAGCAATTGAGCTCTTGGATTTCTTTTTGTTTTTGCTATTCCATGGAAATTGTTGATTTCTCTTAAGGATTTCAGAATTGATCTAAGTCTTCTTGCTGCTTTTAATTCTTCTACGCTTCTACATTTCTGTTTTGGTACTGAATTGATCTGAGAGCTCTCTAGTTTACTGCACTTCACTTATTTTCAATTCTGTTTTAATTCCCAGCACCCAATTCCTTTTACTTTTCATGCAATTTAATTCTTCTGCAACTGCTCTAAGTTCTGCTTACTGCTTCCTTTAAATTCTCTACACCCAATCCCCTTTACATTTGATGCAATTTACATTTCTTGTCATTTAAGATTCTATCAATTTACATTTCTTGCTATTTAAGATTCTACTCATTTACTTTCTGTAACTTTAAATTCACTGCTATTTACATTCTGTTGCTTCAATTTCACTTCAATTCACCAATGTTAGCTTGACTAGACTAATCACTCACTAAAGTTGCTTGATCCATCAATCCCTGTGGGATCAACCTCACTCTTGTGAGTTATTACTACTTGATGCGACCCAGTACACTTGCCGGTGAGTTTTGGTGTGGAATTCTAATTTCCACCCATCAAGTTTTTGGCACCGTTGTCGGGGATTGATTTAGATCAACAATGATTATGTGGGTGAGAAGTCTAGATCAAGCATTTTCTTTGTTTTTGTTTTCTGTTTCAAAGTGACACCAAGGTGTTTGAGTTATTGCCTCACTAAGAAGTTCTTCTCTGTGAGATGAATTTCAAATATCATTGGTGTTGTGTTCTACAAAATTCAAATGGATTTCAATTCATCTTATGATCAAACAAATTTTATGGGATATTACCCACCATCACTAATCTTTAATGGTGGCTGGGAATATCACCAAGGAAATACAAATTTTAAGCACTTCAATCCATGGAGATTTGCTTCAGAGACACAAGATGAGCAAGAGAATCATATGGGATATTTCCCTCCACCACAAAATGATACAAGTCATTATTCTAATGGTGGCTGGGAAGGGAATTCTAATGCTCCATATTCTAATGCTCCATATGATATTCATCCAAAGATATCATCACTTGACCATGCTTCAACAGAAAGCCCCTTTCAAAACTTACTACCCACACAAACTTCCATGAACCAAAGGTTCTTAAAGCTTGAGTTCTGATGAGCGGATATTTTATACGCTTTTTGGGGTTAATTTCATGTAGTTTTTAGTATGTTTTAGTTAATTTTTAGTATATTTTTATTATTTTATTGGCAAAATTCATATTTCTGGACTTTACTATGAGTTTGTGTATTTTTCTGTAATTTCAGGTATTTTCTAGCTGAAATTGAGGGAGCTGAGCAAAAATCTAATTCATGCTGAAAAAGGACTGCTGATGTTGTTAGATTCTGACCTCCCTGCACTCGGAATGGATTTTTTGGAGCTACAGGATTCCAATTGGCACGCTCTCAATTGCGTTGGAAAGTAGACATCCAGGGCTTTCCAGAAATATATAATAGTCTATACTTTGCTCAAGGATCGACGATGTAAATGGGCGTTCAACGCCAGTTCCATGTTGCATTCTGGCGTTAAACGCGAGAAACAGGTTACAAGTTGGAGTTAAACGCCAGAAACAGGTTACAACCTGGCGTTTAACTCTAGAAACAGCCTAGGCACGTGTAAAGCTCAAGTCTCAGTCCCAGCACACACCAAGTGGGTCCCAGAAGTGGATTTCTGCACTATCTATTTTAGTTTACTCATTTTCTGTAAATCTAGGTTACTAGTTTAGTATTTAAACAACTTTTAGAGATTTATTTAGCATCTCATGACATTTTAGATCTGAACTTTGCACTCTTTAACGGCATGAGTCTCTAAACTCCATTGTTGGGGGTGAGGAGCTCTGCTGTGTCTCGATGAATTAATCCAATTATTTCTGTTTTCTATTCAAACACGCTTGTTTCTATCTAAGATGTTCATACGCAGTTCAATATGATGGATGTGATGATCCGTGACATTCATCACCATTCTCAACCTATGAACGCGTGACTGACAACCACCTCCATTCTACCTTCGATTGAATGAGTATCTCTTGGATTCCTTAATCAGAATCTTCGTGGTATAAGCAGAATCCATTGGCAGCATTCTTGAGAATCCGAAAAGTCTAAACCTTGTCTGTGGTATCCCGAGTAGGATTCAGGGATTGAATGACTGTGAGAAGCTTCAAACTCACAAGGGTTGGGCGTAGTGACAGACGCAAAAGGATCAATGGATCCTATTCCAGCATGAGTGAGAACCGACGGATGATTAGTCGTGCGGTGATAACGCATCTGGACCATTTTCACTGAGAAGACGGATGTTAGCCATTGACAACGGTGATCCACCAATACACAGCTTGCCATAGGAGGAACCTTGCGTGCGTGAAGAAGAAGACAGGGGGAAAGCAGAGATTCAGAAGACAAAGCATCTCCAAAACTCTAACATATTCTCCATTACTGCATAACAAGTATTATTTAATCCATGCTCTCTTGTTCATTTGCATGTCAACTGATAATTATAATTGATATCCTGACTAAGAGTTACAAGATAACCATAGCTTGCTTCAAGCCAACAATCTCTGTGGGATCGACCCTTACTCACGTAAGGTATTACTTGGATGACCCAGTGCACTTGCTGGTTAGTGGTACAAATTGTGAAAAGTGTGAATTACAATTTCGTACACCAAGTTTTTGGCGCCGTTGCTGGGGATTGTTCGAGTTTGGACAACTGACAGTTTATTATGTTGCTTAGATTAGGAAAAATTTTTCTTTTTAGTTTAGAGTCTTCTATTATTGTTTTTGGTTGAAATTTTTTTTAAATCCTTATTTTCTCTTTTTTTTATTTTTTCAAAAATTTTTTATAAACTAATAATTGAGTTTTTCGGTTTGAGTTTAGTTTCATACTTTAAGTTTGGTGTCAATTGCATGTTTTTTTATTTTCCTTTAAATTTTCGAAATTTGTGTTCATGGTTATTTGTTGATCTTCAAGTTGTTCTTGCTATTTTTCTTGTTTGATCTTTAGTTTTTCCTATCCTGTGTCTTTTCTTGTTTTTCTTGTGCGTTTTCAAATCATCAGTATTCAAAAAAAAAAATTATACATTAAATATTTTTTTAAAAAACACTTTAAATTTATAACTCAATTGGCTAGAGCGTTGTGTTTATGTTCTTGGTAATTGGGAATCTTCCTTTTAAAACTTTTTCAAAAATAATTTTTCTTTGATTAAATCTCGTGTCAAACTTTTAAGTTTGGTGTTCTTTTTATGTTCTTGTGAGTCTTCAAAGTGTTCTTGAGGCTTCTTTGTGTTTTAATCTTAAAATCTTTAAGTTTGGTGTTCCTTGGTGTTCTCCCTCCAAAATTTTCGAAAAAACAAGGAACATTAGATCCAAAATTTTTAAGTCTTGTGTCTTTTGTGTGTTTTTCTCTCTCTTCACTAAATTCAAAAATATCTTTTCTCTTTATTTCAGTTAATTTTCGAAATTTCCCTTTAAAAATTAAGATTTTTATTTTAAAAACTTTCTATTTTATCTTATCTTAGTTTAAAAAATTCAAAATTCAAAATCTTTTTCAAAAAATCGTATCCAAAGTTTTTCAAATCTTCTTAATTAAGCAATTATTTTCATTTTCAAATTTATTTTTCTCTTGGTTTTCGAAATTTACATTCTAATTTCTAATTATTTTATTTTATTTTATCTTATTATTTTTATTTATCTTAATAATTTGGTTTGTTCTACTTCAATAAAATAAAAACAAAAATATATTTTCTTTGCAATTCATATCAATTCCATTTTATCCATCATGGATCTAAGTGGAAATGAACGGTCCAGAAGGACTCTGGGATCATATGCTAATCCCACTACTGCTGCATATGGGAGTAGCATCTGTATACCTCCCATCAAAGCAAACAATTTTGAGCTAAATCCTCAGCTCATTGTCATGGTGCAGCAAAACTGCCAGTATTTCGGTCTTCCACAGAAAGAACCTACTAAGTTTCTGGCACAATTCTTGCAAATTGCTGACACAGTACGTGACAAGGAGGTAGATCAGGATGTATACAGACTGTTACTGTTTCCATTTGCTGTAAAAGATCAAGCTAAAAGGTGGTTAAATAACCAACCCACAGCAAACATAAGGACATGGAAACAGTTATCAGACAAATTCCTGAATCAATATTTCCCTCCAAAAAGGATGACACAGCTAAGGCTGGACAACCAAGGCTTTAAACAAGAGGATGATGAATCCCTTTATAATGCCTGGGAGAGGTACAGAGGGATGCTAAGGAAATGCCCCTCTGAAATGTTTTCGGAGTGGGTGCAATTAGACATCTTCTACTATGGGCTTATAGAAGGAGCTCAGATGTCCCTAGACCACTCAGCTGGTGGATCTATACACATGAGGAAAACTATTGAAGTGGCTGAATAGCTTATTGATATAGTTGCTAGAAACCAGCATCTGTACATAAGTAATGGTTCCTCCATAAAAGAAGAAGCCAAAGCAGTGTGTAGTGAACTTGGTCCTCCAGAACAAGTTGCTGAACTCAATCAACAATTGTGCTTTCTAACAAAACAGCTAGCAGAATTCAAGGAGATGCTATAAGACACAAAAAATGCTAATAAAAATATGGAGGCACAATTGAATCAGACAAAACAGCAGTTATCAAAGCAGATAACAGAAGAGAGCCAGGAAGTTCAATTAAGAAGTGGGAAGACATTAAATACCTCACTTCAGAGCAGCAGAAAGCCAAGAAAAGAACAACTGATAGAGGATGAGCAAAATATTATCCAAAATTCCTCTGAGGACAATAAGGGCCCAGAGAGGAACAACTCTGGCGTTCAAACGCCAAAAAAGGATGCAAGGTTGGCATTAAACGCTCAACCCACGCGCAGTTCTGGCGTTCAAACACCAGGAACAGGCAAGGAGCTGGCGTCAAACGCCCAATGGAAGCTCAGTTCTGGCATTCAAATGCCAGAAACAGGTAGGAAGTTGGCGTCCAATGCCAATCAAGCTTCCAACCCTGGCATTCAAACGCCAGTGAGGGATCAGACACACACAAGTACTGATAACAACCCCTCTAAAAAGGCTTCTCCAACCACTTCTGTAGGAAATAAACCTGCAGCAACCAAGGTTGAGGAATACAAAGCCAAGATGCCTTATCCTCAAAAACTCCACCAAGAGGAGCAGGATAAGCAATTTGCTCGCTTTGCAGACTACCTCAGGACTCTTGAAATAAAGATTCCGTTTGCAGAGGCACTTGAGCAAATACCCTCTTATGCCAAGTTTATGAAAGAGATCTTGAGTCATAAGAAGGATTGGAGAGAAACTAAAAGAGTTCTCCTCACTGAGGAATGTAGTGCAGTCATTCTGAAAAGCTTCCCAGAAAAGCTTAAAGATCTTGGGAGCTTTATGATACCATGCATATTAGAGGGTGATTGCACCAAGACAGCTTTATGTGATCTTGGGGCAAGCATCAACCTAATACCTGCATCCACTATTAGAAAGCTTGGTTTAACTGAAGAAGTCAAACCAACCAGGATATGTCTCTAACTTGCTGATGGCTCCATTAAATACCCATCAAGCGTAATTGAAGACATGATTTTCAGGGTTGGGCCATTCGCCTTTCCCACTGACTTTGTAGTGCTGAAAATGGAGGAGCACAAGAGTGCTACCCTCATTCAAGGAAGACCTTTCCTAGCAACTGGACGAACTCTCATTGATGTCCAAAAGGGAGAAGTAACCCTGAGGGTCAATGAGGATGAGTTCAAGTTAAATGCAGTCAAAGCCATGCAGCATACAGACACACCAAAAGACTGCATGAAAGTTGATCTTATTGACTCTTTGGTAGAGGAGATCAACATGGCTGAGAGTCTCGAATTAGAGCTAGAAGACATCTTTAAAGATGCTCAGCCTGATTTGGAGGATTCAGAGGAGATAAAAGAGCCTCTGGAAATTCCTCAGAAAGAGGAAAAACCTCCAAAACCCGAGCTCAAACCATTACCACCATCCCTAAAATATGCATTTCTGGAAGAAGGTGACACTTTTCCGGTGATCATAAGCTCTGCTTTAAATCCACAGGAAGAGGAAGCACTACTTCAAGTGCTAAGGACACACAAGACAGCTCTTGGGTGGTCCATAAGTGACCTTCAGGGCATAAGCCCAGCTAGATGCATTCACAAGATCCTATTGGAGGATGATGCTAAACCAGTGGTTCAACCACAGAGGCGGCTAAATCCAGCCATGAAGGAATTGGTACAGAAAGAGGTCACCAAGTTACTAGAGGCTAGGATTATTTATCCTATTTCTGATAGCCCCTGGGTGAGCCCTGTCCAAGTTGTCCCCAAAAAGGGAGGCATGACAGTGGTTCATAATGAAAAAAATGAACTGGTTCCTACAAGAACAGTTACAGGGTGGCGCATGTGTATCGACTATAAAAGGCTCAATACAGCCACCAGAAAGGATCATTTTCCTTTACCATTCATAGACCAGATGCTAGAAAGACTAGCAGGTCATAATTATTACTGCTTTTTGGATGGCTATTCAGGCTACAACCAAATTGTAATAGATCCCCAGGATCAAGAGAAAACAACATTCACATGTCCATCTGGAGTATTTGCCTACAGAAGGATGCCATTTGGGCTGTGTAATGCACCTGCAACCTTTCAGAGATGCATGTTCTCTACTTTCTCTAATATGGTGGAAAAATTTCTGGAAGTCTTCATAGATGACTTCTCAGTATATGGAAACTCATTTAGCTCCTGTCTTGATCACCTGACACTAGTTCTGAAAAGATGCCAAGAGACTAACCTGGTTTTAAACTGGGAAAAATGTCACTTTATGGTGATTGAAGGGATTGTCCTTGGGCACAAGATTTTGAACAAGAGAATAGAGGTGGATCAAGCTAAGGTAGAGGTAATTGAAAAATTACCACCACCTGCCAATGTTAAGGCAATCAGAAGCTTTCTGGAGCATGCAGGATTCTATATGAGGTTTATAAAGGATTTTTCAAAAATTGCAAAATCTCTGAGCAACCTGCTAGCTGCTGACATGCCATTTGTGTTTGACACAGAGTGCCTGCAGGCGTTTGAAACCCTGAAAGCTAAGCTAGTCACAGCACCAGTTGTTTCTGCACCAGACTGGACATTACCATCCGAATTAATGTGTGATGCCAGTGACCATGCCATTGGTGCAGTATTGGGGGCAGAGGCGTGACAAGCTTTTGCATGTCATTTATTATGCTAGCCGTATTTTAAATGATGCCCAGAAAAATTACACAACCACAGAAAAAGAATTGCTTGCAGTGGTTTATGCCATTGACAAGTTTAGATCATACTTAGTAGGATCAAAAGTGATTGTGTACACTGACCATGCTGATCTTAAATATCTACTTACAAAGCAGGATTCAAAACCCAGGCTCATAAGATGGGTGTTGCTTCTGCAAGAGTTTGATATAGAAATAAGAGACAGAAAAGGGACAGAAAACTAAGTGGCTGATCATCTGTCCCGGATAGAGCCAGTAGAAGGGGCGTCCTTTCCTTCTATTGAGATCTCTAAAACCTTTCCTGATGAGCATTTTTTTGCCATTCAGGAAACGCCATGGTTTGCAGACATTGCAAACTATAAAGCTGCAAGGTTCATACCCAAGGAGTACATCAGGCAACAAAAGAAAAAATTAATTACTGATGCAAAGTACTACTTGTGGGATGAACCCTATCTCTTTAAGAGATGTGCAGATGGAATAATCCGAAGGTGTGTGCCTAGAGAAGAAGTACAGAACATATTATGGCATTGCCATGGGTCACAATATGGAGGCCATTTCGGAGGGGAGCGAACAGCCACCAAGGTCCTTCAATGTGGCTTCTACTGGCATACCCTCTATAGAGATTCCCAAGAGTTTGTACGTAACTGTGACAGTTGCCAGAGAGCTGGTAATCTGCCTCATGGTTACGCCATGCCTCAACAAGGAATCTTGGAGATTGAGTTGTTTGATGTATGGGGTATCGACTTCATGGGGCCTTTCCCACCATCATACTCAAACACTTATATTCTGGTTGCAGTCGACTATGTATCCAAATGGGTAGAGGCCATTGCCACACCCACTAATGATACTAAGAGAGTGCTGAAGTTCCTCTAGAAGCATATCTTCAGCAGGTTTGGTGTCCCTAGAGCACTAATTAGTGATGGGGGCACTCACTTCTGCAACAAACAGCTTTACTCTGCTATGGTCCGGTATGGAATTAGCCACAAGGTGGCAACTCCATATCATCCACAGACAAATGGGCAAGCTGAAGTCTCTAATAGAGAGCTAAAAAGAATCTTGGAACGGACTGTAAGTACCCGTAGAAAGGATTGGGTGAGAAGCTTGGATGATGCTCTGTGGGCTTACAGAACAGCATTCAAGACTCCTATAGGGACCTTTCCATACCAGCTTGTGTATGGTAAGGCCTGTCATCTGCCCGTGCAATTGGAACATAAGGCCTACTGGGCAACCAGATTCCTAAACTTTGATGCCAATTTAGCCGGAGAAAAAAGATTGCTCCAGCTGAATGAGCTAGAGGAATTCAGACTCACTGCTTTCGAAAATGCCAAGATCTACAAAGAGAAAGCAAAGAGGTGGCATGACAGAAAGCTATCATCTAGAGTCTTTGAACTAGGACAGAAGGTTCTGCTGTTTAACTCTAGGCTCAGGCTATTCCCCGGGAAACTGAAATCTCGGTAGAGGGGACCATATGTGATTACAAGTGTGTCACCATATGGCTATGTGGAGCTTCAAGACATTGATTCTAATAAGAAGTTCATTGTTAATGGACAGAGAATCAAGCATTATCTTGAAGGCAATGTTGAGCAAGAGTGCTCAAGGCTGAGGCTAGATTAAAAGCTTAGCAAGGTCCAGCTAAAGACAATAAAGAAGCGCTTGCTGGGAGGTAACCCAGCCATTAGGAAAACTTTTTCTTATTTATTTTTTTTATTTTTATTATTATACAGGTTTAATATAAATAATCTTCAAGTTAAAGAATCAATTGCATAAGTTCACAGGGTTGCAGAAGGATTCAGAATACAAAACAGCAAAAAGCAGCTCACTGGTGCGAAAAAGCCAGTAAGAGCTGTTTTGGGCGTTAAACGCCCAAAAAGAGCATCTACTGGGCGTTTAACGCCAGTAGAGATAGCCATCTGGGCGTTAAACGCCAGAAAGAAGTAGCTTCTGGGCATTTAACGCCAGATTTATAGCATCCTGGGCGTTCAAAAAAACGCCAAGTGACAAAGGAGTTTCTGGCGTTTAACGCCAGCTAGAAGCAACAGCTGGGCGTTAAACGCCCAGACCAAGCACCAACTGGGCATTAAACGCCCAAAACATGCAGCAGTTGGGCGTTTAATGCCAGGATTGTGGGGAGTAGGTAATTTCGTTTTCACTTCAATTTTTTTCCATTTTTCATGTTTCAATTCATGATTTCTTGCATAAACATATTACAATTCCTAATTTTTCAAATCCTTTTTCAGAGATATCAAATGTATCTTAATTCTAAACATAAACCTCTTTTTTTAAATCCTCTTCAACTTCTTTTCAAATCTTTTTCAAAACAAATCTATCTCTTTTCCTTCTCAATTTTTTTTTTCAACTCATCAATATCTTTTTCAAATCTTCACAATATCTTTTTCCAAACAAAGCTATCTTTTTCAATTATCTTTCATATTATTCATATCTTTTAAATTTTAAAGTGCATCCTTTTCCTATCATACTTATCTTTTACAAATCATATCTTCTATCATATCTTCTTCAAAATTTTCGAAACCCACCCCCTTCCCTTTAAATCCTAGTTCGGCCCCCCCACCTTCACAATTCGGACTTCGCTCACCTCATATCCCTCTTCTTTCCTTTCTTTTGCTTGAGGACAAGCAAACCTCTAAGTTTAGTGTGTTTATCCGTGATCACTAAGCCAATACCCACTAAGATCATGGCCCCTAAGGGAAAATAAACCAACTCAAGAGGCAAGAAAGAGAATATTCCAAAACCACTTTGGAATCAAGAGAAATTCTTAACCAAAGAACATTCAGACCATTACTACAAAATAATGGGTCTAAGGTCAATGATCCCAGAAGTTAAATTCGATCTGAAAGAAGACAAATATCCGGAGATCCAAGAGCAAATTTGAAACAGGAGCTGGGAAGTCCTAGCTAATCCTGAAACAAAGGTGGGAAGAAACATGGTTCAGGAATTCTACGCAAATTTATGGTAGACGAGCAGGCAGAGAATAGCAGGAACTGCATTCTATGACTATAGAACTCTGGTCAGAGGGAAGATTGTTCACACCTACCCTGACAAAATAAGGGAGATCTTCAAGCTGCCTCAACTGCAAGATGACCCAGCCTCCTTTAATAGGAGAATGATGAGACCAAACCTGAGCATGGACAAAATCCTAGAGGACATATGCCTCCCTGGAGCCAAATGGACAACCAACACAAATGGTGCCCCAAACCAACTCAAAAGAGGAGATCTCAAACCAGTCACCAGAGGCTGGTTGAACTTCATTGGGTGCTCTATACTGCCCACTAGCAACCGCTCTGAGGTCACCATCAGAAGAGCAGTGATGATTCATTGCATTATGCTAGAAAAAAGAAGTGGAAGTTATCAGCTGATTTCTTATGAGCTTTACAAAATTACAAACAAGAACTCTAAAGATGCCAAATTGGCTTATCAAAGCTTGGTCTCTCTGTTATGTAAAGATGCTGGGGTAAAAATGGGAGTAGATGAGTATATCTCAGTTGAGCAACCAATCACCAAAAAGTCTATGGAAGGACAACAAGTGTAGGACGACCCCATCAAGAGGAGAGCACAGGAGTTCCACCCGAAAATCCCTCAAATTGAATACTGGGAACGCCTTGAAGCATCTGTCACCAAGTTGCAAGAAACTGTGGATCAACTGAAGGAAGAACAGCAAAATCAAAACAGCATGCTCTGCAAACTGCTTAGGGAACAAGAAGAGCAAGGGCGTGAACTGAAGGAATTGAAGCGCCAGAAGCTATCTCTTGAAGGGCCAAGCACTCCGCAGACTAAAGAGGCATCCACCTCCCAAATTCAAGGTTGTTGAGTTCTAATCTTAGCCTTAACTCTGTGATAATTATTCTCATTAGAAATTTACCTTAGAAGTCATATATGAGTAGTAGTAATTAGTATCTCTATTTTGATTTTATCTCCAATTAAGCTATAATTTATTTTTCTCATTATCATCAAACATGAATAAAATGGCAGATTTTTAGAATAAGGAGGCAATAATTTTTTTTCGAGTTTTTAATAAGGAAAATTCTAATTATTTATATGTGGTAGCAATGCTTTTTGTCTTCTGAATGAAGGCCTGAACAGTGCATATTTTTTATATTGAATTTTATGAATGTTAAAATTGTTGGCTCCTGAAAGAATGATGAACAAGAAAAATATTATTGATAATCTGAAAAATCATAAAATTGATTCTTGAAGCAAGAAAAAGCAGTGAATATAAAAGCTTGCGAAAAAAAAAAAGCAAGTAGAAAAAGCCACTAGCCCTTAAAACCAAAAGGCAAGGGTAATAAAAAGGATCCAAGGCTTTGAGCATCAGTGGATAGGAGGGCCTAAAGGAATAAAATCCTGGCCTAAGCGGCTGAACCAAGCTGTCCCTAACCATGTGCTTGTGGCATGCAGGTCCAAGTGAAAAGCTTGAGACTGAGTAGTTAAAGTCATGATCCAAAGCAAAAAAGTGTGCTTAAGAACTCTGGACACCTCTAATTGGGGACTTTAGCAAAGCTAAGTCACAATCTGAAAATGTTCACCCAGTTATGTGTCTGTGGCATTGATGTATCCGGTGGTAATACTGGAAAACAAAGTGCTTAGGGCCACGACCAAGACTCATGAAGTAGCTGTGTTCAAGAATCAACACACTAAACTAGGAGAATCAATAATACTAACTGAATTCTGAGTTCTTATGGATGCCAATCATTCTGAATTTCAAAGGATAAAGTGAGATGCCAAAACTGTTCAGAAGCAAAAAGCTACTAGTCCCGCTCATCTAATCAGAATCTGAGCTTTGATGACAAGTCATCTTAGCCTAGTTTCACTAGCCTTTTTCTTTTGTTTTCAATTGAATTATGCACTTTCTTGAGCCAAAAGCAAGCCAATTTGGTAGATTTTCATGTTTCCTTTGATTTAATCAACCATGTATGAATTCATGCCATTTCATGAGGTTTTATGCTATAAATGTCACATATTATGAAAGAATGAATATCTCATGATTTTGAGCATAGCTTTGATGTGTTTGGTTGATTGATGATATGTGAAGAAAGCTTGGAGAAAGGTTGATGCAAGAAGGAATGGCTAGGAGGAATGACTTGAGTCTTGAATTAATTATGAACCAGGAAGCAAAAGCTGGAGCAAAAGTTAGCCCCTAACTTTTTGGCTAACATTTGGGCAAAAGTTGGAGCAAAAGTTAGCCCCTAACTTTTTGGCTAACTTTTGGCATGAAAAACACTCCCTGGATGCACCAAAAGTTTGCGCCAACGTTAGCCCCTAACTTTTTGGCTAACGTTGGCGCTTGAAAAACTCCCTGGGCTAGCAAAAGTTTGCGCCAACGTTAGCCCCTAACTTTCTGGCTAACGTTGGCGCCATGAATAACTAAGGGGAGGCCAACGTTGGAGCAAAAGTTAGACCCCTAACTTTTGCCCCAACGTTGGTATCAGCAAAACAAGGGTGCTGATGTGAAAAGTTGGAGCAAAAGTTAGACCCTAACTTTTACTCCAACTTTTACTCAAGCTTTCATGATTCCAACCCGGTTCAATTCGGTTCTTCTCCAAACTCCAAGAGCAATAAACCAAGGCCTCTCTCAACCTAATTCCACCAAGAGCAAAGGCCCAATTGAAGGCTTGAAGACCATTTGAAGAAAGTGTATAAATAGATTAGAATTTAAGTTTTAAGATAGCTTCTTTTCTGAGAGCTTTTCTTTTCTGGTTTGATTGAGAGCTCAAGTTTACATTTCTTAGCATTGTTGTTTTAATTCAAGAGAATTTGGGAGGAGAATTGATCTCTCTTCTTCCTTGTTCTTGCCCAGCACTCTTTACTTTTCTTGTCTTGGATTTTGGGTGGAGAATTGAAGAAATTCTGTTTCAATCTCACCTTGGAATTTTGTTTAATTTTCTGATTAATTGAATTTCAGTTTCGGTTAATTGTTCTTCATCTACTTTCTTTGCAATTTACAATTTCTTTTGCAATTGTTCTTGTTGGATCTAGGAAGGCATTGAGATCTAGACTTGGTTTTCTAGTCTCTTGGGTCCTGAGATCCGGATTTCCCATTTCCCATTCCCTGTTTACCGTTTTCATGCTCATTTACAATTCTGTTTCTAGATCTGATTCAATCCAAGTGTTCTTTTATTCCTCTGCTTGTTAAATTTTAATTTCCCTTGTTTAATTCCTGCAAATCCAACTCCCAATTCCCTTTACAATTCAAGCCATTTACATTTCTTGCACTTTAAGATTCTGCAATTTACATTTCTTGCATTCTAAGTTTCTGCCATTTAATTTCTTGTTCTTTAAGATTCAACACTTTAAATTTCAGCTCTCTTTAATTTCATGCCAATTGCCCATTCCCTTTACTTTCTATGCAATTTAAATTCTGCAAATCAAAAATTTCTCAACCAAATCTTGATTCGCTTGACTAAATCAACCACTAAACTAAAATTGCTCAATCCTTCAATCCCTGTGGGATCGACCTCACTCCCGTGAGTTATTATTACTTGATGCGACCCAGTGCACTTACCGGTTAGATTTGGGTGTCTTGGAGAAATTCGTTTCTCCGCGAAAATATCCCATCAAGTTTCACTTAAAACTCTGAGATATTATTGCTTCTTGATTTATTTTTTTCCTATTTTATTTGTCTAGTTTCTTGGGGACAAGCAACAGTTTAAGTTTGGTGTTGTGATGAGCGGATATTTTATACGCTTTTTGGGGTTAATTTCATGTAGTTTTTAGTATGTTTTAGTTAGTTTTTAGTATATTTTTATTAGTTTCTAAGCAAAATTCATATTTATGGACTTTACTATGAGTTTATGTCTTTTTCTGTAATTTCAGGTATTTTTTGGCTGAAATTGAGGGAGCTGAGCAAAAATCTGATTCAGGCTGAAAAAGGACTGCTGATGCTATTGGATTCTGACCTCCCTGCACTCGGAATGGATTTTTTGGAGCTACAGGATTCCAATTGGCGCGCTCTCAAATGAGTTGGAAAGTAGACATCCAGGTCTTTCCAGCAATATATAATAGTCCTTACTTTGCTCAAGGATAGACGATGTAAACTGGCGTTCAACGCTAGTTCCATGTTGCATTCTGGCGTTAAACGCCAGAAACAGGTTACAAGTTGGAGTTAAATGCCAGAAACAGGTTACAACCTGGCGTTTAACTCTAGAAACAGCCTAGGCATGTGTAAAGCTCAAGTCTTAGCCCCAGCACACACCAAGTGGGCCCCAGAAGTGGATTTCTGCACTATCTATCTTAGTTTACTCATTTTCTCTATACCTAGGTTACTAGTTTAGTATTTAAACAACTTTTAGAGATTTATTTAGCATCTTATGACATTTTAGATCTGAACTTTACACTCTTTGATGGCATGAGTCTCTAAACTCCATTGTTGGGGGTGAGGAGCTCTGCTGTGTCTCGATAAATTAATGCAATTATTTCTGTTTTCTATTCAAACACGATTGTTTCTATCTAAGATGTTCATTCGCACTTCAATATGATGGATGTGATGATCCGTGACATTCATCACCATTCTCAACCTATGAACGCGTGACTGACAACCACCTCCGTTCTACCTTTGATTGAATGAGTATCTCTTGGATTCCTTAATCAGAATCTTCGTGGTATAAGCTAGAATCCATTGGCAGCATTCTTAGGAATCCGGAAAGTCTAAACCTTGTCTATGGTATCCCGAGTAGGATTCAGGGATTGAATGACTGTGACAAGCTTCAAACTCACAAGGGTTGGGCGTAGTGACAGACGCAAAAGGATCAATGGATCCTATTCCAGCATGAGTGAGAACCGACAGATGATTAGTCGTGTGGTGACAGCGCACCTGGACCATTTTCACTGAGAGGACGGATGGTAGCCATTGACAACGGTGATCCACCAACACACAGCTTGCCATAGGAGGTGATGTGCGGAAAACGATCCGACACAAAACTCACCGGCAAGTGCACCAGGTCGCATCAAGTAATAATAACTCACGTGAGTGAGGTCGATCCCACAGGGATTGAAGGATTGAGCAATTTTAGTTTAGTGGTTGATTTAGTCAAGCGAATCAATTGTTGGTTGAGTGATTTGTGATTAACAGAAATTAAATTGCATGAAAAGTAAAGGGAGAGGGGTAGATTGCAGAAAATTAAAGAGAACGGAAAATAAAAGTGCTGAATCTTAAAGAACAAGAAATTAAATTGCAGAAACTTAGATTGCAAGAAATGTAAATGACTGAATCTTAAGGTGCAAGAAATGTAAATGGCTTGAATTGTAAATGGGTTAGGGATGTGGAATTGCAGAAATTAAACACAGGAAAGTAAATTGCAACAAGCAGGGAAGTAAAGGATGAATTTAATTGCAGTAGATCTCAAACAGAAAATGTAAATTGCTTGAAGAAGCGTTCAACAGAGAAACTTAAAATAGAATCTCCAGATCTCAGGACCCAAGAGACTAGATAACCAAGTCTAGATCTCAATGCCTTCCTAGATCCAATTTCAGAATTTAATTGCAAGAAAAGTAAAGATGAAGCAGTAGAAGAAAAGGATTCAAAAATTGATTTCTCAAAGGAATGCAGTAAAGAAAACAGAGAGATCTTAAGGTGAGATTGAGACAGAATTTCCTCAATTCTTCAACACCCAAGACTCAAGACAATTGTAAGATAAAATTGAAAACAAGAAAACTAAGAGGAAGAGAATTCAATTTTCCTTCCCCGAGACTCAGAATCTCCAAATAGCTAAAAATCCAAAAAGCTCTTTACTGCAAGTATTAAAAATTCTAAAAAGGAAGCTCTCTACTGCAAGTATTAAAAATTCTAAAAAGGAAGCTCTCTACTGTAAGTATTAAAAATTCTAAAAAGGAAGCTCTCCAAAAACTTCAAATCCTAAGCTATTTATACACTTTCTTCAAATGATCATTAAGCCTTGAATTGGGCCTTTAGCCTTGATGGAATTGGGTTGATAGTAGCCTCTGTTGATTGCTCTTGGTGTTGGGAGGAAATCCATTAGTGAACCAGGCCATGAACCATTCACGTTTCAGCCAATGTTTGAGGCAAACGTTGACTCAAACGTTACTTGAGTGAGGCATTATGCAGCTAGGCCGTGTGCTGTCTTCTACGTTTGGCTCAACGTTTGAGGTCAAACGTGAGCTCAAACGTGGACCTCCCTTTTTGTATGCTTCTTGGGGGCTACTTTGTCCTCTTGTCGCGTTGCCAATTTTGTGCCCAATAGAGACTATTATATATAGTTGGAAAGCTCTGAATGTCAGCTTTCTAACCCACTTGGAATCACCTCAATTGGACATCTACAACTCAAGTTATTCTTGTTTGAAGTATGCCCCTTCATGCTGTTTGGTGCCAACGTTTGACCTCACGTTTGAGGCAAACGTTGGCTCAAACGTTGCTGCCTCCAGGGATGCCATTTCTCTTCTCTTTGGCGCCAACGTTTGACCTCACGTTTGAGGCAAACGTTGGCGCAAACGTTGCCTTCCCAGGAGCTTCAATTCTCTTCTCTTTTGGAGTCAATGTTTGACCTGACATTTGAGGTAAACGTTGGCTCAAACGTTGCTTTCCAGGAGCTTCATTCTTCAGCCAACGTTTGACCTCAACGTTTGAGGCAAACGTTGGCGCAAACGTTGGCTTTTCCCCAGGGTGTTCTTCAACTGCTACTCACATTTGAGTTGACGTTTGAGGCAAACGTTAGCTCAAACGTGAATTCCATTTTATCAAACCCATTCTTGCAACCTTCTTCCATAATGTTGGCACACCTTTTGTTTCCTTTCTTCACCTACAATTAATCAAAACAACCAATCAAAGTATCACCAAATTCACAAGGTTTACAAATCATAAAACTGCAATTAAATTTGGCCTAAACCTCATGATTTAGCATCAATTATATAGTGGTTGTTTGATTAAGAGAAGTTATGCATTTCCATTCCAAATTACTTACTTAGAGTACAAGAAAGTGCATAAAACCAAATGAAAATAAAGAAAAAAGGCTATTAAAAAGGGTATATGATGACTTGTCATCACAACACCAAACTTAAAACTTGCTTGTCCCCAAGCAAGCATAAAACATAAGAGAAGATAGAATGAAATAGATAAGTGTATGTGTTCTTATTAGGCAGATAGTTGAATTTGGTCTATGGGGTTTTATGCAGATCAAAAGTAGCTCATTTATTACTTGCTGTCGAAACAAACAATGTTCCTTTAAGGGTTCACTAAGATTGCTGCTATGAATCCTCACTTTTTGTTCATTCCCTTGTTAGTTTTTCCTCTTTCTTTTGCATTACAGAGCTTATTTCTTCTTGAAGACTTGGTGTCAAATATTGCAGTGACCTTTGGCCTTATTTTACTCAACATTTCTTCACCACAGACACATGGCTCACTTTTTCCTCCTAGGATCATTGATGCCCAGCATCTCTTTGGATCACTAAATGTTTTGTAGCTAGATTGCTCTTTATTGTGGACTTTCAGTTGGCAATCCCAAATCAGTTGATCTAAGTTGCCAAGTTTTAAAATACTCCTTAGAACTTACTTGTCCAAGCAGATCCCAGTACACAAACACCACAGGCATATGTCCTAGGGTCCAAGCTATTGGTGTCTAGCCTTATTGTTTGTTTCTTTGCCACTTTCTTTGGCTTTTTCTTCTTTCTCTTTTCTCTGTTTTGATTTATTTTCAAGGGACTTTCAATAATTGAGAGATCACAGCAGCAAACTAGCTTAGGCTTTAAGTAACAAGTCATTTTGCAACATTTATTTTATGAGCTATCAATTAAATCAAACACATATACCACCACTAACTTTTATTCTTACTTCTGCAACATTGAACAATTACTTTTCTAAGTCAAACATCTTTCTTTTATTCAAACAGCAAGGGAAACAAAACAAAGTATTCAAGTTGTTGAGTGATGACAATTATTATGCAGATAGTTTTCAAGCAAAATTTAAGTAGATAGCTTTCTTCAACATGTACTTCCACTTGCAACTACATGATCATTCCAGCCAGACATAAAGGGCTCTCTGAATTAAATCATTACACAACAACAAGGATCAAGTATAAATACAACCTGTTGGGTTGCAGCTTTTCATTCTTCCTTATGTTTGTTCCTTGTAAGTCATAATGCAGATGTTCCCTGATTTGTTGGCTGTTTTCCTGCATACTCCTCAAATGTTGCTTGCTTTTCAACTCCTTTAGGTATTCGGCTAATCTGCAAGACTTATTTGTGGGCTCTTGAACTTACTTTGGTGTGTGAACACCAAACTTAGTTCCTTGCCAATACTTCTTATGCAACAAATTAGCTATATGCAAAATCTCTCTTTTTTTTTTTCAAAAGCAATAAAACTAATAACTAGAAAGCAGCAGAATAGTCAACTAGTTTATCTAAATGCTTGAAGCTAATTTTGTGCAGGAAGTGATAATGTGTTTTATGATGGAATTTTGGTGGAACACCAAACTTAGAATCCTTCATTCCCTCTTGGATTGTTTTGGTGTGTAACACCAAACTTAGCTTCTTGCAATATAAACAAAACTAATTAACCTTTTTATTGAAAAAGATGTGAAGAGACAGTTACCTCTGGTTGGGTTGCCTCCCAACAAGCGCTCTTTTATTGTCACTAGCTTGACATTGAACCCCCTCTTTTATGGTGGTTGATGACTGTCATGCCTCAGCTTGTCCCCTCTGACTGTGAGCTTCTTCTTTGTCCCTTGGTGCTCAATTTCCACATGTTCAAGAGAGAGTACTTGGTTAACAGTGTAGTGATCCTCAGTTCCCAGCTGCTGATATATTAGTTGCACCTTGTCACCTTTGGAGAATCCTTCAGTTGGGATTTTTTTATTCTTCCACCCCTTTTTGGTCTTGCTTTTATTCTTCTTCCCTCTTTGTGTTGATCCCTTCTGCTTGCAAGTGGGTTTCATTTTGTGATTCTCCTTCTCAATGACCAACATATCAATGCTTTCTTGCATTTCTTCATTGTTCTGTACAAGTTCTTTTTCTTCTTGCCACACTGCATTGTCTACTTCTCGCTTTGGAAGGTGGCTACTGATCATTTTGTCAATTCCTGCTTTCCTTTGCAGTTCTTCCTTGGTTGTTTCCATGCCATCTTCTTTTTCATTGATGAACTTTATTGCTTGGAAGACACTCAGGGTGACACTTTCATCATGTAGTCTGAGTGTTAACTTTCCTTTCTCTATGTCTATGATGGCCCTAGCAGTGGCCAAGAATGGCCTTCCCAGTATAATGGAGTCACCATCATCCTCATCTGAATCCAAGATCACAAAGTTAGCAGGGAAAATAAATTTGTCTACTTTGACTAGAAGATTCTCAACTACACCCCTTGGGCATACTACTGATTTATCCACCAATTCTAAAGACATCTGTACTGGTTTCACTTCTTTTATGCGCAGCTTTTTCACTAGAGAGGAAGGCATCAGATTGATACTGGCCCCCAAGTCACACAGTGCCTTATTGATGGTCATACTACCAATGGCACAAGATAGAAAGAAACTCCCAGGATCTTCAAGTTTAGGGGGAAGTCCCTTCTGAATCAATGCTCTACATTCTTCAGTGAGCATGATAGTTTCCTTTTCTTGCCAACTTTTCTTCTTGTTGAGTAGCTCCTTCATAAACTTGGCATACAGGGGCATTTGCTCAAGTGCCTCAGCTAGGGGTATATTGATCTCTAGTTTCTTGAAAGTCTCAAGGAACTTATGAAATTGTTGGTCCTTTGCCTCTTTGTTAAATCTCTGGGGATATGGTAGTGGAGGTACAAAGTTCTTCTCTGCTTGTTGCCTTTGTTCCTTGGTTGGTTCTTCAATTACTTCCTTCCCCTTTCTTGAAATTTTTAGTTGTTCCTCCCTTTCTTGAGCTTGCCTTGCAGTTTGCTTGCTTGCTATTGCCTCATCACCATTGGCCTCATCTTTTTCATCTTGCTTCTTTTCATTTTCCTTTGACTTCTTGGTTGCTTCTTCATTCTTCACCAAGATCCTGCCACTCCTTAGTTGAATAGCCTTGCATTCCTCTTTTGGATTAGGAATGGTGTCACTTGGGAGTGAACTTAGTAGTTTTTCCATGGAGAGTTGCTTGGAGATCTGTCCTATCTGTCTCTCCATATTTTTCATGGAAGCCTCTTGGTTTTTGGTTGTCATCTCTTGGTATTTCATCATTTTATCCATCAAGAGCTCCAAATTTGTGATCCTTTGGGATTCCTGTGAGATTGGTTGATTGTGGGGTGTTGAGTGTTGAGGGTAAGTGTTTTGATTTGAGGCTTGGTTATTGGATGGATGATGGTTAGTGTTGGGGTGGGTATTTTGTGGTTTTCTGTATGTGTTTTGGGTATTACTCTGCTGGTTATTTTGGTTTGTATTCTTCCAGCTGTTTTGGTTTGAGTTTTGGTTTGAGTTCCTCTGCCATGGTTGTTGAGTTTGGTTATGGCTGTCTCCCCACCTCAGGTTTGGATGGTTCTTCCATGAAGGATTGTAAGTATCACCATAGACTTCATTTGACCCAGAATTTTGGTTGTGCATGTACTGGACTTGTTCTTGCTGCTGCTCCTCTTGAGTCTCTTCATTTTGCCCCCATGTGGATGATGGTTGGCTTGTGTTAACTGCTGCAACTTGGAGGCTATCAATCCTCTTGGCCATTTGCTCAAATTGTTGTTGAATTTGCTGCTGCATCATCTTGTTTTGAGCCAAGATTGAGTCCACTCCTTCTAACTCCATTACTCCTCTCATTTGTGATGGTTGGCGTTGCCTTTGATGCGCAAAGAAATACTGATTATTAGCCACCATGTCAACAAGATTCTGGGCTTCCTCAGTAGTTTTCATCAGTTATAGTGAACCTCCAGCAGAATGATCTAATGCCTCTTGAGATTTCAATGTCAGGCCTTCATAGAAATTTTGCAGCACGTCCCATTCATTGAACATCTCTGGGGGACACTTTTTGATTAAGGCTTTGTACCTCTCCCATGCTTCATACAAGGATTCGGCATCTAATTGTGTGAATGTCTGCACCTCGGTTTTCAGCCTGATGACTCTTTGGGGTGGGTAGAATTTGGCTAGAAATTTGGTCAGTAAGTCATCCCAACTAGTGATGCTTCCTTGGGGAAAAGTTTCAAGCCATTGTGTGGCCTTGTCCCTCAATGAGAACGGGAACAGCAGGAGCTTGTAAGTTTCAGGATTCACACCATTGGATTTGACAGTGTCACAAATCCTTAAGAAGGTAGATAGATGTTGATTTGGGTCCTCCAATGGTCCTCCCCCAAACGAGCAGTTGTTTTGGACCAATGTGATGAGTTATGGCTTCAGTTCAAAGTTATTTGCATTGACATTAGGGGTGAGAATGCTGCTTCCACAATGTCTAGCATTTGCAAAGGTGTAGGAGGCCAATACTCTCCTCTGTTGTGGGTGATTGTTAACTCCTCCTCCTGGATTAGATGTATCTCCTTCCATCTCGTGATATTCTTCCTCAGATTCTTCTTCTCCAACAATATTTTTCCCTCTTTCAGCTCTTCTTAACCTTCTAAGAGTTCTCTGGTCAGCTTCAGATAAAACAGGAATGGATCTTCCTGTACCTGACATACAAACAAAACAAAAGAAACACAAACAATAACACTTCAATCTATTGCTAGAATGAAGTTTAGTTTAAGCAAAAATTCGAACAGTTAGTGGGTTAGTCCAAGATTAAAGAATCAGAAAAGAAAAAGTGCTTGATCTAGATCTCCACTTCACATAATCATTGTCAATCTATTTCAGTCCCCAGCAACGGCGCCAAAAACTTGACGTGCGGAAAATGATCCGACACAAAACTCACCGGCAAGTGCACCGGGTCGCATCAAGTAATAATAACTCACGTGAGTGAGGTCGATCCCACAGGGATTGAAGGATTGAGCAATTTTAGTTTAGTGGTTGATTTAGTCAAGCGAATCAATTGTTGGTTGAGTGATTTGTGATTAACAGAAATTAAATTGCATGAAAAGTAAAGGGAGAGGGGTAGATTGCAGAAAATTAAAGAGAACGGAAAATAAAAGTGCTGAATCTTAAAGAACAATAAATTAAATTGCAGAAACTTAGATTGCAAGAAATGTAAATGACTGAATCTTAAGGTGCAAGAAATGTAAATGGCTTGAATTGTAAATGGGTAAGGGATGTGGAATTGCAGAAATTAAACACAGGAAAGTAAATTGCAACAAGCAGGAAGTAAAGGATGAATTTAATTGCAGTAGATCTCAAACAGAAAATGTAAATTGCTTGAAGAAGCGTTCAACAGAGAAACTTAAAATAGAATCTCCAGATCTCAGGACCCAAGAGACTAGATAACCAAGTCTAGATCTCAATGCCTTCCTAGATCCAATTTCAGAATTTAATTGCAAGAAAAGTAAAGATGAAGCAGTAGAAGAAAAGGATTCAAAAATTGATTTCTCAAAGGAATGCAGTAAAGAAAACAGAGAGATCTTAAGGTGAGATTGAGACAGAATTTCCTCAATTCTTCAACACCCAAGACTCAAGACAATTGTAAGATAAAATTGAAAACAAGAAAACTAAGAGGAAGAGAATTCAATTTTCCTTCCCCGAGACTCAGAATCTCCAAATAGCTCAAAATCCAAAAAGCTCTCTACTGCAAGTATTAAAAATTCTAAAAAGGAAGCTCTCTACTGCAAGTATTAAAAATTCTAAAAAGGAAGCTCTCCAAAAACTTCAAATCCTAAGCTATTTATACATTTCTTCAAATGATCATTGATGACAAGTCATCTTAGCCTATTTTAGCTAGTCTTTTTCTTTTGTTTTCATTAGAATTATGCACTTTCTTGAGCTACAAGCAAGCTAATTGAGTAGATTTTTATGTTTCCCATGATTGAACCAACCATATATGAATTCATGCCATTTCATGAGGTTTTGTGCTATATTTGTTGCATATTATGAAAGATTGAATATCTCATGATTTTGAGCATAGCTTTGATGAGTTTGGTTGATTCATGATAGGTGAAGAAAGCTTGGAAAAAGGTTGAAGCAAAGAGGAATGGCTAGAAGTGAAGAAAGGGATAAGTGAAATTGAACTTGGAGGCATGAAGTTAGCCCCAACGTTAGCCCCCTAACTTGGAGGCTAACGTTGGGCATGAAGTACTCCCTGGGCTCCCCACGTTTGAGCCAACGTTAGCCCCCTAACTTGGAGGCTAACGTTGGCACATGACATTGCAAGGAAGAGGCCAACGTTAGCTCCAACGTTAGCCCCCTAACTTGGAGGCTAACGTTGGAACTTGAAATTCATCCCTGGGCAAGCCAACGTTTGCGCCAACGTTAGCCCCCTAACTTGGAGGCTAACGTTGGCACATGAATCACAAAGGGAGGGGCACCAACGTTTGCGCCAACGTTAGCCCCCTAACTTGGAGGCTAACGTTGGCACCACTAGCACTAAGCAAGGCCAACGTTAGGGTCAAAGTTAGACCCCTAACGTTGGCACCAACGTCCAAACCAGAAAATTATGCTTGCTGCTATGAAAAGTTGGGGTCAAAGTTAGACCCCTAACTTTGGCCCTAACGTTGGGACCAACTATGGCTAACTTCAAAACCGGTTCAATTGGTTCACTTCGGTTCATCTTCAAACTTCAAGAGCAATCAACCAAGGCCTCTTTCAACCCAATTCCACCAAGAACAAAGACCCAACTCAAGGCTTGAAGGTCATTTTGGAAAGTGTATAAATAGGATAGAATTCAAGTTATTCAGGGAGCTTTCTTTTTAGAATTTCCATAATAGTTTTCGGAGAGCTTTTGAACTTGAGAGAACTTGAATTTCTTGTTTTCATTGCTTTCAATTTCATTTTACATTTGCCTTGGATCTTGGATTGGAGAATTGAAGAAATTCTGTTTCAATCTCAATCTTGGATCTCTCTGTTTCTTTACTGTTAATTGAATTCCATTTCCGGTTCATTGTTCTTCATCTCTTTTCTTTGCAATTTACAATTTCCTTGCTATTGTTCTTGTTGGATCTAGGAAGGCATTGAGATCTAGACTTAGTTTTCTAGTCTCTGGGTCCTGAGATCTGAATTTCTCATTTCAATTCCCTGTTTATTGCTTTTTCTGTTCATTTACTTTACTGCTTCAAGATCCGGTTCAATCCCGATTCCCTTTCCCTCTTCTGTTTGATGCAATTTAGTTTTTCCTTGTTTAAATTCTGCAAATCCATTCCCCAATTCCCTTTACATTTCAAGCAATTTATATTCCTTGCACTTTAAGATTCCGCAATTTACATTTCTTGCACTTTAAGTTTTTGCTATTTAATTTCTTGTTCTTTAAGTTTCAGCAATTTAATTTCCTGCTCTCTTTAAATTCATGCAATTTACATTCTGCAAGTCACAAATCACCCAACCAACACTTGATTCGCTTGACTAAATCAACCACTAAACTAAAATTGCTCAATCCTTCAATCCCTGTGGGATCGACCTCACTCCCGTGAGTTTTTATTACTTGATACGACCCGGTACACTTGCCGGTTAGTTTTGTGATGTTTTGTGAGGGATTCGTTTCTCACCAAAATATCTCATCAAGTTTTTGGCGCCGTTGCCGGGGATTGATTAGATTGACAATGATTAAGTGAGGTGGTAATCTAGATCAAGCACTTTTTCTTTAATTTTGACTAACCCACTAACTGTTTGAAGTTTTGTCTCAACCGGCTACACTCAATTTTCAAGAGAATCACTGTGTTTTCTATTGATTGATTCATATGTCACAGGAAAGAAGAACATCCCAACATGAAGCCGCAACTCATTACACTAATAGAGAACAATTGTTCTTATGGTGGAAATCCCTTGGAAGATTCTGAACAGCATCTATCTAATTTTCTGAGGATCTGTGATGTTGTCAATCATGATGTCTACAAGCTCTTACTATTCCCTTTCTCACTAAAGGATGAGGCAGCACAATGGCTTGAAACTCTCCCCCAAGGAAGTATCACTAGTTGGGATGGTCTGGTTGCCAAATTTCTAGCCAATTTCTCTACATCCCGACAAAACATCAAGATGAAAGAAGGAACACATCCATTCATGCAAGGAGAGGAAGAACCATTGCTCAAAGCATGGGAAAGATACATGAAAGCAAATGACAAAGTGGCTTTCCAAGCATTTTATGAAGGATTAACCCCAGAGATGAGAAGAGCAGTAGAGCACTCCTCAAATGATTTACTCAGAGCAATAGCAACTAGTCAAGAAACTACAAGGTTCAACGACAAGAGAACCAACAACCAACACTCATTTGAGACACCACCGAATGCAACTTTGGAGGAAGATACAATGAGTTCTGAAGGAGTGAATGCACAGTTCCCACCATGGAAACCACATTCTTATCTAAGAATGAGGGAACCTCAACATCAGGAACCAAGGAACTTCAACTACAACAACTATTTCCCAAACTTGCAAAAACCACACTGCCCACCCTTCCAACCTCAGATACCTCACAACCAACAACTTTCACAACACTATCATAGACTCACCAACTTGGAGACCTTGATAGAAAAAATGATGAAACACCAAGAAATAACAAACAAAAACCATGAAGCCTCATTGAAGAACCTGGAGAGGCAGATTGGGCAGCTCTCCAAGCAAGTTTCTATTGAGAGACCTTCAAGCTCACTGCCCAGTGACACAATCCCAAACTTGCAACAACATCACCACATAATCTCACAGAATTCTCAAAGGATCTACAATCTAGAAAGTGGAGTAGAGAGAATGATGACACATCTAAAGAGGATGAACAAACACTATGAGGACCTACTCGGGGGAATTGAGAAGCAAATAGAACAATTAGCCAAAAACCTCACAGAAACAAGTAAGAAGGAAGCAAAGCCTCACTTAGATGGACAATGGGACAAGGAGAAAAAGGCTCAGAATCTGAAATAAGCAAGCACAGAGGATGTCAAGCTAGTGACAATAAAAGAGCGCTTGTTGGGAGGCAACCCAACCTGAGGTAGTTTTCCTTTCATAACTATTTTAATAAAAAGGTTAATTAGTTTATCTACATTGCAAAGAAGCTAAGTTTGGTGTTACACACCAAAACAATATAAGAGAGAATGAAGGATTCTAAGTTTGGTGTTTCACCAAAACCCCATCATAAAACACATTCTCATTTTCTGCATAATGCTGGCTTCAAGCATGATGGATGAACTAGTTAACTGTTCTGCTGTTTCCTAGTTTTCAGTTTTATCATTTTTGAAAAAGAAAAAGAATTTTACACATGGTTAATCCGATGCATTGGCAAGGTACTAAGTTTGGTGTTCCCACACCAAAGTAAGTACAAAGGCCCACAAATAAATCATGCAAGCTAACCATTTTTTCAAGTGCTTGGGGAACAAGCAACTTTCAATATCATTGCAGAGGTCCATACAAGCTGTTGGAAGGACTAAGCATCATCAACCAAAGAAACAAAAGATGAACCTAAAGGCCAGCAATGATGATGATGAGAAGAAGGCGAGCAAGTGAACTCCAACAGGTTGTATTGTTAAGTCATTGTTTTACATAAAATATTGCTGAAATTGAAAGTTGGATTGTATTCTGATCTGCCCTGCCTATCTGCATAACATAGTTTCTTTTTTTTATTACCCCTGCCTGCATAGCATAAGTCTTTCTCTATAATTCAATAAGCAAGATGTTTGATCATTCACAACATTCTCATTTTCAAAACTTGTTTGCACTCAATTTCCAAGAAATGCATAACATGAAAGTTCTTTGAAAAGAAAGATTGAGGAATTAAACAATTTTGAGGCAAGCAAAAGATTAGGAGAAGTGGTGGTTCTAGTTGTATGATTATGTATTGAGGTTGCATGCTTGTGAAAACTTGCATGGGAGCTCATAGGCAGGACATGAAGTTCAAAGAAGTATTGTGGAGATTCTCAAAAATTTATTGATCCAAGAAGCAGCAAACAAAACAAAAGAAAGAAAAGAAAATACAAAAACAAAAAGAATATGGCCCAAGGCTCTGAGCATCAATTACTAGGCAG
The DNA here is from genome assembly GCF_059453495.1 of Arachis ipaensis. NCBI lineage: Eukaryota > Viridiplantae > Streptophyta > Magnoliopsida > Fabales > Fabaceae > Arachis > Arachis ipaensis. The sequence goes on along the minus strand of NC_142440.1, from coordinate 64,284,147 downwards.
AAAAAGAAAGAAAGAAACAAAAACTCAAAGAGTTGTTATCCTAGTAAATGCTTGTGGTTGAAGTGTGTCAAGGAAAGAGGCTTGAGCAAGTAAATCCTCAGGGGTGCTTCAACACCTAATACCTTAAAACCAACTGGTTTAGGAGTATTGATTGAAAGCTTATCTAAAGAGCCGCCTTGAGACATGATACTTAGAGTCGAGGCCAAAGCACAGAAACTATAAACTGCTTCAAGGTGATTACATATAAAGAGATCTCCATGATACCATTTGGATGAAAATCCTAAGACCTACGACTCCCAATATGTAAGGACTAGTGAGCAGTGAAGCCCTTGCATGAGCATATGATTTAGAGTTCACCCCACTGATACTTGATCACTTCACTCACTGCACTTTACAAGTGTTCCTCAATCCATCTTAATTGAAAGAATCTTGGAGCATAAATCTATTTCTTGCTTGGGGACAAGCAAGCTTTAAGTTTGGTGTTGTGATGACAAGTCATCTTAGCCTATTTTAGCTAGTCTTTTTCTTTTGTTTTCATTAGAATTATGCACTTTCTTGAGCTACAAGCAAGCTAATTGAGTAGATTTTCATGTTTCCCTTGATTGAACCAACCATATATGAATTCATGCCATTTCATGAGGTTTTGTGCTATATTTGTTGCATATTATGAAAGATTGAATATCTCATGATTTTGAGCATAGCTTTGATGAGTTTGGTTGATTCATGATAGGTGAAGAAAGCTTGGAAAAAGGTTGAAGCAAAGAGGAATGGCTAGAAGTGAAGAAAGGAATAAGTGAAATTGAACTTGGAGGCATGAAGTTAGCCCCAACATTAGCCCCCTAACTTGGAGGCTAACGTTGGGCATGAAGTACTCCCTGGGCTCCCCACGTTTGAGCCAACGTTAGCCCCCTAACTTGGAGGCTAACGTTGGCACATGACATTGCAAGGAAGAGGCCAACGTTAGCTCCAACGTTAGCCCCCTAACTTGGAGGCTAACGTTGGAACTTGAAATTCATCCCTGGGCAAGCCAACGTTTGCGCCAACGTTAGCCCCCTAACTTGGAGGCTAACGTTGGCACATGAATCACAAAGGGAGGGGCACCAACGTTTGCGCCAACGTTATCCCCCTAACTTGGAGGCTAACGTTGGCACCACTAGCACTAAGCAAGGCCAACGTTAGGGTCAAAGTTAGACCCCTAACGTTGGCACCAACGTCCAAACCAGAAAATTATGCTTGCTGCTATGAAAAGTTGGGGTCAAAGTTAGACCCCTAACTTTGGCCCTAACGTTGGGACCAACTATGGCTAACTTCAAAACCGGTTCAATTGGTTCACTTCGGTTCTTCTTCAAACTTCAAGAGCAATCAACCAAGGCCTCTTTCAACCCAATTCCACCAAGAACAAAGGCCCAACTCAAGGCTTGAAGATCATTTTGGAAAGTGTATAAATAGGATAGAATTCAAGTTATTCAGGGAGCTTTCTTTTTAGAATTTCCATAATAGTTTTCGGAGAGCTTTTGAACTTGAGAGAACTTGAATTTCTTGTTTTCATTGCTTTCAATTTCATTTTACATTTGCCTTGGATCTTGGATTGGAGAATTGAAGAAATTCTGTTTCAATCTCAATCTTGGATCTCTCTGTTTCTTTACTGTTAATTGAATTCCATTTCCGGTTCATTGTTCTTCATCTCTTTTCTTTGCAATTTACAATTTCCTTGCTATTGTTCTTGTTGGATCTAGGAAGGCATTGAGATCTAGACTTAGTTTTCTAGTCTCTGGGTCCTGAGATCTGAATTTCTCATTTCAATTCCCTGTTTATTGCTTTTTCTGTTCATTTACTTTACTACTTCAAGATCCGGTTCAATCCCGATTCCCTTTCCCTCTTCTGTTTGATGCAATTTAGTTTTTCCTTGTTTAAATTCTGCAAATCCATTCCCCAATTCCCTTTACATTTCAAGCAATTTATATTCCTTGCACTTTAAGATTCCGCAATTTACATTTCTTGCACTTTAAGTTTCTGCTATTTAATTTCTTGTTCTTTAAGTTTCAGCAATTTAATTTCCTGCTCTCTTTAAATTCATGCAATTTACATTCTGCAAGTCACAAATCACCCAACCAACACTTGATTCGCTTGACTAAATCAACCACTAAACTAAAATTGCTCAATCCTTCAATCCCTGTGGGATCGACCTCACTCCCGTGAGTTTTTATTACTTGATACGACCCGGTACACTTGCCGGTTAGTTTTGTGATGTTTTGTGAGGGATTCGTTTCTCACCAAAATATCTCATCAATCATTAAGCCTTAAATTGGGCCTTAAGCCTTGATGGAATTGGGTTGATAGTAGCCTCTGTTGATTGCTCTTGGTGTTGGGAGGAAATCCATTAGTGAACCAGGCCATGAACCATTCACGTTTGAGCCAATGTTTGAGGCAAACGTTGACTCAAACGTTACTTGAGTGAGGCATTATGCAGCTAGGCCATGTGTTGTCTTCCACGTTTGGCTCAACGTTTGAGGTCAAACGTGAGCTCAAACGTGGACCTCCCTTTTTGTATGCTTCTTGGGGGCTACTTTGTCCTCTTGTCCCGTTGCCAATTTTGTGCCCAATAGAGACTATTATATATGGTTGGAAAGCTCTGAATGTCAACTTTCTAACCCACTTGGAATCACCTCAATTGGACATTTACAACTCAAGTTATTCTTGTTTGAAGTATGCCCCTTCATGCTGTTTGGTGCCAACGTTTGACCTCACGTTTGAGGCAAACGTTGGCTCAAATGTTGCTGCCTCCAGGGATGCCATTTCTCTTCTCTTTGGCACCAATGTTTGACCTCACGTTTGAGGCAAACGTTGGCACAATCGTTGCCTTCCCAGGAGCTTCAATTCTCTTCTCTTTTGGAGCCAATGTTTGACCTCACGTTTGAGGCAAACGTTGGCTCAAACGTTGCTTTCCAGGAGCTTCATTCTTCAGCCAACGTTTGACCTCAACGTTTGAGGCAAACGTTGGCGCAAACGTTGGCTTTTCCCCAGGGTGTTCTTCAACTGCTACTCACGTTTGAGTTGACGTTTGAGGCAAACGTTAGCTCAAACGTGAATTCCATTTTCTCAAACCCATTCTTGCAACCTTCTTCCATAATGTTGGCACACCTTTTGTTTCCTTTCTTCACCTACAATTAATCAAAACAACCAATCAAAGTATCACCAAATTCACAAGGTTTACAAATCATAAAACTGCAATTAAATTTGGCCTAAACCTCATGATTTAGCATCAATTATATAGTGGTTGTTTGATTAAGAGAAGTTATGCATTTTCATTCCAAATTACTTACTTAGAGTACAAGAAAGTGCATAAAACCAAATGAAAATAAAGAAAAAGACTATTAAAAAGGGTATATGATGACTTGTCATCAGGAGGAACCTTGCGTGCGTGAAGAAGAAGACAGGGGGAAAGCAGAGATTCAGAAGACAAAGCATCTCCAAAACTCCAACATATTCTCCATCACTGTATAACAAGTATTATTTAATCCATGCTCTCTTGTTCATTTGCAAGTCAACTGATAATTATAATTGATATCCTGAATAAGAGTTACAAGATAACCATAGCTTGCTTCAAGCCAACAATCTCTGTGGGATCGACCCTTACTCACGTAAGGTATTACTTGGACGACCTAGTGCACTTGCTGGTTAGTGGTACGAATTGTGAAAAGTGTGAATTACAATTTCGTGCACCAAGTCCATGTTAAAAAGACATTAAGAGAAGACAAAGAAACTCTGGAAAGAACAAGAGAACTCCCTCAAAAATATGGAAGTGCGGGTAGAACAATTGTTGAATGCACGGAAGGAGGAAATGGAAAAACAAGAACACAAGGTCCCTGTGTCAAGTGAAATTGCAAAGAAGGAAGAGGTGGTGGCAATATTTGAACCTGAAACTGCACTTAAGATGACAAGAGAACATGAAAACTCACAACCTCCTCAAACTTTCTTGGATCAAAAAGCCTCAATAATTGAATCTGTGATTAAAAGATATGAAGAGGAGATGAAGAAATGTTGGGAAGATCAACAAACCTCCTCCATGACAGAGTTATTAAGTCAAATGTTGAGTGTAAGGGAGGAAGTGGAAGAGCAAGGAAGTGAGGAAGACAACTAAAGAATTCCAAACTCAAGTGAAGTAGAGAAGTACATAGAGGAGGAGCTCATGAAACCACCAATTTAAAAGGCTCTGGATGAAGACAAAACTCCAATAATCACACATCAACCATGTCTTGAAATCAAAGAAGTGAAGGCAACTAACAAGAGCACTAATCCTGTCCCTGATCCAGCAAGCAAGCTCAATCAAGCCATGTACGAAAGAAAGCTTGCTGAGGAGAGGCCAAGACAAGGGACAATAGCTGAATCTTCTCCCCCCTTGAGGTCATTCCTCTTAACAAACTGGAAGAAGAGGAAGAAAGTGAACAACATGTCAACCGTAGGTAACATTTCTCTTCTCTGTTTTGTTTTCTTTCTTTGCTTTGTTTAAATTCAATAAATTGGCATATGGTTACATTCTAAGTTTGGTGTTGCCATGCAACACTTTATTTTCAATCCCTCTAGATGATTGCATCAATTCTAACGTGTCACACTAAGATTCTAAGTTTGGTGTGCCACTTAATTCTCTATGCAAGAAATCCAGCAACACCACTTGTCTGCATGACCATAATGCCTTTGCAGTGTTAATTTTCTTTTGGTTTGACACTTTGTTATTCTGTTTACTTTAGTTATTTTTTTGTTTTTAATGCTTTCACTTATTTTGTTTCTTAACTGTTTTTGTTAATACATCACCAAGAGATCCTTATTCATGACAGATTCTTGTCTTGGTGATTGTACTTAACATATAACAGTTTCATTTGCTTAGTTTTAATTCAAATAAATTGACATATGGTTGCATTCTAAGTTTGGTGTTGCTATGCAACAAAAATTTGTTTCCAAGCCACACTGGATACTTGCATCAATTCCAAGTGAGAGTGTCACACTAAGTTTGGTGTGTCACTTACTTTCTTTATGCAATGTATCATGCACACTCTCTTATGTTTGCAGTCACAATGTCTCTGCCTCTTGTGTCTTGATTGTTATCCTTAATTTTGCTTGCTTAAAACACATGTGCTACTAACATTTCATTGTGTAAGACATTCATGATCCATCTTAGCCCCATAGCCATTGTTCTAATTGTTGCTTGAGGATCAGCAAGCGTTCGGAGTTTGGTATGGGAAGGAGAAGAATGGGAGGAAAATAACAACAATAGAGAAGAAGAATTACAAGGTTGTAAAGTTCCTTTTCCTTTCATTTGTTTCCAGCACTTTAAATTACATGATTGTCTTTATCTTCTCTGTATGCATCTGTAGTACGAATAAACATAGCTTGAATTTTGATTTGTAACATCTTGCTGTGGCATCATGACTACCAACTTGAATTCTGTGAGTTCAAAAGCAATAAATTATCATGATCATAAACAAACAAGGAATTAAAGAAGAACTTAGCACGTGCATACAAGTATTGGAAGGCTAGTATGGTTAATTGTTGCTCAATTGCATTAGCTTTTATTTAATTGAAGTTTGCATCTAGAAAATTTTGTGAAATCTTTGGAAATCATGAAAACCTTGAAGAAGCAATTGCAAATTAAAGCAAGAAAGAAAAATGGAAGGAATGAGAAAGCTGAAGGCTCTGAGTACTAATGACAATTAAGTTGTTAAGTACTTGTGGTGTTTATGTATCAAGTAAAAAGTTTGAAAACAAAACACTTAGAATCAAGGCTAGGCTTAAGTGCAAATGCACTCCCTCAAAGCTCAAGGCTCTGAGCATTAATGATTAGAGAGTCAAGAAAAGAAACAAATGAGCTTAATGAAGTCCTCTAATTCAAATGCTTGTGGTGCTTATGTATCAAGTGGTAATACTTGAAAACAAAGCATTTAGAGTCGTAGCTTTGTTATTAACTCATGGGGCAAAGCACCCAAAAAGGAGAAGCTAATAAGAAAAATCAAAAGCTTGTTTCAAGGAAGAAATATAAGGAAGAAATTTCATGAATTGTGGTAGATAGAAGCATCAATCATTTACATTTCTTTTGTGATTGTAGCATGTATAGAAAACTAGCCTACCATGAACATTAACTTGCTATTCTTCTCACCTTGGATTGTCAATCTTTATTGCATGATTCTTTTCTTGCATGGGGACAAGCAAGGTTTAAGTTTGGTGTTGTGATGACATGTCATCATGTCATGTTTTTCTATGCTTTTTCATACAAGAAATTGATAATTAGTGCTTAAATATTGCATTCTTTTGTTTTTAAATGGTATATTTCCTTGATCTTTTGATTTGATAAACTTTGTAGGAAATAAGAAGAAAAAGAAGCAAAGAAGCACAAAATAAGCTAAAAGGAGAAAAAAAAGAGTTTTGGGGCACACTTTGAAGTTGGAGCACACTTTGATGCCTTAGGCCATGCTTTTAAAAGCATGGCCCATGACCAAGTAGTGCTCAAACAAGGCACCAGCGCCTAATTTGAAGAGAGCGCTAAGTTAAAATAGTTAACTTTTTCGGGTTTTTTTAGCCTTGTGATAGCATGACCATGCCTCCTTCAAAGGGCCATAACTTGAGCTACAGATATCCAATTGATTTGCTTTCAGTTGCGTTGGAAATCTGACATTCAGAGCTTTCCAACGATATATAGCAATCCATATTTGGCATGAAATTGAAGCACAATTAAAAGGCATCTTTAAGGCTTAAAAATCAACCACACATGCGCCAGCCAAGGTTCGAAGAGGGGTTCACCAAGGAAAGCAAGGCACAGCACTCAAAATGACTTCACCAAGAATCGAACCAGGCACATGATGAACCAAGAGAAGTGCTACACCAAGCAAGGAGCAAAGGCATTGGGCGCTGGTGCACGAAATTGCAAATCACACTTTTCACAACTCGTACCACTAACCAGCAAGTGCATTGGGTCGTCCAAGTAATACTTTACGTGAGTAAGGGTCGATCCCATGGAGATTGTTGGCTTGAAGCAGTCTATGGTTATCTTGTAAATCTTAGTCAGGAGATTAATGATAAAAATTACTTTTGTTTATGAAAACTAAATAACATGAAATAAAAGGTTACTTGTGATTCAGTAATGAGAAACAAGCTGAGGTTCCGGAGATGCTCTGTCATCTGAATCTCTGCTTTCCTACTATCTTCTTCTCCAAACACGCATGGCTTCCTTCCATGGCAGGCTGTATGATCCTCTCGGATGAAAATAGTCCATATGCGCTGTCACCGCACGGCTAATCATCTGTCGGTTCTCACCCATGTTGGAATAGGATCCATTGATCCTTTTGCGTCTGTCACTACGCCCAATATTTGTGAGTTTGAAGCTCGTCACATTCATCCCTTTCCGGATCCTACTCGGAATACCACAGATAATGTTTAGACTTTTTGGATCTCAAGAATGCTGCCATTGATTCTAGCTTATACCACGAAGACTCTGGTCTCACGGATTCGCATGCTCTATTGTCAGGAGATGCAATTGAACTCGTGAACCAGGAACCCAAGAGATACACACTCAATCTAATGTAGAACAGAAGTGGTTGTCAGGCACGTATTCATGGGTTGAGAATGGTGATGAGTGTCACAAATCATCACATTCATCATGTTGAAATGCGAGTAAATATCTTAGAATAGAAACAAGCGTGATTGAATGGAGAACAGTAGTAATTGCATTAATCCATCAAGACACAGCAGAACTCCTCACCCCCAACCATGGAGGTTAGAGACTCATTCTGTAGAAAATACAAGTTCTGATGTAAAAAATGTCATGAGGTACAAAATGAATCTCTAAAAGTAGTTTTTATACTATACTAGTAACTTAGGTTTACAGAAAATGAGTAACTAAGTGCAAATGGTGCAGAAATCCACTTTCGGGGCCCACTTGGTGTGTGCTTGGGCTGAGCATTGAAGCTTTTTCGTGCTTAGGCTGTTCCTAGAGTTAAACGCCAGCTTTGGTGCCAGTTTGGGCGTTTAACTCCAATTCTGGTGCCAATTTGGGCGTTTTACGCCAAAAATTTTAGGCTGATTTTGAACGCCAGTTTGGGCCATCAAATCTCAGACAAAGTATGAACTATTATATAGTGCTGGAAAGCCCAGGATGTCTACATTCCAACGCAATTAAGAGCGCATCAATTGGGCTTCTGTAGCTCTAGAAAATCCACTTCGAGTGCAAGGAGGTCAGAATCCAATAGCATCTGCAGTCCTTTTTCAGCCTCTGAATCAGATTTTTGCTCAGGTTCCTCAATTTTAGCCAGAAAATACCTAAAATCACAGAAAAACACACAAACTCATAGTAAAGTCCAGAAATGTGATTTTTGCATAAAAACTAATAAAAATATAATAAAAACTAATTAAAACATACAAAAAACTATATAAAAACAATGCCAAAAAGGGTATAAATTATCCGCTCATCACAACACCAAACTTAAATTGTTGCTTGTCCCCAAGCAACTACAAACAAAATAGGATAAAAATAAGAGAATATACAATAAATTCCAAACTTATCAATGAGAATTAGTTTCAATTAGATGAGCGGGACTTGTAGCCTTTTTGCTTCTGAACAGTTTTGGCATCTCACTTTATCCTTTGAAGTTCAGAATGATTGGCATCTATAGGAACTCAGAATTCAGATAGTGTTATTGATTCTCCTAGTTTAGTATGTTGATTCTTGAACACAGCTACTTTGTGAGTCTTGGCTGTGACCCTAAGAATTTTGTTTTCCAGTATTACCACCAGATACATAAATGCCACAGACACAAAACTGGGTGAACCTTTTCAGATTGTGACTCAGCTTTGCTAAAGTCCCCAGTTAGAGGTGTCCAGAGCTCTTAAGCACACTCTTTTTGCTTTGGACCACGACTATAACCGCTCAGTCTCAAGCTTTTCACTTGACACCTTCACGCCACAAGCATATGGTTAGGGACAACTTGATTTAGCCGCTTAGGCCAGGATTTTATTCCTTTGGGCCCTCTTATCCATTAATGCTCAAAGCCTTGGATCCTCTTTTACCCTTGCCTTTTGGTTTAAAGGGCTATTGGCTTTTTCTGCTTGCTTTTTCTTTCTCTCTATTTTTTTTTGCCATTTTTTTTTGTTTTTTTTTCGCAAGCTTTGTATTCACTGCTTTTTCTTGCTTCAAGAATCAATTTTATGATTTTTTAGATTATCAATAACATTTCTCCTTTTTCATTATTCTTTCAAGAGTCAACAATTTTAACATTCATAAACAACAAATTCAAAAATATGCACTGTTCAAGCATTCATTCAGAAAACAAAAGGTATTGCCACCACATCAAAATAATTTAACAAATTTCAAGATAGCATTTGAAATCATGTACTTCTTGTTCTTTTGCAATTAAAAACATTTTTCATTTAAGAAAGGTAAAGGATTCATAGGACATTCATAGCTTTAAGGCATAGACACTAGACACTAATAATTATGTAATAAAGACACAAACATAGACAAAACATAAAGCATAGAATTTGAAAAACAAAAAAATAAGAACAAGGAAGTTAAAGAACGGGTCCACCTTAGTGATGGCGGCTAGTTCTTCCTCTTGAAGATCTTATGAAGTGCTTGAGCTCCTCTATGTCTCTTCCTTGCCTTTGTTGCTTCTCTTCCTAGAGGTTTCTCCGGCTTTAGGTGCCATTAATGGTTATGGAAAGCAAGAAGCTGAGCTTTTCCACACCAAACTTAAATGCTTTGCTCGTCCTCGAGCAAAATAAGATAAAAGGGAGTAGAAGAAGAATGATACAATCAATTATGAAAACTTATTACTCCCTTGTGTCATCCTGGCGTTAAACACCCAGAATGCTACCATTTCTGGCGTTTAACGCCCACCAGACACCCCTTTCTGGCGTTAAACACTAGTCTATCTGCCAATTCTGGCGTTTAACACCCAGAATGTTGCCAGACTGGGTGTTAAACACCCATTCTGCTACCCTTACTAGAGTTTAAATGCCAGTAAGCCTGTCCTCCAGGGTGTGCTATTTTTGATGCTGTTTTTTATTCCGCTTTAATTCTGCAGCTGTTTTTATGACTCCACATGATCATCAACCTAAAGAAAATATAAAATAACAATGGAAAATGAAATGAAAAAGTAATTAACATAGATAAATAAGATTGGGTTGCCTCCCAATAAGCGCTTCTTTACTTTCTTTAGCTGGACTTTTACTGAGTTATTAATTTAGTCTTAGTTTTGAGCATTCTTGCTCAACATTGCCTTAAAGATAATGTTTGACTCTCTGTCCATTAACAATGAACTTTTTGTCAAAGTCAATATCCTGAAGCTCTGCATACCCATATGGTGACACACTTGTAATCACATATGGTCCCCTCCACCGGGATTTGAATTTCCCATGGAACAATCTGAGACTGGAGTTAAACAGCAAGACCTTCTGTCCTGGCTCAAAGACTCTGGATGACAGCCTTTTGTCATGCCATCTTTTTGCTTTCTCTTTATAAATCTTAGCATTTTCGAAAGCATTGAGTCTGAACTCTTCCAGCTCATTCAACTGGAGTAATCGTTTTTCTCCAGCTACCTTAGCATCAAGGTTTAGGAACTTTGTTGCCCAGTAGGCCTTGTGTTCTAGTTCCACTGGCAGATGACAGGCTTTTCCATACACAAGCTGGTATGGAGAGGTCCCTATCAGAGTCTTGAATGCAGTTCTGTATGCCCACAGAGCATCATCCAGACTTCTTGCCCAATCCTTTCTACAGGTACTTACAGTCCGTTCCAGGATTCGTTTTAGTTCTCTATTCGAGACTTCAGCCAACCTATTTGTCTGTGGATGATATGGAGTGGTCACTTTATGGTTAATTCCATATCTGACCAGAGCAGAGTCAAGCTGTTTATTACAGAAATGAGTGCCTCCATCACTGATCAGTATTCTAGGGACACCGAACCTGCTGAAGATATGCTTCTGGAGGAACTTCATCACTGTCTTAGTATCATTAGTGGGTGTTGCAATTGCCTCTACCCATTTAGATACATAGTCTACTGTCACTAGAATATAAGTGTTTAAGTATGATGGTGGGAAAGGTCCCATGAAGTCAATACCCTATACATCAAACAACTCAATCTCTAAGATCCCTTGCTGAGGTATGGCATAACCGTGAGGCAGATTACCAGCTCTCTGGCAACTGTCACAGTTACGTACAAACTCTTGAGAGTCTCTGTAGAGGGTAGGCCAGTAGAAACCACATTGGAGACCCTTGGTGGCTGTCCGCTCACCTCCGAAATGTCCTCCATATTGTGATCCATGGCAATGCCATAGGATCTTCTGTGCCTCTTCTCTAGGTACACATCTACGGATCATTCCATCTGTACACCTCTTAAAGAGATATGGTTCATCCCAAAAGTAGTACTTTGCATCAGTAATCAATTTTTTTGTTTGCTGCTTACTGTACTCTTTGGGTATGAATCTCACAACTTTATAGTTTGCAATATTTGCAAACCACGGTACTTCCTGAATGGCAAAGAGTTGCTCATCCAGAAAGGTTTTAGAGATCTCAGTAGAGGGGAGGGACACCCCTTCTACTGGTTCTATTGGGGACAGATGATCAACCACTTGGTTCTCTGTCCGTTTTCTGTCTCTTATTTCTATATCAAACTCTTACAGAAGCAACACCCATCTTATGAGCCTGGGTTTTGAATCCTGCTTTGTGAGTAGATATTTAAGAGCAGCATGGTCAGTGTACAAAATCACTTTTGATCCTACTAAGTATGATCTAAACTTGTCAATGGCATAAACTACTGCAAGCAGCTCTTTTTCTGTGGTTGTGTAATTTTTCTGTGCGTCATTTAGAACACGGCTGGCATAATAAATGACATGAAGAAGCTTGTTATGCCTCTGTCCCAATACTGCACCAATGGCATGGTCACTAGCATCACGCATTAGTTCGAATGGTAATGTCCAGTCTCGTACAGAAATAACTGGTGCTGTGACCAGCTTAGCTTTCAGAGTTTCAAACGCCTGCAGACACTCTGTGTCAAACACAAATGGCATGTCAGCAGCTAGCAGATTACTCAGAGATTTTGCAATTTTTGAAAAATCCTTTATAAACCTCCTATAGAATCTTGCATGCCCTAGAAAGCTTCTGATTGCCTTAACATTGGCAGGTGGTGGTAATTTTTCAATTACCTTTACTTTAGCTTGATCCACCTCTATTCCCTTGTTTGAAATTTTATGCCCAAGGACAATTCCTTCAGTCACCATAAAGTGACATTTTTCCCAGTTTAAAACTAGGTTGGTCTGTTGGCACCTTTTCAGAACAAGTGCTAAATGGTCAAGGCAGGAGCTGAATGAGTCTCCAAATACTGAGAAGTCATTCATGAAGACTTCCAGAAATTTCTCTACCATATCAGAGAAGATAGAGAGCATGCACATCTAAAAGGTTGCAGGAGCATTGCACAGACCAAAAGGCATCCTTCTGTAGGCAAATACCCCAGAAGGACATGTGAATGCTGTTTTCTCTTAGTCCTGAGGATCTACTACAATTTGGTTGTAACCTGAATAGCCATCCAAAAAGCAGTAATATTCATGACTTGCTAGTCTCTCTAGCATCTGGTATATGAATGGTAAAGAAAAGTGATCCTTCCTGGTGGCTGTATTGAGCCTTCTGTAGTCAATACACATACGCCACCCTGTAACTGTTCTTGTAGGAACCAGTTCATTCTTTTCATTATGAACCATTGTCATGCCTCCCTTCTTGGGGACAACTTGGACAGGGCTCACCCAGGGGCTATTAGAAATAGGATAAATAATCTCAGCCTCCAGTAACTTGGTGACCTCTTTCTGCACCACCTCCTTTATGGCTGGATTTAGCCGCCTCTGTGGTTGAACCACTGGCTTAGCATCGTCCTCCAATAGGATCTTGTGCATGCATCTTGCTGGGCTAATGCCCTTAAAATCACTTATGGACCACCCAAGAAATGTCTTGTGTGTCCTTAGCACTTGAAGTAGTGCTTTCTCTTCCTGTGGATTTAAAGCAGAGCTTATGATCACCGGAAAAGTGACACCTTCTCCCAGAAATGCATATTTCAAGGATGGTGGTAGTGGTTTGAGCTCGGGTTTAGGAGGTTTCTCCTCTTCCTGAGGAATTCTTAGAGGTTCTTTTATTTCCTCTGGTTCCTCCAGATCAGGCTGAGCATCTTTAAAGATGTCTTCTAGCTCTGATTCGAGACTCTCAGCCATGTTGATCTCCTCTACCAGGGAGTCAATAATATCAACACAAATGTAGTCTTTTGATGTGTCTAGATGCTTCATTGCCTCAACGACATTCAGCCTAAACTCATCGTCATTGACTCTCAAGGTCACTTCCCCCTTTTTGGACATCAATGAGGGTTCGTCCAGTTGCTAGGAAAGGTCTTCCTAGAATAAGAGTTGCACTCTTGTGCTCCTCCATTTCCAGCACTACAAAGTCAGTGGGAAAGGCAAATGGCCCAACTGTGACAATCATATCCTCGATTATGCCTGATGGGTATTTAATGGAGCCATCAACGAGTTGAAGACAGATCCGGGTTGGTTTGACCTCTTCAGTCAAGCCAAGCTTTCTGATAGTGGATACAGGGATTAGGTTGATACTTGCCCCAAGATCACATAGAGCTGTTGATGCCAGGGCATTTTGGCCAGTTTCACTGACCTTTTCTTTACTATTTTAGGGTAGTTTCATGCATTTTCTTAAGCAAATAAGCAAGTTTTGGGTAGATATTCACTTACATCTTGATTCAAGGAAATATTGTGAACTTTACATGATTTCATGAGAATTATGCATGAATTTAATGACAAATTGGATAATGCATGATCTCATGACTTGGAATAGAGCTTTGATGCACTTTAATTACTTGATTTCAGGACAAAGGAAGCAAGGAAGAACCACGTCAGTAGATATGTCAGTCTAATCAACGTGACCACTAACGTGGAATGGGAGCTAGCTTGCAACATTAATGAGAAAAGTGATCACCAATAACGCCTTCGAAAGCCATTATAGCCCACGTTAGTTGCCACATTAATTACGTTAACGTGGAAGAGAAGTGAAGCTCCAACGTTAGTGGTAAAAGTGAATACCACTAACATTGGAAAAAGGGGCACACTTGACCACGTTAAGAGTCACATTAATTACATTAACGTGAACTCTAACGTGGAAGGGACAAGGAATTACCAACGTTAGTGACACTCACCTTTGTCACTAACATTGGATTAAGCCACTATTGCCCACGTTAGTTGCCACGTTAATTACGTTAACGTGGAAGCTAACGTGGAAGAGGAATTGATGGACCAACGTTAGTGACACTCACCTTTATCACTAACGTTGGAGATGGCAATCACCACCACGTTAGATGCCACGTTAATCTAATTAACGTAAACTCTAACGTGGGATGGAGGGGCGTTTGGAGCGTTAGTGACAAAGGTAAGTGTCATTAATGCTCTCAAGGAAAGGCAAGCCCACGTTAATAGTCACGTTAGTTATACTAACGTGAACTCTAACGTGGGGAAAAGGGGCAGTAAGCAACGTTATTGGAAAAGGTGAATGCCAATAACATTTGCGAAGGACCAAGAGGCAATGTTAGTGGTCACGTTAGTGCCACTAACATTGCAGTTAACGTGGACCATTTTTTGGCTTGGAACGTTAGTGAAAAAGGTGATCGTCACTAACGTTCTCGAACCCACATTTTCACTTAACGTTAACGCCACTAACGTCCTAACTAACGTCCATGCCTAACTCACACTTTTTCTGCAAGCAAAGCTGAGCCCACTGAAGACTGTAACTGCCTCAACTAAAAGATCCAAAGGCCCATATCCAAGACTTGAAGAACCAACTAGAAGATCAGAAGAGTAGTATATATAGGAGTAGTTTTGAACTAGTGAGAAAGCTTTTTGCCTTTTGGAGAACTACAATCTGTATATTTTACTTTCTCTGCAACTTCTAGTTTTAGTTTTCAAAATGTACTTTTCATTTACGCTTTCCATTCCCAGAGCTATGAACAACTAAACCCCTTTCATTGGGTTAGAAAACTCTGTTGTAATTTGATAGATCAATAATAGTTTTCATTCTTCTTCTTCTTTCTTTTCTCTTGATTTTACAAGAAAACTTTGATGAGAGGACTTTTTCTTGGTCTAGAAATTTGCAGATAAATCTTCGTTGCAAGTATAGTTTCTAAACCTTCAAAAGTCCTTTCATACAAACGTTTTGGTTGTCACAAGTAACAAACCCCTTAAAAATTGATAACCGAAGTATTTAAACCTCGGGTCGTCTTCTCAAGGAATTGCAGGGAGGTGTTCTTATTATTGGTTATTGATGACATGTCATCATGTCATGTTTTTCTATGCTTTTTCCTTTGTTTTCAATAGGTTTTATGCACTTTCTTGAGCCATAAGTAAGCCAATTGGGTAGAATTTCATGTTTTCTTTGATTCAATCAACCATGGATAAATTAATGCAATTTCATGAGATTTTGTACTATAATTGTCATATATTATAAAAGAATAACAATCTCATGATTTTGAGCATAGATTTGATGTGCTTCGTTGATTGATGATAGGTGAAAAGAGCTTTGAAGAAGGTTGAAGAAAGAAGAAATGGCAAGGAGCAAGAGAGAACAAAAAGCTTGAGCAAAAGCTTGCCTCAAACTTTAGCTCAAACTTTTGGAAGAGTTGAACTCACCCTGGATGAAGCAAAAGCTTGCGCCAACGTTTGACCTCAAGCTTTTAGGCAAACATTGGCGCCACAACAGCCTGAAGGGGTATACTTCCAACATGAATAACTTGAGCTACAGAGCTCCAAATGAGGTGATTTAAAAAGAAATGGAAAGTAGGAATCGAGAGCTTTCCAAGCATATATGGCACTACATGGTGGACACTAAAATTGAGGGAGAAAACTGCCCCGAAATGTGCATAAACGAACATGGTGGCAACCTGCAGTGAGGCCAACTGACCTCTGCACCTTCGACGGAGTATAACTCGAGCTGTAGAGCTCCAAATGATGCGCTTCCAACGGCATTGAAAAGTAGACATTCAGGGATTTCCAACAATATATAATAGTATAAGGTGGACAATGCGTTTGAGCCTCCAGAACTGGCGTTTTCGACCACGTTTGAGGCAAACTTTACCTCAAATGTTGCACACCAAAGCCGGCGACCCTGTCCTCTTCAAAGGAGCATAACTTGAGTTGTAGATGTCCAATTGAGGTGATTCCAATTGGGTTAGAAAGCTGACATTCAGAGCTTTCCAACCATATATAATAGTCTATAGTAGGCATAAAATTGGCAACATTGACAAGAGGACAAAGTAGAACCCCAAGAGGCATACAAGAGGGATCCACGTTTGGCTCAAAGTTTGACCTCAAACTTTGGCTCAAACGTGGATGACAGCAAGGAAAGCTAGCTGATATGAAAAGTTTGAGTAAAAGTTTGACCTCAAACTTTTACTCAAGCTTTTCTGGTTCATGGCCCGGTTTACAAATGGGTTTCTTTCCAACACCAAGAGCAATCAACAGAGGCCATCTTCAACCCAAATCCAAAGCAAGCAAAGCCCATTATCATCACTTAAAGGCACAAGAGATAGATAAAATAGGAATTTCATTTAATTATAATTTGTCTTTAATTTCACTTTCATTTTTATTTTCATTTTGTAAAAAGCCTATATAAGGCATCATTCTCATTTTAGAAAGGAGGCGAGCTCCATCAGAGAGCACCATCATTTTTGTTTTGAATCTTGGGTTGAGAATTGAAGAAATTCTGTTTCAATCTCACCTTGAGAATTCTCTCTGTTTACTTGTCTGCATAATTTCAGTGAATTGTGATTTGAATCAAAACTCTCTTTACTGCTTTCCTCTCTATTTTCTTCTGCAATTATTCTCTGTTGGATCAAGGAAGGAATTAAGATCTAGACTTGGTCTCTAGTCTCATTCAACTCCTGAGATCTTCAACCTCTCATTTAGATTTTGCAATTGAGCCAAGTTGCTTTCTGTTTTGATTTTTCAAGTGATTTTCCAAATCTGTTTGAATCTGCTGCATCTTTTACTTCTCTGTTTGATTGCTATTTACACTTCCTTGTTTGCTTTCTTTAATTTCTCTGCACCCAATTCCCTTTACATTTGATGCAATTTACTTTTCTTGTCATTTAAGATTTTGCCAATTTACTTTTCTTGCAATTTAAGTTTCATGCAATTTTACTTTCTGCAACTTTAAATTCCTTGTCATTTACATTCTGTTGCTTTAAGTTTCACCCAATCTCACTTAAATGTTATCTTGACTAAACTAATCACCCACTAAAGTTGCTTGATCCATCAATCCCTGTGGGATCGACCTCACTCCCATGAGATTTATTATTTGATGCGACCCGGTATACTTGCCGGAGAGATTTGGGTGTTGGAATTTCGTTTTCCAAAAATACTCATCAAGTTTTGAGGTTTTAAATTGGGGTTTTGGAGTTTGGGCAATGGGCACAGGTTTATTTTCAAAGCAAAAAAAATAAATAAATAACCGTAAAATAAACTCTTGGCAAGGTATGAGAACTGAAAGTCCTATCCTGGTTATCCTTATCAATTGTAATGAGAATTGGATTTTTTTCCCACTTTGTTAACCTCTAACTATAAAGGTAAGTTAAGTGGATGAATTAATTTTTATTCCTCAGGTCCTAGTCTTTCCTTGGGAAAGGCTAGAATTATTGGAACTTGAATTAATGAAATGAAGAAATCCAATTTTCAATCAACAATGAGTTTGATAACTCAAGTGTCTCCAATGACTCAACCAAATCCAAAAGGGAAAAAAGTCTACTTGAATGAAAATAATTTGGATAAACAAAGAGCATTAATAAATTAAAGAGAGTAATTATAAGTTTGAAATACCTCAAATTATATTAATAAAAGCAATCCAATCTAACATGAAAGATTTATGAATCAAATGGGCAACATAAGTAATTAACAAATAAAAGTATTAGAGTATCTAAAAGTAGAAAAGAAATATAAATTGAAGAACATTGAACCTGGGATTGAGAGTCACTCCTAAAACTAAGAGAAATCCTAAATCCTAATCCTAAGAGAGAGGAGAGAACCTCTCTCTCTAAAAACTACATCTACTCCTAAAATTGTGAATGTAAAAAGCTTGTTCTTATGAGTAGATGCATTTCCCCACTTTATAGCCTCTAATCTGTATTTTCTGGGCCAAAAACTGGGTCGGAAACAGCCCAGAATTCGCTGGTTGCGAATTCAAACACGCTGATTTTTTGTCACTGCGATGCGTCCGCGTGGATAACGCGACCGCGTCACCTAGCATCAGGGCAACTATGGCATATTATATATCAAATCGAAGCCCCGGACGTTAACTTTCCAACGCAACTGGAACCGCGTCTTTTGGACCTCTGTAGCTCAAGTTATAGCCGTTTGAGTGCAAAGAGGTCAGCAGGACAGCTTAGCAATTTCTCCAACTTCTTGTATTCCTTCCACTTTTGCATGCTTCCTTTCCATCCTCTGAGGTATTCCTGTCCTGTAATCTCTGAGATCACTTAACACACATATCAAGGCATCTAATGGTAATAAGAGAGGATTAAACATAGGGAACTTAAGGTCAAAGAAGCATGTTTTCAATCAAAGCACATAATTAGGAAGGCAAATGTAAAACCATGCAAATAGTATGAATAAGTGGGTAAAGAGTTGATAAAAACCACTCAATTGAGCACAAGATAAACCATAAAATAGTGGTTTATCAACTTCCCCACACTTAAACATTAGTATGTCCTCATGCTAAGCTCAAGAGAAGCTATAAAGATAAAGAGGAATGATAGAATGTATGAAATGCAACCTATCTAATGCAACTATATGCTAAGATGTTTCTACCTACTTGGTTATGAGTAAATAAGCTCTTCAAGACAAACATAAATCAGATTTCACTAATTCAAATCATACAATAAAAAGTAAGTAAACTTGTAAGAAGATAGCTCATGAAAGCAGGGAACATAGAATCAAGCATTGAACCCTCACTGGTAGTGTATATCATTCTAGTCTCTCAAGTGTATAGGGTCAATCACTCTACTCTTCCCTAGTCATGCTTTCTAAACTTTGTTCTTCATCTAACCAATCAACAAATATTTAGTATACCAATGCAAACATCATGAGGTCTTTTCAGGGTTGTAATGGGGCTAAGGTAAGGGTGAGGATATATGTATGGCCAAGTGAGCTATAATATGAATCTTTAATTAACCTAAGCTCTCACCTAATATACATATACTCTACATACTGTTAAATTCATGCCTAGCTACCCATAATTCCCACTTTTGTATGATTCCCATACTCATGTACCACATTTTTTATATTTCTTTACTTTTAACACATGTGCATTGATCTTTTCATTAACTTAGCATTGGGGTGATTTTGTCCCCTTATTTATTTATTGAATATTTTTTTGGATTTTTCTCTTCTTCTTTTTTTTTTTGTTTTGTAGAGAAATAAACATAACTTATCAATGCACATGGATTTTCCATTATTTTTTTATTTTGGTTTTTCATGAGTAGGTTCCCAAATTCCCAATATTCAAATAAATTAGAAATATGATACATTTTCTTATTAACCCATGTTTCCACAATTTCCCCACACTTAGTTGATGCACAATCTCTATCTTAAGTTAACCAAAAATTCAATTGGGGTATTTAATTTGTTTTTCTGCTTAAGGCTAGTGATGTGATAAAATATAGAACAAATGGGGATTAAAAAGGCTCAAAGTGGCTAACAAAGGTAATTTAAAGGGTAGGCTTATTTGGGATAAGTGAGCTTAAATCAAATAATGGCCTCAATCATATGCAAGCATGTAAATACACTAAATAATGAACATATAGATTGGAACAAAATATAGATTACAATCATAGTGAAGGAAACACACAAGAATAAAAATTTATGGTTAAATAATGTAACCATGTAAATAAGCTCAAAATCTCACAGGTTGTGTATTCTTAGCTTTTTAAACTATGTTCCAAATACAACTTCAAACAAGTTTTAACATAAAATTTTTTAATTTAAATTAGAGAAATACTATAAAAATTTCTTGAAAAAGAAAATATTACTTCAACCAAGTGATAAAATATGCACAAAATCAAATAATCAAATATGCAAATGCAACAACTAACAAGAAAAATAAACCATTGGTGTTGAGATAGAAGAGTAACTAACCCATGGAGATCGATATCAACCTCCCCACACTTAAAGATTGTACCGTCCTCGGTGCATGCTGAGATGTGCAGGTGGACGGGTTATTCCAACTGATGCTTTTCTTCAAGGATTGTGCAGATGGAGTTGTTTGTCTCCCCATTTAGAAGTTTCTCCCTTTTTCCGTCTTCGGTGGCCAGCCTGAAAGAAGAGAAAAAGAAGAACAGTAATACCCAGAAGTAAAGATAAGAAAATAAACGAAGTATGGGTAGGTTAGTGCCAAATTATAATGGTCTGAATTACATGGAAGCTTCAACATGTATGTGAGAAAACAATAGAAGCCATGGCATACCAATGGTGCAGAATTTGCAACAAAGCAGAGAGGAATGTGGGTAATGCAAGATAGTATAAGTTCATATCAATGCACGAGAAGTACGAGTATCATAAAAGATTAGCATTGATTTAAATAATGTTATCCAATCAGAATAAAACAAGTTACTAAGCACCTAAAATATTTCAAGAGAAGATGCAACAGTGAAATAAGAAAATTCAACACCAAAGAAAAAAATAATAAATTTAGAAAAGAAAATAATAATATGCACTAAATTAAAATGCAATGAATGAAATATTCAAATAAATTAAGTAAAATAAAATAAAAGATAAGAAGAATGAGAAGGGAAAGGAGGGAAGAAGAAGTAAGTAAGAAAGGATAAGAAAAATTAGGGTTGGGGAAGAAAAGATAAGATATTTGGCAAATTAGGATAAGCTGTGCAGTGCAAGCGACGCGGACGCGTGGGGCACGCGGTCGTGTGACTTGCACTTATACGGATTGACGCGGTCGCGTGACACAGTTTATGCTACTGGCGCGAGGGCAGCCTCGCGCTTGCACAACTCTCTGTTCGAAACTTAGTATTGCCAAAATCCAGGGTGACGCGATCGCGTGATCGACGCGATCGCGTGAGTGGCCATTATGGGGGTATGACTCGGACGCGTGAGCCATGCGTCCGCATGGTAAGGCTGTGCGTTTAGCACCAATCCAGCACCACTCCAGCATAACTTTCGGCTATGCACCCTTTTGACGTCGATTTTCATGTCACGCGGCCGCGTGGGTGACGCGGTCGCGTGGGAGGCCAATGTTCCCACATGACGCGGACTTGTGGGCGACTCTTTTGCCACATGACGCGGTCATGTGGGGTCAAAGAGCATTAATAAATTAAAGAGAGCAATTATAAGTCTGAAATACCTCAAATTATATTAATAAAAGCAATCCAATCTAACATGAAAGATTTATGAATCAAATGGGCAATATAAGTAATTAACAAATAAAATTATTAGAGTATCTAAAAGTAGAAGAGAAATATAAATTGAAGAACATTGAACCTGGGATTGAGAGTCACTCCTAAAACTAAGAGAAATCCTAAATCCAAATCCTAAGAGAGAGGAGAGAACCTCTCTCTCTAAAAACTACATCTACTCCTAAAATTGTGAATATAAAAAGCTTGTTCTTATGAGTGGATGCATTCCCCCACTTTATATCCTCTAATCTGTATTTTCTGGGCCACAAACTGGGTCGGAAACAGCCCAGAATTCGCTGGTTGCAAATTTAAACACGCTGATTTTTCGTCACTGCGACGCGTCCGCGTGGATCACGCGACCGCGTCATCTAGCGTCAGAGCAACTATGGCATATTATATATCAAATCGAAGCCCCGGACGTTAGCTTTCCAACAAAACTAGAAACGCATTGTTTGGACCTTTGTAGCTCAAGTTATAGCCATTTGAGTGCGAAGAGGTCAGGCTGGATAGCTTAGCAATTTCTCCAACTTCTTGTATTCCTTCCACTTTTGCATGCTTCCTTTCCATCCTCTGAGCCATTCCTGCCCTGTAATCTCTGAAATCACTTAACATACATATCAAGGCATCTAATGGTAATAAGAGAGGATTAAACATAGGGAACTTAAGGTCAAAGAAGCATGTTTTCAATCAAAGCACATAATTAGGAAGGCAAATGTAAAACATGCAAATAGTATGAATAAGTGGGTAAAGAGTTGATAAAAACCACTCAATTGAGCATAAGATAAACCATAAAATAGTGGTTTATCAAGCTTTCAATCTTCATCCTATTGGGTAGTTGTCTTGGAAAAGAAGCTATTCATACTTGGATCTCTTCGGACCTTGGAAGAGGAATGAAGAGATCATGCTAGAAATGCTTTCTCATGTTAGACCAAATTAGGGTTTAGATGGATATGGTGAAATATAATCCTACGAACACTTTGATTTGGGAATACATGTGGTATAATCAGTGACCATACTTCATCTCTTCTCATGAGTAATTAGACCAAGGAATTGGCTATTGATTAAGATTTGAGAGATTGGGTTGCCAAGGAATTGGAATCCAATCACTTAAGATTGCCAAGGAGATCAATGAATGCATTGACTGAGGAAGAGATGAGAATGAACTTGATCCGGAGAATACAACATCTCCTGAGCCCAATGAATCCCTCACTTATGATCTTACCCATTCTTTTTACTTTCTGCCATTTACGTTTATGTTCATTTCCTCAAATCCCCATTTAAGATTCTGCAATTTACTTTCCGCCATTTACATTTTGCTCTTTATTTTCAGCTTTTACACTTTCTGTTATTTACTTTCCCGCCATTTATGATTCTGTAAATATCAACTCAATTTTTCCGTAGCTCAACTAGAACATTCTTCTGATTAAAGTTGCTTGACCAATCAATCCCTGTGGGATTCGACCTCACTCTATTGTGAGTTTTTACTTGACGACAATTCGGTATACTTGCCGAAAGGAAATTTGTTGAGAGACAAGTTTCCGTGCATCAAGTTTATGGCGCCGTTGCCGGGGATTGATTTTGGATCAACAATGATTAAATTGGTTGATAACTAGATTGAGCATTTTTCTTTTGTTTGATTTAATTTCTGTTTGAGTGATTTACTTTCAGTTTTAGTTATTTTCTTTCCTTTACCCCTTACCCGTTTGTGGTGTTCTCTTATTTGTTTCAATTCAGTTCACTAACCCACTAACTATTTGATATATTGCATCACTCACACTAACAGCATTTCTAACAAGAGTACTTTCCACATTTATTTTCTCTCTTGCGTTTGCCTTGTCGATTGCATGACAGGTAGAAGAAGCAGGGCTTCAACTTCGTTTGATTCTGAACCTGAGAGGACCCTCCTTAGATTAAGGAGGGAAGCAAGAGGAAAGAGAGTTGTTAGTTCTGAGGAAGAGGAAGAGTATTTTGAACCAGACATGGATGAGAATATGGAAAACCACCATGAAGAAGAGGCTCACAACCATGGCAGAGAAGGTCCAGTGCATCATGTTGGACAAGAGAGAAGAGTTCTAGGCTCTTATATCAATCCAAACCCAGGAAATTGTAGAAGTAGCATCCAAAAGCCAACCATACATGCCAATAACTCTGAACTAAAGCCACAGCTCATCACCCTTTGCTCAGAACAACTATTCATTCGGAGGAAGTGTCCAAGAAGACCCCAATCAAAATCTAACCACCTTCCTGAGGATATGTGATACTGTGAAGTCTAATGGTATTCATCCCGACACCTATAGATTGCTTTTGTTCCCCTTTTCACTCAAGGACAAAGTATCTAAATAGCTGAAATCTTTCCCGAAGGAGAGCTTAACAACCTGGGAAGATGTGGAGAACAAATTCTTGGCGAGATTCTATCCTGCTCAAAGAATTAACAGGTTGAGAGCTGAGGTACAAACCTTCAGGCAACAAGATGGTGAAACTCTCTATGAAGCATGGGAGAGGTTTAAGGACTTGACAAGAAGGTGCCCGCCAGATATGTTCAATGAATGGGTGCAGTTACACATTTTCTATGAAGGTCTTTCTTACGAATCAAAGAAGGCAGTAGACCACTCATCCGGGGGATCTCTGAACAAGAAGAAGACCATTGAAGAAGCCATAGATGTCATTGAGACTGTAGCTGAGAATGACTACTTCTATACTTCTGAAAGAGGCAACACTAGAAGAGTGATGGAGCTAAGCAACGTGGATGCACTGCTGGCTCAAAATAAGATGATCACCAAGCAGCTGGCTGACCTTACCAAGAAAATGGAAAGGAACCAAGTAGCAGCAATCACCACCTCATCAGCAGCTCAAGAAGGAGTGAATGCAGAGGTAGAGGGTGATCAGGAACAAGCCAACTATATTGGAAACTCACCTAGGCAGATCCATGATCCATACTCCAAAACTTATAATCCTGGTTGGAGGAACCACCCAAACTTTAGGTGGGAAAATCAACAAGATCAAGGCCAAGATCAGAGACGTCACAACCCCAACAACAATGCAGTTCACCAACATTCCACACAGAGATCATATCAGCACCCACCTAACAACACCTCTCAACATCCATATCAAAACCAAAATGGCCCTTCTCATCCCTCCAATCTCAACTCACCATCATCCGAAGATAGACTCTCAAGGATTGAAACTCTACTTGAACGTATATGCAAAGAAGTTCAAGACAGTAAAATGTTCTGAGAGGAAGTGCGGTCCAATATGCAAAATCAAGATGCTGCCATCAAGAAACTTGAGACACAATTTGGCTACCTATTTAAGCAAGTTCCCAGCCATAACCTGTGCAGCAACGCTGAGTCAAACTCAAGGGAGGAATGTCAGGCTATCACCCTCAGAAGCGGAAAGGAATTGAAGGAAACTTTCAAGAAACCACAAGAAAAGAACTCAAATGAAGGGGAAGAGGAACGAGATGAAGTCCAAGTTCCCACTCCCAATTCACAGCAAAAAGGAGAAATGGTGAAGCCAGACGTTCCAAGAACTCCATACCCTCAGCAATTGAAAAAGAAGGGGGATGACAACCAATTCTCAAGATTTTTGGAAATTTTCAAGAAACTACAGATTAACATACCCTTTGCTGAAGCAATAGAGCAAATGCCGCTCTATGCCAAGTTCTTGAAGGAATTAATGACCAAGAAGAGAAGCTGGAAGAGCAACGAAACTGTGATACTAACCGAAGAATGTAGTGCCATCATTCAGCACAAACTACCCCAGAAATTGAAGGATCCTAGAAGCTTCCAGATTCTTTGTATTATAGGGGAAATCACAGTGGAAAAGGCCTTATGTGATTTAGGAGCCAGCATAAATCTGATGTCTGTAACTATGATGAGAAAAATGAGGATTGAGGAGGCCAAGCCAACAAAAATGGCCCTACAACTGGCAGACTGATCATTCAAGTTTCCTCATGGCATAGTAGAAGACTTGCTGGTGAAGGTAGGAGATTTTATCTTCCCAGCAGACTTTGTAGTGTTAGACATGAAGGAGGAAGCCAAGGCCTCCATCATCCTGGGAAGACCATTCTTGGCCACTGCTGGAGCTATCATTGATGTCCAAAAAGGTGAACTTACCCTGAGATTACACAATGAGAAGATGACATTCAATGTGTTCAAAGCCATGAGCTACCCACAAGAACCATTGGGAGAATGTATGAGGTTGAATTCACTGGAAGATGCAGTACAAGAGATTTTTGAAGAAGAAGGACTTAAGGGGTTAACAGAAGAGGAATCAGCATCAAGCGAAGAGGCTGCAACAGCGGAGGTTCATGTTCAAGACACACCAGAGGAGGAGAAGGAAAGAAAAGAAGCACCCAAACTTGAACTCAAAGCATTGCCGCCCACTCTCAAATATGCATATTTGGGAGAGAATAAAAGTTACCCAGTGATCATAAACTCAGCCCTCATCCAAGAACAAGAAGATGAACTACTCCAAGTATTACAAAAGCATAAGGATGCCATTGGATGGACCCTCGCTGACTTGAAGGGAATCAGTTCGGCCATATGCATGCATAAGATACTGCTGGAAGATGATGCCAAACCATCCATCCAACCCCAATGGAGGCTAAATCCAGTCATGAAGGAAGTAGTACAGAAGGAAGTCATGAAGCTGTGGCAGGGAGGGGTAATCTACCCAATTTCGGATAGTCCATGGGTCAGCCTGGTCCAAGTGGTCCCCAAGAAAGGAGGAATCATTGTAGTACCCAATGAGAGGAACGAACTCATTCCTACAAGAACGGTCACAGGATGGAGGATGTGCATTGACTACAGAAAACTCAATGAGGCTACAAGAAAAGATCACTTTCCGCTCCCCTTCATGGATCAGATGTTGGAAAGACTTGCAGGACACGCCTATTACTATTTTCTAGATGGTTACTCAGGATATAACCAAATAGTGGTTGATCGGAGAGACCAGGGGAAAACGTCATTTACTTGCCCATATGGAGTGTTTGCATACAGGCGCATGCCATTTGGGCTATGTAATGCTCCTGCAACGTTTCAACGCTGCATGCTTTCTATCTTCTCAGATATGATAGAAAAATTTATTGAAGTCTTTATGGATGAGTTTTCAGTATTCGGGGATTCCTTCCCTAATTGCCTAAATCACATTGCCCTGGTGTTAAAAAGATGTCAAGAAACCAATCTGGTCTTGAATTGGGAAAAATGTCACTTTATGGTGACGGAAGGAATAGTCCTAGGCCATAAGGTTTCCAACCAAGGCATTGAGGTAGACAGAGCTAAGGTGGAACTCATTGAAAAATTACCCCCACCAAGTGATGTCAAGGCAATTAGGAGCTTTTTAGGGCATGCTGGCTTTTACAGAAGGTTTATTAAAAATTTTTCAAAGATAGCCAAGCCCTTAAGCAATCTCCTTGTATCTGATACACCATTTGTCTTTGATGAAAAGTACATGCTAGCCTTCGAAAACTTGAAAAAGAGGTTTTCCTCTGCCCCTATTATTTCCCCACTTGATTGGAACTTACCATTTGAACTGATGTGCGATGCATCTGATTTTGCAGTTGGGGCAGTGTTAGGACAGAGGAAAGATAACTTGGTCCATGTGATATACTATGCCAGCAAAGTCCTCAATGACACTCAAAGAAATTATACCACTACTGAAAAGGAGTTGCTGGCAATAGTTTTTACATTTGACAACTTTAGATCATACCTCATTGGTGCCAAAGTGATCGTTTTCACAGACCACACAGCACTTAAATATTTATTTGCCAAGCAGGAATCAAAACCAAGACTGATAAGATGGATTTTGTTGTTGCAGGAATTCAACATTGAGATCAGAGACAAGAAAGGAACGGAGAACAAGGTAGCCGATCACCTATCCAGAATCCCTCATGACAAAGGTGGAACACATGATGCCAGTGTGAATGAGTGCTTCCCAGATGAGCAGCTAATGACGGTTCATAAAGCACCCTGGTTTGCAGACATTGCCAATTTCAAGGAAACTGGGGCTTTACCTACAGAGATCAACAAACATCAAAAAAGGAAGCTCATCAATG
This sequence comes from Arachis ipaensis, assembly GCF_059453495.1. Taxonomy (NCBI): domain Eukaryota; kingdom Viridiplantae; phylum Streptophyta; class Magnoliopsida; order Fabales; family Fabaceae; genus Arachis; species Arachis ipaensis. The sequence continues at coordinate 64,256,616 of NC_142440.1, read as the reverse complement.
ACGCAAAATATTTTGTCTGGGATGAGCCATATCTCTTCAAGAAGTGTTCAGATGGAATCCTAAGAAGATGTGTGATGAGCGGATAATTTATACGCTTTTTGACATTGTTTTTAGTATGTTTTTAGTAGGATCTAGTTACTTTTAGGGATGTTTTTAATAGATTTTGTGTTAAAATCACATTTCTGGACTTTACTATGAGTTTGTGTGTTTTTCTGTGATTTCAGGTATTTTCTGGCTGAAATTGAGGGACTTGAGCAAAAATCAGATTCAGAGGTTGAAAAAGGACTGCTGATGCTGTTGGATTCTGACCTCCCTGCACTCAAAGTGGATTTTCTGGAGCTACAGAACTCTAAATGGCGCGATTCCAATTGCGTTGGAAAGTAGACATCCAGAGCTTTCCAGAAATATATAATAGTCCATACTTTGGCCAAGAATTGACGACGTAAACTGGCGTTCAACGCCAGCCTTCTGCCCAAATCTGGCGTCCAGCGCCAGAAAAGGATCCAAAACCAGAGTTGAACGCCCAAACTGGCACAGAAACTGGCGTTCAACTCCACAAATGGCCTCTGCACGTGCAACACTTAGGCTCAGCCCAAACACACACCAAGTGGGCCCCGGAAGTGGATTTATGCATCAATTACTTACTCATGTAAACCCTAGTGACTAGTTTATTATAAATAGGACCTTTTACTATTGTATTAGGCATCTTTGGTCTCAGTTGTATTCCATTGTTCATCTTAGGAGACTATTGATCTCGTTTAGGGGGCTGGCCATCTCGGCCATGCCTGGACCTTCACTTATGTATTTTCATACGGTAGAGTTTCTACACTCCATAGATTAAGGTGTGGAGCTCTGCTGTTCCTCAAAGATTAATGCAAAGTACTACTGTTTCTATTCAATTCTTCTTATTTCGCTTCTAAGATTCCATTCGAACCCAAGAACGTGATGAAGGTGATGATTATGTGTGACGCTCATCATCCTTCTCCCTTACGAACGCGTGCCTGACAAACACTTCCGTTCTACATGAATTAAGCTAGAATGAGTATCTCTTAGATCTCCTAACCAGAATCTTCGTGGCGTAAGCTAGAATGATGGCGGCATTCAAGAGAATCCGGAAGGTCTAAACCTTGTCTGTGGTATATTCAATGATTGAATGACTGTGACGAGCTCCGAACTCGCGATTGCAGGGCGTTAGTGACAGACGCAAAAGGATAGTAAATCCTATTCCCGCATGATCGAGAACCGACAGATGAATAGCCGTGCCGTGACAGGGTGCGTGAGCATATTATTCACTGAGAGAATAAGATGAAGCCATTGACAAGGGTGATGCCTCCAGACGATTAGCCGTGCCGTGACAGGGCATTGGATCATTTTCCCGAGAGATGACCGAAAGTAGCCATTGACAGTGGTGATGTATCACATAAAGCCAGCCATAGAAAGGAGTAAGATGGATTGGATGAAGATAGCAGGAAAGCAGAGGTTCAGAGGAACGAAAAGCATCTCCATTCGCTTATCTGAAATCCCTACCAATGATTTACATAAGTATCTCTATCCCTTTTATTGTTTATTTGAATCTAATAAAATATCATGTTTAAATCTGCCTGACTGAGATTTGCAAGGTGACCATAGCTTGCTTCATACCAACAATCTCCATGGGATTCGACCCTTACTCACGTAAGGTATTACTTGGACGACCCAGTGCACTTGCTGGTTAGTTGTACGGAGTTGTGTCCACACATAGAGCCACAATGATGATTCAATACAATTATATATTGTTAATCTCACACAAGTACAAAGAACAGGACAACACAATTTCGTGCACCAAGTTTTTGGCGCCGTTGCCGGGGATTGTTTGAGTTTGGACAACTGATGGTTCATCTTCTTGCTCAGATTAGGTAATTTTCTTTTTATTTTTATTTTCTTTTCAAAAATTTTTCAAAAATATTTTCAAAATTTTCTCATATGTTTTCGAAAAAAAAAATAAATAAATAAATAAAAAAAAATGTTTTCAAAAATAAATTATTCTATGGCTTCAAAATTTTTAAGAATGAATTCTAGTGTTTCATGAAATATGTTGAATCATATCTGGCTGTAAAGCCATACCCAAACTACTTTGGGATTGGTATTCAACTAATCACTCCAGCCCATGTAATTATATGTTGCATCCTGGTTGGCTGTAAAGCCATGTCTAAATTCATTTGGACTGAGGTTTTAGACTAACATGGCAAGATTCCTGGAATTCATATTAAAAATTTTGGAATCCTTATTTTTTTCTTTTTTTATATAATTTTCGAAAAATATAACATAAAAATCCAAAAAAATTAGAAAATCATAAAAATAAAAAATATTTTGTGTTTCTTGTTTGAGTCTTGAGTCACATTATAAGTTTGGTGTCACTTGCATATGCACCTTGCATTTTTTTCGAAAATATCATGCATTCATAGTGTTCTTCATGATCTTCAAGTTGTTCTTGGTAAGTCTTCTTGTTTGATCTTGATGATTTTTTGTTTTGTGTCTTTTCATGTTTATCATATGCATTCTTGAATTCTTAGTGCGTAAGCATTAAAGAATTCTAAGTTTGGTGTCTTGCATGTTTTCTTTGCATTAAAAATTTTTCAAAAATATGTTTTTGATGTTCATCATGTTCTTCATAGTGTTCTTGGTGTTCATCTTGACATTCATAGCATTCATGCATGCATTCATTGTTTTGATCTAAAAATTTCATGCATTGCATCCTTGTAGTGTTTTTTCTCTTGCATCATAAAAATTCAAAAATCAAAAAAATATCTTTCCCTTTTTCTCTCCTCAAATTCGAAAATTTGGATTGACTTTTTCAAAAATTTTTAAAATCAAATTGTTTCTTATGAGTCAAATCGAATTTTCAATTTGAAAATCTTATCTTTTTCAAAATCTTTTTCAAAAATCAAATCTTTTTCAAAATTCTCAGTTATTTTCGAAAATTTCAAAAATATTTTTCAAAAATCTTTTTCTTATTTTTGTATTAAATTTTCGAAAATAACATAAACAATTAATGTTTTGATTCAAAAATTTGAAGTTTGTTACTTGCTTGTTAAGAAAGATTCAAACTTTAAGTTCTAGAATCATATCTTGTGATTTCTTATGAATCAAGTCATTAATTGTGATTTTAAAAATCAAATCTTTTTTAAAAACTAATTTCTATCATATCTTTTCAAAAAAATATCTTCTTATCTTATCTTTTTCAAAATTTGATTTCAAAATATCTTCTCTAACTTCCCAACTTCTTATCTTTTCAAAATTTGTTTCAACTAACTAACTAACTTTTTGTTTGTTTCTTAAGTTTTTCAAAACCTCCTAAACTAACTCTCTCTCTCTCATTTTCGAAAATATCTTCCTTCTTTTTCAAAAATATCTTTTCAAAATATCTTTTCTAACTTCCTAACTTCCTATCTTTTCAAAATTTGTTTCAACTAACTAACTAACTTTTTGTTTGTTTCTTAACTTTTTCAAAACCACCTAACTAACTCTCTCTCTCAATTTTCGAAAATATCTTCCCTCATTTTCAAAAATTTCTTTTTAATTAACTAATTATTTTTATTTTTTATTTTTGAAAAAAAAAATTTCGAAAAATACTAACTAATTTTCAAAAACCAATTTTCAAAAATCACTAACTCTTTTTCAAAATAATTTTCGAAATTATTCCTCCCCCATCTCATTCTATTTAGTCATTCATATCCTAACATCTCATCTCACATTCCAATCCTCACAGTTGTGTTTCTTCCTTTACATCACATCCTTTATCTCCCCCTCTTCTTCTACTTACAAAGGGATCCCTATACTGTGGTATAAAGGATCTCTATTATTATTATCATTTTTCTGGCCATTCTTCCTTGTATTATGAGCAGGAGCAAGGATAAGAACATTCTTGTGAAAGCAGATCCAGAACCTGAAAGGACTCTGAAGAGAAAATTTAAGAGAAGCTAAAATACAACAATCCAGAGAAAACCTTTCAGAAATTTTCGAACAGGCAGAGGAGATGGCAGCCGAAAATAATAATAATGAAAGGAGAATGCTTGGTGACTTTACTGCACCTAATTCCAATTTACATGGAAGAAGCATCTCCATTCCTGCCATTGGAGCAAACAACTTTGAGCTGAACCCTCAATTAGTTTCTCTGATGCAGCAGAACTGCAAGTTTCATGGACTTCCATCTGAAGATCCTTTTCAGTTCTTAACTGAATTCTTGCAAATATGTGATACTGTTAAGACTAATGGAGTAGATCCTGAAGTCTACAGGCTCATGCTTTTCCCTTTTGCTGTAAGAGACAGAGCTAGATTATGGTTGGATTCTCAACCTAAAGACAGCCTGAACTCTTGGGATAACTGGTCATGGCTTTCTTAGCCAAGTACTTTCCTCCTCAAAAGCTGAGCAAGCTTAGAGCTGATGTTCAAACCTTCAAACAGAAAGAAGGTGAATCCCTCTATGAAGCTTGGGAAAGATACAAACAGTTGACCAAAAAGTGTCCTTCTGACATGCTTTCAGAATGGACCATCCTGGATATATTCTATGATGGTTTATCTGAGCTATCGAAGATGTCACTGGACACTTCTGCAGGTGGATCCATTCACCTAAAGAAAACGCCTGCAGAAGCTCAAGAACTCATTGACATGGTTGCTAATAACCAGTTCATGTACACTTCTGAAAGGAATCCTGTGAGTAATGGGACGCCTATGAAGAAGGGAGTTCTTGAAGTTGATACTCTGAATGCCATATTGGCTCAGAATAAAATATTGACTCAGCAAGTCAATATGATCTCTCAGAGTCTGCATGGAATGCAAGCTGCATCCAACAGTACTCAAGAGGCATCTTCTGAAGAAGAAGCCTATGATCCTGAGAACCCTGCAATAGCAGAGGTAAATTACTTAGGTGAACCTTATGGAAACACCTATAACTCAACATGGAGAAATCATCCAAATTTCTCATGGAAGGATCAAAAGCCCCAACAAGGCTTTAATAATGGTAGAATAAACAGGTTTAGCAATAGCAAGCCTTTTCCATCATCAACTCAGCAACAGACAGAGAACTCTGGACAAAACGCTTCTAATTTAGCAAATCTAGTCTCTGATCTATCTAAGGCCACTATAAGTTTCATGAATGAAACAAGGTCTTCCATTAGAAATCTAGAAGCACAAGTGGGCCAGCTGAGTAAAAGGATCACTGAAATCCCTCCTAGTACTCTCCCAAGTAATACAGAAGAGAACCCAAAAGGAGAGTGCAAGGCCATTGACATAAGTGCCCTGGCCGAACCTGTGAGGAGAGGAGAGGACATGAATCCCAAGGAGGAAGACCTCCTGGGACGTCCAGTGATCAATGAGGAGCTTCCCTCTGGGGAATCAAAGGACTCTGAGGCTCATCTAGAAACCATAGAGCTTCCATTGAACCTCCTTATGCCCTTCATGAGCTCTGATGAGTATTCCTCTTCTGAAGAGAATGAGGATGTCACTGAAGAGCAAACTGCCAAGTTTCTTAGTGCAATCCTGAATGAATGCCAAATTGTTTGGCATTGATGCTTGGGAAGTTGAACCTCCCTTGTTCATCAATGAACTAAGTGATCTGGATCAACTGACATTGCCTCAGAAGAGACAGGATCCTGGAAAGTTCATAATCCCTTGTACCATAGGCACCATGATCTTTAAGGCTCTGTGTGACCTTGGTTCAGGAATAAACCTCATGCCCCTCTCTGTAATAGAAAAACTGGGAATCTATGGGGTGCAAGCTGCTAAAATCTCACTAGAGATGGCAGACAGCTCAAGAAAACAGGCTTATGGACAAGTAGAAGATGTATTAGTAAAGGTTGAGGGCCTTTACATACCTACTGATTTCATAGTCCTGGATACTGGAAAGGAAGAGGATGAATCCATCATCCTAGGAAGACCTTTCCTGGCCACAGCAAGAGCTGTGATTGATGTTGACAGAGGTGAAATATTCCTTCACTGGAATGAGAACTCCCTTGTATTCAAATCTCAAGGATCTCCCTCTGCAACCATGGAGAGGAAGCAGGAAAAGCTTCTCTCCAAGCAGAGTCAACCAGAGCCCCCACAGTCAAACTCTAAGTTTGGTGTTGGGAGGCCACAACCAAACTCTAAGTTTGGTGTTGAACTCCCATATCCAAACTCTAAGTTTAGTGTTGGAGAGTCTCAACAAAGCTCTGCACATCTGAGAGGCTCCATGAGAGCCCACTGTCAAGCTATTGACATTAAAGAAGCGCTTGTTGGGAGGCAACCCAATGTTTATCTAATTCTTATTTTTATTGTTTTACATGATTTCTTAGGTTCATGATCATGTGGAGTCACAAAATAAACAAAAAATTCAAAAACAGAATCAAAAACAGCAGAAGAAAAATCACACCCTGGAGGAGCATCTGTCTGGCGTTCAAACGCCAGAACAGAGCATAGTTCTGGCGCTGAACGCCCAGAATGGGAGCATCCTGGCGCTGAACGCCCAGAACAAGCATGGTTCTGGCGTTCAACGCCAGAAATGGCAGCAAATGGGCGTTGAACGCCCAAAATGGGCACCAACCTGGCGCTGAACGCCCAGAGTTGTGTGCAAGGGCATTTTGCATGCCTAAATTGGTGCAGGGATGTAAATGCCTTGACACCTCAAGATCTGTGGACCTCACAGGATCACCTCAGGATCTGTGGACCCCACAGGATCCCCACCTACCTCCACTCACTCTCTTCTCTCTTCTCAATCATCCTCTATTCCCAATAAACACTCATCCCTTCTGTCTTCCATTTACCACTCACACCCATACACCCACTTACCTTCAAAAATTCAACATATCTCACCCACCCAATCCCACCCATATGGCCGAATACACACTCCCATCCATCTCCTCCATATCTTCTTCTTATTCTTCTATTCTTTCTTCTTTTGCTCGAGGGCGAGCAATATTCTAAGTTTGGTGTGGTAAAAGCATAGCTTTTTTGTTTTTTCCATAACCATTGATGGCACCTAAGTCCAGAGAAACCTCTAGAAAGAAGAAAGGGAAGACAAAAGCTTCCATCAAGGGTCTATAGCTCAGTGGTAGAACATTTGACTGCAAATCAAGAGATCCCTGAGATACCTCAGGGGATACATTTTCTTCCACACAATTATTGGAAGCAACTAAGGGTGGAACATCAAGAGCACTCCATCATCCTTCATGAAATCAGAGAAGATCTAAAAGCAATGAAGGAGGAGCAGCAAAGACAAGGAAGAGACATAGAAGAGCTCAAGGACATCACTAAGGTGGACTCATTCCTTGTTCTTACTTTCTCTGTTTTTCGTTTTCTATGTTATGTGCTTATCTATGTTTGTGTCTTCATTACATGATCATTAGTAGTTAGTAACTTTGTCTTAAAATTATGAATGTCCTATGAATCCATCACCTCTCTTAAAATAAAAAAATGTTTTAATTCAAAAGAACAAGAAGTACATGAGTTTCAAATTTATCCTTGAACTTAGTTTAATTATATTGATGTGGTGACAATGCCTCTTGTTTTCTGAATGTATGCTTGAACAGTGCATATGTCTTTTGAAGTTGTTGTCTAAGAATGTTAAATATGTTGGCTCTTGAAAGAATGATGACTAGGAGACATGTTATTTGATAATCTGAAAAATCATAAAAATGATTCTTGAAGCAAGAAAAAGCAGCAAAGAACAAAGCTTGCAGAAAAAAAAAATATAGGCGAAAAAAAATAGAAAGAAAAAGAAAAAGCAAGCAGAAAAAGCCAATAACCCTTAAAACCAAAAGGCAAGGGCAAATAAAAAGGATCCCAAGGCTTTGAGCATCAGTGGATAGGAGGGCCTAAAGGAATAAAATCCTGGTCTATGCGGCTAAACCAAGCTGTCCCTAACCATGTGCTTGTGGCGTGTAGGTGTCAAGTGAAAACTTGAGACTGAGCGGTTAAAGTCAAGGTCCAAAGCAAAAGAAGAGTGTGCTTAAGAACCCTGGACACCTCTAATTGGGGACTTTAGCAAAGCTAAGTCACAATCTGAAAAGGTTCACCCAATTATGTGTCTGTGGCATTTATGTATCCGGTGGTAATACTGGAAAACAAAGTGCTTAGGGCCACGGCCAAGACTCATAAAATAGCTGTGTTCAAGAATCATCATACTGAACTACGAGAATCAATAACACTATCTGAACTCTGAGTTCCTATAGATGCCAATCATTCTGAACCTCAATGGATAGAGTGAGATGCCAAAACTATTCAAGAGGAAAAAAGCTATAAGTCCCGCTCATATGATTGGAGCTATGTTTCATTGATAGTTTGGAATTTATAGTATATTCTATTCTTTTTATCCTATTTTGATTTTCAGTTGCTTGGGGACAAGCAACAATTTAAGTTTGGTGTTGTGATGAGCGGATAATTTATACGCTTTTTGACATTGTTTTTAGTATGTTTTTAGTAGGATCTAGTTACTTTTAGGGATGTTTTTAATAGATTTTGTGTTAAAATCACATTTCTGGACTTTACTATGAGTTTGTGTGTTTTTCTGTGATTTCAGGTATTTTCTGGCTGAAATTGAGGGACTTGAACAAAAATCAGATTCAGAGGTTGAAAAAGGACTGCTGATGCTGTTGGATTCTGACCTCCCTGCACTCAAAGTGGATTTTCTGGAGCTACAGAACTCTACATGGCGCGCTTCCAATTGCGTTGGAAAGTAGACATCCAGGGCTTTCCAGCAATATATAATAGTCCATACTTTGGCCAAGAATTGACGACGTAAACTGGCGTTCAACGCCAGCCTTCTGCCCAAATCTGGCGTCCAGCGCCAGAAAAGGATCCAAAACCAGAGTTGAACGCCCAAACTGGCACAGAAACTGGCGTTCAACTCCACAAATGGCCTCTGCACGTGCAACACTTAGGCTCAGCCCAAACACACACCAAGTGGGCCCCGGAAGTGGATTTATGCATCAATTACTTACTCATGTAAACCCTAGTGACTAGTTTATTATAAATAGGACCTTTTACTATTGTATTAGGCATCTTTGGTCTCAGTTGTATTCCATTGTTCATCTTAGGAGACTATTGATCTCGTTTAGGGGGCTGGCCATCTCGGCCATGCCTGGACCTTCACTTATGTATTTTCATACGGTAGAGTTTCTACACTCCATAGATTAAGGTGTGGAGCTCTGCTGTTCCTCAAAGATTAATGCAAAGTACTACTGTTTCTATTCAATTCTTCTTATTTCGCTTCTAAGATTCCATTCGAACCCAAGAACGTGATGAAGGTGATGATTATGTGTGACGCTCATCATCCTTCTCCCTTACGAACGCGTGCCTGACAAACACTTCCGTTCTACATGAATTAAGCTAGAATGAGTATCTCTTAGATCTCCTAACCAGAATCTTCGTGGCGTAAGCTAGAATGATGGCGGCATTCAAGAGAATCCGGAAGGTCTAAACCTTGTCTGTGGTATTCCGAGTAGGATTCAATGATTGAATGACTGTGACGAGCTCCGAACTCGCGATTGCAGGGCGTTAGTGACAGACGCAAAAGGATAGTAAATCCTATTCCCGCATGATCGAGAACCGACAGATGAATAGCCGTGCCGTGACAGGGTGCGTGAGCATATTATTCACTAAGAGGATAAGATGAAGCCATTGACAAGGGTGATGCCTCCAGACGATTAGCCGTGCCGTGACAGGGCATTGGATCATTTTCCCGAGAGATGACCGAAAGTAGCCATTGACAGTGGTGATGTATCACATAAAGCCAGCCATAGAAAGGAGTAAGATGGATTGGATGAAGATAGCAGGAAAGCAGAGGTTCAGAGGAACGAAAAGCATCTCCATTCGCTTATCTGAAATCCCTACCAATGATTTACATAAGTATCTCTATCCCTTTTATTGTTTATTTGAATCTAATAAAATATCATGTTTAAATCTGCCTGACTGAGATTTGCAAGGTGACTATAGCTTGCTTCATACCAACAATCTCCGTGGGATTCGACCCTTACTCACGTAAGGTATTACTTGGACGACCCAGTGCACTTGCTAGTTAGTTGTACGGAGTTGTGTCCACACATAGAGCCACAATGATGATTCAATACAATTATATATTGTTAATCTCACACAAGTACAAAGAACAGGACAACACAATTTCGTGCACCAATGTGTCTCAAAAGAAGAGGGACGAGAGGTCCTGTGGAACTGCCACGGCTCGTGCTATGGAGGCCATTTTGGAGGGGAAAGAACTGCAGCCAAGGTGTTACAAAGTGGATTCTTTTGGCCCACCCTTTTCAAGGATGCCAAAGAACTAGCAAAGAACTGCAATGAATGCCAAAGAGCTGGAAACCTACCCAAAAGAAATGAGATGCCACAGAATTTCATCTTAGAACTGGAGCTGTTTGATGTGTGGGGAATCAATTTCATAGGACCATTCCCAACCTCATATTCAAACAAGTATATCTTGGTAGCAGTGGATTACGTTTCCAAGTGGGTAGAGGCTATTGCAACCCCAACAAATGATAACAAGGTGGTCATGAAGTTCCTCAGAAAGAATATCTTTAGCCGGTTCGTAGTCCCCTGAGCACTCATCAGTGATGGAGGGAGCCATTTTTGTAACAGACCACTAGAAGCTCTCCTCTTACGATACGGGGTGAAACACAAGGTTGCCACGCCCTACCATCCCCAGACAAGTGGGTAAACTGAAATATCTAACAGAGAATTAAAAAGGATTCTGGAGAAGACTATAGGAGCATCAAGAAAGGATTGGTCGAAGAAGCTAGATGATGCTCTTTGGGCATACAGAACGGCATTCAAAACACCAATCGGGATGTCTCCATACCAACTAGTGTATGGAAAGGCCTGTCATTTACCATTGGAGCGGGAACACAAATCCCTCTGGGCTCTCAAACTACTAAATTTTGATAGCATTGCTGCTGGTGAAAAGAGGGTCTTGCAGCTGCAGGAAATGGAGGAGTTTAGATCTCAAGCCTATGAAAATGCCAAGATCTATAAAGAAAAGGCGAAGAGAAGACATGACCTCAATCTGACACCCAGGAGCTTCGAAAAAGGACAGCAAGTGCTCCTCTACAACTCCAAATTGAGACTTTTCCCTGGAAAACTCAAATCAAGGTGGTCAGGACCCTTTCTTGTCACAAAGGTCTCGCCATATGGACACATAGAAATCATGGAGGAAAGTTCAAAGAGGACTTTCACTGTGAACGGACAAAGGCTCAAGCACTACATGGGCAACATGGGGGAAAGCCCCAAAATGAAATATCATCTCAACTGATGGAGAAATCGTCGAGCTAGCGACGCTAAAAGGGCGCTTTGTTGGGAGGCAACCCAACCTAAGGTAGTTTCCTTTTCCTGATCATCTCAATAAAAGTTACAAGTAGTTTTCCCTGTATTGTGAGGAGCTAAGTTTGGTGTTGCACACCAAAAAATCCAAGAGTGAATGTGTAATTCTAAGTTTGGTGTTCCACCAAAGACTTCAGTTAGAATCACATTACACCTCTTCAAATGGCAAGTTGCTAGCCCCAACCAATCAGGGAAACCACTTAACAATAGTTCAGTTTCTAGTTCGTAGTCATTTTTTTAATGAAATCACATGAGGTTCTCTGTATGTATTCAATCTATTGCATTAGGCAAGGAACTAAGTTTGGTGTTCACACACCAGATTAAGTTCAGAAATTCACAACCATATATGCATGCTAACTATTTCTCAAGTGCTTTGGGAACAAGCAACTTCCAATAACTTTGCAGGAATTCAATCAATCTTCTGGAAAAACAGTGCACCATCATCCAAGGAGGCGAAGAAGGATGCAAAAGCTATGGATGATGACAACAAAGGGATAGCTAGAAGGCACCACCAAAAGGTTGTATTGTTACTTGATTCCATATGCTTGGAAATGCTCAAATTGGAAGTCTGAATGTGCCCCTGATTAATAGTTACTCTTTAGCTTAGATCACTAGAATTAATGTTTGTTTCCCGTGCTTTTGTCATATGTGTGCTGTCCAAGTTACCTGTTTTCATTTTCATCCTACTTACTTGTATGATTACCCTTTGAATTTAATGAAAAAAAATGTTATAACAAGAAACTAGAGTAGAGTTTATATGGTGAAATAAGTCCTCAAGGTTGGTGGTGGGATAATAGATTAGCTAAGTTGGATCACCTATAAGGTATGAGGGCACTTATGTGTACTGAAGAACATGCTTGAAGCACATTCTATGAGATTAACCAAACAACAAGATCCTAATAAGAAAAAGGAAAAAAACAATAAGAGTTTGAAAAAGAAAGAAATAATAAGAAATAAGGCTAAACACCAAGGGTTTAAATCTTGAGGGATGTGTCTGTGGTGATCCTGTACCAAGGATCTGCTTGGATGAATAAGTTCTTAGGAGTGATTTATCACTTAGTAACTTGGGTTAACTAACCCGGGATTATCAACTGAAAATCCACTATCAAGAGCAACCTTGCTACAGAACATTTAGTAACCCAAAGAGGTTCTGGACACCAAGACCTCAAGGAAAGAGAATAACAAACCATGTGCCTGTAGTGTGCATGTATGGGGAAAAGAAACTTGAGGGAGTAAGTCCTTAGGGGTGTTTCAACACCTAGCACCTAGAACCAACTGGTTCGGGAGTGTTGGCTGAAAGCTTATTTTAAAGAGTCGCCCCCTCACAGAGCACTTAGCCTAAGGATGCAATAAACATTGAGAAAAAAAAAAGAAAGGATCAAAGAATAAGGATCTCATAGGATGCAATCAAGCAAGTATTCAAAAGCATGATAAGGACCTGGAAACCAGTAAAGGAATGAACCTAAGTTGCTATGCATGAAACCCCATAAACCAAGAGCTTTACTTCTATAATAAGAACTTGTTCCTCTTGTTCTTTCATTCATCATTCTTATGTTTCAGTACTTGCTTAGGGACAAGCAAGCTTTAAGTTTAGTGTTGTGATGCCCGGGCATTTTGGCCAGTTTCACTGACCTTTTTTTTTTACTATTTTAGGGTAGTTTCATGCATTTTCTTAAGCAAATAAGCAAGTTTTAGGTAGATATTCACTTACATCTTGATTCAAGCAAACATTGTAAACTTTACATGATTTCATGAGAATTATGCATGAATTTAATGACAAATTGGATAATGCGAAATCTCATGACTTGGAATAGAGCTTTGATGCACTTTAATTGCTTGATTTCAGGACAAAGGAAGCAAGGAAGAGCCATGTTAGTAGCCACGTTAGTCTAATGAACGTGACCAATAACATGGAATGGGAGCTAGCTTGCAACGTTAATGAGAAAAGTGATCGCCAATAACGCCTTCAAAAGCCATTATAGCCCACGTTAGTTGCCACGTTAATTACATTAACATGGAAGCTAACGTGGAAGAGAAGTGAAGCTCCAACGTTAGTGGTAAAAGTGGATACCACTAACGTTGGAAAAAGGGGCACACTTGGCCACGTTATGAGTCACGTTAATTACATTAACGTGAACTCTAACGTGGAAGGGACAAGGAATTGCCAACGTTAGTGACACTCACCTTTGTCACTAACGTTGGATTAAGCCACTATTAAGCCACTATTGCCCACATTAGTTGCCACGTTAATTACATTAACGTGGAAGTTAACGTGGAAGAGGAATTGATGGACCAACGTTAGTGACACTCACCTTTGTCACTAACGTCGGAGATGGCAATCACCACCACATTAGAGGCCACATTAATCTAATTAACGTAAACTCTAACGTGGGATGGAGGGGCATTTGGAGCGTTAGTGACAAAGGTAAGTGTCACTAACGCTCTCGAAGAAAGGCAAGCCCACGTTAATGGTCACGTTAGTTATATTAACGTGAACTCTAACGTGGGGAAAAGGGGCAGTAAGCAACGTTATTGGAAAAGGTGAATGCCAATAACATTTGCGAAGGACCAAGAGGCAACATTAGTGGTCACGTTAGTGCCACTAACGTTGAAGTTAACGTGGACCATTTTTTGGCTTGGAACGTTAGTGAAAAAGGTGATCGTCACTAACGTTCTCGAACCCACATTTTCACTTAACGTTAACGCCACTAACGTCCTAACTAACATCCATGCCTAACTCACACTTTTTCTGCAAGCAAAGCTGAGCCCACTGAAGACTGTAACTGCTTCAACTAAAAGATCCAAAGGCCCATATCCAAGACTTGAAGAACCAACTAGAAGATCAGAAGAGTAGTATATATAGGAGTAGTTTTGAACTAGTGAGAAAGCTTTTTGCCTTTTGAAGAACTACACTCTGTATATTTTACTTTCTCTGCAACTTCTAGTTTTAGTTTTCAAAATGTACTTTTCATTTACGCTTTCCATTCCCAGAGCTATGAACAACTAAACCCCTTTCATTGGGTTAGGGAGCTCTGTTGTAATTTGATGGATCAATAATAGTTTTCATTCTTCTTCTTCTTTCTTTTTTCTTGATTTTACAAGAAAGCTTTCAATCTTCATCCTTTTGGGTAGTTGTCTTGGAAAAGAAGCTATTCATACTTGGATCTCTTCGAACTTTGGAAGAGGAATGAAGAGATCATGCTAGAAATGCTTTCTCATGTTGGACCAAATTGGGGTTTGGATGGATATGGTGACATATAATCCTACCAACACTTTGATTTGGGAATACATGTGGTATAATCAGTGACCATACTTCATCTCTTCTCATGAGCAATTAGACCAAGGAATTGGCTATTGATTAAGATTTGAGAGATTGGGTTGCCAAGGAATTGGAATCCAATCACTTAAGATTGCCAAGGAGATCAATGACTGCATTGATTGAGGAAGAGATGAGAATGAACTTGATCCGGAGAATACAACATCTTCTGAGCCCAATAAATCCCTTACTTCTGATATTACCCATTCTTTTTACTTTCTGCCGTTTACGTTTATGTTCATCTCCCCAAATCTCCATTTAAGATTCTGCAACTTACTTTCCGCCATTTACATTTTGCTCTTTATTTCCAGCTTTTACACTTTCTGTTATTTACTTTCCCGCCATTTATGATTCTGCAAATATCAACTCAATTTCTACGTAGCTCAACTAGAACATTCCTCTAATTAAAGTTGCTTGACTAATCAATCCCTGTGGGATTCGACCTCACTCTATTGTGAGTTTTTACTTGACGACAATTCGGTATACTTGCCGAAAGGAAATTTGTTGAGAGACAAGTTTCCGTGCATCAGTTGTCTTGGTACAAGTACCCTCTAATGTGCATGGTATCATGAAGCTCCCAGAATCCTTAAGCTTTTCTGGTAAGCTCTTTAAAATGACTGTGCTGCACTCTTCTGTGAGGAAGACTTTTTCAGTTTCCATCCAATCCTTCTTATGACTTAAGATCTCTATCATGAACTTTCCGTTCCACCAAAATTCATAAGATAAAGAGCGAAAACAATTTTTAAATTTTAAATCCATACATGAATTATAATAGAAAAAGTAATAAAGTCAATCCATAGAAATAGACAGAGCTCCTAACATTAACAATGGAGGATTAGGTGCTCATGGTTCAGAGAAGAAAATAAGGATTCTGATAAAATGTATTTTGGTAGTCTGGAATGGTAGAATCCCCAGGGAAGAAAAGTTTTTTTTTTCCTTTTATATCTAATCCTAATAAATTTAAAATCTAATTTCTAAAATTAAAATAATATCTTTTCCTAAAAATCATATTTGAATTTAAAATAAGAATTACTTAAATAATCCACAAGTCTTCAGTTGATGGATGGGGACCACTTGTTTCGTCTATTATGCAGCTTCTAATCTGTATCTTCTGGGCTGGAAATTGGGTCAAAACAGTAGTCGAAATCGCCCCCAGCATTTTTTTGCGTTTTCTGCACGTGGCAGTTGTCACGCGTACGCGTCAGTCATTCTTACGCGTCGATGGTCTTCTTCGCGTGTCACGCGTACGCGTCAATAACGCACACGCGTCTCCGTGCAAATCTTCAAATCACGCATACGCGTCAGTCACGCGCACGCGTCACTCTGGA
This sequence comes from Arachis ipaensis, assembly GCF_059453495.1. Taxonomy (NCBI): domain Eukaryota; kingdom Viridiplantae; phylum Streptophyta; class Magnoliopsida; order Fabales; family Fabaceae; genus Arachis; species Arachis ipaensis. The sequence continues at coordinate 64,240,635 of NC_142440.1, read as the reverse complement.
AAGATCTAAATAACGCGTACGCGTCAGTCATGCGTACGTGTCGCTCCTCGCTGGTATCTTCTTTAATTCTTATGTTGCAGAAACTCCATCAAATCCAGCCAAATGCTATCTAAAATAAACAAAATATGCACAAGACTCAAAGTAGCATCCATAATGGCTAAAAGATAGTTAATCTTTAATTAAATTCAACAAATTAAACGCAAATTCACTAGAAAAAGATAGGAAAGATGTCACACATCAATGAGTCCATTGTTAAAACCTTATCAAAAGAGTCAAAAACATTTTATTTGTAAATCAATCATCTTAAAGCATGGTTTTCCAAGATTCATTGAAACCCTCAAATCAAAACCTTTCCATTTGAATCCCTTTTGCATAAGTTAAATTTTTGCAACCCAAAATCACAAGTTAACAAAATCTCAGGACTCACCTTCCCTTTTAAATTGTATCAGTTGATCAAAAGTTTCAATCCTAATTTCAAAAGCAAATCATTTAAACCAAATCTCCAACCAGATTTGAAAATCATTCTAAACCTTAAAACCACAAAAATCATAGTTAAAAACCGTAAGGCATCAGTCGGTACTTCCGTTGCCTCTAGTGCTGAACCATACGCATCACCCACGCAGGGTACCGACAAGACTTCTAGTCATGCCTGGAAACCATTTCGGCACGTCCACTCGGATCGTTCGTCATCACAAGTCCAAAATCCTCGACTACTGCCACTAGAATCCTTCCTTTTCCCAGGGTTTACAATCAACACGACTCTAAGCCCTTGTAATCCTAATGGCAACTTTGGAAAAGATACAACTAAGCTATTGTCAGGTCCAAGCAATATAATACTCAACGCATATGCTTACCTCTCGTCGGAGGATTCGACCCTGTCGCATCACGTGCATCCAAGGCAACCACACGGTCTGACTGTTGATTCTGACCCATGTTCTGGTTTTTCTTATGACGGCAGTCCTTGGCTAGGTGTCCAGGTAGTCCACAAGCATAACTGATGACAAGTCATCTTATGCTAGTTTCACAAGCATTTTTCATTTGTCTCATTAGATTTTATGCACTTTCTTGCACAAAAAGTGAGTGGTTGGAGTGGAATTTCATGATTATGTTGATTCAATCAAACATCATTTATTTTGTACAAAATTATGAGATTTACGCAAGAATTAGGTGATTATTATGAATGATGCAAATTCTTATGATTTTGGTGAGACTTTGATGGTGTGTTTGATTGATAGCAGGTAAAAAGATGATGAAGAGAAAAAGCAAAGAAGCAGGGTGCAGGTGAACGTTACGTTCATTTCATGAACGCCACGTTCACCCGTGACGCGCACACGCACTAGGCGCTTAAGCGCGGGATAACATGGAAATCCACGCGTATGCACGCATGGCGCGCACGCGCGGATTGAGGATCAGCATTCACCAACAATGAACGCTACGTTCATTTTGAGTGAACGCCTGCGATACTTTCAGAATTTGAATTTGAGTTTGGTCACCGACGCACACGCGTGCATGGCGCGCATGCATCGATATGATATTTTGGGAGATTGGCATAGACGCGTACGTGATGCCAAGGCACAGAAGTGAAGTTTTATCATCCACGCGCACGCGAAAAGGGCGCGTACGCAGGAGGAGCGTTCATGGCGCGAACGTAGCATTCAATTAATGAACGCTGCCAAGGGATGCGCACGCAGATGGTACGCACACGCGTCGATGGGAAAAAGTGCAAGGGACGCGCACGTAGATGTTACGCACACGCGTCGATGGGGAAAAGTACAAGGGACGCGCACGCACTATGGACGTGCACACGTCGGTGAAAGAACGCTACGTTCAGTTTGAGAACGCTACGTTCATCTGATGCTGCATGGAATTACCATTTCGGACCCACTTTATCAGAAAGCCAACAAGCCCACTCCAAGCACTGAATGACTGAATTAGAAAGTGTATAAATAGGAGGGATTTTGATTCCAGAGGGGGTTTCTTCTTTTTAGGCTGTGAGCTCTCTTTAGTTTTCCCTTTTAGCCTTTTAGAATTGAGATCAAATCTGAGTTTTCTTTTCTGTTTTTGGCTTTCTCTTTTCTGTAACTTTTACTCTTCTGTTTTGGGTCTTGAACTTGGATTGAAGAATTCTGCTGAATTTCTTCATCTGAGAATCATCTTTTACTTTTTCTTTTATAGCTCTTAGAATTGAAGATCTGATCATAGTTCACTTCTCATTTTATTTTCTTCTGTAATTTTTCGTTTCTGTTTGTTAAGAGAGAAATTGAGATCTGGCTTTTCCTTCTGTTGTGTTATTCTATTGCAATTATCAATTTCTCTTTTAGGATTTCAAAGTTGATTTAAGTTTTCACTCTATTTTGATTCTTTTGCGATTTTACATTTCCGTTTTCGTACTTAGATCCTAATTTGAGTTTTGCTGAAAGCTCTTTAGTTTACTGCAATTTACATTTTCCAGTTCTCTTTTGATTCCAATTACCCAAATTCCTTTATTCTTCATACAATTTAAGTTCCCTTGCAATTCAGATTCAGCAATTTAAATTTCTTGCAATTTAAGTTTCAGTCATTTACCTTTCTTGCAATCTAAGTGTTAGCTCTTTTAATTTCTTGTACTTTAAGTTTCTGCAATTTACTTCTTCTACAATTTAAGATTCTGCCAATTTACTTTCTGCATTTTATTTTCATACAATTTAAATTCTGTTAATCAAGATTTCACCAAATTCAACAAATATTTGCTTAACTAAATTCATCACCATACTAAAGTTGCTCAATCCATCAATCCCTGTGGGATCGACCTCACTCTTGTGAGTTATTACTACTTGATGTGACCCAGTACACTTGCCGGTGAGTTTGTGTGGAATCGTTTTTCCCTCATCAAGTTTTTGGCGCCGTTGCCGGGATTGATTTAGATTGACAATAATTAAGTAGGTGATAATCTAGATTAAGCACTTTTTCTTTGTTTTTTAAAGGATTTTAACTGTTTGAGATTTTGCTTCAACTAACCTTAACCACACTCTGTCAGTAGAGTGCTTTATTTTAGTTTTTCTGGTGTTGTTTATGTTGTATGCCAGGGCGAAGAAGAGGTGCATCCACCTCTTTTGATTCTGAACCAAAGAGGACATTTTTGAGATTGAGAAGAGAAGCAAGAGGGAAGAGAGTTATCGGAGAAGGAGAATCAGAAGAAGAGGATCAAGAGAGGGAGGATAACCCACCAAATCCACCTGAGGATGTGGCTAACAACAATGGCCAACCTCAGAGAAGAGTTTTAGCCTCTTACACTATCCCCAACCCAAGGAATTGTGGGAGCAGTATCCTAACCCCCAATGTCCATGCTAATAACTTCGAACTCAAACTTCAATTGATTACCCTGGTTCAGAATAATTGTTAATATGGAGGAAGTGTTGTTGAAGATCCAAACCAACACCTCTCTGTGTTTTTGAGAATTTGTGACACTGTCAAAACCAATGGAGTCCATCCTAACATCTATAAACTCTTGTTATTCCCATTTTCATTGAGAGACAAAGCCACACATTGGTTAGAAACCTTCCCTAAAGAAAGCATCACCAACTGGGATGATTTGGTTAGCAAATTTCTAGCCAAATTCTATCCACCTCAAAGGGACATTAAGCTAAAAAGTGAAGTGCAAACCTTCAGACAACTAGAAGGATAATCATTGTATGAAGCCTGGGAGAAGTATAAAGCTTTGATCAGAAGGTGTCCAGAAGGAATGTTCAGTGAATGGGTGGAGCTGCAAAATTTCTATGAAGGCTTATCCTTACCTTCAAGGAAAGCTTTGGATTATTCTTCAGGAGGATCTTTGCAGATGATGAAGACTGCCCAAGAGGCACATGATCTCATAGATATGGTGGCGAACAATGAGTATTTCTACTCCTCTGAAAGACAAGAAGCTCCAAAGAAAGGTGTATTTGAGCTTGAAGGTGTTGATACAATATTAGCCTAGAATAAACTCACGCACCAGCAGCTTTAATAGCAAATTGAAATGATGTCGAAGAGGATAGATGGATTACAACTTGCAGCAGTGAGCACAACTAATCAACCACCAGTGATGTGGGGATAGCAGGAGGAAAGCTATGAAGAGCAGCAGCCTAAACAAGTGCAATACATGCACAATCAAGGTTCTAGACCAAATGATTTCCATGGAGACACTTACAACTCATCTTGGAGAAACCACCCCAATCTGAAATGGGGAGAGAACCAGAACCAGCAACCTTGGCAAAGAAACTCCAACCAAAATAACTTTCACAACACAAACCACCAAAACCATTAAAACACTAACCAAAATCCATACAGAAAACCACAAAACAATCAACCCCAACCCAACTTCTATCCACCCAATAACACATCAACCAACCAAAACAACTTTCATTCCCCATCTACATCCCATACTCAGCCACAACCACCCCAAGAAACTCAAAGAATCTCCAACTTGGAGATGATGATGGAAAAAATGATCAAACATCAAGAATTGGCCAACAAGAACCATGAAGCTTCATTGAGGAATTTGGAGAGACAAATTGGACAATTGTCCAAGCAAACAACAACTGAAAGGCCAACCAATGTACTACCAAGTGACACTATTCCCAACCCCAAGAAAGAATGCAAAGCCATTCAACTTAGGAGTGGAAGAGCATTGGAGGATGACAAGGTTAGTAGTAAGAAGAAAGTAGCCATTGAAGAAAAGAACTAGGAATAGCTCAAGGAGAAGGATGAGAAACCACAAGCTTCAAAGAAAGAGAAGCAGATTATTGAGGAACAATCACCAGAACAGAGGAAAGAAGTGAAGCCTTACACTCTCCCTCTACCATACCCTCACAGATTGCAAAAGGAGCTAAAGGATCAACAATTCCCCAAGTTCTTGAAAGTTTTTAAGAAGCTGGAGATCAACATCCCACTTGCTGAAGCATTAGAGCAGATGCCTCTATATGCTAAGTTCCTCAAAGAGCTCATCAACAAAAAGAGAAGCTGGAATGAAAAGGAAACAGTAGTCTTAACTCAAGAGTGCAGTGCAATAATCCAAAGAGGTCTCCCACCAAAACTCAAGGATCCTGGGAGTTTCATCTTATCATGCACCATAGGTAATATGACTCTGGAAAAAGCTCTCTGTGACTTAGGTGCCAGCATCAATTTGATGCCTCTTTCATTGATGAAAAAGCTCGCAATAGATAAAGTCAAACCCACCAGAATGTTGCTTCAAATGGCTGATAGATCACTCAAGATACCGAATGAAGTTGTGGAAAATTTGCTAGTGAAAGTAGGAAAGTTCATATTCCCTGGTAATTTTGTCATTTTAGATATAGAAGAAGAAGGACACAACTCAATTATCTTGGAAAGACCTTTCCTAGCCATAGCAAGGGCTATAATCGATGTGGAGAAAGGAGAGTTGACCCTCAAGGTGCATGATGAAAAGATGATCATCAATGTCTTTAAAGCCATGCAACATCCACCTGAGAAGGAAAAGAATATGAAGGTGGAAATGATAGAAGAATTGGAGGAGGAGTTATTTGAAGCCAATGAACTGGAAGAGAAAACTGAAATGGAATAAGACATCCTAGAAGAGGAAGCAGCAGAAATCTCCTTTGAAGGCAAGACAGAAGAGATGCCAAAACAAGAATTAAAGCCTCTACCTCCTCATCTCAAGTATGCATTTCTTGGAGGAGAAGAGACTCTGCCAGTAATCATCAATTCCTCCTTAAGCATGGAAGAAGAAGCAAAGCTGATTGAGATATTAAAAGCTCACAAGACAGTTTTTGGATGGACAATTGATGACATCAAAGGCATAAGCCCTGCCATCTTCATGCACAAGATTTTGCTGGAAGAAGACTCAAGGCCTATGGTACAACCTCAAAGAAGACTCAACCCAACCATGAAGGAAGTAGTTCAAAAAGAAGTGATAAAGCTGTGGAATGCTGGAATCATATACCCAATTTCTGATAGCTCTTGGGTGAGTCCAGTTCAAGTTGTGCCAAAGAAAGGGGGATGACTGTAATCTCCAATGAGAAGAATGAGTTAATTCCTACAAGAACAGTGACTGGTTGGAGGATGTGCATAGATTATAGAAGACTGAACAAGGCTACAAGGAAAGATCACATTCCTCTCCGTTTCATTGATTAGATGCTGGAAAGATTGGCTAGCCATGCTTATTATTGCTTCCTATATGGGTACTCTGGGTATAATCAGATAGTGGTAGACCCTAAGGATCAAGAGAAAACCTCATTCACTTGTCCATTTGGAGTCTTTGCTTACAAGAGAATGCCGTTTGGGCTATGCAATGCTCCAGCAACCTTCCAAAGGTGTATGCTCTCCATATTCTCTGACATGGTTGAAAAATTCTTAGAGGTCTTCATGGATGATTTCTTTGTTTTTGGTAACTCTTTTGAAACTTGTCTACAACATCTAACTCTTGTATTGAAAAGATGCCAAGAAACAAATCTAGTTTTAAATTGGAAAAAATGCCATTTCATGGTGCCAGAGTGTGTTGTTCTTGGACATAAAGTTTCAAGCAAGGGTATAGAAGTTGACAGAGCTAAGATAGAAATCATTGAAAAACTTTCTGTACCTGTTAATGTAAAAGCAGTGAGAAGTTTCCTTGGGCATGCTGGATTTTATAGAAGATTCATCAAGGATTTTTCAAAAATAGCCAAACCACTGAGCAATTTGCTAGTGGTTGACAATCCTTTCATCTTTGATGACAATTGCAAGCATGCCTTTGAAACTTTAAAAAGAAAACTCACTACAATACCAATCATCACACCTCCAGAATTGGGACTTCCTTTTGAACTAATGTGTGATGCAAGTGATGTTGCAATTGGTGCTGTGTTGGGGCAAAAGAAAGACAAGCTGCATCATGTTATATACTATGCCAATAAGGTGTTAAATGAGGCACAAAAAAATTATACCACCACAGAGAAAGAGCTCCTGGCTATTGTTTATGCATTTGACAAGTTTAGACAATATTTGATTAGTTCAAGAGTTATAGTATATACTGATCATGCTGCTCTCAAGTATCTTATGTCTAAACAGGATGCAAAACCAAGACTTATCAGGTGGGTGCTGCTGCTATAAGAATTTGACATTAAAGTGAGAGATAGGAAGGGGAGCGAGAATCAAGTGGCAGATCATTTGTTAAGATTGCCACAAGAGGCCAATCAGGATAGACCACAACCAGTGAAGGAAAAATTCCCAGATGAACATCTCTTCCAAGTTCAGCAAGCACCTTGCTTTGCTGACATTGCAAATTACAAGGTGGGAAGAAAGATTCCTCAAGAGTTCACCAAGCAACAAGTAAAGAAGCTGCATAATGAGGCTAAGAAATTCTTGTGGGATGAACCTTTCTTGTTCAAGAGATGTCCAGATGGGATGATTAGGAGGTGTATCCTTGAAAGTGAGATGAAAGATATACTGTGGCACTGTCATGGTTCAGCTTATGGTGGACATTTTGGGCCAGAAAGAACAGCAGCCAAAGTACTTCAAAGTGGATTTTATTGGCCAACTATATTCAAAGATGCCAAAGAATTTGTGCATCAATGCAATGAATGTCAAAGAGTTGGAGGGTTGACAAAAAGGAATGAAATGCTACAAAACTTTATTTTGGAGATAGAGCTGTTTGATCTCTGGGGTATGGACTTCATGGGCCCTTCCCTCCATCCTATTCTTTCAAATACATTCTGGTAGCAGTAGAATATGTCTCCAAATGGGTGGAAGCTATAGCCACTACCACATGTGATGCTCCAATCGTCCTGCAATTTCTTAAGAGACACATCTTCACTAGATATGGGGTTTCTAAAGGCCTTATTAGTGATGGTGGCAGCTATTTTTGCAACAAACAGATGGAAAAGCTGCTTCACAAATATGGAGTAATTCACAAAGTAGCCACACAATATCACCCTCAGACCAATGGCCAGGCTGAATTGGCAAACTGGGAGCTGAAAAAAATTTTAGAGAAGATAATGGGGATCATAAGGAAGGACTGGGCAAGAAAATTGGATGATGCTTTGTAGGCATACAGAACAGCATTCAAAACTCCAATCGGGAGGTCACCATTTCAGCTAATCTATGGCAAATCTTGTCACCTTCCTGTAGAGTTAGAACATAAAGCTTACTGGGCCACTAAGCTCCTCAATCTTGACTCTCAAGCAGCAGAAGAGAAAAGGCTATTGTAACTCAATGAGTTAGATGAATTTAGATTAGAAGCTTATGAGAATGCAAAGATATACAAGGAGAGAGCTAAAAAGTGGCATGACAAAAAAATCTTGAAAAGAGAGTTCAAACCAGGACAACAAGTGCTCCTATATAACTCCAGACTCAAGGTTTTTCCTGAAAAACTCAAATCCAAATGGATTGGCTCCTATCTGATAACCAAAGTCTTCCCACATGGAAGCCTTGAACTTCTGAATGAAGCCACAAAGGACATAATCTCAGCAAATGGTCAAAGTGCTAAACATTATCTGGGAGGATCTTGGAACAAAGAAGAGAGTGTTTAGGAATTAAGATGAGCAAAGAAGGGAGACGTCAAGCTAATGACGATAAACAAGCGCTTGTTGGGAGGCAACTCAACCAGAGGTAGTTTTTTTTCCTAACTATTTCAATAAAAAGGTTAAACAGATTTCTCTTCATTACAAGGAGCCAAGTTTGGTGTTGCACACCAAAACAAATTAAGGGTGAAAGCAGGATATTAAGTTTGGTGTTCCACCAAACATCTCATTTAAAAACACATTTCAACCCTCTGCATAAATGGTCATTAGCTCTAAACAATCAGGGAAACTATTCAACCATTGTCTGTTTTCTAGCTTTTAGTTGGATCCCTGTAACAAAGGCACAAGGATTCATGTATATAGTTGATTTGTTGCATAAGAGGCATTGCCAAGGGACTAAGTTTGGTGTTCACATACCAGAGTAAGTTCAAAAGCCTACAAACATTCATGCATATTAACCATTCTTCAAGTGCTTGGGAAACAAGCAACTTCCATTACCAGTGCAGAAAACTATTCAACTTTTTTGGAAGGATTGTACATCATCAACAAGGAAAACATAAAAGCTGAGGAGGACCATAAAGGAATAAGCAAGGAGGTGCCAAAAGTTCATATTGTTCCTCAACTATTTATGCATGGAAGTGCTAAATATGATGAAGTTTGTCTCTGTCTACATTTTGTTGATTTACTATCTCTTTATTCCCCAAATTAAGTGATCTAGTATATGTGTTTGCTTCATTTTCATCCTACTTGAGTGTATGCTTTGTCCCTCTGCATGAATAAGAGAAAAATGTTGAAACAGGAAGTGAATGTCCAATGTGGTAGGAATGATAATAAAGTTCAGTAGTGGCATATATGTTTGATTGTTAAAGTAAGCTCATTAATAAAGGATAAAGGTTAGAATGTTCTTTTATAGTATGAACTAGGCTGCTGCTTGTGAACTCTTGATTAATAATTACCCTTGGAAAAAGAAGAAGTAAGAAGGAAAGAAAGAAAAGCCAAGAATTGGCAAAGAAACAAATAATAAGGCTAGACACCAATAGCTTGGACCTTAGGACACATGCCTGTGATGCTTCTTGTATTAGGATCTGCTTGGATTATTAGGTTCTAAGGAGTATTTCAAAACCTGGTAACTTGGGTTGATTAATTCGGGATTATTAACCGAAAGTTCATTATCAAGAGCAACCTAATTACAAAGCATTTAGTAACCCAAAGAGGTTTTGGGCATCAATGTCTTAGGATGCATTGTGAGCCAAGTGTCTGTAGTGGAGATGTGTTGACTGAAAAACAAAGCTAAAAGGATGCTGCAACACACAACACCAAGCCGTGAATAAAAATGTAAAATAAAGGAAAATCAAAACACCAAGGATGGATGAATAATAAGGTTCACAGCAGCAACTTGAGTCATCATTTAAAAGGAAATTTCAATCATGAATTCTAATAAAAGCAGAGCTTCAATTTCATCTGCATAAAACCCCATGAAACAAATTCATTTATCTGCTAAATAAGGACACATGCTTTTCTGTTTTCTTTTATTTCTTCTCATGTTTTAGTGCTCGCTTGGGGACAAGCAAGATTTAAGTTTGGTGTTGTGATGACAAGTCATCTTATGCTAGTTTCACAAGCATTTTTCATTTGTTTCATTAGATTTTATGCACTTTCTTGGACAATAAGTGAGTGGTTGGAGTGAAATTTCATGATTATGTTGATTCAATCAAACATCATTTATTTTGTACAAAATTATGAGATTTATACAAGAATTAGGTGATTATTATGAATGATGCAAATTCTTATGATTTTGGTGAGACTTTGATGGTGTGTTTGATTGATGGCAGGTAAAAAGATGATCAAGAGAAAAAGCAAAGAAGCAGGGTGCAGGTGAACGTTACGTTCATTTCATGAACGCCACGTTCACCTGTGACGTGCACGCACACTCGGTGCTTAAGCGCGGGATAACATGTGGGAAATCCACGCGTACACACACATGGCGCGCACGCGTGGATTGAGGATCAGCATTCACCAACAACGAACGCTACGTTCATTTTGAGTGAACGCCTACGATACTTTCAGAATTTGAATTTGAGATTGGTCACCGACGCGACCGCGTGTATGGCGCGCACGCGTCGATGTGATATTTTGAGAGATTGGCGTAGACGCGTACGTGATGCCAAGGCACAGAAGTGAAGTTTTATCATCCACGCACACGCGCAAAGGGCGCGTACGCGTGAGGAACGTTCATGGCGCGAACGTAGCATTCAGTTAATGAACGCTGCCAAGGGATGCGCACGCAGATGGTATGCACATGCGTCGATGGGGAAAAGTGCACGGGACGCGCACGCAGATGGTACACACGCGAGTCGATGGGGAAAAGTGCAAGGGACGCGCATGCACTAAGGACACGCACGCGTCGGTGAAGAACGTTACGTTCAGTTTGAGAATGCTACATTCACCTGATGCTTCATGGAATTATCATTTCGGACCCACTTCATCAGAAAGCCAACAAGCCCACTCCAAGCACTGAATGACTGAATTAGAAAGTGTATAAATAGGAGGGAATTTGATTCCAGAGGGGGGTTTTTCTTTTTAGGCTGTGAGCTCTCTTTAGTTTTCCCTTTTAGCATTTTAGAATTGAGATCAGATCTGAGTTTTTTTTTCTGTTTTTGGCTTTCTCTTTTCTGTAACTTTTAATCTTCTGTTTTGGGTCTTGAACTTGGATTGAAGAATTCTACTGAATTTCTTCATCTGAGAATCATTTTTTGCTTTTCCTTTTATAGCTCATAGAATTGAAGATCTGATCATAGTTCACTTCTCATTTTATTTTCTTCTGCAATTTCTCGTTTCTGTTTGTTAAGAGAGAAATTGAGATCTGGCTTTTCTTTCTGTTGTGTTATTCTATTGCAATTATCAATTTCTCTTTTAGGATTTCAAAGTTAATTTAAGTTTTCACTCTATTTTGATTCTTCTGCAATTTTACATTTCTGTTTTGGTACTTAGATCATGATTTGAGTTTTGCTGAAAGCTCTTTAGTTTACTGCAATTTACATTTTCCAGTTCTCTTTTGATTCCCATTACCCAAATCCCTTTATTCTTCATGCAATTTAAGTTTCCTTGCAATTCAGATTCAGCAATTTAAATTTCTTGCAATTTAAGTTTCAGTCATTTACCTTTCTTGCAATCTAAGTTTAAGCTCTTTTAATTTCTTGCACTTTATGTTTCTGCAATTTACTTCTTCTGCAATTTAAGATTCGGCCAATTTACATTCTACATTTTATTTTCATACAATTTAAATTCTGTTAATCAAGATTTCACCAAATTCAACAAATATTCGCTTAACTAAATTCATCACCATACTAAAGTTGCTCAATCCATCAATCCCTGTGGGATCAACCCCACTCTTGTGAGTTATTATTACTTGATGCGACCCGGTAAACTTGCCAGTGAGTTTGTGTGGAATCGTTTTTCCCTTATCAATAACACAAGAGACTGATGATCAGATTTTTGACGGTTTAGAATTTCACAATTGAAATCTCGTCGAAGTATAGTTTCTAAACCAACAACAATCCTTTCATACAAACATTTGTTTGTCACAAGTAACAAACCCCTAAAATTATAAACCAAAGTATTGGAACCTCGGGTCGTTCTCCCTAAGAATTGCAATAAAGTGTCTTGTTATTGCTTATGGAGTATGTTTTGGAGTTTTTTTTAAGTTAAGAGACAATAAATGTAAATTGCAAAGGAAATAATCTAACAAAAAGGTCTTGGCAAGGTTTGGTGGTCAAGGATCTCTATCCCTATCACTAACCACAACATGAGAATTGGCAAGGATCAATCCCATTAAGTCATCCTCTAACTAGTAGTAAAGGAAAGTCAAATGAGCTATATCAATCCTAGTCCATAAGTCCTAGCTCTCCACCAAATCAATTAGTGAGAACTAGAGTCAATGGCTACCAATCATCAATCACTTGGACATTAGTAACTCAAGAGTTCCTAAGTTACCTTCCCAAGCCAAGAGCACAAAAATCTACTCTAACATCTTTCCAAGCATTTCATCAAACACTTGGAAGGCATAAAAGGAAAGCATAGTAAAATTGCAAGAAAAGTAAATCTACACTTCTCAATTGCAAGGAATTAAACAACAACAAATCAAATGAACACAATTATTATGAATTACCTCAAATTGAATTGAAAGAAAATAGAAGGGACAAGAGTAGATCTACAACAAAGCATAGAAACAACATAAAGAAAATTACAACAAAAGAATAGAAGAATGATAATTGCAACAACAAAGAATTGAGAGGTAGAAGAAGTGGTGCACGAAATTGTGATCTCAATGGCGCCAACAACTTGGTACGCACAATTGTAATCTCAACTCTTTGTCACAACTCCGCACAACTAACCAGCAAGTGCACTGGGTCATCCAAGTAATAAACCTTACGTGAGTAAGGGTCGATTCCACGGAGATTGTCGGCTTGAAGCAAGCTATGGTCATCTTGTAAATCTCAGTCAGGTGGATTCAAATGGTTATGGAGAATTGATAATTAAAAGATGAATAAAATATAAAATAAGATAGAGATACTTATGTAATTCATTCGTGAGAATTTCAAATAAGCGTATGAAGATGCTTTGTTCCTTCTGAACCTCTGCTTTCCTATTGCCTTCATCCAATCATTCATACTCCTTTCCATGGCAAGCTTTATGTTGGGTATCACCGTTGTCAATGGCTACCTCCCGTCCTCTCAGTGAAAATGGTCCAAATGCGTTGTCACCGCACGGCTAATCATTTGTCAGTTCTCGATCACGTTGGAATAGGATCCATTGATCCTTTTGCGTTTGTCACTATGCCCAACACTCGCGAGTTTGAAGCTCGTCACAGTCATCCCTTCCCAGATCCTGCTAGGAATACCACAGACAAGATTTAGACTTTCCGGATCTCAAGAATGGCTGCCAATAATTCTAGCCTATACCACGAAGGTTCCAATCTTAGATTAGAAACCCAAGAGATATACATTCAAGCTTGTTTGCATGTAGAACGGAAGTGGTTGTCAGGTACGCGTTCATAGGTGAGAATGATGATGAGTGTCACGGATCATCACATTCATCAAGTTGAAGAACGAGTGTATATCTTAGAGAAGAAGTAGGCGTGAATTGAATAGAAAATAGTAGTACTTTGCATTAATTCATGAAGAACAGCAGAGCTCCACACCTTAATCTATGGTGTGTAGAAACTCCACTGTTGAAAATACATAAGAACAAAAGGTCTAGGCATGGCCGTGAGGCCAGCCTCCCAAAAGCGTCTAAGATAGCATAAGGCTAATCAAAGATCAAAAGTATGAAAATACAATAGCAAAAGGTCCTATTTATAGAGAACTAGTAGCCTAGGGTTATAGAAATAAGTAATTAATGCAGAAATCTTCTTCCGGGCCCACTTGGTGTGTTCTTGGCCTGAGCATTGAAGCTTTCACATGTAGAGACTTTTCTTGGAGTTAAACGCCAGCTTTTCTGCTAGTTTGGGCGTTTAACTCCAGCTTTTATGCCAGTTCTGGTGTTTTGACGCCAGAATTTTTTTGCTGACTTGGAACGCCGGTTTGGGCCATCAAATCCCAGGCAAAGTATAGACTATTATATATTGCTGGAAAGTCCAGGATGTCTACTTTCCAACGCAAGTGAGAGCGCGCCAATTGGGCTTCTGTAGCTACAGAAAATCTACTTCAAGTGCAGGGAGGTCAGAATCCAACAGCATCTGTAATCCTTTTTCAGCCTCTGAATCAGATTTTTGCTTAGGTCCCTCAATTTCAGCCAGAAAATACCTGAAATCACAGAAAAACACACAAACTCATAGTAAAGTCCAGAAATGTAATTTTTATTTAAAAAATAATAAAAATATAATAAAAAGTGACTAAAATATATTAAAAACTACCTAAAAACAATGCCAAAAAGCGTATAAATTATCCGCTCATCACAACACCAAACTTAAATTGTTCCTTGTCCCCAAGCAACTAAAAATAAAGTAGGATAAAAAGAAGAGAATATACAATGAATTCCAACAACATCTATGAAGATCAATGTTAATTAGATGAGCGGGGCTATTAGCTTTTTGCTTCTGAACAGTTTTGGCGTCTCACTTTATCCTTTGAAGTTAAGAATGATTGGCATCTATAGGAACTCAGAATTTAGATAGTGTTATTGATTCTCCTAGTTCAGTATGTTGATTCTTGAACATAGTTACTTTATGAGTCTTGGCCGTGACCCTAAGCATTTTGTTTTCCAGTATTACCACCGGAGACATAAATGCCACAGACACATAACTGGGTGAACCTTTTCAGATTGTGACTCAGCTTTGCTAGAGTCCCCAATTAGAGGTGTCCAGAGCTCTTAAGCACACTCTTTTTGCTTTGGACCACGACTTTAACCGCTCAGTCTCAAGCTTTTCACTTGACACCTTCACGCTACAAGAACATGGTTAGGGACAACATGGTTTAGCCGCTTAGGCCATAATTTTATTCCTTTAGGCCCTCCTATCCACTGATGCTCAAAGCCTTGGATCCTTTTTATTACCCTTGCCTTTTGGTTTAATGGGCTATTGGCTTTTTCTGCTTGCTTTTTCTTTTTTTTCACATATGTTTTTTTTCTGCAAGCTCTTCACTGCTTTTTCTTGCTTCAAGAATCAATTTTTATGATTTTTCAGATTATCAATAACATTTCTCCTTTTTCATTATTCTTTCAAGAGCCAACAATTTTAACATTCATAAACAATAAATTCAAAAATATGCAGTGTTCAAGCATTCATTCAGAAAACAAAAGTATTTCCACTACATCAAAATAATTAAACTGTTTTAAAATTCGAAATTTATGTACTTCTTATTCTTTTGCAATTAAAAACATTTTTCATTTAAGAAAGGTGATGGATTCATAGGACGTTCATAGCTTTAAGGCATAGACACTTAGATATTAGTGATCATGTAATAAGACACAAACATAAATAAAACATAAAGCATAATTTTCAAAAAACAGAAAATAAAGAACAAGGAAATTAAAGAACGGGTTCACCTTAGTGATGGCGGCTTGTTCTTCCTCTTGAAGATCTTATGGAGAACTTGAGCTCCTCTATGTCTCTTCCTTGCATTTGTTGCTCCTCCCTCATGACTCTTTGGTCTTCTCTAATTTCATGGAGGAGGATAGAATGCTCTTGGTGCTCCACCCTTAGTTGTCCCATATTGGAACTTAATTCTCCTAGGGAGGTGTTGATTTGCTCCCAATAGTTTTATGGAGGAAAATGCATCCCTTAAGGCATCTCAGGGATTTCATGATGAGGAACTTCCTCGTGCTCTTGTTGAGGTCCATGAGTGGGCTCTCTTGTTTGCTCCATCCTTTTGTTAGTGATTGGTTATCCTCAACAATGAGGATGTCTTCCTCTATGTCAATTCCAACTGAATTGCAGAGGTGACAAATGAAATGAGGGAAGGCTAACCTTGCCAAAGTAGAGGACTTATCTGCCACCGTGTAGAGTTCTAGGGATATAACCTCATGAACTTCTACTTCCTTTCAAATCATGATGCTATGGATCATGATAGCCCGGTCTATAGTAACTTCAGACCGGTTGCTAGTAGGAATGATTGAGCGTTGGATGAACTCCAACCATCCCCTAGCCACGGGCTTGAGGTCATGCCTTCTTAGTTGAACCGGCTTCTCTCTTGAATCTCTCTTCCATTATGCGCCCTCTTCACAAATGTCTATGAGGACTTGGTCCAACCTTTGATCAAAGTTGACCCTTCTAGTGTAGGAGCGTGCATCTCCTTGTATCATGGGGAAGTTGAATGCCAACCTTACATTTTTGATACTGAAATCTAAGTATTTCCCCCGGACCATTGTAAGCCAATTCTTAAGGTCCGGGTTCACAGTTTGATCATAGTTCTTGGTTATCCATGCATTGGTATAAAACTCTTGAACCATTAAGATTGTGACTTGTTGAATGGGGTTGGTGAGAACTTCCCAACCTCTTCTTCGAATCTCATGTCGGATCTCCGGATATTCCCCCTTTTTGAGCTTGAAAGGGACCTCGGGGATGACTTTCTTCTTGGCCACAACTTCATAGAAGTGGTCTTGATGCACCCTTGAGATGAATCTCTCCATCTTCCATGACTCGGAGGTAGAAGCTTTTGCCTTCCCTTTCATCTTTCTAGAGGTTTCTCCGGCCTTTGGTGCCATAAATGGTTATGGAAAAACAAAAAGCAACGCTTTTACCACACCAAACTTAGAAGGTTTGCTCGTCCTCGAGCAAAAGAAGAAAGAAAAGAATAGAAGAGGAAGAAATAGAGAAGATGGAGGGGGTTTAGTGGTTCGGCCAAGGGGGATTAGTAGTGTGTATGATGTGTGAAAATGAATGAGTGAAGATGGGTTTATATAGGAATGGAGAGAGGGGTAGGGTTCGGCCATGTATGGGTGGGTTTGGGAGGGAAAGTGGTTTGAATTTGAATGGTGAGGTAGGTGGAGTTTATGATGGATGGATGTGGATTGGTGAAGGGATTATGGAGAAGAGGGTAGGATTTGATAGGAGAGGGGTTTTTGGGGAAGAGGTATTGAGGTGATTGGTGAAGGATATTTGGGGGAGAGTGTTATGGAAAGGTGTGAAGAAGAGAGAGAGAGAGAGATGAGGTAGGTGGGGATCCTGTGGGGTCCACAGATCCTGAGGTGTCAAGGATTTCTCATCCCTGCACCATGTTGGCGTGTAAACGCCCCTTGCTTGCCAATCCTGGCGTTAAACGCCAGGTTGCTGCCCATTTCTGGCATTTAATGCCAGCTTTTCTCCCCTTTCTGGTGTTTAACGCCAGCTTTGTGCCCATTTCTGGCGTTAAACACCAGCTCTGTGCCCCTTTCTGGCGTTAAACACCCAGAATGGTGCCAGACTGGGCGTTTAACGCCCATTCTGCTACCCTTACTGGCGTTTAAACGCCAATAAGCTTCTCCTCTAGGGTGTGCTATTTTTAATACTGTTTTTCATTCTGTTTTTGCTTTTTCAGTTGTTTTTGTGACTTCACATGATCGTTAACCTACAGAAAACATAAAATAACAATGAAAAATAAATAGATATAATAAAATTGGGTTGCCTCCCAACAAGCGCTTCTTTAATGTCAGTAGCTTGACAGTGGGCTCTCATGGAGCCTTACAGATACTCAGAGCATGATGATGGCCTCCCAACACCAAACTTAGAGTTTGAATGTGGGGGCTCTATTTGACTCTGCATTGAGAGAAGTTTTTCATGCTTCCTTTCCAAGGTTACAGAGGGATATCCTTGAGCTTTAATCACAAGGGAGTCCTCATTCACTTGAAGGACTAATTCTCCTCTGTCAACATCAATCACAGCTTTTGCTGTGGCTAGGAAGGGTCTGCCAAGGATGATGGATTCATCCATACACTTCCTAGTGTCTAAGATTATAAAATCAACAGGGATGTAGTGGTCTTTAATCTTTACCAAGACATCCTTTACAAGTCCATAAGCCTGTTTCCTTGAATTGTCTGTCATCTCTAGTGAAATTCTTGCAGCTTGTACCTCAAGGATCCCTAGCTTCTCTATTACAGAGAGAGGCATGAGGTTTATGCTTGACCCTAGGTCACACAGAGCCTTCTCAAAGGTCATGGTGCCTATGGTACAAGGTATTGAGAACTTTCTAGGATCCTGTCTCTTTTGAGGTAATCTCTGCCTAGTCAAGTCATCCAGTTCTTTGGTGAGCAAGGGGGTTCATCCTCCCAAGTCTCATTACCAAATAACTTGGCATTTAACTGCATGATTGCTCCAAGGTACTTAGCAACTTCATCTTTAGTAACATCTTCATCCTCTTCAAAGGAAGAATACTCATCAGAGCTCATGAATGGCAGAAGTAAATTCAATGGAATCTCTATGGTCTCAGTGTGAGCCTTAGATTCCCATGGTTCCTCATTAGGGAACTCCTTGGAGGCCAGTGGATGCCCATTGAGGTTTTCCTCAATGGAAATCACTGCCTTTCCCTCCTCTATGCATTCGGCCATGTGGGACGTGTTTATGGCCTTGCGTTTTCTCTTTGGGTTCTCTTCTGTATTGCTTGGGAGAGTACTAGGAGGGAATTCAGTAACTTTCTTACTCAGCTGACCCACTTGTGCCTCCAAATTTCTAATGGAGGATCATGTTTCAGTCATGAAACTTTGAGTGGTTTTAATTAGATCAGAGACTATGGTTGCTAAGTCAAAATGGCTCTGCTTAGAATTCTCTGTCTGTTGCTGAGAAGATGATGGAAAAGGCTTGCTATTGCTAAACCTATTTCTTCCACCATTACTGTTGTTGAAGCCTTGTTGAGGCCTCTGTTGGTCCTTCCATGAGAGATTTGGATGATTTCCCCATGAAGGATTATAGGTGTTTCCATAGGGTTCTCCCATGTAATTCACCTCTTCTATTGCTGGGTTCTCAAGATCATAAGCTTCTTCTTCAGATGAAGCTTCTTTGGTACTGCCTGTTGCTGCTTGCATTCCAGACAGACTCTGAGAAATCATATTGACTTGCTGAGTCAATATTTTGTTCTGAGCCAATATGGCATTCAGAGTATCAATCTCAAGAACTCCTTTCTTCTGATTTGTCCCATCATTCACAGGGTTCCTTTCAGAAGTGTACATGAATTGGTTATTTGCAACCATCTCAATGAGTTCCTGAGCTTCTGCAGGCGTCTTCTTCAGATGAAGAGATCCTCCAGCAGAGCTGTCTAATGACATCTTGGACAGTTCAGACAGACCATCATAGAAGATACCTATGATGCTCCATTCTGAAAGCATGTCAGAAGGACACCTTCTAATCAATTGCTTGTATCTTTTCCAAGCTTCATAGAGGGATTCACCTTCCTTCTATCTGAAGGTTTGGACTTCCACTCTAAGCTTACTCAATTTTTGAGGTGGAAAGAACTTTGCCAAGACGGCATTGACCAGCTTTTCCCAAGAGTTCAGGCTTTCTTTAGGTTGTGAGTCTAACCATATCCTAGCTCTGTCTCTTACAGCAAAAGGGAAGAGCATAAGTCTGTAGACCTCAGGGTCAACCCCATTGGTCTTAACAATATCACTGATTTGTAAGAATTCAGCTAAGAACTGATGAGGATCATCTAATGGAAGTCCATGAAATTTGCAATTCTGTTGCATTAGAGAAACTAATTGAGGCTTAAGCTCAAAGTTGTTTGCTCCAATGGTAGGGATTGAGATGCTTCTCCCATAGAAGTCAGGAGTAGGTGCATTAAAGTCACCAAGCACCTTCCTTGCATTGTTGGCATTGTTGTCGTTTTCGGCTGCCATGGCTTCTTCTTGTCCAAACATTTCTGTTAGGTCCTATACAGAAAGTTGTGCTTTAGCTTCTCTTAGCTTTCTCTTTAAGGTCCTTTCAGGTTCAGGATCAGCTTCAACAAGAATTCCCTTATCCTTGCTCCTGCTCATATGAAAGAGAGAAGAGGAAAGTATGGAATCCTCTATGTCACAGTATAGAGATTCCTTGAGGTGTCAGAAGAAAAGAAGAAATAGAAGGAGAAGGTAGAGATGAGAATTCGAACTTATAGAGAGAGAGTCCGAATTGCTAATAGTGGAAGAGTGTTAGTCCTTAAATAGAAGGATGTGAGAAGAGGGGAAGAATTTTCGAAAACAAATTAAAAAGATTTTGAAATAATTAAGAGAAATTTAAAAAAAAATGGTTGATGATTTTCGAAAATTGAAATTGAGGTAATAATTAATTGATTTTGAAAAAGATTTTAAAATTAGAAATTAAAAATATATGATTGAAAATTATTTTGAAAACGATGTGATTGAGAAGATATGATTGAGAAGATATGATTGAAAATCAAATTAAAAAAAGAAAGTTTTAAAATTAAAGTTGATTACTTGACTAACAAGAAATTAAAAGACATGATTCTAGAATTTAAAATTTGATCATTTCTTAATAGGAAAGTAACAACTTGAAAATTTTGAATTAAATCATTAATTGTAGCAAGGATTTTCGAAAATGAAAAAAAAATGGAAAGAAAATTGATTTTGAAAAGATATGATTTGAAAAAGATTTGATTTTGAAAAATTATGAAAATTTGAAAAAGATTTGAATATAAAACAAAATCTTACCTCTTGTGCCATTCTGGCGTTAAACGCCCAGAATGTTATCCATTCTGGCGTTTAACGCCCAAAATACTACCTTTTTGGGCATTTAACGCCCAGCCAGGTGCCCTGGCTGGCGTTTAAATGCCAGTTTCCCTTCCTCACTGGGCGTTTTGAACGCCCAGCTTTTTCTGTGTAATTCCTCTGCTGCATGTTATGAATCTTTAATTCTCTATATTATTGACTTGAAAAGACATAATTTTAAAATTTTTTTTTGAATTTTTAATGATGAGAAACAATAAAATGAAACTAATCATGGAAAACTAAAATCAAACAAATAATGCATGCAAGACACCAAACTTAGAAGTTTTCATATTAGAGACATTAACAAATTGAGATGCATATGAGAAACAACAAAAGACACAAGACAAGAGAATTTAAAGATCAGAGCAAGGAAATCATCAAAAATAACTTGAAGATCAATGAAGAACATAATGCATGTAATTTTCAAAAATTAGAAGAATAAAGACATGCAATTGACACCAAACTTAAAATTAGACACTCTTCAAACAAGAAACATAAAATATTTTTTATTTTTAAGATTTTATAAATTTTTTTGTGATTTTTTTCAAAAATTATTTGGAAAAGAAAATAAGGATTTCAAAATTCTTAATAAGAATTCAAGGAAACATGCAATGTTAGTCTAAAACTCCAGTCCAGGAATTAGACATGGCTTACTAGCCAGTCAAGCTTTCAGTGAAAGCTTCGGTCCAAAAAAGTAGACATGGCCAATGGCCAGCCAAGCTTTAGCAGATCATTACGTTCAATAGCAAGTTTGATAGAAATCAACAAGCCCTTGTGATGATAAGTCGAAACCTCGGTCCAAAAGATTAGACATGGCTTCACAGCCAGCCAGACTTCAACAAATCATCATGAAACTCTAGAATTCATTCTTAAAATTCTGAAGAACAAAATTGAAATACATTTTTTTTGAAATTTTTCGAAAAATAAAAAGTAAAAAGCATAAAATAAAATTACCTAATCTGAGCAACAAGATGAACCGTCAGTTGTCCAAAGTCGAACAATCCCCAGCAACGGTGCCAAAAACTTGGTGCAAGAAATTGTGATCTCAATGGCGCCAACAACTTGGTACGCACAATTGTAATCACAACTCTTTGTCACAACTCCGCACAACTAACCAGCAAGTGCAGTGGGTTGTCCAAGTAATAAACCTTACGTGAGTAAGGGTCGATCCCACGGTGATTGTCGGCTTGAAGCAAGCTATGGTCATCTTGTAAATCTCAGTCAGGAGGATTCAAATGGTTATGGAGAATTGATAATTAAAATATGAATAAAATATAAAATACGATAGAGATACTTATGTAATTCATTGGTGAGAATTTCAGATAAGCGTATGAAGATGCTTTGTTCCTTCTCAACCTCTGCTTTCCTATTGCCTTTATCCAATCATTCATACTCCTTTCCATGGCAAGCTTTATGTTGGGTATCACCGTTGTCAATGGCTACCTCCTGTCCTCTCAGTGAAAATGGTCCAAATGCGCTGTCACCGCACGGCTAATCATCTGTCGGTTCTCGATCATGTTGGAATAGGATCCATTGATCCTTTTGCGTCTGTCACTACGCCCAACACTCGCGAGTTTGAAGCTCGTCACAGTCATCCCTTCCTAGATCCTACTCAGAATACCACAGACAAGGTTTAGACTTTCCAGATCTCAAGAATGGCCGCTAATAATTCTAGCCTATACCACGAAGGTTCCAATCTTAGATTAGAAACCCAAGAGATACACATTCAAGATTGTTTGCATGTAGAACGGAAGTGGTTGTCGGGCACGCGTTCATAGGTGAGAATGATGATGAGTGTCACGAATCATCACATTCATCAAGTTGAAGAACGAGTGTATATCTTAGAGAAGAAGTAGGCATGAATTGAATAGAAAACAGTAGTACTTTGCATTAATTCATGAAGAACAGCAGAGCTCCACACCTTAATCTATGGTGTGTAGAAACTCCACCGTTGAAAATACATAAGAAAAAAAGGTCTAGGCATGGCCATGAGGCCAGCCTCCCAAAAGCGTCTAAGATAGCATAAGGCTAATCAAAGATCAAAAGTATGAAAATACAATAGCAAAATGTCCTATTTATAGAGAACTAGTAGCCTAGGGTTACAGAAATAAGTAATTAATGCAGAAATCTTCTTCCGGGCCCACTTCGTGTGTGCTTGGGCTGAGCATTGAAGCTTTCACATGTAGAGACTTTTCTTGGAGTTAAACGCCAGCTTTTGAGCCAGTTTGGGCGTTTAACTCCAGCTTTTATGCCAGTTCTGGCGTTTTGACACCAGAATTTTTATGCTGACTTGGAATGCCAGTTTGGGCCATCAAATCTCAGGCAAAGTATGGACTATTATATATTGCTGGAAAACCCAGGATGTCGACTTTCCAACGCAATTGAGAACGTGCCAATTAGGCTTCTGTAGCTCCAGAAAATCCACTTCGCGTGCAGGGAGGTCAAAATCCAATAGCATCTGCAGTCCTTTTTCAGCCTTTGAATAAGATTTTTGCTCAGGTCCCTCAATTTCAGCCAGAAATTACCTGAAATCACAGAAAAATATACAAACTCATAGTAAAGTCCAAAAATGTGATTTTTATTTAAAAACTAATAAAAATATAATAAAAAGGGACTAAAACATATTAAAAACAACCTAAAAACAATGCCAAAAGGCATATAAATTATCCGCTCATCAAGAAGATGAAAGCATGAATTAAAACCTAGATCTAAGATTATTGACCTAAAATAATCCTAATTCTAATCCTAGAGAGAATTGAGAGCTTCTCTCTCTAAAACTAACTACTCCTAATCCTAATGTGAATGAATGAGCAAAAGATGTGAAGTGATGCCTTCCCCTTCAATCCTTGGTTCCTTTTATCTTTTTCCGCCAAAAACTCAGCTCCAAAAGGGGCCAGAAACCCTCCAAAATTACCAGGCATGAGTTTGACTAAAAGAACCACGTGCGGCCTTCGGCGCGTATGCGCACGGTGCGCGTACGCGTCCATGGAGCATTTCGGAATCCACGCTTGAGCGCACGCGCGTCTATGGGCGTTTTCCAAATCTTTGATTTTTCATGATTTCTCTACTTTGCATCCTTTCCTCTTCACTCCTTTGATCCACTCCTAGCCTTTTCTACCTGAAATCACTAGCAAACACATTATGGCATCTAGTCGAATCAAAGGGGAATCAAAATTAGCTAATTTAAGGTCTAAAAGCATATTTTCACACTTAAGCACAATTTAGGAGACAATCATGAAACCATGCTATTTCATTGAATAAATGTGGGTGAAAGGTCATAAAATCTCCTAGATTGAGCACAAGATAAACCCTAAAATGGGGTTTATCAACCTCCCCACACTTAAACCAAGCATGTCCTCATGCTTGAACCAAGAGAGAAACAAAGGATATCAACATTTATTCAATGTAAATAAACTATATGCAACCTAAACTATATGCAACTATCTAAATGAATGCAATTACTTGGTCAAAATAAATCAATTCCCAAGAAGCATATATGCACAAGGGCTAAAGGTATTAACAACCAAGCCAAACCACAACTGAATTGAGTTATTAAATATTTTTACAAACTTGCATGAAAAGTGACGATTGTAGGTGAAAATATGTAATTGAGCAATCAAACCCTCACCGGATGTGTTTGCTCTCTATTCGCTCAAGTGTTTAGGGTTGATTCACTCAATTCTCCCCTAATCATGCTTTTCAAGATTTGTTTTTTATCTAACAATGAACAAATATATCATGCATGCGTACAAATATCATGAGGTCTTATTCATCGATTGTAATGGGGCTAGGGTCAAGGTAGGATGCATATTTGGTCAAGTGGACTTGAGATTTGAATCTTTGATAAGCTTAGACTTCCCACCTAACCTATGTAGCAACCTATACAATTCAAAACTAACCTAACTACCCATTCTCCTCACTTTTTTCACATACTCATGCATTTTCTTTTCTTGATCATGACCCATATGCATTGATTTTATTGAGCTTCACTTTGCTTTGGGGCACTTTGTCCCCTTTTTATTACTTTTCTTTTTCTTTTTCTTTCTTTTTCTATTTTTTTTCTTTTCCATATACAATTTTTCTTCCTTTTTCTTTTGTTTTTCTCATTTTTTTCTTTCTATATACAAGAACATCAATGCATATGGTTTTACATTTAATTAACACATGAGCATGTATCCAATTTCTATTATTTACAACAAAAACTGCAAAACTACCCTTTTATTCAACCAATGTCCCAAGATTTCCACACTTGAATGATACACACTCACTAGCCTAAGCTAATCAAAGATCCAAATTAAGGACATTTATTGTTTTTCGCTTTAAGGCTTGTAATGTGCTAAAATTATGAACAAATGGGTTAAGTGTAGGCTCAAATTGGCTAACAATGGATGATAAAAGGTAAGACTATTTGGGTAAGTGAGCTTAATTGAAATGATGGCCTCAATCATAAAAATGCATGTCTACACATAATCACTACAAGAAAATAAGCTTTTTGCCATGCTTTAAAAGCGTACCGAAAAGTGCAAAAAAGCATGCAGATAGCTTTTCGCCATGCTTTTTGAGCTATCGGCACGATTTTAAAAAGGTCACATCTGCTAGCGTGCCGGTTGCTCTATCGCCACGCTTTTATGGATATATCAGCACGCTTTCTTTTTTGGCACACTTTCATCTCTTGCCACGCTTAAAAAGCGTGGCCATATATATAACCCTATAGCTACGCTTTAAAAGCGTACCGAAAAGTGTAGATATCGCCACACTTTTGAAGCGTGCCCAGATTGTTTGTTTTGGCTACCCTTCTAAAGCGTGCCTGTAGGGTTAGATATGGCTACGCTTTTAAAGCGTGCCAATAAAAAAATATGACTTTGATGACGAAATACGAGTACACTTATAAAGCGTGCCAATAGCGTGGCTGAATTTTAAAAGTAAGCTTTTTTCTTTTTATTTCTTTATATTAAAATTTTTCTTTTGCAGCCAACATAAATTAAATTTTAAGCTTTTTAATCATAAAAGCTTTGATAGTGCGAATCATAAATATAATAAAAAGAGATATATAAATTACATATAATAATTATGAACTACTAACCAACTAATTGGTGATTGTACTGTTGCCCCATGCTTAGCTTGCATGTCAATTAACAAATACAAAAGATGAGAATTTTTACTAGACATTAACAACCATATTTCTTGTATGTAACATAGTTGAGTTACATTTTTACACACTACTCCAAAATAAAGTAAAGAAAAGATGAACAAAAACACTTCTGCAGCTCAAAGTGTATATATAAACTATAAAGCTTGAGAATGATGAGAAGTTAGGTGAATAGTTGATACCATCTACTGTGTGCTCGTGCTGCATCTTCAGTGATATATTTGCTTTTCTTTCACTTGTCTTTACTCAAGCATATATATAGGACCTGCTGTATGGCCTTTTTTATGCTTTTTTGCAATGCAATTGAATGTGTTCAGTGATCATATCATGTATGCATGCATTGGGCCTCTTCTTTGTCTTGATCCCAAAGAGTAAAAGTTATGTTCCACCTTCAAAATTTTTCTGACTTTACCTTCATTACTGCACAATATAAATTCAGTTTTTTTTTATTACCAAACAAATCTATAAATATAGTATGCATTTTTTATCACAAGACAAATCAAATAGTAATTAGTGACATATATATATATATATATATATGTTAATCCAATTACAAATTCACATTTTATAATGATTAGAATTAAAAAAAAAGTATAGCATAGAAGTACCTTCTGCCCTTCATACGATCATGGAAGAATTCACAAGACTTCCTTGCGCCAAAGGTAATCACAGTTCCCATTTCACCCACTGATAATGAGAACACTTGCAATCACAACTTAGCACACTGCATGAGATGAGAGTGAGAGTAACATTATTATATATGTATCTTGAATTTATTTAATTTTATTTCTATGGTTTTTATTTATGTTAGACTTTTTCTCCCAGTAGGAGTGCCCTGCTCTTTCAAAACACATTGTTGCCAAGCAGAGTTATTAATTAAAATGACTTATCACAAGCAGAGTTTCTTGGGGGCAAGAACAGATCTAAACACAAAGGGGGGGGGTAACTATAACAGAAAAGTGGCATGCCTTCTAATATCCCTAGTGTTGTAACTATACATTTTGTTAGTATTTTTCGAGTCAGAATAACAACTACCACAAAGAGCAATGAACTATAACAGTCAATAACACAAACTTAATGACCAAAAATAAAAAATGTACCTAGAAGTTTTAATATAGAATACCCAATCAGCATAACCAAGTGAGCAGAGAACAATAGCGATAATGAGATAGCAGAGTTCAAAGGCTACCTTTCAAAAGGCACATGCTTCCCAGATCCATTTACTCTCCGATGAATTGAATCTTCATCCATGTTACTAGCACCATACAAAATGCTATGCTGAAACTTTAGGTGAAACAGTCTCTCCCTTTCTAAAGGTCCTCTTTGTAGCTCCTGATGAAATGATCATTCAAAACCAGGGTCTTCTTCCACAAGATCATTCCTTGCATTTCCTAATTCCCGATTCAAATGGACTACTTTGTCCTCATCACACCAGCGTGAAAATGAAGGCTCTATGCCAAAGGCAGAACCTACTCTTCCATTGTTGCCACCAGTGATCCTAGCAAAGTTGCCCTTGTCAGAATCCAATTCACTATGTACTATTTCCTTTTGTATGTCAAATTATTGCCATTTATATACTCCACAACAAATCCAGCATACTCTTTGACCAAAACCAGCTACTTAACCTCACTTGAGTGCATAACAAAGCCAGGGCACAAGCTGCCTTTCTAGCACAGGACCTGGTTTCTAATCAAATTCATCAAATTACGCCTGCATGATGGACTTAAAATCATTGATCAGTAATCAAAGAATAAACAAATTAAACGTTGATTGTCATTACATCTTAGAACAATAAGCCAAGATATTTTTAAAAACCAAAAGAAACAATTGCTCCTTGATAGCCACCACCATTTTGCAGTTAGATTAAGCTGAATGTTCATAGGAGATAGGTACATCTTCCCTATTCATCTAAATGAAGCAATAATGATATAAACATTGAATTTTTAGAAATTGAAGATAGCACAAATGGTTGCTATTTTACTGCTTCTCAATATGAGTTCCCTTCAAAATGGTAAAAAGGTTTCAACTTCAGAAATTTCAGAAAATGGGTAATTAAATTCAATAGTTTCATATCTTTAGCAAATAGAAAACAGGACCTTTAGTTACATTACTGCTGCTCACATCTGACCAAGCATGCTTCTAGTTTGGTTTTTCATAAGTAAGTTGTTGTAAAATTTGCAGAAATAAACCTCAACAGAATTTTATAAGCTTTTAGATTGATTTTGTGGAGAGTAATAGATAGTTCTTGTGAATGATACTCATCAGAAGTATCAAATGAGTCGGGACAATCAAATTTAACCTCAACCTCAAAATTCCAGAAGTTTCTCATCAAGTACAGATCAATAAATCATAATTTTTAACGCTATAAAACACACAAAAATTTCCAGAAATTACTCATTGAGCTTTAACGTGCTGAAGGACAACATTATAGGCTTCATGTTCTTCTCCAAAATCCTACAGGGACGAATAGTTTAAGAATTACTATAATAATAATAATAATAATAATAATAATAATAATAATAATAATAATAATAATAATAATAATAATAATAATAATAATAATAATAATAATAAATGAATAAAGCAAGAGACGGTAGCAATTACCAAAAGGTTCAACTTGCACAAAAGCAAAGCAAAACATGATACCTTCACAACTATGCAGGAACAAATTCAACAGCTAACAATAACCCACACTAGGAAATTCAACAGCTAGAGCTAGTAACTAACCCAATCAATTTAGCCTAGGATTTTAAGTTTCTAGTTTCTAGGCATGATATGATTATCATAAATTGTCCCTTGACTTCAACTTAACAATGAAGCAGATATGCATGAAATAGGAAAAAAAAAGGTAGTAGTACCTTGTAAGTTTCTTCATAAACAGGGAAATAGTGAAGCTCGATGGTGGATTTGCCTCAAGTCTCAATCATGATCAAAGCCTTGTTGTGGTTATTAAAACGGTTTGAGGATCGTCAATTAACCTAACCATATAATCAAGAACCTTCTCAACAGCGACTTCAGAGAAAGCCTTCTCGCAATTCTTCACGATGGTTTCAAGCAAGATGAGGGACAAGGAATCGAACCTTTCAAGCAGCAACTTCAGAGAAACCTTAAACCATGAATCGAATCTTTACCGCTGACACCAGCGATGCATCCGATCCCAAGCTCGATAGAGACACCACCGATCATTTCCTATAAACACCAGAGACATCGGCATTAGCAGAATGACGGTTGGCGCTGACGGGTTGCCGCTGATGAGTGGCGCTGATGAGTTTTGCTGACGATTGGTGCTGATGGTTGGCGCCACACGTGAGAGAGGGAGACGGCGGCGTGGGGGCATGAGCGACGAGGGAGGGATGGATGTCGGTGCTGCGACGGGTTTGAGGGAGGGGTTGTGACGGGTTGAGAGAGGGAGACAGCGGCGTTGTTGGGAGAGGGCGTTGTTGGGAGGCGTTGTTAGGGTTGCAGAGATGAGAAGGGTGAGTGATGGCCAGATAGGGTTAGAACATAGAAGTGATTTTTGAAACCAACACTTCTATTCTAGGGATTAAAATATAAAACTTAGAAAAAAAGTGAAGTACGAAAAAAATGGGTGGGAAACTAAATTTTGGAAGGAGGGAACTCTATCGGTACGCTTTTGTAAGGTGCCCATATAAACATAAGATATGGGCACGCTTTAAAAAGGTGACCATTGAAAAAATAACTAGCCACGCTTTTTAAGCGTGCCGGTTTCTCTCTATGGGCACGCTTTTCAAGCATGGCAAAAAAAGCGTGGCCAAATCATAAATTAGTAGCCACCCTCATAAAAGCGTGTTGTTCTCTCTATGGCCACGCTTTTTAAGCGTGGCAAAAAAAGCGTGGCCAAATCCCAAATCAGTGGCCACCCTCGCAAAAGCGTGCCAATAGACCACTTTTGGGCACACTTTAAAAGTGTGGCAAGAAAAAAGGGTGCCGACAAGCCTTTTTTCTTGTAGTGAATAATGGAAATAAAGAATCAAACAAATCAAAGATCACAATCATAGGAAGAGAATAACGCACACAAGAAGGAATATAAGTGGTTATAAGATGTAACCACACCATTAGGCTAAAAACTCACTTGGTTGTGTGTTCTTAGCTCAAAACATGTTCCACAAAATATATAATTCAAGCAAGTTCTATGAAGGATTCTCACTCAAATCAATTGGGGTGTTAATGCCCTATAGATAATTTTCTCAAAAAATTTCATCATTTTGACTAAGCTTATTATGTATATATATGCAAAATTAAGAAAAATGTAACAAAAATCCTAAAAACCAAAAATAAAATGCAACAGTATTGAGATTAGAAATTTGTCACCCAAAATCGCCGATCGGTCGGACGACCTCCCCACACTTAAAAGTTTGCACCGTCCTCGGTGCACTCAAAGATGAGCAAGGGGTACGGCGATTTTCCGGATTGCTACCTTCAGCTGGTTGGTCAACCGGTTACTGCGTGTTCTTTCTTTCGCTTCCGTTTTTTCTTGTGGTGCACCATACATTCATGAAAAATAGGAAATAGCACCATAAGATGAGAAAACACAAAAGTAATGAAGCATACATTATTAGAATGAGGTAAATCACTAGAATTGAATGAGTGAAAGAATGTGACATTAATGAAAGATAGGTGTGTGAATTCTAAATTAGGTGCCTTTTAGAACACACACTAGTATAGAAAGCTATGTCACAAGAGAAGCATGCACTTCACTTATCCTAGTGCACTTGAAATGCTTTAAACTTGTAAGGTAAAACAAGCATTAAAGAATCATGAGAGCATTCAAGCCATAACATATGGATGCATATAATCAAGAAACACAATGCATTAAGGTGAATGCACATCATCCATCAAGAAATTGCCTATTAAAGAAAAAGGATTCAAATTACATGGTGGCCAAATCATGCAATTCAAGAAGAGTTACAAGCTCGAAGACAATTCTCATCACTTGGTGTTCACAAAAGGTAAGCATGAAGAACTCAAAACCAAGTAGCAAAATATAACCTCAAAAAGAACATCCAACAATGAACATCTAAAAAACATTCATGCTAAGATAGCATGCAATTAGTAATAAGCAGCAATATCAAACAAAATCAATAATCCAACACTTATAATGAAAAAGAGAAAATGAAATGAAAAAAATGAAACTAACTAAAACAAATGGTTATCAATGATGTTTGGAAGTGTTGGATGAGGGGTAGGAGAAGGGAAGAAGAAAGAAGAAGGAAAGAGATGGAAAGAGGAAAAGAAAATAAGGGTAGTGAAGGAAGAGCATCCACGCGTACGTGTGCATGGTGCACGCGCGTGGATGATGGTGCAATAGACGAGAGGCGTACGCGTACGTCACGCGTGCGCGTCGATGGGTTTTTTTTAGATGGGTGACGCGTACGCGTCATGTACGCGTACGCATGAGGTCGTTTGTGCCTCAGGCACAATGTGCGCGTAGCGTTCACATAACTCTCGGTTAATGTATGGAGGAATGAAAATTTGGTATCCACACGTACGCGTGCATGGCGCGTGCGCGTGGATGGGCGAAGATGCTTAATGCACGCGTACACGTGAGGTGCGCGTACGCGTGGATGGTGCTCTGTTTTTTCAAAAATTTTCTATGTTTTTGCACCAAACCAAGCATTCTAAACCTCCAAACAGCTACCAAAATACCTTAAAACTATACTTAACATACTAAACTATCAAATAAACTCAACAAACTAATCAAAACATGAAATTAAACTAATTCTACCAATATTTACAAAAAGGAAAAAATGAAAAGATTTTACCATGGTGGGGTGTCTCCCTTTGCATCTCTCCTTGCCCTTGAATTATAAAGCCAAGGGTTTCATCTATTGAGGATTGGGGTGGATAAGAAGGTTCATTATCTTGGGGAAAGGGTTCATAATAGGAAGGTGGTTCTTCTTGGTAAGGGTATGGAGATGGTGTATATTGAAGTAGTTCTTGGGAGTATTGATATTGGAATGGTGGTTCCATGTATGGCTCATATGGTTCGAGAGGTGGTTGGTAAGATGGATATGGATTAGGGTCATATAGAGGTGCTTGGTGGAAAGAAGCTTGTGAGTATGGTTGAGGTTCATGTTGAGGGTATGGCTCATAGGCATATCGTGGTGGTTCTTGAAAGTCCCAAGGGGATCCACCATAGCCATTTGATTGGTATGCATCATAGAATGGCTCTTCTTCATAGTGCATTGGTGGAGGTTGTTGCCATGAGGATTGATCATATGCATATGGCTCCTCCCACCTTTGGTTGTCCCATCCTTGATACACATCTTCATTGAAGTCCTCATTTCCTACAACATAGTTAGAACCAAACTCATAGCCAAAGTGAGAATTCATAATGGAAAGAGAAAATAAAAACAAAAGCTAATAAGAAATAATGGAACAAAGTCCTAAAACTAGCAAATACTTAACAAGCAATCCAAAAATAAAGTTATTCACAATATTCACATATATACAATAACCAATAACATAACATCATTGTAACTCCCCGGCAACGGCGCCATTTTGATGATCGGATTTTTTGACGGTTTAGAATTTCACAATTGAAATCTCGTCGAAGTATAGTTTCTAAACCAGCAACAATCCTTTTATACAAACATTTGTTTGTCACAAGTAAGAAACCCCTAAAATTATAAACCGAAGTATTGGAACCTCGGGTCGTTCTCCCTAGGAATTGCAATAAAGTGTCTTGTTATTGCTTATGGAGTATGTTTTGGGGTTTTTTTTTAGTTAAGAGACAAGAAATGTAAATTGCAAAGGAAATAAACTAACAAAAAGGTCTTGGAAAGGTTTGGTGGTCAAGGATCTCTATCCCTATCACTAACCACAAAATGAGAATTGGCAAGGATCAATCCCATTAAGTCATCCTCTAACTAGTAGTAAAGGAAAGTCAAATGAGCTATATCAATCCTAGTCCATAAGTCCTAGCTCTCCACCAAATCAATTAGTGAGAACTAGAGTCAATGGCTCCCAATCATCAATCACTTGGATATTAGTAACTCAAGAGTTCCTAAGTTACCTTCCCAAGCCAAGAGCACTAAAATCTACTCTAACATCCTTCCAAGCATTTCATCAAACACTTAGAAGGCATAAAAGGAAAGCATAGTAAAATTGCAAGGAAAGTAAATCTACACTACTCAATTGTAAGGAATTAAACAACAACAAATCAAATGAACACAATTATTATGAATAACCTCAAATTGAATTGAAAGAAAATAGAAGGAACAAGAGTAGATCTACAACAAAGCATAGAAACAAAATAAAGGAAATTACAACAAAAGAATAGAAGAATGATGATTGCAACAACAAAGAATTGAGAGGTAGAAGAAGATAAAAGCATGAATTAAAACCTAGATCTAAGATTATTGACCTAAACCTAATCCTAATTCTAATCCTAGAGAGAAGTGAGAGCTTCTCTCTCTAAAACTAACTACTCCTAATCCTATTGTGAATGGATGAGCAAAAGATGTAAAGTGATGTGTAGTGATGTGATGCCTTCCCCTTTAATCCTTGGTTCCTTTTATCTTATTCCGCCAAAAACTCAGCTCCAAATAGGGCCAGAAACCCTCCAAAATCGCCAGGCATGAGTTTGACTAAAAGAATCACGTGCGCCCTTTGGTGCGTACGCACACGGTGCGCATACACGTCCATAGAGCTTTTCGCAATCCACGCTTGAGCGCATGGTGCGCACGCGCGTCTATGGGCGTTTTCCAAATCTTGGCTTTTCATGATTTCTCTACTTTGCATGCTTTCCTCTTCACTTCTTTGATCCACTCCTAGCCTTTTCTACCTGAAATCACTAGCAAACACATCAAGGCATCTAGTGGAATCAAAAGGGAATCAAAATTAGCTAATTTAAGGTCCAAAAGCATGTTTTCACACTTAAGCACAATTTAGGAGACAATCATGAAACCATACTATTTCATTGAATAAATGTGGGTAAAGGTCATAAAATCCCCTAGATTAAGCACAAGATAAACCCTAAAAATGGGGTTTATTAGAGACCCCCTTTCCTAAGGTGAAACTGGGCATTGTTGTTCCTTCTGAGGTTCCCTTGACCTTACAGATGCTGAGGAGTATGTCTGTCTTTCTTGAAGTTCTGTCCCTTTGGTCTGAGGTAATCATCGCGTCCCCTACTAGTTTTTCCTCCATGAGTGTCCCTTAATGAGGCTACCGTCCTTGCATATTCTTCAACAACCCTCGCCATGTCCACCAATTCAAAGAATCTCCTAATCTCCAATGGAGCCACAACACGCCTGATGTCTTCCTTCAGCCCTACTTTGTATTTGATGCATTTCCATCCCTCATAAGACTCACGAGTACCCTGACTTATTCTTGAGAACTTACAGAGTTCCTCAAACTTACTAGTGTATTCAGCTATAGTCATGGACCCTTGCTTCAGCTGTAAGAACTCCAACTCTCTGGCCCCTTTTATTGGCTCAAGAAGGTACTTCTTGTAGAAAGCTTCCTCAAATAACGCCCAGGTAATGTTCATGTTCTGTTGGTGTAGTAGCCAGCGCTCTCCTTGCCACCATTGCTGAGCTTCTCCCACTAGTTGATAAGCCGCATGCTCCACGAATTAGTCATACGGTACATGTTGAGTTAGCAATGCACGCTCCACAGCTTAGAACCAGTTCTTTGCTTCAGTATGGTTTGTTGAACCAGTGAAAACCGGCGGGTCAGCTTTCCGAAAAGCAGCTAGAGTTCTCAGAACACCTCTCAAGTAGCCCTCAGCACCCTCTCCATTATCGTTTCTGCTTCCGGCCGGTTGAGCTAACCTCTGCACAACTTGCAGAGTCGCAGCAGCATTCGCTTCCATGATGTTTGCCAAGTTCGTCATCACCGCCATGAACTCGGCATGGTTATCAGCTGGCTTCTCATTCCTACTTTCTCAGGTATATGCTCGACCTCGTCCGTGAGTGGCCATTGGGTTTTCTGTCTACACCAAACAGTCGATATCAAGGTGATCAGTCTCAATATCAAAAGCCTAGTGTTTCAATTATCCCCAAACAGGCACTCACAAACAAGAATGCTATGAAATATCAAGTAGATAACCTAAATAGCATGAAAAAAATGACCCAGAGTATGCAATGAAGCACAATCGGTCCATCCCTCAGGCTCACGAGGACGAACCACTCTGATACTACTAAATATAACACCCTGATTAGCCTAAGATTTACCTCACATTGTAAAGCAAAGGTTAATCAGAGATTACGACAGTTCTAAGCTCATACACAATATATATATATATATAGAAAGAATAATATAATTTAGAAGCCCAATGAAGGATATAGCTCAAAAACAGGATTCTAAAAGCGCAAAGCGTACTAACGAAGCGTCTAACGTAGAGCACAGAAACATATGTGATATGAACAAAGATAATAGTATAATAGTGTACTTGATGAGGGGAAAACGATTCGACACAAACTCACCGGCAAGTGTACCGGGTCGCATCAAGTAGTAATAACTTACAAGAGTGAGGTCGATCCCACAGGGATTGATGGATTGAGCAATTTTAGTAAGGTGATGAATTTAGTTAAGCGAATAGTTGATGATTTGAGTGAAATTTTGATTAAAAGAAAGTGAATTGTAAAAGGTTAAAGTGCAGAAAGTAAATTGGGCAGAAAAGTAAAGTGCAGAAAAGGTAAATTGCAAAAACTTAAAGAGCAAGAAAGTAAAAGAGCTGAAACTTAAATTGCAAGAAAGGTAAATGACTGAAACTTAAAGTGTAAGAAACTTAAATTTCTGAATCTAAATTTTTTGGAAATGTAAATTGCTTGAAGAATAAAAGGGATTTGGGTATTGGGATTCAAATTGAACTAGAAAATTAAAGTGCAGTAAACTAAAGAACTATAAGATGAAGAGAAATTGTAGATGAACCAAAACAGAAATGAAAAATTGCAGAAGAAGGAAAATTAGAAAGAAACAATTGAGATCCGATCTTTAATTCATAAATTCAGAAAACAGAAAAGAAATGGAACTCCAAGATGAAGAACTTCAGAGAATTCTTCAATCAGAGTTCAAAAACAAAAAGTAGAGAGTAGAAGTTGAAGCAGAAAGAAGATGAATACAGAAAGTAAACTCAGATCCGATCTCAAACTCCAGAATTCTAAAAAGACTAAGAGAGCAAAAAGAAGTTTCAAAAATGAAAAATGAAAGTAAAAATCAAGCTAAAAGGTAAAAGTAAAAGTCCTCCCCTCAAATCAAATTTAGTCCTATTTATACACTTTCTACTTTAGTCATTAAGCATTTGGAATGGGCCTTTGGATTTGTGAAGAAATGGATCCAAAAATGGCACTTGGTGGCATGGGTCAGGGTGCATTTTGTGAAGCTCCATTGGAGCGCTCCGTGCCTAAAGTGAACGTCCCGTTCACTTTGCCAAGCATGCCTCTTCACGTGCGCTTTGGCTCCTTGGTGCGCGCTTGTCTTCATGGGCGTTCACTTATTGAACGCTGCGTTCATTATTTGAGCGCTGCCTAGCGCTCGCTTGGTCGAGCGCTTCTCCTAGCGCTCCCTTGGTTGAGCGCTACGTTCATTCCTTTGAGCTCCCTTAGTGTATGGATGGCCAAAAGCTTTCCTCCAAAGCTGGAAAGCCCGAAAACATTCACAAAGTGAACGCTACGTTCAATTCCAAAGTGAACGCTAGCCTAAAAGCGTTGCTAAGTGTGGCGTTCTCTTTCTGAACGTAATGCTTCCCTGATTGGCCTCCCCCTTTTCTTCATTTCTTCACTTACAAGCAACCAACCAAAAAATCAAAGTATCACCAAATTCACAAGGTCTTTGCGTTATTCATGAAATCAATTAATTCTAGCATAAACCTTATGATTTTGTGTAAAACAAATGATGGTTGATTGATTCAAAATAATCATGAAAATCCACTCCAATTACTTACTTATTGTGCAAGAAAGTGCATAAAACCTAATGAAACTAATGAAAAATGCTTGTAAAACTAGCATAAGTTGACTTATCATCCCAACACCAAACTTAAGCTTTGCTTGTCCCCAAGCAAGCACTAAACATGAGAAGAAATGAAATGCCATAGAGAAGCATATATCCTTATTTAGCAGGTAATTGAATTAAGACTATGGGATTTTATGTAGACAAGATGCAGCTCAGTTATTCTTTGCTGATAGATATGAAATGTCTCTTTGAGGATTCACTAGAGTTGCTGTTATAATCCCTTGCTCTTTTATTGATCCCTGTTAGCTTTTTCCTTCTTTCTTTTGCTTAGAAACTTATTTCTCAATGATAGCTCAATGTCAGGTGTTGCAGCAGCCTTTTGGCTTCAATTTTTCTCAACACCTCTTCACTACAAACACTTGGCTCACAATTCTTCTTAGAAACATTGATGCCCAGCACCTCTTTGGGTCACTAAATGCTTTGTAACTAGGTTACTCTTGATAATGGACTTTCGGTTGATAATTTCGGATTAGTTAATCCAAGTTACCAAGTTTTAAAAGACTCCTCAGAACCTAATTATCCAAGCATATCCTAGTACAAGAAGCACCACAGGCATATGTCCTAAGGTCCAAGCTATTGGTGTCTAGCCTTATTATTTGTTTCTTTCATTCTTGTTTCCAATCCATGGCTTTTCTTTTCTTTTTCCTTCTTACTTTTCTTTATTTTCCAGGGATGTTTATTGATAAAAGGTTTTATAACAGCAAATGAGTTCACACTACAAAGAACATTCTATTCTGCAGCTTTTATTTTTTTGAGCTTATCATCTACTCAAGCAATTACCACCACAAGTCTTTATTCTAATTCCTACTACATTGGAAAATTACTTTCTATTTCAAACATTTTCTCTTATTGATGCAAAAGGGAAACAAGACAGAATTTAATGCAGATGAAGATGAGAACAAGCATTTTAGCTAGTGCATTTAACAGATATCAAAATTTGCACTATTTGCACTAAACATCAAGGTAAACAGCAGCTTCTCATTAAGAACATTTCAAAGCAGAGTGAATTTTGTGACAATACAACCTCTCAGGAGTGTTTTGCAGCTTTCCTTTTGTCATCATCATCTTTCACTTTTGTATTTCCCTTGGTGATGATTCTTTTAAGAGGCTGAGTGTCTTTTCTGCACAATTATTGGAAGTTGCTTATTT
Source organism: Arachis ipaensis (assembly GCF_059453495.1). Taxonomy (NCBI): domain Eukaryota; kingdom Viridiplantae; phylum Streptophyta; class Magnoliopsida; order Fabales; family Fabaceae; genus Arachis; species Arachis ipaensis. The sequence goes on along the minus strand of NC_142440.1, from coordinate 64,202,706 downwards.
TTCCAAGCACTTAGGCAAATGGTTAGCATGCATGAATTATTGTAGGTTCTTGAACTTACTTTGGTGGGAGAACACCAAACTTAGTCCCTTGCTACTGTCTATAATGCATCAGTTACATGAAACCTTTGGCTTTTGCTAAAAGTAATAAAACTAAAAACTAGAAATCAGGCAATGGTTTAGTGGTTTCCTTGATTGCTTGGAGCTAGTGCCCATTTATGTAGAGGGTTGAAATGTGCTTTTAAAAGAGATTGTTGGTGGAACACCAAACTTAGCATCTTTCATTCACCCTTGATTTGTTTTGGTGTGCAACACCAAACTTAGCTCCTTGCAATACAGACAAATCTACTTAACCCTTTTTATTGAGATAGTTAGGAAAAGAAAAGTACCTCTGGTTAGGTTGCCTCCCAACAAGCGCTCTTTTAAGGTCACTAACTTGACATCTTGTTCTTTGATCATGGAGGCTGAAAATCATAGTGCCTTAGCTTTTCTCCTCTTATTGTGATCTTCCTTCCGATCTCCTCTTTGATGATCTCTAGGTGTTCAAGTGAAAAGATCCAGTTCACAGTGTAGTATTTAGACAATTGTTGAGACACCTTCAATGGTTGGGTGTTTAGCATCACTTTATCCCCTGGTGAGAAACCTTCAGTGGGGATCTTCTTGTTTCTCCCTCCTCTTGGCCTCTTCTTCTTTTCTTTCTCAGAAGATGATTCATGCCTTGGTGGTTCTTTATCAGGGGGCTTCTTGTTGGATATCTCAACTAGAGATTTTGGATCTAGTTCCTCCTTGACTTCTTTGGTGTGTTGCACCATCTCTACTTCTTTCAAGCATGGGTTTAGAAGTCTTGGAGTTAACTCATTGAATGCCTCCTTCAAGCTCTGATCTCTGGCCTTATCCTTCTTGCATTCTTCCTCTTGAGTGGGCTCATGAAAGGGTCTTGAAGACATGAAATGCTAGGTGCTCATCATGCACTCTCAGCAAAAATTCCCCTTTTTCAACATCTATCAATGCTCTGCCCGTAGCTAGAAAAGGCCTCCGCAGGATGATGGGGTGTTGGGATATTCTTCACTTGTAGCTGTGGTTCAAGGATATTCTTGTCTCCCTTTGAGATTTGTGCATTCTTGGTTTTCTGATCCTTTTCACGTCTCCCTTCTGTCTCTTCTTGTGGAGCTTCTCTGTTGTGTTCTTCCTGATTGATGGCTTCCTTCCTTCCAGTCTTCTCACTTCCCACTATGATTGCTTTGCACTCCTCCCACTTTTTAACTTTTCCTTTGTCTCTTGGGTTGTCTTCAGTGGCACTAAGGGAGGTATTTGCTCTCTTCTCACCTACTTCTGAAATTTTCTTAGCCATTTGCCCCATGTGTCTTTCAAGATTTCTGATTGAGGCCTCTTGGGTTTTGAATGCCAAGGCTTGGTCTTTCCTTGCAGCCTCCTGATCTTGTCTTGTCATCTCTTGATTTTTCATGAGTTTCTCCATCATTATCTCTAGACTAAAGATTCTTTGGGAGTCTGGATTTGGTTGTGGTTGTGTAAAACGAGATGGTTGTTGCTGGAAGTTGTTTGAACTATTTGCGGGGTTATTTTGTGGGTGGATGGATGTGGAAAAGTTATTCTGGTGGTTTTGCGAGTTGTTATGGGGTTGGTGATATGTGTTTTGTGGGTTTTTGAATTGGTTACTATTATTGGATTAATGGCTTTGGTTGTTTGTGTTGCTGAAGCTGTTAAAGTTGAAGTCTATTTGTCTTCGATTCTGATTCTCACCCCACCTCAAATTAGAATGAGTCCTCCAGGGTGTCTTGTGTGCATCACCATGAAAGTTGTGTTGGAATAAACTTGAGGTGTTATTCATGTATTACACTTGCTCAGGGCTTTGTTGCTCAAAATTGAATGTCCCAAAACTTTCTTCAGATTGATTCCACCCGTGTGAGGTTTGAGATTGGCTTAGTGTATTTACTGCAGCAATTTGCAGTCCATCAATTTTCTTGGCCATCATATTGGTGCACGAAATTGTGATCTCTAAAATGGCGCAAACAACTTGGTACGCACGAATGTAATCTCAACTCTTTGTCACAACTCCACACAACTAACCAGCAAGTGCACTGGTGCACGAAATTGTGATTTCAATGGCGCCAACAACTTGGTACGCACAATCGTAATCTCAATTCTTTGTCACAACTTCGCACAACTAACCAGCAAGTGCACTGGGTCGTCCAAGTAATAAACCTTACGTGAGTAAGGGTCGATCCCACGGAGACTGTCGGCTTGAAGCAAGCTATGGTCACCTTGTAAATCTCAGTCAGGCAGATTCAAATGGTTATAGAGTTTTAATAATTAAAAAATAAATAAAACGTAAAATAAAGATAGACATACTTATGTAATTCATTGGTGAGAATTTCAGATAAGCGTATAGAGATGCTTTTGTTCCTCCTGAACCTCTGCTTTCCTACTGTCTTCATCCAATCATTCCCACCCCTTTCTATGGCAAGCTTTATGTAGGGCATCACCGTTGTCAATGGCTACTTCCCGTCCTCTCAGTGAAAATGGTCCAAGATGTGCTGTCACCGCACGGCTATTCATCTGTCGGTTCTCGATCATACTGGAATAGGATTCAGTAATCCTTTTGCGTCTGTCACTACGCCCAGCACTCGCGAGTTTGAAGCTTGTCACAGCCATCCCTTTCTGGATCTCAAGAATGGCCGCCAATAATTCTAGCCTATACCACAAAGACTCTGATCATAGATTAGGAGGCTAAGAGATACACATTCAAGCTTGTTTACATGTAGAACGGAAGTGTTTGTCAGGCACGCGTTCATAAGTGAGAATGATGATGAGCATCACATAATCATCACATTCATCATGTTCTTGTGTGCGAATGAATATCTTAGAGAAGAAATAGGCTTGAATTGAATAGAAAAACAATAGTACTTTGCATTACTTCATGAGGAACAGCAGAGCTCCACACCTTAATCTATGGTGTGAAGAAACTCTACCATTGAAAATACATAAGAACAAGGTCCAGGCATGGCCAAATGACCAGCATTCCTAAAGGTACAAGTTAGCATAAAACTAATCAAAGATCGGATTCAAAGACCCTGAATACAATAGTAAAAAGTTCTATTTATACTAAACTAGTTACTAGGGTTATAGAAATAAGTAAATGATGCAGAAATCCACTTCCGAGCCCACTTGGTGTGTGCTTGGGCTGAGCATTGAAGCTTTCACGTGTAGAGGTCTTTCTTGGAGTTAAACGCCAGTTTGTAACCTGTTTCTGGCATTTAACTCTGCTTTGCAACCTTTTTCTGGCGTTTAACTCCAGAATAGGGCAGAGAGCTGGCGTTGAATGCCAGTTTGCATCGTCTAAACTCGAGAAAAGTATGAACTATTATATATCTAGATAGCCATGGATGTCTACTTTCCAACGCAATTGAGAGCGCGCCATTTGGACTCCTGTAGCTCCAGAAAATCCACTTTGAGTGCAGGGAGGTCAGAATCCAACTGGATCTGCAATCCTTCTTCAACCTCTGAATCTGATTTTTGCTCAAGTCCTTCAATTTCAGCTAGAAATTACTTGAAATCACAGAAAAACACACAAACTCATAGTAAAGTCCAGAAATGTGATTTTTATTTAAAAACTAATAAAAATATACTAAAAACTAACTAAATCATACTAAAAACTATGTAAAAATAATGCCAAAAAGCGTATAAATTATCCGCTCATCACAACACCAAACTTAAATTGTTGCTTGTCCCCAAGCAACTGAAAATCAAATAGGATAAAAAGAAGAGAATATACTATAAATTCCAAAATATCAATGAAACTTAGCTCCAATCAGATGAGCGGGACTAGTAGCTTTTTGCCTCTTGAATAGTTTTGGCATCTCACTTTATCCATTGAAGTTCAAAATGATTGGCATCTATAGGAACTTAGATTTTAGATAGTGTTATTGATTCTCCTAGTTCAGTATGCTGATTCTTGAACACAGCTACTTTATGAGTCTTGGCCGTGGCCCTAAGCACTTTGTTTTCCAGTATTACCACCGGATACATAAATGCCACAGACACATAACTGGGTGAACCTTTTCAGATTGTGACTCAGCTTTGCTAAAGTCCCCAATTAGAGGTGTCCAGGGTTCTTAAGCACACTCTTCTTTTTGCTTTGGACCACGACTTTAACCGCTCAGTCTCAACCTTTTCACTTGACACCTTCACGCCACAAGCACATGGTTAGGGACAGCTTGGTTTAGCCGCTTAGGCCAGGATTTTATTCCTTTAGGCCCTCCTATCCACTGATGTTCAAAGCCTTGGATCCTTTTTATTACCCTTGCCTTTTGGTTTTAAGGGCTATTGGCTTTTTGCTCTTGCCTTTTGGTTTAAAGAGCTTTTGGCTTTTTCTGCTTGCCTTTTCTTTTTCTTTCTCTTTTTTTTTCGCCATTTTTTTCTCTTTTTTTTTTCGCAAGCTTTTGTATTCAATGCTTTTTCTTGCTTCAAGAATCATTTTTATGATTTTTCAGATTATCAAATAACATGTCTCCTTTTTCATCATTCTTTCAAGAGCCAACATATTTAACATTCATAAACAACAATTTCAAAAGACATATGCACTATTCAAGCATTCATTCAGAGAACAGAAAGTATTGTCACCACATCAAAATAATTAAACTAGTTTCAAAGATGAATTCGAAATCATGTACTTCTTGTTCTTTTGTAATTAAAATATTTTTCATTTAAGAAAGGTGATGGATTCATAGGACATTCATAGCTTTAAGATATAGACTCTAATGATCATATAGTAAAGATACAAACATAAATAAACATGAAGCATAGTAAATGAAAAACAGAAAATAAGAACAAGGAGATTAAGGAATGGGTCCACCTTAGTGAGGGTGACGTCTTCCTCTTCTTGAAGAACCAATGGTGCTCTTGAGCTCCTCTATGTGTTTTCCTTGTCTTTGTTTCTCCTCCCTCATAGCTCTTTGATCTTCTCTAATCTCATGGAGGATGATGGAGTGCTCTTGGTGCTCCATCCTTAGTTGTCCCATGTTGGAGCTTAATTCTCCTAGAGAGGTGTTGATTTGCTCCCAATAGTTTTGTGGAGGACTTGTCAGCCATCTTGTAGAGTTTTTGAGGTATTATCTCATGAACTTCCACTTCCTCCCCAATCATGATATTATGGATCATGATGGCCCGGTCTATAGTAACTTCAGACCGGTTGCTAGTAGGAATGATTGAGCGTTGAATAAACTCCAACCATCCTCTAGCTACAGGCTTAAGGTCCAGTCTTCTCAATTGAACCGGCTTGCCTCTTGAGTCAACTTTCCATTGAGCTCCTTCCACACATATGTACATGATGACTTGGTCCAACCTTTGATCAAAGTTGACCCTTCTAGTGTAGGAGCGTGCGTTTTCTTCCATCATTGGCAAGTTGAACGCCAGCCTTACATTTTCCGGACTGAAATCTAAGTATTTCCCCTGAACCATGGTAAGCCAATACTTTGGATTCGGGTTCACACTTTGATCATGGTTCCTAGTGATCCATGCATTTGCATAGAACTCTTGAACCATTAAGATCTCGACTTGTTGAATGGGGTTGGTGAGAACTTCCCAACCTCTTCTTCAGATCTCATGTCAGATCTCCGGATACTCATTCTTTTTGAGCTTGAAAGGAACCTCAGTGATCACTTTCTTCTTGGCCACAACTTCATAGAAGTGGTCTTGATGGACCTTTGAGATAAATCTCTCCATCTCCCATGACTCAGAGGTGGAAGTAACTGCCTTCCCTTTCCTCTTTCTTGAGGTTTCTCTGGCCTTAGGTGCCATTAATGGTTATGGAAAAACAAAAAGCAATGCTTTTACCACACCAAACTTAAAATGTTTGCTCGTCTCCAAGCAAAAGAAGAAAGAAAGAAGGAGAAGAAGAAGAAAAATAGAGGAGAGGGAGAGAGGTGTGTATTCGGCCAAGGGGAAGAAGAAAGGGTTGTGTTGTGTAAAAATGAAGAAGGAAAGAGGGGTTTATATAGGAGTAGGGGAAGGTTTAGGGTTCGGCCATTAGGGTTGGGTTTGGGAGGGAAAAGAGTTTGAATTTTGGAGGTAGGTGGGGTTTTTGGGGAAGAGAGGATGGATGTGAGTGGTGAAGAGGTGATGGGGAAGAGTGATTGAGGTGATTGGTGAGGGGTATTTGTGGAAGAGAGTTATGAAAAGGTGTGAAGAGGAGAGAAGAAAATGTGGGGATCCTGTGGGGTCCACAGATCCTGTGGGGTCAAGGACTTAACATTCCTACTCCAATTAGGCGTGTAAAACGCCCTTAGCATGCATGTCTGGCGTTAAACGCCAGCTTGCTGCTTGTTTTTAGCATTAAACGCCCAAATGTAGCCTATTTCTGGCATTTAAAGCCACTTCCATACTCTGTTCTGGCATTAAACGCCAGTCTGGTGCTTGTTTCTGGCGTTTAATGCCTGCTTGATGCTTTTTTCTGGCGTTAAACGCCAATTTGATGCTTCTTACTGGCGTTTAAACGCCAGTAAGTTCTTCCTCCAGGGTGAGCTGTTTTTTAAAGCTGTTTTTCATTCTGTTTTTGATTTTTTAGTAGTTTTTGTGACTTCACATGATCATCAACCTAAAAAAATAAAATAACAATAAAATAAAATAGATATAATTAAATAACATTGGGTTGCCTCCCAACAAGCGCTTCTTTAATGTCAATAGCTTGACAATGAGCTCTCATGAAGCCTCACAGATATTCAGAGCATTGTTGGAACCTCTCAACACCAAACTTAGAGTTTGAATGTGGGGGTTCAACACCAAACTTAGACTTGGTTGTGGCCTCCCAACACCAAACTTAGAGTTTGACTGTGGGGGCTTTGGTTGACTCTGCAGTGAGAGAAGCTTTTCATGCTTCCTCTCCATGGTTACAGAAGGAGATCCTTGAGTTTTAAATATATGGTTGTCCTCATTCAGTTGAAGGACCAACTCTCCTCTGTCCACATCAATCACAGCTCTTGCTGTGGCTAGGAAGGGTCTTCCAAGGATGATGGATTCATCCTCCTCCTTCCCAGTGTCTAGGATTATGAAATCAGCAGGGATGTAAAGGCCTTCAACCTTTACTAACACGTCCTCTACTTGTCCATAAGCCTGTTTTCTTGAGTTGTCTGCCATCTCTAAAGAGATTCTGGCAGCTTGCACCTCAAAGATCCCAAGTTTCTCCATTACAGAGAGTGGCATTAAGTTTATTCCTGACCCCAGGTCACACAGAGCCTTCTCAAAGGTCATGGTACCTATGTTACAGGGAATTAGGAATTTACCAGGATCCTATTTCTTTTGAGGTAATTTCTGCCTATCCAATGCATTTAGTTCATTGGTGAGCAAGGGAGGTTCATCTTCCCAAGTCTCATTACCAAATAGCTTTGCATTCAGCTTCATGATTGCACCAAGGTATTTAGCAACTAGCTCTTCAGTAATGTCTTCATCCTCTTCAGAGGAAGAATACTCATCAGAGCTCATGAAGGGAAGAAGGAGGTTCAATGGAATCTCTATGGTCTCTAGATGAGCCTCAGATTCCTTTGGTTCCTCAAAGGGAAACTCCTTATTGGTCACTGAGCGTCCCAAGAGGTCTTCCTCACTAGGATTCACGTCTTCCTCCTCCTCTTTGGGTTCGGCCACACCAAGTAAGGTAATGGCCTTGAACTCTCTTTTTGGATTCTCTTCTGTATTGCTTGGGAGAGTACTAGGAGGGGTTTCAGTGACTCTTTTACTCATCTGGCCCACTTGTGCCTCCAAATTTCTAATGGAGGACCTTGTTTCATTCCTGAAACTTAGAGTGGCCTTAGATAGATCAGAGACTATATTTGCTAAGCTGGATGGATTCTGCTCAGAATTCTCTGTCTGTTGCTGAGTGGATGATGGGAAAGGCTTGCTACTGCTAAACCTGTTTCTTCCACCATTATTAAAGCCTTGTTGAGGCTTTTGTTGATCCTTCCATGAGAAATTTGGATGATTTGTCCATGAGGGATTATAGGTATTCCCATAAGGTTCCCCCATGTAATTCACCTCTGCTATTGCAGGGTTCTCAGGATCATAAGCTTCTTCTTCAGAAGATGCCTCTTGAGTACTGTTGGATGCAGCTTGCAATCCATTCAGACTCTGAGAAATCATATTGACTTACTGAGTCAATATTTTATTCTGAGCCAATATGGCATTCAGAGTATCAACGTTAAGAACTCCCTTCCTCTGAGGCGTCCCATTACTCACAGGATTCCTTTCAGAAGTGTACATGAACTGGTTATTTGCAACCATGTCAATGAGTTCTTGAGCTTCTGCAGGCATTTTCTTTAGGTGAATGAATCCACCTGCAGAATGGTCCAATGACATCTTTGATAATTCAGATAGACCATCATAGAATATATCCAGGATGGTCCATTCTGAAAGCATGTCAGAAGGACACTTTTTGGTCAGTTGCTTATATCTCTCCCAAGCTTCATAGAGGGATTCACCTTTTTTCTGTTTGAAGGTTTGAACATCCACTCTAAGCTTGCTAAGCTTTTGAGGAGGAAAGAACTTGGCTAAGAAAGCCATGACCAGCTTATCCCAAGAGTTTAGGCTATCTTTAGGTTGAGAGTCCAACCATATTCTAGTTCTGTCTCTTACAACAAACGGGAAAAGCATAAGCCTGTAGACCTCAAAGTCAACCTCATTGGTCTTAACAGTATCACAGATCTACAAGAACTCAGTTAAGAACTGAAAAGGATCTTCTAATGGAAGTCCATGAAACTTGCAGTTCTGTTGCATCAGAGAAACTAATTGAGGCTTTAGCTCAAAATTGTTTGCTCCAATGGCAGGGATTGAGATGCTTCTTCCATGTGAATTGGAATTTGGTGCAGTAAAGTCACCAAGCATCTTCCTTGCATTGTTATTATTTTCGGCCATGTCTCCTTCTTTTTCGAAAATTTCTGTCAGATTTTCTCCAGAGAGTTGTGCTTTAGCTTCCCTTAGCTTCCTCTTCAGAGTCCTTTCAGGTTCAGGATCAGCTTCAACAAGAATATTCTTATCCCTGTTCCTGCTCATATGAAAAAGAAGAGAACACAAAAGAAAATATAGAATCCTCTATGTCACAGTATAGAGATTCCTTATGTAAGTATAAGAAGAGAAGAATAGAGGAAGAAAAAGATAAGAATCCAAATACAGAAGGGAAGAGTGGGTTCAAATTCTTGGGTGGAAGAGAAGTGTTAGTAGATGAATATATAATTAGAATGAGATAAGAGAGGGAAGAATTCGAAAATTAAATAAAATAAAATAAAAATATTTTTTGTTTTTAATTTAAAATTAAAGTTAAAATTAGAAAATAAGAAAAAAAATAAAATTAAAATTAAAATTTAAAATAATTAGTTAATTAAAAAGAAATTTTGAAAAAGATGAAGGTGATTTTCGAAAATTAGAGAGAGAAAATTAGTTAGGTAGTTTTGAAAAAGATAAGAATCAAACAAGATAAGATTAATTGAAAAAAAAAAGATTTGAAAATCAATTTTGAAACGATAAGAAGTTAGATAAGAAGTTAGAAAAGATTTTGAAATTGATTTTGAAAAAGATGTGATTGAAAAGATATGATTGAAAATCATTTTGAAAAAGATTTGAAAAGGAAATTAAAAAGATTTGATTTTTGAAATCAAAGTTGATTACTTGACTAACAAGAAACTTGAAGATATGATTTTAAAATTTAAAGATTGAACCTTTCTTAATAGGCAAGTAACAAACTTAAAAATTTTTGAATCAATCACATTAATTGTTAGTAAATATTTTGAATTTATGAACAAGATAAGAAAAATATTTTTGAAAATCAATTTGAAATTTTCGAAAATCATAAAAGAAAAATGAAAAAGATTTGATTTTTTAAAAAGATTTGAAAAAGATAGAATTTTTAAATTGAAAATTTGATTTGACTCATAAGAAGCAATTAAATTTAGAAACTTTTTGAAAAAGTCAACTCAAATTTTCGAAAGTTTATGAGAGAAAATGGGAAAGATATTTTTTTGATTTTTGAATTTTAATGAAGAAAGAGAAAAACATAAAATTGATGCAAAACATAAAAATTTTGGATTAAAATAAAAGATGCATGCAAGAACACTATGAGTGTCAAGATGAACACCAAGAACACTTTGAATGTCAAGATGAACACCAAGAACTTATTTTTGAAAATTTTTAAGAAAAGAAAAACATGCAAGACACCAAACTTAGAAATTTTCAATGTTGAGACGTTAATAATTCAAAAATGCATATGAGAAACAAGAAAAGACACAAAACAAGAAATTTTAAAGATCAAACAAGAAGAGTTACTAAGAACAACTTGAAGATCATGAAGAACACCATGCATGAATTTTTCGAAAATTTTTAAGAAAAATAAAAGAATGCAATTGACACCAAACTTAAAAATTGACACTAAACTCAAACTAGAAACATAAAAATTTTTGGTTTTTATGATTTTGTTAATTTTTTTGGTTTTTTCGAAAATTATTTTGGGAAAAACGAAAAAGAAGAAATTTTTTTTCTGTATTTTTCGAAAATAAAGAGAAAAATCTTAAACATAAAATAAAATTACCTAATCTGAGAAACAAGATGAACCGTCAGTTGTCCAAACTCGAACAATCCCCGGCAACGGCGCCAAAAACTTGGTGCACGAAATTGTGATCTCAATGGCGCCAACAACTTGGTACGCACAATCGTAATCTCAATTCTTTGTCACAACTTCACACAACTAACCAGCAAGTGCACTGGGTCGTCCAAGTAATAAACCTTACGTGAGTAAGGGTCGATCCCACGGAGATTGTCGGCTTGAAGCAAGCTATGGTCACCTTGTAAATCTTAGTCAGGCGGATTCAAATGGTTATAGAGTTTTAATAATTAAAAGATAAATAAAACGTAAAATAAAGATAGAGATACTTATGTAATTCATTGGTGAGAATTTCAGATAAGCGTATAGAGATGCTCTCGTTCCTCCTGAACCTCTGCTTTCCTGCTGTCTTCATCCAATCATTCCCACCCCTTTCTATGGCAAGCTTTATGTAGGGCATCACCGTTGTCAATGGCTACTTCCCGTCCTCTCAGTGAAAATGGTCCAAGATGCGCTGTCACCGCACGGCTATTCATCTGTCGGTTCTCGATCATACTGGAATAGGATTCAGTAATCCTTTTGCGTCTGTCACTACGCCCAGCACTCGCGAGTTTTAAGCTCGTCACAGCCATCCCTTCCTGGATCCTACTCGGAATACCACAGACAAGGTTTAGACTTTCCGGATCTCAAGAATGGCCGCCAATAATTCTAGCCTATACCACGAAGACTCTTATCGTAGATCAGGAGGCTAAGAGATACACATTCAAGCTTGTTTACATGTAGAACGGAAGTGTTTGTCAAGCACGCATTCATAAGTGAGAATGATGATGAGCATTACAAAATCATCACATTCATCATGTTCTTGTGTGTGAATGAATATCTTAGAGAAGAAATAGGCTTGAATTGAATAGAAAAACAATAGTACTTTGCATTACTTCATGAGGAACAGCAGAGCTCCACACCTTAATCTATGGTGTGTAGAAACTCTACCGTTGAAAATACATAAGAACAAGGTCCAGGCATGGCCGAATGGCCAGCCTCCCTAAAGGTCTAAAATAGCATAAAACTAATCAAAGATCAAATTTAAAGACCCTGAATACAGTAGTAAAAAGTTCTATTTATACTAAACTAGTTACTGGGGTTACAAAAATAAGTAAATGATGCAAAAATCCACTTTCGGGCCCACTTGGTGTGTGCTTGGGCTGAGCATTGAAGCTTTCACGTGTAGAGGTCTTTCTTGGAGTTTAACGCCAGTTTGTAACCTGTTTCTGGCGTTTAACTCTACTTTGCAACCTGTTTCTGGCGTTTAACTCTAGAATAAGACAGAGAGCTGGCGTTGAACGCCAGTTTGCATCGTCTAAACTCGGGCAAAGTATGGATTATTATATATTGCTGGAAAGCCCTGGATGTCTACTTTCCAACTCAATTGAGAGTGCGCCATTTGGACTCCTGTAGCCCCAGAAAATCCACTTTGAGTGCAGGGAGGTTAGAATCCAACAGCATCTGCAGTCCTTCTTCAACTTCTGAATCTGATTTTTGCTCAACTCCCTCAATTTCAGCCAGAAATTACCTGAAATTATAGAAAAACACACAAACTCATAGTAAAGTCCAGAAATGTGATTTTTATTTAAAAACTAATAAAAATATACTAAAACTAACTAAATCATACTAAAAACTATGTAAAAACAATGCCAAAAAGCGTATAAATTATCCGCTCATCATGCACTAGGTCGTCCAAGTAATAAACCTTACGTGAGTAAGGGTCGATCCCACGGAGATTGTCGACTTGAAGAAACCTATGGTCATCTTGTAAATCTCAGTCAGGCAGATTCAAATGGTTATGGGATTTTGATAATTAATATATAAATAAAATATAAAATAGGATAGAAATACTTATGTAATTTATTGGTGAGAATTTCAGATAAGCGTATGGAGATGCTTTGCTCCTTCTGAATCTCTGCTTTCCTACTACCTTCATTCAATCATTCATACTCCTTTCCATGGCAAGCTTTATGTTGGGGGATCACCGTTGTCAATGGCTACCGTCTGCCCTCTCAGTGAAAATCGTCCAAATGCACTGTCACCGCACGGCTAATCATCTGTCGGTTCTCGATCATGTTGGAATAGGATCCATTGATCCTTTTGTGTCTGTCACTACGCCCAACAATCGCGAGTTTGAAGCTCGTCACAGTCATCCCTTCCCAGATCCTACTCGGAATACCACAGACAAGGTTTAGACTTTCCGAATCTCAGGAATGGCCGCCAATAATTCTAGCCTATACCACGAAGACTCTGATCGTGAACTAGGAGGCTAAGAGATACACACTCAAGCTATTGCAAATAGAACGGAAGTGGTTGTCAGGAACGTGTTCATAGGTGAGAATGATGATGAGTGTCACGGATCATCACATTCAACAGGTTGAAGTGCGAGTGAATATCTTGGAATAAGAATAAGCTTGAATTGAATAGAAAAAGAATAGTAATTGGCATTAGTTCATGAAGAATAGCAGAGCTCCACACCTTAATCTATGGGGTGTAAAAACTCCACTGTTGAAAATACATAAGTGAAAGGTCTAGGCATGGCTGTGTGGCCAGCCTCCATTGTCTAAGGACTAAACGTTTCAAACATGAAAGATGAAAATACAATAGCAAAAGGTCCTATTTATAGAGAACTAGTAACCTAGGGTTTACAGAAATAAGTAAATGATGCAGAAATCCATTTCCGGGCCCACTTGGTGTGTGCTTGGGCTGGGCGTTGAAGCTTTCACATGTAGAGACTTTTCTTGGAGTTAAACGCCAACTTTGGTGCCAGTTTGGGCGTTTAACTCCAGCTTTTATGCCAGTTCTGGCGTTTTGACGCCAAAATTTTTATGCTGACTTGGAACGCCAGTTTGGGCCATCAAATCTCAGGCAAAGTATGAACTATTATATATTGCTGGAAAGCCCAAGGTGTCTACATTCCAACGCAAATAAGCGCGCGCCAATTGGGCTTTTATAGCTCCAGAAAATCCACTTCGAGTGCAGGGAGGTTAGAATCCAATAGCATCTGCAGTCCTTTATCAGCCTCTGAATCAGATTTTTGCTCAGGTCCCTCAATTTCAGCTACAAAATACCTGAAATTACAAAAAAACACACAAAGTCATAGTAAAGTCCAGAAATGTGAATTTTGAATAAAAACTAATAAAAATATACTAAAAAGTAATTAAAACATACTGAAAGCTACCTAAAAACAATGCCAAAAAGCGTATAAATTATCAGCTCATCACAACACCAAACTTAAATTGTTGCTTGTCCCCAAGCAACTGAAAATCAAATAGGATAAAAAGAAGAGAATATACTATAAATTTCAAAATATCAATGAAACTTAGCTCCAATTAGATAAGCGGGACTAGTAGCTTTTTGTCTCTGAACAGGTTTGGCATCTCACTTTATCCTTTGAAGTTTAAAATGATTGGAATCAATAGGAACTCAGAATTTAGATAGTGTTATTGATTCTCCTAGTTCAGTATTGTTGATTCTTGAACACAGTTACTGACGTTGGGATTTTTGCCAGTAAAGAAGTTTATAAAAATAGTCGCGTTGTAGATATAGTCTCTAAACCGACAGAAATCCCTTCGTACAAACGTTTTGGTTGTCACAAGTAACAAACCCCTTTAAAATTGATAACCGAGTATTTAAACCTCGGTTCGTCTTCTCAAGGAATTGCAGGGAAGTATGTTCTTATTATTGGTTATGGAGATTGTAAATTTGGGGTTTTGAGAATATGGAGCAAGTAATTTAAATTGCAATTAAAATAAATAAATAACTGTAAAATAAACTTTTGGCAAGGTATGAGAAATTGGAAGTCCTAGCCCAATTATCCTTATCAACAATAATGAAAATTGACTCTTGATTCCACTTAGTTAACCTTTACTAGAGAAAGGGAAGGTCAAGTGACTAATTAGTTTGATCTTCAAATCCTAGTTAATCCCTAAGGAAAGATTGGGATTATCGAAGTTCAGTTCAATTAGCAAAGATAAAAATTATCACTTATGTTGAGTTAAGATAACTCCTGAGTTACTAATTTCTTAACCAAAGCCAAGAATGTAGAAAGCTAAATTAAAATCATAAATATCTGGAATACCTCAAATAAAATACATTCAAAGCAGTAAAATCTAACATGGAAAAGTTCATAAGCCAATTGGGCAACATAAATCAAATACAAATAAAAGCATTAGAGTCAATAAAAATAGAAGCGAAAGTAAATAGAAAGGGACATTGAACCTGGGATCGAGAGTCACTCCTAAAACTAAGAGAAGTCCTAAATCCTAATCCTAAGAGAGAGAGAGAGAGGAGAGAACCTCTCTCTCTAAAACTACATCTAAAACATGAAAAGTGAATTATGAGAGCCTGTTTTTGAATGGATATATTCCTCCACTTTATAGCCTTTAATATGTGTTTTTTGGGCCGAGAACTGGGTCAAAAACAGCCCAGAAATCGCTGGAGAAGAATTCAAACACGCTGATTTCCGTCACTGCGACGCGGCCGCATGGAGCACGCGGTCGCGTCACCTAGCGTCAGGGCAACTATAGTATATTATATATCAAATCGAAGCCCCGGACGTTAGCTTTCCAACGCAACTGGAACCGCATCATTTGGACCTCTGTAGCTAAAGTTATAGCCGTTTGAGTGCGAAGAGGTCAGGCTGGATAGCTTAGCAGTTCCTCCAACTTCTTGCATTCCTTCCACTTTTGCATGCTTCCTTTCTATCCTCTGAGTCATTCGTGCCCTATAATCTCTGAAAGCACTTAACACACATATCAAGGCATCTAATGGTAATAAGAGAGGATTAATAATAGGCAATTTAAAGGCCAAAGAAGCATGTTTTCAACCAAAAAACATAGTTAGGAAGGCAAATGTAAAACCATGCAAATAGTATGAATAAGTCGGTAAAGAGTTGATAAAATCCACTCAATTAAGCACAAGATAAACCATAAAATAGTGGTTTATCAACCTCTCCACACTTAAACACTAGCATGTCCTCATGCTAAGCTCAAGAGAAACTATAAAGAAATGAAGAGGAATGGTAGAATGTATGAATGCAACCTATCTTATATGAATGCAACTACATGCAAAATGTTCCTACCTACTTGGTTAAATGTAAACAAACATTTTAAGAACAAATATGCACTGGATTTCACTAATTCAAATTACAAAATAGAATACAAATAGACTTGCAAGAAGAAAATAACTCATGAAAGCAGGGAACAAGGAATTGAGCATCGAACCCTCACTGGAAGTGTATACACTCTAATCGCTCAGGTGTTTAAGGTTCGATTCTCTCAATTCTCTACTAACCTTGCTTTCTAGGGCTTGCTCTTCATCTAACAATCAACAAAAGTTTAATGCACAGATACACATATCAAGAGGTCTTTTAAGGGTTGTAATGGGGTTAGGGTCAAGGTAGGATTGTATTTGGCCAAGTAGACTAAAATCTGAATCCTTAATTAACTTAAACTTTCCACCTAACTTAGACAATCCATGTAATCATAATACAAAAAGCTAACTATCCATCAACCATGTTTTCCACATATTCATGCATTCTAATTTCAAGTACAGTACATATGCATTGTTTTCAACATTTACTTTGGGGCATTTTGTCCCCTTTTTCTTATTTGCTCTTTTTCCTTCTTTTTTTTTTCTCAATGCATATGATTAAATTATTGGATGCATAAATCATGTCCTAAATATTTTTTTTTTCACATTTTCAGAAAATTCTAACATACTCAATTCTCAAACCAAATGTTTCCAAATTCACTTTTCCCCACACTTAATTCATGAGCACTTTCACTAGTCTAAGTGATACGCGAAAAACTTGTCTCATGGCAAATTTCCTTCGGCAAGTGTACCGAATTCGTCGCCAAGTAAAAACTCAATAGAGTGAGGTCGAATCCCATAGAGATTGATTGATCAAGCAACTTTAATTAGAGGAATGTTCTAGTTGAGCGAATCAGTATTTGAGTTGAGAATTGCAGTAAATAAAATGGCGGGAAGGTAAATAACAAAAGAAGTAAATGCTAGAAATAAAGAGCTGAAAGTAAATGACGGAACGTAAATTGCAGAATTGTAAATGGGAATGGAGTAATTGCTCATAAAAGTAAATGACAGAAATTAAAGAGAATGGGTAAGATCAAAAATGGGGAGTTCATTGGGTTCAGGAGATGTTGCATTCTCCGGATCAATTTCATTTTCATCTCTTCCTCAATCAATGCATTCATTGATCTCCTTGGCAATCTTAAGTGATCGAATTACAATTGCTTGTAATTCAATCTCTCAAATCTTGATCAATAGCCAATTCCTTGGTCAATTGCTCATGAGAAGAGATGAAGTATGGTCACTGATTATACCACATGCATTTCCCAAATCAAGTTTTGAGAGGATTATAGTCACATATCCATCCAAACCCAATTTGGTCCAGCATGAGAAAGCATTTGTAGCATGATCTCTTCATTCCTCTTTCAAGGTTCAGAAGAGATCCAAGTTTGAATAGCTTCTTTTCCAAGATAACTATTCAATTGGATGAAGATCGAAAGGTTTCAAGTAAAATCAAGAGGACAAATAGAAGAAGAATAATGAAAACTAGTATTGATCCATCAAATTACAACAGAGCTCCCTAACCCAATGAAGGGGGTTTAGTTGTTCATAGCTCTGGAAAGTGAAAGCAAAGATGGAGAATACATGATGAAAACAAAACTAGAAGTGCAGAGAATGGTAAAATACAGAGAGTAGCTTTCCCCAATTTCCAATCCCCCTTAATCAATTCAAAGCTACTCCTATATATACTACTCTTCTGATCTTCTAGTTGGCTCTTCAAGTCTTGGGTATGGGCCTTTGGATCTTGATTTTGAAGCAGTTATCTTCTTCATTGGGCTTAGCTTTACTTGCAGAGAGAAAGTGTGAAGTGGGCAGGAACTTTAGCTCAGGACGTTAGTGGTGTTAATGTTAAGTGAAAATGTGGGTTCGAGAACGTTAGTGACAATCACCTTTTTCACTAACGTTCCTTACCCAAGTTAGAGCCACGTTAACCTCAACGTTAGTGGCACAAACGTTGCCACTAACGTTGCCTCTTGGTCCTTCGCACACGTTATTGGGACTTACCTTTCCCAATAACGTTGAGAAGCCTCCCCCTTTCTTACGTTAGAGTCCACGTTAACTTAGTTAACATGGCTCTTAACGTTAGCTTGCCAACCTTCGAGAACGTTAGTGACACTTACTTTTGTCACTAACGTTCCAATGTGCCCCTATCTTCCACGTTAGAGTCCTCGTTAACTAGGTTAACGTGGCCTCTAACGTAGCAATGCTAGCCATCTCCAACGTTAGTGACAAAGGTGAATGTCACTAATGTTGGCTCATCATCTCTCTTCTTCACGTTAGCTTCCTGATAAACCCCGGTATCGTGGTTTATCTTGTGCTTATTTTGGGGAATTTTATCAATATTTTTCACACTTATTCACAAGAAATGCATGGTTTTGTGTTCACTTCCCAATATTGCTCTATGATGAAGAACATGCTTGTTTTACCTTAAATTTGCCATATTTCGATCTTCTTCTATTGTCATTCGATGCCATGATATCTGTGTTGAGTAATTTCAGGAATTATAGGTTAGGAATGACTAAGAAGAGAGGGAGAAAGTATGTACAAAAAGGGAGGAACATGAAGAATTGAAGTCTTGGGAGCAGCAGCATCGGCGCGCCCGCGCACTCCACGCGCTCGCGTGGATGGGACTGGATAGAAGCGGCGCGCAAGGATGGACGCATCCGCGCAGATTGGAAGATTTCTATCGACGCACACGCGCAACTGGCGCGCACGCGTGGATCACAAAAGTAATCGGCGCGCGCGCACGCATGGCGCGCACGCGTGGGAAGCTGCACGTGACCTCATTAAGAGAAATTGTGCCTGGCGATTTCTGAGACCAAGGATGCTTAGGGGGAAAGGGGGGATGACTCATTTGGAGACTAGGACATAATTTTGAGAGTTTTTTGGTTCTTTGGTGATTCTAGAAAGAGAAACCCTTGTTCCTCTCTAGATCTAGTTTCCATTTTGATTTTTCCTTGTTGATTTGTGAATTGGATTTTGTTGATTACAGTTTTAATTGTTCAATTTAATTTCCTTGCTACAATCTTGCTTACATCTAGTGATAGTTTTATGATTCTTGTCAATTGTTATTTTAACCATTTCATGAATGTTGTGAATCTTGTTTTGTTGATGTTACATTGATGATTTCTATGTTTAATCTTGTTGATTGTTTGATTGTATGTTGATCATTGTTAGTGGGTATTTGTAGAATTCAATTTAATTACCATTTTGAACATGTCTTTTGTTAGCGCTTATCAAGTGTTTGATGAATTGTTTACTTTGATTATGGAGTAGTTCTTCTCACTCTTGGCCTAGGTCAAGGGAATTGGGTAAACTTGAGTCATTGGGTCTAATGGATTTGATGATTTGGGAGCCCTAGGTGGTCAATTTGATACTCATTGACGCCAACCCACTACTAATCTAATTAGTAGGTAGGTTGGGACTTATGGGTTGATGTGGCCAGGGCCATTTGACGTACTTCAAGTCTAGGAGTAGACATCACGTACTTAAGACTTGGGAGTAGACTTAATGAGCTTGGTTCCTCATAATTGTCAAGATGGAGTGTTGGACAAGGATTGTGACCCCAATTCCCGTGTCTAGCCAAGAGTTGTTTCTATCATTCATAATTGAAAACCGATTTCCAATTTCAAGTGTCTTAGTCATAGTTATTCGCTTAGCTTAAGGGAAAATTAAGTAGAATATTGCTTGCTCATTGGAATTGCTTAGTTTTTTCTTACGTAGTTGAATTCGTTTATTGCAATTTAAGATTACCTGCTTGTTGAGTTTTCCATTTATTTTCATGCTCATAACTCTCAACCCCGGATTTCTAACCAATGTCGAAGCACATGTTTGCCCATTCTTCGTGAGATGACCCGATGTTTGAATACTTCGGTTATTTCTATTGGGGTTGAACATGTGGTAACCAAATTCCTCTTCTAAATTTGACCCCCGAGGATTGTTGTTGGTAGGCTATACTCACAACGAGGTGATATCAAAGAGAAAAATCTTACCAATATAACATCCCTTGGTTGTGCATTGTCAAATTTATGGCGCCGTTGCCGGGGAATGGTTGCAACATATGCCTTGATATTGGTTATGTGAATATGTGAATACTGTAGATATTTTGCTCTTTCAATACCTAGCTAGAGTTTCAATTTCTTTTGCAATTGTACTATGACTTTCAAGTTTGATGACTCGGTCTCAACCGAATTCTAGCTTAGCCAATTTTGATCTTGAGATTGAAAGAACTTTGTTGCACACTCGGCAAGCTAGAAGGCGATTGGACTACACGCCTAGTACTTCGGCCTCTCTTGAGGAAAACACCGAATTACTAGATGCCACCGAGGGTGACTTGGAGTCTGTTACTTCCTATTCTTCTGTTGACAATGCTAATACATCTTTGCATCCTACAGGTGAGCCACACATGGCGGAGCCACGCCAGATCACTTTGCATGAGCAAGGAGCTCCGGATATCATACTTCAACCGTTACAAGCAAGGTATCCTAACCTTGATCCAAACTTTGAGTTGAAGAGTAGCTTGATAAATCTACTTCCTAAGTATCATGGGTTGCTGGGACAAGACCCCATCCGACATTTGAAAGATTTTCATGTTGCTTGTTCTACGGCTCGAAGGCATGGAGCCGATAAGGTAGCCATCATGGTTTTTGCATTTCCTTTTTCTCTTGAAGCACAAGCAAAAACATGGTTTTATTCGCTACCGGATTATATTGTGACTAATTGAGATTTCCTGAGAAGAGAGTTTCTTGACAAGTTCTTCCCACCGGAGAAGACCGAGTACATCCGGAAAGAGATTTCGGGCATAATGCATAGAGACCAAGAGAGCATGTATGAGTATTGGTCTCGGTTCAAGAGGCTATTGGAGTCATGCCCACATCACGGAATGACCACTCACTTGCTCATTAGCTACTTTACCGGAGGTCTTTGTGCGGAAGATAGAAGATTGCTTATCGCCTTTAGTGGCGGGTCCCTTTCGAAAAACAAGACGGAAGGAGAAGCTTGGGATTTGATAAAGGGTGTCGCCGAGTCTACGCAACACACAAGAGTGAAGAATAACCCCCTTAAGGGTGTGGTAGAACCGTCCCCCTCCGAAGCAAGTCTAACCAAGGCACTTGGGGATATGGCCACCATCCTTACACAAATTCAAAGAGATCAAAGGGAGTATTACTCCATCAAAGCCATCCAAGCCCCTCCTCCGGTTGCTCAACTTGAAGGCCCTCCTAGGATTTATGGATTGTGCTCTAGCACTACACATTACACCGACCAATGCCATCAAATTCAAGAGGAACATGCCCTTATGGTAGCCAATGTGAATTACAACAACCGTCCACCATATCCTTCTCAAGGCCAAAACAACTACCATCAAGGTAGCAATCAACATCAAGGGTGGAGAGATAATTCACAAGGAAGCAATCAGAACCAAAGATGGAACAACCCTCCTTCTCATCACAGTAACAACCCATCTTCATCCCAATACCACCACAATAACACCAACTACCAAGCCAACTAAAACCAAAACAACTACACCAAGTACCAAACACCACACCATAGACAACAAAACCAAACTCCTACATCTTCCAACAATCAAGTTGATGAGCTTAGAGCCGCTATGGAAAAACGAGATGAGATCAACAAGGCTCAATTTGAGGCCTTGAACACTCCATTGGCTAACCTCACCAACATACTCTCAAAGATGAACATGTCAAACCAACCACCAACTCCCAATAACAACACCACCCAACCCTCAAGTTCATCCAACCTTCCATCCCAACCCCAACCAAACCCAAGAGGCGGTCTCAATGCCATCACTCTACGGTCGGAGACTACATTGGAGGAAATACCCCCAAGAGTCATGGGAGAGATGCATGAGGAAGAGGTAGTTGTTGGAGCTCCACATGAAGAAGAGGTGGTAGACAAAAGGCATGAGAAAGAAGGAGTAAACCTCAAGGAACCCAAGAGGAAAGCCGTAGTTGATGAATTAATTCCTATTCCATTTCCTTCCATGGTGAAGAAAGCAAAGAAGACACCGGAATTTGATTTAGACATGCTCCAAGTGTTCAAAAAGGTCGAGGTAACCATACCACTCCTTGACGCTATTCAACAAATCCCCAAGTATGCAAAATTTTTGAAAGACTTGTGTACACACAAGGGTAGAATAGGGGAATTGGAGACACTATCCTTGGGTAGCTCGATTTCTTCCTTGATGGAGCCTATTCCAAGAAAATGTGGTGACCCTGGACCGTGCTTAGTGTCTTGTTGTATTGGTGGATACACTTTTCATGACTGTATGTGTGATCTGGGAGCTTGTGTTAGCATCATACCGCTTTCCATCTATGTGCGGTTGAATTTAGCACCATTGAAGAAGTCGGCGGCGAGGTTTGCCTTAGCCGATAAAAGTGTGATCACAGTAATGGGAATAGCTGAAGATGTACTTGTGGAAATTAAGGATTTGGTTTTTCCGGTTGACTTTTACATCCTTGAGATGCCCCCAACGGAAGGTAGAAGCTCATCCTCCGTCCTACTTGGTAGACCTTTCCTCAAAACCTCCAAATTCAAGCTAGATGCCTTCACTGGTATATATTCCTTTGGAGTTGGAGACAAGACTATCAAGTTTAATTTAGAGGAAGCCAAGAAACATCCTCCCGAAGAACATTCTATGCTCCGATGCGACATAATTGATGAAGTGGTAGCGGAAGTACATGAAGAAGATCATGACAAGTCGTGCTACCCCACCGTTGAGGAGATAGATGACCAAGAGGATGAACTTAAAGAAGTTGCCAAGAATGAGTCCCATGAGCCTGATGAAAAGGAACCTCATCTTGAGGTAGCAAGTGAACTGAAACCCCTTCCCTCTCATCTGAAATATGCATTCTTAGAAGACAACTGTGGGTTTCCGGTTATTATTGCTAGTGAACTCTCAAGTGAAGAAGAGGAAAAACTCCTAGACATTCTAAGAAAGTACAAGAAAGCGATAGGATGGAGCCTTGCGGATATTGTGGGGATTGACCCGCATAAGTGCATGCATAGGATATTTCTCCAAGACGGAGCCAAGCCGGTTCGACAACCACAACAGAGGCTCAACCCAACCATCCTCGACGTAGTGAAAAAAGAAGTCACCCGACTACTGGATGCTGATATCATATACCCTATTTCCGACAGTGAGTGGGTGAGCCCGGTTCAAGTTGTTCCCAAGAAGTCGGACATCACAACGGTCAAGAAGGAAGACGGAGAAATGATCACTAAAAGAATGCAAAATGCGTGGCGAGTATGTATTGACTACAGAAGATTGAATGCCGCCACACGGAAGGACCATTACCCCTTACCCTTCATCGATCAGATGCTAGACCGCTTGGCAGGTAAATCTCACTAATGTTTTCTTGATGGGTTTACTGGATATTTTCAGATACATATTGCTTCTGAAGATCAGGAGAAGACCACGTTTACATGTCTGTTTGGCACCTTTGCCTATAAAAGGATGCCATTTGGACTATATAACGCACCTGCTACTTTTCAGAGGTGCATGATGAGTGTCTTCTCCGATCTAATGGAGAATTGTCTAGAGGTTTTTATGGATGATTTTAGCATTTATGGTGTCTCATTTGATTGTTGTTTGGAGAGCTTGGCCAAGGTCCTAGCTAGATGTGTTGACACCAACCTTGTCTTAAATTTTGAAAAATGTCACTTTATGGTACGACAACGTATAGTGTTAGGACATGTAGTATCTCATGAAGGCATTTCCATGGACCCGGCCAAGGTCGATGTTATTACTACTTTGCCTCACCCCTCATCCGTGAGGGAGGTCCACTCGTTTTTGGGACATGCAGGATTTTACAGGAGCTTTATCAAGGACTTCAGCAAGATTGCTTTGCCACTATCGCGCCTACTCCAAAAGGATGTGGATTTTGAGTTTGACAGTGAATGTGTAAAAGCTTTTGAAGAGTTGAGGAAAATTCTCACCATAGCACCGATTGTGCGAGGCCTCAACTGGACGTTGCCGTTTGAGATAATGTACGATGCGTCAAACTATGCTGTGGGTGCCGCGCTTGCACAGCGCGAGGGTAAACTCCCTTATGTCATTGCCTACTCTTCTAAGACATTAAATGCCGCACAATCCAACTATACCACTACCGAAAAAGAACTCTTAGCCATTGTTCATGCCTTAGATAAATTCATGTAGTTATTTGCTAGGTTCAAAGATAGTGGTATACACGGATCATGTAGCTTTGAAGTATTTATTGACAAAGAATGAGTCAAAGCCTAGACTCATACGTTGGATCTTGCTTTTGCAAGAATTCGACATTGAGATTAGAGACCGGAGTGGATCTCAAAACATGGTTGCTGATCATTTAAGCCGCATTGAGAATTTAAAAACTGATCCATTTCCGATCAATGACTCATTCCCATTGGAAAGTTTGCATGCTGTGTCAGCTAGTTTTCCTTGGTTTGCCCCAATGGCGAACTACTTGGTTGCAAGAATCTTCCCTCCCAACTTTTCGAAGAATCAAAGGGACAAGTTGAGAAGTGATTCCAAATACTACATTTGGGATGACCCTCACTTGTGGAAGAGAGGTGTAGACCAAGTAATCTGAAGGTGTGTCCCGGAATCCGAATTTCCACCAATTCTGGAAGCTTGTCATTCGTCCGACTGTGGTGGCCACTTTGGCCCACAAAGGACCGCCAAAAAGGTGTTGGATTGCGGATTCTGGTGGCCAACCTTATTCAAGGATGCTAACCGGCTATGTGTGTCTTGTCATCAGTGTCAAAAGTCAGGAAACACATCCCAAAGGGATGAAATGCCTCAGCAACCTATGTTGTTCTGTGAGATATTTGATGTGTGGGGCATTGACTTTATGGGACCGTTTCCTAACTCTGGTGGGTATCTGTACATTCTGTTAGCGGTTGACTACGTGTCAAAGTGGGTGGAGGCCGTGCCTACCCGCCTTGACAACGCCAACACCGTTGTTTCTTTCATTAGGAATCATATTGTATGCCGTTATGGGTCGCCACGAGCAATCATGAGCGACCAAGGATCCCACTTTTGTAACAGGAAGGTAGAAACATTGCTCAAGCACTATGGAGTATCGCATAAGGTTGCTACTGCTTATCATCCGCAAACAAATGGGCAAGCAGAAGTTTTCAACCGGGAAATCAAGAGAATCTTGGAAAAAGTGGTCAATCCACAAAGAAAGGATTGGAGCCTCCGGCTAGGAGATGCACTATGGGCATACAGAACGGCTTACAAGACTCCGATAGGGATGAGTCCCTTTCGGATCGTCTATGGTAAGGCATGCCACCTTCCGGTGGAGATTGAGCATCGAGCATACTGGGCGGTAAAGCAGTGCAACATGGATTTGGCCAAGGCGGGTGAAGCTAGGAAGTTACAATTAGAAGAGCTTGAGTGTTTGAGGAATGAATCATATGAAAATGCCCGAATTTACAAGGAGAAGACTAAGGCATTCCATGACCATCACATTCGGAAGAAGGACTTTAAAGAAGGAGATGAAGTCCTCCTCTACAACTCAAGGCTCCGATTTATGCCTGGCAAGCTCCGTTCTAGGTGGGAAGGACTTTTTAAGGTGAAAGAAATGAAGCCCTACGGAGTGGTGGAATTGTTTGATCCCAAAGGTGAAACGACTTTCAAGGTGAATGGGCATAGAGTGAAGAAATATCATGGTTGCAAACCTCCAAGGGAGCTAGAGGTGTACATATTGGAGGATGCACCAAGTAGAGATGAAGCTTGAGAAGAGGACCGTCCAACTTAAGGACGTAAAAGAAAAGTGCTTGGTGGGAGGCACCCTACCGTGGTAAGATCTTCCTTGTTTATACCATCTTGTAGTATCTTTAGTTCCTTGAATTTTGTGCTCTTTTGATGATTGATTGAGTGCTTAGGGATGCTAGCTTTGTTGATTCTGTTAGATAGGTAGAATGTTCATTTAGATAGGTTGTGAAAGAGATAAAGAAAACACAAAATTTTTCTTTGAAAAAGAGCACCGACGCGCAAGCGCATAGTGCGCGCGTGCGCCGGTTGCGAATTCCCATTTTCAGGCCAAAAACCCGAGAGTTGGGCCAACTTTGTGCCCAACTCGCGCCAGGCACCCACGCATTTGCGTACATGCCGCCTGCGCGCAACATTGCCAGTTGACCATCGACACGCAAGCGCACAGTGCACGCGCGCGCCGATGGGGCTTTGTGGAGTCTCTGGTACATTTTCCAGAGAGTTGTGCAACAATTGGGCCAACTTTGTGCCGAAGCTGACGCGTCTGCGCGTAGTGCGCGCCCGCGCCAGCTCTCGAATACCACAAGCACGCGCCCGCGCATGGTGCGCGTCCGCGCGCATGCCTCCCTGGGTCACCCTGGTACAAAAACCAGAGACTTGAGCCAGGTTTATGCCACTTTTGTGCCTGGGGCACAACTCCTCTCGCGCGCGCGCGCCACTGCCGCGCACGCGCCCTCAGTTAGCACCTTTACGACGCGTCAGCGCATCTTGCGCGCGCACGCCATCTGCGCAAATCAGTTTAATACTTCGCGCCGTTTCACTCCTTTCTCACTCACATTCTCTTCTTTTTCTTTCTTAGTTCACTTTTCCCCTCTCTTCATCATTTCTCTTCTCTTCTTCTTCTTCCACAACCCACCACCATTGTCTCCGGTCACTCACCGGTGACAACCACCTTTTCCGGTGGCGCTACACTTCTCTTATTTCCTCTCTCATCTTCACAAAAGAAGATTCAACCTTGCTTTTTCATACTCTTCAAGGTTCAATTTCTTCCTTTCCTTTACTTCCACTTTCCTTTATGCTATTTCTTTTAATCAATTGCTTCTTGCTATCTTACTTAGTTTCTCTTTTGCTTGTTAATGATATTTCTTGTTTTTGTTTGCTTATTTTCCCTCTCTTTTCTTTGTTTATCCATGGATGTTGAACTTGAACTTAATTTGCATTACTAGATCTTTTGTCACTCTTTTACCATTGTGTGATGTTTATGTGGTGATTGATGTTCTATTTTGGGCTTTAGATTGGTTTAGTATTTCATAATTGCTCATTGCTTGATTATTACACGCCAAGTGTTCGAGGAAATGCACAACTACCATTTTGGCTCATTTTAGTCATACACTTTCAAATTGGTGCTCCCTCCTCATTCACTTGCTTCCTCTTAAATGCATTGAGTCTAATTTATGTGCTTAAGGTTCATACTTGCCAATCCCATATTAATTGAACATGACTTGCTTTTACTAAGGATGCTTGAGACTACTCTTCTCATGCTTTTGCATGCCTTACATTCTCTTGCATCACATGCCAAGTGATATAATCCCTGCATTCATGTTCATCATGGGCATGACAAATCACTTGCATGTTTTCATCAATTTGTTTCTTGGGTTTAATGTTTTCCTTCCTCCCCTTTCTTTTTAGGATGGCCACCAAAAAAGCAAGGAGGTAGCTTCGAGGAAACCGGGAATAGGAGCCAAACCTTTATCAAAGAACGGAAAGACACCCGCTCCTATTGATGAGGATAACAAGGGCAAACTGGCACGAGACTCTTCAAGGTTCCCCAACCGCTTTTGTGAACTCAAGTTCCCTTCCATAGCCGTAAGGAACTATCATCCTGAGCATTTGCTCGCTCCGCCGGACAAGATTGCTCCTTATATCCTACCCCGTATCGAAAAGCGAGGATGGGAGTTTCTTTTGAGGAAACCAAGGGAAATCAACCTCTCTTGGGTGGAAGAATTTTACACTAACTACCATCTCTCCTCTCTTCGATCGGTGTATATGCGCCGGAAGTAAGTTTCAGTTTCAGAAGAGACTATTCAGCAGGTGCTCAATATTTTACCAGTGCCAATTGACATGGATGGATACCAAGAAGTCTTGCGTCAGCGAGTGGAGTACGGATTTAATTGGGACTCAATTCTCCAAGTCATCGCTGAGCCTGAAGCATTTTGGATCCATGGTAGCCAGCGGATGAGGCCCAAGAGTATCAATGCTCGCTCCCTCACTGTGGAAGCTAGAGCCTGGGCGCAGATCCTTTCCCACTATGTGCTACCCAGCACTCACAGGTCGTCCATCACGGCGGACCTTGCCTTGCTTGTTTAGTGTATTCTCACAGAAAAGCCGGTGAACATCCCACCTCTTGTCAAGCAAGCAATGAGTCAAGTTCACGACCGACGTAACCTGCCATTTCCAGCTTTGGTATCTGACTTAGTTGCTGCTGCGGGTGTTTCTTGGGAAGCCAAGGATAAGAAGATCATGGTTCCGGCTAAGGGCGATGTGGTCCCAAGCGGAAAATACCTATATCTTCCCATGAACAAACCAAGCCTTGACATGGCCCCACCACTTCTTCTTCCTTCGAGCTCATCACCACCACCACTGAGATCCACAGATCAAAGGATAGAAGATCTTCACTGGAAGCTGGATAGGTATGAGCGGCGCAACCACCACCGATACACCCACCTCAAGAAGCTTCTGAGTCGTGTTGCCCCAAGCATGGAGGAGCCTGAGATATTCACATCCACCTCGAACCCAAGCGATGAAAGTTCTGATGGAGGGGATAGTGAAGACTCCGGTCCCGACCGTCCCTTGAGTATCATCCGTAGCACGGAGGACCGTGCTAATTTCTAAGTGTGGGGAGGTCATTCGACCGATCTCCATGGGTAACATTCTCTTCTCTTCAATAACCATGGATTTATCTTTTGCATAGATGTTAGCATATTGCATGCGTAGTTAGTTTTTCTTGTAAATACCCTTGCATGATAGTTAGTTTTATAGAATTACTTGGTCAAAGCAATAACTTTCTCTCCAAGAAACTGTGTTCTGGGTGACCTACCAAATTTTTGAAAATTTTGCAGTGAACTTGCTTTAAGAATGTATTTTGGAACATAGTGATTGAGTTAAGAACACAAGCATGAAAGTTTTGAGCCTATTGCATGGTTACATCTTTTAACCATTATTTCATTCTTGTGTGCATATCTCTCTCTCTATGAATGTGATCCTTGATTTGTCTAATTCTATATGTCCATTGCTTTGTGTATGAATGCATTTGCGTGATTGAGGCCATCATTTCAACAGTCACTTTTCCCAAATAGCCTTAACCCTTATATCTACCATTGCTAACCAATTTTGAGCCTTTGATAAACCCTCTTGTTCTTAAATGGAGCACGTCAACAACCCTAAGCGAAAAACCATGAATGTCCCTGAATTTGAATCCTTGATTAGCTTAGGTAAGTTAGGTTATGTATCATTCATACAGGAGGGGTATACTTTGGAAATTCGGGTAGATATATAGGCATGTAATTGTAGTATAATTGAAAACTCTAGGATTTTGGGAACATACTCATGTGCTAAATGATTACACCGTATGCATTGACACTTTAGTTCACTAAGAAACCCCAAGGAAAAGGGGATGATGATAATGTCATATATACAAAAAAAAAATTAAAATATATATATATATATATAATATGCCCCAAGATAAAGTAATAAAAACAATGCATATAGTAGGTGGACTGAAAAGAAGGCATGAGTATGTAAAAGGGTAGAAATTCAAGGGTAGCTAGGAATATATTGTAGTTGTATAGGTTGTTTTAGGTGTCTAGTGGGATCCGAGGTTGATCAAGGACTCAAATTTTAAGCCCACTTAGCCATATACATCCTTACCTTCACCTTAGCCCCATTACAACCCATGAATAAGACCTCATGATACTTGTAAGCATGCATTAAGTAATTGTCGATTGATTAGATGAAAGACAAATCTTGGAAAGCATGATTAGGAGGAGATTGAGTGATGAACCCTAGACACTTGAGCGAATAGAGCGGATACACTTCCGGTGAGGGTTCAATGCTCAATGCTTGTTCCAGGCTTTCACAAGCATTCGCTTAGCAAGTCATATGCACTCTTTAGTGATGTTCAGTTTGGTAGGATTCGTGAACTGCATACTATCTTCACCCTATATGCTCACATGTATTCTTGAAGGATGGATTCACTTTTGACCAAGTAGGTAGATGACTTTACATTAGTTACATGCATCCGTTTAGATACTTAGCATTTCATAAACCCTTTCCCATCATAATCTTCGGTCTTTTTATTTTAAGCATGAGGGCATGCTTGGTTTAAGTGTGGGGAGATTTGATAAACCCCGGTTTCGTGGTTTATCTTGTGCTTATTTTGGAGAATTTTATCAATATTTTTCACACTTATTCACAAGAAATGCATGGTTTTGTGTTCACTTCCCAATATTGCTCTATGATGAAGAACATGCCTGTTTTACCTTAAATTTGCCATATTTCAATCCTCTTCTATTGTCATTCAATGCCGTGATATCTGTGTTGAGTAATTTCAGGAATTATAGGTTAGGAATGACTCAGAAGAGAGGGAGAAAGCATGTACAAAAAGGGAGGAACATGAAGAATTGAAGTCTTAGGAGCAGCAGCATCGGCGCGCCCGCGCACTCCACGCGCTCGCGTGGATGGGACTGGATAGAAGCGGCGCGCAAGGATGGACGCATCCGCGCAGATTGGAAGATTTCTATCGACGCACACGCGCAACTGGCGCGCATGCGTGGATCACAAAAGTAATCGGCGCGCGCGCACGCATGGCGCGCACGCGTGGGAAGTTGCACGTGACCTCATTAAGAGAAATCGTGCCTGGCGATTTCTGAGGCCAAGGAGGCCCAATTTCAAGCTGTTTCTGCATCTAAAAGACCCAAGGATGCTTAGGGGGAAAGGGGGGATGACTTATTTGGAGACTAGGACATAATTTTGAGAGTTTTTTGGTTCTTTGGTGATTCTAGAGAGAGAAACCCTTGTTCCTCTCTAGATCTAGTTTCCATTTTGATTTTTCCTTGTTGATTTGTGAATTGGATTTTGTTGATTACAGTTTTAATTGTTCAATTTAATTTCCTTGCTACAATCTTGCTTACATCTAGTGATAGTTTTATGATTCTTGTCAATTGTTATTTTAACCATTTCATGAATGTTGTGAATCTTGTTTTGTTGATGTTACATTGATGATTTCTATGTTTAATCTTGTTGATTGTTTGATTGTATGTTGATCATTGTTAGTGGGTATTTGTAGAATTCAATTTAGTTACCATTTTGAACATGTCTTTTGTTAGCGCTTACCAAGTGTTTGATGAATTGTTTACTTTGATTATAGAGTAGTTCTTCTCACTCTTGGCCTAGGTAAAGGGAATTGGGTAAACTTGAGTCATTGGGTCTAATGGATTTGATGATTTGGGAGCCCTAGGTGGTCAATTTGATACTCATTGACGCCAACCCACTACTAATCTAATTAGTAGGTAGGTTGGGACTTATGGGTTGATGTGGCCAGGGCCATTTGACGTACTTCAAGTCTAGGAGTAGACATCACGTACTTAAGACTTGGGAGTAGACTTAATGAGCTTGGTTCCTCATAATTGTCAAGATGGAGTGTTGGACAAGGATTGTGACCCCAATTCCTGTGTCTAGCCAAGAGTTGTTTCTATCATTCATAATTGAAAACCGATTTCCAATTTCAAGTGTCTTAGTCATAGTTATTCGCTTAGCTTAAGGGTAAATTAAGTAGAATATTGCTTGCTCATTGGAATTGCTTAGTTTTTGCTTACGTAGTTGAATTCGTTTATTGCAATTTAAGATTACCTGCTTGTTGAGTTTTCCAATTATTTTCATGCTCATAACTCTCAACCCCGGATTTCTAACCAATGTCGAAGCACATGTTTGCCCATTCTTCGTGAGACGACCCGAGGTTTGAATACTTCGGTTATTTCTATTGGGGTTGAACCTGTGACAACTAAATCCCTCTTCTAAATTTGACCCCCGAGGATTGTTGTTGGTAGGATATACTCACAACGAGGTGATATTAAAGAGAAAAATCTTACCAATATAACATCCCTTGGTTGTGCATTGTCACTTCCACGTTAACTAAGTTAACGTGGGAGCTAACGTGGCTCATTGTGGCTTGTGTGGTTCATTCCAACGTAAGTGACATAGTTAGGTGTCACTAACGTTGGTGACCATATACTTTCTCCACGTTGGCTTCCACGTTAACTAAGTTAACGTGGAAGTTAACGTGGCTTGTGGAGGCTTGGCCAACGTTAGTGACAAAGGTGAATGTCACTAACGTTGGCTTCTCTTTTACTTCTTAACGTTAGAAGCCACGTTAACTAAGTTAACGTGGCAACTAACGTGGCCACTTATGAGCTTGGCCCAACGTTAGTGACAAAGGTAAGTGTCACTAACGTTGGCTCCATTTTCTTTCCTCCACGTTAGAGTTTACGTTAACTTAGTTAACGTGATTCTTAACGTGGGCTATGATGGCTTCGAGGAGGTTATTGGCGATTACTTTTCTCATTAACTTTGCAAGCTAGCTCCCATTCCTACGTTAGAAGTCACGTTAGTGAGACTAACGTGGCTGCTAACGTGGTTCTTCCTTGCTTCCTTTGTCCTGAAATCAAGCAATAAAGTGCATCAAAGTTCTAGTCCAAGTCATGGGAAATGCAACATCCAATTTGTCATTAATTTCATGCAAAATCCTTATGAAATCATGTAAGGTGCACCATGTATGCTTGAATCAAGATGTAAGTGAATATCTACCCAAAACTAGCTTATTTTCTAAGGAAATGCATGAAACTACCTTAAAAACAGTAAAGAAAAGGTCAGTGAAACTGGCCAAAATGCCCTGGCATCACAAAGCTAACCAAGGATTCAAATTAAGGACATTATTGTTTTTCACTTAGAGTTAATGATGTGCTAAAGTAAAGAACAAAGGGGTAAAATAGGCTCAAATTGGTTTGCAAAGGATAATGAAAGGTAAGGCCATATGGGTATGTAAGCTTAGTGAAACAAAGGCCTCAATCATGTAAGTATATGCATACATCAAATAATGGAAATATAGAATTAAGCAAGACAAAGATCACAATATTAGAGAGAAAAACACACACCAAAACAGAAATTTTTGGTTGATAAAATGCAACCAATTCAAATAGGCTCAAAATCTCACAGGTTTTGTGTGTTCGAGCTCTAACCCATGTTCCAAAATAATATCTCTTCAAACAAGTGTAACATTAAATTTTATTCAAATTAGTGAAATGCTCTAAAAGGTTTCTTGAAAAAGAAAATATTACTTCAACCAAGTGGTAAAATATGCACAAAATTAAACAAATATGCAATCAAACATGCAAATGCAACAATGAACAAACAAATAAATAAAAATTTTGGTGTTGAGTCAGGAAATAACTAACCCATGGAGATCGGTATCGACCTCCCCACACTTAAAGATTGTACCGTCCTCGGTGCATGCTGAGGTGTGCAGGTGGACGGGTTGCTCCAACTGACGCTTGTAGATGGAGGTGCCTTAGTTGGAGATCTCTTGGTTCCTTTCCTTGTTGGTGTCTTGTCAGTGGTCTTCTCTTTTTCTTTCTTGGTACTGATGAGCGGATAATTTATACGCTTTTTGGCATTGTTTTTAGTATGTTTTTAGTAGAATCTAGTTACTTTTAGGATGTTTTTAATAGATTTTGTGTTAGATTCACATTTCTGGACTTTACTATGAGTTTGTGTGTTTTTCTGTGATTTCAGATATTTTCTGGCTGAAATTGAGGGACTTGAGCAGAAATCAGATTCAGAGGTTGAAAAAGGACTGCTGATGTTGTTGGATTCTGACCTCCCTGCACTCAAAGTGGATTTTCTGGAGCTACAGAACTCGAAATGGCGCGCTTCCAATTGCGTTGGAAAGTAGACATCCAGGGCTTTCCAGCAATATATAATAGTCCATACTTTGGCCAAGAATTGACGACGTAAACTGGCGTTCAACGCCAGCCTTCTGCCCAAATCTGGTGTCCAGCGCCAGAAAAGGATCCAAAACCAGAGTTGAACGCCCAAACTGGCACAGGAACTGGCATTCAACTCCACAAATGGCCTCTGCACGTGTAACACTCAAGCCCAAGCCCAAGCACACACCAAGTGGGCCCCGAAAGTGGATTTGTACATCAATTACTTACTCATGTAAACCCTAGTGACTAGTTTATTATAAATAGGACCTCTTACTATTGTATTAGGCATCTTTGATCAGTGTAAACCATCTTGGGACGTCTGGTTCTTAGATCAGAGGGGCTGGCCATCTCGGCCATGCCTGGACCTTCACTTATGTATTTTTAACGGTAGAGTTTCTACACTCCATAGATTAAGGTGTGGAGCTCTGCTGTTCCTCAAAGATTAATGCAAAGTACTACTGTTTTCTATTCAATTCTTCTTATTTCGCTTCTAAGATATCCATTCGCACTCAAGAACGTGATGAAGGTGATGATTATGTGTGACGCTCATCATCCTTCTCCCTTATGAACGCGTGCCTGACAAACACTTCCATTCTACATGAATTAAGCTAGAACGAATATCTCTTAGATCTCCTAACCAGAATCTTCGTGGCGAAAGCTAGAATGATGGCGGCATTCAAGAGAATCCGGAAGGTCTAAACCTTGTCTGTGGTATTCCGAGTAGGATTCAATGATTGAATGACTGTGACGAGCTCCGAACTCGCGATTGCAGGGCGTTAGTGACAGACGCAAAAGGATAGTAAATCCTATTCCCGCA
Organism: Arachis ipaensis; assembly: GCF_059453495.1. Classification (NCBI taxonomy): domain Eukaryota; kingdom Viridiplantae; phylum Streptophyta; class Magnoliopsida; order Fabales; family Fabaceae; genus Arachis; species Arachis ipaensis. Next base: position 64,168,408 of record NC_142440.1, on the reverse strand, counting down.
TGATCGAGAACCAACAGATGAATAGCCGTGCCGTGACAGGGTGCGTGAGCAGATTATTCACTGAGAGGATAAGATGAAGCCATTGACAAGGGTGATGCCTCCAGACGATTAGCCGTGCCGTGACAGGGCATTGGATCATTTTCCCGAGAGATGACCGAAAGTAGCCATTGACAGTGGTGATGTATCACATAAAGCCAGCCATGGAAAGGAGTAAGACTGATTGGATGAAGATAGCAGGAAAGCAGAGGTTCAGAGGAACGAAAAGCATCTCCATTCGCTTATCTGAAATTCCTGCCAATGAATCTACATAAGTATCTCTATCCCTATTCTTTATGTTTTATTTACATAATATATTGTAGCCCATATGAGTCAACTTAACTGAGATTTGCAAGGTGACCATAGCTTGCTTCATACCAACAATCTCCGTGGGATTCGACCCTTACTCACGTAAGGTATTACTTGGACGACCCAGTGCACTTGCTGGTTAGTTGTACGGAGTTGTGTCCACACATAGAGCCACAATGATGATTCAATACAATTATATATTGTTAATCTCACACAAGTACAAAGAACAGGACAACACAATTTCGTGCACCAAGTTTTTGGCGCCGTTGCCGGGGATTGTTTGAGTTTGGACAACTGACGGTTCATCTTGTTGCTCAGATTAGGTAATTTTCTTTTTGTTTTGTTTTCAAAAATTTTTCAAAAATATTTTCAAAATTTTCTCATCTGTTTTTGAAAAAAAATAAAATAAAAATGTTTTCAAAAATAAATTATTCTATGGCTTCAGAATTTTTAAGAATGAATTCTAGTGTTTCATGAAGCATGTTGGAGCCTGGCTGGCTGTTAAGCCATGTCTCAATCCTTATACTCAAGAGAAGAGCTTCTTTGTCTTTCTTAGCCAATTGGCTGTTGAATGCAAGGAATGTCAGGCGTGTCATGTCTGAGTTACATACTAAAGCTTGGCTGGCCATTAAGCCATGCCTGACCCTTTGATTAGAGTTTTAGAGCATAAGATTCCTGGAATTCATATTAAAAATTTTGAATCCTTATTTTTCTTTTTTCTAAATAATTTTCGAAAAATATAAGTTAAAAATCCAAAAAAAATCATAAAATCATAAAAATCAAAAATATTTCATGTTTCTTGTTTAAATCTTGAGTCACATTATAAGTTTGGTGTCACTTGCATATGCATCTTGCATTTTTTCGAAAATATCATGCATTCATAGTGTTCTTCATGATCTTCAAGTTGTTCTTGGTAAGTCTTCTTGTTTGATCGTGATGATTTTTTGTTTTGTGTCTTTTCATGTTTATCATATGCATTCTTGAATTCTTAGTGCGTAAGCATTAAAGAATTCTAAGTTTGGTGTCTTGCATATTTTCTTTGCATTAAAAAATTTTTCAAAAATATGTTTTTGATGTTCATCATGTTCTTCATAGTGTTCTTGGTGTTCATCTTGACATTCATAGCATTCATGCATGCATTCATTGTTTTGATCTAAAAATTTCATGCATTGCATCCTTTTAGTGTTTTTCTCTTGCATCATAAAAATTCAAAAATCAAAAAAAAAATATCTTTCCCTTTTTCTCTCATCAAATTCGAAAATTGAGTTGACTTTTTCAAAAATTTTTAAAAATTAAATTGTTTCTCATGAGTCAAATCAAATTTTAAATTTGAAAATCTTATCTTTTTCAAAATCTTTTTCAAAAATCAAATCTTTTTCAAAATTATTAGTTATTTTCGAAAATTTCAAAAATATTTTTCAAAAATCTTTTTCTTATTTTTCCATCAAATTTTCGAAAATAACATAGTCAATTAATGTTTTGATTCAAAAATTTGAAGTTTGTTACTTGCTTGTTAAGAAAGATTCAAACTTTAAGTTCTAGAATCATATCTTGTAATTTCTTATGAATCAAGTCATTAATTGTGATTTTAAAAATCAAATCTTTTTCAAAACTAATTTCTATCATATCTTTTCAAAGATATCTTCTTATCTTATCTTTTTCAAAAATATCTTTTCAAAATATCTTTTCTAACTTCCTAACTTCCTATCTTTTCAAAAATTGTTTCAACTAACTAACTAACTTTTTGTTTGATTCTTAACTTTTTCAAAACCACCTAACTAACTCTCTCTCTCCCATTTTCGAAAATATCTCTCCCCTTTTTCAAAAATTTCTTTTTAATTTATTAATTATTTTAATTTTTAAATAAAAAAAATAAATAAATTTTTGAAAAATACTAACTAAATTTCAAAAACCAATTTTCAAAAATCACTAACTCTTTTTCAAAATAATTTTCGAAAATTATTCCTCCCCCATCTCATTCTATTTATTCATTCAAATCCTAACATCTCATCTCACATTCCAATCCTCACAGTTGTGTTTCTTCCTTTACATCACATCCCTTATCTCCCCCTCTTCTTCTACTTACAAAGGGATCCCTATACTGTGGTATAAAGGATCTCTATTATTATTATTATTATTTTTCTGTGCCTTCTTCTTTGTCATATGAGCAGGAGCAAGGATAAGAACATTCTTGTGGAAGCAGATCCAGAACCTGAAAGGACTCTGAAGAGAAAATTAAGAGCAGCTAAAATACAACAATCCAGAGATAATCTTTCAGAAATTTTTGAACAAGCAGAGGAGATGGCAGCCGAAAATAATAATAATGTAAGGAAGATGCTTGGTGACTTTACTGCACCTAATTCCAATTTACATGGAAGAAGCATCTCCATTCCTGCCATTGGAGCAAACAACTTTGAGCTGAAACCTCAATTAGTTTCTCTGATGCAGCAGAACTGCAAGTTTCATGGACTTCCATCTGAAGATCCTTTTCAGTTCTTAACTGAATTCTTGCAGATATGTGATACTGTTAAGACTAATGGCGTAAATCCTGAAGTCTACAGGCTCATGCTTTTCCCTTTTGCTGTAAGAGACAGAGCTAGATTATGGTTGGATTCTCAACCCAAAGACAGCCTGAACTCTTGGGATAAGCTGGTCACGGCTTTCTTAGCCAAGTACTTTCCTCCTCAAAAGCTGAGCAAGCTTAGAGCTGATGTTCAAACCTTCAGACAGAAAGAAGGTGAATCTCTCTATGAAGCTTGGGAAAGATACAAACAGTTGACCAAAAAGTGTCCTTCTGACATGCTTTCAGAATGGACCATCCTGGATATATTCTATGATGGTCTGTCTGAGCTATCAAAGATGTCACTGGACACTTCTGCAGGTGGATCCATTCACCTAAAGAAAACGCCTGCAGAAGCTCAAGAACTCATTGACATGGTTGCTAATAACCAGTTCATGTACACTTCTGAAAGGAATCCTGTGAGTAATGGGACGCCTATGAAGAAGGGAGTTCTTGAAGTTGATACTCTGAATGCCATATTGGCTCAGAATAAAATATTGACTCAGCAAGTCAATATGATTTCTCAGAGTCTGCATGGAATGCAAGCTGCATCCAACAGTACTCAAGAGGCATCTTCTGAAGAAGAAGCCTATGATCCTGAGAACCCTGCAATAGCAGAGGTGAATTACTTAGGTGAACCTTATGGAAACACCTATAACTCAACATGGAGAAATCATCCAAATTTCTCATGGAAGGATCAAAAGCCCCAACAAGGCTTTAATAATGGTAGAAGAAACAGGTTTAGCAATAGCAAGCCTTTTCCATCATCAACTCAGCAACAGACAGAGAACTCTGAACAAAATGCTTCTAATTTAGCAAATCTAGTCTCTGATCTATCTAAGGCCACTGTAAGTTTCATGAATGAAACAAGGTCTTCCATTAGAAATCTGGAAGCACAAGTGGGCCAGCTGAGTAAAAGGATCACTGAAATCCCTCCTAGTACTCTCCCAAGTAATACAGAAGAGAACCCAAAAGGAGAGTGCAAGGCCATTGACATAAGCGCCATGGCCGAACCTCTGAGGAGAGGAAAGGACGTGAATCCCAAGGAGGAAGACCTCCTGGGACGTCCAGTGATCAATAAGGAGCTTCCCTCTGGGGAATCAAAGGACTCTGAGGCTCATCTAGAGACTATAGAGATCCCATTGAACCTCCTTATGCCCTTCATGAGCTCTGATGAGTATTCCTCTTCTGAAGAGAATGAGGATGTCACTGAAGAGCAAACTGCCAAGTTTCTTGGTGCAATCATGAAGCTGAATGCCAAATTGTTTGGCATTGATGCTTGGGAAGTTGAACCTCCCTTGTTCATCAATGAACTAAGTGATCTGGATCAACTGACATTGCCTCAGAAGAGACAGGATCCTGGAAAGTTCATAATACCCTGTACCATAGGCACCATGATCTTTAAGGCTCTGTGTGACCTTGGTTCAGGAATAAACCTCATGCCCCTCTCTGTAATAGAGAAACTGGGAATCTATGGGGTGCAAGCTGCTAAAATCTCATTAGAGATGGCAGACAGCTCAAGAAGACAGGCTTATGGACAAGTAGAAGATGTATTAGTAAAGGTTGAGGGCCTTTACATACCTACTGATTTCATAGTCCTGGATACTGGAAAGGAGGAAGATGAATCTATCATCCTAGGAAGACCTTTCCTGGCCACAGCAAGAGCTGTGATTGATGTTGACAGAGGTGAAATATTCCTTCAATGGAATGAGAACTCCCTTGTATTCAAAACTCAAGGATCTCCCTCTGCAACCATGGAGAGAAAGCAGGAAAAGCTTCTCTCCAAGCAGAGTCAACCAGAGCCCCCACAGTCAAACTCTAAGTTTGGTGTTGGGAGGCCACAACCAAACTCTAAGTTTGGTGTTGAACTCCCATATCCAAACTCTAAGTTTGGTGTTGGAGAGTTTCAACAAAGCTTTGCACATCTGTGAGGCTCCATGAGAGCCCACTGTCAAGCTATTGACATTAAAGAAGCGCTTGTTGGGAGGCAACCCAATATTTATTTATCTAACTCTATTATTATTGTTTTTCATGTTTTCTTAGGTTCATGATCATGTGGAGTCACAAAATAAATATAAAAATTGAAAACGGAATCAAAAACAGCAGAAGAAAAATCACACCCTGGAGGAGCATTTGTCTGGCGTTCAAACGCCAGAACAGAGCATAGTTCTGGCGCTGAACGCCCAGAATGGGAGCATTCTGGCGTTCAACGCCAGAAATGGCAGCAAAGGGGCGTTGAAAGCCCAAAATGGGCACCAACCTGGCGCTGAACGCCCAGAGTTGTGTGCAAGGGCATTTTACATGCCTAAATTGGTGCAGGGATGTAAATGCCTTGACACCTCAGGATCTGTGGACCCCACAGGATCCCCACCTACCTCATCATCTCTCTTTCCATTCATGATCATCCCTTCTGTTTTCCATTTACCACTCACATCCATACACCCACTACCTTCAAAATTCAACATCTCTCTCCCACCCAATCCCACCCATATGGCCGAATACACACTCTCATCCATCTCCTCCATATCTTCTTCTTATTCTTCTATTCTTTCTTCTTTTGCTCGAGGGCGAGCAACATTCTAAGTTTGGTGTGGTAAAAGCATAGCTTTTTGTTGATGGCACCTAAGGCCAGAAAAACCTCTAGAAAAGAGGAAAGGGAAGACAAAAGCTTCCATCAAGGGTCTAAAGCTCAGTGGTAGAACATTTGACTGCAAATCAAGAGATCCCTGAGATACCTCAGGGGATACATTTTCTTCCACACAATTATTGGAAGCAACTAAGGGTGGAACATCAAGAGCACTCCATCATCCTTCATGAAATCAGAGAAGATCTAAAAGCAATGAAGGAGGAGCAGCAAAGACATGGAAGAGACATAGAAGAGCTCAAGGACATCACTAAGGTGGACTCATTCCTTGTTCTTACTTTCTCTGTTTTTCGTTTTCTATGTTATGTGCTTATCTATGTTTGTGTCTTCATTACATGATCATTAGTAGTAGTAACTTTGTCTTAAAGTTATAAATGTCCTATGAATCCATCACCTCTCTTAAATGAAAAATGTTTTAAATTCAAGAGAACAAGAAGTACAGGAGTTTCGAATTCATCCTTGAACTTAGTTTAATTATATTGATGTGGTGACAATGCTTCTTGTTTTCTGAATGTATGCTTGAACAGTGCATATGTCTTTTGAAGTTGTTGTTTAAGAATGTTAAATATGTTGGCTCTTGAAAGAATGATGACTAGGAGACATGTTATTTGATAAATCTGAAAAATCATAAAAATGATTCTTGAAGCAAGAAAAAGCAGCAAAGAACAAAGCTTGCAGAAAAAAAAATAGAAAAAAAAAATAGGCGAAAAAAAAAATAGAAAGAAAAAGAAAAAGCAAGCAGAAAAAGCCAAAAGCTCTTAAAACCAAGAGGCAAGAGCAAAAAGCCAATAACCCTTAAAAACCAAAAGGCAAGGGCAAATAAAAAGGATCCCAAGGCTTTGAGCATCAGTGGATAGGAGGGCCTAAAGGAATAAAATCCTGGCCTAAGCGGCTAAACCAAGCTGTCCCTAACCATGTGCTTGTGGCGTGTAGGTGTCAAGTGAAAACTTGAGACTGAGCGGTTAAAGTCAAGGTCCAAAGCAAAAACAAAGAGTGTGCTTAAGAACCCTGGACACCTCTAATTGGGGACTTTAGCAAAGCTGAGTCACAATCTGAAAAGGTTCACCCAATTATGTGTCTGTGGCATTTATGTATCCGGTGGTAATACTGGAAAACAAAGTGCTTAGGGCCACGGCCAAGACTCATAAAATAGCTGTGTTCAAGAATCATCATACTGAACTAGGAGAATCAATAACACTATCTGAACTCTGAGTTCCTATAGATGCCAATCATTCTGAACCTCAATGGATAAAGTGAGATGCCAAAACTATTCAAGAGGCAAAAAGCTATAAGTCCCGCTCATATGATTGGAGCTATGTTTCATTGATAGTTTGGAATTTATAGTATATTCTATTCTTTTTATCCTACTTGATTTTCAGTTGCTTGGGGACAAGCAACAATTTAAGTTTGGTGTTGTGATGAGCGGATAATTTATACGCTTTTTGGCATTGTTTTTAGTATGTTTTTAGTAGAATCTGGTTACTTTTAGGATGTTTTTAATAGATTTTGTGTTAGATTCACATTTCTGGACTTTACTATGAGTTTGTGTGTTTTTCTGTGATTTCAGGTATTTTCTGGCTGAAATTGAGGGACTTGAGCAGAAATCAGATTCAGAGGTTGAAAAAGGACTGCTGATGTTGTTGGATTCTGACCTCCCTGCACTCAAAGTGGATTTTCTGGAGCTACAGAACTCGAAATGGCGCGCTTCCAATTGCGTTGGAAAGTAGACATCCAGGGCTTTCCAGAAATATATAATAGTTCATACTTTGGCCAAGAATTGACGACGTAAACTGGCGTTCAACGCCAGCCTTCTGCCCAAATCTGGCGTCCAGCGCCAGAAAAGGATCCAAAACCAGAGTTGAACGCCCAAACTGGCACAGGAACTGGCGTTCAACTCCACAAATGGCCTCTGCACGTGTAACACTCAAGCCCAAGCCCAAGCACACACCAAGTGGGCCCCGAAAGTGGATTTGTACATCAATTACTTACTCATGTAAACCCTAGTGACTAGTTTATTATAAATAGGACCTCTTACTATTGTATTAGGCATCTTTGATCAGTGTAAACCATCTTGGGACGTCTGGTTCTTAGATCAGAGGGGCTGGCCATCTCGGCCATGCCTGGACCTTCACTTATGTATTTTTAACGGTAGAGTTTCTACACTCCATAGATTAAGGTGTGGAGCTCTGCTGTTCCTCAAAGATTAATGCAAAGTACTACTGTTTTCTATTCAATTCTTCTTATTTCGCTTCTAAGATATCCATTCGCACTCAAGAACGTGATGAAGGTGATGATTATGTGTGACGCTCATCATCCTTCTCCCTTATGAACGCGTGCCTGACAAACACTTCCATTCTACATGAATTAAGCTAGAACGAATATCTCTTAGATCTCCTAACCAGAATCTTCGTGGCGAAAGCTAGAATGATGGCGGCATTCAAGAGAATCCGGAAGGTCTAAACCTTGTCTGTGGTATTCCGAGTAGGATTCAATGATTGAATGACTGTGACGAGCTCCGAACTCGCGATTGCAGGGCGTTAGTGACAGACGCAAAAGGATAGTAAATCCTATTCCCGCATGATCGAGAACCAACAGATGAATAGCCGTGCCGTGACAGGGTGCGTGAGCAGATTATTCACTGAGAGGATAAGATGAAGCCATTGACAAGGGTGATGCCTCCAGACGATTAGCCGTGCCGTGACAGGGCATTGGATCATTTTCCCGAGAGATGACCGAAAGTAGCCATTGACAGTGGTGATGTATCACATAAAGCCAGCCATGGAAAGGAGTAAGACTGATTGGATGAAGATAGCAGGAAAGCAGAGGTTCAGAGAAACGAAAAGCATCTCCATTCGCTTATCTGAAATTCCTGCCAATGAATCTACATAAGTATCTCTATCCCTATTCTTTATGTTTTATTTACATAATATATTGTAGCCCATATGAGTCAACTTAACTGAGATTTGCAAGGTGACCATAGCTTGCTTCATACCAACAATCTCCGTGGGATTCGACCCTTACTCACGTAAGGTATTACTTGGATGACACAGTGCACTTGCTGGTTAGTTGTACGGAGTTGTGTCCACACATAGAGCCACAATGATGATTCAATACAATTATATATTGTTAATCTCACACAAGTACAAAGAACAGGACAACACAATTTCGTGCACCAGGTACCCATGCCTAAGGAAGAAGAAAAAAGGAAGAGTGTAAAATATAGAAAACTATGACTGGAAGGGAGGAAATTCCAAGTGATAAGGAATGCCAAAGGAAAGATGATAGCCCAACTACATGGTAGCTACAACATGTAGGAAAGACAACAATAAAGATCAAAGAGGGGCAATTCAAAATAATAAGATACAAGAGGATAAAAACATGCAAATAATAGGCATGAGAAGCATAGCTCAAGCATCAAGTAATAAATGTGCTAAATTAAAGAGCATGTGTAATGGTGACAATTGTGAATGATAATCCCAAATACATGTGGAGCACAAGTGTTGTGAAAAAGAGGCATGCAAGTGAAAGAGTAAAATAAAATAAGATTTAAAATGCCATAAAAGTTCTTTTCACAAACATTGGGTGTGCAAGTTAAAATAGGGATGAAAATAGTGTAATCCAAATGTATAAGAGGGCCATGAATAAATGTCAATTGTCAAATCTCTCCTCAGAATAGTCACCTGCTCAAATAAATTAAGGCACTTATCCAAATAAAACTCCAACACCAACATAAAAATGCATGAAAAAGAATTGAAAAAGAAAAAGGAAAGAACAAATAAATACATTAAATTAAAGGGATAGAAGAGTAGAGGGGAAGAAGGAGAGAAAGAAAGAAGAAAGAAATTAGAATTTGGGGAAGAAAAGATAAGATATTTCTGGCTAATTTAGATAAGCTGTGCGGCGCAAGTGACGCGGTCGCGTGAGGCACGCAGTCGCGTGACTTGCGTTTAAACTGAATGACGCGGTCGCGTTGGTCACACGGTCGCGTGACCCGTTTTATGCTACTGGCGCGAGGGCAGCCTCGCACTCGCACAACTCTCTGTTCAAAATCATTAGTTGCCAAATATTGGGTGACGCGATCGCGTGGAGCATGCGATCGCGTGAGTGGCCTTATTTCCAATATGACGCGGACGCGTGGGGCACGCGTTCGCGTGAGAGGGCTTGGGCTTCCAGCACGAGTCCAGCCCAATTCCAGCTCAACTTTAATCCATACACCTTTTTACGTCGATTTACAGGGCCACGCGGTCGCGTGGGGGACGCGGACGCGTGGGAGGCTCTTTTGCCACATGACGCGGACGCGTCAGCGACACGGTCGCGTGGGTCAAATTATGCTAAAGGCGCGCCTCCAGCCACGCTTTCACGTGACTCTTTGTTCACTTTTCTTTTCTTCCAAACGCACTGGTGACGCGGACGCGTCAGCGACGCTGCCGCGTCGCGTGCAATTTTTTTTATCTGAAAAAAAAAATGTAGAATGCAGTGTTTAATGTGAATGCTATGCATGATTCCAGGTTCAATGAAAATAAAATAAAATAAAAATAAACAACACGAAATAAAATTGAAAAAGAACGATCATACCATGGTGGGTTGTCTCCCACCTAACACTTTTAGTTATAGTCCTTAAGTTGGACATTTGATGAGATTCCTGCTATGGTGGCTTATGCTTGTACTGATCCAGGAATTCCCACCAATGTTTGTATTTCCAGTAGCCTCCAGGGTCCCAAACTAAGCATGTAAAGCCCTTAAGAAGCTTCAAATAGATTCTTAGGCTCCCGGGGTGACAAATGCCAGAACAGATTCCAGGATCCCAAACTTTATTTTTACACCCGTTTTTGTCTCGATCTGCATTTTTCCAGCCAGGTGAAAGGTGATCTGAATTCTCGCTGCAGCGACCAAACAGCTTCCTAGACCCATTCAGTTGATCTTTATACCAACCTTTGCGTTTGAACTTAAAGCTTCCAACCATGATGAACCTTGCAGGACAATTCTTATCACTGGCCATCTTCCTCTTACTCTTAATATCATAAAGAGCTCTAAGTTGACCATCCGTCTCCAGTAGCCCATATTCAAGTGGGGTTAGAAAGCTAAGGGATATGAATTTTACCCATTTGAATGTTGTGAAGGATGATGGCAATTTAGGGGGAGGCATCTTTAATGGAATTGCAAGCTCCACTCCCTTGTGCTCTTTCTGATAACTACCACCTCTTTGCAAGCTTCTTCAATTTCAACCTCTTCCTCTTGGCAGCTCTCTTCCAATTCAATCTCTTCTTCATTGCTTTCCAAGGGCATGGAAGGTTGTGCTTCTTCCTTGAGTGTCCAAACGTCGGGAAGCTAATTGACTCATTATTGCTTGCCCCAATTGATGAATGGTTGCCTGACATCGATCCACTGTTTCCTTGAGACGATCCTTTGTCTCTTGATGCACTCGGCTTTCATAAATAGGATCATAGTGCTCTTGGATTGATGGATATAGAGATAGTGAATATTGAAGTGGTGGTTCTTGTGAGTAATTGGGTTGGAATTGGGGTGGTTCTATATATGGTTCATAAGGTGGTTAGTATGGTGGATATGGGTTAGGGTCATATAGAGGTGAATGGTGTAAAGGGGCTTGTGCGTATGGTGGTCCAAAGTCATGTTGAGGAAAGGGTTCATAGGCATATGGTGGTGGTTGTTGATAGTCCATTGGAGGTGGTTGTTGCCATGAGGGTTGATCAAATCCTTGTGGCTCCTCCCATCTTTGATTGTTCCAACCTTGATATTTGTTCTCATTGTAATTTCTTCTTCCTGCAACATAATTGTAACCAGACTCATAGCCAAAGGGGTGAGAGTTCATAGTAACAAATAAAAATTAAAAACAAAAATAAAAACAAATTTAAATTAAAAGGTTATTTAAATTTTGAAATTGAAAATTAAATTTTGAAATTTTAAATTTTAAATTTTTGAATTTTGAATTTTTGAAATTTGAAATTTGAAAATTTTTTAAATTTGAATTTTGAAATTTGATTTTTGAAATAAGTTAAGATAAAATAAAAATTTTAAAATAAAAACCAATAACCTCTTAACTTATGAAAAAGAAAAAATAAAAACAAATAAACAAGCAAAAATAAAATATTTACAATAACCAATAATAAGGCACACGTTTGCAATTTCCCGGCAACGGCGCCATTTTGACGTTGGGATTTTTGCCAGTAAAGAAGTTCATAAAAACAGTCGCGTTGTAGATATAGTCTCTAAACCGACAGAAATCCCTTCGTACAAACGTTTTGGTTGTCACAAATAACAAACCCCTTTAAAATTGATAACCAAATATTTAAATCTCGGGTCGTCTTCTCAAGGAATTGCAGGGAAGTATGTTCTTATTATTGGTTATGGAGATTGTAAATTTGGGGTTTTGAGAATAGGGAGCAAGTAATTTAAATTGCAATTAAAATAAATAAATAACGGTAAAATAAACTTTTGGCAAGGTATGAGAAATTGGAAGTCCTAGCCCAGTTATCCTTATCAACAATAATGAAAATTGACTCTTGATTTCACTTAGTTAATCTTTACTAGAGCAAGGGAAGGTCAAGTGACTAATTACTTTGATCTTCAAATCCTAGTTAATCCCAAAGGAAAGATTGGGATTATCGAAGTTCAGTTCAATTAGCAAAGATAACAATTATCACTTATGTTGAGTTAAGATAACTCCTGAGTTACTAATTTCTTAACCAAAGCCAAGAATGTAGAAAGCTAAATTAAAATCATAAATATCTGGAATACCTCAAATAAAATACATTCAAAGCAGTAAAATCTAACATGGAAAAGTTCATAAGCCAATTGGGCAACATAAATCAAATACAAATAAAAGCATTAGAGTCAATAAAAATAGAAGCGAAAGTAAATAGAAAGGGACATTGAACTTGGGATTGAAAGTCACTCCTAAAACTAAGAGAAGTCCTAAATCCTAATCCTAAGAGAGAGAGAGGAGAGAACCTCTCTCTCTAAAACTACATCTAAAACATGAAAAGTGAATTATGAGAGCCTGTTTTTGAATGGATCTATTCCTCCACTTTATAGCCTCTAATCTGTGTTTTTTGGGCCGAGAACTGGGTCAAAAACAGCCCAGAAATCGCTGGAGAAGAATTCAAACACGCTGATTTCTGTCACTGCGACGCGGCCGCATGGAGCACGCGGTCACGTCGCCTAGCGTCAGGGCAACTATGGCATATTATATATCAAATCGAAGCCCCGGACGTTAGCTTTCTAGCGCAACTAAAACCGCATCGTTTGGACCTCTGTAACTAAAGTTATAGCCATTTGAGTGCGAAGAGGTCAGGCTGGACTGCTTAGCAGTTCCTCCAACTTCTTGCATTCCTTCCACTTTTGCATGCTTCCTTTCTATCCTCTAAGTCATTCATGTCCTATAATCTCTGAAAGCACTTAACACACATATCAAGGCATCTAATGGTAATAAGAGAGGATTAATAATAGGCAATTTAAAGGCCAAAGAAGCATGTTTTCAACCAAAAAACATAGTTAGGAAGGCAAATGTAAAACCATGCATATAGTATGAATAAGAGGGTAAAGAGTTTATAAAATCCACTCAATTAAGCGCAAGATAAACCATAAAATAGTGGTTTATCAGTTACCTTATGAGTCTTGGCTGTGATCCTAAGCATTTTGTTTTCCAATATCACCACCGGATACATAAATGCCACAGACACATAACTGGGTGAACCTTTTCAGATTGTGACTCAGCTTTGCTAGAGTCCCCAATTAGAGGTGTCCAGAGCTCTTAAGCAAACTCTTTTTGCCTTGGACTACGACTTTAACCGCTCAGTCTCAAGCTTTTCACTTGACACCTTCACGCCACAAGCACATGGTTAGGGATAGCTTGGTTTAGTCACTTAGGCCAGGATTTTATTCCTGTGGGCCCTCCTATCCACTAATGCTCAAAGCCTTGGATCTTTTTTACCCTTGCCTTTTGGTTTAAAGGGTTACTAGCTTTTTCTGCTTGCTTTTTCTTTTTCTTTCTTTTTCTTTTCGTCTCTTCTCTCTTTTTTTGCATTCTTTTTTGCAAGCTTTTGTATTCACTGCTTTTTCTTGCTTCAAGAATCAATTATATGATTTTTCAGATTATCAAATAACATTTCTCCTTTTTCATCATTCTTTCAAGAGCCAACAATTTTAACATTCATAAACAACAATATCAAAAATATGCACTGTTCAAGCATTCATTCAGAAAACAAAAATATTGCCACCACATCAAAATAATTAAACTAGTTTCAAGGATGAATTCGAAATCATGTACTTCTTGTTCTTTTGTTTTTAGATCATTTTTCTTTTTAAGAAAGGTGATGGATTCATAGGAAATTCATAGCTTTAAGGCATAGACACTTAGACACTAGTGATCATGTAATAAGACACAAACATAAATAAAACATAAAGCATAATTTTCGAAAAACAAAGAAATAAGAACAAGAAAATTAAAGAACAGGTCCACCTTAGTAATGGCAGCTTGTTCTTCCTCTTGAAGATCTTATGGAGTGCTTGAGCTCCTCAATGTCTCTTCCTTGCCTTTGTTGCTCCTCCCTCAAGATTCTTTGGTCTTCTCTAATTTCATGGAGGAGGATGGAATGCTCATGGTGCTCCACCCTTAGTTGTCCCATGTTGGAACTTAATTCTCCTAGGGAGGTGTTGATTTCCTCCCAATAGTTTTGTGGAGGAAAGTGCATCCCTTGAGGCATCTTAGGGATTTCATGATGAGGAATTTCCTCATACACTTGGTGAGGTTCTTGAGTGGGCTCTCTTGTTTGCTCCATCCTTTTCTTAGTGATGGGCTTGTCCTCATCAATGAGGATGTCTTCCTCTATGTCAATTCCAGCGGAATTGCAGAGGTGACAAATGAGATGAGGGAAGGCTAACTGATGAGATATTTTGGTGGAAAAATAAATCTCTTCCAAAATACCCAAAACTAACCGGCAAGTGCACCGGGTCGTATCAAGTAATAAAAACTCACGGGAGTGAGGTCGATCCCACAGGGATTGAAGGATTGAGCAATTTTAGTTTAGTAGTTGATTTAGTCAAGCGAATCAAGATTTGGTTGATGGTTTTATGACTTGCAGAATTAAATTGCATTGAAGTAAAGAGAACAAGAAATAAATTGCTGAAACGTAAAGAACAAGAAATTAAATGGCGGAAGCTTAGAGTGCAAGAAATGTAAATTGCGGAATCTTAAAGTGCATGGAATGTAAATTGCTTGAAATGTAAAGGGGATTGGGATGTGGATTTGCAGAAATTAAACAAGGAAAAATTAAATTGCATCAAACAGAAGAGGGAAAGGGAATTGGGATTGAACCGGATGTGAAGCAGAAAAGTAAATGAACATAGAAAGCAGTAAACAGAGAAGTGAAATGGGAAATTCAGATCTCAGGACCCAGAGACTAGAAAACCAAGTCTAGATCTCAATGCCTTCCTAGATCCAACAAGAACAATTGCAAGGAAATTGTAAATTGCAAAGAAAAGAGATGAAGAGCAATTAACCGGAAATGAAATTCAATTAACAGTAAAGAAACAGAGAGATCCAAGATTGAGATTGAAACAGAATTTCTTCAATTCTCCAATCCAAGATCCAAGACAAAAGTAGAAAATGAAATTGAAAGCAATGGAAACAAAGAAATTAAAATTCACTCAAAAGCTCTCCGAAAACTATTATGAAAATTCCAAAAGGAAAGCTCTCCGAATAACTTGAATTCTATTCTATTTATACACTTTCAAAAATGATCTTCAAGCCTTGAGTTGGGCCTTTTCTCTTGGTGGAATTGGGTTGAAAGAGGCCTTGGTTGATTGCTCTTGAAGTTTGAAGAAGAACCGAAGTGAACCAATTGAACCGGTTTTGAGGTTAGCAAAAGTTGGACCAAAAGTTTGAGCCAAAGTTAGGGGTCTAACTTTGGCTCCAACTTTTCATAGCAGCAAAGCACATTCTGCTGGTATGGACGTTGGTGCCAACGTTAGGGGTCTAACTTTGACCCTAACGTTGGCAATGCCTTGTGCTAGTGGCGCCAACGTTAGCCTCCAAGTTAGGTGGCTAACGTTGGCGCAAACGTTGGCCCTTCTCCCTTTGTAATTCATGTGCCAACGTTAGCCTCCAAGTTAGGGGGCTAACGTTGGCGCAAACGTTGGCTCCTTCCCCATTGTAATTCATGTGCCAACGTTAGCCTCCAAGTTAGGGGGCTAACGTTGGTGCAAACGTTGGATAGCCAGGGAGGAATTCATGTGCCAACGTTAGCCTCCAAGTTAGGGGGCTAACGTTGGCGCAAACGTGGGATGGCCAGGGAGGAAATTTCAAGTTCCAACGTTAGCCTCCAAGTTAGGGGGCTAACGTTGGGGCTAACTTCTTGCTTCTTGGTTCAATTTCACTTATTCCATTGTCCTCTCTTCACTCTTAGCCATTCCTCTTTGCTTCAACCTTTCTCCAAGCTTTCTTCACCTATCATTAATCAACCAAACTCATCAAAGCTATGCTCAAAATCATGAGATATTCATTCTTTCATAATATGCAACAAATATAGCATAAAACCTCATGAAATGGCATAAATTCATATATGGTTGGTTCAATCAAGGGAAACATGAAAATCTACTCAATTAGCTTGCTTGTAGCTCAAGAAAGTGCATAATTCTAATGAAAACAAAAGAAAAAGACTAGTTAAAATAGGCTAGGATGACTTGTCATCACAACACCAAACTTAAAGCTTGCTTGTCCCCAAGCAAGAAATGAATTATTGAGAAGAAAGAATGAAATGGAAGAGGAAGTTCATGCTAGCAGAGTATTATTGATAGTTCATGGGGTTTTGTGTGGATATGCAAATACTCACTTCTTATTGACTCTTAGGCCTAGAAAGTCTCTTTCAAGCTTCAAGTGACATACTGCTATGACCTCTCATTATTCCTTTATCCTTGGCTATTACTTTGTTTATAAGCTTTATTTGAGTGTCATGTGTAGCAAGTTCATTTTCTTTTCTTTATACTTGACACATTATTCACCATAGACACTTGGCTCACATTCCTTCTTAAAACATTGATGCCCAACACCTCTTTGGGCTACTAAATGCCTTGTAGTTAGGTTGCTCTTGATAGTGGACTTTCAGCTGATGATCCCGGGTTAGTTAACCCAAGTCACCAAGTGTTGATGCACTCCTAAGAGCTTACTAATCCAAGCAGATCCTAGTACAAAGACATCACAGGCATATATTTTAAAGTTCAAGCTATTGGTGTCCAGCTTTGTTTCTTTTTGTTTTCTTTTGTTCTGCCACTTTTTGGCTCTCTTTGTTCTTTCCTTCTTTTTGTTTTTCTTCTTAACCAAGGAATTTAATTCAATTGAGATTCATAGACAGTAGGTCACTCTTTACTTAGAAGGAGATATCCTAGCTCTTTATTCACTAAAAGTGAGTTATTATACAATCACACATATACCACCACTTACTTTTATTCTACTTCTATCTAACAGAGACCATTTCACTTCACATTCAAACTTTTTCTTTTATTGAATTTAAAGATGCAGGGGACAACACATGCTTCTTGTCAAGTGAAAATAAACACACAAGCACATACATAAACTAGCCTACTTATTTTAAAAGAAACAAACATAATGCAAAGACTTTTAAATAACTACTTAAAAATGCAAAGACAACTTAGAACAGATAGATTTTGTAGTGATGAATAAGGAGCAAGTCCACCTTTCATTTGTCATGCCTTTTCTTTCTCCTTTCATATACTTGGCTGCTAGTGTTCCCACCATCCTTGTTTGGTGGTTGTTGATCTTGCCAAAAGCCAGCCTTATTCATAGCCTCCTCCACTCTATCTTCAAGTCTCATAGCCCTGTTCACTTCTACCTCACTTCTCATTTTGAAGAATTCATCAAAAGTTGGGAATGCCGGATCCATGTTGTGCATATGTTCTCCAATATAGTTCAGTTTGATTTGGCTATTGACATTATAATCGGCTTGCACTTCATACCTTGCTTCTTGGAGTGTTGTGAACTCCTTGAAAGCCTTCAAACTTTCAGCTTGCATTTGTTCCAACTTCCCAAAAGATTCATGAGATTGAAAGGCATGTTCTTCTTGCATCGCAAGAAATCTTGACTCGAATTCATTTTGTTTGTTTATTATTCTTAGCTCTCTTTCTTCTTGTGCTTGTTGGTTTTGCATGTACAGAGAATGGTATTCCTCTTGCCTCTCTTGGATTCTCGTGTACTGTTGAGACAACCTCCCTATTGCTTCTTGCATTTGAGTCATATCCATATTGCCATGTGGGAAAAAGTGTGGCTGCTCCTCCTCCTCTTGTGGCTCTTCTTCTATGTGTGGCTCATCTTCTTCCATTGGCTCTTCTCTTTCCCTTCCTCCATGTGGTCTTCGGCCTTGATGTGCTTCAAGGGGCATCATCATTCGTTCGATGGTTATGGGCATGCCTTGGCTTAACCACATTGGATTCTCCTCTTCCAATGGAACTTTAGCCTTTGCACACAACCTCCAAATGGTGCTCGGATAGTACAACCAAGATCCGGCCGAATTCTTTTCAGCTATCTTTTGAATGTCTCTTGCAAGGATTTCATGAACTCTTATCTCTCCACCCACCATGATACAATGCAGCATTAAGGCTCTCTCCCTGTTAACTTCTGAGGTGTTCACTGTCCCCAGAATTGATCTTTTCATCAACTCATACCATCCTTTTGCTTTTGGAGTGAGGTTACATCTCTTCAGGAACTTGTATCTGTTCTTGTTATCTCCTTCCCATTCTGAGTTCTCAAAACAAATGTCTCTTGCAATCTCCTCATAATCTTGATCCTCAGTCAATCTTTGTTGGTATCCCGGTTCATCAAAGCGGACTGACTTTAGTTTCAAGACTTTCTTGATTGCATCCGGGCTAAAGTCTACTTCCACCCCACGCACATAGCTCTTGTACGTTGGGGGTTCACGCATGTCAATCCTTGGGACATTTGCATAGAACTCTCTTATGATATTGGTATTAATTCGGGTGGCTGGTGATGTAAGTTCCTCCCATCTCCTCTTCCGGATTTTGTTCTTTATTTCTTGACATCCATCCTCCGGCAACATGAATGGGATTTCAGGATAGATTCTTTTCTCGTTCATCCATTGAATTTGCATTTGATGAGACCAAGACTTGAACCTCCATTGGTCATATTCATGTGTTTCTTCCTCCACTATTGGATCTTTTCCTTTTCGTCGTTTGGTTCTTGAGGAGGATGCCATGATAACTTGGTTGGTTGAGAGGGAATGTGAAGAATGTTGGAGAGTTTGATGTGTGTTTGGAGGAAAAAGAGATTAGGTCCGAACTTGCTATGACAAGTTATGAAGAGAAGTTTAAGTGGTTGGAGTTTAAAGTAGAAGAAAGGTTGCACAAGGCTTGTTATGTTGAGGAGTGATTCGGTCATGTGCATGGCTTGAAGGTGGTATGCTTTTAAATGAGCAATGAAGGGCTAGGATGCAATTAGACACTATGGAGATCAAAGGTATGCATGTAAGGATGAATGAAGACAAAATTTGCTCCTTCCCTTGCCTTTGCCGTGATCATTCTCAAGGAGTGGCAGATTTCTTCCTTGAAGCATGTGATAGGATTTTGTCCTTATGCTATGCTTTCCTTTGTCTTGTCTTTTTCATTGAAGATTCTTTGACCTCCTAGTCATCACAACAAGACAACATACATTAGTCTTATCCAACCGTAGCAATATTGTTCTTTTAAGTAAAAATATGTGAACCATCAATTCTTATCTCATGTGAACCGTGACACTCTCTTTGGAGGATACCAAACTTAGTGTTTGGTAATGTATAAAGAAAATGAGTTTCTTCCTCCAATTGGTGAAATTCAAATGTTAAATGTTCATAAGAATTGTTTTCATCATACTTTCTTTTTCTCTTTTTTTTTTCATGAAGGATTAATTGCATCCTTGAATCGGTGCATCAAGGTTTGATGAACACCAAACTTGTTTCTTGTCAAAGAGTACATCACAATTAATGCCTTCATTATCGAATATAAAAAAATTTTCTATTTATAAGGTTTTGGAAAATAACAAATGTATGATTATTGATGCATGAGTTTCAAATTTTCATGAAGCTATGTGGACACCAAACTTAGTATTCGGCCATATGCTCTATCAAAACATTTTAAGCATGTGAAACAAAATCCTTTGTAATCTTGGTTAAGTGTGCTTGAAGATACACCGAACTTAGTATATGTTTCAAAATAGTGCATGCAATAAATGGACATGTTCATGAAAAGAGAAAAGAATTCATGCATCAAGTGATCATAATTTATTGAATGTAAAATGACAGGAATCTTAAAGCATGGGTTGCCTCCCATGGAGCGCTCTTTTATTGTCACTAGCTTGACATTGAGGCTTTCTTTTATGGTGGTTGGTGCTTGTAGGGCCTCAATTTGTCTCCCCTAACCGTGATCCTCTTCTTTGTTCTCTGGTGTTCAATTTCAGCATGCTCTAATGATAGTATGTTGCTGACAGTGTAGTAATCCTCGGTTTGTTGATTTGCCCCCCAACTGTTGATATATCAGTTGCACTTTGTCACCTTTAGAAAGTCCCTCTGTTGGAATCTTTCTATTCTTCCAGCCCCTTTTTGCTTTGTTTCTGCGCTTCATCTTTCCTTTTGTTGATCTTTCTTTTCTGGCTGTAGGCTTTCCTTGGGGACCTCTCTTCTCAGTGGCCAGTGCTCTAATATCCTCTTGGGCTTTTTCATCAGTCTGCACAATCCTTAGCATTGGGATGTTGCTGTGACTTTCCTGGTCATTTTTCATATAGTCTTTCTCTTCCTTGCTAAATTGTGCCTCTGGCAACACCTTCAGAGTGATGCCCTGGTCATGCATCCTGAGAGTTAATTCCCCTTCCTCTACGTCTATGATAGCTCTAGCAGTGGCTAAGAATGGCCTTCCCAGTATAACAGAGTCACCATCATCATTGTTTGATTCTAGAACCACAAAATCAGCAGGGTATATAAAACTGTCCACCTTGACCAAAAGATTTTCAATTACACCCCTGGGGTATACCATTGACTTGTCTACCAGCTCCAGAGACATTTGTACTGGTTTGACCTCCTCTATGTGCAGCTTTTTCACCAAGGAGGATGATATTAAGTTAATACTTGCTCCGAGATCACACATTGCTTTAGTGATTGTCAATTTCCCAATGGTGCAAGGCAACAGGAAGCTTCCTGGGTCCTCAAGCTTGGGAGGAAGTCCCTTTTGAATCAAGGCCCTGCATTCCTCAGCAATCATTATGGTTTCTTTCTCATCCCAGCTTCTTTTCTTGTTGATAAGATCCTTCAGAAACTTGGAATATAGAGGCATCTGTTCAAGTGCTTCAGCCAAGGGAATATTGATTTCCAGCTTCTTAAAAGTCTCAAGGAATTTGTGAAAATTCTGGTCTTTAACCTCTTTGTTGAACCTCTGAGGATATGGCAGTGGAGGTGTGATGCTTTTTCCTATTTGCTGCTGCCCCTGAGCTACTTCCTTTGAGCTATGTGGCTGGTTGTCCTTCTCTTGAAGTTTCTCAGTGCTTTTGTTTGGCATCACAACTTGCTCCTTATCCTCATCTGCCTTTGTTTGATTCTCATCCTCTGTTGGTTCTTTGATGTTCTCTGCTTGCTTCCTTGTAGTGTCATTGTTGCTTATCAATGCTCTCCCACTCCTTAATTGTATTGCCTTGCATTCTTCCTTGGGATTTGGAATTGTGTCACTAGGCAGTGAATTTGAAGGTCTCTCAACAGATACTTGCTTGGAGAGTTGCCCCATCTGTCTCTCTAGGCTCTTCATAGAGGCTTCTTGATTCTTGGCTACCATTTCTTGGTGTTTCAACATTTTGTCTATCATGGCCTCCAAGTGAGTGATTCTTTGGGCTTCGGGTGATATTTGAGGTGGGTTATGAGATGTGGGTGGTGGATGGTAGGCATTTTGGTTGGTGGATTGGTTATTAGATTGGTATTGGTTGAGGTTGGGGTAGTTGTTTTGAGGTTTTCTGTAGGGATTTTGGTTAGTCTGCTGCTGGTTGTGATTTTGGTTGCTTCTTGGGTTGTGTTGGTTTGAGTTCCTCTGCCATGGTTGTTGGTTTTGGGTATGGTTATCTCCCCATCTGAGGTTTGGGTGGTTTTTCCAGGATGGATTGTATGTATCACCATACACTTCATTTGGTCCTTGGTTGTGCATATACTGTACTTGCTCTTGTTGTTGTTCTTCTGAAGTTTCTTCACTCTGTCCCCATGTGGTTGATGGTTGGCTAGTGTTGACTGCTGCAACTTGGAGACTATCAATCCTCTTGGCCATTTGCTCAAATTGTTGCTGAATTTGCTGCTGCATCATCTTGTTTTGAGCCAGGATTGAATCCACTCCTTCTAGCTCCATTACTCCTCTCCTTTGTGATGGTTGGCGGCCTCTTTGATGAGCAAAGAAATATTGGTTGTTGGACACCATATCAATGAGTTCTTGAGCCTCTTCTGCAGTTTTCATGAGTTGTAAGGAACCTCCAGCTGAATGATCCAAAGCTTCCTGGGATTTCAGTGTTAAGCCTTCATAGAAGTTTTGAAGCTTCTCCCACTCATTAAACATGGCAGGGGGACATTTCCTTATCAGAGCCTTGTACCTCTCCCATGCCTCATAGATAGGTTCGGCCTCCATTTGTGTAAATGTTTGAACCTCAGCCTTTAACCTTATAATCCTCTGAGGTGGATAAAATTTTGCAAGGAACTTAGTTACCAAATCATCCCAGTTGTTGATGCTGTCTCTTGGAAAAGATTCTAACCATTGAGTGGCCTTGTCCCTGAGAGAAAATGGGAATAGCATCAGTTTGTAACTGTCAGGGGGCACTCCATTGGTTTTGACAGTGTTGCATATCCTCAAGAAAGTGGATAAATGTTGGTGTGGGTCCTCAAGTGGTCCTCCACCAAAAGAGCAGTTGTTCTGAACCAAAGTGATGAGTTGTGGCTTGAGTTCAAAGTTGTTAGCATTGACATTTGGAGCCAAGATGCTACTCCCACAATGTCTAGGATTTGCAAAGGTGTAGGAAGCCAAAACTCTCCTCTGGGGTGGGTTGCCATTGTTGTTGTCTTCCCCACCTGGTGGATTGGTTAAATGTTCCTCCATCTCTTGGAATTCTTCGTCTGATTCCTCTTCTCCAACAATATTTTTCCCTCTTTCAGCTCTTCTTAACCTCCTGAGAGTTCTTTCGTCTTGTTCATGAAAATTGAGTATGGTTCTTCTTGTACCTGACATACAAGCAGAACATGAGAAATGCACAGAATCAGTGGCACTTCAGTCTATTGCTAGAATGAAGTTCTAGTTAGCTTAAGCGAAAATTCAAACAGTTAGTGGGTTAGTCGAAATTAGAGAAAAAATAAAGAAAAAGTGCTTGATCTAGATCACCACCTCACTTAATCATTGTCAATCTAATCAATCCCCGGCAACGGCGCCAAAAACTTGATGAGATATTTTGGTGGAAAAATAAATCTCTCCCAAAACACCCAAATCTAACCGGCAAGTGCACCGGGTCGCATCAAGTAATAATAACTCACGGGAGTGAGGTCGATCCCACAGGGATTGAAGGATTGAGCAATTTTAGTTTAGTGGTTGATTTAGTCAAGCGAATCAAGATTTGGTTGATGGTTTTATGACTTGCAGAATTAAATTGCATTGAAGTAAAGAGAACAAGAAATAAATTGCTGAAACGTAAAGAACAAGAAATTAAATGGCGGAAGCTTAGAGTGCAAGAAATGTAAATTGCAGAATCTTAAAGTGCAAGGAATGTAAATTGCTTGAAATGTAAAGGGGATTGGGATGTGGATTTGCAGAAATTAAACAAGGAAAAATTAAATTGCATCAAACAGAAGAGGGAAAGGGAATTGGGATTGAACCGGATGTGAAGCAGAAAAGTAAATGAACATAGAAAGCAGTAAACAGAGAAGTGAAATGGGAAATTCAGATCTCAGGACCCAGAGACTAGAAAACCAAGTCTAGATCTCAATGCCTTCCTAGATCCAACAAGAACAATTGCAAGAAAATTGTAAATTGCAAAGAAAAGAGATGAAGAGCAATTAACCGGAAATGAAATTCAATTAACAGTAAAGAAACAGAGAGATCCAAGATTGAGATTGAAACAGAATTTCTTCAATTCTCCAATCCAAGATCCAAGACAAAAGTAGAAAATGAAATTGAAAGCAATGGAAACAAAGAAATTAAAATTCACTCAAAAGCTCTCCGAAAACTATTATGAAAATTCCAAAAGGAAAGCTCTCCAAATAACTTGAATTCTATTCTATTTATACACTTTCAAAAATGATCTTCAAGCCTTGAGTTGGGCCTTTGCTCTTGGTGGAATTGGGTTGAAAGAGGCCTTGGTTGATTGCTCTTGAAGTTTGAAGAAGAACCGAAGTGAACCAATTGAACCGGTTTTGAGGTTAGCAAAAGTTGGACCAAAAGTTTGAGCCTAACTTTTCATAGCAGCAAAGCACATTCTGCTGGTATGGACGTTGGTGCCAATGTTAGGGGTCTAACTTTGACCCTAACGTTGGCAATGCCTTGTGCTAGTGGCGCCAACGTTAGCCTCCAAGTTAAGGGGCTAACGTTGGCGCAAACGTTGGCCCTTCTCCCTTTGTAATTCATGTGCCAACGTTAGCCTCCAAGTTAGGGGGCTAACGTTGGCGCAAACGTTGGCTCCTTCCCCATTGTAATTCATGTGCCAACGTTAGCCTCCAAGTTAGGGGGCTAACGTTGGTGCAAACGTTGGATAGCCAGGGAGGAATTCATGTGCCAACGTTAGCCTCCAAGTTAGGGGGCTAACGTTGGTGCAAACGTTGGATGGCCAGGGAGGAATTCATGTGCCAACGTTAGCCTCCAAGTTAGGGGGCTAACGTTGGCGCAAACGTGGGATGGCCAGGGAGGAAATTTCAAGTTCCAACGTTAGCCTCCAAGTTAGGGGGCTAACGTTGGGGCTAACTTCTTGCTTCCTGGTTCAATTTCACTTATTCCATTGTCCTCTCTTCACTCTTAGCCATTCCTCTTTGCTTCAACCTTTCTCCAAGCTTTCTTCACCTATCATTAATCAACCAAACTCATCAAAGCTATGCTCAAAATCATGAGATATTCATTCTTTCATAATATGCAACAAATATAGCATAAAACCTCATGAAATGGCATAAATTCATATATGGTTGGTTCAATCAAGGGAAACATGAAAATCTACTCAATTAGCTTGCTTGTAGCTCAAGAAAGTGCATAATTCTAATGAAAACAAAAGAAAAAGACTAGTTAAAATAGGCTAGGATGACTTGTCATCACAAACCTTGCCAAAGTAGAGGACTTGTCTGCCACCTTGTAGAGTTCTAGGGATATAACCTCATGAACTTCTACTTCCTCTCCAATCATGATGCTATGGATCATGATAGCCCAGTCTATAGTAACTTCAGACCTGTTGCTAGTAGGAATGATTGAGCGTTGGATGAACTCCAACCATCCCCTAGCCACGGGCTTGAGGTCATGCCTTCTTAGTTGAACCGGCTTCCCTCTTAAATCTCTCTTCTATTGAGCGCCCTCTTCACAAATGTCTATGAGGACTTGGTCCAACCTTTGATCAAAGTTGACCCTTCTAGTGTAGGGGCGTGCATCTCCTTGCATCATGGGCAAGTTAAATGCCAACCTTACATTTTCTGGACTGAAATCTAAGCATTTCCCCTGGACCATTGTAAGCCAATTCTTTGGGTCTGGGTTCACACTTTGATCATGGTTCTTGGTGATCCATGCATTGGCATAGAACTCTTGAACATTAAAATCCCGACTTGTTGAATGGGGTTGGTGAGAATTTCCCAACCTCTTCTTCGAATCTCATGTCGGATCTCCGGATATTCACTCTTTTTGAGCTTGAAAGGGACCTCAGGGATCACCTTCTTCTTGGCCACAACTTCATAGAAGTGGCCTTGATGGACCTTTGAGATGAATCTCTTCATCTCCCATGACTCGGAGGTGGAAGCTTTTACCTTCCCTTTCCTCTTTCTAGAGGTTTCTCCGGCCTTAGGTGCCATAAATGGTTATGGAAAAATAAAAAACTTTAGCTTTTCCCACACCAAACATAGAAGGTTTGCTCGTCCTCGAACAAAAGAAGAAAGAAGAGAGTAGAAGAAGAGGAAATAGAGTAGATGGAGGGGGTTTAGTGGTTCGGTCAAGGGGGGGTAGTGGTGTGTATGTTGTGTGAAAATGAAGGTGGTGAGTAGGGCTATTTATAGAGTAAGGGGGAGAGAGGGTTTGGCTATGTAGGGGAGGGTTTTGGGAGGGAAATGGTTTGAATTTGAATGGTGAGGTACGTAGGGTTTTGTGATGGATGGATGTGGATTGGTGAAGAAATTATGGAGAAGAGGGTAGCATTTGATAGGTAAGGGATTTTTGGGGAAGAGGTATTGAGGTGATTGGTGAAGGGTATTTGGGAAAGGGTGTTATGGGAAGGTGTGAAGAAGAGAGAGAGATGAGGTATGTGGGGATCCTGTGGTGTCCACAGATCCTGAGGTGTCAAGGATTTCTCATCCCTGCACCATATTGGCGTGTAAACGCCCCCTTGATTGCCAATCCTGGCGTTAAACGCTAGGATGCTGCCCATTTTTTGGCGTTTAACGCCAGATTTTCTCCCCTTTTTGGCATTTAAACGCCAGCTTTTCTCCCTTTTCTGGCGTTAAACACCAGCTCTGTGCCCATTTCTGGCGTTGAATGCCAGTCTGGTGCCCATTTCTGGTGTTAAACGCCAAGAATGGTACCAAACTGGGCGTTTAACACCCATTCTGCTATCCTTACTGGCGTTTAAACGCTAGTAAGCTTCTCCTCCAGGGTGTGCTATTTTTAATACTGTCTTTCGTTCTATTTTTGCTTTTTCAGTTTTTTTTTTTGGCTTCACATGATCATCAACCTACAGAAAACATAAAATAACAATGGAAAATAAATAGACATAATAAAATTGGGTTGCCTTCCAACAAGCGCTTCTTTAATGTCAATAGCTTGACAGTGGGCTCTCGTGGAGCCTCACAGATACTCAGAGCATGATGATGGCCTCCCAACACCAAACTTAGAGTTTGAATGTGGGGGCTCTATTTGACTCTGTATTGAGAGAAGCTTTTCATGCTTCTTCTCCATGGTTACAGAGGGAGATCCTTGAGCTTTAAACACAAGGGAGTCCTCATTCATGTGAAGGACCAATTTTCCTCTGTCAACATCAATCACAGCTTTTGCTGTGGCTAGGAAGGGTCTGTCAAGAATGATGGATTCATCCATACACTTCCCAGTGTCTAGGATTATGAAATCAGCAGGGATGTAGTGGCCTTCAACCTTTACCAAGACATCCTCTACAAGTCCATAAGCCTGTTTCCTTGAATTGTCTGCCATCTCTAGCGAGATTCTTACAGCTTGTACCTCAAGGATCCCTAGCTTCTCCATCATAGAGAGTGGCATGAGGTTTATACTTGACCCAGGTCACACAGAGCCTTCTTAAAGGTCATGGTGCCTATGGTACAAGGTATTGAGAATTTTTCAGGATCCTGTCTCTTTTGAGGTAATCTCTGCCCAGTCAAGTCATCCAGTTCTTTGGTAAGCAATGGAGTTCATCTTCCCAAGTCTCATTACCAAATAAGTTAGCATTTAGCTTCATGATTACTCCAAGGTACTTAGCAACTTGCTCTTCAGTAACATCTTCATCCTCTTCAGAGGAAGAATACTCATCAGAGCTCATGAATGGCAGAAGAAAATTCAATGGAATCTCTATGGTCTCTGTATGAGCCTCAGATTCGCATGGTTCCTCATTAGGGAACTCCTTGGAGGCCAGTGGACGTCCATTGAGTTCTTCCTCAATGGAAATCACTGCCTTTCCCTCCTCTATGCATTCGGCCATGTGGGACGTGTTTATGGCCTTGCATTCTCTCTTTGGGTTCTCTTCTGTATTGCTTGGGAGAGTACTTGGAGGGAATTCAGTAACTTTCTTACTCAGCTGACCCACTTGTGCCTCCAAATTTCTAATAGAGGACCTTGTTTTAGTCATGAAACTTTGAGTGGTCTTAGTTAGATCAGAGATTATGGTTGCTAAGTCAGATTGGCTCTGCTTAGAATTCTCTGTCTGTTGCTGAGAAGATGATAGAAAAGGCTTGCTATTGCTAAACCTATTTCTTCCACCATTACTGTTGTTGAAGCCTTGTTGAGGCCTCTGTTGGTCCTTCCATGAGAGATTTGGAAGATTTCTCCATGAAGGATTATAGGTGTTTCCATAGGGTTCTCCCAAGTAATTCACCTCTTCCATTGATGGGTTCTCAGGATTATAAGCTTCTTCTTCAGATGAAGCTTCTTTGGTACTGCCTGTTGCTACTTGTATTCCAGACAGACTCTGAGAAATCATATTGACTTGCTGAGTCAATATTTTGTTCTGAGCCAATATGGCATTCAGAGTATCAATCTCAAGAACTCCTTTCTTCTGATTTGTCCCATTATTCACAGGATTCCTTTCAGAAGTGTACATGAATTGGTTATTTGCAACCATTTCAATAAGTTCCTAAGCTTCTGCAGGCATCTTCTTCAGATGAAGAGATCCTCCAGCAGAGTTGTCCAATGACATCTTGGACAGTTTAGACAGACCATCATAGAAGATACCTATGATGCTCCATTCTGAAAGCATGTCAGAAGCACACCTTCTTATTAATTGCTTGTATCTTTTCCAAGCTTCTTAGAGGGATTCACCTTCCTTCTGTCTGAAGGTTTGGACTTCCACTCTAAGCTTACTCAATTTTTGAGGTGGAAAGAATTTGGCTAGAAAAGCACTGACCAGCTTTTTCCAAGAGTTCAGGCTTTCCTTAGGTTGTGAATCCAACAATATTCTAGCTCTGTCTCTTACAGCAAAGGGAAAAAGCATAAGCCTGTAGACCTTAGGATCAACCCCATTAGTCTTGACAGTGTCACAGATTTGCAAAAATTCAGCCAAAAATTGATGAGGATCTTCCAATGGAAGTCCGTGAAACTTGCAATTCTGTTGCATCAGAAAAACTAATTGAGGTTTAAGCTCAAAGTTGTTTGCTCCAATGGCAGGGATAGAGATGCTTCTCCCATAGAAGTCAGGAGTAGGTGCAGTAAAGTCACCAAGCACCTTCCTTGCATTGTTGGCATTGTTGTTATTTTTGGCTGCCGTGTCTTCTTCTGGTTTGAAAATTTCTGTTAGGTCCTCTCCAGAGAACTGTGCTTTAGCTTCTCTTAGCTTTCTCTTTAAGGTCCTTTCAGGTTCAGGATCAGCTTCAACAAGAATGTCTTTGTCTTTCCTCCTGCTCATATGAAAGCGAAGAGAACAAGAAAATATGGAATCTTCTATGTCACAGTATAGAGATTTCTTGAGGTGTCAGAGGAAAAGAAGAATAGAAGGAGGAGGTAGATATGAGAATTCGAACTTATAGAGAGAAAGAGTTCGAATTGCTGATAGAGGAGGAGTGTTAGTCCTTAAATAGAAGGAGGTGAGAGTGGGGAGAGAATTTTCGAAAAAAAATTTGAATTAATTAAAAGGAATTTTGAAATAATTAAAAGAAATTTTGAAAAATTGGATGATGATTTTCGAAAATTAAAATTGAGAAAGTAGTTAAGTGATTTTGAAAAATATTTTGAAATTAGCAATCAAAAAGATATGATTGAAAATTAATTTAAAAAAAAGATATGAGTGGGAAGATATGATTGAAAAGGTATGGTTTTAAAAAGATATGATTGAAAGGATATGATTGAAAAACACTTTAAAAAGATTTGATTTTAAGATTAATGACTTGGCTAACAAGAAATTTAAAAGATATGATTCTAAAATTCAAATATAGAACCTTTCTTAACAAGGAAGAAATTTTTGAATCAAATCACTAATTGTTAGCAAGGATTTTCGAAAATAGTAAGAAAAAATGGAAAGGATTTGATTTTGAAAAGATATGATTGAAAAGATATGATTTGAAAAAGATTTGATTTTGAAAAATTATGAAAATTTGAAAAAGATTTGAATTAAAAACAAAATCTTCCCTCCTGTGCCCTCCTGGCGTTAAACGCCCAGAATGGTATCCATTCTGGCGTTTAACGCCCAAAATACTACCTTTTTAGGCGTTTAACGCCCAGCCAGGTACCCTGGCTGGCGTTTAAATGTCAGTTTTCCTTCCTCACTGGGCGTTTTAAACGCCCAGCTTTTTCTCTGTAATTCCTCTGCTGCATGTTCTGAATCTTCAATTCTCTGTATTATTGACTTGAAAAGACATAATTTTGAAAAAAAAATTTTGAATTTTTAATGATGAGAAACAATCAAAATTCACCTAATCATGGAAAAATAAGATCAAATAAACAATGCATGCAAGACACCAAACTTAGAAATTTTCATATTGATGACGCTAACAAATTGAGAATGCATATGAAAAACAACAAAAACACACAAAACAAGAGAATTTAAAGATCAGAGCAAGGAAATCATCAAGAACAACTTGAAGATTAATGCAGAACATAATGCATATATTCGAAACATGCAAGAGAATTAAATAAAACATGCAAGACACCAAACTTAAAAATTGACACTAGACTTAAACAAGAAACACAAAATTTTTTGTTTTTATGATTTTATAAAAATTTTTTTTGTATTTTTCGAAAATTAATTGGAAAAAGAAAATAAGGAATTCAAAATTCTTAATGAGAATTCCAGGAATCATGCAACGTTAGTCTAAAACTCCGGTCCAGGAATTAGACATGGCTTACTAGCCAGCCAAGCTTTCAGTGAAAGCTTCGGTCCAAAACACTAGACATGGCCAATGGCCAGCCAAGCTTTAGCATATCATTACTTTCAATAGCAAGATTGATAGAAATCAACAAGCTCTTGTGATGATAAGTTGAAACCTCGGTCCAAAAGTTTAGACATGGTTTCACAACCAGCCAGACTTCAACAAATCATCATGAAACTCTAGAATTCGTTCTTAAAAATTCTGAAGACATAGAATAATTTATTTTTTTTTTTGAAAATTTTTCGAAAATAAAAAGCTTTAAAAATAAAACAAAAATACCTAATCTAATCAACAAGATGAACTGTCAGTTGTCCAAACTCGAACAATCCCCGGCAACGGCGCCAAAAACTTGGTGCACGAAATTGTGATCACTAAAACAGCGCCAACAACTTGGTACGCACGAATGTAATCTCAACTCTTTGTCACAACTCCGCACAACTAACCAGCAAGTGCACTGGGTCGTCCAAGTAATAAACCTTACGTGAGTAAGGGTCGATCCTACGGAGATTGTCGACTTGAAGCAACCTATGGTCATCTTATTAATCTCAGTCAGGCAGATTCAAATGGTTATGGGATTTTGATAATTAAAATATAAATAAAATATAAAATAGGATAGAAATACTTATGTAATTCATTGGTGAGAATTTCAGATAAGCGTATGGAGATGCTTTGCTCCTTCTGAATCTCTGCTTTCCAACTGCCTTCATTCAATCATTCATACTCCTTTCCATGGCAAGCTTTATGTTGGGGGATCACCGTTGTCAATGGCTACCATCCGTCCTCTCAGTGAAAATGGTCCAAATGCATTGTCACCGCACGGCTAATCATATGTCGGTTCTCGATCATGTTGGAATAGGATCCATTGATCCTTTTGCGTCTGTCACTACGCCCAACACTCGCGAGTTTGAAGCTCGTCACAGTCATCCCTTTCCAGATCCTACTCGGAATACCACAGACAAGGTTTAGACTTTCCAGATCTCAGGAATGGCCGCCAATAATTCTAGCCTATACCACAAAGACTCTGATCGTGAACCAGGAGGCTAAGAGATACACACTCAAGCTATTGCAGATAGAATGGAAGTGGTTATCAGGCACGCGTTCATAGGTGAGAATGATGATGAGTGTCACGGATCATCACATTCAACAGGTTGAAGTGCGAGTGAATATCTTGGAATAAGAATAAGCTTGAATTGAATAGAAAAACAATAGTACTTTGCATTAATTCATGAAGAACAGCAGAGCTCCACACCTTAATCTATGGGGTGTAGAAACTCCACCGTTGAAAATACATAAGTGAAAGGTCTAGGCATGGCCCCAAGGCCAGCCTCCATTATCTAAGGACTAAACGTTCCAAAGATGAAAGATGAAAATACAATAGCAAAAGGTCCTATTTATAGAGAACTAGTAACCTAGGGTTTACAGAAATAAGTAAACGATGCAGAAATCTATTTTTGGGCCCACTTGGTGTGTGCTTGGGCTGAGCATTGAAGCTTTCACATGTAGAGACTTTTCATGGAGTTAAACGCCAGCTTTGGTGCCAGTTTGGGCATTTAACTCCAGCTTTTATGCCAGTTTTGGCGTTTTAACGCCAAAATTTTTATGCTGACTTGGAACGCCGGTTTGGGCCATCAAATCTCGGGCGAAGTATGCACTATTATATATTACTGGAAAGCCCAGGGTGTCTACTTTCCAACACAATTGAGCGTGCCAATTGGGCTTCTGTAGCTCCAGAAAACCCACTTCGAGTGCAGGGAGGTTAGAATCCAATAGCATCTGCAGTCCTTTTTCAGCCTCTGAATCAGATTTTTGCTCAGGTCCCTCAATTTCAGCTAGAAAATACCTGAAATTACAGAAAAACACACAAGGTCATAGTAAAGTCCAGAAATGTGAATTTTGAATAAAAACTAATAAAAATATACTAAAAAGTTATTAAAACATATTGAAAACTACCTAAAAACAATGCCAAAAAGCGTATAAATTATCCGCTCATCACATCTCCATTTGTTGCTGAAGTTGTTGGTGCATCTGTTTGTTTTGTGCCAAGATAGTGTCAACACCTTCAAGCTCCAAGACAACTCTCTTGAGAGCTGGTGGGCGTTACCTTTGATGAGCAAAAAAGTATTGATTGTTTGTCACAGTGTCTATGAGATGTTGGGCTTCTTTAGCTGTCTTCATGAGTTGCACTGAGCCTCCTGCTGAATAGTGAAGGGCCTGTTGAGCTCTCAGTGTAAATCCTTCATAGAAGTTTTGGAGTCTATCCCATTCACTAAACATTTATGGGGGACATTTTCTGATTAAGGCTTTGTATCTCTCCCAGGCATCATACAATGACATTTGAATGAATGTTTGCACCTCTGTTTTTAGCTTGATGATCCTCTGAGGTGGGTAGAACTTGGCTATGAATTTGCTCACCAAATCGTCCCAATTGTTGATTCTCTCTTTGGGAAAGGTTTTCAGCCATTGAGCAGCATTGCCCCTCAAAGAAAATGGGAATAGAAGTAATTTGTAGATGTCAAGATGTACCCCATTTGTCTTGACAGTTTCACAAATCCTTAAGAAAACAGACAAATGTTGGTTGGGGTCTTCAAGAGGGCCACCTCCATAAGCATAATTGTTCTGCACCAAAGTGATTAGTTGAGGCTTTAACTCAAAGTCATTTGCATGAACATTTGGGGTGAGGATGCTGCTCCTATAGTGTCTGGGATTAGGGATAGTGTAAGAGGCCAACACCCTTCTTGCAGGTTGAGCATTGTTGTTCACTCCCTCTTCACGCACCTCAGCCTCCATGTTTGCGAAATCACAAACAAACCAAATGAAACCTGGAAATTCTAATGCTAGAATGTGGTTAGAGGGTTAGGTGACACAATGTGTCAAACAGTTAATATGCTTAAATGAAAAACAAAAGAAAAAAGAAAATTGCTTAATCTAGATTATCACCCTACTTAATCATTGTCAATCTTTATCAATCCCCGGCAACGGTGCCAAAAACTTGATGAGGGAAAAATGTTTCCACACAAACTCACCGGCAAGTGTACCGGGTCGCATCAAGTAGTAATAACTCACAAGATTGAGGTCGATCCCACAAGGATTGATGGATTGAGCAATTTTAGTTACGTGATGAATTTAGTTAAGCGAATAGTTGATGATTTGCGTGAAATTTTGATTAACAAAAAGTGAATTGTAGAAGGTTAAAGTGCAGAAAGTAAAGTGCAGAAGAGGTAAATTGCAGAAACTTAAAGAGCAAGAAAGTAAGAGCTGAAACTTAAATTGCAAGAAAGGTAAATGACTGAAACTTAAAGTGCAAGAAACTTAAATGGAATAATCTAAATTGCTGGGAAATATACATTGCTTGAGAATAAAAGGGATTTGGGTATTGGGATTCAAATTGAACTAGAAAAATGAAGAACAGTAAACTAAAGAACTATGAGACGAAGAGAAATTGCAGATGAACCAAAATAGAAATGAAAAATTACAGAAGAAGGAAAATCAGAAAGAAATAATTGAGATCCGATATTTAATTTATAAATTCAGAAAACAGAAAAGAAATGGAACTCCAAGATGAAAAATTTCAGAGAATTCTTTAATCAGAGTTCAAAAACAAAAAGCAGAGAGTAGAAGTTGTAGTAGAAAGAAGATGAATACAGAAAGTAAACTCAGATCCGATCTCAAACTCCAGAATTCTAAAAAGACTAAGAGAGCAAAAAGAAGTTTCAAAAATGAAAAATGAAAGTAAAAATCAAGCTAAAAGGTAAAAGTAAAAGTCCTCCCCTCAAATCAAATTTAATCCTATTTATACACTTTCTACTTTAGTCATTAACCATTTGGAATGGGCCTTTGGATTTGTGAAGAAATGGATCCAAAAATGGCACTTGGTGGCATGGGTCAGGGTGCATTTTGTGAGCTCCAGTGGAGCGCTCCGTGCCTAAAGTGAACGTCCCGTTCACTTTGCCAAGCATGCCTCTTCACGTGCGCTTTGGCTCCCTGGTGCGCGCTTGTCTTCATGGACGTTCACTTATTGAATGCTACGTTCATTATTTGAGCACTGCCTAGCACTCCCTTGGTCGAGCGCTTCTCCTAGCGCTCCCTTGGTTGAGTGCTACGTTCATTCCTTTGAGTGCCCTTAGTGTATGGATGGCCAAAAGCTTGCCTCCAAAGCTGGAAAGCCCGAAAACGTTCACAAAGTGAACGCTACGTTCACTTCCAAATTGAACGTTGGCCTAAAAGTGTTGCTGAGTGTGGCGTTCTCTTTGTGAACGTAACGCTTCCTTGATTAGCCTCCCCCTTTTCTTCATTTCTTCACCTACAAGCAACCAAATAAACAATCAAAGTATCACCAAATTCACAAGGTCTTTGCATCATTCATGAAATCAATTAATTCTAGCATAAACCGTATGATTGATTCAAAATAATCATGAAAATCCACTCTAATTACTTACTTATTGTGCAAGAAAGTGCATAAAACCTAATGAAACTAATGAAAAATGCTTGTAAAACTAGCATAAGATGACTTGTCATTAGTACTATCATAAGGAACTAGCCACAGCTCGCGGAGTTTAAGCCAGCTAGCCAAATATACAGACAAAAAGGAAACTGAAGTTTGAAAGGGCTTATACAATTTGTATTCTCTCAATACGTGCCTCTAGGCAAAACAAAATACAAAAGTGAGAGATATATATAAACAAAATAAATCAAAAAGAACTCGGAAGTAATGGGATCCTTGATGAGGGAAAAACGATTCCACACAAACTCACCAGCAAATGTATCGGGTCGCATCAAGTAGTAAAACTCACTTAGAGTGAGGTCGATCCCACAGGGATTGATGGATCAAGCAACTTTAGTGAGTGATTAGTCTAGTCAAGCTAACATTGGTGAATTGGATGAAATTGAAGCAACAGAAAGTAAATTGCAGGAATTATAAAGTGAAGAAAGTAAATTGACTGAAACTTAAAGAACAAGGAATGTAAATTGCAGTAAATGTAAATCAGCAGAATGTAGATTGAACAAAAGCTTAAAGAGCAAGAAAATTAAATTGCAGCAAAATGTAAAGGGAGCTGGGTGCTGGAAAATTAAATGGAAGCAGTAAATTAGAACTCAGAACAATTGACAGAATCCTAAACTTGCAGGAAGAGTAAATCAAATTGAATCAAGAATAGAAATGTAAAAATTGCAGAGAAGTAGAGGTGCAGAAGAGTAAATCAGCAAGAAGACTTAGATCAATTCTGAAATCTCAAAGAGAAATTAATAATTTCAATGAAATAGCAAAAATAGAAAGAAAGTCAAGAGCTCAATTGCTCTCTCGATCAAAACAGAAAGGAAATTGCAGAGGAAGGAAAATGAAAAAGAAAAGAAAAGAAAACCCAGATTTGATTTCCAATTCTCAAGTTCACAAAGGAAAATTTAAACAAAGAGCTCTCTATTCTACTCCTACTCCTATTGCTCTCTAGCAGAGCCAGCCTCCTTTATGAAATGGAACTGATGCCTTTATATAGGTGATAAACCATCATTTTATGATTTATATTGTGTTTAATTGAGTGGTTTTATCAAGTCTTTACCCACTTATTCATATGATTAGCATGATATTACAATTTCTTTCCAAAATTGTTCCATGGTTGAAAACTTGCTTCCTAGAGATCTTTTAATTATGTATTTTAATTCTCCTTTATACCATTCGATATCGTGATCCGTGTGTTAAGTGTTTCAGGCTTCATAGGGCAGGAATGGCTTAAAGAATGGAGAAGAAGCTTGCAAAAATAGAAGGAACACAAGTGCTTAGATAAATTGGACGTTGTTGGTTAATTCTGTACCTACTAACGCTAGACCTTCCCAAGGGAGAGGACTAGGATTTGCGGGTAAGAGTTAGCTCAATCACTTGACTTTCCTTTATTTAGTAAGGTTAACTAAGTGAAAACAACAACCTCTTTACACTACACTTGAGAAGATTCCAACAAGGATAGAACTTCCAATTAATTATTCCCCCAATCAAGGCTTTTTAATATTAATAATAATTCTTAGTTAATTGCCTTAATTTACAATTATTTTAACTACCCATCACCAAAACTCAACTTTCTGGAAAAACTCCTAGTTAATAAAATAGCACTCTTTCCTGCAACTCGTTGGGAGACGACCTGGGACTCATACTCCCAGTATTTTTAATTCTAAAATTTGTGACACCCTTTTTAAAATTGGTGAGGCGGATCTTAGCTAGTTAAGAGCTATACGTGCAACGCTATTCTCTTATTTAAAAATCTCTAAATCGGCCTAACTTCTGCCCTCTCACCAATTTTTGGTGCCGTTGCTGGGGAGTTGCAATGGTGTGCTAAATTATTAATTAGTGTACATATTTTTATTTTTATTTTCATAGTTTATTTTTATCTCTGTTACCATGAGCTATATGTCTTCCTCATTGAATGACGCGTTCATTGCCTGATCCGAGCTTAGTCCCATTTGATCCTGAAATTGAAAGAACTCTTTCACATATTAGGCGAGCTCATCGCAGGATAGCTTCTGAGGGTGGTGAAGTGATTATTATCGATTCACCAGTCTCATCTGAGGGCGAATATGAATCGCCATCTAAGAGCGAAACAAGCTCATTTACAACTAATTCAATTGATTCACGTGCAGGTAACATGACAGCACCTAGGAGGATTACTCTCTAGGAGGCAGGAGCCCCAGATTTTACACTGCAACCGTATCAAGTGCATCATCCAACTCTGGCTACAGATTTTGAACTGAAGACTGCACTAATCAACTTGATGCCCAAATTTCATGGCTTACCTGCTCAAGAGCCTATCAAGCACCTTCGGGATTTCCAGATAGCTTGTTCTACTGTTAGGCGTAATGGTGCAGATGAAACCTCTATTCTGTTAACCGCCTTCCCATTTTCTCTTGAAGGAAAGGCGAGGGAATGGTACTACACTCAACCTGAAGCGACCGTTACTAACTGGGATATGCTTATAAGAGAATTCTTGGAAAAATACTTTCCAGCTGAAGTCACTAATAGATTGAGGAAAGAGATTTCAATGATCATTCAAGGCAAATCCAAAACTCTCTACGAATATTAAGAGCGCTTCAACAATCTCCTGGACGCATGCTCCCATCACATGATTGACAAGCTAGTGTTGATCAGCTACTTCACACAAGGCATGAAGCCACATGATAAGACTACACTGGATGGTGTGAGTAATGGTTCCCTGAAAAAGTACAAGACTACAGATGAAGCATGGCAACTGATCACCGACCTGGCTAAATCTACTCGGAATCACAAGCATAGGAACAACCATCCCAAAGCTGTTGCCTAAGTTTCTTCTAGCATTGAGACTACCGCTCTCACACAGAGTATATATGAAATGACCAACCTACTGAAATAGATGCAGTTAAATCAACAACAAGCACAACAAGCTCAGTCTCTCCCACCAAAACAAAGCCAACAGTTGGTTCCACAAAGAGTATGTGGGATCTGTGCTGATTATAGTAATTATACTGATGAATGTCCGCAGCTCCAAGAAGACAACACTGTGGCAGCCACTCACAACTTCTATGACCGCCCGAATCAAGGATACAATCAACAAGGTGGCAACTACAACCAAGGTGGCAACTATAACCATGGATGGCAGGACAACTCCAACCAAGGTTGGAGAGATAATTCTAACCATGGCTGGAGGGATAACTATAATAGAGGAGGCAGAGACAACAATAGAAACCAGAGGTGGAATAACAATAACAACAACAGACAGCAGAATCAGAATCAATCTTACAGGGCACCTCACCTAAGACCGTCCCAATGACCCTAGCACAACCAACAACAGGTTCCTCAGACTACTTATTCTAATTCCTCATCAAATGACGAGATGCTCCGTTCTCTTGCACAAGGGCAACAAGACATGCAGACGCAGCTGAACTCTACTTTAAATGGTCTGACTGCCACTTTACAAGCTCTCGTCTCCCGGATGGATTCATCACCTAATTCCACACATCAACCTTCAAGCTCCAGTGGAATTCCTTCTCAACCACTGCCTAATCCCAAGGGTGGCATCAATGCCATCACCTTGAGGTCCGGAACCACATTAGAGGAGAAGAACCATGAGGAGCCAAGCCCACCAGAACACGTCCTAGCTGAAGATGTGGTGGAAGTGGAAGATGCTGAAGAGGAAGAGGACGTATAGGACATAGTTGCAGAAGAAGCTCAACCACAGAATGAAGCACCAAAGGATGCAGAAGCTGCAAGTAACGCCCTTCCTATCCCATTTCCACAACTTGCAAGGAAGCCCAGAAAGCAGATGGAACTTGATCCCAAAATGGTAGAAATATTAAAAAAGGTCGAGGTAACTGTTCCCCTTTTTGATGTTATTCAACAGGTACCTAAATACGTAAAGTTTCTAAAGGATTTATGCATACATAAAGATAAAATTAATGAATTAGAAACTATTCCTTTAGGTAGCTCTATATCTACTTTAATGGGAGGTATACCTGAAAAATGTAGTGATCCAGGTCCATGTATGGTTAACTGTACCATAGGAGACGTGATATTTTCTGACTATATGTGTGATTTAGGAGCGTGTGTTAGTATAATTCCTTTGTCTATATATGATACTTTGAGGCTCCCTCCCTTAAAAAGGTCGGCAGCTCGTTTTGTGTTAGCAGATAAAAGCATTATTACAGTAGTTGGAATTGCTAAAGATGTACTAGTGAGCATTAAGGGGCTCACATTTCCCATTGACTTCTATATCCTGGAAATGCCCCCTAATGACTCAGGAAGACCATCATCAATCCTTTTTGGAAGACCATTCCTGAAAACTTCAAAGTTCAAGCTGGATGCATTCTCAGGAACTTACTCCTTTGAGATAGATGGCAGAGCAGTGAAATTCAGTTTAAATAAAGCTATGAAGCACCCTGCGGAAGATCATTCTATCTTCCAGTGCGACATTATTGATGAAATTGTAGCTGAAGTTCAGCAGGAAGAATTAGAAGAGAAGTACATGGAGCAAGGTCCAAGTGTGGGGACACTTTCTGAAAACACTGAGAACACTTTACCATTATCACTAGCCCCAGATGATCCAGAGCCTAGCTATGAGTATAAATTAGAATTAAAGCCCCTTCCTCCACACCTCAAGTATGCTTACCTTAAGGACAAGCAGAGGTTCCCAGTTATCATTGCAAGGGAACTCATTTCCCAACAAGAAGAACAACTGCTTAATGTGCTGAGAAAACATAAGAAAGCAATTGGATGGAGCTTGGCGGATATAGTAGGCATCAGCCCTCAAGTTTGTGAACACAGAATATTCTTAGAAGAGGGAGCAAAGCCTGTCCATCAGCCTCAAAGAAGATTGAATCCCACCATCTTAGAAGTTGTCAAGAAAGAAGTGACCAGACTACTTGAAGCAGATATCATTTACCCCATCTCAGATAGTGAATGGGTCAGTCCAGTACAAGTGGTGCCCAAGAAGTCTGGAGTCACAATAGTAAGAAATGAGCATGGAGAGCTCCTGAAAACTAGAGTGCAGAATACATGGAGAGTTTGCATTGACTATAGGCATCTTAACGAAGCCACTCGCAAGGATCATTACCCCTTGCCATTGATTGATCAAATGCTTGATCGCCTGTCAGGTAAATCCCATTACTGCTTTTTAGATGGTTATACAGGCTAATTTCAAATTCATATAGCTCCTGAAGATCAGGAGAAGACCACTTTTACATGTCCCTTTGGAACTTATGCTTATAAAAGAATGCCTTTTGGCTTGTGTAATGCACCTGCTACTTTCCAAAGATACATGATGAGTCTTTCCTCTGATCTTATTGAGAACTGCATGGATATTTTTATGGATGATTTTTGCGTATATGGTGATTCATTTAGCCTTTGCTTGGATAGTTTATCTAGAGTATTAGACAGATGTGTTAGTACAAACCTTGTATTAAATTTTGAAAAATGTCACTTTATGGTAAAACAAGGAATTGTACTAGGACATGTTGTGTCTAATACTGGCATTTCTGTAGATCCAGCAAAGGTGGATGTTATTTCTAGTTTACCTTACCCCTCCTCTGTGAGGGAAGTCCGTTTGTTCCTTGGCCACACAGGTTTTTACAGGAGATTTATTAAGGACTTCAGTAAGGTAGCATTACCTTTATCCAGATTGCTGCAGAAGGATATTAAGTTCGAGTTCAGTGAGGATTGTATGCAATCGTTTGATAAGCTGAAGATCGCCCTGACTCAAGCTCCAATTGTGGGAGGACCAGACTGGAGCCAGCCATTTGAAATTATGTGTGATGCTTCCAACCATGCAGAGACTCAACACGCATCCACACACATTCAGATACATTGATATTAGGATTACTCTTAGTTTTAGATCAAAAATCTAGAATAGCCTTTACATTTATAGTTTACGCTTTTGCTTGGATTTTGGATGCTAAAGAGTCATTACCTCCGATGAAGTTATTACTTTAGTTTGTTTCCTTATTCCCTTACTCTTTATTAGTTACTCATTGACCCTGTTCAGATAAGTATGTTGCATTTTGAATTTATTAATATATAGAGTTACTTTTATTTTTAATTAATCTTAATTCTTTATTTTATTTCGTTTAATTATGTCTTCTTATATTTTTATGATTATTAATTCCATGTCAATGGAGTAGAAACTCCACTTGACATGGGGGTTGATTAAGAGGAGACACTTGAGTTGGAATGCTCAAGTGCTTAGATAAATTGGACGTTGTTGGCTAATTCTGTACCTACTAACGCTAGACCTTTCCAAGGGAGAGGACTAGGATTTGCGGGTAATAGTTAGCTCAATCACTTGACTTTCCTTTATTTAGTAAGGGTTAACTAAGTGAAAACAACAACCTCTTTACACTACACTTGAGAATATTCCAACAAGGATAGAACTTCCAATTAATTATTCCCCTAGTCAAGGCTTTTTAATATTAATAATAATTCTTAGTTAATTGCCTTAACTTACAATTATTTTAATTACCCATCACCAAAACTCAACTTTCTGGAAAAACTCCTAGTTAATAAAATAGCACTCTTTCCTGCAACTCGTTGGGAGACGACCTAGGACTCATACTCCCAGTATTTTTAATTCTAAAATTTGTGACACCCTTTTTTAAATTGGTGAGGCGGATCTTAGCTGGTTAAGAGCTATACGTGCAACGCTATTCTCTTATTCAAAAATCTCTAAATCAGCCTAACTTCTGCCCTCTCACCAATAGGCTTTACAAAATGAAAATAAAATTGAAATTAAAAACAAATTACAATTCAAATGAAATTCCTAATCTAATTATCTCTTGTGCCTTTGAGTGATGATAATGGGCTTTGCTTGCTTTGGATTTGAAGAAGTGTGGATCCGGATGGCTTGGTTCAAGTGGCATGGGTCAGGGTGCATTTTGTTCCCTCCCAGGGAAGCGTTCCGTTCACTTAAGTGAACGCTATGTTCACTGCTCCAAGCATGCTTCCTCACGTGCCACATTTTGCCTCACTTGGCGCTCCCTTTTTATGAAAACGTTCACAAAAATGAACGCCACGTTCACTTCTTTGAACGCTCATTCGTTGTTGCGCGCCTTGGTGCGCAAGTGGCCTCCTCTAGCGTTCACTTTTAGGCGCTCTTTGTTGCGCTTGCCTTGGTTCCTTGGCCAATGCTCGAAAAAGTTCACTGTAGTAAACGTGGCATTCACTTCAGTGAACGTGGCTCCTTGTGTAATGTAGCGCTCCCTTGTTAATGAATGCTAGCGTTCATCAATTTCTTTCATTGCCATTAAATGTTTCATGCATGCAAGCTTTTATTTATTTTATTATATTACTTAGTAATGCATTAACGTTTAAAGCTTGATTTGCCAATTGGAATTAGTGGCATTAATAATGAAATGCATTAACGTTAAAGCATTCATTGGATCGTTTGCCAATTGGCTTTAATGGCATGCTTTAATATACTTAGTAATTGATGAGATATTTTGATGAGAAACGAATCTCTCCCAAAACACCCAAAACTAGCCGGCAAGTGTACCGGGTCGTATCAAGTAATAAAAACTCACGGGAGTGAGGTCGATCCCACAGGGATTGAAGGATTGAGCAATTTTAGCTTAGTGGTTGATTTAGTCAAGCGAATCAAGTGTTGGTTGGGTGATTTGTGATTTGCAGAATGTAAATTGCATGAAATCAAAGAGAGCGGGAAAGTAAATTGCTGAAACTTAAAGAACAAGAAATTAAATAGCAGAAACTTAAAGTGCAAGAAATGTAAATTGCAGAATCTTAAAGCGCAAGAAATGTAAATGGCTTGAAAAGTAAAGGGGATTGGGATGAGGATTTGCAGAATTTAAACAAGGAAAAACTAAATTGCATCAAATAGAAAAGAAAAAGGGAATTGGGATTGAACCGGATCTTATAACAGCAAAGTAAATGAACAATGAAAGCATTAAACAGAGAATTGAAATGAGGATTTAGATCTCAGGACCCAGAGACTAGAAAACCAAGTCTAGATCTCAATGCCTTCCTAGATCCAACAAGAACAATAGCAAGGAAATTGTAAATTGCAAAGAAAAGAGATGAAGAACAATAAACCGGAAATGAAATTCAGTAAATAAAGCAGAGAGATCCAAGATTGAGATTGAAACAGAATTTCTTCAATTCTCAAATCCAAGATCCAAGACAAAGGTAAAATGAAATTGAAAGCAATGAAGGCAAGAAATTAAAGTTCACTCAAGTTCAAAAGCTCTCCGAAAACTATATTGAAAATTCTAAAAGGAAAGCTCTAAAGGAAAACTCTCCAGCCCAGCTCTTCCATAAATTGAATTCTATCCTATTTATACACTTTCCAAAATGATCTTCAAGCCTTGAGTTGGGCCTTTGTCCTTGGTGGAATTGGGTTGAAAGAGGCCTTGGTTGATTGCTCTTTGAAGATTGAAGAAGAACCGAAGTGAACCAATTGAACCGGAAATGGAGTTAGCCAACGTTGGTCTTCAACGTTAGGGTCAAAGTTAGGGGTCTAACTTTGACCCTAACTTTTCATATCAGCAAACCACATCCTTCTGGTATGGACGTTGGCGCCAACGTTAGGGGTCTAACTTTGACCCTAACGTTGGCCTTGCTTGGTGTGATTGGCGCCAACGTTAGCCTCCACGTTAGGGGGCTAACGTTGGCGCAAACGTTGCCTACTCCCCCATTGTGATTTAAGTGCCAACGTTAGCCTCCAAGTTAGGGGGCTAACGTTGGCGCAAACGTTGGTAGCCCAGGGAGAAACTCTCAAGTTCCAACGTTAGCCTCCAAGTTAGGGGGCTAACGTTGGAGCTAACGTTGGCTACTTCCAAAGAGTGATTCACATGCCCAACGTTAGCCTCCAAGTTAGGGGGCTAACGTTGGGGCTAACTTCATGCAACCCAGTTCAATTTTCACTTATTCCATTGTCCTCTCTTCACTCCTAGCCATTCCTCTTTGCTTCAACCTTTCTCCAAGCCTTCTTCACCTATCATTGATCAACCAAACTAATCAAAGTTTTGCTCAAAATCATGAGGTATTCAATCTTCCACAATATGCAACAATTATAGCTTAAAACCTCATGAAATGGTATGAATTCACATATGGTTGGTTCAATCAAGGGAAACATGAAATTCTACTCAATTAGCTTGCTTGTAGCTTAAGAAAGTGCATAATTCTAATGAAAACAAAAGAAAAAGACTAGCTAAAATGGGCTAAGATGACTTGTCATCACAACACCAAACTTAAAGCTTGCTTGTCCCCAAGCAAGAAATGAATTTATTAAGAAGAAAGAATGAAATGGAAGAGGAAGTTCATGCTAGCAAAGTGTTATTGATAGTTCATGGGGTTTTATGTGGATATGCAAATGCTCACTTCTTATTGACTCCTAGGCCTAGAAAGTCTCCTTCAAGCTTCAAGTGACATACTGCTATGACCTCTCATTATTCCTTTATCCTTGGCTTTTACTTTATTCTCAAGCTTTATTTGAGTGTCATGTGTAGCAAGTTCATTTTCTTTTCTTTCTACTTGACACATTATTCACTATAGACACTTGGCTCACATTCCTTCTTAAAACATTGATGCCCAGCACCTCTTTGGGCTACTAAATGCTTTGTAGTTAGGTTGCTCTTGATAGTGGATTTTCAGCTGATGATCCCGGGTTAGTTAACCCAAGTCATCAAGTGTTGAGGCACTCCTAAGAGCTTACTAATCCAAGCAGATCCTAGTACAAAAACATCACAGGCATATATTTCAGAGTTCAAGCTATTGGTGTCCAGCTTTGTTTCTTTTTGTTTTTCTTTTGTTTTGCCACCTTTTAGCTTTCTTTGTTCTTTCTTTCTTTTTTTGTTTTTCTTTCTAACCAAGGAATTCTATTCAATTGAGATTCATAGACAATAGGCCACTCTCTACTTAGAAGGAGATATCTTAGCTTTTTATTCACTAAAAGTGAGTTATAATGCAATCACACACACACCA
Organism: Arachis ipaensis; assembly: GCF_059453495.1. Classification (NCBI taxonomy): domain Eukaryota; kingdom Viridiplantae; phylum Streptophyta; class Magnoliopsida; order Fabales; family Fabaceae; genus Arachis; species Arachis ipaensis. The sequence goes on along the minus strand of NC_142440.1, from coordinate 64,123,631 downwards.
CCACTTACTTTTATTCCACTTCTAACTAACAGAGACCATTTCACTTCACATTCAAACTGTTCTTTTATTAAATTTAAAGATGCAGGGGACAACACATACTTCTTGTTAAGTGAAAATGAACACACAAGCCAACACATGAACTAGCTTACTTATTTTGAAATAACCAACACAATGCAAAGACTTTTAAATGACTACAAAAAAAAAAATGCAAAAACAGATTGGAACAGATAGAATGCATGTTGTGATGATCAAGGAGCAAATCCACCTTTTATTTGTCATGCCTTTTCTTTCTCCTTTCATATACTTGGCTGCTAGTGTTCCCACCATCTTTGTTTGGTGGTTCTTGATCTTGCCAAAAGCCAGCCTTGTTCATAGCCTCCTCCACTCTATCTTCAAGTCTCATAGCCCTGTTCACTTCCATCTCACTTCTCATTTTGAAAAATTCATCAAAAGTTGGGAATGCCGGATCCATGTGATGCAAATATTCTCCAATATAGTTTAGTTTGATTTGGCTATTGACATTGTAATCGGCTTGCACTTCATACCTTGCTTCTTGGAGTGTTGTGAACTCCTTGAAGGCCTTCAAACTTTCAGCTTGCATTTGTTCCAACTTCCCAAAAGATTCATGAGATTGAAAGGCATGTTCTTCTTGCATCGCAAGAAATCTTGACTCAAATTCATTTTGTTTGTTGATTATTCTCAGCTCTCTTTCTTCTTGTGCTTGTTGGTTTTGCATGTACAGAGAATGATATTCCTCTTGCCTTGCTTGGATTCTTGTGTATTGCTGGGATAACCTCCCTATTGCTTCTTGCATTTGAGTCATGTCCATATTGCCTTGTGAGAAAAAGTGTGGCTGTTCCTCCTCCTCTTGTGGCTCTTCTTCCATGTGGGGCTCATCTTCTTCCATTTGCTCTTCTCTTTCCCTTCCTCCATGTGGCCTTCGGCCTTGGTGTGCTTCAAGGGGCATCATCATTCGTTCAATAGTTATGGGCATGCCTTGGCTTAGCCACATTGGATTCTCCTCTTCCAATGGAACTTTGGCCTTTGCACACAACTTCCAAATGGTGCTTGGATAGTACAACCAAGATCCGGCCGAATTTTTTTCAGCTATCTTTAGGATGTCTCTTGCAAGGATCTCATGAACTCTTATCTCTCCACCCACCATGATACAATGCAGCATTAAGGCTCTCTCCCTGTTAACTTCTGAGGTGTTCACTGTCCCCAGAATTGACCTTTTCATCAACTCATACCATCCTTTTGCCTCCGGAATGAGGTTACATCTCTTCAAGAACTTGTATCTGTTCTTGTCATCTCCCTCCCATCTTGAGTTCTCAAAACAAATGTCTCTTGCAATCTCTTCATAATTTTGATCCTCAGTCAATCTTTGTTGGTATCCCGGTTCATCAAAGCGCACTGACTTTAGTTTCAAAACTTTCTTGATTGCATCTGGGCCAAAGTCTACTTCCACCCCACGCACATAGCTCTTGTACGTTGGGGGTCCACGCATGTCAATCCTTGGGGCATTTGCATAAAACTCTCTTATAATATTGGTATTAATTCGAGAGATTGGTGATGTAAGTTCCTCCCATCTTCTCTTCCGGATTTTGTTCTTTATTTCTTGACACCCATCATCCGGCAACATGAATGGAATCTCAGGATAAATTTTTTTCTCGTTCATCCATTGAATTTGCATTTGATGAGACCAAGACTTGAACTTCCATTGGTCATACTCATGTGTTTCTTCCTCTACTATTGGATCTTTTCCTTTTCGTCGTTTGGTTCTTGAGGAGGATGCCATAATCACTTGGTTGGTTGAGAGGGAATGTGGGGAGTGTTGGAGAGTTTTGATGTGTGGTTGGAGGAAAAAGAGATTCGGACTGAACTTGCTAGGGAATTATGAAGAGAAGATTGAGTGTTTGGAGTTTAAAGTAAAAGAAAAAGTTGCACAAGACTTGTAATGTTGAGGAGTGATTCGGTCATGTGCATGGCTTGAAGGTGGTATGCTTTTATATGAGAAATAGAGGGCTAGGATGCAATTAAGCACCATGGGGATCAAGGGTGTGCATGTATGGATGAATGAAGACAAAATTTGCTCCTTCCCTAGCCTTTGCCGTGATCATTTTCAATGAGGGGCAGATTTCTTCCTTGAAGCATGTGATATGATTTTGTCCTTATGCTAAGCTTTCTTTTGTCTTGTCCTTCTTTTCATTGAAGATTCTTTGACCTCCTAGTCATCACAACAAGACACATGCATTAGTCTTATCCCACCGTAGCAATATTATTCTTTTTAGTAAAAATATGTGAACTATCAATTCTTATCTCATGTGAGCCGTGACACTTCCTATGGGGGACACCAAACTTGATGTTTGGTAATATATAAAGAAAATGAGTTTATTCCTCCAATAAGTGAAGTTTAAATGTTCATAAGAATTGTTTTCATCATACTTTCTTTTTCTCTTTTTTTTTTTTTTTTTTTTTTTTTTCATGAAGGATTAATTGTATCCTGGTGCATCAAGGTTTGATGAACACCAAACTTGCTTCTTGTCAAAGGGTTCATTACAATTAATACCTTCATCAAAAGAAAATTCTATTTATAAGGTTTTGAAAAATGACAAATGTATGATTATTGATGCATGAATTTCAGATTCTCATGAAGCTATGTGGACACCAAACTTAGTGTTCGGCTATATGCTCTATCAAGACATTTTAAGCATGTGAAACAAAATCCTTTATGATATTGGTTAAGTGTGCTTGAAGACACACCAAACTTAGCATATGTTTCAAAACAGTGCATGCAATAAATGGATACGTTCATGAAAAGAGAAAATAATTCATGCATCAAGTGACCATAGTTTATTGAATGACAAGAATCTTAAAGCATGGGTTGCCTCCCATGGAGCGCTCTTTTATTGTCACTAGCTTGACATTGAAGCTTTCTTTTATGGTGGTTGATGATTGTAGTGCCTCAACTTGTCCCCTCTGATCGTGAGCTTCTTCTTTGTTCCTTGGTGCTCTATCTCAGCATGTTCTAGTGATAATATTTTGCTCACAGTGTAGTAATCGTTAGTCTGTTGGTCTGTTCCCAGTTGTTGATAGACTAACTGCACTTTGTCACCTTTGGAGAGCCCTTCTGTTGGGATTTTTTTGTTCTTCCACCCCTTTTTGATTCTGTTTTTGTTTTTCTTCCTTCCTTTTGTTGATTCTTCTTCTTTGAAAACAGGCTCCCTTTTGAAATTCCTTTTCTTAGTTGCCAATACTACAATGTTCCCTTGAGCTTCTTCATTACTTTGCACAGTCTCTTTCTCTTTTTGGCCTGCTGTATCATCTATCTTTTGCTTGGGAGGGCAGTTGTTGTTTGTCTTGTTGATTTCCTCCCTCCACTGCAGATTCTCCTTGTCTGTTTCTGTACCATCCTTCTTTTCATTACTGTTCTGTGTTTCTGGTAGTACACTCAGAGTGATACTTTCATTATGCATCCTGAGGGTTAATTCTCCTTGCTCTATGTCTATGATGGCCCTAGCAGTGGCTAAGAACGGTCTTCCCAGTATAATGGAGTCGCCCTCATCCTGATTCGAATCCAGGATCACAAAATCTGCTGGGAAGATGAATCTATCTACTTTGACTAGAAGGTTCTCAATTATACCACTGGGGCATATCACTGATTTGTCCACCAATTCTAGAGACATCTGTACTGGTTTTACCTCTTTTATGCCTAACTTTTTCACTAGAGAGGCAGGCATCAGATTGATACTAGCTCCCAAGTCACACATCGCCTTCTTGATAGTCATACTGCCAATGGCGCAGGGTAGAAAGAAACTCCCAGGGTCCTCAAGTTTGGGAGGAAGTCCCTTCTGGATTAGTGTTCTGCATTCCTCAGTGAGCAGTACAGTTTCATTAACTTGCCAACTCCTCTTCTTGTTGATAAGTTCCTTCAAGAACTTTGCGTACAGGGGCATTTGCTCAAGTGCTTCAGTTAAGGGAATATTGATCTCTAACTTCTTGAAGATTTCAAGAAATTTTGGGAATTGTTGGTCCTTAGTTTCCTTGTTAAACCTTTGAGGATATGGCAAGGGAGGAGTGAAGTTATTTCCCTGCCTTTGGTCCTCAGTTGGCCCTTCAATTACTTCCTTTCCCTTTCTTGATTTTTGTGGCTGATCTTCTTTTTCTTGAACTTGATTCTGAGTTGGCTTGCTTGCTGCCTCCTTCTTGTCATTGACTTTCTCTTCTTCAGCTTGTTTCTTGTCACTTTCCTTTGGCTTCTTGGTTGCTTCTTCATTTTTCACCAAGACTCTTCCACTCCTCAGTTGTATTGCCTTGCATTCTTCCTTAGGATTTGGGATTGTGTCGCTTGGCAGTGAGCTTGAAGATCTCTCAACAGAAATCTGTTTAGAGATTTGCCCAATTTGCCTTTCTAGGCTCTTCATGGAGGCTTCATGGTTCTTGGTTGTCATTTCTTGGTGTTTCCACATTTTGTCTATCAAGGTTTCCAAGTTGGTGAGTCTTTGAGATTCAGGTGATGCTTGTGGTGGGTTGTGAAATGTGGATGGTGGATGGTAGGCATTTTGGTTGGTGGGTTGGTTATTAGATTGGTAATGGTTGGGGTTGGAGTAGTTGTTTTGAGGTTTTCTGTAGGGGTTTTGGTTGGTTTGCTGCTGGTTGTGGTTTTGGTTGTTTCTTAAAGTGTTTTGGTTTGAGTTTCTCTGCCATGGTTGTTGATTTTGGTTGTGATTGTCTCCCCACCTAAGGTTTGGGTGGTTCTTCCAAGAAGGGTTGTAAGTGTCACCATATACTTCATTTGGCCCAGAATTTTGGTTGTGCATGTACTGGACTTGTTCTTGCTGTTGCTCTTCTTGAGTCTCTTCACTCTGTCCCCATGTGGTTGATGGTTGGCTAGTGTTGACTGCTGCAACTTGGAGACTGTCAATCCTCTTAGCCATTTGCTCAAATTGTTGTTGAAATTGCTGCTGCATCATCTTGTTTTGAGCTAGGATTGAATCCACTCCGTCTAGTTCCATTACTCCTCTTCTTTGTGATGGTTGGCGGCTTCTTTGATAAGCAAAGAAATATTGATTGTTGGCCACCATGTCCACAAGATTCTGAGCTTCCTCAGCAGTTTTCATTAGTTGTAGTGAACCTCCAGCAGAATGATCTAATGCCTCCTGAGATTTCAATGTCAGGCCTTCATAGAAATTTTGCAGCACATCCCATTCATTGAACATCTCTGGAGGGCACTTTCTGATTAAGGCTTTGTACCTCTCCCATGCTTCATACAAGGATTCAGCATCTAATTGTGTGAATGTCTGCACCTCAGTTTTCAGCCTGATGACTCTCTGGGGTGGATAGAATTTGGCTAGAAATTTAGTCACCAAGTCATCCCAACTAGTGATACTTGCTTGGGGAAAAGTTTCAAGCCATTGTGCAGCCTTATCCCTTAATGAGAATGGGAACAGCAGAAGCTTGTAAGTTTCAGGATTCACACCATTGGATTTGACAGTGTCACAGATCCTCAAGAAGGTAGATAGATGTTGATTCGGATCCTCCAATGGTCCTCCTCCAAATGAGCAGTTATTCTGGACCAATGTGATGAGTTGTGGCTTCAGTTCAAAGTTATTTGCATTGACATTAGGGGTGAGAATGCTGCTTCCACAATGTCTAGCATTTGCAAAAGTATAGGAAGCCAATACTCTCCTCTGTTGTGGTGGATTATTAACTCCTTCTCCTGGATTAGATGTATCTCCTTCCATCTCGTGGTATTCTTCCTCAGATTCTTCTTCTCCAACAATATTTTTTCCTCTTTCGGCCCTTCTTATCCTTCTAAGAGTTCTCTGATCAGCTTCAGATAACACAGGAGCGGATCTTCCTGTACCTGACATACAAACAATACAAAAGAAACCCCAGCAAGATCACTTCAATCTACTGCTAGAATGAAGTTTAGTTTAAGCAAAAATTCAAACAGTTAGTGGGTTAATCAAAAGTTAATGAAAAATAAAGAAAAAGTGCTTGATCTAGATTACCACCTCGCTTAATCATTGTCAATCTAATCAATCCCCGGCAACGGCGCCAAAAACTTGATGAGATATTTTGATGAGAAACGAATCTCTCCCAAAACACCCAAAACTAGCCGGCAAGTGTACCGGGTCGTATCAAGTAATAAAAACTCACGGGAGTGAGGTCGATCCCACAGGGATTGAAGGATTGAGCAATTTTAGCTTAGTGGTTGATTTAGTCAAGCGAATCAAGTGTTGGTTGGGTGATTTGTGATTTGCAGAATGTAAATTGCATGAAATCAAAGAGAGCGGGAAAGTAAATTGCTGAAACTTAAAGAACAAGAAATTAAATAGCAGAAACTTAAAGTGCAAGAAATGTAAATTGCAGAATCTTAAAGCGCAAGAAATGTAAATGGCTTGAAAAGTAAAGGGGATTGGGATGAGGATTTGCAGAATTTAAACAAGGAAAAACTAAATTGCATCAAATAGAAAAGAAAAAGGGAATTGGGATTGAACCGGATCTTATAACAGCAAAGTAAATGAACAATGAAAGCATTAAACAGAGAATTGAAATGAGGATTTAGATCTCAGGACCCAGAGACTAGAAAACCAAGTCTAGATCTCAATGCCTTCCTAGATCCAACAAGAACAATAGCAAGGAAATTGTAAATTGCAAAGAAAAGAGATGAAGAACAATAAACCGGAAATGAAATTCAGTAAATAAAGTAGAGAGATCCAAGATTGAGATTGAAACAGAATTTCTTCAATTCTCAAATCCAAGATCCAAGACAAAGGTAAAATGAAATTGAATGCAATGAAGGCAAGAAATTAAAGTTCACTCAAGTTCAAAAGCTCTCCGAAAACTATATTGAAAATTCTAAAAGGAAAGCTCTAAAGGAAAACTCTCCAGCCCAGCTCTTCCATAAATTGAATTCTATCCTATTTATACACTTTCCAAAATGATCTTCAAGCCTTGAGTTGGGCCTTTGTCCTTGGTGGAATTGGGTTGAAAGAGGCCTTGGTTGATTGCTCTTTGAAGATTGAAGAAGAACCGAAGTGAACCAATTGAACCGGAAATGGAGTTAGCCAACGTTGGTCTTCAACGTTAGGGTCAAAGTTAGGGGTCTAACTTTGACCCTAACTTTTCATATCAGCAAACCACATCCTTCTGGTATGGACGTTGGCGCCAACGTTAGGGGTCTAACTTTGACCCTAACGTTGGCCTTGCTTGGTGTGATTGGCGCCAACGTTAGCCTCCACGTTAGGGGGCTAACGTTGGCGCAAACGTTGCCTACTCCCCCATTGTGATTTAAGTGCCAACGTTAGCCTCCAAGTTAGGGGGCTAACGTTGGCGCAAACGTTGGTAGCCCAGGGAGAAACTCTCAAGTTCCAACGTTAGCCTCCAAGTTAGGGGGCTAACGTTGGAGCTAACGTTGGCTACTTCCAAAGAGTGATTCACATGCCCAACGTTAGCCTCCAAGTTAGGGGGCTAACGTTGGGGCTAACTTCATGCAACCCAGTTCAATTTTCACTTATTCCATTGTCCTCTCTTCACTCCTAGCCATTCCTCTTTGCTTCAACCTTTCTCCAAGCCTTCTTCACCTATCATTGATCAACCAAACTAATCAAAGTTTTGCTCAAAATCATGAGGTATTCAATCTTCCACAATATGCAACAATTATAGCTTAAAACCTCATGAAATGGTATGAATTCATATATGGTTGGTTCAATCAAGGGAAACATGAAATTCTACTCAATTAGCTTGCTTGTAGCTTAAGAAAGTGCATAATTCTAATGAAAACAAAAGAAAAAGACTAGCTAAAATGGGCTAAGATGACTTGTCATCAGTAATGCTGTTGCCAATTCATTGTATGCATGCATGCTTTAATTGGCCTTAGTTAATAATGCTAATGCGTTCATGCATTGCATAAATAATTAAATGCATGCATACATAAGCATTAATGCATGATAATTCATGATAATGAAATAGCATGGTTATTAATTATTAATGCATGCATAAGCATTAATGCATATGCCAAGGCTTCATGGTCATGGGCCACGCTTTTAAAAGCGTGGCTTAAGGTTCTAAAGCGTGCTCAACTTTAAAGTGTTCCCCAAAATCCTTCTTTTCTTCTTTTGAACTGATTTTGTGGTATTTTGCTTCTTTTTTCACTTATTTCCTACAAAATTTATAAAATCAAAAGATCAAGGAAATATACCATTTAAGCACAAAAGCATTCAATATTTAAGCACTAATCATCAATTTCTTGTATGTAAAAGCATAGAAAAACATGACATGATGACATGTCATCACAACACCAAACTTAAACCTTGCTTGTCCCCAAGCAAGAAAAGAATCATGCAATAAAGATTGACAATCCAAGGTAAGAAGAATAGAAACTCAATGTTCATGGTTGGCTAGTTTTTTTATGCATGTTACAATCACAAAAGAAATGTAAATGATTGATGCTTCTATCTAGCTCATTTTATGAGATCTTTTCCTTATGTTTCTTCCTTGAAACAAGCTTTTCATTCTCTTATTAGCTTCTCCTTTTGGGTGCTTTGTCCCATGAGTTGATAACAAAGCTACGACTCTAAATGCTTTGTTTTCAAGTATTACCACTTGATACACAAGCACCACAAGCATTTAATTAGAGGACTTCTTTAAGCTCATTTGTTTCTTTTCTTTACTCTCTAATCATTGATGCTCAGAGCCTTAAGCCTTGAGGGAGTGCTTTTGCACTTGAGCCTAACCTTAACTCTAAGTGTTTTGTTTTCAAGCTTTTTGCTTGATACATAAACACCACAAGTACTTAACAACTTAATTGTCATTGGTACTGAGAGCCTTCAACTTTCTCATTCTTTCCCTTTTTCTTTCTTGCCTTATTTGCATTTGCTTCTTTCAAGGTTTTCATGATTTCAAATATTTCATAAAATGTCCTAGATGAAAACATCAACTAAATACATTCAAATGCAATTGAGCAACAATTAATCATTCTAGCCTTCCAATACTTGTATGCACATGCTAAGTTCTTCTTTAATTCCTTGTTTGTTTATGATCATGATACTTTACTGCTTCGAACTTTACAAAACTCAAGTTTGTAGTCATAGTGGCATAGCAACATGTTACAGATCAAAATTCAGGCTATGCTTATTCATACACACATGTAAACAGAGAAGATAAAGACAATCATGCAATTTAAAGTGTTAGAAACAGATGAGAGGAAAAGGAACTTTACAACCTTGTAATTCATCTTCTCTATTCATGACTGATTCTTTGCTTGGTGATTGTATTTAACATATAACAGTTCCCTTTGTTTAGTTTTAGTTCAAATAAATTGACATAGGATTGCATTCTAAGTTTGGTGATGCTATGCAACAAAATTTGATTCCAATCTTTACTAGAAACTTGCAGAAGAGAATTGCAGAAATTGACACTTTCACTGAAATAACTGAATTCAAGACTGGAAAAATAAAAGTGTATCAAAGAGAGCTTCCTATTCTATCCTACTCCTACTCCTATTGCTCTCTAGCAGAGCCAGGCTTTTTTTTTATGAAATGAAATTGATGCCTTTATATAGGCTTTACAAAATGAAAATGAAATTGAAATTGAAAACAAATTACAATTGAAATGAAATTCCTATTCTAACTATCTCTTGTGCCTTTGAGTGATGATAATGGGCTTTGCTTGCTTTGGATTTGAAGAAGAGTGGATCCAGATGGCTTGGTTCAAGTGGCATGGGTCAGGATGCACTTGGTAACACTCCCATCATCCTGGGGAGGCCTTTCCTAGCTACGGGAAGAGCATTGATAGATGTTGAAAAAGGGGAATTGTTGCTAAGAGTGCATGATGAGAACCTAGCATTTCATGTCTTCAAGACTTTACAGGAGCCCAGTCAAGAAGAAGAATGCAAGAAGGATAAGGCCAGAGATCATAGCTCAAAGGAGACAATTAAGGAGTCAAATCCAAGTTGTCTAAACCCAGGCTTTAAAGAAGTAGAGATGGTGCAACAGACCAAAGAAGTCAAGGAGGAACTAGATCCAAAACCCCTAGATAAAGAACCATCAAGGCATGAATCATCTTCTGAGAAAGAAAAGAAGAAGAGGCCAAGAGGATGGAGAAACAATAAAATCCCCACTGAAGGCTTCTCACCAGGGGATAAAGTAATGTTAAACATCCAACCAATGAAGGTGTCTCCACAATTGTCTCAGTTCTATACTGTGAACCGGATCCTTTCAGTTGAACAGCTAGAGATCATCAAAGAAGAGACCGGAAGGAAGTTCACAGTAAGAGGAGAAAAGCTAAGGCACTATGATTTTTAACCTCCATGATCAAAGGACAAGATGTCAAGCTAGTGACATTAAAAGCGCTTGTTAGGAGGCAACCCAACCAGAGGTAGTTTTCTTTCCCTAAACTATTTCAATAAAAAGGTTAAGTAGACTTATCTGTATTGCAAGGAGCTAAGTTTGGTGTTGCATACCAAAATAATTTAAGGGTGAATGAAGGATGCTAAGTTTGGTGTTCCACCAAAAATTTCATTAAGAACGCATTGCACCCTCAGCATGATTAATATCATCTCCAAACAATCAGAAAAACCACTTAACAATTGTCATGTTTCTAGTTTTCAGTTTGTTTTCTAGTTCATAGTTTATCTAATTAATAAAAAGTACTTGATGTTTCATGCATGTATTTATTCTGCTACACATAAAAGTAGGCAAGGAACTAAGTTTGGTGTTCCCACACCAAGTTAGGATCAGAGAATCACAAGCATACATGCATGCTAACTGTTTCTCAAGTTCTTGGAAAACAAGCAACTTTCAATATCTCTTGTAGGAAGTCATTCAATCTCTTGGAGGAAAAGATACATCATCATGGACAAAGGGAGGATATAGAACCCAACAATGATGATAACACAGAGGAAACAAATGGACTCCAAGAGGTTGTATTGTTCTCTGACTGACTTTAGCCTAAACATGCTAATTGAAAGTGCAAATTTCCCCTGTTGATTAGTGTCTTCTTAGATTTATTTACTGTTTGTTAGTTTGTTTGTTTTCATGCTGTTATAGCTTGCTAGTCTAAGTGCTTGATTTACTTTCATCTTACTTGAATTATAAGCTTTGTTCTTCATGCTTGAATAAAAGAAAAATAACTGTGAAATAGAGAAAGAGTAAAGGTCTGGTATGATATGAGATAGAATAAGATTATGTGGTGGTATGTGCTGGTTCATTAGTTGATTTATAAATAAGGCTGAATGTTGGCATGACTTTGTGATAAGAACTTGAGTTACATTTCATGAGACTTGACAAATGAAAAAGGTCCAAAATAAAAGAAAGAAAATGCAAGAGAAAGAAGCAAAAAGAAATAAACAAAGCTGGGCACCAATGGCTGGAAATTTGGTTAAATGCCTGTGATGTTCTTCTACAAAGATAAGCTTGGATAACTAGGTTCTAAGGGGTGCTTCATCATCCGGCAACTTAGGTTAACTAACCCGGGATTACCAACTGAAAGTCCACCATCAAGAGCTACTTTGAGACAAAGCATTTAGTGACCCAAAGAGGTGCTGGGCATCAATTTCTAAAGGACAAAACAAAGCTAAATGCATGTGATGTGTGTGTGCTAAGGAGAGGCTTGAGCAAGTAAGCCAATAGGGGTGTTTCAACACCTAGCATCTTGAACCAACTGGGGCGGGAATGCTGGCTGAAAGCTTACTCTAAAAAGCTGCCTTATCACATAACATTAAGCCTCAGCTAAGCAATAAATCTCAATCAAAAGAAAGAGAGCAAGAAAAACTAAGGACCAGGTAATAACAAGTCTCATTTTTTGTGTAATTCAAGTAAGGATCCAAAGGAGTGTTGATGTCTCAGCCACAGAATAAAAAATTCTAAGATACCATGCATGAAAACCCCATTAACCAGTATTGAATATTTTGCAAATAAAGACTTATACTCTTCTCTGTCTTCATTCATTCTTGTTCTGTTTTACTGCTTGCCTGGGGACAAGCAAGATTTAAGTTTGGTGTTGTGATGACAATTCATCTTAGGCTAGTTTTACAAGCCTGTTTTATTAGTTTTTACTTGGTTTTCATGCATTTTTAGGCAATAAGTAAGTGTTTGAGTGAGAATTTCATGCTTGTCTAGATTCAATCAAACATTGGTAATTTTATGCATTTTCATTGGATTTCTTGCAAGATTTAGTTGATAATATGAATGATGCAAGAGTTGATGATTATGCCAAGGTTTTGATGTATTTGTTTGGTTGATGATATGTGAAAAGATGAAGGAGAAGAAGCAATAAAAGCACTAAAAGAAGAATCACAACCCCAAGGTGGCAAAAGAGTAGAAACAGACTCAAGGAGGAGCAAAGAGGATTTGCATCCCTGACCTCTTTACACTCCAACAAGAATAACTCGAGCTACAAAACTCCAAATGAGATGATTCAAGTGGCATTGGAAAGTAGGAATCTAGAGCTTTCCAAGCATATATGGCACTGCATGGTGGAAACTAAATCTGAGGGAGAAAACTTACCCCAAAAGTGCAAAGATGAACATAGTATCAACCTGCATTTAAGCCAGCTGATATATAATAGTATGGGGGTGAACATCAAGTTTGGGCCTCAGAAGCTGGCGCTAAACTTTGGCCTCCAAACAGCCAGTGTTCACTAAAGTGAACGCCACGTTCACTAAATTGAATGTTTTTGGCCTTCCAAACAGCGCGACCATACCTTCTTCAAATGACCATAACTTGAGCTACAGATGTCCAATTGATGCGCTTTCAGTTGCGTTGGAAAGATGACATTCAGAGCTTTCCAACGAGATATAGTAATCTATATTTGGTATGAAATTGAAGTACAAGTGATAGGCATCTTTAAGGCCCAAGAACCACACTCAGCAACACTTTTGGAGTAACATTCACTTCCAAAGTGAACGCTACGTTCACTTTTGTGAACTTTTTCGGGTGCTCAACCAAGGAAGCAAAGGCCAGCGCTCAAAGGATCCAAGGGAGCGCTCAACCAAGGGAACACTAGAATGGAGCGCTCAACCAAGGGAACACTAGAAGGGAGCGCTCAACCAAGGGAGCACTCAACCAAGGGAGCCACGTTCAGCAAAGTAAACATGACGTTCACTAGAGTGAATGTTTTCGCGTGCATCCAAGGAAGCATGAAGTGTAGCGCTCACAATTTGAGCGTAGCGTTCACTTATTGAATGCTAGGAACCAAGGCACACCAAAGGAGCTCCAAAGGCATGCCATGAAAAGTGAACGTGGAGTTCACTTGTCCAAATGGAACGCTCCCCTGGGAGTGAACCAAATGCTCCCTGACCCATACCCCCAAGTGCCAAGTTGAATCTATTTCTTCACAAACCCAAAAGGCCCATTCCAAGCTTTGAAGACTAGTATGAAAAGTGTATAAATAGGATTTAATTTGATTTGAGAAGGAACTTTAGCTTATTTTTTAGTTTTCACTTTTAAATTTTCATTTTGAATTTAGGGAATTGGGATTAGATCTAGTTTCCTTTCTGTTTTCATTTTCTTTCTTCTGCAACTACTACTTTCTGTTTTGGGTTTTAAATTGAGATTTACGAATTCCATTGAATTTCTTGATCTGAGAATCATCTTTGCTTTTCTTTTATATAGTTTTGAGAATTGGAAAATTGGATCTGAATTTCCTTTGCTGTTCTCATTTTCATCTCTTCTGCAATTTCTTTTCTGTTTGGTCAAGGGAGTGATTGAGATTTAGATCTGCTTTCTAATATCATTTCTCTTCTTCGATCTTCAATTTCTCTTTTAGAATTTCATAATTGAGTTAAGTTTTCTTGCTGCTTGTGTTTTCAAGCAATTTTCCATTTTTGTTTGGCTACTGAGTTGAATCTCTTCATCTCATAGCTCTCTGATTTACTTTAGCTTGTATTTTCATGTTAAATTCTGAATCCCAGTACCCAAATCTTTTTATTCTTTAAGCAATTTACAATTCTCAGCAATTTAGATTCAGCAATTTATATTTCTTGCACTTTAAGTTTTTGCAATTTACTTTTCTTACAATTTAAGTTTCAGCTCTTTTACTTTCTTGCACTTTAAGTTTCTGCAATTTACTTTCCTTGCACTTTAAGATTCAGCTAATTTTCAATCTGCAACTTTTACTTTCTTGCAATTTTACTTCTATTAATCAAAATCACTCAAATCATCAAATATTCGCTTAACTAAATTCATTACCTAACTAAAATTGCTCAATCCATCAATCCCTGTGGGATCGACCTCACTCTTGTGAGTTATTACTACTTGATGCGACCCGGTACACTTGCCGGTGAGTTTGTGTGGAATCATTTTTTCCTCATCAAGTTTTTGACAAAAACTCTATGAGGGAAAATTAGATTTCCACACAAACTCACCAGCAAGTGTACCGGGTCGCATCAAGTAGTAATAACTCACAGGAGTGAGGTCGATCCCACAGGGATTGATGGATCGAGCAACTTTAGTGAGGTGATTAGTTTAGTCAAGCTAACATTGGTGAATTGGATGAAATTTAAGCAACGGAAGGTAAATTGCAGGAATTATAAAGTGCAGAAAGTAAATTGACTGAAACTTAAAGAACAAGGAATGTAAATTGCAGTAAATGTAAATCAGCAGAATGTAGATTGGACAAAAGCTTAAAGAGCAAGAAAAGTAAATTGTAGCAAAATGTAAAGGGGGATGGGTGCTGAAAAATTAAATGGAAGCAGTAAATTAGAACTCAGAACAATTGACAGAATCTTAAACTTGCTGGAAGAGTAAATCAAATTGAATCAAGAACAGAAATGTAAAAATTGCAGTGAAGTAGAAGTGCAGAAGAGTAAATCAGCAAGAAGACCTAGATCAATTCTGAAATCTCAAAGAGAAATTAACAATCTCAATGAAATAGAAAAAACAGAAAGAAAGCCAAGAGCTCAATTGCTCTCTCGATCAAAACAGAAAGGAAATTTCAGAGGAAGGAAAATGAAACAGAAAAGAAAAGAAAACCCATATCTGATTTCCAATTCTCAAGTTCACAAAGGAAAATTTAAACAAAGAGCTCTCTATTCTACTCCTACTCCTATTTCTCTCTAGTAGAGCCAGCCTTTTTAATGAAATGAAACTAATGCCTTTATATAGGCTTTACAAAATGAAAATGAAATTGAAATTGACAATAAATTACAATTTAAATGAAATTCCTATTCTAACTATCTCTTATGCCTTTGAGTGATGATAATGGGCTTTGCTTGCTTTGGATTTGAAGAAGAGTGGATCCGGATGGCTTGGTTCAAATGGCATGGGTCAGGGTTGCTTTGTTCCCTCCCAGGGGAGCCTCCGTTGGCTTTTGTGAATGCTTCGTCCACTTAACATTGTATGCCTTGTCACGTGCCAATCCTCCTTGCCCATAGCATTTTCTTTGTGAACGGCACGTTCACTCTTTGAACGCTACTTGTGTTGCATGGTTCCGTGCCTTCCTTCCTTGGATAGCAGTCCACAAAAGAGATGGAGATAGTGAACGTAGAGTTCACTTCTTTGAACGCTGGGCCTTGCTCCCTTGTTTCCAAGCCTTGAGTCACGAGAAAGTTTACTTCAATGAACATAGCGTTCACTTTGATGAACGCTTGCTTCCTTTTCAATTAATGTAGCGCTCATTGCCTAGTGAACGCTAGCGTTCATTCATTCCATTGGCTTTAATAATTGATGAGCGGATATTTTATACGCTTTTTGGGGATAATTTCATATAGTTTTGAGTATGTTTTAGTTAGTTTTTAGTCTATTTTTATTATTTTTTAGGAAAAATTCATATTTCTGGACTTTACTATGAGTTGTGTATTTTTCTGTAATTTCAGGTATTTTTCTGGCTGAAATTGAAGGAGCTGAGCAAAAATCTGATTCAGGCTGAAAAAGGACTGCTGATGCTGTTGGATTCTGACCTCCCTGCACTCAAAGTGGATTTTCTAGAGCTACAGAACTCGAAATGACATGCTTCCAATTGCGTTGGAAAGTAGACATCCAGGGCTTTCCAGCAATATATAATAGTCTATACTTTGCACAAGGATAGACGACGTAAACTGGCGTTCAACGCCAGTTCTCTGCCCAATTCTGGCGTCCAGCGCCAGAAAAGGATCAAAAGCTGGAGTTGAACGCCCAAACTGGCATAAAAACTGGCGTTCAACTCCACAAATGGCCTCTGCACGTGAATTGCTTAAGTCTCAGCCCAGCACACACCAAGTGGGCCCCAGAAGTGGATCTCTGCATCATCCATCATAGTCTACTCATATTTTGTAACCCTAGGCTACTAGTTTAGTATTTAAACAACTTTTAGAGACTTATTTTGGATCTCATGACATTTTTAGAAAAAAACTTTGTATTCTCTGACGGCATGAGTCTCTAAACCCCATTGTTGGGGGTGAGGAGCTCTGCTGTGTCTCGATGAATTAATGCAAGTATTTTTGTTTTCCATTCAAACACGCTTGTTCCTATCTAAGATGTTCATTCGCGCTTAACTGTGATGAAGGTGATGACCCGTGACATTCATCACCTTCCTCAAACCACGAACGTGTGCCTAACAACCACCTCCGTTCTATATCCGATTGAATGAGTATCTCTTAAATTCCTTAATCAGAATCTCCGTGGTATAAGCTAGAACTGATGGCGGCATTCATGAGAATCCGGAACGTCTAAACCTTGTCTGTGATATTCCGAGTAGGATTCAAGGATTGAATGACTATGACGAGCTTCAAACTCCTGAAGGCTGGGCGTTAGTGACAGACGCAAAAGGATAGTAAATCCTATTCCAACCGGATCGAGAACCAACCGGTGATTAGCCGTGCTGTGACAGAGCGCGTGAGCGTAGTTTTCACTGGGAGGATGGAAGGTAGCCATTGACAACGGTGATCCACCAACACACAGCTTGCCATAGGAGGACGTGCGTGCGTGAATCAGAAGACAGAGGAAAGCAGAGATTCAGAAGACAAAGCATCTCCAAAAACTCCAACATATTCTCCATTACTGCACAACAAGTAACCTTTAATTTATGCTCTCTTGGTTATTCACAATTCAACTGATAAACATAATTGACTTCCTGACTAAGATTTACAAAATAACCATAGATTGCTTCAATCCAACAATCTCTGTGGGATTCGACCCTTACTCACGTAAGGTATTACTTGGACGACCCAGTGCACTTGCTGGTTAGTGGTACGAGTTGTGAAAAGTGTGATTCACAATTCGTGCACCAAGTTTTTGGCGCCGTTGCCGGGGATTGTTCGTATTTGGACAACTAACGGTTTATTTTGTTGCTTAGATTAGGAAAAATTTCTCTTTTTTTGGTTTAGAGTCTTTTATTATTTATCCCTTGTTAAAACACTTTAAATTTATAACTCAGTTAGTTAGAACGTGGTGTTTATATTCATGGTAATTGGCTATCATATTTTTAAAACCTTTTTCAAAAATAATTTTTCTATTAAATCCTGTGCCAAACTTTAAGTTTGGTGTTTTCCTGTTGATTTCCTTTGATTTTCGAAAATTTTGGTTTGGTTTTCTAAAACTTTTTAAGTTTGGTGTTCCTTGGTGTTTTCCCTCCAAAAATTTTCGAAAAATAAGGAGCATTAGATCTAAAAATTTTAAATCCTGTGCTATCTTTCTGTTTCTCCCTTTTCCCTTAAACATCCAAAAATATCTTTTTCCTCTATTTTTAAAGCATCTTTTTCGAAAATCATTTTAAAAAAAAATTTAAATAAATAAAATAAAATAAATAAAAAGGTAAATCAATCCAAGTTATATCCCTTTATCCATCATGGACATAAGTGGAAATGAACAGTCCAGGAGGACTCTGGGGTCATATTCTAACCCCTCTACTGCTTCATATGGGAGTAGCATCTGCATACCCTCCATTGGAGTTAGTAGCTTTGAGTTGAATCCTCAGCTCATTATCATGGTGCAGCAAAGTTGTCAGTATTCCGGTCTTCCACAGGAAGAACCTACAGAGTTTCTGGCACAATTTTTACAAATTGCTGACACAGTGCATGATAAGGAAATAGATCAGGATGTCTACAGACTATTACTGTTTCCATTTGCTGTAAAAGATCAAGCTAAGAGGTGGTTAAATAACCAACCTAAGGCCAGCATAAGAACATGGAAACAGCTGACAGAAAAATTCCTGAATCAGTATTTTCCTCCAAAAAGGATGACACAGCTAAGGCTGGACATCCAAGGCTTTAAACAAGGGGATAATAAATCTCTTTATGATGCCTGGGAGAGATACAGAGAGATGCTACGAAAATTCCCCTCTGAAATGTTTTCAGAGTGGGTTCAGTTAGACATCTTCTACTATGGGCTTGTAGAAGGAGCTCAGATGTCTCTAGATTACTCAGCTGGTGGATCTATCCATATGAGAAAGACAATTGAAGAGGCTCAAGAGCTCATTGATACAGTTGCCAGGAATCAGCATCTGTACCTAAGCAGCAACCCTTCCATGAATGAAGAGGTTAAAACAGTAACTGCTGAATTCAGTACTGTAAAACAAGCTGCTGAATTCAATCAGCAATTGGATTTTCTAACAAAGCAGCTAGCTGAATTCAAGGACAGACTACAGGAGACAAGGATAGCTAATATACATATGGACGAACAGTTTAAGCAAACAAAGCAGCAGCTATCAAGGCAAATAGCAGAAGAATGCCAAGCAGTTCAATTAAGGAGTGGGAAAACATTAAATACCCCACCTCAAGGCATCAAAAATTCAAGAAATGAGCAACCCACCAAAGATTCACCTGAGGACAGTAAGAGCCCAGGGAAAAATAATTCTGGCGCTAAAACGCCAGAAAGTGGGTGGAAGGCTGGCGCTGAACACCCAGACCATGCCCAAAACTGGCGTTCAACGCCAGAAACAAGGCAGAATTGGCGTTCAACGCCAGAAATGGGCAAGAATCTGGCGTTGAACGCCCAAAATGGGTACATTTCTGGCGTTCAGGCACCAGGAACAGACAGTGAGCTGGCGTCTAACGTCACTCCAGCTTCTGACTCTGGTACTCAATTGCCAGTGAAGGATTAGACACACACAAGTGCTGATAACAACCCCTCTAAAAAGGCCTCTTTAACCACTAAGGTTGAGGAATATAAAGCCAAGATACCTTATCCTCAAAAACTCCGGAAAGAGGAGCAGGATAAGCAATTTGCTCGCTTTGCAGATTATCTAAGGACTCTTGAAATAAAGATTCCATTTGCAGAGGCGCTTGAGCAAATACCCTCTTATGCCAAGTTCATGAAAGAGATCTTGAGTCATAAAAAGGAGTGGAGAGAAACAGAAAGAGTTCTCCTCACTGAAGAATGCAGTGCAGTCATTTTGAAAAGCTTTCCTGAAAAGCTTAAAGACCCTGGGAGTTTTCTGATACCATGCATATTAGAAGGTGATTGCACCAAGACAGCGTTATGCGATCTTAGAGCAAGCATCAACTTAATACCTGCATCCACTATCAGAAAACTTGGTTTAACTGAAGAAGTTAAACCAACCCGGATATGTCTCCAACTTGCTGATGGTTCCACTAAATACCCATCAGGCGTGATTGAAGACATGATTGTCAGAGTTGGGCCATTCGCCTTTCCAACTGACTTTGTTGTGCTGGAAATGGAGGAGCACAAGAGTGCTACTCTCATTTTAGGAAGACCCTTCCTAGCAACTGGACGATCCCTCATTGACGTCCAACAGGGGGAAATAACCCTGAGAGTCAACGATGATGAGTTCAAGTTGAACGCTGTCAAAGCCATGCAGCATCCAGACACATCAACAGACTGCATGAAAGTTGATCTTATTGACTCTTTGGTAGAAGAGATCAACATGGCTGAGAGTCTCGAATCAGAGTTGGAAGACATCTTTAAAGATGTTCAGCCTGATTTGGAGGATTCAGGGGACATGAAAGAGCCTCTGAACTTTCTTCTGAAAGAGGAAAAAACCTCCTAAATCCGAGCTCAAGCCACTACCACCATCCTTGAAATATGCATTTCAGGGTGAAGGTGACACTTTTCCAGTGATCATAAGCTCTGCTTTAAATTAACAGGAAGAGGAAGCACTTATTCAAGTGCTAAGGACACACAAGACAGCTCTTGGGTGGTCCATAGGTGACCTTAAGGGCATAAGCCCATCTAGATGCATGCACAAAATCCTATTGGAGGATAATGCCAAACCAGTGGTTCAACCACAGAGACGGCTAAATCCAGCCATGAAGGAAGTGGTGCAGAAAGAGGTCACCAAATTACTAGAGGCTGGGATTATTTATCCCATTTCTGATAGCCCCTGGGTGAGCCCTGTCCAAGTTGTCCCAAAAAAGGGAGGCATGACAGTGATTCATAATGAAAAAAATGAACTGATTCCTACAAGAACAGTCACAGGGTGGCGCATGTGTATTGACTATAGAAGGCTCAATACAGCCACCAGAAAGGATCATTTTCCTTTACCATTCATAGACCAGATGCTAGAAAGACTAGCAGGTCATGAGTACTACTGCTTTTTGGATGGCTACTCAGGCTATAATCAGATTGTAGTAGATCCCCAGGATCAAGAGAAAACAACATTCACATGTCCATCCGGAGTGTTTGCTTATAAGAGGATGCCATTTGGGCTATGTAATGCGCCTGCAACCTTCCAGAGATGCATGCTCTCTATTTTCTCTGATATGGTGGAAAAATTTCTGGAAGTCTTCATGGATGACTTCTCAGTATATGGAGACTCATTCAGCTCCTGTCTTGATCACCTGAAACTTGTTCTGAAAAGATGTCAAGAAACCAACCTAGTTTTAAACTGGGAAAAGTGTCACTTCATGGTGACTGAAGGAATTGTTCTTGGGCATAAAATCTCAAACAAGGGAATAGAGGTGGATCAAGCAAAAATAGAGGTAATTGAAAAATTACCACCACCTGCCAATGTTAAGGCAATCAGAAGCTTTCTGGGACATGCAGGATTCTATAGGAGGTTTATAAAGGATTTTTCAAAAATCGCAAAACCTCTAAGCAATCTGCTAGCTGCTGACACGCCATTTGTGTTTGACACAGCGTGCCTGCAGGCGTTTAAAACGCTGAAAGCTAAGCTGGTCACAGCACCAGTTATTTCTGCACCAGACTGGACATTACCATTTGAGCTAATGTGTGATGCCAGTGATCATGCTATTGGTGCAGTATTGGGACAGAGGCATGACAAGCTTCTGCATGTCATTTATTATGCTAGTTGCGTTTTAAATGATGCCCAGAAAAATTACACAACCACAGAAAAGGAATTACTTGCAGTGGTTTACGCCATTGACAAGTTCAGATCCTACTTAGTAGGATCAAAGGTGATTGTGTACACTGACCATGCTGCTCTTAAGTATCTACTCACAAAGCAGGATTCAAAACCCAGGCTCATCAGATGGGTATTGCTTCTGCAAGAGTTTGATATAGAAATAAGAGACAGAAAAGGGACAGAGAACCAAGTGGCTGATCATCTGTCCCGGATAGAGCCAGTGGAAGGGACGTCCCTCCCCTTTCTTGAGATCTCTGAGACGTTCCCTGATGAGCATCTGTTTGCCATTCAGGAAGCACCATGGTTTGCCGATATTGCAAACTATAAAGCTGCAAGGTTCATACCCAAGGAGTACAATAGTATACAAAAGAAGAAATTAATTACTGATGCAAAGTACTACTTGTGGGATGAACCCTATCTCTTTAAGAGATGTGCAGACGGAATTATCCGTAGGTGTGTCCCCAGAGAGGAAGCACAGAGAATCCTATGGCATTGCCATGGATCTCAATATGGAGGCCATTTCGGAGGTGAGCGAACAGCCACCAAGGTCCTCCAATGTGGCTTCTATTGGCCCACACTCTATAAAGATTCCCGAGAGTTTGTACGTAATTGTGGCAGTTGCCAAAGAGCTGATAATCTACCTCATGGTTACGCCATGCCTCAACAAGGGATCTTGGAAATAGAGTTGTTTGACGTATGGGGAATTGACTTCATGGGACCTTTCCCACCATCATACTCAAACACTTATATTCTGGTGGCAGTTGACTATGTATCAAAATGGGTTGAGGCTATTGCCACACCCAACAATGATAATAAAACAGTGCTGAAGTTCCTCCAGAAACATATCTTTAGCAGGTTTGGTGTCCCTAGAGTGTTAATCAGTGATGGGGGCACTCACTTCTGCAATAAACAGCTTTACTCTGCCATGGTTCGGTATGGAATTCGCCACAAGGTGGCCACTCCATATCATCCACAAACCAATGGGCAAGCTGAAGTCTCTAACAGAGAATTAAAAAGAATCCTGGAACGGAGCTTAGATGATGCTCTGTGGGCTTACAGAACAGCATTCAAGACCCCTATAGGGACCTCTCCATACCAACTCGTGTACGGTAAGGCATGCCACTTGCCCGTGGAACTGGAATATAAGGCCTACTGGGCAACCAGATTCCTAAACTTTGATGCCAAATTAGCAAGAGAAAAACGATTGCTCCAGCTAAATGAGCTAGAGGAATTTAGATTCACAGCTTTCGAAAATGCCAAGCTTTATAAAGAAAAATAAAAAAAATGGCATGACAGGAAGCTGTCATCTAGAATCTTTGAACCAGGACAGAAGGTCCTGTTGTTTAACTCTAGACTCAGGCTATTCCCCGGGAAACTGAAGTCCCGGTGGAGGGGACCATACGTGATTACAAGTGTGTCACCATATGGTTATGTGGAGCTTCAAGATATTGATTCTGATAAGAAGTTCATTGTCAATGGACAGAGAATCAAGCATTATCTTGAGGGCAACATTGAGCAAGAATGCTCAAGGCTGAAGCTAGATTAAAAACTCAGCAAGGTCCAGCTAAAGACAATAAAGAAGCGCTTGCTGGGAGGCAACCCAGCCGTGGGGCATTAATCCTCTAAGCATTTTGCCCTATTTTTCTTTTTATTTGTTTATATAAAGTTTACTGACACTAAGGTAAAGAATCATTTGCATAAGTTTACAGGGTTACAGAAGGAATTTGCACACAAAATAGAGATAGGGAGCTCAATGGCAAGAAAACGCCAGTAAAGGGGCATTTTGGGCGTTCAGCGCCCAAAATGGGCATCCACTGGGCGCTGAACGCCAGTAATGGTAGCAATCTAGGTGTTCAACGCCAGAAATGGCCACCCATTGGGCGTTGAACGCCAGAATGACAGCAACTGGGCGCTGAACGCCCAGGAGATCAGCATTTGGGCGCTGAACGCCCAAAACAAGCAGTGTTTGGGCGTTCAAACGCCAGGAAGGCAGGGAGGAGCCAAATTCATTTTTCCACACGTTTTTCCATTCTAATTAAAAATTTTATGTTTCAATGCATGATTTTATTTACATAAACATGTCAAGAACCCTGATTTCTAAAAATCCTACTTTCAAAATATCAAATGTATCTTAATTCATAAACACACACCCTCTTTGCAAATTCAATCCAACTCTTTTCAAATCTTTTCCAAAAACAAATCTATCTTTTTTACTCTAAAATCTTTTCAATATCTTTTTCAAATCTTCATATTATCTTTTTCAAAATCCAGATTTGTCTTTTTCAAAAATCTATCCTATCTTTTCAAAATTAAACTATATCTTCTATCTTATCTTTGTCAACTCAATCTTTTTATCTTATCTTTTCCAATTTTTCGAAAAAACCACCCCCCACCCCTTTAAAATTGGGTTCGGCCTCCCCCCTCCTCCATCAACAAGTACACCTCGATCTCCTTCTATCCCTCTCCTTTCTTTTCTTTTGCTTGAGGACAAGCAAACCTCTAAGTTTGGTGTGTTTATCCGAGATCACTAAGATCATGGCTCCCAAAGGAAAATAATCCACTCTAAGAGGCAAGAAAGAGAGTGTTCCAAAATCACTTTGGAATCAAGGGAAGTTCTTATCTAAAGAACATTCAGACCATTATCTTAAAGTAATGGGTCTGAGATCAGTGATCCCGGAAGTGAGATTCGATCTGAAAGAAGATGAATATTCGGAGATCCAGGAGCAAATTCGAATCAGGAACTGGGAAGTCCTAGCTAATCCCGAAACGAAAGTAGGAAGGAACATGGTCCAGGAGTTCTATGCTAATATGTGGCAGACTGACAAGCAAAGACTATCTGGAACTGCCTGCTACGAATTTCGGACCATGGTCAGGGGAAAGATTGTTCATACCACCCCCGACAAGATCAGAGAGATATTAAAGCTACCTCAGCTAAAGGATGATCCAGACTTCTTCAACAGGAGGATGATGAGAGCAGACATTGGCCTGGAGAAGATTCTAGAGGACATATGTATCCCTGGAGCCAGGTGGACCACCAACACAAAGGGCGTCCCAAATCAACTCAAGAGAGAGGATATCAAACCAGTTGCCAGAGGATGGCTAGACTTCATTGGGCGTTCTCTGTTGCCCACTAGCAACCGTTCTGAAGTCACAGTTAAAAGAGCAGTGATGATTCATTGCATCATGACGGGGAAGGAAGTGGAGGTTCATCAGCTGATTTCCACTGAACTCTACAAGATTGCTAATAAAAATTCAAAAGAGGCCAGGTTGGCTTATCCAAGCGTGATTTCTCTGCTCTGCAAGGACGCTGGAGTAAAGATGGGAATAACTGAATATATCCTAATTGAAAAGTCAATCACCAAAGCATCAATGGAGAGACAACAAGCACAGGAGGATCCCATCAAGAAGAGAGCACAGGAATTCCTCCCAGAGATACCGCAAACTGAATACTGGGAATATCTTGAGACGTCCGTCACCAAGATACAGGAAGCTATTGAGCAAATAATAAAAGAACAGAAGGAACACAGTCAAATGCTGACCTATATGTTTAAAGAACAAGAGGAGCAGGGGCGTGACTTAAGGGAACTGAAGCGCCAAAAGTCTTCTCTTGTAGGACCAAGCACCCCAAGGATCAGAGGAACCCCCGTGCCCCCAGAATAAAGGTTGTTAATTTCCAATTTCTGCCTTAACTCTGTGACAGTGTCCTTATAAAAGTTTACCTTAGAAGTAATATAATAGTAATTAGTATCTATTTGATTTTATCTCCAATCGAGCTATAGTTTATTTTTCTCATCATCATTAAACATG
Source organism: Arachis ipaensis (assembly GCF_059453495.1). Lineage (NCBI taxonomy): Eukaryota > Viridiplantae > Streptophyta > Magnoliopsida > Fabales > Fabaceae > Arachis > Arachis ipaensis. Next base: position 64,098,581 of record NC_142440.1, on the reverse strand, counting down.
AATAAAATAGTAGATCTTTTGAAAAAGAAGCAATAAAATTTCGAGTTTTAATAAAAGAAATTCTAATTAGTTAAATGTGGTGGCAATGCTTTCTATCTTCTGAATGAATGCTTGAACAGAGCATATGTCTTTTGAATTTGTTGTTTAAGACTGTTAAATATGTTGGCTCTTGAAAGAATGATGAACATGAGACATGTTATTGATAATCTGAAAAATCATAAAAATGATTCTTGAAGCAAGAAAAAGCAGCAAAGAATAAAGCTTGCAAAAAAAAAAAAAAAAGAGAGCAAGCAGAAAAAGCCAAAAGCTCTTAAAACCAAAAGGCAAGGGCAAATAAAAAGGATCCCAAGGCTTTGAGCATCAGTGGATAGGAGGGCCTAAAGGAATAAAGTCCTGGTCTAAGCGGCTAAACCAAGCTGTCCCTAACCATTTGCTTGTGGCGTGAAGGTGTCAAGTGAAAACTTGAGACTGAACGGTTAAAGTCAAGGTCCAAAGCAAAAAGAAGAGTGTGCTTAAGAACTCTGGACACCTCTAATTGGGGACTGTAGCAAAGCTGAGTCACAATCTAAAAGGTTCACCCAATTATGTGTCTGTGGCATTTATGTATCCGGTGGTAACACTGGAAAACAAAGTGCTTAGGGCCACGGCCAAGACTCATAAAATAGCTGTGTTCAAGAATCATCATATTGAAATAGGATACTCAATAACACTATCTGAATTCTGAGTTCCTATAGATGCCAATCACTCTGAGCTTCAATGGATAAAGTGAGATGCCAAAACTGTTCAGAAGCAAAAAGCTACTAGTCCCGCTCATCTAATTAGAATCTGAGCTTCACTCAAAAACTCTGAGATATTATTGCTTCTCAATTTATTAGTCTTCTATTTTATTTGTCTAAGTTGCTTGAGGACAAGCAACAGTTTAAGTTTGGTGTTGTGATGAGCGGATATTTTATACGCTTTTTGGGGATAATTTCATATAGTTTTGAGTATGTTTTAGTTAGTTTTTAGTCTATTTTTATTAGTTTTTAGGAAAAATTCATATTTCTGGACTTTACTATGAGTTGTGTATTTTTCTGGCTGAAATTGAAGGAGCTGAGCAAAAATCTGATTCAGGCTGAAAAAGGACTGCTGATGCTGTTGGATTCTGACCTCCCTGCACTCAAAGTGGATTTTCTAGAGCTAAAGAACTCGAAATGACATGCTTCCAATTGCGTTGGAAAGTAGACATCCAGGGCTTTCCAGCAATATATAATAGTCCATACTTTGCACAAGGATAGATGACGTAAACGGGCGTTCAACGCCAGTTCTCTGCCCAATTCTGGCGTCCAGCGCCAGAAAAGGATCAAAAGCTAGAGTTGAACACCCAAACTGGCATAAAAACTGGCGTTCAACTCCACAAATGGCCTCTACACGTGAATTGCTTAAGTCTCAGCCCAGCACACACCAAGTGGGCCCCAGAAGTGGATCTCTGCATCATCCATCATAGTCTACTCATATTTTGTAACCCTAGGCTACTAGTTTAGTATTTAAACAACTTTTAGAGACTTATTTTGGATCTCATGACATTTTTAGAAAAAAACTTTGTATTCTCTGATGGCATGAGTCTCTAAACCCCATTGTTGGGGGTGAGGAGCTCTGCTGTGTCTCGATGAATTAATGCAAGTATTTCTGTTTTCCATTCAAACACGCTTGTTCCTATCTAAGATGTTCATTCGCGCTTAACTGTGATGAAGGTGATGACCCATGACATTCATCACCTTCCTCAAACCACGAACGTGTGCCTGACAACCACCTCCGTTCTATATCCGATTGAATGAGTATCTCTTAGATTCCTTAATCAGAATCTCCGTGGTATAAGCTAGAACTGATGGCGGCATTCATGAGAATCCGGAAAGTCTAAACCTTGTCTGTGGTATTCCGAGTAGGATTCAAGGATTGAATGACTGTGACGAGCTTCAAACTCCTGAAGGCTGGGCGTTAGTGACAGACGCAAAAGGATAGTAAATCCTATTCCAACCGGATCGAGAACCAACCGGTGATTAGCCGTGCTGTGACAGAGCGCGTGAGCGTAGTTTTCACTGGGAGGATGGAAGGTAGCCATTGACAACGGTGATCCACCAACACACAGCTTGCCATAGGAGGACGTGCGTGCGTGAATCAGAAGACAGAGGAAAGCAGAGATTCAGAAGACAAAGCATCTCCAAAAACTCCAACATATTCTCCATTACTGCACAACAAGTAACCTTTAATTTATGCTCTCTTGGTTATTCACAATTCAACTGATAAACATAATTGACTTCCTGACTAAGATTTACAAAATAACCATAGATTGCTTCAATCCAACAATCTCTGTGGGATTCGACCCTTACTCACGTAAGGTATTACTTGGACGACCCAGTGCACTTGCTGGTTAGTGGTACGAGTTGTGAAAAGTGTGATTCACAATTCGTGCACCAATAATCAAATGATTTATGCATGCATTCATTGGCTTTATTAATTAATGCCAATGTATTAACGTTAAAGCAATTTGCTTTAATAATGTATTACATGCATTCTTCCATTGGCTTTAATTAATAATGCCAATTACTTAGTAATGCATTCATTTCATTCATTCATCATTAATAATTAAATGCATGCATGCATAAATAACGCATGATAATTCATGATAGCATGTTTATTAATTATTAATTCATGATAATGCATGCAAAAGCATTAATGCATGATAATTCATGATACTAATGCCAAGGCTTCATGAAAGCGTGGCCTAAGGTTCCAAAGCGTGCTCAATCTTCAAAGCGTGCCCAAAATTCTTCTTTTCTTCTTTTTAGCTTATTTTGTGCTTTTTTTTTTTTTGCTTCTTTTTCTTCTTATTTCCTACAAAGTTTATAAAATCAAAAGATCAAAGAAATATACTTTTAAGCACAAAAGAATGCAATATTTAAGCATTAATCATCAATTTCTTGTATGAAAAAGCATAGAAAAATATGACATGATGACATGTCATCACAACACCAAACTTAAACCTTGCTTGTCCCCAAGCAAGAAAAGAATCATGCAATAGAGATTGACAATCCAAGGTAAGAAGAATAGCAACTCAATGTTCATGGTTGGCTAGTTTTCTATGCATGCCACAATCACAAAAGAAATGTAAATGATTGATGCTTCTATCTAGCTCAATTCATGACATCTTTTCCTTATATTTCTTCCTTGAAACAAGCTTTTAATTTTCTTATTAGCTTCTCATTTTGGGTGCTTTACCCCATGACTTAATAATAAAGCTATGATTCTAAATGCTTTGTTTTCAAGTATTACCACTTGATACATAAGCACCACAAGCATTGAATTAGAGGACTTAATTAAGCTCATTTATTTCTTTTCTTGACTCTCTAATCATTGATGCTCAGAACCTTGAGCTTTGAGGGAGTGCTTTTGCACTTGAGCCTAGCCTTGACTTCTAAGTGTTTTGTTTTCAAACTTTTTGCCTAATAAAATAACACCACAGGTACTTAACAAGTCAATTGTCATTGGTACTCAGAGCCTTCAGGTTTCTCATTCTTTCCCTTTTTCTTTTCTTGCCTTAACTTGCAATTGCTTCTTCAAGGTTTTCATGATTTCAAAAAGATTTCACAAGAATATCCTAGATGAAAACTTCAATTAAATAAAATCCAATTCAATTGAGCAACAATTAACCATACTAGCCTTCCAATACTTGTATGCACATGCTAAGTTTTTCTTTAATTCCTTGTTTGTTTATGATCATGATGCTTTATTGCTTAGAACTTACAAAATTCAAGTTGGTAGTCATAATGGCATAGCAACATGTTACAGATAAAAATTCAGGCTATGCTTATTCATACACACATGTATACAGAGAAGATAAAGACACTCATGCAATTTACAGTGCTAGAAGTAATTAGGAGGAGAAAGGAGCGTTACCACCTTATGGTCTATCTTTCTTGTTGTTGTCTTTTTCCTCTTATTCTTCCCTTTCCCTTGCCAAACTCAGAATGCTTGCTCATCCTCAAGCAACAATTAGAACAATGGCTATGGGCTAAGATGGATCATTAATGTCTTACACAAAGAAATGTTAGCAGTACATGTGTTTTAGCAAGCAAAATTAGGAATAACCATCAAGGCACAGGAAACAGAGACATTGTGATTGCAAAAATAAGATGGTGTGCATGATACATTGCATAAAGATATAAGTGGCACACCAAACTTAGTGTGACATTTTCACTTAGAATTGATGCAAGTATACAATATAGATTGGAAATAAATTTTGTTGCATAGCAACATCAAACTTAGAATGCAACCATATGTCAATTTATTTGAATTAAAACTAAGCAAATGAAACTGTTATATGTTGAGTACAATCACCAAGCCAAGAATCTGTCATGAATAAGGATCTCTTGGTGATGTATTAACAAAAACAGTTAATAGAAGAAAGCATTAAAAACAAGGAAATGACTAAACCAAAGAGAAAACTAAAATTGTCTAACTAAAAGAAAGATAACACTGCAAAGGGCATTATGATTATGCAGACAAGTGGTGTTGCTTAATGAATTGCATAGAGAATTAAGTGGCATACCAAACTTTGAATCTTAGTGTGACACTTTCATTTTTGATGCAATCATCTAGAAAAATTTGAAAACAAATTGTTACAGGGCAACACCAAACTTAGAATGTAATCATATGCCAATTTATTGAAATTTAAACGAAGCAGACAGAGAAAATAGACAAAGCAAAGGAATAAAATGTTACCTAAGGTTGGGTTGCCTCCCAACAAGCGCTCTTTTAGTGTCATTAGCTTGACATGTTGTTCTTCAATTTTTTCCTCTTCTTTTAGTTTGTTAAGAGGAATGACCTCAAGGGGGGGAGAATATTCAGCTATTGTTCCCTGTCTTGGTCTCTCCTCAGCAAGCTTCCTTTTGTTGATGGCTTGATTGAGCTTGCTTACTGGATCAGGGGTGGGATTGGTGCTCTTGTTAGTTTCCTTCACTTCATGGTTATCAGTACTTGGTGGTTGTGTGATGGTTGGAGCATTATCTTCATCAAAAGCCTTTTGAGTTGGTGGTTCAATGAGCCCTTCATCCCTGTACTTCTCTGCTTCACTTGAGTGTGAATTCTCTTGATTGACTTCCTCACTTTCTTGTTCTTCCACTTCCTCTTTTGCACCCAACATTTGACTTAATAGCACTTTCAATGAGGAGGTTTGTTGTTCTTCCCAAGATCTCTTCATCTCCTCTTCATATCTTTCAATCACAGATTCAAGTGTTGAGAGTTTTTGGTTCAGAGGAGTTTGTGAGGGTGGTGAATGTTCATGTTCCTTTGTCATCTCAAGTGGCTTCTGTAGATATATAGTCTTGGGTTCAACTACCTCCACAACCTCCTCCTCCATTGAAATTTCACCTGATACAGTAGCCTCTTTATCTTGCTCTTCTACTTTCTCCTTCACATCCACCCAGTGGTCCTCATCTTCCTTGCTTAGCAATTCTTTGTTTTTCCTTGCTTGCTCCAAATATCCATCCATCTTATTGCAGAGGGTTTCTTGTTCTTTTCAAGAGTCTATGGATATTTATAGGTATTGTTCAAATGCTAGCTCAAGGGATGAAGGTTGAGAGAAATTTTATGGGCATGGATGTGTTGTGGTGATGTTTTGAGGGGCATGGAATGAATTTTGTGAATTGTGGAATGAATTTTGTGGTTGGTATGGATCATGGAGGAAACTTTGTGTTGAGGCAAAATCAAGTAATGAAGAATTTTCAAATGAAGAACAGGGAGGTGAGGTTGGACAAGTTTGCATAATGAATTGAAGGTTTGCTCAAGTGATGATGGCTCTTGATAAGTGGAGTATGAACTATCATATGCTTTCTGGTTTTGGTCCTCCCATCCACAATGTGAATCATTGTAGAATTCATCACAGTATGGATCATCTTGTGGCATTGGTGGACAATTTTACATGAATTTATTGAAAGCATAATCAAGAGATGATGTCTCCTACTGAGTATCATATGCAGTAATAGAATTCCCTTCCTAGCCATAGTTAGTGTTAGTATCATAACAGTATGACTTACTTTGTGGCTCCGGGAGGAAATTCCTTTCACTTGATTGTTCACACTCTTGTTGACATGTCCAGATACCATGAGGGTAATGAAACAAATCATCTTGTGGTTCTAGATCATATCTTATGTGAATTACTTCATCATCTATCATTTCTTGGTGATATTCCCAGCCATCATAATGACTTGAATTATTTTGTGGTGTGGAAAATATCCCATATGATTCTCTTGCTCATCTTGTGTTTCTGAGACATATCTCCATGGATTGGAGTGCTCAGGATTTGTAATTTATTGGTGATATTCCCAACCACCATTAGAATAGTCAATTGGTGATGGTGGGTGATATCCCAAAAAATTTGTTTGATCACAAGATGAGTTGAACTCCATTTGAATTTTGTAAAACACAACACCAAGGAGAATTCAAATTCATATCTCAGAGAAGAATTTCTTAGTGAGGCAATAACTCAAACACCATGGTCTCAATTTAAAACAGAAAACAAAAACAAAGAAAATGCTTAATCTAGACTTCTTACCCACTTAATCATTGTCGATCTAAATCAATCCCCGGCAAAGGCGCCAAAAACTTGATGAGACAAAAACTTGATAGGTGAAAATTAAATTTCCACATAAACTCACCGGCAACTGTACCGGGTTGCATCAAGTAGTAATAACTTACTTAGAGTGAGGTCGATCCCACAGGGATTGATGGATCAAGCAACTTTAGTGTGGTGATTAGTTTAGTTAAGCTAACATTGGTGAATTGGATGAAATTGAAGCAACAGAATGTAAATTTGCAGAAATTGTAAAGTGCAGAAAGTAAATGGCAGAAACATAAAAAGCAAGGAATGTAAATTGAATCAAATGTAAATCAGCAGAATGTAGATTTGATAGAATCTTAAAGAGCAAGAAATATAAATTGCATCAAATGTAAAGGGGGCTGGGTGCTGAAAATTAAAGAAAGCAGTAAATTAGAACTTAGAATACTTGCAGAAAATTTAAATTTCAGGAAGAGTAAATCAGATCACAGTAAGCTCAAATAAACAATTATAGAAAGTGAAATTGCAGAAGAAAATTGTAGCAGAAAAGGAAATTGTAGCAGAGAAGGAAATTGAAACTTGCATAAGCCAAATTGAATTGAATTCAATACTTGAAAATGTAAAAGTGCAGAAAAATAAAAGTGTATCAAAGAGAGATTTCTATTCTATCCTACTCCTACTCCTATTGCTCTCTAGCAGAGCCAGCCTCCCTAATGAAATGAAATTGATGCCTTTATATAGGCTTTACAAAATGAAAGTGAAATTGAAATTGAAAACAAATTACAAATGAAATTCCTAATCTAGCTTCTCTGTGTGCCTTTGAGTCATGTTAATGGGCTTTGCTTGCCTTGGATTTGAATGAGAGTGGGTCAGGAGTGGCTTGGTTCAAGTGAGTTAGGGTGCATTGGAGCCTTCCAGTGGAGCACTCAGTTTGCTTAAATGAACGCTACGTTCACTTGCTCCAAGCATGCTTCCTCACGTGCTTCTTTGGTGGGCATTTCTTCATTAGCGTTACATTAGTGAACACTACGTTCACTCACCCAATGCTGCCCCTTGTGTCTTTGATGCGCAGCATCATTTGGTGTGCTTATTCCCTTGCCTAGCTTGAAAGTCACGAAAAAGGTAACTTTAGTGAACGCTACATTTGCTTCTTTGAACTCTAGCCAAGTGTATTTTTTTGGCCTTAAAGATGCCTATCATTTATGCTTCAATTTCATTCCAAATATAAATTGTTATATATCGTTGGAAAGCTCTGAATGTCAGCTTTCCAACGCAACTGGAAGCGCATCAATTGGACATCTGTAGCTCAAGTTATGGCCCTTTGAAGAAGGCATGGTTATGTTGTCAAGTTAACTTTAGTGAACGCTCAGTTAAAATTTTGAGTGCTGATTGTGAACATGGAGCACGCTTTCTTGATTTATTTATGGGCCACACTTTTAAAAGCGTGGCCTAAGGCTCCAAAGTGTGCCTCAACTCTAAAATGTGCCCAAAATTCATCTTTTCTTCTTTTTAGCTTATTTTGTGCTTTTTTGCTTCTTTTTCTTCTTATTTCCTACAATGTTTATAAAATCAAAAGATCAAAGAAATATACCATTTAAGCACAAAATAATGCAATATTTAAACACTAATCATCAATTTCTTGTATGAAAAAGCATAGAAAAACATGACATGATGACATGTCATCACAACACCAAACTTAAACCTTGCTTGTCCCCAAGCAAGAAAAGAATCATGCAATAGAGATTGACAATCCAAGGTAAGAAAAATAGCAACTCAATATTCATGGTTGGCTAGTTTTCTATACATGCCACAATCACAAAAGAAATGTAAATGATTGATGCTTCTATCTAGCTCAATTTATGAAATCTTTTCCTTATATTTCTTCCTTGAAACAAGCTTTTGATTTTCTTATTAACTTCTCCTTTTGGGTGTTTTGCCCCATGAGTTCATAAAACAAAGCTATAATTCTAAATGATTTGTTTTCACGTATTAACACTTAATACATAAACACCACAAGCATTTAATTAGAGGATTTCATTAAGCTCATTTGTTTCTTTCTTGACTCTCTAATCATTGATGCTCAAAACCTTGAGCTTTGAGGGAGTGCTTTTGCACTTGAGCCTAGCCTTGACTTCTAAGTATTTTGTTTTCAAACTTTTTGCTTGATACATAAACACCACAAGCACTTAACAATTAAATTGTCATTGGTACTCAGAGCCTTCAGCTTTTTCATTCTTTCCCTTTTTCTTTTCTTGCCTTATTTGCATTTACTTCTTTCAAGTTTTTCATGATTTCAAAAATTTCATGAAATGTGCTATATGAAAACTTCAATTAAATACATTCAAATGCAATTGAGTAATAATTAATCATTCTAGCCTTCCAATACTTGTATGCACATGCTAAGTTCTTCTTTAATTCCTTGTTTGTTTATGATCATGATACTTTTGATGAGAGGATAATTTATACGCTTTTTGGCATTGTTTTTAGTATGTTTTTAGTAGGATCTAGTTACTTTTAGGGATGTTTTTATTAGTTCTTATGATAAATTCACATTTCTGGACTTCACTATGAGTTTGTGTATTTTTCTGTGATTTCAGGTATTTTCTGGCTGAAATTGAGGGACTTGAGCAAAAATCAGATTCAGAGGTTGAAGAAGGACTGCTGAGGCTGTTGGATTCTGACCTCCCTGCACTCAAAGTGGATTTTCTGGAGCTACAGAACTAAAAATGGCGCGTTTCCAATTGCGTTGGAAAGTAGACATCCAGGGCTTTCCAGAAATATATAATAGTCCATACTTTGGCCGAGTTTAGATGACGCAAAAGGGTGTTGAACGCCAGTGCTATGCTGCAGTCTGGAGTTAAACGCCAGAAACAAGTCACGAACCAGAGTTGAACGCCAGAAACACGTTACAAACTGGCGTTCAACTCCAAGAATGACCTCTCCACGTGTAAACTTCAAGCTCAGCCCAAGCACATACCAAGTGGGCTCCGGAAGTGGATTTATGCATCAATTACTTACTTCTGTAAACCCTAGTAACTAGTTTAGTATAAATAGAACTTTTTACTATTGTATTAGACATCTTTGGAATCATCCTGGATTGTATTTTTGATCCTGTGATCATGTTTTGGGGGCTGGCCTCTCGGCCATGCCTGAACCTTCATCACTTATGTATTTTCAATGGTAGAGTTTCTACACTCCATAGATTAAGGTGTGGAGCTCTGCTGTTCCTCATGAATTAATGCAAAGTACTACTGTTTTTCTATTCAATTCAACTTATTCCGCTTCTAAGATATTCATTCGCACTTCAATATGAATGTGATGAGCGTGACAATCATCACCATTCCCCTACGAACACGTGCCTGACAACCACTTCCGTTCCACCTTAGATTGAATGAGTATCTCTTAGATCTCTTAATCAGAATCTTCGTGGTATAAGCTAGATTGATGGCGGCATTCATGAGTGTCCGGAAAGTCTAAACCTTGTCTGTGGTATTCCGAGTAGGATTCAGGGATTGAATGACTATGACGAACTTCAAACTCGCGAGTGTTGGGCGTAGTGACAGACGCAAAAGGAGGGTGAATCCTATTCTAGTATGATCGAGAACCTCAGATGATTAGCCGTGCTGTGACAGAGCATTTGGACCTTTTTCACAAGAGGATGGGATGTAGCCATGGACAACGGTGATTCCCTTACAGAAAGCTTGCCATGGAAAGGAGTAGGACTGATTGGATGAAGACAGCAGGAAAGCAGAAGTTCAGAAGAACGAAAGCATCTCTATACGCTTATCTGAAATTCCCACCAATGAATTACATAAGTGTTTCTATCTTTATTTTCTATTTATTTATTATTTATTTTCGAAAACTCCATAACCATTTGATATCCGCCTGACTGAGATTTACAAGGTGACCATAGCTTGCTTCATACCAACAATCTCCGTGGGATCGACCCTTACTCACGTAAGGTTTTATTACTTGGACGACCCAGTGCACTTGCTGGTTAGTTGTACGAAGTTGTGAAGTTATGTTTGGACCATGGTATTGTGCACCAGTTATTGGCGCCATTGCCAGGGAGAGAACGAACAACAAATTTTACAACCTCAGAGTAACAATTTCGCATACCAAGTTTTTGGCGCCGTTGTCGGGGATTGTTCGAGTTTGGACAACTGACGGTTCATCGTGTTGCTCAGATTGGGTAATTTTCTTCTTATTTTATTTTCAAAAATTTTTCAAAAATATTTTTTTCTTTTTCGTTTTTCCCAATTAATATTCGAAAAAAAATATTTTCAAAAAAATAAAATATATTTTTCTTCAGAATTTTTAAGAATGAATTCTAGAGTTTCATGAAGCATGTGAAGCCTGGCTGGCTGTAAAGCCAGGTCTAATTCTTTTGGATAGGGGCTTCCAACCATCAGCATAGAGGCAAGTTAATTTGAATATCAGCTGTTGCATGCCTGATTTATATCCTAAAGCTGACTGGCTATTAAGCCATGTCCAACCCTTTGATTGGAGCTTTGGGCTAATATTGAAAGATTCCTGGAATTCTTCTTAAAGATTTTAGAATTCTTATTTTCTTTTTCACATTAATTTTCGAAAAATCCAAAAAAAAATCATAAAAATCAAAAATATTTTATGTTTCTTGTTTGAGTCTTGAGTCAATTTTTAAGTTTGGTGTCAATTGCATTTTTTCAAAAAATTTTATGCATTTTTCGAAAATTCATGCATTCATAGTGTTCTTCATGATCTTCAAGTTGTTCCTGGCCAGTCTTCTTGTTTGATCTTGATGTTTTCTTGTTTTGTGTCTTTTCTTGTTTTTCATGTGCATTTTTGCATTCATAGTGTCTGAACATGAAAGATTTCTAAGTTTGGTGTCTTGCATGTTTTCTTTGCATTGAAAATTTTTCAAAAATATGTTCTTGATGTTCATCATGATCTTCAAAGTGTTCTTGGTGTTCATCTTGACATTCATAGCATTCTTGCATGCATTCATTGTTTTGATACATAACTTTCATGCATTGAGTCTTTTTCATGTTTTTCTCTTTCATCATTGAAAATTCAAAAATAAAAAAAAATATCTTTCCCTTTTTCACTCATAAATTTCGAAAATTTGAGTTGACTTTTTCAAAACTTTTTAAAAATTTAGTTGTTTCTTATGAGTCAAATCAAATTTTCAATTAAAAAAAAATCTTATCTTTTTCAAAATCTTTTTCAAAAATCAAATCTTTTTCATTTTTCTTATTTATTTTCGAAAACTTTAAAAATATTTTTCAAAAATCTTTTTCCTAATTTCATCTCATAATTTTCGAAAATATCCTCAACAATTAATGTTTTGATTCAAAAATTTCAAGTTTGTTACTTACTTGTTAAGAAAGATTCAAACATTAAGTTCTAGAATCATATCTTGTGATTTCTTGTGAATCTAGTCATTAATTGTGATTTTTAAAAATCAAATCTTTTTCAAAACTAATTTCAATCATATCTTTTCAAAAAGATCTTTTTATTTTATCTTTTTCAAAATCATATCCTTTTAATCATATCTTTTTTAAACATATCTTTTTTCAAAAATTTGATTTTAAAATATCTTTTCTAACTTCTTATCTTCTTATCTTTTCAAAATTGATTTTCAAAATTTGTTTCAACTAACTAATTAACTTTTTGTTTGTTTCTTATCTCTTTCAAAACTACCTAACTAACTCTCTCTCTCTCTAATTTTCAAAAATCTCTTCCCTCTTTTTCAAAAATTCTTTTTAATTAATTAATTGTTTCAATTTTTAATTTTAATTTGCTTTCATTCCTAATTTTCGAAAATCACTAACCCCTTTTCAAAATTTTATTTTCGAAAACTTCTCTGTCTCTTATCTTCTTCTATTTATTTATTCATTTACTAACACTTCTCTTCATCTCAATTCACTGCCCTTATCCTCACCCTTGTGTTTGGATTATCCATTCTTCTTCACTCTTATTCCCTTTCTTATTCTACTAACAACAAGGGAACCTCTATACTGTGATAAAAAGGATCCCTATTATTATTATTTTTCTGTTCCCTCTTTTACATATGAGCAGGAGCAAGGACAAGAACATTCTTGTTGAAGCAGACCCTGAACCTGAAAGAACTCTGAAGAGGAAACTAAGAGAAGCTAAAATACAACCTCAGAGATAACTTTACAGAAATTTTCAAACAGGAAGAGGAGATGGCAGCCAAAATTATAATAATGCAAGGAGGATGCTTGGTGACTTTACTGCACCTAATTCCAATTTACATGGAAGAAGCATCTCCATCCCTACCATTGGAGCAAACAATTTTGAGCTGAAACCTCAATTAGTTTCTCTGATGCAACAAAACTGCAAGTTTCATGGACTTCCATCTGAAGATCCTTTTCAGTTCTTAACTGAATTCTTGCAGATCTGTGATACTGTTAAGACTAATGGAGTAGATCCTGAAGTCTACAGGCTCATTCTTTTCCCGTTTGCTGTAAGAGACAGAGCTAGAGTATGGTTGGACTCTCAACCCAAAGATAGCCTGAACTCTTGGGATAAGCTGGTCACGGCTTTCTTAGCCAAGTTCTTTCCTCCTCAAAAGCTGAGTAAGCTTAGAGTGGATGTTCAAACCTTCAGACAGAAGGAAGGTGAATCCCTCTATGAAGCTTGGGAGAGATACAAGCAACTGACCAAAAAGTGTCCTTCTGACATGCTTTCAGAATGGAGCATCATGGATATATTCTATGATGGTCTGTCTGAATTAGCTAAGATGTCATTAGATACTTCTGCAGGTGGATCCATTCACCTAAAGAAAACACCTGCAGAAGCTCAAGAACTCATTGACATGGTTGCTAATAACCAGTTCATGTACACTTCTGAGAGGAATCTTGTGAGTAATGGGACACCTCAGAAGAAGGGAGTTCTTGAAACTGATACTCTGAATGCCATATTGGCCTAGAATAAAATATTGACTTAGCAATTCAATATGATTTCTCAGAGTCTGAATGGAATGCAAGCTGCATCCAACAGTACTCAAGAGGCATCTTCTGAAGAAGAAGCTTATGATCCTGAGGACCCTACAATAGCAGAGGTGAATTACATGGGTGAACCATATGAAAACACCTATAATCCCTCATAGAGAAATCACCCAAATCTCTCATGGAAGGATCAACAAAAGCCTCAACAAGGCTTTAATAATGGTGGAAGAAACAGGTTTAGCAATAGCAAGCCTTTTCCATCATCCACTCAGCAACAGATAGAGAACTCTGAACAAAATACCTTTAATTTAGCAAACTTAGTCTCTGATCTATCTAAGGCCACTGTGAGTTTCATGAATAAAACAAGATCCTCCATTAGAAATTTGGAAGCACAAGTGGGCTAGCTGAGTAAAAGAATCACTGAAACCCCTCCTAGTACTCTCCCAAGCAATACAGAAGAAAATCCAAAAGGAGAGTGCAAGGCCATTGACATAGTCACCATGACCGAACCTGTAAGGCAGGTTAAGGACATGAATCCCAGTGAGGAAGACCTCCTGGGACGTCCAGTGTTCAATAAGGAGTTTCCCTCTGAGGAACTAAAGGAATCTGAGGCTCATCTAGAGACCATAGAGATTCCATTGAACCTCCTTACGCCTTTCATGAGCTCTGATGAGTATTCTTCTTCTGAAGAGAATGAGGATGTTACTGAAGAGCAAGTTGCCAAGTTCCTTGGTGCAATCATGAAGCTGAATGCCAATTTATTTGGTAATGAGACTTGGGAGATGAACCTCCCCTGTTCACCAATGAACTAAATGCATTGGATCAACTGAGATTGCCTCAGAAGAAATAGGATCCTAGAAAGTTCCTAATACCTTGTACCATAGGCACCATGACCTTTGAGAAGGCTCTATGTGACCTTGGGTCAGGAATAAACCTCATGCCACTCTCTGTAATGGAGAAACTGGGAATCTTTGAGGTGCAAGCTGCTAGAATCTCATTAGAGATGGCAGACAATTCCATAAAACAGGCTTATGGACAAGTAGAGGACATGTTAGTAAAGGTTGAAGACCTTTACATCCCTGCTAATTTCATAATCCTAGATACTGGGAAGGATAAGGATGAATCCATCATCCTTGGAAGACCCTTCCTAGCCACAGCAAGAGCTATGATAGATGTTAACAGTGGTGAATTAGTCCTTCAATTGAATGGGGACTCCCTTGTGTTTACAACTCAAGGTTATCCTTCTGTAAACATGGAAAAGAGGCACAGTAAGCTTCTCTCAAAACAGAGTCAACCAGAGCCCCACAGTCAAACTCTAAGTTTCGTGTTGGGAGGCCACACACTACAAGAAAATAGCCCTATTGCCATGCTTTTAAAGCGTGGCGAAAAGTTGAAAAAGGGTGGCGATAGCTTTTCGCCACGCTTTTTGAGCTACCGCCACGCTTTTGAAAGGGTGGCCTATCAAAGGGTGGCGGTTGCTCTATCGCCACGCTTTTGGTGACCTATCACCACGTTTTATTATTTGCCACGCTTTCGCAGATTGCCCCGCTTAAAAAGCGTGGCCATATGCGAGAGATACAGCCACGCTTTTAAAGCATGGCCATAGAGAGATACGGCCACGCTTTAGCAGGAGATACGGCCACGCTTTTAAAGCATGGCGATAGCGGGAGATACGGCCACGCTTTTAAAGCGTGGCGATAGAGAGATACAGCCACGCTTTAAAAGCGTGGCGATAGCCTTGTCAAATTTTAAAAAAAAAAATCTTTTTTTTTATTTTCAATCTTTTTTTATTACCAAACCTATAAATATAGTATGCAATTTTTATTACAAGATAAATTAAACAGTAATTAGTGACAATTTTTGGTATAATTATTTTATACATTAATCCTTATACAAAACTTTCCAGGTTTTTTCAGTAACAAAAAACCCTTCAACCTCCTATCCAGCCGAAATTCACTAACTAAGCAAAACGCATGTATAATTACAAAAGCAATGAAAAATTAATAGCAGTTCTGGGGTCTCAAGATCACATCAAGGTCCCTCATTTTCTGTATTTTATATTTTTCTTACAACCTTGTGCCCAACAAGTACATAACCGAGCTCAATATCCCCCTCTCAGAATGATTCCCAGCAATGTTTGGTGGAGCTGAAAAAAATAACACCAACATCAACAAAATGATTTCATTTCCTTTTCACAGAACATAATAATGAAAATGCTAACAATCACCGACCAAAGACATAACAATGAAGAAACAAGGAATAACCCCATTAGCAAGCAAGCTCAGTGCTTTTTTTCCTTTTGCAAAAAAGAAACAAAAAAAAGGCAAAAGGAACTATTGAATTACCATGCAAAAGGGAGAAAGAAATCTAACCAATTGGCAATGCAGGATGCAATGCAAGTAGGTAGAGATCAAATTTCAGGAAACAATTTAAGCGGAAATTAGGTATACTCGTCATGTTAATACGAGAAGGTTCCAAAACTCGACAGACAGAATCAGAATTACCTCTTGAATGGTTTTCTTTAGATCAAAAGTATCTTTCACTCGAGCATCCAAGATGGCCCATGTATCATGGAAGTCTAACAAGAAACAAACGAAAGATGTATTAAGAAATGTCTTCACTTGTTACAACACCACATCAGAGCCACAAACAACTTGTTATCCATCTAAATATAAGATACTATATTGATGCAGTGAGGTGGGGTGGGGCATAAAAAAATAAATTCCATTGTTTTCCCCCTTATTACATACTTTATCAAGATACTACTCAAATTCATTGCCATGAGAAAATTGGCTACTATAACAGGCTCAGTTCAAGAAAATAAGGAGAGTTTGAGAGAATGGACAATTGAACCCAGTTAATATTTTCTCATCCACCAGCATTGCCCTCTGCTTAAAACTAGTTGGAACATTCACTGGTTGACCCTGTAATGCAAGATTTATATATATATATATATATATATATATTGAAAAAAACTCAAAATCTGCATGCAAGATATATATCCAATGCCTAATAATACTTCAAAGCAAACAAAACATCATCCGATGTACTTCGAATTTCAGATCCAAAAATAGCAGAGTCCTATTGTTTCAACCATAAGAGTACCTG
This sequence comes from Arachis ipaensis, assembly GCF_059453495.1. Lineage (NCBI taxonomy): Eukaryota > Viridiplantae > Streptophyta > Magnoliopsida > Fabales > Fabaceae > Arachis > Arachis ipaensis. The sequence goes on along the minus strand of NC_142440.1, from coordinate 64,081,925 downwards.
TCTCAGACAATAAACTTAAGAAACTGCATTGTGAATTCTTGATTCTCTACTTGTCCCTGCATGCATGCCCTTTATTTTCGTTTCCCATTCAAGAACAGATTCAGATTTAGAAGGACGCAAAACATGAAAATTAAATCTAAGTAATCAAACAATGATGCATTTAGTTCAAGTAATTGGAATTTAGAAGCATGGAGAAGTGGGTGCCTACTGGGATATGGTAAAGAACAAAAAAAAGAAAGGATGTGAAGATAGGGGCAACCACTTACCATACCACTTGGCGAGTTCATCATTGGCAGGAGTGATAGCAGTAGCAGCTTTCTTTGAAGGAGGAGGTGGTGCTGCCTTCTTCTTACCAAAGAGAGCCAGTGGAGAGTATAAGTACTCAAAACTCGAAAGAATTCCTATCTTACCACTGAGAAAGATAAGAGAGGAAAAAACAAACCTTGCCCTTCAGTATCACGACATTGAAATTGCTGCCGGTCCTCCTCAAAGGAAGCGGTAAAGCTGAGCATGTTACACCAAATCAAAACCGTCCAAATCCATAATTTGATAAAGAACAAATAAATCTCTAAAACAGATCAAAATTTGCGCAATTAAAATCAGAACCAAATAAGGATAACAAATCATCATAATAGTTTTTCCAATCAGGTCTATAAACTAATCATAGGCTTGCAAACAATTTTTTTTCCTATTAAAAAGATTTTAACAAAAAAAACTAAGCAAAAAACAAACTAGATTAACCATATGCATCATATAACTAAAATTTTATCATGAAAGTAGTAGACTATGACCTGTGCAAGACCAGGCTGCCGGGAACATTGAATTATCAAGCGGCCAATGACATCATGAGCTACAACAGTTTCAACAAATAAATAAATCACTGATTAAACTTGATATTATGCTGAAGGGGCCGAGCAATTTACCTATTGCTTTGCCTGAAGGCATAACCATAACCAAGCAATATGGTTCTTGTAGCTACACCCAACAAGCATGCAATCATATCATGGAAATGATACACCTCAGTCGAATGTATACATTTCGTAAATTGCAACAACATTTCACATAACAGCAGAAAATCAAATCAAATCACTTAATTAAAATTCCCAAAAATAACAAAAAATAAAACAGGCTATGTTGAACTGTTGATTATTGGTTTAATCAATTAACAATTCAATAAATTACCAAGGATGGATCTAGAATATCAATTGCATAGAGGCCGAGATCATCTTCAGGGACCACAATATCAGATTTCCAGTCAAGTGTTTCAGTGTAACCTGAAAAGTTGAACACAATCTGACTAGGAATCAGAACTAATCAAGTTTATCAGAACATAACATGTATCATTTTGAGTATAAATTTGAAAATTTTACTCCAAAAACAAGCTGATAGAACCACGAAGCTCCATTTCCATTTTCAATTAACCCTAGCCTCTAAGAAATGTTTTGATTTGGGGGAAATAGGTGAAACTCACGGAAAGTGAAGGATTGAGAGAAAGGGCATAAGAGAACTTTGGACGAGTAAGGATTCGATTGCAGACAGAGCTCCATAATTTGCTGACGCAAGCAGCGGAAGTGAACCAACGAGCCGGGAGCCTCGCCAGAATGTTCTGGAGAAGGTCCTTGTTCACCGAATCAAAACTTCTACCGTTCCCATTGGCTGAGAAGGCAGTAGAGCAGAAGAGGAAGGAGGGCAGAGACTGGCGGTGCGGAGGAAGGAAAGGCAACCTCCGTTGGCTGACCGACGCGGTGAGTAATGAGCGCCAAGGGAGTGCGAACGCCAGCAAAGACGGGTTAGGGAAGACGACGAAGGGAGCGCCGGCAGATGAGAGAGTGCAAGCGATGCCGATGACGAGGTGGCGCTGACGCTGACGGTAAGGATGCTGGTAACGGCGACGAGGAGACAAGGCGGAGAGGGAGCAGAGACTAACGACGCAGCGAGGATGGTGCTGGTGACGGCGTGCTTCTAAGCTCTTCCAGGGTAGCTCGATTAGGGTTGGTGCTGGTGGAAGAGTGACTAGGGGATGTGCGCTGGATTAGGGTTGGGGGCCGGGTTGAAAGAGCGTCAATTGGATTGGGGACCGGGTTGGGGCCGGGTCTTAGGGTTTTTTTTAAAAAAGCTTTTGGCCACGCTTTTTTAGCGTGCCAAAATTGGTACCAGGATATGGCCACGTTTTGTAAGCATGGCCGTAATAAAACCCTGTCGCCACGCTTTTAAAACGTCCTTGTTTCTCTCTATGGCCACGCTTTTAAAGCGTGGCAGAAAAAAACGTGGTACCAAGATATGGCCACGTTTTGTAAGTGTGGCCGTAATGAAACCCTGTCGCCACGCTTTTAAAACGTCCCTGTTTCTCTCTATGGCCACGCTTTTGAAGCGTGGCAGAAAAAAACGTGGCTGTTTCTCTAATCAATTGCCACACTTCCAAAAGCGTGGCCGTTGACCCTTTTCGCCACGTTTTTGAAGTGTGGCAAGAAAAAACGTGGCCAAATCTCTATTCAATCGCCACCCTCACAAAAGCGTGGCCATTGACCACTTTTGGCCACGCTTTTGAAGCGTGGCAAGAAAAAAGCGTGGCCATAGGCCTTTTTTCTTGTAGTGACAACCAAACTCTAAGTTTGGTGTTGAACTCCCATATCCAAACTCTAAGTTTGGTGTTGGGGAGTCTCAACAATACTCTGAACATCTGTGAGGCTCCATGAGAGCCCACTGTCAAGCTATTGACATTAAAGAAGCGCTTGTTGGGAGGCAACCCAATTTTTATTTAATTATATTTTTTATTAGTTATATGTCTTCATAAGTTCATGATCATGTGGAGTCACAAAAACAACTGAAAAAATTAAAGAAAAATAAAAAATAGCAGAAGAAAAATCACACCCTGGAGGAGGATCTTACTAGCGTTTAAACGCCAGTAAGGAGCATCTGGCTAGCGTTCAACGCCAGAACAGAGCATGGATCTGGCATTGAACGCCAGAAACAAGCAGCATCCTGGCGTTCAGACGCTAGAAATGCACACTGAGGAAGAGCTGGCGCTGAACGCCAAAAACAAGCATCTGGCTGGCGTTCAATGCCAGAAATATGCTGCATCTGGGCGCTGAACGCCCAGAACAAGCATCAATTCGGCGTTTAAACGCCAGAATTGCATGCAAAGGCATTTTACATGCCTAATTGGTGTAGGGATGCAAATCCTTGACACCTCAGGATCTGAGGACCCCACAGGATCAACTCAGCATCTGCGGACCCCATAGGATCCCCACCTACCACCACTCACTCTCTTTCCTCTTCTCAATGTTCATCCTCTCTTCCCAATAAACACTCTTCCCCAAAACTCTTCACCAATCACCTCAATCTCTCTTCCCTATCACCACTTCACCACTCACATCCATCCACTCTTTCCCATACACCTACCTCATAAACTCCACCTACCTTCAAAATTCAAAATCAATTTCCCACCCAAACCCACCCTATATGGCCGAAATTAACCCCCCTCCCCTCCCTATATAAAGCCCTCCATTCATCCTCATTTTCACACAACACAACCCTCTCTTCCCCTTCTTGGCCGAATACACCTCTCCCTCCTCTCCTCCATATTTTCTTCTTCTTCTTCATCTATTCTTTCTTCTCTTGCTCGAGGGCGAGCAATATTCTAAGTTTGGTGTGGTAAAAGCATAAGCTTTTTGTTTTTCCATTACCATTGATGGCACCTAAGACCGGAGAATCCTCTAGAAAAGGGAAAGGGAAGACAAAAGCTTCTACCTCCGAGTCATGGGAGATGGAAAGATTCATCTCCAAAGCTCATCAAGACCACTTCTATGATGTTGTGGCCAAAGAAGAAGGTGATCCCCGAGGTCCCTTTCAAGCTCAAGAGAAATGAGTATCCGGAGATCCGACATGAAATCCAAAGAAGAGGTTGGGAAGTTCTAACAAACCCCATCCAACAAGTCGGCATCCTAATGGTTCAAGAGTTCTATGCCAATGCATGGATCACTAGGAACCATGATCAAAGTAAGAACCCGAACCCAAAGAATTATCTCACCATGGTTCGGGGGAAATACTTAGATTTTAGTCCGGAAAATGTGCGGTTGGCGTTTGACTTGCCTATGATGCAAGGAGATACACACCCCTACACTAGAAGGGTCAACTTTGATCAAAGGTTGAACCAAGTCCTCATGGACATATGTGTGTAAGGAGCTCAATGGAAGATTGACTCAAAAGGCAAACCGGTTCAACTTAGAAGATTGGACCTTAAGCCTGTGGCTAGAGGATGGTTGGAGTTCATCCAACCCTCCATCATCCCCACTAGCAACCGATCTGAAGTTACTGTGGATTGGGCCATCATGATTCATAGCATCATGACTGGTGAGGAAGTAGAAGTTCATGAAGTCATCTCCCTTGAACTCTACAAAATAGCCAAAAAGTCCTCCCCCTTGGCAAGGCTAGCTTTCCCTCATCTTATTTGCCATCTATGTTACTCAGCTGAAGCTTTCATAAAAGGAGACATTCCCATTGAGGAAGAGAAGCCCATCACTAAGAAAAGGATGGAGCAAACAAGAGAGCCCACTCATGGAGCTCAAGAAACACATGAGGAAGCTCATCATCAAGAAATCCCTGAGATACCTCAAGGGATGCACTTTCCTCCACAGAATTTTTGGGAGCAAATCAACACCTCCCTAGGAGAATTAAGTTCCAACATGGGACAATTAAGGGTGGAACATCAAGAGCACTCCATCATCCTTCATGAAATTAGAGAAGATCAAAGAGCAATGAGGGAGGAGAAACAAAGACAAGGAAGAGACATAGAAGAGCTCAAGGACATCATTGGTTCCTCAAGAAGGAAATGCCACCATCACTAAGGTGGATTCATTCCTTGTTCTTAAATTATCTGTTTTTCGTTTTCTTTATGATAAGTGCTTATCCATGTTTGTGTCTTATTACATGATCATTAGTATTTAGTAACTATGTCTTAAAGTTATGAATGTCCTATGAATCCATCACCTCTCTTAAATGAAAAATGTTTTAATTCAAAAGAACAAGAAGTACATGAGTTTCGAATTTATCCTTGAACTTAGTTTAATTATATTGATGTGGTGACAATGCTTCTTGTTTTCTGAATGAATGCCTGAACAGTGCATATGTCTTTTGAAGTTGTTGTTTAAGAATGTTAAATATGTTGGCTCTTGAAAGAATGATAACAAGGAGACATGTTATTTGATAATCTGAAAAATCATAAAAATGATTCTTGAAGCAAGAAAAAGCAGTGAATACAAAGCTTGCAGAAAAAAAAAAGAGAGAAAAAAATAGAAAAAGAAAAAGCAAGCAGAAAAAGCCAAAAGCTCTTAAAACCAAAAGGCAAGAGCAAAAAGCCAATAGCCCTTAAAACCAAAAGGCAAGGGTAAATAAAAAGGATCCCAAGGCTTTGAGCATCAGTGGATAGGAGGGCCTAAAGGAATAAAATCCTGGCCTAAGCGGCTAAACCAAGCTGTCCCTAACCATGTGCTTGTGGCGTGAAGGTGTCAAGTGAAAACTTGAGACTGAGCGGTTAAAGTCAAGGTCCAAAGCAAAAGAAGAGTGTGCTTAAGAACCCTGGACACCTCTAATTGGGGACTTTAGCAAAGCTGAGTCACAATCTGAAAAGGTTCACCCAATTATGTGTCTGTGGCATTTATGTATCCGGTGGTAATACTGGAAAACAAAGTGCTTAGGGCCACGGCCAAGACTCATAAAGTAGCTGTGTTCAAGAATCAACATACTAAACTAGGAGAATCAATAACACTATCTGAACTCTGAGTTCCTATAGATGCCAATCATTCTGAACTTCAATGGATAAAGTGAGATGCCAAAACTATTCAAGAGGCAAAAAGCTACAAGTCCCGCTCATCTAATTGGAGCTATGTTTCATTGATATTTTGGAATTTATAGTATATTCTCTTCTTTTTATCCTATTTGATTTTCAGTTGCTTGGGGACAAGCAACAATTTAAGTTTGGTGTTGCGATGAGCGGATAATTTATATGCTTTTTGGCATTGTTTTTAGTATGTTTTTAGTAGGATCTAGTTACTTTTAGGGATATTTTTATTAGTTTTTATGTTAAATTCACATTTCTGGACTTTACTATGAGTTTGTGTGTCTTTCTGTGATTTCAGGTATTTTCTGGCTGAAATTGAGGGACTTGAGCAAAAATCAGATTCAGAGGTTGAAGAAGGACTGCTGATGCTGTTGGATTCTGACCTCCCTGCACCCAAAGTGGATTTTCTGGAGCTACAGAACTCAAAATGGCGCGATTCCAATTGCGTTGGAAAGTACACATCCAGGGCTTTCCAGCAATATATAATAGTCTATACTTTGGCCGCGTTTCGATGACGCAAAAGGGCATTGAACGCCAGTAATATGCTGCAGTCTGGAGTTAAACGCCAGAAACACGTCACGAACCAGAGTTGAACGCCAGAAACACATTACAAACTGGAGTTCAACTCCAAGAATGACCTCTCCACGTGTAAACTTCAAGCTCAGCCCAAGCACACACCAAGTGGGCCCCAGCAGTGGATTTATGCATCAATTACTTACTTCTGTAAACCCTAGTAACTAGTTTAGTATAAATAGGACTTTTTACTATTGTATTAGACATCTTTGGAATCATCCTGGATTGTATTTTTGATCCTGTGATCACGTTTTGGGGGCTGGCCTCTCGGCCATGCCTGAACCTTCATCACTTATGTATTTTCAATGGTAGAGTTTCTACACTCCATAGATTAAGGTGTGGAGTTCTGCTGTTCCTCATGAATTAATGCAAAGTACTACTGTTTTTCTATTCAATTCAACTTATTCTGCTTCTAAGATATTCATTCGCACTCCAATATCAATGTGATGAGCGTGACAATCATCATCATTCCCCCACGAACGCGTGCCTGACAACCACTTCCGTTCCACCTTAGATTGAATGAGTATCTCTTAGATCTCTTAATCAGAATCTTCGTAGTATAAGCTAGATTGATGACGGCATTCATGAGAGTCCGGAAAGTCTAAACCTTGTCTGTGGTATTCCGAGTAGGATTAAGGGATTGAATGACTATGACGAACTTCAAACTCGCGAGTGCTGGGCGTAGTGACAAACGCAAAAGGAGGGTGAATCCTATTCCAGTATGATCGAGAACCTCAGATGATTAGCCATGCTGTGACAGAGCATTTGGACCTTTTTCACAAGAGGATGGGATGTAGCCATTGACAACGGTGATGCCCTTACAGAAAGCTTGCCATGGAAAGGAGTAGGACTGATTGGATGAAGACAGTAGGAAAGCAGAAGTTCCGAAGAACGAAAGCATCTCTATACTCTTATCTGAAATTCCCACCAATGAATTACATAAGTGTTTCTATCTTTATTTTCTATTTATTTATTATTTATTTTCGAAAACTCCATAACCATTTGATATCCGCCTGACTGAGATTTACAAGGTGACCATAGCTTGCTTCATACCAACAATCTCCGTGGGATCGACCCTTACTCACGTAAGGTTTTATTACTTGGACGACCCAGTGTACTTGCTGGTTAGTTGTGCGAAGTTGTGAAGTTATGTTTGGACCATGGTATTGTGCACCAGTTATTGGCGCCATTGCCAGGGAGAGAACGAACAACAAATTTTACAACCTCAGAGTAACAATTTCGCATACCAACTTTACTGCTTTGAACTTTACAAAACTTAAGTTGGTAGTCATAGTGGCATAGCAACATGTTACAGATCAAAATTCAGGATATGCTTATTCGTACACACATGTAAACAGAGAAGATAAAGACAATCATGCAATTTAAAGTGCTGGAAACAGATGAGAGGAAAAGGAACTTTACAACCTTGTAATTCATCTTCTCTATTGTTGTCATTTTCCTCCCATTCTTCTCCTTCCCCTACTAACTTCAGAATGCTTGCTCATCCTCAAGCAACAATTAGAATAATGGTGATGGGGATAAGATGGATCATGAGTGTCTTACACAATGAAATGCTAGTAGTACATGTGTTTTAATCAAGCAAAATTAAAAATAACCATGAAGGCACAGAGAAACAGAGACATTGTGATTGCAAACATAAGAAGGTGTGCATGATACATTGCTTAAAAATACAAGTGGCACACCAATCTTAGTGTGACACTTTCACTTGGAATTGATGCAAGCATCTAGTAAAGATTGGAATCAAATTTTGTTGCATAGCAACACCAAACTTAGAATGCAATCCTATGTCAATTTATTTGAACTAAAACTAAACAAAGGGAACTGTTATATGTTAAATACAATCACCAAGCAAAGAATCTGTCATGAATAAGGATTTCTTGGTGAGGTATTTAGCAAAAACAGTTAAGGAGAAAAATAAATGAAAGCATAAAAAACAAAGAATTGACTAAAACAAAGATAATAATAAAAATGTTAAACCAAAAGAAAGATAACTTTGCAGAAGCATTATGATTATGCAGACAATTGGTGTTGCTGAATGACTTGCATAGAAAAATAAGTGGCACACCAAATTTAGAATCTTAGTGTGACACTTTCAATTAGAATTGATGTAATCATCCAGAGGGATTGAAAACAAATTGTTGCATGGCAACACCAAACTTAGAATGTAATCATATGCCAATTTATTGAAATTTAAACAAAGCAGAGAAAGAAAATAAACAAAGCAGAGAAATGAAATGTTACCTAAGATTGGGTTGCCTCCCAACAAGCGCTCTTTTAGTGTCATTAGCTTGACATGTTGTTCTTCACTTTCTTCCTCTTCTTCCAGTTTGTTAAGAGGAATGACCTCAAGGGGAAAGAAGATTAAGCTATTGTCCCCTGTCTTGGTTCCTCCTCAGCAAGCTTCCTTTTGTTAATGGCTTAATTGAGCTTGCTTGCTGGATCAGGGAGAGGATTGGTGCTCTTGTTAGTTGCCTTCACTTCTTTGATTTCAAGACATGGCTGCTGTGTTATTGTTGGAGCTTTATCCTCATCAAAAGCTTTTTGAATTGGTGGTTCAATGAGCCCTTCATCTATGTAATTCTCTGCTTCACTTGAGTGTGAGCTTCCTTGATTATCTTCCTCACTTTCTTGTTCCTCCACTTCTTCCTTTGCACTTAACATTTGACTTAATAACTCTTTCATGGAGGAGGTTTGTTGATCTTCCCAAGATTTCTTCATCTCCTCTTCATATCTTTCAATCATGGATTCAAGTGCTGAGACGTTTTGGTTCAGAGAAGCTTGTGAGAGTTGTGAGTTTTCATGTTCCCTTGTCATCTCAAGTGGCTTCTGTGGATATGCAAGTTCAGGTTCAAATACTTCCACCACCTCTTCCTTCTTCACTGAAAATTAACTTGACATAGAGGCCTCTTCAACTTGCTCTTCTACTTTCTCCTTTACATCCACCAATTGGTCTTCATCTTTCTTGCTTAGCAGTTCTGAGTGTTTCCTTATTTTCTCCAAGTATCCATCCATCTTATTGAAGAGGGTTTCCTGTTCTTTCCAAGAGTCTATGGATGTTTGTAGGTATTTTTCAAATGCTAGCTCAAGGGATGAAGGTTGAGAGAAATTTTGTGGGCCTAGATGTGTTGTGGTGATGTTTTGAGGGGCATGAAATGAATTTTGTCAATTGTGGAATGAATCTTGTGGTTGGTATGGATCGTGGAGGAAACTTTGTGTTGAGGCATCATCAAGTGATGAAGGATTTTCACATGAGAAGCTGGGAGGTGAGGTTGGACAATTTTGCATGAATGAATTGAAGGTTTGCTCAAGTGATGATGGCTCTTAATTAATGAAGTATGACACATTGGATGCTCTTTGATTTTGAACCTCCCAATCACAACTTGAAGAATTGTGGAACTCGTCACAGTATGGATCATTTTGTTGCATTGGGGGACAATCTTGCATGAATTTATTGAAAGTACACTCTAGTGAAGATGTCTCTTGATGAACACAGTATCGATGAAGAACTGAAGATTGATGGTTTAGAAGTTATAGTAAACTCTCGTTGCAAGTATAGTTACTAAACCGAGCAATCAACCTTTTTTACAAACGTTTTGGTTGTCACAAGTAACAAACCCCTAAATAAATTGATAACCGAAGTATTTAAACCTCGGGTCGTCTTCTCAAGGAATTGCAGGGAAGTATGTTCTTATTATTGGTTATGAGTCTTATAAATTGGGGGTTTTGAAAGTAAGGAACCAGTATGTTAAATGATAAGAAAAATAAAATAGTAATAATAAAATAAACTCTTGGCAAGGTATTAGAACTAGAAGTCCTATCCTAGTTATCCTTATCAATTGTGATGAGAATTGGATTTTTCTCCCACTTTGTTAACCTCTAACTATGAAGGTAAGTTAAGTTGATGAATTAATTTTGATTTTTCAGGTCCTAGTCTTTCCTTGGGAAAGGCTAGAGTTATTAGAGCTCGAATTAATTCTTCAAGAATTCCAATTTTCAGTCAACAATGAGTTTGATAACTCAAGTGTCTCCAATGACTCAACCAAAGGCAAAAGGGAAAAATTCAGATTATTTATATCATAAATAAAAGAGAGCAATCATAAATCTGAAATACCTCAAGTTGCACTAATAAAGATATCAAATGTAACATGGAAGAGTTCATAAATTAAATTGGGAAAATAAATAAAAGGAACAATGAACCTGATAAAAAGAGACAATCACGAAGGCAAGAGAAATCCTAAATCCTAATCCTAAGAGAGAGGAGAGAACCTCTCTCTCTAAAACTACATCTAATCCTAAAATTGTGAATATGAGCTTGTTCTTATGAATAAATAGATTTCTCCACTTTATAGACTCTAATCTGTGTTTTCTGGGCCGAAAACTGGGTCGAAAACAGCCCAGAAATCGCTGGAGAAGAAAACTGCCACGCTGATTTTCGGAACTGCGACACCTCCGCGTGGAGCGCGCATTCGCGTCGCCTAGCTTCTGGGAAACTATGGGATATTATATATCAAATCGAAGCCCCGGACGTTGGCTTTCCAACGCAACTGAAACCGCGTCGTTTGGACCTCTATAGCTCAAGTTATGACCGTTTTAGAGCAAGAGGGTCAGGCTGACAGCTTTGCAGTTCCTTCAACTTCTTGTATTCCTTCCACTTTTGCATGCTTCCTTTCCATCCTCTAAGCCATTCCTGCCCTGTAATCTCTGAAATCGCTTAACAAATATATCAAGGCATCTAATAATAATAAGAGAGGATTAAACATATCAAAATTAAGACCAAAGAAGCATGTTTTCAATTATAGCACAAAATCGGGAAGGAAAATATAAAACATGCAAATAGTATGAATAAGTAGGTAAAGATTGATAAAATCCACTCAATTGAGCACAAGATAAACCATAAAATAGTAGTTTATCAACCTCCCCACACTTAAACATTAGCATGTCCTCATGCTAAGCTCAAGAGAAGCTATAAAAGTGAAGAGGAATGATAGAATGTGTGAAATGCAACCTATCTATATGAATGCAACTATATGCAAAATGTTTCTACCTACTTGGTTAAAAGTAAATAAGTTCTCCAAGAATAAATATGAACTGGATTTCACTAATTCAAATCATAAAAATGAAGTACAAATAGACTTGTAGAAGAAAATAGCTCATGAAAGCCGGGAACAAAGAATCGAGCATCGAACCCTCACTGGAAGTGTATGCACTCTAATCACTCAAGTGTTTTAGGTTCGATTCTCTCAATTCTCCACTAACCTTGCTTTCTAAGGCTTGCTCTTCATCTAACAATCAACATGAATTTAATGCACAGATACACATATCAAGAGGTCTTTTAAGGGTTATAATGGGGTTAGGGTCAAGGTAGGATTGTATTTGGCCAAGTGGACTAAAATCTGAATCCTTAATTAACTTAAACTTTCCACCTAACTTTAGACAATACATGTAATCATAATACCACATCTAACTATCCATTAACCATGTTTTCCACATATTCATGCATTCTAATTTCAAGTACAGTACATATGCATTGCTTTTCACCATTTACTTTGGGGCATTTTGTCCCCCTTTTTGCTTAATTGCTCTTTTTTTTCTTTTCTTTTTCTCACTTCTCTTATATATATATATATATATATATATATATATATATATATATATATATATATATATATATATATATATATATATATATATTCTTTTCTTTTATTTTTCTCAATGCATATGATTAAATTATTGGATGCATGAATCATGTCCTAAACATTTTTTTCACATTTTCAGAAAATTCTAACATACTCAATTCTCAAACCAAATGTTTCCAAACCCAATTTTCCCACACTTAAATCATAAGCACTCTCACTAGTCTAAGATAACCAAGAATTCAAATTAAGGACATTATTGTTTTTTGCTTAGAGTTAATGATGTGCTAAAGTAAAGAACAAAGGGGTAAAATAGGCTCAAAATTGGTTTGCAAAGAATAATGAAAAGGGTAACGCCATATGGGTATGTAAGCTCAGTGAAATAAAAGCCTCAATCATGTAAGTGTATGCATACATCAAACCATGGAAATATATAATTAAGCAAGACAAAGATCACAATTTTAGAGTGAAAAACACACACCAAAAATAAAATATTGGTTGGTAAAATGCAACCAATTCAAATAGGCTCATAAATCTCACAGGTTTTGTGTGTTCGAGCTCTAAACTATGTTCCAGTATAATATTTCTTCAAACAAGTGTAACATTAAATTTTATTCAAATTAGTGAAATGCTCTAAAAGGTTTCTTGAAAAAGAAAATATTTCTTCAACCAAGTGGTAAAATATGCACAAAATCAAACAAATATGCAATCAAACATGTAAATGCAACAACTAACAAGGAAAATAAACCATTGGTGTTGAGAAGAAAATACTAACCCATAGAGATCGGTATCGACCTCCCCACACTTAAAGATTGCACCGTCCTCGGTGCATGCTAAGATGTACAAGTGGACGGGTTGTTCCAACTGACGCTTTTCTCCAAAGATTGTGCAGATGGACTTGTCTGTCTCCCCATGTAAACGTCTTCCGGTTCCCTTCCGGGTGGCCATCCTGAAAGAAAAAGGGAAGAAAAGTAACCCAGAAGTAAAGATAAGAAAATAAATGATGTATGGGTGGGTTAATGCCAATTGAAAAGGGTCTCATTTACATGGAAGCTTCAACATGTACGTGAGAAAACAATAGAAGCCATGGCATACCAGTGGTACAAAATTTGTAACAATGGGGAAGAGAGTGCAAGACAATATAAATTAATGTCAATGCAAAATTAATACAAATATCATAAAAGATTAGCATTGACTTAAATAATATTACCCAACAGTGTAAAATAAGTTACTGAGCACCAAAATAAATTCAAGAAAAGATGCAACAGTTGAATAAGAAAATTGTAACACCAATGGAAAAAAAATAATAAATTTAGAAAAGAAAATAAAAATATGCACAAAATTAAAATGTAATTAATGAAAGTATGCAATTAAGTAAAAGAGAATGAAAGTAAAGAAGGAAGAAGAAAGAAGAAAGAAATAAGAATGGAAAAGAAAAATTAGGATTTGGGGGAAGAAAAGATATGATATTTGGCGCTGATCTGGATAAGTTATGCGCGGCAGGCAACGCAGACGCGTGGGTGACGCGGTCACGTGACTTGCGCTTTAAGTTAATCGACGCGGTCGTGTCGGTTATGCGGACGCGTGACTCATTTTATGCTACTGGCGTGAGGGCAGCCTCGCGCTCACACAACTCTGTTCAAAATCTTATTTTGCCAAATTTTGGTGACACGATCGCGTGGTGGACGCGATCGCGTGAGTGGCCAATATGGGGATATGACGCGGACACGTGAGTCATGCGTCCGCGTGGTAAGGCTGTGCGTTCAGTACCAGTCCAGCCCTACTCCAGCACAACCTTCGGCTATACACCCTTTTAACGTCGATTTCCAGGTCACGCGACCGCGTGAGTGACGCGGACGCATGGGAGGCTCTTTTTCCACATGACGCGGACGCGTCAGCGACGCGGTCACGTGGGTCAAATTATGCTAAAGGCGCGCCTCCAGCCACGCTCTCGCATGACTCTCTGTTCAATTCTTTTCTTCCCAACGCACAAGTGACGCAGACGCGTCAGCGACGCTGTCGCGTCGCATGCGTATTTTTTTTTATATATGCAATTATGCAATTATGCAGTATGCAATGCTAATGTAGATGCTATGAATAATTCCAGGTTCAATGAAATTAAAATAAAATAAAATCAAACAACATGAAATAAAATTGAAAAAGAAACGATCATACCATGGTGGGTTGTCTCCCACCTAGCACTTTTAGTTAAAGTCCTTAAGTTGGACATTTGATGAGCTTCCTGTTATGGTGGCTTATGCTTGAATTCATCCAAAAATCTCCACCAGTGTTTGGAATTCAACAGCCTCCGGGGTCCTAAACTAGGCACGTAAAGCCTTTGAGCAGCTTCAAACAGATTCTTAGGCTCCTGGGGTGTTGGATGTCAGAACAGATTCCAGGATCCCAAACCTTGCTTTTGCATCCGTCTTCTTGTTGATCATCATGATTCCATCCGGGTGGCAAGTAATCTGAATTCTCACTAAAGTGGCTAAACAACTTCCTAGACCCATTCAGTTGAGCTTTACACCAACCTTTGCATTTAAACTTAAAGCTTCCAACCATAATGAACCTTGCAGGACAATTCTTACCACTGACCATCTTCCTCTTACTCTTTATGCCAGAAAGAGCTCTAAGTTGACCATCTGTCTCCATAGCCCATATTCAAGTGGAATTAGAAAGCTAAGGGATATGAATTTTACCCACTTGAATGTTGTGAAGGATGATGGCAACTTAGGGGGAGGTATTGTTAACGAATTTGCAAGCTCCACTCCCTTGTGCTCTTCTCTGACAACTTCCACCTCTTTGCAAGTTTCTTCAATATCAACCTCTTCCTCTTGGTAGCTTTCTTCCAATTCAATCTCTTCTTCATTGCTCACCAAGGGCATGGGAGGCTGTGCTTCTTCTTCTTTAATCTCCATCTCTTGACCAACCTCTTCAATGTCTTTAGCCATGATATGCCTTGGAGGTTGTACACCCTCCTCAACATCAATTTCAAACGTCTTTGAAGGAGGCTCTATGTCTTCACTTTCCCATGGAGGTTCAGCATCTCGCAAGTCTTCAACCATTTTTTTCTCTTTAATAATTACTGCTTTGTCCAGTAGTTTTAATATAAAATCGTACTCATCCTTGATGATTTTCTTTTCATGACAACTCCTTTCAACTATTCTTTCATCTTCAAGGGTCTTTCCTATCTCCACATTTTGGGCCTCCTCTTGCTCTAAGACAAAATCAGACTTCTCCTTGATGTCTTCCTTCACTAATTCTTCAACCACTCCTTCAACTTCAAGGGTCTTTACTACCTTCACCTTTAGGGCCTCCTCTAGCTCCTTATGAAGTATGGATTTGCGAAGATGATCCCTTCTCTCTTGTTCTATGTCAATAGCATCATTGGGATCATGTTACTCTTGGATTGATGGATGTGGGTGCTCTTCCATGGATGGTGGTTATGGGATGGAGAGATCATTCTGTGGTTGAAAAGAAAGTGCACTAGAGCTTGGGGGTTGATTGTTGATGGTATTTGGTGGTCTGATTTGGGCGACGAGAGCTTGTATAGTAGAGTTTAGATTGGTAAGTGCTTTCTCCATGGAGGTTTGGGGTGGATAGGAAGGTTCATTAGCTGGGAGAAAGGGTTCATAGTAGGAAGGTGGTTCATCTTGATAATGATAAGGAGATGGTGTATATTGAGGTGGTGGTTCATGAGAGTAGTTGTGTTGGACTGGTGGATACGGGTTAGGGTCATATGGAGGTGAATGGTGGAAAGGGACTTGTGAGTATGGTGGTCCAAAGCTATTTTGAGGAGGTGATTCATTCTCTTTGCATGCATTGTAGGATGGTCTTTGTCTGTGGTATTGTGGAAGGTGTTGCTGCCGGAAGGGTTGATCAGATTCTCGTGGCTCCTTCCATCTCTGATTGTTTTGACCTTGATGCATGCTCCTGTTATAATTTCCATTCCTTGCAACAGCATTGGGACCAAACTCAAAGCAATAGGGGTGAGAACTCATAGTAGTGAATAAAAATTAAAAACGAAAACAAAAACAAATTTAAATTAAAAGGTTATTGAAAATTAAATTTTGAAATTTTAAATTTTAAATTTTGAATTTAAAATTTTTAAATTTGAATTTTGAAAATTGAAATTTTGAAATTTGAATTTTAATTAATAACTTTTTTTTTAATTTGAATTTTAAAACTTGAAATTTGAAATTTGAAATTTGAGTTTTAAATTTTGAATTTTTTTGAATTTAATGAGGAAAGAGAAAAATAATAAAATAACACCAAACTAAAAATTTTTAGATCAAAACGAATAAAACAACTAAGAACAAATTGAAGGTTAAGATGAACACGAAGAACAACTTGAAGATCAAGATGAACACCAAAAAAAATTTTTTTTAATAACTAGATAAAAACCAATAACCTCTTAATTTACGAAGAGGCAAAAATAAAAACAAATAAACAAGCAAAAAGCAAATATTTACAATAATCAATAATAAGGCACACGTTTGCAATTTTCCGACAACGGCGCCATTTTGAAGAACTGAAGATTGATGGTTTAGAAGTTATAGTAAACTCTCGTTGCAAGTATAGTTACTAAACCGAGCAATCAACCTTTCTTACAAACGTTTTGGTTGTCACAAGTAACAAACCCCTAAATAAATTGATAACCGAAGTATTTAAACCTCGGGTCGTCTTCTCAAGGAATTGCAGGGAAGTATGTTCTTATTATTGGTTATGAGTCTTGTAAATTGGGGGTTTTGAAAGTAAGGAACCAGTATGTTAAATGATAAGAAAAATAAAATAGTAATAATAAAATAAACTCTTGGCAAGGTATTAGAACTAGAAGTCCTATCCTAGTTATCCTTATCAATTGTGATGAGAATTGCATTTTTCTCCCACTTTGTTAACCTCTAACTATGAAGGTAAGTTAAGTGGATGAATTAATTTTGATTCCTCAGGTCCTAGTCTTTCCTTGGGAAAGGTTAGAGTTATTGGAGCTCGAATTAATTCTTCAAGAATTCTAATTTTCAGTCAACAATGAGTTTGATAACTCAAGTGTCTCCAATGACTCAACCAAAGCTAAAAAGGAAAATTTCAAATTATTTATATCATAAATAAAAGAGAGCAATCATAAATCTGAAATACCTCAAGTTGCACTAATAAAGATATCAAATGTAACATGGAAGAGTTCATAAATTAAATTGGGAAAATAAATAAAAGAAACATTGAACCTGATAAAAAGAGACAATCATGAAGGCAAGAGAAATCCTAAATCCTAATCCTAAGAGAGAGGAGAGAACCTCTCTCTCTAAAACTACATCTAATCCTAAAATTGTGAATATGAGCTTGTTCTTATGAATGAATGGATTCCCCCACTTTATAGCCTCTAATTTGTGTTTTCTGGGCCGAAAATTGGGTCGAAAACAGCCCAGAAATCGCTGGAGAAGAAAACTGCCACGCTGATTTTTGGAACTACGACGCGTCCGCGTGGAGCGCGCATTCGCATCGCCTAGTGTCAGGGCAACTATGGCATATTACATATCAAATCCAAGCCCCGGATGTTAGCTTTCCAACGCAACTGGAACCACGTCGTTTGGATCTCTGTAGCTCAAGTTATGACCGTTTTAGTGCAAGAGGGTCAAGCTGACAGCTTTACAGTTTCTTCAACTTTTTGTATTCCTTCCACTTTTGCATGCTTCCTTTCCATCCTCTAAGCCATTCCTGCCCTGTAATCTCTGAAATCACTTAACACACATATCAAGGCATCTAATGGTATTAAGAGAGGACTAAACATATCAAAATTAAGACCAAAGAAGCATGTTTTCAAACATAGTACAAAATCGGGAAGGAAAATATAAAACATGCAAATAGTATGAATAAGTAGGTAAAGATTGATAAAATCCACTCAATTGAGCACAAGATCAACCATAAAATAGTAGTTTATCAATGGATCACTAAGATCTCTTTGATTTTGACATTCCCAGCCATAATATGAGTAGTTGTTAGAGTCATCAAAATCTGGATCATATTATGTCTCTGGGAAGTGTCCCATTTCAACTGATTGTTCACACTCTTGTTGACATGTCCAGACACCATGAGGGTAATGACATAAATCATCTTGTGGTTCTGGATCATATCTCATGTGAATTGCTTCATCATCTATCATTTCTTGGTGATATTCCCATCCACCATTAGGATAATGACTTGAATCATGCTGTGGTGGTGAGTAACGTCCGATATTATTCTTTTGCTCATCTTGTGGTTCTGAAGCATATCTCCATTTATTGGAGTGCTTAGAATTTGTATTTTCTTGGTGATATTCCCAGCCACCATTAGAGATTGGTGATGGTGGGTAATATCCCATAAACTCTGTTTGATTATAAGATGAGTTGAACTCCATTTAAATTTTATAAAACATATCACCAATGAAAATTGAAATTCATGTCACAGAAAAGAATTTGTTAGTGAGGCAATAACTCAAATACCTTGGTGTCAACTTAAAACAGAAAACAAAAACAAAGAAAATGTTTAATTTAGACCTCTCACCCACTTAATCATTGTCGATCTATATCAATTCCCGGTAATGGCACCAAAAACTTGATGAGGGAAAAACAATTCCACACAAACTCACTAGCAAGTGTACCGAGTCGCATCAAGTAGTAAAACTCACTTAGAGTGAGGTCGATTCCACAGGGATTGATGGATCAAGCAACTTTAGTGAGTGATTAATCTAGTCAAGCTAACATTGGTGAATTGGATGAAATTGAAGCAACAGAAAGTAAATTGCAGGAATTATAAAGTGTAGAAAGTAAATTGACTGAAACTTAAAGAACAAGGAATATAAATTGCAGTAAATATAAATCAGCAGAATGTAGATTGGACAAAAGCTTAAAGAGCAAGAAAAGTAAATTGCAGCAAAATGTAAAGGGGGCTAGGTGCTGGAAAATTAAATGGAAGCAGTAAATTAGAACTCAGAATAATTGACAGAATCTTAAACTTGCAGGAAGGGTAAATCAAATTGAATCAAGAATAGAATGTAAAAATTGCAGAGAAGTAGAAGTGCAGAAGAGTAAATCAGCAAGAAGACTTAGATCAATTCTGAAATCTCAAAGAGAAATTAACAATTTCAATGAAATAGCAAAAATAGAAAGAAAGCCAAGAGCTCAATTGCTCTCTCGATCAAAACAGAAAGGAAATTTCAGAGGAAGGAAAATGAAACAGAAAAGAAAAGAAAACCCAGATCTGATTTTCAATTCTTAAGTTCACAAAGAAAAATTTAAACAAAGAGCTCTCTATTCTACTCCTACTCCTATTGCTCTCTAGCAGAGCCAGCCTCCTTTATGAAATGGAACTGATGCCTTTATATAGGCTTTACAAAATAAAAATGAAATTGAAATTGAAAACAAATTACAATTCAAATGAAATTCCTAATCTAATTATCTCTTGTGCCTTTGAGTGATGATAATGGGCTTTGCTTACTTTGGATTTGAAGAAGAATGGATCCGGATGGCTTGGTTCAAGTGGCATGGGTCAGGGTACATTTGTTCCCTCCCAGGGAAGCGTTCCGTTCACTTAAGTGAACGCTACGTTCACTGCTCCAAGCATGCTTCCTCACGTGCCACATTTCGCCTCACTTGGCACTCCCTTTTTACGAAAACGTTCACAAAAATGAATGCCACGTTCACTTCTTTGAACGCTCATTCCTTGTTGCCGCCTTGGTGCGCAAGTGGCCTCCTCTAGCATTCACTTTGTGAATGCTCAGTTCACTCTTTAGGCGCTCTTTGTTGTGCTTGCCTTGGTTCCTTGGCCAATGCTCGAAAAAGTTCACTGTAGTGAACGTGGCTCCTTGTGTAATGTAGCGCTCCCTTGTTAATGAACGCTAGCGTTCATCAATTTCTTTCATTGGCATTAAATGTTTCATGCATGCAAGGTTTTATTTATTTTATTATATTACTTAGTAATGCATTAACGTTTAAAGCTTGATTTGCCAATTGGCATTAGTGGCATTAATAATGAAATGCATTAACGTTAAAGCATTCATTTGTTCCTTTTCCAATTGGCTTTAATGGCATGCTTTAATTTACTTAGTAATGCCGTTGCCAATTCATTGTATGCATGTATTCTTTAATTGGCCTTAGTTAATAATGCTAATGCATTCATGCATTACATAAATAATTAAATGCATGCATACATAAGCATTAATGCATGATAATTCATGATAATGAAATAGCATGGTTATTAATTATTAATGCATGCATAAGCATTAATGCATATTCCAAGGCTTCACGGTCATGGGCCACGCTTTTAAAAGCGTGGCCTAAGGTTCCAAAGCGTGCTTGATGGGTGGAAATTAGATTTCACACCAAAACTCACCGCCAAATGTACCGGGTCGCATCAAGTAGTAATTACTCACAAGAGTGAGGTCGATCCCACAGGGATTGATGGATTGAGTAATTTTAGTTAGGTGATAAATTTAGTTAAGCTAACAGTTGATGAATTGAGTGATTTTGATTGACAGAAGCTAAATTTCAAGTAAATAGAAGTGCAGAATGTAAATTGAGCAGAAATATAGAGTGCAGAAGGTAAATTGACTGAATCTAAAGTTGCAAAAAGATTAAATTGCATAAAATTTAGAGTGCAAGAAAGTAAATAAACTGAAACTTAAATTGCAAGAAAAGTAAATAGCTGAAACTTAAAGTGCAAGAAATGTAAATTTGCTGAATCTAAATTGCTGAGAAATATAAATTGCTTGAAGAGTAAAAGAATTTGGGTGTAGGAATTTGAAATTGAACAAGAAATTGCAAATTAAAGTAAATTAGAAAGCTCTGAGATGCAAGAATCCAGATCTAGATCTCAGTAGCAAGAATAGAAATGCAAAATTTCTTCAAGAGACAAAACAGCAAGAAAAGTTGAGTCAATTGTGAAATCTTAAAAAGAAATTGAAGATCGAAGAAGAGCAATGAGATTAGAAATAGATCTAAATCTCAATTACTCTCAGGATCAAGCAGAAGATAAATTGCAGAAGAAAATGAAATTGAAAACAGAAAAAGAAACTCAGATCCAAATTCAATAGAATTCCTCAATCTCAATCTAAAAACCCAAAACAGAAAAGTAGAAGTTGCATGTTGATGTGTTGAAAACGATCCAACACAAAACTCACCGGCAATTGTACCGGGTCGCATCAAGTAATAATAACTCACATGAGTGAGGTCGATCCCACGGGGATTGAAGGATTGAGCAATTTTAGTTAGGTGGTTGATTTAGTCAAGCGAACAAGTGTTGATTTGAGTGATTTGTATCCAACAGAAGCTAAATTGCATGAAATTTAAAGGGAGAGGGATAATTGACAAGAATTTAAAGTGCAGAAGAATTAAAAGAGCTGAATCTTAAGGTGCAAGTAATGTAAATTGCAGAAACTTAGATTGCAAGAAATGTAAATAACTGAAACTTAAAATGCAAGAAATGTAAATGGCTTGAATCAAAAAAGGTCTTGGGCACTGGGATTGCAGAAGTTAAACAAGCAAAAGTAAATGACAATTAATAAAGCAGTAGAAGGTGAATTTAGATGCAGCAGATCTAAACAAGAAAGGAAGAATTGCTTAAGAAACTAAACAAAAAACAAAATGCAGCTAAATTGTAATAGCAAAAGGGAAGTTAAAGATCTCAGGGGTGGAGGAGACTAGAAAACAAGTCTAGATCTCAAGTCCTTCCTTGATCCAACAAGAACAATTACAGAAGAAGTAGAAGAATAAATTGCAGAAGAGTCGAATAAAGCAGTAAACAGAATTTAGATTCAAATCATAGTTTCTAGAATTATGCAGTAAAATAAACAGAAAGAGAATTCAAGGTGAGATTGAAACAGAATTTCTTCAATTCTCCACCCAAGATCCAAAATAAAGAGTAGAAAGTGCAGAAGCAAGAACAAAGAAGAAGAGAGATCAATTCTCCTTCCCAATTCTCAAACTCCCAAAACTAGAAAAAATAAAATTGAAAATTCCAAAGTAAGCAAAAAGATTAGCTAAAAATGAAAAGAAGGTCCTCTCTAACTCAAACTAGTTTCTATTATACACTTCCTATTTTTGGATTTTAGAATTTGGAGTGGACTTTTTAATTTTGTGAAGAATTGGATTTTATTTTATTTTTGGACTCAAAATTGAGTCATGGTGCACTCCCAGGGCATGGCTCAGTTGAAAAACTAAACTGAGTGCCCAAACTTGCTTTCCTTACCCAATTTGGGGCGCGTCCCAGCCTTGTTAATGTTGCACTTCAATAGAGCTCAGTTGGAAAATTGAACTGAGCTCTATGTCTTGCCTTCGGTGCGTCCAATTGCGCGTCCCAGCCCCCTTGGCCGTGTCAACTTGTGCGCATGATTCCCTCCTTGGTGTGCTTCCTAGCGTGTCAATGTGTGGAGAGTGGGGGGAAGATAGCGCTCAATTGGGAAAACAAACTGAGCTTTCCCTTTGTAGCGCCTTGCTTTGGGCTTCATGCTTCCAAGTTTGATCCTTGGTGGAAGCAATTTGATGCTGATTTCCTTGGAAGAGTGGAGCGCTCCTTCCTTGCCTTTCATGGAGCTCCCAGGTTCGAATCCTTGCCAAATCATTTTGGCTTATTTTCCTTGCAAGGAGCGTTCCTTGCTTCCCTTGGGTCATGAGTTTGAAACTTGGTGGCTTCATTCCTTGGGATTTTGCTTTGAATTTATTTCTTAAGAAGCCCGATAAAGCTCACTTAGTGAATTGAGCTTTATGCTCTTGCCCTGCTTTCTTTGATGCTCAGTTAACTAAGTTAACTTAGCTTTGTGCCTTGCTTCCCTTTTTTTTTTGTTCTTTGTGAAGCTCGGTTCACTCACCCAACCTAGCTTCCCTCCTTTCTCAATGATGCCACATTTTTTTCTTCTCCTTTAGGTATTGGTGGACGAAATTGTGATTACACTTTGATTATGTAAAATTCATTGCTCTTTCTTTTCCTGGCAATGGCGCCAAAAACATGATGCCAATACCATGGTTCACAACTTCGCACAACTAACCAGCAAGTGCACTGGGTCGTCCAAGTAATACCTTACGTGAGTAAGGGTCGAATCCCACGGAGATTGTTGGTATGAAGCAAGCTATAGTCACCTTGTAAATCTCAGTCAGGCAGATATAAAATAGTAATGGGGTTTTCGAAAATAATACTAAAATAAGGATAGAAATACTTATGTAATTCATTGGTTAGAATTTCAGATAAGCATGTAGAGATGCTTTCGTTCCTCTGAACCTCTGCTTTCCTGCTATCTTCATCCAATCAATCTTACTCCTTTCTATGGCTAGCTTTATGTAAGGATGTCACCAGTGCCAATGGCTACTTTCGATCTCTCTCGGGAAAATGATCCAAATGCTCTGTCACAGCACGGCTAATCGTCTGGAGGCATCACCTTTGTCGTTGGTTGCATCCTATTCCTCCTTGTGAAAATGGTCCGATGCGCTGTCACTGCATGGCTAATCATCTGGAGGTTCTCGATCATACTGGAATAGGATTCACTATCCTTTTGCGTCTGTCACTACGCCCAGCACTCGCGAGTTTGAAGCTCGTCACAGTCATTCAATCCCAGAATCCTACTCGGAATGCCACGGACAAGGTTTAGACTTTCTGGATTCTCATGAATGCCGCCATCAATCTAGCTTATACCACGAAGATCCCAATATCTCGGACTCGGTCCCCTGTATTAGTAATCTAAGAGATACTCATTCAGTCTAATGTAGAACGGAAGTGGTTGTCAGGCACGCATTCATAGGGAATGATGATGACTGTCACGTTCATCACATTCAGGTTGAAGTGCGAATGAATATCTTAGAAGCGGAATAAGTTGAATTGAATAGAAAACAGTAGTACTTTGCATTAATCCTTGAGGAACAGCAGAGCTCCACACCTTAATCTATGGAGTGCAGAAACTCTACCGTTGAAAATACATAAGTGATAATGGAGTTCATTGGTCTCGGCCCCAGAGGGGAACCGGAGTAACCAAGACTACGAATACAATGATAAAAAGTTCTATTTATAATAAACTAGTCACTAGGGTTTACAGAAGTAAGTAATTGATGCATAAATCCACTTCCGGGGCCCACTTGGTGTGTGCTTGGGCTGAGCTTCAAGTCTACACGTGGAGAGGTCATTCTTGGAGTTGAACGCCAGCTTTTGTGCCAGTTTGGGCGTTGAACTCCATTTTGCAACTTGTTTCTGGCGCTGGACGCCAGAATTGGGCAGAGAGCTGGCGTTGAACGCCAGTTTGCATCGTCTAAACTTGAACAAAGTATGGACTATTATATATTTCTGGAAATCCCTGGATGTCCACTTTCCAATGCAATTGGAAGCGCACCATTTTGAGTTCTGTAGCTCCAGAAAATCCATTTTGAGTGCAGGGAGGTCAGAATCCAATAGCATCAACAGTCCTTCTTCAACCTCTGAATCTGATTTTTGCTCAAGTCCCTCAATTTCAGCCAGAAAATATATGAAATCACAGAAAAACACACAAAATCATAGTAAAGTCCAGAAATGTGAATTTAACATAAAAACTAATGAAAACATCCCTAAAAGTAACTAGATCCTACTAAAAACATACTAAAAACAATGCCAAAAAGCGTATAAATTATCCGCTCATCACAACACCAAACTTAAATTGTTGCTTGTCCCCAAGCAACTGAAAATCAAATAGGATAAAAAGAAGAGAATATACTATAAATTCCAAACTATCAATGAAACATAGCTCCAATCAAATGAGCGGGACTTATAGCTTTTTGCCTCTTGAATAGTTCTGGCATCTCACTTTATCCATTGAGGTTCAGAATGATTGGCATCTATAGGAACTCAGAGTTCAGATAGTGTTATTGATTCTCCTAGTTCAGTATGATGATTCTTGAACACAGCTATTTTATGAGTCTTGGCCGTGGCCCTAAGCACTTTGTTTTCTAGTATTACCACCGGATACATAAATGCCACAGACACATAATTGGGTGAACCTTTTCAGATTGTGACTCAGCTTTGCTAAAGTCCCCAATTAGAGGTGTCCAGGGTTCTTAAGCACACTCTTTTTTTGCTTTGGACCTTGACTTTAACCGCTCAGTCTCAAGTTTTCACTTGACACCTACACGCCACAAGCACATGGTTAGGGACAGCTTGGTTTAGCCGCTTAGGCCAGGATTTTATTCCTTTAGGCCCTCCTATCCACTGATGCTCAAAGCCTTGGGATCCTTTTTATTTGCCCTTGCCTTTTGGTTTTAAGGGTTATTGGCTTTTTGCTCTTGCCTCTTGGTTTTAAGAGCTTTTGGCTTTTTCTGCTTGCTTTTTCTCTTTCTTTCTATTTTTTTTTCGCCTATTTTTTTTTTCTGCAAGCTTTGTTCTTTGCTGCTTTTTCTTGCTTCAAGAATCATTTTTATGATTTTTTAGATTATCAAATAACATGTTTCCTAGTCATCATTCTTTCAAGAGCCAACATATTTAACATTCTTAAACAACAACTTCAAAAGACATATGCACTGTTCAAGCATTCATTCAGAAAACAAGAAGCATTGTCACCACATCAATATAATTAAGCTAAGTTCAAGGATAAATTCAAAACTCATGTACTTCTTGTTCTTTTGAATTAAAACATTTTTTTATTTAAGAGAGGTGATGGATTCATAGGACATTCATAACTTTAAGACAAAGTTACTAACTACTAATGATCATGTAATGAAGACACAAACATAGATAAGCACTTAACATAGAGAAAACGAAAAACAGAGAAAGTAAGAACAAGGAATGAGTCCACTTTAGTGATGGTGGCATTTCCTTCTTAAGGAACCAATGATGTCCTTGAGCTCTTCTATGTCTCTTCCTTGTCTTTGTTGCTCCTCCCTCATTGCTTTTTGATCTTCTCTTATTTCATGAAGGATGATGGAGTGCTCTTGATGTTCCACCCTTAGTTGTCCCATATTGGAACTCAATTCTCCTAGGGAGGTGTTGATTTGCTCCCAATAGTTTTGTGGAGGAAAATGCATTTGAGGCATCTCCGGGATCTCATGGTGATGAGCTTCATACGCCTCTTGAGCTCCATGAATGGGCTCTCTTGCTTGCTCCATCTTTTTCTTAGTGATGGGCTTGTCCTCTTTAATGAGGATATCTCCCTCTATGTCAATCCCAGCTGAATTGCATAGGTGGAAAATGAGGTGAGGAAAGGCTAACCTTGCCATAGTGGAGGACTTGTCAGCCACCTTGTAGCGTTCTTGAGGTATAATCTCATGAACTTCTACCGCTTCTCCAATCATGATGCTATGGATCATGATGGCCCGGTCTATAGTAACTTCAGACCGGTTGCTAGTGGGAATGATTAAGCATTGAATGAACTCCAACCATCCTCTAGCTACAGGCTTAAGGTCCAGTCTTCTTAGTTGAACTGGTTTGCCTTTTGAGTCAATCTTCCATTGAGCTCCTTCTACACATATGTCCATAAGGACTTGGTCCAACCTTTGATCAAAGTTGACTCTCCTTGTGTAGGGGCGTGCGTTCTCTTCCATGTTTGGCAAGTTGAACGCCAACCTCACATTCTCTGGACTAAAATCTAAGTATTTCCCCCGAACCATTGTAACATAGTTCTTTGGATCCGGGTTCTTACTTTGATCATGGTTCTTGGTGATCCATGCATTGGCATAGAACTCTTGAACCATTAGGATGCCGACTTGTTGGATGGGATTTGTTAGAACTTCCCAACCTCTTCTTTGAATTTCATGTCGGATCTCCGGATACTCAATTCTTTTGAGTTTGAAAGGGACCTCGGGGATCACCTTCTTCTTGGCCACAACATCATAGAAGTGGTCTTGATGGGCTTTGGAGATGAACCTTTCCATCTCCCATGACTCGGAGGTGGAAGCTTTTGTCTTCCTTTTTCCTTTTCTAGAGGATTCTCCAGTCTTAGGTGCCATCAATGGTAATGGAAAAACAAAAAGCTTATGCTTTTACCACACCAAACTTAGAATTTTGCTCGCCCTCGAGCAAGAGAAGAAAAAATAGATGAAGAAGAAGAAGAAATGGAGGAGAGGGAGAAGGGGTTGTGTTTCGGCCAAGAAGAGAGGAGAGGGTTGTGTTGTGTGAAAATGAGGAAGAATGGAGGGTTATATATAGGGATGGGAGGGGGGTGGAGGTTCGGCCATTTAGGGTGGGTTTGGGTGGGAAATTGATTTTGAATTTTGAAGGTAGGTGGAGTTTATGAGGTAGGTTTATGGGGAAGAGTGGATGGATGTGAGTGGTGAGGAGGTGATGGGGAAGAGAGATTGAGGTGATTGGTGAAGGGTTTTGGGGAAAAGTGTATATGGGATTGTGTGAAAGAGTGGTGAGAAGAAGTGAGTGGAGGTAGGTGGGGATCCTGTAGGGTCCACAGATCCTGAGGTGTTCAAGGATTTACAACCTTGCACCAAATTAGGCATGTAAAATGCCCTTGCACACAATCCTGGGCGTTCAGCGCCAGGTTGGTGTCCATTTTGGGCATTCAACGCCCATTTGTTGCCCATTTCTGGCGTTGAACGCCAGAACCATGCTTGTTCTGGGCGTTCAGTGCCAGCTCCTCTCTAGGGTGCAATTCTGGCATTCAGCACCCGGATGATGCCCATTTTGGGCGTTCAGCACCCAGATACTGCCCATTTTGGGCGTTCAGCGCCAGAACCATGCTCTGTTCTGGCGTTGAACGCCAGGCAGATGCTTCCTCCACGGTGTGATTTTTCTTCTGCTGTTTTTGATTCTGTTTTTCAATTTTTTATATTTATTTTGTGACTCCACATGATCATGAACCTATAAAGACATATAACTAAGAAAAATATAGTTAGATAAATAAAAATTGGGTTGCCTCCCAACAAGCGCTTCTTTAATGTCAATAACTTGACAGTGGGCTCTCATGGAGCCTCACAGATGTTCAGAGCATTGTTGAGACTCTCCAACACCAAACTTAGAGTTTGGATATGGGGGTTCAACACCAAACTTAGAGTTTAGTTGTGGCCTCCCAACACCAAACTTAGAGTTTGACTGTGGGGGCTTTGTTTGACTCTGCTTTGAGAGAAGCTTTTTCTGCTTCCTCTCCATGGATGCAGAGAGAGATCCTTGAGTTGTAAACACAAGGTTGTCCTCATTTAATTGAAGGATCAATTCTCCTTTGTCCACATCAATCACAGCTCTTGCTGTGGCTAGGAAAGGTCTTCCTAGGATGATGGATTCATCCTCTTCCTTTCCAGTATCCAGGACTATGAAATCAGCAGGGATGTAAAGGCCTTCAACCTTTACTAACACGTCCTCTACTTGTCCATAAGCCTGTTTTCTTGAATTGTCTGCCATCTCTAATGAGATTTTAGCAGCTTGCACCCCATAGATTCCCAGTTTCTCTATTACAGAGAGGGGCATAAGGTTTATTCCTGAACCAAGGTCACACAGAGCCTTAAAGATCATGGTGCCTATGGTACAAGGTATTATGAACTTTCCAGGATCCTGTCTCTTCTGAGGCAATGTCAGTTGATCCAGATCACTTAGTTCATTGGTGAACAAGGGAGGTTCATCTTTCCAAGTCTCAATACCAAATAATTTGGCATTCAGCTTCATGATTGCACCAAGAAACTTGGCAGTTTGCTCTTCAGTAATATCCTCATTTTCTTCAGAAGAGGAATACTCATCAGAGCTCATGAATGGCATAAGGAGGTTCAATGGAATCTCTATGGTCTCTAGATGAGTCTCAGATTCCTTTGGTTCCTCAGAGAGAAACTCCTTATTGATCACTGGGCATCCCAGGAGGTCTTCCTCCTTGGGATTCACGTCCTCCTCTCCCTCATTGGGTTCGGCCATTTTGGTTATGTCTATGGCCTTGCACTCTCCTTTTGGATTTTCTTCTGTATTGCTTGGGAGAGTGCTAGGAGGGATTTCAGTGATCCTTTTACTCAGCTGGCCCACTTGTGCTTCCAAATTTCTAATGGAAGACCTTGTTTCATTCATGAAACTTACAGTGGCCTTGGATAGATCAGAGACTAAGTTTGCTAAGCTAGATGGATTCTGCTCAGAATTCTCTGTCTGTTGATGAGTGGATGATGGAAAAGGCTTGCTATTGCTAAACCTGTTTCTTCCACCATTATTAAAGCCTTGTTGAGGCCTTTGATCCTTCCATGAGAGATTTGGATGATTTTTCCATGCTGGATTATAGGTGTTTCCATAAGGTTCACCTAAGTAATTCACCTCTGCTATTGCAGGGTTTTCAGGATCATAAGCTTCTTCTTCATAGGAAGCCTCTTGAGTACTGTTGGATGCAGCTTGCATTCCATTCAGACTCTGAGAAATCATATTGACTTGCTGAGTCAATATTTTGTTCTGAGCCAATATGGCATTCAGAGTATCAACTTCAAGAACTCCCTTCTTCATAGGCGTCCCATTATTCACAGGATTCCTTTCAGAAGTGTACATGAACTGGTTATTTGCAACCATGTCAATGAGTTCTTGAGCTTCTGCAGGCGTTTTCTTTAGGTGAATGGATCCACCTGCAGAAGTATCCAATGACATCTTTGATAGCTCAGATAAACCATCATAGAATATATCCAGGATGGTCCATTCTGAAAGCATGTCAGAAGGACACTTTTTGGTCAGCTGCTTGTATCTTTCCCAAGCTTCATAGAGGGATTCTCCTTCTTTCTGTTTGAAGGTCTGAACATCCACTCTAAGCTTGCTCAGCTTTTGAGGAGGAAAGAACTTGACTAAGAAAGCCGTGACCAGCTTATCCCAAGAGTTCAGGCTGTCTTTGGGTTGAGAGTCCAACCATATTCTAGCTCTGTCTCTTACAGCAAAAGGGAAAAGCATGAGCCTGTAGACTTCAGGATCTACTCCATTAGTCTTAACAGTATCACATATCTGCAAGAATTCAGTTAAGAACTGAAAAGGATCTTCAGATGGAAGTCCATGAAACTTGCAGTTCTGCTGCATTAGAGAAACTAGCTGAGGTTTCAGCTCAAAGTTGTTTGCTCCAATGGCAGGAATAGAGATGCTTCTTCCATGTAAATTGAAATTTGGTGCAGGAAAGTCACCAAGCATTCTCCTTGCATTATTGTTGTTGGGTTCGGCTGCCATCTCCTTTATTTGTTCAAAATTTTCAATAAGGTTGTCTCTGGATTGTTGTAATTTAGCTTCTCTTAGTTTTCTCTTCAGAGTCCTTTCAGGTTCTGGATCAGCTGCAACCAGAATGCCTTTTTCTTTGTCCCTGCTCATAAGAAAGAGAAGAGAAAAAGAAAAGAAGAGAAATCCTCTATGTCACAGTAAAGAGGTTCTTTATTGTTAGTAGAAGAAGAAAAAGAATAGGGGTGAAGAAGAATGAAGAATCCAAACACAAGGGTAAGGATAGGAGCAGTGATGTGAGATGAAGAAATGTTAGTAGATGAATAAATAAATAGAATAAGATGAGAGAGAGAGAGGATTTTCGAAAATTAGAGAGAGAGAGTTAGTTAGGTGGTTTTGAAAAAGATAAGAAACAAACAAAAAGTTAGTTAGTTAGTTGAAACAATTTTTGAAAATCACTTTTGAAAAGATAAGAAGATAGGAAGTTAGAAAAGATATTTTTGAAATCAAATTTTGAAAAAGATAAGATAAGAAGATATTTTTTTTGAAAAGATATGATAGAAATTAGTTTTTGAAAAAGATTTGATTTTTAAAATCTCAATTAATGACTTGATTCACAAGAAATCACAAGATATGATTCTAGAACTTAAAGTTTGAATCTTTCTTAACAAGTAAGTAACAAACTTGAAATTTTTGAATCAAAACATTAATTGATGATGTTATTTTCGAAAATATAATGTAAAATTAAGAAAAAGATTTTTGAAAAATATTTTTGAAATTTTCGAAAATAACTAAAAAAATTGAAAAAAGATTTAATTTTTGAAAAAGATTTTGAAAAAGATAAGATTTTTTTTTAAATTGAAAATTTGATTTGACTCATAAAAACAACTAGATTTTAAAAATTTTTGAAAAAGTCAAATCTAATTTTCGAAATTTTAAGAGAGAAAAAGGGAAAGATATTTTTTTGATTTTTGAATTTTTATGATGAGAGAGAAAAACAACAAAATGATGCAATGCATGAAAATTATGATCAAAACAATGAATGCATGCAAGAATGCTATGAATGTCAAGATGAACACCAAGAACACTCTGGAGATCATGATGAACATCAAGAACACATTTTTTGAAAAATTTTTAATGCAAAGAAAACATGCAAGACACCAAACTTAGAATTCTTTAATGCTTAGACATAAAGAATTCAGGAATGCATATGAAAAACAGGAAAAGACACAAAACATGCAAATGCAAAGATCAAACAAGAAGACTTGCCAAGAACAACTTGAAGATCATGAAGAACACTATGAATGCATGAATTTTTTCGAAAAATGCAAGATGAACATGCAATTGACACCAAACTTATAACATGACACATGACTCAAACAAGAAACACAAAAATATTTTTTTGATTTTTATGATTTTCTAATTTTTTTTGTATTTTTTTCGAAAATTAATTGAAAAAAAAATAAGGATTTCAAAATCTTTAATATGAATTCCAGGAATCTTGTGCTCTTTAGTCTAAAGCTCCAATCAAAGGGTCAGACATGGCTTAATAGCCATTCAAGCTTTAGAATGGATTTACATCCATTGAGGTGATTAGTTGAAGACCAATCCCAAAGGAGTTTGGGTAAGGCTTTTCAGCCAGATAGGATTCAACATGTTACCATGAAACTCTAGAATTCATTCTTGAAAGTTTTGAAGCCATAGAATAATTTATTTTTGAAAACATTATTTTTATTATATTTTTGAAAACTTTTTTTTTCGAAAACAAAGGAGAAAATTTTGAAAGATTTTTGAAAAATTTTTGAAAAGAAAACAAAAAGAAAATTTACCTAATCTGAGCAACAAGATGAACCGTTAGTTGTCCAAACTCGAACAATCCCCGGCAACGGCGCCAAAAACTTGGTGGACGAAATTGTGATTACACTTTGATTATGTAAAATTCATTGCTCTTTCTTTCCCTGGCAATGGCGCCAAAAATATGATGCCAATACCATGGTTCACAACTTCGCACAACTAACCAGCAAGTGCACTGGGTCGTCCAAGTAATACCTTACGTGAGTAAGGGTCGAATCCCACGGAGATTGTTGGTATGAAGCAAGCTATAGTCACCTTGTAAATCTCAGTCAGGCAGATATAAAATAGTAATGGGGTTTTCGAAAATAATACTAAAATAAGGATAGAAAAACTTATGTAATTCATTGGTTAGAATTTCAGATAAGCGTGTAGAGATGCTTTCGTTCCTCTAAACCTCTGCTTTCCTGCTATCTTCATCCAATCAATCTTACTCCTTTCTATGGCTAGCTTTATGTAAGGATGTCACCGGTGCCAATGGCTACTTTCGATCTCTCTCGGGAAAATGATCCAAATGCTCTGTCACAGCACGGCTAATCGTCTGGAGGCATCACCTTTGTCGTTGGTTGCATCCTATTCCTCCTTGTGAAAATGGTCCGATGCGCTGTCACTGCATGGCTAATCATCTGGAGGTTCTCGATCATACTGGAATAGGATTTACTATCCTTTTGCGTCTGTCACTACGCCCAGCACTCGCGAGTTTGAAGCTCGTCACAGTCATTCAATCCCAGAATCCTACTCGGAATACCACGGACAAGGTTTAGACTTTCCGGATTCTCATGAATGCCGCCATCAATCTAGCTTATACCATGAAGATCCCAATATCTCGGACTCGGTCTCCTGTATTAGTAATCTAAGAGATACTCATTCAGTCTAATGTAGAACGGAAGTGGTTGTCAGGCACGCATTCGTAGGGAATGATGATGATTGTCACGTTCATCACATTCAGGTTGAAGTGCGAATGAATATCTTAGAAGCGGAATAAGTTGAATTGAATAGAAAACAGTAGTACTTTGCATTAATCCTTGAGGAACAGCAGAGCTCCACACCTTAATCTATGGAGTGCAGAAACTCTACCGTTGAAAATACATAAGTGATAATGGAGTTCATTGGTCTCGGCCCCAGAGGGGAACCGGAGTAACCAAGACTACGAATACAATGATAAAAAGTTCTATTTATAATAAACTAGTCACTAGGGTTTACAGAAGTAAGTAATTGATGCATAAATCCACTTCCGGGGCCCACTTGGTGTGTGCTTGGGCTGAGCTTCAAGTCTACACGTGGAGAGGTCATTCTTGGAGTTGAACGCCAGCTTTTGTGCCAGTTTGGGCGTTGAACTCCATTTTGCAACTTGTTTCTGGCGCTGGACGCCAGAATTGGGCAGAGAGCTGGCGTTGAACGCCAGTTTGCATCGTCTAAACTTGAACAAAGTATGGACTATTATATATTTCTGGAAATCCCTGGATGTCCACTTTCCAATGCAATTGGAAGCGCACCATTTTGAGTTCTGTAGCTCCAGAAAATCCATTTTGAGTGCAGGGAGGTCAGAATCCAATAGCATCAACAGTCCTTCTTCAACCTCTGAATCTGATTTTTGCTCAAGTCCCTCAATTTCAGCTAGAAAATACCTGAAATCACAGAAAAACACACAAACTCATAGTAAAGTCCAGAAATGTGAATTTAACATAAAAACTAATGAAAACATCCCTAAAAGTAATTAGATCCTACTAAAAACATACTAAAAACAATGCCAAAAAGCGTATAAATTATCCGCTCATCAGCTACGCTTCTTGTTTCCTTTGGGCACACTCCTTGGGCCACGCTTTTCTTTTTTTTTCTTTTCTTCACCTACAAGTAATCAAAACAACCAATCAAAGTATCACCAAATTCACAAGGTTTAAAGTTCATTCAAAATTCAATTAATTCTAGCTTAAACCTCATGATTTTGTGTCAATTAAAGGGTGGTTGATTGATTCACCAATTCATGCAAATTCACTCCAAATTACTTACTTACAATGCAAGAAAGTGCATAAAACCTAATGAAACAAGTGAAACTTGCTTGCAAAGCTAGCATAAGATGACTTGTCATCACAACACCAAACTTAAAACTTGCTTGTCCCCAAGCAAGCACTAATCATAAGAGAAAATGAAATAAAACAGAGAAGTATGCATGTTCTTATTCAGCAGATAGTTGAACTTGGTTCATGGGGTTTTGTGCAGATAATGGTGGCTCATTTATTATTTGCTGTTACATAAGATATGTTTCCTCAAAGATTCACTAAGGTTGCTGCTATAATGCTTTGTTTTTGCTTACTCCCTTGTTAGCTTTTCCTTCTTTATTTTGCTCAAAGAGCTTATTACTCATTGAAGGCTTGGTGGCAAATGTTGCAGCAGCCTGTAGCTTAGTTTTGCTCAACATTTCTTCACCACAGACACATGGCTCACATTTTCTTCCTAGGATCATTGATGCCCAGCATCTCTTTGGAATACTAAATGTTTTGTAGCTAGGTTGCTCTTTTTTGTAGACTTTCAGTTGGCAATCCCAAATCAGTTGATTTAAGTGGCCAAGTTTTGAAATACTCCTTAGAACTTACTTGTCCAAGCATATCCTAGTACAAAAACACCATAGGCATGTGTCCTAGGGTCCAAGCTATTGGTGTCTAGCCTTATTGTTTGTTTTTTTGCCAAGTCTTGGCTTTTCTTTTTCTTTTCTTTTTGTTTTGATTCATTGTTCAAGGGACTTTCATTAATTGAAAGATTATAGCAGCAAACTAGCTTAGGCTTCAAGGGACATGTCATTGTGCAGCATTTATTTTGTGAGCTAATCAATTTAATCAAACACATACCACCACTAACTTTCATTCTAACTTTTGCAACATTGAACAATTACTTTCTAAATCAACCATTTTTTTTCTTTTATTCAAGCAGTAAGGAAACAAAACAAAATTCAAGCAAATGAAGGATGACAAGATTATGTAGATAGCTTTCTTTAGCAAATACTTCCACTTGCAACTAAATGAACATTCTAGCCAGACGTAAAGGAATCCCTGAATTAAACATTTCACAACAACAAGGATCAAGTGTAAATTCAACCTGTTGGGTTGCAGCTTTTCATTCTTCCTTCTGTTGTGCCCCTTTTGAGTGATAATGCAGACGTTCTCTAATTTGTTGGCTATTTTCCTGCATACTCCTCAGAAGTTGCTTGCCTTTCAAGCCCTTTTGGTATCCAGTTAGTATTCAGAGCTTATTTGTGGGATTTTGAACTTACTTTGGTGTGTGAAGACCAAACTTAGTTCCTTGTCAATATTTCTCATGCAGCAAATTAATCATATGTGAAATCCTTTTATCTTTGCTAAAGGCAATAAAAACTAGAAAAACTAAAAAGTAAACAATTGGTTAATTGGTTTATCTGATTGCTCGGAGCTAGCAGCCATGTATGCAGAAGGTGAGAATGTGCTTTTAAATGAGATTTTGGTGGAACACCAAACTTAGAATCCTTCATTTTTTCTTAATTTATTTTGGTGTGCAACACCAAACTTAGCTCCTTGCAATATAGATAAGTCTAATTAACCCTTTTATTGAAATAGCTATGAAAAGTGAACTTCCTCAGGTTGGGCTGCCTCCCAACAAGCGCTTCTTTATTGTCACTAGCTTGACATCTCATCCTTTGATCATGGGGGTTGAAAATCATAGTGCCTCAGCTTTTCTCCTCTTATTATGAACTTCCTTCCGGTCTCCTCTTTGATGATCTCTAGGTGTTCAAGTGAAAGGATCCAGTTCACAATATAGTATTCTGATAATTGTGGACACACCTTCATTGGTTGGGTGTTTATCATCACTTTATCCCCTGGTGAGAAGCCTTCAGTGGGGATTTTCTTATTTCTCCACCCTTTTGGCTTCTTCTTTTTTTCTTTCTCAGAAGATAATTCATGCTTTGGTGGTTCTTTATCTGGGGTGTTGAGGTTCTCATCTGGGGTTTTGGATCTAGTTCCTCCTTGATTTCTTTGGTCTGTTGTACTATCTCTACTTCTTTCAAGCATGAGTTTAAAAACCTTGGAGTTGACTCCTTAATTGTCTTCTTTGAGTTATGATCTCTGGCCTTATCCTTGTTGCATTCTTCTTCTTGAGTGGCCTCATGTAAAGTCTTGAAGACATGAAATTCTAGATTCTCATCATGCACTCTTAGCAATAATTCCCCCTTTTCAACATCTATCAATGCTCTACCCGTAGCCAGGAAAGGCCTCCCCAGGATGATGGGCGTGTTAGGGTCTTCCTCCATATCCAGGATAACAAAATCAGCTGGGAGAAGAAATTTTCCCACTTTTACCAGCACATTCTCTACAACTCCAAGTGCTTGCTGAATGGACTTGTCAGCCATTTGAAGAAGTATTCGTGTGGATTTCAGCTCGAAAATTTGGAGTTTTCTCATTAGAGACAAAGGCATCAAGTTTATGCTTGCGCCAAGATCATAGAATGACAACTCAATTGTTATGTTTCCTATAGTGCAAGGTATATAAAAACTCCCAGGATCATCTTTCTTCTCTGGCAACTCTCTTTGGAGAATAGCACTACACTCTATTGTCGTTTCAACAATCTGTCCTTCCTTCAAGGGTCTTTTCTTTGTTAGCACTTCTTTCATAAATTTGGCATATAATGGCATCTGTTCAAGTGCTTCTAAGAAAGGAATATTGATGCTGAGTGTCTTGAATATGTCCAGGAACTTTGAGTATTGCTTATCCTCGTTTTCTTTTTTGAACCTCTGAGGATATGGAAGTTTGGGGACATATGGCTTCACCCCTTCCTTCTTCTCTTGTAGTTGTGTTTCAAGGATGTTCTTATCTCTCTTTGAGCTTTTTGCATTCTTGGTCTTTCTATCCTCTTCACTTCTCTCTTCTGTCTCTTCTTGTGGAACTTCTCTGTTGTGTTCTTCCTGATTGATGGCTTCCTTCTCCCCAGTCTTCTCACTTCCCACTATGATTGCTTTGCACTCCTACCACTTTGTAGCTTTTCCTTTGTCTCTTTCAGTGACATTGGGGAAGGTAATTGCTCTCTTCTCACCCATTTCTGAAATTTGCTTAGCCATTTGCTCCATATGCCTCTCAAGGTTTCTGATTGACGCTTCTTAGTTTTTGCTTGCCATCTCTTGATCTTTTCTTGCTGCTTCTTGATTTTTCATGAGTTTCTCCATCATCGTCTCCAGACTAGAGATTCTTTGAGAGTCTGGATTTGGTTGTGGTTGTGTAAAATGAGATGGTTGTTGCTGAAAATTATTTGAACCATTTGCGAGGGTATTTTGTGGGTGGAATGTGGATGTGGACAAGTTATTCTGGTGGTTTTGTGAGTCATTATGGGGTTAGTGATATGTGTTTTGTGAATTTTTGAATTGGTTAGTATTATTGGATGAATGGTTATGGTTGTTTGTGTTGCTGAGGTTGCCAGAGTTAAAGTCCCTTTGTCCTTGATTCTGATGCTCACCCCACCTTGAATTAGAATGAGTCTTCCAGGGTGTCTTGTGTGCCGACAAGAGAATTTTTACCGGTTCGGAATTCCACAAAGTATTTTCGTTGTTAGTATAGTCCAAACCAATAGTCAATCCTCAAATCAAATTAAATTATGGTTTTGTCACATGTAACAAACCCCAATGAAAATTAACCGGAGTATTTAGACTCCGGTTCGTCTCACGAGGAATTGCAATGAAGTGTATGATTATTGGCTATGAATGGGTAAAAAGGGGTTTTGGGTTGATAAGAAGGGCACTAAAATAAATGACAAGAAAAGTAAATTAAGCAAGTAATTAAAGAAAGCAATTAATAAAGAGAGACATTCATGGCAAAGATTGAGATCATAGGCTTTCTATCCTAGTCATGCAATGATTAATTCATCTTATTTAGTCAACTCCAACAAATAGGGAGAATGTCAAACAAGACTAATCAATCATACCACAATAATAACAAGAATTTATCTCATTACATCATCTCCAACATTGGAAGAAGGTATCATATTATCTTTCATGAGAGAAAGTCTAACAAGACTAACTAATCTCAATCCAAAAGTCCTAATCAACTTACTAAATAGATTAGCAAAAGATTAGCGTCAATGGAAACAATATTAGCTAACAACTCTAGATCACCAACATAAGTTGGGTTTTCATGACTCAAGATTGCCTAATTACTCTTTCCAAGCCAAGAATGCTCAAAATCTACTCTAAAATCCAACCAAGCATTTCATCAAACACTTGGAAGGCATAAAAGGAAAGCATAGTAAAATTGCAAGGAATATAAATCTACACTACTCAATTGCAAGGAACTAAATAACAACAAAACCAAATCAACAATAAAGGAACATGAATCATAAATTGCATTGAAATGAAAATAGAAGAAACAAAAGTGCATGAGCATAAAAGTAGAGAATCATAAGAATGAAATACAAAATTAGAGAGAGGAAGAGTAGAGGAACAAGAAATTGTAAAGGAAAAGTAAATCAAAGCATGAATTAAACTTAGATCTAAGAAATTCTAATCCTAATTCTAGAGAGAAGAGGGAGCTTCTCTCTCTAGAAACTAAATTACATGATGCTAAAACTTCCAACAATTGCTCTCCCTTTGCTTGGACTTCAATTCTGCATGAAATACACTCAGAAACAAGTTGGAATTGGGCCTGGGTAGCTCAGAAATTGCCCCCAGCATTTTGCCTTCAAGTGGGCCACGTGAGAGTATCGGCGCATGCGCGCAAGGTGCGCTTGCGCGTCGCTGGCAAATTCTCAACCCGCGCGGACCCGGCATGTACGCGTGCGCATCCATAGGCGAAATCACTTTTGCACGTTCGCGCCTGGTGCGCGTGCGCATCCTTTGGTGCACTCCCAATCTTTGTTTCTCCATGCATTCTCCCTTTTTGTATACTTTTTGATGAGCGGATAATTTATACGCTTTTTGGCATTATTTTTAGTATGTTTTTAGTAGGATCTAGTTATTTTTAGGGATGTTTTTATTAGTTTTTATTTTAAATTCACATTTCTGGACTTTACTATGAGTTTGTGTGTTTTTCTGTGATTTCAGGTATTTTCTAGCTGAAATTGAGGGACTTGAGAAAAAATCAGATTTAGAGGTTGAAGAAGGACTGCTGATGCTGTTGGATTCTGACCTCCCTGCACTCAAAGTGGATTTTCTAGAGCTACAGAACCCCAAATGGCGCGCTCTCAATGGCATTGGAAAGTAGACATCCAAGGCTTTCCAGCAATATATAATAGTCCATACTTTTCCCGAGTTTAGATGACACAAAAGGGCGTTGGACGCCAGTTCTATGCTGCTGTCTGGAGTTAAACGCCAGAAACACGTCACGAACCAGAGTTGAACGCCAGAAACACGTTACAAACTGGCGTTCAACTCCAATAATGACCCCTCCACTTGTAAACTTCAAGCTCAGCCCAAGCACACACCAAGTGGGCCCCGGAAGTGGATTTATGCATCAATTACTTACTTTTGTAAACCCTAGTGACTAGTTTAGTATATATAGGACTTTTTACTATTGTATTAGGGATCTTTGATCAGTTTTATGCTATCTTAGACTTTCATGGGGGCTGGCCATTCGGCCATGCCTGGACCATTATCACTTATGTATTTTCAAACGGTAGAGTTTCTGCACTCCATAGATTAAGGTGTGGAGCTCTGCTGTTCCTCATGATTTAATGCAAAGTACTACTGTTTTCTATTCAATTCAACTTATTCTGCTTCTAAGATATCCATTCGCACTTCAACATGAATATGATGATCGTGACAGTCATCATCATTCCCTATGAACACGTGCCTGACAACCACTTCCGTTCTACCTTAGATTGAATCAGTATCTCTTGGATTCCTTAATCAGAATCTTCGTGGTATAAGTTAGAACCCATGGATGGCCATTCCTGAGATCCGGAAAGTCTAAACCTTGTCTGTGGTATTCCGAATAGGATCTGGGAAGGGATGGCTGTGACGAACTTCAAACTCGCGAGTGCTGGGCGTAGTGATAGATGCAAAAGGATAGTAAATCCTATTCCAGTATGATCGAGAACCTCCAGATGATTAGCCATGCCGTGACAGAGCATTTGGACCATTTTCACAGAGAGGATGGGATGTAGCCATTGACAACGGTGATGCCCTTATAGAAAGCTTGCCATGGAAAGGAGTAAGACTGATTGGATGAAGACAGCAGGAAAGCAGAGATTCAGAGGAACGAAAGTATCTCT
This sequence comes from Arachis ipaensis, assembly GCF_059453495.1. Lineage (NCBI taxonomy): Eukaryota > Viridiplantae > Streptophyta > Magnoliopsida > Fabales > Fabaceae > Arachis > Arachis ipaensis. The sequence goes on along the minus strand of NC_142440.1, from coordinate 64,041,710 downwards.
ATACGCTTGTCTGAAATTCTCACCAATGAATTACATAAGTATTTCTATCTTTATTTTCTGTTTAATTATTATTATTATTATTCGAAAATACTATAACCATTTGATATCCGCCTGACTGAGATTTACAAGGTGACCATAGCTTGCTTCATACCAACAATCTCCGTGGGATCGACTCTTACTCACGTAAGGTTTTATTACTTGGACGACCCAGTGCACTTGCTGGTTAGTTATGCGAAGTTGTGAAGTTATGTTTAGACCATGGTATTGTGCACCAGTTTGTTGGCGCCATTGCCAGGTAGAGAACGAACAACAAATTTTACAACCTCTGAGTAACAATTTCGCATACCAAGTTTTTGGCGCCGTTGCCGGGGATTGTTCGAGTTTGGACAACTGACGGTTCATCTTGTTGCTCAGATTAGGTAATTTTCTTTTTGTTTTATTTTCAAAAATTTTTCAAAAATCTTTCAAAAAAAATTTTCTCATCTGTTTTCGAAAATTATTCTAAATTTTTAAGAATGAATTCCAGTGTTTCATGAAGCATGTTGAAGCCTGGCTGGCTGTAAAGCCATGTCTAATTCTTTTGGACTGTGGCTTCCAACCATCATCATAGAGGCAAGTTAATTGGAATATCAGCTATTGCATGCCTGATTTGTATCTTCTAAAGCTTGGCTGGCTATTAAGCCATGTCTAACCCTTGGATTGGAGCTTTAGGCTAACATTGAAAGATTCCTGGGATTCTTATTAAAAATTTTGAATTTCTTATTTTCTTTTTTCCATATGTTTTTCGAAAAAAATTTAAAAGAAAATAAAAAAATCATAAAATCATATATATTCTTGTTTGAGTCTTGAGTCAATTGTAAGTTTGGTGTCAATTGCATCTCCATTTGCACTTTTCGAAAAAAATGCATTCATGCATTGCATTCATCATGATCTTCAAGTTGTTCTTGATAAACCTTCTTAATTGATCTTCATATTATATTATTTTGTGTCTTTTGTTGTTTTTCATGTGCATCTTTGCATTCATAGTGTCTAAGCATTAAAGATTTCTAAGTTTGGTGTCTTGCATGTTTTCTTTGCATCAAAAATTTTTCAAAAATATGTTCTTGATGTTCATCATGATCTTCAAAGTGTTCTTGGTGTTCATCTTGACATTCATAGCATTCTAGCATGCATTTATTGTTTTGATCTAAAATTTTCATGCATTGAGTCTTTTTCATGTTTTTCTCTTTCATCATTAAAAATTAAAAAATCAAAAAAAAAATATATATATATATATATATATATATATATATATATATATATATATATATATATATATATATATATATATATATCTTTCCTTTTTTCTCTCATAAATTTCGAAAATTTGGATTGACTTTTTCAAAAAATTTTAAAATCTAGTTATTTCTTATGAGTCAAATCAAATTTTCAATTTAAAAATCTTATCTTTTTCAAAATCTTTTTCAAAAATCAAATCTTTTTCATTTTTCTTATTTATTTTCAAAAATTTTAAAGGAAAAACTACCATTTGTACCCATGAATTTTGCGAATGCTGACAAAAGTACCCATCAAACAAGAAAACTAACGTTGTACCCATGAAAGATGGGTTTCGTGTGACAACAGTACCCAAACCGTGATTTTTCGTTGACTTTTTAATAAAATTCCCAAATTACCCCTTCTATCTTCTTCCCCAAATTCCAAATTTCACAACCCTCATCCTTCATCTTCCTCTGCTGCTGCCAGCCACCAAAAATTTAAAAAGATTAAAAACTGTAGATTATTAATTATCTGAGGTTATTGTTCAAATATTATGGATTTGTAGATCTAGTGTAGAAAAAGAAAAAGAAGTTTGTTGCAGAGGAAAAGTTTCGTTGGGAACTCACCGGAGGAGTAGCACTTGCTGATGATGTCGTCGTCGAAGGTGGACTTGGGAGTATGGGTCCTTCTTCACCTTACATTCCCCTGGCTATGTCTTCGATCATACTCGGCATGTTCAGAAGTTCATCCTCATCAATGTACCCCGCCACCACATCATCCCTCCTTGTTCTCCAGTACTCAAAGTGAAACAAGATCCTTCAACAATAACGTTGCTACCACCACAACCTTCTAGAGGATTCTGCGGTGGCCTCGGAAGCCTAGCCTGAGCAGCGGCGGCGGCTGCGGCTGTGATGTGAATACCAGTCCATCAAATGGCATGAAGATACTCTAACAGCAGCCCCTTTATCTACATATCAACGGCGCTGAGCAGTGTTTGGAGTCACCGTTGGAAAGAGAACGTGGCCATCGGCCTCTTGTTGCCTCTGGTTGCTGAATTCTGCTACTTATTGCTTTGGAATAAGAAGAACAACAATATTCAGGTTGAAGAAGTTGAAGAGTTTGACACGGTTGTGCTTTCTTAGTGTTGTTGCATCCGAAGAAGAAAGAAACAACAAGGGTAATGATGTTAAAGTTGATTTGGATTTAGATTTGAAGAACAAATTAGGATTGGAATAAAGAGAGATGGAGGTTGAGGATAAAGGTTGGAGGAAGATATCAGGTGCTTGGATCTTGAGGGAATGGTGACTGGCGGTGGCAGAGGAAGACGAAAGATGAGGGTTGTGAAATTTGGAATTTGGAGAAGAAGATAGAAGGGGTAATTTGGGAATTTTATTAAAAAGTCAACGAAAAATCACGGTCTGGGTACTATTGTCACATGGAACCCATCTTTTATGGGTACAATGTTAGTTTTCTTGTTTGATGGGTACTTTTGTCAACGTTCGCAAAATTTATGGGTACAAATGGTAGTTTTTTAAATTTTAAAAATATATTTTAAAAATTTTTTTTTACTTTACATCATATTTTCGAAAATATCATCAAAAATTAATGTTTTGATTCAAAAATTTCAAGTTTGTTACCTACTTGTTAAGAAAGATTCAAACTTTAAGTTCTAGAATCATATCTTCTGATTTCTTGTGAATCAAGTCATTAATTGTGAATTTAAAAATCAAATCTTTTTCAAAACTAATTTCAATCATATTTTTTCAAAAATATCTTTTTATCTTATCTTTTTTCATATCTTTTTAGTCATATCTTTTTAAAACATATCTTTTTCAAAAATTTGATTTTAAAATATCTTTTCTAACTTCTTATCTTCTTATCTTTTCAAAATTGATTTTCAAATTTGTTTCAACTAACTAATTAACTTTTTTGTTTGTTTCTTATCTCTTTCAAAACTACCTAACTAACTACCCCTCTCTAATTTTCGAAAATACCTCCCTCTTTTTCAAAAATTCTTTTTAATTAATTAATTGTTTAAATTTTAATTTTAATTTCAATTCTCCTTTAATTTTCAAAAATCATTAACTATTTTTCAAAATCAATTTTCGAAATTTCCTCTCCCTCATCTCCTTCTATTTATTTATTCATCTATTAACACTTCTCTTCACCAAAAAAATTCGAACCCCTTCTTCTCCTCTGAGTTCGAATTCTTCTCTTCTATATTCTTATTCTTCTTTTCTTCTACTCACCCAAAGGAATCTCTATACTGTGACATAGAGGATTCCATATTTTCTGTGTTATTCCCTTCTTTGTCATATGAGCAGGAGCAAGGACAAGAAAATTCTTGTTGAAGCAGATCCAGAACCTGAAAGGACTCTGAAAAGGAAACTAAGAGAAGCTAAAATACAACAATCCAGAGACAACCTTACAGGAATTTTCAAACAGGAAGAGGAGATGGCAGCCGAAAATAATAATAATGCAAGGAGGATGCTTGTTGACTTTACTGCACCTAATTCCAATTTACATGGAAGAAGCATCTCCATCCCTGCCATTGGAGCAAACAACTTTGAGCTTAAACCTCAATTAGTTTCTCTGATGCAACAAAACTGCAAGTTTCATGGACTTTCATCTGAAGATCCTTTTCAGTTCTTAACTGAATTCTTGCAGATATGTGATACTGTTAAGACTAATGGAGTAGATCCTGAAGTATACAGGCTTATGCTTTTCCCTTTTGTTGTGAGAGACAGAGCTAGAATATGGTTGGACGCTCAACCTAAGGATAGCCTAAACTCTTGGGATAAGCTGGTCAAGGCTTTCTTAGCCAAGTTCTTTCCTCCTCAAAAGCTGAGTAAGCTTAGAGTGGATGTTCAAACCTTCAGACAGAAAGAAGGTGAATCCCTCTATGAAGCTTGGGAGAGATACAAGGAACTGACCAAAAAGTGTCCTTCTGACATGCTTTCAGAATGGACCATCCTGGATATATTCTATGATGGTCTGTCTGAATTAGCTAAAATGTCATTGGATACTTCTGCAGGTGGATCCATTCACCTAAAGAAAACGCCTGCAGAAGCTCAAGAACTCATTGACATGGTTGCTAATAACCAGTTCATGTACACTTCTGAGAGGAATCCTGTGAGCAATGAGACGCCTCAGAAGAAGGGAGTTCTTGAAATTGATACTCTGAATACCATATTGGCTCAGAATAAAATATTGACTCAACAAGTCAATATGATTTCTCAAAGTCTGAATGGAATACAAGCTGCATCCAACAGTACTCAAGAGGCATCTTCTCAAGAAGAGGCTTAGGATCCTGAGAACCCTGCAATAACAGAGGTAAATTATATGGGTGAACCTTATGGAAACGCCTATAACCCCTCATAGAGAAATCACCCAAATTTCTCATGGAAGGATCAACAAAAGCCTCAACAAGGCTTTAATAATGGTGGAAGAAACAGGTTTAACAATAGTAAACCTTTTCCATCATCCACTCAGCAACAGATAGAAAATTCTGAGCAGAATCTATCTAGCATAGCAAATTTAGTCTCTGATCTATCTAAGGCCACTCTAAGTTTCATGAATGAAAAAGGTCATCCATTAGAAATTTGGAAGCACAAGTGGGCCAGCTGAGTAAGAAGATCACTGAAATTCCTCCTAGTACTCTCCCAAGCAATACAGAAGAAAATCCAAAAGGAGAGTGCAAGGCCATTGATATAACCACCATGGCCGAATCCAAGGAGGAAGGGGAGGACGTGAATCCCAAGGAGGAAGACCTCCTGGGACGTCCAGTGATCAACAAGGAGTTTCCCTTTGAGGAACCAAAGGAATCTGAGGCTCATCTAGAGACCATAGAGATTCCATTGAACCTCCTTATGCCATTCATGAGCTCTGAAGAGTATTCTTCTTCTGAAGAGAATGAAGATGTTACTTAAGAGCAAGTTGCCAAGTTCCTTGGTGCAATCATGAAGCTGAATGCCAATTTATTTGGTAAAGAGACTTGGGGAGATGAACCTCCCCTGTTCACCAATGAACTAAATGCATTGGATCAACTAAGACTGCCTCAGAAGAAACAGGATCCTGGAAAGTTCCTAATACCTTGTACCATAGGCACCATAACCTTTGAGAAGGCTCTATGTGACCTTGGGTCAGGAATAAACCTCATGCCACTCTCTGTAATGGAGAAACTGAGAATCTTTGAGGTGCAAGCTGCTAAAATCTCATTAGAGATGGCAGACAACTCAAGAAAAGAGGCTTATGGACAAGTAGAGGACGTGTTAGTAAAGGTTGAAGGCCTTTACATCACTGTTGATTTCATAATCCTGGATACTGGGAAGGATGAGGATGAATCCATCATTCTTGGAAGACCCTTCCTAGCCACAGCAAGAGCTGTGATTGATGTAGACAGAAGTAAATTAGTCCTTTAATTGAATGAGGACTCCCTTGTGTTTAAAACTCAAGGTCACCTTTCTGTAAACATGGAAAAGAGGCACAGTAAGCTTCTCTCAAAACAGAGTCAACCAGAGCCCCCACAGTCAAACTCTAAGTTTGGTGTTCGGAGGCCTCAGCCAAACTCTAAGTTTGGTGTTGAACTCCCATATCCAAACTCTAAGTTTGGTGTTGGAAGTCTATAAAATTGACCTGATCACCTGTGTGGAGCCATGAGAGCCCACTGTCAAGCTATTGACATTAAAGAAGCGCTTGTTGGGAGGCAACCCAATTTTTATTTATCTAATTTTATTTTTTAATTTTTTGTTATTTCATGGTTTATTAGGTTCATGATCATGTGGAGTCAAAAAATAAATCAAAAAATTAAAAACAGAATCAAAAATAGCAGAAGAAAAATCACACCCTGGAGGAAGGACTTGCTGGCGTTTAAACGCCAGTAAGGAGCATCTGGCTGGCGTTCAACGCCAGAACAGAGCATGGATCTGGCGCTGAACGCTAGAAACAAGCATACAACTGGTGTTCAATGCCAGAAACATGCTGCATCTGGGCGTTGAACGCCCAGAACAAGCATCAGTTCGGCGTTTAAACGCCAGAATTGCATGCAAAGGAATTTTACATGCCTAATTGGTGCAGGGATGTAAATCCTTGACACCTCAAGATCTGTGGACCTCACAGGATCATCTCAGGATCTGTGGACCCCACAGGATCCCCACCTTCCCTCCTCATAATCCTAGATTCTTCCACATCTTCTTCTTCATCTATTCTTTCTTCTCTTGCTCGAGGGCAAGCAATATTCTAAGTTTGGTGTGGTAAAAGCATTGCTTTTTTGTTTTTCCATAACCATTGATGGCACCTAAAGCCAGAGAAACCTCTAGAAAGAGGAAATGGAAGACAAAAGCTTCCACCTCCAAGTCATAGGAGATTGAGAGATTCATCTCAAGGGTCTATAGCTCAGTGGTAGAACATTTGACTGCAAATCAAGAGATCCCTGAGATACCTCAGGGGATACATTTTCCTCCACACAATTATTGGGAGCAACTAAGGGTGGAACATCAAGAGCACTCAATCATCCTCCATGAAATTAGAGAAGATCAAAAAGCTATGAGGGAGGAGCAACAAAGATAAGGAAGAGACATAGAAGAGGTCAAGGACATCATTGGTTCCTCAAGAAGAAAACGCCACCATCACTAAGGTGGACTCATTCCTTGTTCTTAAATTTTTCTGTTTTTCATTTTCTTATGTTAAATGTTTATCTATGTTTGTGTCTTATTACATGATCATTAGTGTCTAAGTGTCTATGCCTTAAAGTAGTAAATATGAATCCATCACCTCTCTTAAATGAAAAATGTTTTTAATTCAAAAGAACAAGAAGTACATGAGTTTCGAATTTATCCTTGAACTTAGTTTAATTATATTGATGTGGTGACAATACTTTTTATTTTCTGAATGAATGCTTGAACAGTGCATATGTCTTTTGAAGTTGTTGTCTAAGAATGTTAAATATGTTAGCTCTTGAAAGAATGATGACAAGGAGAAATGTTATTTGATAATCTAAAAAATCATAAAAATGATTCTTGAAGCAAGAAAAAGCAGTGAATACAAAAAGCTTGCAAAAAAAAAGAAGAAAAATGGTGAAAAAAAAATAGAAAAAGCAAGCAGAAAAAGCCAAAAGCTCTTAAAACCAAAAGGCAAGAGCAAAAAGCCAATAACCCTTAAAACCAAAAGGCAAGGGTAAATAAAAGGGATCCCAAGGCTTTGAGCATCAGTGGATAGGAGGGCCTAAAGGAATAAAATCCTGGCGTAAGTGGCTAAACCAAGCTGTCCCTAACCATGTGCTTGTGGCGTGAAGGTGTCAAGTGAAAACTTGAGACTGAGCGGTTAAAGTCAAGGTCCAAAGCAAAAGAATAGTGTGCTTAAGAACCCTGGACACCTCTAATTGGAAACTTTAGCAAAGCTGAGTCACAATCTGAAAAGGTTCACCCAATTATGTGTCTGTGGCATTTATGTATCCGGTGGTAATACTGGAAAACAAAGTGCTTAGGGCCACGGCCAAGACTCATAAAGTAGCTGTGTTCAAGAATCAACATACTGAACTAGGAGAATCAATAACACTATCTGAACTCTGAGTTCCTATAGATGCCAATCATTCTGAACTTCAATGGATAAAGTGAGATGCCAAAACTATTCAAGAGGCAAAAAGCTACAAGTCCTGCTCATCTGATTGGAGCTATGTTTCATTGATATTTTGGAATTTATAGTATATTCTCTTCTTTTTATCCTATTTGATTTTCAGTTGCTTGGGGACAAGCAACAATTTAAGTTTGGTGTTGTGATGAGCGGATAATTTATACGCTTTTTGGCATTGTTTTTAGTATGTTTTTAGTAGGATCTAGTTACTTTTAGGGATGTTTTTATTAGTTTTTATGTTAAATTCACATTTCTGGACTTTACTATTAGTTTGTGTGTTTTTCTGTGATTTCAGGTATTTTCTGGCTGAAATTGAGGGACTTCAGCAAAAATCAGATTCAGAGGTTGAAGAAGGACTGCTGATGCTGTTGGATTCTGACCTCCCTGCACTCAAAGTGGATTTTCTGGAGCTACAGAACTCCAAATGGCGCGCTCTTAACGGCATTGGAAATTAGACATCCAAGGCTTTCCAGAAATATATAATAGTTTATACTTTGCTCGAGTTTAGACCACGTAAAAGGGCGTTGAACGCCAGTTCTATGCTGCTGTCTGGAGTTAAACGCCAGAAACACGTCACGAACCAGAGTTGAACGCCAGAAACACGTTACAAACTGGTGTTCAACTCCAATAATGACCTTTCCACGTGTAAACTTCAAGCTCAGCCCAAGCACATACCAAGTGGGCCCCGGAAGTGGATTTATGCATCAATTACTTACTTCTGTAAACCCTAGTGACTAGTTTAGTATATATAGGACTTTTTACTATTGTATTAGGGATCTTTGATCAGTTTTATGCTATCTTAGACTTTCATGGGGGCTGGCCATTCGGCCATGCCTGGACCATTATCACTTATGTATTTTCAAACGGTAGAGTTTCTGCACTCCATAGATTAAGGTGTGGAGCTCTGCTGTTCCTCATGATTTAATGCAAAGTACTACTGTTTTCTATTCAATTCAACTGATTCCGCTTCTAAGATATCCATTCACACTTCAATATGAATGTGATGATCGTGACAGTCATCATCATTCCCTATGAACACGTGCCTGACAACCACTTCCGTTCTACCTTAGATTGAATCAGTATCTCTTGGATTCCTTAATCAGAATCTTCGTGGTATAAGTTAGAACCCATGGATGGCCATTCCTGAGATCCGGAAAGTCTAAACCTTGTCTGTGGTATTCCGAGTAGGATCTGGGAAGGGATGGCTGTGACGAACTTCAAACTCGCGAGTGCTGGGCGTAGTGACAGATGCAAAAGGATTGTAAATCTTATTCCAGTATGATCGAGAACCTCCAGATGATTAGCCATGCCGTGACAGAGCATTTGGACCATTTTTACAGAGAGGATGGGATGTAGCCATTGACAACGGTGATGCCCTTACAGAAAGCTTGCCATGGAAAGGAGTAAGACTGATTAGATGAAGACAGCAGGAAAGCAGAGATTCAGAGGAACGAAAGTATCTCTATACGCTTGTCTGAAATTCTCACCAATGAATTACATAAGTATTTCTATCTTTATTTTCTGTTTAATTATTATTATTATTATTATTATTCGAAAATACTATAACCATTTGATATCCGCCTGACTGAGTTTTACAAGGTGACCACAGCTTGCTTCATACCAACAATCTCTGTGGGATCGAACCTTACTCACGTAAGGTTTTATTACTTGGACGACCCAGTGCACTTGCTGGTTAGTTGTGCGAAGTTGTGAAGTTATGTTTGGACCATGGTATTGTGCACCAGTTTGTTGGCACCATTGCCAGGGAGAGAACGAACAACAAATTTTACAACCTCTGAGTAACAATTTCGCATACCACTTTTCTCCTCATTTCTTACATCCAATACTTGCCTTATGGACCTAAAATCACTCATCAAACAAATCAAGGCATCGAATGGAATTAAAGTGAATTAAAATCACCATTTTTAGGGCCTAAAAAACATGTTTTCACATTTAAGCACAAATCAAGGGAGAATTACAAAACCATGCTATTTCATTGAATAAATGTGAGAAAAGGTGATAAAATCCCCCAAAATAAGCATAAGATATATCACGAAATCGGGGTTTATCAAATCTCTCTACACTTAAACTAAGCATGTCCTCATGCTAAAATCAAGAAATAAGCAAAGGGGTATCAACATTTATTCAATGCAAGCTAACTAAATACAATATATCTATATGCAATTTATCTACATGAATGCATCCACTTGGTCAAAACAAGTCAATTTCCAAGAATACATATACAAGCATAAGGGCTAAAGCCATAGCAGTCAAATCAAACCCACAATTGAATTGAATTATTAAAAAGATTTTACAAACTTGCAAGAAAAGAGATGATCATGGGTGGAAACATGTAATTGAGCAATCAAACCCTCACCGGATGTGTATCCGCTCTAGGCACTCAAGTGTATGGGGTTGATTCACTCAATTCTCCCCTAATCATGCTTTCTAAGATTTGTTTTTCATTTAACAATCAACAATTACTTTATGCATGCATACAAATATCATGAGGACTTTCCCATAGGTTGTAATGGGGCTAGGGTCAAGGTAGGATGCATATGGTCAAGTGAGCTTGAAATTTGAATCTTTGATCAACTTAAACTTCCCACCTAACCTATGACAACCTATACAATTTTAAACAAACATAACTACCCATTCTTCACTTTTTCACACACTCATGCATTCTCTTTTTGATCACCACCCATATGCATTGACTTTTATTGAACCTTGTTTTGGGGCATTTTGTCCCCTTTTTATTGCAATTCTTTGTCTTTCTTTTCTATATATTTTCTTTTTCTTTTATTATTATATTTTTTTTTCATCCAATTTTTTTTTCTTTTCAAACTAAAATATTTATACAAGAACATCAATGCATATGGTTTACACATGATTAATACATGAGTATGTACCCAATTCCCATGATTTTTCAACAAAAACGTAAACACACTTTTATCTCTACCCAATATTCCCAACTTTCCCAAAATCAAGTGATAAACACTCTCACTAGCCTAAGCTAATCAAAGATTCAAAGTAAGGGATATTTATTGTTTTTCACTTAGGCTTGTAATGTGCTACAATTAAGAACAAATGGGTTAAGCATAGGCTCAAATTGGTTATCAATGGAAGATAAAAGGTAGGCTTATTTGGGTAAGTGAGCTATTTGAACAATGGCCTCAATCATATAAGTGCATGTATACACAAAATAATGGACATATAGAATTAAACAAATCAAAGATTACAATCATAGGAAGAGAATAATGCACACAAGAATGAAAATAAGTGGTTATATAGGATGTAACCACACAATTAGGCTCAAATCTCACATGCTTGTGTTCTTAGCTCAAAAATCATGTTCCACAAAGTATATAATTCAAGAAAGTTTTAAAAAAAAAATTTTTTTTTCAATTGGGGTGCCCTATAGATAAAATCCTTGAAAAATATCATGATTTTGACTAAGCTTATTATATACATATGCAAAATAAGAAAGTGCAACTAAAAATCCTAAAATAAAATGCAAAAGTGTTGGGATTAGAAACTTGTCACCCAAAAATGCCGAGCGGTCGGACGACCTCCCCACACTTAAAAGTTTGCACCGTCCTCGGTGCACTCAAAGATGAGCAAGGGGGTACGGTGACTTTCTGAGTTGCTACCTTCAGCTGGTAGGTCAACCGGTTGCTGCGTGTTCTTCCTTCCGCTTCCATCTTTGCTTATGGTGCATCAGTCATGAAAAACAAAGTAAACACCACAAGATGAAAAAATACAAAAGCAAGGAAGTGTGAATTGTTGGAATGAGGTAAGAACCACTTGAATGGAGTGAGTGAATTAGTGTGACATTGATGAAAAATAAGTATGTGGGTTCTAAAATTGCGTGCGGTTTAGAATACACACAAACTAGTACAAAAAGTTATGTCACAATTACACAAAAGAAAACATGCACTTCACTCATTCTAGTGTGCTTGAGATACTTTAAAAGATTTGTAGGCTAAAACAACCCAACAAGTAGTAAAAAAGTATAAAAGCATTCAAGCAATTAATCAAGCAATTGTAAAATTGGATAATGCATGGACATTGATTGATGTGTAAGTAAATTTAGTGAACAAAATGGTATATGAAACTCACACAACAATCAATGACACATATTGAAGTTGTTGCAACACCTAAGTGACATAGAGGTAAAACACATGGATGCTATGGAGCTTAGGAAAAAGAAGATAGAAGTGAAAATCAATCACATAGCAAGCATGGTCCACAAAGCTTAGAAAGCTCAAAAATATGTCGCTAGGTAAGCTTTCGATCCAATTTCATAATTTCAAAAATCTTAATGCGTGAAATAGGTGATGATCAACTAGAACAAGCATCCTAAAAAAATGCATTGATAATGTACAATTGCCTAACAATAGATGATGAATGCATGGTGGCCAAAATATGCAATTCAAAAGAGTTAAGAAGCTTAAAGGCAATGTAACATTTACTTGGTATTCAAAAATATTAAGCATGAAAAGTTCCAAACCAAGTAACCAGATATAACCTCAACAAAGAATCCAACAATGACTATAACAACAACGATGTTAAACCAACATCCTATCAATAAGCAGCAGTAGTAAACAGTAAACAAGATTAGTAATCCAACACTTATAATGGAAAACAAAAATTAAACTAACTAACTGACTAAAAGAAATGTTGTTATATGATGTTTGGTAGTGTTGAATGATGTTTGAAGGGTGGAAAGAAAAGAAGAGAAGAGAGAAGAAGGAAAGAAATGGAGAGAAGAGAAGAAAATAAGGTGAGTGAAACAGGATAATCCACGCGTGCGCGTCATGTGCGCATAAGCGTGGATTGATGAAATGGAAGCGACGCGTACGCGTGCAATGTGCGTACGCGTGCATGGCAAAGTAGAGAGTCGACGCAGACGCGCAGGGTACACGTGCGCGTGCCTTGGGGCACAAAGTTGGCACACTTCAGGCACAACTCTCGGGTGAATGTATGGAGGGGTGGAAAAACTCAATCCACGCATACACGTACATGGCGCATCCGCGTGGATGGTCAAAAATGCTTGAGGTGCGCGTACGTGCTAGGTGCGCGCACACGTGGGTTGGTGCTCTATTTTTCAAAATTTTTCTATGTTTTTCCACCAAACCAAGCATTCCAAACCTCCAAACAACTACCAAAACATTATAAAACCTTATTTAACCTACTAGACTACCAAACAAACTTGACAAATCAATCAAAACATGAGATTAAACCTATTTTACCAATATGTACAAAAGGAAAAATGAAAAGATGTTACCATGGTAGGGTGTCTCCCACCTAGCACTTTTATTTATTGTCCTTAAGTTGGACTTATGGGGAGCTCTTCATCAAGGTGGCTTGTGCTTGAATCCATCCTTGAACATCCACCAATGCTTGGACTTCCATTGTGCTTCATCATTCAAGGTTAATAACTCCAAGCTTTGATGGAGTTCTTCACAAACCATAGGCTCCCAAAGTTGATCTTCCTTGTGCGATCCGGGATCCCACACTTTGTTTTCACACCCATCCTTGAGTTGATCATGGTGGTTTCCTCCGCGTGGCAAGAGAGATGAATTCTCTATAAAGTGACCAACAATCCTCCTAGACTCATCCAATTAAGCACTAGTCCAAACCTTGCTCCTTGAAGCTTCAAGCATAATGAGCCTTGATTTGCAACGCCAACCACAAAACATCTTTCTTTCACGCTTCATCCCATAAAGCATCCTAAGTTAACCATCCGTTTCAAGCAAGCCATATTCAAGTGGGATAATAAAGATAATAGAAATGAGTTTCACCCACTCAAATGAAGGTGTAGATGGTAACCTAGGCAAAGGTGATTCCAAGGGTCTTGACAAGGCGTATTCAATTCCCATCCTATTTTTTCTAAGGACTTCCACCTCTTCACAAGATCTTTTAATTTCAATCCTTTGTTCAACAATTTTATCTAAACCTTTTTTCCTTACTCAAGTCATAACTGGGAGGGTGAGAGACATTTACCTCCACATTGCTTTCCATCTAATCGGGAGAAGGTTCTTCATGCTCAAAGGATTCGTCACCACTAAGACTTGATGCTTGATCTTCATCACCAAGGGGACTCAATTCTTGCTCTATCCCATCTAATTCTTCATAAGAGATATGCCTTGGAGGTTGTGCACATTCCTCCTTAGCATCAAATTCAATCATCTTGGAGGGGTTTTCTTCAATCCTAGACTCCCAAGGTGGTTTCGCATCTCCTAAGTCTTCAACCACTTCTTCCTCTTGTTCAATAATCTCTACTTCCTCCTCTTGTTGCATTTCTTGCTTTAACTCCTCTTCTTCACCTTGGAGCTTCAAGTTCACTCCCTCACTAAGCTCCTTCGTTGCTTCTCCACATTCCACAATGGAAGTGCCTTGATCGCATAGGCTTAGGCGGGATGAGACTATGTTGCCAATGGCTTCTACCATGATAGCCATTTTTGCTCTTAACTCCTCAGAATTCTTTTCATCCTCCTCGTGTTGCCTTAAGATGTGAGATTCAAGATCTCTTAATTCTAGCATAGAGGCTTCATCGGGGGGTGATGGTGGAAGAGAGGGTTCATTGTTTGAGGGGAAGGTATTATAGTCGAAAGGTGGTTGTGGTGAAAAGTAGAATTCATCTTGTGGTTGAAAATTTGCATGCGTTGGAGGTGGTTCTTCTTGGTAATAGTATAGAGGGGTGGCTCTTGAAAATGTTGATGTTGGAGTGGTGGTGGCTCTATGTGTGGTTCATATGACTCATATGATTGTTGGTATGGTGGGTATGGATTAGGGTCATATGAAGATGGTTGGTGAAAGGTGGCTTGTGAGTATGGTTGATGGTTATGTTGGGGATATGGTTCATAGGCATATGGTGGTGGTTCTTGAAAGTCACAAGAGGATTCACCATAGCCATTGGATTGATATGCATCATAGAATGACTCCTCTTCATAGTGCATTGGTGGAGGTTGTTGCCAAGAGGATTGATTATATGCATATGGCTCCTCCCACCTTTGGTTATCCCATCCTTGATGCACATCTTCATTGAAGTTCCCATTTCCTACAACATATTTGTAATCACACTCATAGCCAAAGTGAGAATTCATAGTGAAAAGTGAAAATAAGAAACAAAAAGCTAACAAGAAATAATGAAACAAAGTCCTAAAACTAGCAAAAACTAACAAGCAATCCAAAAATCAAGCTATTCACAATATTCACATATATACAATAACCAATAACATAACACCATTGCAACTCCCCAGCAACGGCGCTCCAACAAATAGGGAGAAAGTCAAACAAGACTAATCAATCATACCACAATAATAACAAGAATTTATCTCATTACGTCATCTCCAACATTGGAAGAAGGTATCATATTATCTTCCATGAGAGAAAGTCTAACAAGACTAACTAATCTCAATCCAAAAGTCCTAATCAACTTACTAATTAGATTAGCAAAAGATTAGCGTCAATGAAAACAATATTAGCTAACAACTCTAGATCACCAACATAAGTTGGGTTTTCATGACTCAAGATTGCCTAATTACTCTTTCCAAGCCAAGAATGCTCAAAATCTACTCTAAAATCCAACCAAGCATTTCATCAAACACTTGGAAGGCATAAAAGGAAAGCATAGTAAAATTGCAAGGAATATAAATCTACACTACTCAATTGCAAGGAACTAAACAACAACAAAACCAAATCAACAATAAAGGAACATGAATCATAAATTGCATTGAAATGAAAATAGAAGAAACAAAAGTGCATGAGCATAAAAGTAGAGAATCATAAGAATGAAATACAAAATTAGAGAGAGGAAGAGTAGAGGAACAACAAATTGTAAAGGAAAAGTAAATCAAAGCATGAATTAAACTTAGATCTAAGAAATTCTAATCCTAATTCTAGAGAGAAGAGGGAGCTTCTCTCTCTAGAAACTAAACTACATGATGCTAAAACTTCCAACAATTGCTTCCCCTTTGCTTGGACTTCAATTCTGCATGAAATACACTGAGAAACAAGTTGGAATTGGGCCTGGGCAGCTCAGAAATCGCCCCCAGCATTTTGCCTTCAAGTGGGCCACGTGAGAGTATCGACGCGTGCGCGCAAGGTGCGCGTGCGCGTCGCTGGCAAATTCTCAACCCGCGCGAACGCAGCATGTACGCGTGCGCGTCCATAGGCGAAATCACTTTTGCGCGTTCGCGCTTGGTGCACGTACGCGTCCTTTGGTGCACTCCCAATCTTTGTTTCTCCATGCATTCTCCTTTTTTGTATGCTTTTCTCCTCATTTCTTCCATCCAATACTTGCCTTATGGACCTAAAATCACTCATCAAACACATCAAGGCATCGAATGGAATAAAAGTGAATTAAAATCACCAATATTAGGGCCTAAAAAATATGTTTTCACATTTAAGCACAAATCAAGGGAGAATTGCAAAACCATGCTATTTCATTGAATAAATGTGGGAAAATGCTATAAAATCCCCCAAAATAAGCATAAGATAAATCATGAAATCGGGATTTATCATGTGCATCACCATGAAAATTGTGTTGAAATGAACTTGAAGTGTTATTCATGCATTGCACCTGCTCAGGGCTTTGTTGCTCATAATTGAATGTCCCAAAACTTTCTTCAGATTGCTTCCACCCATGTGAGGTTTGAGATTGGCTTTGTGTGTTTACTGCAGCGATTTACAGTCCATTAATTTTCTTAGCCATCTGCTCAAATTGTTGCTGAATTTGTTGATGCATCACTTTGAAGATGGTATCCACACCTTCCAGCTCCAATACACCCCTTCTCTAGGCTGGTTGGCATTGTCTTTGATGAGCAAAGAAGTATTGATTGTTTGCCACCATCTCTATGAGGTTTTGGGCTTCCTCTGCTGTCTTCATTAGCTGCAATGAGCCTCCTGCTGAATGATCTAATGCTTCCTGAGCTTTCTGGGTTAACCCTTCATAGAAGTTTTGGAGTCTATCCCACTCACTAAACATTTCTGGGGGACACTTTCTGATTAAGGCCTTGTATCTCTCCCAGGCATCATACAGCGACTCTCCATCCACTTGAATGAATATTTGCACCTCTGTTTTCAGCTTGATGACCCTCTGAGGTGGGTAGAACTTGGCTAGGAATTTGCTCACCAATTCATCCCAATTGTTGATGCTCTCTTTGGGAAAGGTTTACAACCATTGAGTAGCATTGCCCCTCAAAGAAAATGGGAACAGAAGTAATTTATAAATGTCAGGATGAACCCCATTTGTCTTGACCGTTTCACAAATCCTTAAGAAAACAGACAAATGTTGGTTGGGGTCTTCAAGAGGGCCACCTCCATAAGCACAATTGTTCTGCACCAAGGTGATTAGTTTAGGCTTCAACTTAAAGTCATTTGCCTAAACATTTGGGGTGAGGATGCTGCTCCCATAATGTCTGGGATTGGGGATAGTGTAAGAGGCCAACACCCTTTTTGCAGGTTGAGCATTGTTGCTCACTCCCTCTTCACGCACCTCAGCCTCCATGACTTGCAAAAAAATCACAATCAAACCAAATGAAACATGAACATTCTAATGCTAGAATGTGGTTAGAGGGTTAGGTGACACAATGTGTCAAACAGTTAATATGCTTGGTAAAAATAAAGAAAAATAAAGAAAAAGTGCTTAATCTAGACCACCACTTCACTTAATCATTGTCAATCAAATTCAATCCCCGGCAACGACGCCAAAAACTTGATGTGTGGAAAATGATCCAACACAAAACTCACTGGCAAGTGTACCGGGTCGCATCAAGTAATAATAACTCACATGAGTGAGGTCGATCCCACAGGGATTGAAGGATTGAGCAATTTTAGTTAGGTGGTTGATTTAGTCAAGCGAACAAGTGTTGATTTGAGTGATTTGTATCCAACAGAAGCTAAATTGCATGAAATTTAAAGGGAGAGGGATAATTGACAAGAATTTAAAGTGCAGAAGAATTAAAAGAGCTGAATCTTAAGGTGCAAGTAATGTAAATTGCAGAAACTTAGATTGCAAGAAATGTAAATAACTGAAACTTAAAATGCAAGAAATGTAAATGGCGTGAATCATAAAAGGTCTTGGGCACTGGGATTGTAGAAGTTAAACAAGCAAAAGTAAATAACAATTAATAAAGCAGTAGAAGGTGAATTTAGATGCAGCAGATCTAAACAAGAAAGGAAGAATTGCTTAAGAAACTAAACAAAAAAACAAAATGCAGCTAAATTGTAATAGCAAAAGGGAAGTTGAAGATCTCAGGGGTGGAGGAGACTAGAAAACAAGTCTAGATCTCAAGTTCTTCTTTGATCCAACAAGAACAATTGCAGAAGAAGTAGAAGAATAAATTGCAGAAGAGTAGAAGAAAGCAGTAAACAGAATTTAGATTCAAATCACAGTTTCTAGAATTATGCAGTAAAATAAACAGAAAGAGAATTCAAGGTGAGATTGAAACAGAATTTCTTCAATTCTCCACCCAAGATCCAAAATAAAGAGTAGAAAGTGCAGAACCAAGAACAAAGAAGAAGAGAGATCAATTCTCCTTCCCAATTCCCAAACTCCCAAAACTAGAAAAAATAAAATTGAAAATTCCAAAGTAAGTAAAAAGATTAGCTAAAAATGAAAAGAAGGTCCTCTCTAACTCAAACTAGCTTCTATTTATACACTTCCTATTTTTGGATTTTAGAATTTGGAGTGGGCTTTTTAATTTTGTGAAGAATTGGATTTTATTTTATTTTTGGACTCAAAATTGAGTCATGGTGCACTCCCAGGGCATGGCTCAGTTGAAAAACTAAACTGAGCGCCCAAACTTGCTTTCCTTGCCCAATTTGGTGCGCGTCCCAGCCTTGTTAATGTTGCACTTCAATAGAGCTCAGTTGGAAAATTGAACTGAGCTCTATGTCTTACCTTGGGTGCGTCCAATTGCGCGTCCCAGCCCCCTTGGCCTTGTCAACCTGTGCGCATGATTCCCTCCTTGGTGTGCTTCCTAGCGTGTCAATGTGTGGAGAGTGGGGGGAAGATAGCGCTCAGTTGGGAAAACAAACTGAGCTTTCCCTTTGTAGCGCCTTGCTTTGGGCTTCATGCTTCCAAGTTCGATCCTTGGTGGAAGCAATTTGATGCTGATTTCCTTGGAAGAGTGGTGCGCTCCTTCCTTGCCTTTCATGGAGCTCCCGGGTTCGAATCCTTGCCAAATCATTTTGGCTTATTTTCCTTGCAAGGAGCGTTCCTTGCTTCCCTTAGGTCATGAGTTCGAAACTTGGTGGCTTCATTCCTTGGGATTTTGCTTTGAATTTATTGCTGAAGAAGCTCGATAAAGCTCACTTAGTGAACTGAGCTTTATGCTCTTGCCTTGCTTTCTTTGATGCTCAGTTAACTAAGTTAACTTAGCTTTGTGCCTTGCTTCCCTTTTTTTTTTGTTCTTTGTGAAGCTCGGTTCACTCACCCAACCTAGCTTCCCTCCTTTCTCAATGATGCCACGCTTTTTTCTTCTCCTTTGGCTACGCTTTTTGTTTCCTTTGGGCACGCTCCTTGGGCCACGCTTTTCTTATTTTTTTTTCTTTTCTTCACCTACAAGTAATCAAAACAACCAATCAAAGTATCACCAAATTCATAAGGTTTAAAGTTCATTCAAAATTCAATTAATTCTAGCTTAAACCTCATGATTTTGTGTCAATTAAAGGGTGGTTGATTGATTTTACCAATTCATGCAAATCCACTCCAAATTACTTACTTACAATGCAAGAAAGTGCATAAAACCTAATGAAACAAGTGAAAATTGCTTGCAAAGCTAGCATAAGGTTACTTGTCATCACATGTGAATGAAATTGAAAATAGAAAAAGTAACTCAGATCCAATTCTTAGAACAATTGAGAAGAGAGGTAAAAGATGATTCTCAAACTTAGAATCAATGAAGCTCTTCAATCTCAATTCACATTCCAAGAACAGATACTGAAAGTTACAGAAGAAAAGAAAATGTAGAAAGAAAACCAGATCCAATTCCCAAATCCCCAATTTCAAAAAAAGAGTGAAAACTCAAATTTAGCTAAAGGTAAAACTAAAAATAAGAAAAAGGTCCTCTACAAATCAAATTAACTCCTATATATACACTTTCTATTTTGGTCTTCAAAGCTTGAAGTAGGCTTTCCAAAGTTGGCCTTGAATGAGAAATGGATTTGAAGAAGGATGGGTCCGGTTTGGCTTTGGTTCAATTGAAGTAGAAGCATGGGTCCAGTTTGGCTTTGGTTCAAGTTGGTTTGGTGTGTGGGAACCTCCCAGGGAAGTGCTCCGTTTGGTATAGTGAGCACAGCGTTCACTCTTTGGCTTGTCAATTGCCAAGCCTCCTTGCCCATAGCATAGCTCTCCTAGCGCTCAGTAAGTGAGCGTTGCGCTCAAATTGTGAGCGCTACCTTCATTTGCTTGGTTGTGTGCCTTGGTTCCTTGGATTGGAGGCACGAGAAAGTGAAGAGAAAAGAGTGATGCGCTTGAGTTTGTGAGCACTACACTCCCCCTTGCTTGGTTCCCCTCTTCGAACCTTGGCCAGCGCATTGTGCTTCCTTGTATTGCTTGGCCTTGTGCCTTGCTTCCTTGCCAAGATCCACGAAAAAGTGAAGAAGAGGGAGCGCTATGCTTGAATGTTTGAGCACTATCCTCCTTGGCTTAGCAAATTTGGTGTGCATGGGGCAGCTCCAGGGTAGCGCTATGTTGCCCCTTTGGAGCACTGGCCTTGCTCCCTTGTTTCCTTGCCAGGAGTGTCACGAAAAAGATGACAAAAGGGAGCACTGCACTTGAAGTTTTGAGCGCTACCCCCCCTTGCCTTTGGTTTGTGCTGCACCATTTGGTGCTTCCCCTTGGAGCACTACGTTCACTAAAGTGAACGTTGGCCTTGCTCCTTGGTGCTTGGCCTTGGTTGAGCGCCACGCTTTACTTTCATGGGCCACGCTTTCAAAAGCGTGGCCTAAGATCCAAAGCGTGCTCAAACTTCAAAAGTGTGCCAGAAATCCCTCTTTCCACCATTTCTTCACCAATAAGCAACCAAACAACTAATCAAAGCTCCACCAAAATCACTAGATATTTGCATCATTTATAAAATCAATTAATTCTAGCATAAAACCTATGATTTTGTGCAAAATACATGATGTTTGATTGTTTCAAGATAACCATGAAAATCCACTCCAATTACTTACTTATGGTGCAAGAAAGTGCATAAAACCTAATGAAACTAATGAAAAATGCTTGTAAAACTAGCATAAGATGACTTGTCATCATTGCTCACTTTAAAGTGTGGCCCAAAATCCTTCTTTTCTTCTTTTGAACTGATTTTGTGCTATTTTGCTTCTTTTTCCACTTATTTCCTACAAAATTTATAAAATCAAAAGATCAAGGAAATATACCATTTAAGCACAAAAGCATTCAATATTTAAGCACTAATCATCAATTTCTTGTATGAAAAAGCATAGAAAAACATGACATGATGACATGTCATCAATCCTCCACTGCTGTCACCATCTAAAGCAACTCACCGACGTGGGTTGTGACCTGCATCTGAAAAACACAACAAAAATATGGTATGAGAACCGGAGGTTCTCAGTATGGTAACAGTGCCCAGTGATGTAGAATATAAGACCCCGGAACGCCAAAGGCAATCCTAGACTTCATATCCATCACAAGATCCAACTTAAAGCAATCTAAAACCATAAGACATAAAATATATATAAATCTTAACATAGATAAATAGGGTACTCAATCTTAAGGATTTCTATTCTAACCAAACACCACTGTCCCACAGCTTTCGCCAACCTATCCTCCATGCGATCCCATCGCCACTGCCTTCCAAACCTCCTCAAACCCAGTAAAAAATATAAGTATATACAGTACAAGTAAATCACAGGTAGAAGCATATAAAGAAAATAACTCAAGTAGCAATTAGACATGTTATACAAGTAGGCAAACAATATCAAGTCGGCAAAGCATACAAACTGATAGAAAATGCACAAGATGAATGCATGCCCTACTGGCTGTGATATCACATTGTTGGTTCAACTGCCAACCCAACACATCTCCATGGAGATGTTGCCCTTCGGAATCATAATATGGGAACCCCCGAGATATAGTGCTCGGATCACTATCCAGGGTTTTGTGCCTGTACGCTCTGATGATCCGAAGGGATGCGAGCGAGATACTATTGCCACCGACCTTACATTTAAGCACAAGCAGGATGAACCACCGCCCTTACGCCTCCGCCGCTACCTCGATAGGCGGGATCCAACCACGGCCCCTGTCGGGCGCATAGCGTCTCATAATTTCAATATATCATGGATCCATCAAATCATTCAGAGTCCTCGAATCATCTCAACCACTGGTAATCTAACATTTCCATTCTTCATTCTCACTCTACCAACCCATCCTCAGTACACCAGAACCTAAGCCTCCGTTCTATAATATTTCATAATAATCATTAACAAAAACCCTTAGCCTACCTCCCATATTCCCATACTCAAAATTAAGCTCAAAAGCCTTAAAATGGTGTTATAGAAGCTTACAACCTTGTT
The DNA here is from genome assembly GCF_059453495.1 of Arachis ipaensis. Classification (NCBI taxonomy): domain Eukaryota; kingdom Viridiplantae; phylum Streptophyta; class Magnoliopsida; order Fabales; family Fabaceae; genus Arachis; species Arachis ipaensis. The sequence goes on along the minus strand of NC_142440.1, from coordinate 64,019,273 downwards.
GGCAAGACAGAATAGTTGAAAACAAAGGAAAATTTGAGAAACAGGGCGTGTGCGGCCGCACAAGGGTGTGCGTATCACACTTTGGAGAGTTTTAAAATGTGTGCATACGCACAGGGGTGTGCGTACACACAAGTGTCAAAATTACAAGGTCTGTTCACCCGCACAACTTGTGCTAGTGCCCCCAACAGACTGGCCTCCCCAACATGTGCATGCACACAGGTGTGTGCGGACGCACAGGTTGCAATTCATCTTTAGATATGTGCGCGCACAAGCTGTGCTAGCGCTGCAAATAGAATGCATTTCCCTGCCTGTGCGTGTGCACAGATGTGTGCGTCCGCACAGATCAAAATTTTCACAGGGTTATGCGTCCGCACAAGGCTGTGCATGCGCACATATCAGAAAATCTTGAAATTCTGCAACTTAGCAGAATTTCATATTTTCAATACCAACTTTGAATGATCATAACTTCCTCTACAAAATTCCAAATTTTACAAACTTTATATCAATTTGAAGGGTTTTCAAAGAGCTTTAATTCTAAACAAATTTCACCCAATTTTTGAAAATCGAGGCAAAAGTTATGATCAGACAAAGTTCACCAAAAATTAACTTTTAACCAAAATCACAATTTCCTCAATTCCTTTATAAACACAACCAAAACCAAACCAAACGATTCCAACTTCTAATTCTCATCAAAATTAACACTATATGTCATATTATACCAAGTCTTACCACATATTTATTCACCTTTCCTCATCCTCAATCTCAACATCAATATATCACATATAACCAAACCTCATTAACATTTTTCCCACTACATTACCAATCAATCAACATCATTATCCCATTTAACAACACCATTCACTCCTCAACTTCACAAATCATTCATACTTATCATATTATCATCAACCATCAAAATCAAACTCAATAATCATCATTTCATTATACATCATCATACAACAACATTCAACAACTCATCAACCATTCAAATCCAAACCTATCCTATAGGTCACTAGCCTAAATGTCCATGAATATTATATACTACATAGAGGAAACTGAAACCATACCTTGGACGATCCCCAATATGCACCAAAACACAAATTGAGCCCAAGACAAGCTTTAAATCACAATCTAAGCCACCAAGAATCTCCAACAAGCATCAACAAGCTCCAAACTCACCAGAATCAAGCTATATATACATAAACCATCGTAAATCAACCTAGGGATCATTATAATTGAAATTCTACAAGAGTTTCAATGCTTCTTACCTTGCCCAACAGTTTTGGAAGCCAAAACCAACATCAATCAAAGGCTAGAGTGTACCTAAACACTTGAAAATCACAAAACCTCACTTAGCAAAAATCCTAAAAACTCAAAACTTTGAGGAGAAGAATAGAAAAGATTTTGTGGTTACTTCTCCAGTTTCTTGTATAGGTTTTGTAGAGCTCTTCACAAGAAACGTGTGGCAACAAATGATGCGACGATCGGAGCTCCGTAGCTCAAGATATGAGCTTGAGAAGGTGGTGATGAATAGTGCCCATGGCGGTTTCTTCTTCCTTCTCTTCTGAGCTGGGTGGATGTGTGTTTAGTGGTGTGGTGGGTGTTTGGGTTCATTAATAAACCCTTATATATGTTGGGCTTGGGCCCAACTTAGGCCCGGTCCAACCCGTTAGCGTTTTTAGCCCGTTCGGCCTAACTTCGGGACAAACCTTTGAAATTAACGCCCGGTTTTCGACTTCTATCATTTTTCTAAGGTTTTTAGCCGTTTCTACTTTTTCTCGCACAGCACCGGGCAGACTTGTACCTGTTGAACCGGTTCGACTGCTAGTTCACAGTTTTTCATGATTTTTCGCAGAGAACACATTTTCTGACTCGAAAAGTCCTACTGAGTCCAAAAATCATATTTAAAACCCCAAATTCTCATCCTAACTTTCCAAAATTTAATTTGGGCATTTAAATGATTTTATCTGTGAAAAATCTAGTTCTTACAATTCACGTCATTATCTTAATAGTGGCTGGGAATATCACCAAAAAATGATAGATGATGAGCAATCAACTCGATTGGGATATGCTCCAGGGCAACAAAATGATCAAGAAAATTTCATGGGATATTGCCCAACACCACAAAATGATTCATGTCATTATGCTAATGGTGGATGGGAGTATCAACAAGGAATGATGGAGTATGAACACCTCCAAGAGACACAAAATGATCCATATTTTGATGAATCTAACAACTACTCATGTTGTGGCTGGGAAGGTCAAAACCAAAGAGATTTTAATGCTCCATATTCTATTCATCAAGAGACATCATCACTTGATTGTGCTGTCAATACATTCATGCAAGATTGCTCCCCAGGGCCACAAAATGATCCATATTGTGATGAATTCAACAATTACTCAAGTTGTGGTTGGGAGGGTCAAAATCAAAGAGCACTCAATGTTCCATACTCCACTTATCACTTGAGCGTACCTTCAATTCATTTATGCAAAATTATACAACCCCACCCCCTGATTTTGCATTTCAGAATTTTCCATCACTTGAGTATGCCTCAACAAAAAGTTCCTTCCAAAATTCATACAACTCATTTCACCAACCACAAAAATCATTTTACAACTCACAAAACTTATTCCATACCCCTCAAAATGACTTCACTACAATACATCTATATCCATAAAATTACTCTCAACCTTCATCTCTTGAACTAGCAGTTGAGGATCACCTTCAATGGTCCAGAGAATTCTTGAAAGCTCAACACCACTTTGGCATCATTAGTGGGTAAATCCACTGCTTCTACCCACTTGGACACATAATGAACCACCACCAGAATGTAATTGTTTGAGTATGAGGGTGGAAAAGGTCCCATGAAGTCAATACCCCACATATCAAACAACTCAATCTCCAATATTTCTTACTGTGGCATCTCATGGTTGTTGGGCAAATTCTTAGCCCTCTGGCACTTGTCACATTTCGTCACAAAATCCCAAGCATCTCTAAAGAGAGTTAGCCAATAAAAATTACTCTGGAAGACCATAGTTGCTGTCCTTTCACCACCAAAGTGGCCTCCGTACTTGGAACCATGACAATGCCAGAGAATCTGCTATGTTTCCTTATCTGAGACACAACGCTGGATAATACCATCTGAGTATCTCTTGAAAAGGTATGGTTCTTCCCATAAGATGTACTTGCCATCATTTAGTAGCTTCTTAACTTGCTGTTTAGTGTACTTCTTGGGGATAAACCTCATGGCCTTGTAGTTTGCAATGTCTACAAAACACAGAGCCTTCTAAATAATAAAGAGTTGCTCATCCAAAAAAGTCTCGGTCACAAGAGGGGGTTGTTGCATTCCCTCTTCAGGCTCAATCTTGGAAAGATGATCAGCCACTTGATTCTTTGACCCTTTTCTATCTCTAATCTCAATATCAAACTCCTGAAGAAGGAGCACCCACCTAATCAACCTTGGGTTAGCATCCTGTTTGGTTAGAAGGTACTTAAGAGCAGCATGGTTAGTAAAAATAATAACCTTAGAACCAATCAAATAGGACCTAAACTTATGAAAAGCATAAACTACAGCTAATAATTCTTTTTCTATAGTTGTGTAATTCTTTTGCACGTCATTTAGCACATGGCTAGCATAGTAAATAATGTGCACAAGCTTGTCTTGTCTTTTTCCCAAGATAGCTCTTATAGAATGATCACTGGCATCACATGTCAATTCAAATGGTAAGTCCTAGTTAGGAGGAGCTATGATAGGAGCAGAGAGAAGCTTAGCTTTCAGAGTCTCAAAAGCATGCAAACAATCATCATCAAAATAAAAAGGAATGTTTTCAACCAAGAGGTTGCTCAAAGGCTTAGCAATCTTAGAAAAATCTTTTATAAATCTTCTATAAAAGCCTGCATGTCCTAGAAAACTCCAAATTGCCTTTGCATTAGTAGGTGGTGGTAATTTTTCAATTAGCTCCACCTTAGCTTTGTCAACCTCTATTCCTTTACTTGAAATGCGATGCCCAAGAATAATACCTTCAACTACCATAAAATGGTATTTTTCCCAATTCAAAAGAAGGTTTGTTTCTTTGCACTGTTTCAATACCAAGGAAAGATGTCTCAGGAAAGAATCAAAAGAATTACTGTTCATACATCGGTTCGAGCTATAAAGGACCGGGTTGGCCCATTATCGACCTCTTCATAAAGAGCTTGGCCAAATCGCCATAAGAGGCCCAAGCATGCCCAAACGAAGGGACACAGCCCAATCTAAAGGCAGCCAAAGCCTAGAAAGATAAAGGCAGTTCCCCTTAAAGATAAGATGACTTCACTCAAAGATAAGATAAGATAACTATCTCTAGAAAGGCACTCCACACTATTATAAATACACTGGAGTACCCATGTATAACTCATACTCTGATTCTACTAAAAACTTGCTTAAAGCCCATGCTAACTTAAGCATCAGAGTCTCTTGCAGGTACCACCACCCTCCGGTGACGAAGGATCAGCAGTATCACCCAGTCCAACAAGTCAGACACGTCAGCTCCGACCACCAGATCCAACAAGTCGAACACGACAGCTCCAACCACCAACTCTAAACAGGTCAGACGCAGCAGCACCGACCAGCACAGAAGATCTCGTCCGAGATCGACCTCCAGTTTCAAGTAACCCTCGGAGCATTGGCGCCGTTGCCGGAGAACCTGAAAGTCATCCCATCATCATGGTGGACAACATTGACAACGATCACAACTCTAATTTGGAGAACAAAACACCACATAAGAATACGGACATCACACCCAAAGATACACCTCAACAAAACAGAGACAAACATTCTCCAAATACAGAAATTTTGGAAGCCCTCCGAGAACAGCAAAATCGTCTCAAGTAGCTCGAACAGGAGGCAGAACACCAACGTGAATCCGAAAGAAACCTCCAAAGAGAAACTAGACGACGCCGAGAGTTGGAGGACAAAATCCTAAAACTCGAGGCCGACCGTAAAACCAAAACCATTCAGCCTGGTCACAAGGACAGCTCCTATAAGGATCAAGATCCTTTCACAAAAGAGATCATGAAAGCTAAAGTTCCAAAGGATTTTAAAGCTCCTGACATGACCCCATACGACGGTACCTCCGATCCAAGCCATCACCTCAGCAATTTCAGAAGCAGAATGTATCTCACTGACGCCTTGGACGCTATTCGATGCAAAGCCTCCCCACTACTCTAACAAAGATAGCAATTAAGTGGTTCGACAGTTTGCCTCCTAGATCCATCACAAGTTTTGATGACTTGGCCAAAAAGTTCCTCGCCAGGTTCTCTATCCAGAAGGATAAAACCAAACACGCCCCAAGCTTACTAGGGATTAAGCAAGAAGATCGGGAAAGTCTTCGCAACTACATGGAAAGATTCAACAAAGCATGTCTGGACATACAAAGTCTTCCAACAGAAACGGCCATCATGGGACTCATCAATGTCCTAAGAGAAGGACCTTTCAGCTAATCAATATCCAAGAAGTACCCAACATCTCTAAACGAGGTTCAAGAAAGGGCAGAAAAAATATCAATATGGAGGAGAACTCCCGATTGGGAGACAGCTCAAAAATCAGATTCTCCTAACCCACCACATGACAAGGATAAAGAATCTAGGAAGAAAGAAGACCAACCCACTGAGAAACCTATCTTTTGTGGATGTTTACCAAAAAATATGCCACACTGAGAAGATCCCACCACCTCACCCAATCAAAAGCAAAAAAGGAGGAGGAAATCGAACAGAGTACTGCAAGTACCACCGAATCTACGGACATCCCACTAACGAGTGTTTCGACCTAAAGAATATCATAGAGAAATTGGCAAGAGAAGGATGATTAGATCGGTACTTAGCCAATAAAGTGGATGAACTAAGAAAAAGAATAAGGGACAAAGAGGTCAGATGAGTTAAACGTCCACCTCACACCGAAGAGGTCGGGCGAGTTGAACGTCCACCTCACCCCGAAGAGGTCGGGCGAGTTGAACGTTCACCTCACACCGAAGAGGTCGAACGAGTTGAACGTCCACCTCACACCGAAGAGGTCGGGCGAGTTGAACGTCCACCTCACACCGAAGAGGTCGGACAAGTTGAACATCCACCTCACACCGAAGAGGTCGGACGAGTTGAACGTCCACCTCACACCCCTGAGAGACATGTTCATATGATAAATGGAGGATTCGCAAGAGGAGGGATCTCTAAATCATCTTGCAAAAGACACCTCAAAGAGGTATATTAAGGAAGGGAGAGAGGTTTGAAAAGGACAACGGAGTGCGAACAAGCCTTCTGAGATTTCAAAAATTCTTGGGGCAACCACCCATTCTTACCAGACCATGGGAAAGTGAAGAACTCATATTACACCTCGCAGTGGGATGTCGGGCAATAGCCTCAGCACTAGTCAAAGAAGACGAAAGTGGGAAACAACCCGTCTACCTCATCAGCAAAGCTCTACAAGGGGCCAAACTAAACTATCAAAAGATAGAAAATGTTCACCTACGCCCTCATACTCACCTCTCGACGACTCTACTCATACTTTCAAGCTCACACTATCAAAGTTTGGACCAACCAACCCATAAAAGGCATTGATAAACCATTATTTTATGGTTTATCTTGTGCTCAATTGAGTGGTTTTTATCAACTCTTTACCCACTTATTCATACTATTTGCATGGTTTTACATTTGCCTTCCTAATTATGTGCTTTGATTAAAAACATGCTTCTTTGGCCTTAAGTTCCCTATGTTTAATCCTCTCTTATCACCATTAGATGCCTTGATATGTGTGTTAAGTGATTTCAGAGATTACAGGGCAGGAATGGCTCAGAGGATGGAAAGGAAGCATGCAAAAGTGGAAGGAATACAAGAAGTTTGAGAAATTGCTAAGCTGTCCAGCCTGACCTCTACGCACTCAAACAGCTATAACTTTAGCTACAGAGATCCAAATGACGCTGTTCTAGTTGTGTTGGAAAGCTAACGTCCGGGGCTTCGATTTGATATATAATATGCCATAGTTGCCTTGACGCTAGGCGACGCGGCCGCGTGCTCCATGCGGACGCATCGCAGTGACAAAAATCAGCGTGTTTGAATTCGCAACCAGCGAATTCTGGGCTGTTTCTGACCCAGTTCTCGGCCCAGAAAACATAGATTAGAGGCTATAAAGTAGAGGGATTGCATTCATTCATAATCAAGCTTTCATATTCATAATTTTAGGAGTAGATGTAGTTTTTAGAGAGAGAGGTTCTCTCCTCTCTCTTAGGATTAGGATTTAAGATTTCTCTTAGTTTTAGGAGTGCCTCTAAATCCCAGGTTCAATATTCTTTTTATTTTATATTTCTCTTTTTACTTTCAGGTTCTTTAATTCTTGTAAGTTATGTTGCCTAATTGGCTTGTGCTACATTCAAGTTATGATTTTCTTAATTAATGTTATTTGAGGTATTTCAGTTTATGATTGTTTTATTTATGAATGCTTTTAATTTAATTTAGATATTTTTCCTTTTGGCTTTGGTTAAATAATTGGTGACTCTTGAGTTATCAAACTCATTGTTGATTGAAAATTGGAATTCTTCAAGAATTAATTCGAGATCCAATAACTCCAACACCAAATTTTTTATTTTTTTATTCATTGTTGCATTTGCATGTTTGATTGCATATTTTACCACTTGGTTGAAGAAATATTTTCTTTTTCAAGAAACTTTTTATAGCATTTCACTAATTTGAATAAAATTTTTTACACTTGTTTGAAGAGATATTATTTTGGAACATGGTTTAGAGCTCGAACACACAAAACCTGTGAGATTTTTTTAGCCTATTTGAATTGGTTGCATTTTACCAACCAATATTTTATTTTTTTAGTGTGTATTTTTCTCTCTAAAATTGTGATCTTTGTCTTGCTTAATTCTATATTTCCATGGTTTGATGTATGCATACACTTACATGATTGAGGCCTTATTTCACTGAGCTTACATACCCATATGGCCTTGACCCTTTTATTATCCTTTGCAAACCAATTTTGAGCCTATTATACCCCTTTATTCTTTACTTTAGCACATCATTAACTCTATGCGGAAAACAATAATGTCCTTAATTTGAATCCTTGGTTAGCTTAGACTAGTGAGAGTGCTCATGAATTAAGTATGGGGAAAGTTGAATTTCAAAATATTTGGTTTGAGAATTGGATGTTATATATCTTTATGAAAATGTGAAAGAATATTGAGAATAATCATATGCATTGAGAAAAAAAATATGTATATATAAAAAAAAGGGAGAAAAAGAAGAGAAAATGAGCAAATAAGTAAAAGGGGACAAAATGCCCCAAAGTAAGTGGTGAAAGCAATGCATATGTACTGTACCTGAAATTAGAATGCATGAATATGTGGAAAACATGGTTAATGGATAGTTAGATGTGGTATTATAGTTCATGGATTGTCTAAAGTTAGGTGGAAAGTTTAAGTTAATTAAGGATTCAGATTTCAGTCCACTTGGCCAATTACGATCCTACCTTGACCCTAACCCCATTACAACCCTTAAAAGACCTCTTGATATGTGTATCTGTGCATCAAATTTTTGTTGATTGTTAGATGAAGAGCAAGCTTTAGAAAGCAAGGTTAGTAGAGAATTGAGAGAATCGAACCTTAAACACTTGAGTGATTAGAGTGTATATACTACCAGTGAGGGTTCGATGCTCAATTCCTTGTTCCCTGCTTTCATGAGCTACTTTCTTCTTGCAAGTCTATTTGAACTTCATTTTCATGATTTGAATTATGAAATCCAGTTCATATTTCTTCTTGAAGGATTTTTTTACTTTTAACCAAGTAGGTAGAAACATTTTGCATGTAGTTACATTCATATAAGATAGGTTGCAATTCATACATTCTACTACTCCTCTTCACCTTTATAGCTTCTCTTGAGCTTAGCATGAGGACATGCTAATGTTTAAGTGTGGGGAGGTTGATAAACCATTATTTTATGGTTTATCTTATGCTCAATTGAGTGGTTTTTATCAACTCTTTACCCACTTATTCATACTATTTGCATGGTTTTACATTTGCCTTCCTAATTATGTGCTTTGATTGAAAACATGCTTCTTTGGCCTTAAGTTCCCTATGTTTAATCCTCTCTTATCACCATTAGATGCCTTGATATGTGTGTTAAGTGATTTCAGAGATTACAGGGCAGGAATGGCTCAGAGGATGGAAAGGAATCATGCAAAAATGGAAGGAATACAAGAAGTTGGAGAAATTGCTAAGCTGTCCAGCCTGACCTCTTCGCACTCAAACGGCTATAACTTTAGCTACAGAGGTCCAAATGACGCGGTTCCAATTGCGTTGGAAAGCTAACTTCCAAGGCATCGATTTGATAATAATATGCTATAGTTTCCCTAATGCTAGGTGACGCGGCCGCGTGCTCCATACGGACGTGTCGCAGTGACGAAAATCAGCGTGTTTGAATTCGCAACCAGCGAATTCTTAGCTGTTTCTAACCCAGTTCTCAGCCCAAAAAACACATATTAGAGGCTATAAAGTAGAGGGATTGCATCCATTCATAATCAAGCTTTCATATTCATAATTTTAGGAGTAGATGTAGTTTTTAGAGAGAGAGGTTCTCTCCTCTCTCTTAGGATTAGGATTTAGGATTTCTCTTAGTTTTAGGAGTGCCTCTAAATCCCAGGTTCAATATTCTTTTTATTTTATATTTCTCTTTTTACTTTCAGGTGCTTTAATACTTGTATTAGTTATGTTGCCTAATTGGCTTGTGCTACATTCATGTTATGATTTTCTTAATTAATGTTATTTGAGGTATTTCAGTTTATGATTGTTTTATTTATGAATGCTTTTAATTTAATTTAGATATTTTCCCTTTTGGCTTTGGTTAAATAATTAGTGACTCTTGAATTATCAAACTCATTGTTGATTGAAAATTGGAATTCTTCAAGAATTAATTCGAGATCCAATAACTCCAACTTTTCCCAAGGAAAGACTGGACTTGAGGATTCGAATTAATTCATCCACTTAACTTACCTTCATAGTTAGAGGTTAACAAAGTGGGAGAAAAATCCAATTCTCATCACAATTGATAAGGATAACTAGGATAGGACTTCTAGTTCTAATATCTTACCAAGAGTTTATTTTTATTATTATTATTTTATTTTTCTTATCATTCAACATACTGCTTCCTTACTTTCTAAAACCCCTAATTTACAAGACTCATAACCAATAATAAGAACATACCTCCCTGCAATTCCTTGAGAAGATGACCTGAGGTTTAAATACTCGGTTATCAATTTTAAAAAGGAGTTTGTTACTTGTGACAACCAAAACGTTTGTATGAAAGGACTTTTGAAGGTTTAGAAACTATACTTGCAACGAGGATTTATCCACAAATTTCTAGACCACACAAAAGTTTCTCTCATCAGGCATCCTACAGAAAACAGACTTAGCTGGAAGAATCCTACAGTGGGCAGTCAAGTATCCGAATTCGATCTTCGATATGAAGCTCGGATAGCCATCAAATCACAGTATCTGGCTGACTTCATTACAGAGTACACTGACACCCTGGGAACTCCCACAAAATGGAATCTCTACGCGGACGACTCTTCAAACAAAACTGGGAGTGGTGCAGGTGTAATTATACAAAGTGATCAGGGAACCCAAATCGAGCTAAATAACCAAGCTGAATACGAGGCACTACTGGCTGGTTTAAGGCTGGCCAAGAAGATAGGAGCTTACCGTGTCCAGTGATTCACAAGTAGTCACCTCACAAATAGAAGGGAGCTACCAAGCGAAGGATCCCACCATGAAAAAATACCTCGGGTAATTCGGGGGACCCTAGACAAAACCAGAGAACAGCTCGGGTAATTCGGGGACCCTGGAGAAAACCAGATAACAGCTCGGACAATTCGGGGGACCCTAGACAAAACCAGAAAACAGCTCGGACAATTCGGGGGATATGAGGTCCGACATATACCTCGGGAACAGAATGCCCGAGCTGATACACCTTCAAAACTAGCCAACACCAAACTAGGGGGCAATACAAGAAGCCTCATCCAGGCTACATTACAAGACCACAACAAGTCGATCTCGAAGGTGGTATAAGGGATGGTAATATTCAAGTGACTGAAAAAGTAATCATAAGCATAGAAAAATGGTCATTCCCCCGGAGTCAAGGAAGGAAAAACCCTCTCCTCAGGGTCCGGCGACACCAACTCATAATTCTTCTCCTCATCCCTATCCCTACAAATTCTGCGGAACCTCCTAAGTTGCACACAGTACTCAGGGTCAGCCACAGTAACACGCATTAAAACTATAGAATCCAGCCAATTAGACATGCCGTCCGGGATCTTAGTAGACATCTCAGCAATATTTTTTCGAGAAGACATAGATCAACTATGGGGTTACTACCAAACAACTCAGGAAAATAAGGAAACAACTCGGACAATAACAACAAAACATCAGGTGTCAGATACATCAGTAAAAGGAAAACCCCAAGACTCACACGAAAGTCCAAGGGCACCTTTTGGAGGCAACAACAGAGCAAAAACCCAAATACAAAGTCAAAGCTTTACATCAAAAGCATGCTAACTTCCACATTGCCCCACCAGAGGAGCTCATAAGTGTAACATCACCTTGGCCGTTCACAAAGTGGGGACTCGACCTCTTCGGACTATTTCCCCAAGGATCGGGACAAGTCAAGTTCCTCATTGTAGGGGTGGATTACTTCACAAAATGGATTGAGGCAAAGCCCCTAGCTAATGCCACTGCTCAAAAAAGTCAGAAATTCGTATATAGAAACATTGTCATAAGGTTTGGGGTTCCTTACTCCATTACCACAGACAATGGCACTCAATTCACAGACGCAGGCTTTAGAAAATTGGTGGCCGACTTGAAAATAAAGCACCAATTCACATCCGTAGAACACCCACAAGCCAATGGACAAGTAGAAGCTGCCAACAAAGTCATACTAGTTGGGTTAAAACAGAGACTACAGGACGCAAAGGGAGCTTGGGCTGAAGAGCTCCCACAAGTCCTATGGGTATATCGGATAACTCCACCCTTCACCACGGGGGAATCACCCTTCCGATTGGCTTACGGAATGGAGGCAATGATCCCAGTAGAGATCGAAGAAGGATCCCCAAGAATGTTCCTCTACAATGAAGAGGTCAACTCCCAAATCCAAAGGGAAGAACTCGACCTACTTCCAGAAGTCCGAGAAAGAGCTCGGATTAGTGAGGAAGCGTTAAAGCATCAAATGGCCTCAAGAAACAATCAGAAGGTAATCCAGCAAAGTTTCGCTAACAACGATCTCTACTGGGAAGGGAAGCTAGCAGCCAACTAGAAAGAACCATACCAAGTGTTCAGAGGTACTTGGGAAAGGTCACCACAAAGTGTCCGACCTCGAGGGGCGAGAGCTACCAAGGTCATAGCATGCCTGCAACCTAAAAAGGGCACCAGGCCGAGATCTAAAAGATTGCCCGACCTAAAAGGGTAAGTACTAACGTGCACACACTCTTATTCATATCTTACTTTTATTATTTAAATAAAGTTTGCAGATTTCCCAAAAGTTTCCTACCAAGACGCATTAATCTGAGTGCAAAAATTCACTGCCTGATCATGACAAGGTCGGCGGGGTGAAAACCAAATTCATCGCCCGATCACATTAAAAGTCGGCAAAGATGAAAGCAGAATTCATCGCCCGATTTCAACAAGGTTGGCAAAAAAATGAAAGCAGAATTCATCATCCGATTTTGACAAAGTCGGCTAAGATGAAAGCGATAAAAACAGATTAATGCAAGAAGTTATAAAAAAGCGATCCATGAATAGAGGCCTGACGAGGTTTGAAACAAAAAATGGATTGCTAGAAATAACTTAGAATGGACCGACATAAAAGAAGTCGGACCAGATCAAAGCGACAGAAAGTTATAAAAAGTAACCAATAGAAAAGAGGCCTGGCCAGCCCTGAAAATTGATTACTAGAAATAACTTAGAAGGGACCGATATGATGAAGTCGGCCCGATAAGCTACAAAACATTATAAAAAGTAATCCATAAAAAGAGACCTAACAAGGTCCAAATAAAATGGATTTCTAGAAATAACTTAGAGCGGAGCGACAAGGAGAAGTCGCACCAGCGAAAGCTATAGCTTGGACCAACAAGAAGAAGTCGGACCAACGAAAGCTACAGCTTGGACCGACAATAAGAAGTCGGACCAACGAAAAGCGTGCGCTAAAAGGGACATAGCTTTGCCCAAAAAGCCACGGCTCCACGACAAGGCTATCGAAATTGTTCAAACTAACTAAAAAGGGTTCCACGAGAACACTAAAAAGTTGTCGGACAAGTTAGCCCAGAGGTCATCTCGCCCAAATAGGAGACAGACAAAATAAGATCTGATCAAAAAGAGGTCGGACAGCAAAGTGCAAACACTCTATAAACATCTCACAAAAGGAAATGTCAAAAGGCCAAAGCCAGAAATGCTTCGCTGAAAGGTACGAAGTCTTGAAAAAAGACACTACTTAAAAAGCGAAAAGCACGGCCTCAAAGACGGAGCTAAAAAGTCATCCAAACAAACTATAAAAAGGTTCCCCATCAGAACACTACCTAAAAGTTGTTGGATTATGACAAAAAATCCCAAGCAGTGAAGACAAACAAGTCGGAATAAGGCTGAAAAGTCCTCTCAACAAACTAAAAAGGGCAATTCCAGACTCGCACAAGGAGAAACTACTCAAGATCGACCAAAGTTAGGATGCTTGAGCACGACTTCCCCAAAGAAGATCGAAGCTCTGAAAGCACGATCTCGCGGAAAGGTCCGAACTCAAGCAAGGGAAAAGTCGTACAGGTCGACGTCAGCTAAGAAGAGGCGCAAGTACGATCTCAAAAAAGAACAAGTCAAAAGGTTGGAAAACAACTTAAAGCTCAAATGTGCTTAGCTAAAAGGGATACAACTCCGCTCAAAGAAGGCACAATCTCAAACAGGGCTACGAACGTCATCCGAGACTAAAAAAGGTTCTATATAAAGAACACTAAAAAGTCATTAGACAATTCACTAAAAGCCCGGATATCAAGCCGCAAGGATAACTTCGCCAAAGCAGAGGGTTGTCAACATAAACTTAAAGCAAGGCGTGATCTAGAAGGCAAGGGTAGAAAACCCACACTACCACTCAAAAGAGGTCGGACTGGGAAGTACCAAACCTCTAGAAAATCTGCATGGATTGCAAAGCAATGAAGAAACAAGCCAGACAGGTGCTTGAGCATGACTTCCCCAAAGAGGTCGAAGCTCAAGCAGGGGCACTGTTCATACATCAGTTCGAACTATAAAGGACCGGGTTGGCCCATGACCAACCTCTTAGAAGGTTGGTCATGACCGACCTCTTGGAAGGTTGGCCCATTACCGACCTCTTCATAAAGAGCTCGGCCAAATCGCCATAAGAGGCCCAAGCAGGCGCAAACGAAGGGACACAGCCCAATCTAAAGGCAGCCAAAGCCTAGAAAGATAAAGGCGGTTCCCCTTAATGATAAGATTACTTCACTCAAAGATAAGATAAAATAACTATCTTATCTTTAGAATGGTCACTCCACACTATTATAAATACATTGGAGCACCCAGGTATAACTCATACTCTGATTCTACTAAAAACCTGCTTAAAGCCCATGCTAACTTAAGCATCGAAGTCTCTTGCAGGTACCACTACCTTCTGGTGACGAAGGATCCGTAGTATCACCCAGTCCAACAAGTCGGACACGTCAGCTCTGACCACCAGATCCAACAAGTCGGGCACGACAGCTCCGGCCACCAACTCTAAACAGGTCGGACACAGCAGCACCGACCAGAACAGAAGATCTCATCCGAGATCGACCTCCAGTTTCAGGTAACCCTCGAAACAATTACCAAATACAGAAACATCATCCATAAAAACCTCAATAAATTTTTTAGCCATGTCAGAAAATATGGAAAACATGAACCTCTGAAAAGTTGCTAGAGTATTACACAGTCCGAACGGCATCCTCTGGTAAGCAAATACACCAAAGGGGCATATGAATGTCGTCTTCTCTTAGTCTTGAGGGTCCAGTGCAATCTGATTATAGCCAGAATATCCATCTAGAAAACAGTAAAATGCATGGTTGGCTAACCTCTCAAGCATTTGATCAATGAAAGGCAAGGAAAAGTGGTCTTTTCTTGTTGCAGTGTTAATCCTTCTGTAACCAATACACATATGCCACCCCATGATGGTTCTTATGGGAATAAGCTCATTCTTCTCATTCTTGTCGACGGTCACCCCTCTTTTCTTAAGAACTACTTGCACCAGACTTACCCATGGACTATCAGAAATTGGGTAAATTATCCCAGCTTCCCAAAGCTTCATTACTTCCTTTTAAGTCGCCTTTGTGGTTGCACAACTGGTTTAGCATACTCCTCAAGTAAGATTTTGTGAATACACTTAGCCAGACTAATCCCTTTCAATTCACCAATGGTCCATGCTGAGCGGATATTTTATACGCTTTTTGAAATTATTTTCATGGTGTTTTAGTTATGTTTTGTTGAGTTTTACTATGTTTTAGTAGGTTTTAATGCAAAATTCACTTTTTGGATGCTACTTTGAGATTTTGTGGTTTTCATATGATTTTAGTTGAATTTTGGGTGAATTTAGCAAGTTTTGGCAAAGTCTGATTCAGAGGCGAAGAAAGGAGTGTAGATGCTATCAGATCCTGACCTCCATGCATTCAAACGAGCATTTCTAGAGATACAAAGGTTCAATTGATACGTTCCTAACGGCATTGGAAAGTTAACTTCCAGGGCTTTCTAGAAATATATAATGGTCTATAATTTTCTTTGGATTTTATGGCCCAAAATGGGCATTGAACGCCCAACTTACTCCCTTTCTAGCGTTCAACGCCCCAAAGGGAGCAACCTCCCAAGATGACGGCCCAAACTGGCGTTCAATGTCCCAAGGGGAGCAGGAAACGCCCAGAACTTAATTTGAATGCCAGGCATCAGCCCAAACACTCACCAAGTGGGCCCTAAAGTGGATTTTAGCACTTGCTAGCTTATTTAATTTCCTTTTTTGTAATTTTTAATTAAAAAACAATATCTTTTAGGTTTAGTCTTAGAGTTTTTATTATAAATAAGGGACTTCCTTCTTTCTGAGGACTATGCCTCCCAGGAGGGGAGAAGCACAGACACATTACTACTATTATTTTCTGTAAGCTATGAGCAACTAAACCTCCTAGGTTAAAGTTAGGAGCTCTGCTGATTCTCATGGATTAATAATATTTCTATTTCTATTTCAATCTATGTTTGATTCCATTCTAAGATGTATCTTCGTTCTTCAAACTAATGAAACCTGGTGGAACGAGAGTATGACCCGTTTTCTACATGGATTCTTGCGAATCCCTAGCGGGATAGCATTGAATCACAAGCTTGATTATACATCTCTTAGACGGCTAATCCACGACTTCGTTGGGACATGGAAACATCTGTTCAGCCGAGGTACGGGGCGATTAGGGCCTTTGTGGTATAGACTAGAATCATAAAGCTTTATTTTCCGATCCAGAAGATCCGACCTTGTCTGTGACATTTTGAGTAGGATCACTAGGGATTGAATTGCTAGAGCTTCACCCTCATTCAGATTGGATGACCATTAGCACCGGCGTGTGATTTGAAGCAGATGAGATTAATGACCACTAGCCCTGGCGTTAATCACTTACAGTTTGCCATGGAATGATTCATCCATTGTTGGAGTAGACAGTAAGAAAAGTTGATTCAGAAAGAAGAAGCATCTCCGAAGCATCAACCAATTTCTTATCACTGTTTTCACACTAATTCAGTAATTCTTACCTTATTCTGTTTCTATGCATTTTTCACAACCACTATCTTTTTTTATCTTCCTGACTAAGATTTACAAGATAGCCATTGCTGGCTTAATCCAACAATCTCCGTGGCATTCAACCCTCACTCACCTGAGGTATTACTTGGACTACCCGATGCACTTGCCGGTTTATCTGCGCAAAATTTGTGGAGTTCAATTTCGCGCACTAGTCCACCCAAGAGTCGTTTGGCTTCTAAGCACCTTAAGCAAAGCATCCTCTTTATCATGAGTGTAAGGCTATCACACTTAGAAGTGGAAAGGTGGTGGAGGAATCACCCACAAGCCAAAGAACACAAAGTGAAGAAGTCCACAAAGAAACAAGCAAACCAAAGGAAAAGGAAGTCTCTGAACTAACTCCGCATAAAGAGAAGGAGACTTTGAATCCCTATCCAGGACGAGCCCCTTATCCTCAGAGACTCCAAAAATATGTGAGGGATAATCAGTTCTCTAAATTCCTTGAAATTTTTAAGAAGCTCCAAATCAACATCCCATTCGCTGAATCATTAGAGTAGATGCCTCTATATGCAATGTTGTTAAAAGAACTCATGTACTCTTCTTGTTGGGTTGCAAAGGATCGTCCACCCTCTTCGATTGATCTCCACTTGTATCTCTTTGTGTTCATTTCTTCCTAATTGAAAGCCACTTCTGGGATAATTTGCCTCTCACTTACCCAACCGAAGAATTGATTCTCATGGAAATTTGAAAGAAATTTGTGTTCATCATAGCTGGGTGTGCTTGAGGATGCTGGCTCCTTGCTATCTGAGCTATTTGCTGTAACTGCTATTTATATCTGTGCTTTCTGATGAGTGGATATTTTATACGCTTTTTGACATCATTTTCATATAGTTTTTAGTGTGTTTTATTTATTTTTTGTTAAGTTTTTATAGGTTTTAGTGTCAAAATCACATTTTTGGATTCTACTATGACTTTTTGTGTTTTTATACAATTTTAGGTATTTTCTGGCTGAAATTGAGGAGCTGGAGCAGAAGTCTGATTTAGAGATAGAGAAAGCACTCTAGATGCTGTCCAGATCTAACCTGCCTGCATTTGGAAAAGCTTTTCTGGAGCTACAGAAGTCCAAATGGAGCGCTCTCAATGGATATGGAAAGCTGACTTCCAGAGATTTCCAGCAATATAAAGGAGTCCATACTTTGCTTCGGATTAGAAAGACAAAAACTAGCGTCCAATGCCAGCTTCCTGCCCTCTTCCAGGCGTCCAACACCCAAAGATCAATGCCCAGCGTCGAAAGGCGCAGAGAGGACCCCCTATCTGGCATTCCACACCCAAGAGACCTCATAGCATGTGGATCTCATCAAAGCTCAACCCAGACACTCACCAAGTGGGCCCCAGAAGTTGATTTTAGCACTAAATAGACTATTTTACCCTTACTAGTCATCTGTTTAGTATTTAAAGTGTATTTTACATGATTTTCGGAGACATCAAACACCATTAGCCCTATTTTCATTTTCACCCTTGTATTTTACTTTCATTATGAGTTTCAAAACCTCCTATGTTGACGGGAGGAGCCTTACTGAGTCAAATGAATTAATAAAAGTATTATTGTTTCTCTTCGATCCGTGTTTGATTAATTCTAAGATGTGTATTCGTTCTTCATCACTATGAATGCATTGAACTGGCATAAGGTTATCACATTCTACATGGGTTCAGAGTGCGACTTTCATCGGACAATGATGAACCACCAGCTTGAATACACGTCTCTCAGACGGCTAATCCATGACTTCATTGGGGACTTCTCGAGACATCAATTCAGCCGATTTACGGGGAGATTAGGGTCTCTGTGGTAGAGACTAGAACCAAAGGCACAGCATTCCTCCGATCTGGAAGATTCGACCTTGTCTATGGCATTTTGAATGGAATCATCAAGGAGAATGAACTGTACGAGCTTCACCCTCAATCCAAATGGATCCGCACTAAACCTGAGGTTCAGATCTGGAGGAGTATTGGCAGCTGCTCAAACCAATGTCAATCACATACAGCCTGCCATTGAAGAAATCACTCACAAGCAAAGAGAGCAGTAATACTAGAGTTAATTCAGAAAGACAACGCAACTCCAATCCTTCAACATATCCCAATTGCTGATTTCAAAAGTCCTAATATAATTCCGTATCCAACAACACCTTTTACCCTTTTCTCATATTTCAATTGATGATTTTAAGGTATACATTACTCTTACAACTTCAAACATCCTTCTGATCTGTCTGACTAAGACCTGCAAGATAACCATAGCTTGCTTCAAACCACAATCCTCGTGGGATCGACCCTAACTCGCTCAAGTATTACTTGGATAACCCAGTGCACTTTCTGGTTCAGTTGTACAAAGCGTGGGGATTCGTGCACCAAGTTTTTGGCGCCATTGACGGGAATTATTGAGTTTGGACAAACTGCCGGATTGTTTTGCTCCTTAGATCTGGTAAGTTTATTTTAAATTATTTTAATTGAGTCTTTAATTTCTATTCCTCAATTTTTTCAAAAAATTCTAAAAACTTTTTCAAAAATATTTTTCTTTTCTTTGTTTAATTTTTGTTCTTGGTTTGAGTCTTGCATGTTCTTGTTTTTCAATTCCAAAATCTTTTAAACTCTTTCAAAAACCTTTTTCATATAGTTTATTTTTGGCATCCTCTGAATTTTTTTGCTTTGAGTCACAGTGTTAATGTTCTTGTTGAGTCTTGTATTCTCTTTGAGTCCTATTTTCTAAAAAAATAATCTTTCTTTGTTTAAATCTTGTTTCAATTTTTAAGCTTGGTGTTTTCTTTTTATTTTTCTTTCAATTTTCGAAAATTTTGTTTTGGCTTTCTAAAAATTTTAAGTTTGGTGTTCTTATGTTCTTGTGTTCTTTGAGTCTTTAAATTTTGTTCTTCGTGCTCTTGTGAGTCTTCAAAGTGTTCTTGAGTCTTGTATGTGTCTTGATCTTAAAATTTTTAAGTTTGGTGTCCCTTGGTGTTTCCCTCCAAAAAATTTTCGAAAAACAAAGGTGCTAGATCTAAAAATTTTAAGTCTTGTGTCTTTTTTGTGTTTTTCTCTTTCATCAATAAATTAAAAAATCAAAAAATTAACTTTTTTATCTTTATTTAACTATAATTTTTGAATTTTTTCCATTAAAATTCAGATTTTGATTTTAAAATTTTATCTTATCATATCTTAGTTGTCAAGTTTTCAAAAATCTTTTCTTTTTCAAAACTTATCATATCTTTTTCAAAATTTAAAAATCTTATCTTATCTTTTTCAAAATTCAAATTCTTAAATCATATCTTTTTCAAAATCAAATTTCAAAATCTTATCTTTTTCTAAATTCAAACTTTAATTTCAAAATCTTTTCTTATCTTACTTCTTATCTTATTTTGAATTTGAATCTTTTCTTATCTTATCTTTTATTTTCATTTTTTATATTTTTATCTTTTCTTAATTAATATCTTATCTTTTCTCTCATCTTTTTCAAAACCTCCTAACTAACTTTTCTATTCTTAATTTTCGAAAATACTTCTCCTATTTCTCTCTCTTCTTTTTCAAAAACACCTAACTAACTCTTCCTTCCTTAATTTTCGAAAATAATATCTTCTTCTCTCTCTTCTTTTTCAAAACCACCTAACTAACTCTCGTCTCTCTCAATTTTTGAAAATTTCTCTCTCTTCTCTCCCTTCTATTTTTTAAAAATCAACATTTAAATTTTAAATTCTTTTTAAATTAATAACCAAATTATTAAAAATAATTAAATAAATAAAAATAAAAAATTATTTTAATTCTTATTTACTTCTTCTATTTATATTGCTCTTCTTCTCACATCTCTATTACTTAAAACTGTCCTATCCCTATCTCTTCTTTTACTTCAACCTCTTTATCTTCTTTCCTTTCTTCTTCACATCTAACTGGAAGCTCTTTGATGCAAGTGGAGCAAAAAGCTTTCTTCTTTTCTCTTCTCTTTTATTCTATTTTTTTATGTACTTCTATCTTCTCTTTTCAAGATAATCTTCTTCTACTTATTTTATTTTTATTTTTATTTTTATTTTTTTATCTTCTTCTTCTTTCTCTACTTCTGACTTTAAAGAGGAGCTTCTTGTCTATTAAAAGTCTTTTTTTCTTTCTTTTTTTTTTCTTCTTATTTATGATCAAGAATAGGGATAAAGAACCCTTCTTGACTCCTAATCCTAAACCTAAGAAGACTCTAAGGAGGCGTTTATAACTAGCTAAAGCACAACACTCCGGAAGAGACCTTTTAGAAAGTTTTGAAAAAGAAACAGAAGACATGGCCGAACCTGGAAAATAGGCAAGAAAGGTGCTTGGTGGCTTCAACACTGATTTCTATGGAGAAAATATCAATGTACCTCTAATAAACCACTATTTCATGGTTTATCTTGTGCTCAATTGAGTGGTTTTTATCAACTCTTTATCCACTTATTCATACTATTCGCATGTTTTACATTTTCCTTCCTGATTTTGTGCTATGATTGAAAACATGCTTCTTTGGCCTTTAAATTGCTAATATTAATCCTCTCTTATTACCATTAGATGCCTTGATATGTGTGTTAAGTGATTTCAGAGTTTATAGCGTAGGAATGGCTTAGAGGATGGAAAGGAAGCATGCAAAAATGGAAGGAATACAAGAAGTTAAAGGAACTGCAAAGTTGTCAGCCTGACCTCTTCGCACTCAGACGGCTATAACTTTAGCTGCAAAGGTCCAAATGATGCGGTTCCAGTTGCTTTGGAAAGCTAACGTCCGGGGTTTCGATTTGATATATAATTTTCCATAGTTGCTCTGACGATAAGTGACGCGAATGCATAATCTACACAAACGCGTCGCAGTGGCGAAAAAACTAGCGTGTTTGAATTCGAAACCAGCGAATTCTGGGTTGTTTCTGACCCAGTTCTCGGCCCAGAAAACACAGATTAGATGCTATAAAGTGGGAGAATACATCCATTCACAATCATCAGCTCACAATTCATAATTTTTAGTTTTAGATGTAGTTCTTAGAGAGAGAGGTTCTCTCCTCTCTCTTAGGATTAGGATTTAGGATTTCTTTGCTTTCAGGATTGTTTCTTTTTATCAGGTTCAATTTTCCTTTTATTTATTTTCCCAATTTAATTTATGAACATCCATGTTAGATTTAATTTTATTTTATTCATGCAATTTGAGGTATTTTCATATTTAATTTTGTTTTGCTTTATTTATATGGATGCTGTTAATTTAATTTAGATATTTTCTTCCTTTTAGCTTTGGGTAAGTAATTGGTAATGCTTGAGTTGTCAAATAAAGCAGTGATTGAAATTGGGAGTTGCTCCAATAACTCTAGTCTTTCCATAGAAATTGACTAGGACCTGAGGATCAAGCTAATTAGTCCACTTGATTTACCTTCATAGTTAGAGGTTAACAAAGTGGGATTAAAATCCAATTCTCATCACAATTGATAAGGATAGGACTTCCAATTCTTATACCTTGCCAAGAGTTTTATTTTATAGTTATTTATTTATTTTACTTGTCATACTTCTTTCTTACTTTCAAAACCCCAAATTTATAAGACTCATAACTAATAATAAGAACACCTCCCTGCAGTTCCTTGAGAAGACGACCCGAGGTTATATACTTCGGTTATCAATTTCAAAAGGGGTTTGTTACTTGTGACAACCAAAACGTTTGTAAGAAAGGTTGATTGCTTGGTTTAGAAACTATACTTACAACGAGAATTTATTCTGAATTCTAAACCGTCAATCTTCAGTTCTTCAACCTCCTATCAGAGCAAGAAGCTTTGAGATCAACCCACAACATATTACATTAGTGTTGCAGAAGTTCCAATTTCACGTACATGCACAGGAAGACCCCAGAAAATTCATCACTGA
Organism: Arachis ipaensis; assembly: GCF_059453495.1. Lineage (NCBI taxonomy): Eukaryota > Viridiplantae > Streptophyta > Magnoliopsida > Fabales > Fabaceae > Arachis > Arachis ipaensis. The sequence continues at coordinate 63,996,571 of NC_142440.1, read as the reverse complement.
CTTCCTGCAGTTCTGTGACACTGAAGACACCAATTGAGTGGACCCTAAACTCCACAAGCTAAAACTATTCCCATTTGCTCTAAAAGATCGAGCAAAGGATTGGTGGAATATTGCACCCAGGGAAAGTATGAACACATGGGATCAGGTTATTAACAATTTCCAGAACAGGTTCTCTCCCTCATAGAGACTAGCAAAGCTAGTGATAGATGTCCAAACCTTCAGACAGAAGGAGAGTGAGTCTCTTCGTGATGCTTGGAAGAGGTACAAGCTGATGTTCAGAAATTGCCCCCCATATGTTGTCTAGATGGGCAAGACGATCATCTTCTATGAAGCTATCTCTGAGATGGCCAGAGAGATAATAGATCACTTTGCAGGTGGTTCTCTGGACCTTATAGAGACACATGAAGAGACAGATGAGCTCATTGAGATAGCTGCAAATAACCAGCACTTATACTTTTATGAGGAGACCCCAGCTAGGACAGAAGTTCTAAACATGGAGACCTTGAAAGAATGTGAGACAGTAATCTTCACCAAAGATGCTGAACCTCAGGAGCATGATACTAAAAAACTGGCGGCAATCAATATCCAGGAGGATCCTGAGAATGCCACTAAGCACGCCCTTCAAGAAGAGAAGGAACCTCAAGTTGATTCTTCTCTAGGCGTGCAAAAGGAGTCTGTGATGATCACAGAGCTCTCTCTTGCAGAGGTGAAAGAACCTCAAGAGCCATACTTCCTAGGCATGCATAAAGAACTGGCAGATGAGCAGTCAGCTCATTCCCCAACAGCCCTTAAGGAACTGCAAGTCAATATCTCTTTTACAGAGGTATATGAAAAGAAAGACCTAAGGGGAGATGAAATAGAGATACTTACTAAGAAGTATAGTATCCTAATTTAGCATGAGCTGCCAAGGAAGATGTCAGATCTATGGAGCTTTCAGATCCTATGGATTACTGGAAAGATCATTTTTGACAAAGCCCTGTATGATCTTGGCTTGAGTTTAAATTCGATACCTTCCACTGAGGTAGATGCCGAGTCTGGAGAGATTGGGAAGGCATTGAACGCCAGTGAGGAAGCCCTCACTAGGCGTTCAACGCCCATGATGGCAGCAAGCTTGGCACTGAACGCCAATGAGGAAGCCCTCACTGGGCATTCAACGCCCATACACCCAAGGAAGATGGCGTTGAACGCCATCAAGGACACCTCTGCTAGGTGTCCAACGCCCAGAATGCTAGAGGGACTAGCATTGAACGCCAGTCAGGGTGGACAGCAAGGGCGCTCAATGCCCAATAAGCTGACAGAGCTGGCGTTGAACGCCAGTGAGAGCACACACCTTAAGAGCTTAAAGCCCACTCAAGAACCCTCTATCTCAGAACCAAAGGAAACCATAAAGACCATTGAGGTTCCTTTGAATGTACTTTTACAGTGTATGAGTTCTGATGACTACTCATCCTCAAGTGAGGATGAAGACACTAGGGAAGAGCAAGTTGCTCGGCACCTAGGAGCTCTCATGAAGCTGAATGCCAAACTGTTTGGTACAAAGCCTTTGGAGGAAGAACCTCCATTGCTTTCCAAAGACCTCAATGCTTTAGTTCAGCAAGAGCTACCTCAGAAGCTTTCAGACCCTAGATGCTTTCTGATTCCTTGCACCATATGCACCATGACCTTTGAGAAGGCTCTGTGTGACCTAAGGTCAAGTATAGTAATGGGGAAGCTAAGAATCAAAAATGGAACAAGGACTACCTTGCATAAGGACTGGATGGTATTCAAGGTCCTTGACCCTCCATTACCCCCTGACAAGGGAGGCACTTGCATAAAGGATTCAGCATCCAAGCCTCCTCCCTTGGATGGAACTAACTCACTCCCTCCTAAGACCAAACGTAAGTTTGATGTTGGATGTACACTATCCACAAAGGAGGAAGGTCCCAAAAGGAAGATACTTAGGGCCTGGAAAAACAAGAATATCCCTACTGAGGGCTTTTCACCATGGAAGATGGTGGTACTCACTTATCTTATCATGGTATTCACCATGGAAGAGGAAAGTGATAAAAAGGGACACCAGCATACTGTTGTAAGCCCAACCCTACCTCAGGCAGTGAACAAAATCCTGTCTCTTGAGCGTATTACGCTATTCCATGAGAGCACAGGAAGGAAGCTCCCAGTAAGGAGTGAGGATTTATTCCTCTATGACTATCTTCCTCCTTGAAAGGAGTTGTTCGTTAAGCTAATGACATTAAAGAAGCACTTGTTGGGAGGCCGTCCAACCTTACTTAACCATGTTTATTTTCTTTCATTTTGTTTTTCTTTTAGTTGTTAAAGTCATGATCATATGCACCAGTCAAGAGACGGAATTCACAGCAATAAAAATAGAACACTCCAGAAAGAGTGTTAAAGTTGAACGCCAGCCAGGGTATCCCTGATGGACGTTCAACACCCCAAGAAGGGAGTATTGCTGGCGTTGAACGCCAGCCAGGGAGCAGCCCCTGGGCGTTCAAACGCCAATTCAGAGAAGCAAGGAATCTGGAATTTCCTAGCCTCTCAAGACCAAGAGGTCTCACAGAGCTCCACCTACCCCACCTTCTTCTACTCTACTTTGCTCGAGGACGAGCAAAACTCTTAAGTTTGGTATTGCAAAAGCTTTGCTTTTTGACTTCTACCACTCTTAAGTATGGAAGAAGAGGATGGAGCAAACTAGGAAGCATGCACAAGAGCCTGTGCAGCCGCCTTAAACAAAGACAAAGGAGTGACATTGAAGAGATCAAGTACTACATTGGATCCTCAAGGAGGAGCACTAGCCACCATTATTCAGGTGGATTCATTCTCTTTACACCCCTTTCCTGTTATTTTTATGTTCTCTGCCTGTTTATTTATATGTTCTCTTGTTTTAGTTGCATGATCATTTGCATTGATGTCTTAAAAGTTGTAAAATATTCCATATATCTCTCACCTTGTTTAAATGAAAATTTTTAATTGAAAAGAATTGAGAGATGCATGAATTTTAAGTTTATAATAAGATTAGTTTAATTAGTTTGATATGGTGTCATTTTCTTTTTTTTCTGAATGTATGATTAAACAGTGCATGTTTGAAGTTGAAATATTAGAATGTTGGCTCTTGAAAGAATAAGGAAAAAGGAAAAATATTATTGATAATTTGAAAAATCTGAAAATTGATTCTTGAGCAAGAAAAAGCAGCAAAAAGTAAAAGAAAAAGCATGTTGCAAAAGAAAAAAAATTATTATGCATGCGAAAAAGAAAGAAAAATGGTGAAAAATAAAATAATATAAAAAGCAAAAAAATCCATTACTGCCCAAAAATGCAGGAAAAGGAGGGCAGAATGAAAAAGCCAGTAACCCTTTAAACCAAAAGGCAAGGGTAAAAGGGCCTAAGGCTTTGAGCATCAGTGGTTATGAGGGCCCAAAAGAATAAAATCCTAGCCTAAGCGGCTCAACCAAGCTATCCCTAACCATGTGCTTGTGGCGTAAAGGTGTCAAGTGAAAAGCTTGAGACTGAACGGTTAAAGTCGTAGTCCAAAGCAAAAAGAGTATGCTTAAGAACTCTGGATACCTCTATCTGGGGACTCTAGTAAAGCTGAGTCACAATCTAAAAAGGTTCACGTAGTTAAAGTGTCTGTAGCATGAATGTATCCGGTGGTAATACTGGAAAACAGAGTGCTTAGGGTCACGGCCAAGACTCAGAAAGCTGTGTTCAAGAATCAAAATAAGCTTAACTAGGAGAGTCAATAATATTATCTGGATTCTAAGTTCCTAAGGATGCCAACATCTCTGAGTTTCAATGCATAGTGAGATGCCAAAATTATTCAGAAGGAAAAAGCTACTAAGTGCCGCTCATCCGATTTTAACTAAGCTTCATTTGAAACTTAGAAATTTATTGTATCTTAATTTTCTTTATCCTGCTGTGTTTTTAGTTGCTTGGGGACAAGCAACGGTTTAAGTTTGGTGTTGTGATGAGCGGATATTTTATACGCTTTTTGACATCATTTTCATAATAGTTTTTAGTGTGTTTTATTTAGTTTTTGTTAAGTTTTTATAGGTTTTAGGGTCAAAATCACATTTTTGGATTCTACTATGACTTTTTGTGTTTTTATACAATTTCAGGTATTTTCTTGCTTAAATTGAGGAGTTGGAGCAGAAGTCTGATTTAGAGACAGAGAAAGCACTGCAGACGCTGTCCAAATCTGACCTACCTACATTCGGAAGAGCTTTTCTGGAGCTACAAAATTCCAAATGGAGTGCTCTCAATGGCTATGGAAAGCTGACTTCTAGAGCTTTCCAAAAATATATAAGAGTTCATACTTTGCTTCGGATTAGAAGGCCCAAAACTGGCATCCAACGCCAGCTTCCTGCCCCCTTCCAGGCGTCCAGCGCCCAAAGAGCAAAGCCCAGCATCCAAAGGCCCAGAGAGGACCCTCCCTAGCTAGCATTCCATGCCCAAGAGATCTCATAGCACATGGATCTCATCAAAGCTCAGCCTAAACACACACCAAGTGGGCCCCAGAAGTGGATTTTAGCACTGAATAGACTGTTTTACCCTTACTAGTCATATATTTAGTATTTAAAGTGTATTTTACATGATTTTCAGAGACATCAAACACCATTCAGCCCTATTTTAGTTGTCACCATTGTATTTTACTTTCAGTATGAGTTTCTAAACCTCCTAGGTTGAGGGGAGGAGTCCTGATGAGTCATATGAATTAATAAAAGTATTACTGTTTCTCTTCGATCCGTGTTTGATTAATTATAAGATGTGTATTCGTTCTTCATCATTATGAATGCGTTGAACTAGCATAAGGTTATCACATTCTACATGGGTTCAGAGTGCATATTTCATCGGACAATGATGAACCACCAGCTTGAATATACGTCTCTCAGACGGCTAATCCATGACTTCGTTGGAGACTTTTCGAGACATCATTTCAGCCGATTTACGGGGAGATTAAGGTCTATGTGGTAGAGGCTAGAACCAAAGATGCAGCATTCCTCCGATCCGAAAGATTCAACCTTGTTTGTTGCATTTTGAGTAGGATCATCAAGGAGAATGAACTGTACGAGCTTCACCCTCAATCAGAATGGATCCGCACTAAACCTGGGGTTCAGATCTGGAGGAGTATTGGCAGCTGCTCAAACCAGTGTCAATCACATATAGCCTGCCATTGAAGTAATCACTCACAAGCAAAGAGAGCAGTAATACCAGAGTTAATTCAAAAAGACAACGCAACTCCAATCCTTCAACATATCCCTATTGCTGATTCCCAAAGTCCTACTACAATTCCGTATCCAACAACACCTTCTACCCTTTTCTCATATTCCTATTTATGATTTTAAGGTATACATTACTCTTACAACTTCAAACATCCTTCTGATCTGCCTGACTAAGACCTGCAAGATAACCATAGCTTGCTTCTAACCACAATCCTCGTGGGATCGACCCTGACTCGCTCAGGTATTACTTGGATGACCCAATACACTTGCTGGTTTAGTTGTACGAAGCATGGGGATTTGTGCACCACTTTCCTTGTTTGTTTTACCTATGTTTGTTTCTGAGAGATCCCTCTAGCGTGTGGAAGAGGCGTTGAGGGTTGTTTCTGATGTGGTACTTTGTGATTGAGTATTGGTGACGAGTTGATGATAGTGTTGATTGTTTGTGTGATGGGTGGGAGGTCGAGATTGGTTTCTGATTGAGATTTAGTTGATTGAGGTTTAGTTAAGTATGAAAAATCAAGCTAGTTCAGCATAGACCTAATAAATCTATGCTTAGAACAAGTTAGTCATTCATACAGTCTAGGAAACTTTTAAGATCTTCTTATAAGAAAAGAAAGGTTTTAGATTTTGGATAATTAATTGATTTCTTTTAAAATTGTTTTGAATTTTTTTGGATGTTAAACCGTTGATTTTTTAAAAGATTCATAAGATAAGCGATGATCACTGTGTTGGAAAATATTTTTTTAAATATCTTTTTATGACAATTCTGAAAATTCGTGTTGAGACCATGTGATTTGGTTCTCACCCCCTATAGCTTTATCTTTTTAGGAATCGGATGAAGAAGCTTACGAAGAGTTTAATTACGTTTTGCTTATGCGATACTGATATAATGTATAGTTATTATTTATTTTTCCCTCGCCATTAATATTTTATCTTGTAAAGAGAGTTAGGGGTCGTGATGGTTATGTTTGTAAGTTATTGTATAAAGAACTTAGTCTGTGTGTGTATGTGTATGTGTATGTGTGTGTGTGTGTGTTTTCGAACAAAAAAGTATGTGTTTCCAATTTTCAAAAGAATAGTTTATACAGTTCTGAATTTTTCAAAGGATCCTATTTTATTATTAAATATATGAAAGTCGTCGTAATACTCTTCACTATCAGAGTGACGCAGCTGGAGGCGTGACATTCTGGTAGTAAGGATGTTACAAGGGGCGCGACTGTGATCTCACGTATGCAAGCTTGCAAAACTCCCAAGCTTCCAATATGCATGATTCCTCACTTTTGCATGCTCTTTTTCACTTTTCGGTACCATTCTTACCTATATATTCTAAAACATTAGAACACACATATCAAGGTATCGAATGGAATGAAAAAGTGAAATAAATAAATCAATTAAAGCTTAAAAAAATATGCTTTAGTCATTTAAGCACAAATAGGATAAAACTATAAAAATATGCAAATTCAATGAATAAGTGTGAGAAAAACTAACAAATTTCACCTAATTAAAGTAGATAAATACTATAAAATGTAAATTTATCGTCGGTGAATGAAACTCAGTTTACTCTTCTAGAAAAACTTTAACAAAACACAATTTACTCTTCTAAAAAATCTTAGTAGAGCTAACTAATTCTGTAGTATATTACAGGTTTTTTTGTTTTGCTAACAAGTATCACTATTTTGACAAAATATAGAGTTTAATAAAGTTCGTGCATTTATTATCAAAAACACAGAAAAGTTAATTTTTATCTATAAAAGTTTTATGCTTTTAAATCGCTAACAAATTTGCTAAAGCTAAATAATAATAGTCGTAATAATAATTTAGGTGCATCACAATATAGATACCCATGGGCTCCTATTGTATTTCATCAACCTAAAATTCTTCACACCCTTTACCCTTATTGCATTGACTAATGAAAAATCCATCACCTTTCCATTTGCATATGTGGTTGAACTCCCACTAATTTAGGTTAAACTGCACTTTCATTGTTATTCTTAGGGTGTTAGTTAAATTTCTTTTTCTATTATATTGGATACAGTTATCCTTGACCATATCCATTTCTTCCAATTTATTTTATGCGTAAAGAATTTGCAACCCGCGTCATTGCCTTAGAATAAAAAGAATAATATTACATATTTAAATTTTTTTTTAACCAAAGTTTAATTAAATTAAATAATAAAATTTAATTAATAAAAATTTAAATATATAATATTACTCATATAAAAAAAATCAAAAAATGATATTTATTTTATTTTTATAATTATATATGAAATATGGATCGAATCTACATACTGACATTTAAAGTAACCAAACTTACGAAGATCGAGAGACACTCAGATGCAATATGTATTAAGGGATATCTTAAAATTACTAATATAATATAGAGTCATTCTAATTAATATAATTATGTTATAGTAATTACGATAATTATAATAGTTGAAAATAATATTAAAATTAAAATAATATTTTTTATTATTAAATAATATTTTTAAAGATACTATTTAAAATAAAATATTTTTAAAATATAAAAAATATCATTTTAATTTTATACAAAGTTGTGAGCAATATTTGTGTGACAATAGATTATACAGTCATATGGGATATTTAAGAGACATAAGAATAATAAATAAGAATAAAGTCATAAACTACGGACGGCATAAGTAGGCATGGGCACCACACAAATCTTTGTTCTCAATTTGAAGGTCACTCCAACTTCCACACATTAATATTAAAATCATCATATACCTATATAAAAAATCAACTACTAACTAATTATTATATATAAAAATATATATATTTAATATTTTATACAAAAAATTATTACACTATTATAAATAAGCTTAATTATTTTACTATGCATATCTAATTATCTTATTATGACAAATATAATTATTTTAATAATTAATAATTATTAATTATTTATTATTTAAGAAAATATATAAATTAATTTATATAAATAGAGATAAATATAGAATGAATGAATTTTAGAGCATATAAATTATTTTTGTTAATATTAATATTATTGGAGATCGAAGATTTTGCTATTAAATACTATAGGGTATTTAATAGAAAATATTTTTACAGTATATTTATTGAAAATTTTTTTAACTTATATTTTAACTAATCTTTTAACAAAGAGTTCGAAGCAAGACCCATATTATTAAGCTTAGTTTTGGTGGAGTGTTTTGAATAGGTGTTCGTATTTTTTAAAAACATAAGCTCTTTATTTTATATTTCGTAAATTAAAAAAATTATGTGATTATGCTTGTATTTTTTAAAAGTTAAGAGTGTTTTTAAAAGTATTTAAATTTAATTTAATAAAATTTTTATTTTTTAAAAGTAATTTATAAAAATTAGATTTTAAAAGATAATTTTTTAAAAGTTATAGTATATATATTTGATAAATTAAATTAGAAATAATTTTTAATAAACACAAATAACAATAAATATATTTGGTAAAATAGTTTTTAAATTCTAAAATACTATAACAAATATAAATGTAAGAATTAAATTTAAATATTAATTTATGTATAAAATTATATTAGATTTTTTAATTTCGATAAGTACAAGTCATATTTGAAAAGTTCTATCTTAGATACTTTGAAAAGCATCTTTATCTTTTAAAAATTTTAAGTACAAGCACATAGTATTTTTAATTTACTAAATAAAAAAGAGAAGTTTGTGCTTTTGAAAAGTATAAATACCTTTTTAAAAAAATTTTATCAAACTAAGTGTTAAGGTGGAGTTTTTCAAAATTAACTTGTACTTATCATACTTAAAAAGTCTAATATAAGTTTGTACATTAATTAATTTTAAAATTTAACATTATATTTATGTCTATTATAGTTTATTTTAAATTTAATTGTGATACTTGTGCATATTAAAAATTATTTTTAAGATGAATTTGCACAAATACGCGTAGATACCTTTAGGTCACCTAAAAAATCGTTACTATAGATCCTTTTAGGTCACCCTTTAAAACCGTGATCAAAGACCCCTTTAAGTAACCCCCAAAAACCGTGATCATAAACCCTTTTAGGTCACCCTTTACAACCATGACTATAGACCCCTTTAGATCACCCCCAAAACTGTGACCATAGACCATTTTAAGTCATCTTTTCGAAAAACTGTGACCATAGACCCCTTAAGGCCACTCTCCAAAACTGTGACCATAGACTCTTTTAGGCCACCCTTTTAAAAAATCATGACCATAGACCTTTTTAGGCCACCCCCAAAACCGTGATCATAACCTTTAGGTCACACCCAAAACCATGACCATAGACCCTTTTAGGACACCTTCCAAAACAGTGATCATAGACATGTTTAGGTCATTCCTGAAAACCGTGACCATAGATACCTTTAGGTCACCCCCCCCAAAACCGTGACTATAGACCCTTTTAGGTCACCTTCCAAAACCGTGATCATAGACATGTTTAGGTCACCCCTGAAAACCGTGACCATAGACCCTTTTAGGTCACTCTTTTTTGAAAAATCATTATAGACCCTTTTTGGTCACCCTTAAAAACCATGACCATAGACCTCTTTAGGCCACCCCAAAAATCGTGACCACAGACATGTTTAGGCCACTCCCAAAAACTGTGACCATAAACCTCTTTAGTCACCCTTTTTTGAAAATCCGTGACCATAGACCCTTTTTTGTCACCCCTAAAAACCGTGACCATAAATCTCTTTAGGCCATCCCCCAAAACCGTGACCATGGACCCTTTTAGGCCATCCTTTTTTTAAAAACCGTAATCGTAGGTACTCTATGATCACCTTTTTTTTAAAAAACCGTAACCATAACTTTTTTTGTTTACGATTTAGAGAATTTATGATCATGATTTTTTACTGTGACAAAAAAAACCGTGGCCATATAGGCCCAAAATGTTGTAGTAAAACTTTTTAAAAAATTTTACCAAACTAAGTATTATGATAAAACTTTTCAAAATCTTGTACTTATCAAATTTAAAAGTCTAATATAACCTTATATATTGATTAATTTTTAAATTTAACTTTTATATTTTTATCTATTATAATTCGTTTTATTTTTAATTGTGGTAATTATACTTATTAAAAATTATTTTTTAGATAATTTTACCAATACTATAACTTTTAAAAAATTATTTTTTAAACTATTTTTAAAAAATAAAAAGTTTACCAACTCAACTATTATATCTTTCTCAATCATTTTTTAAAAAGGATCCGCCAGTTACGGACAAGCGAAACCATTTATTTTTATCACAATTTCAACCCAAAAAAAAAAAAAAGGAAACCATCAAAATAAATTAATAAAAACCGTATACGACGACGCCATGCTTCTGTGGTCTTGTCGGTGGCCAATTTAGATTTAAAAAAATATATATTTTAAATATCAGTTTATTTTTGATAAAATTTATTTTTTATTTTTAATATTTTCAAAAATTTTTAAAAATATTTTAATTAATTTATTTTAATTTTATTTCTAAAATTTTATGACAAATTTTATTTTTATTTTTATTTTTATTATAGTTTAATTACTTTATTAATTTCTATAGTTTCGTAAAATTTTTAATTAAGTCCCTATATTTTTTATCTTATTTTTTAATTTTACTCATTTTATTTATCATCATTATTGCTCCTCTCTCCTAGAACTCTTCTCTTTTCTCTTAATTTCTCCTATTTTTAAAACTCCACACCCATACGCAATATTGTCTTTATCCCACCATCTGTTTCTCCGTCCTCTCCACCACTTGCTGCAACTATCATGTCCTTTACCTCTTAAATTTGTTATACGCTATCATTACATCTATCTCTTGCGCCATTAGTCGTTGCTGCAACCATCGTGGACTTTTTTCCATGTGCTGCAACCATTATATTTTTTTTCACTATATGCCGCCATCACACCTATCTCCTCCACCATTCGTTTTCTACGTGTAGGTTGTCGTGTTCCATCTGTTTAGGCGATATAAATTTATTTTGGTTGAATTTTGAAGGTAAGAATTCATGATTTGATTGTCATAAAAAAATTTTCGATAATAATAATCTTTTCGAAAGAATAAGGACTCATTCAAGAAGAATAAAACCAAATAACAAGAGGCTCCCATTAGGTTGAGTGGCTTAGAGGTTTGGCATCGAGTGCATACATTCTGAAGGTTTTAGATAGTGAATCAATAGTGAGAATCTCAGGCTACAACAAGATGTATAACTAAACCAAAGATAATATATTTTTGGAATCGCATTACAATAAAGACAATTTGACATAAATAATAGCAAGAGAAGCAAACATTATGACCTTTTCATCTTATCCAAAAATGCACGACAAGTATACTATTCATATTGCTAGGAAGTTTCAAGTTCAGTTAGATGGTTGTGATTAGGATGAAATCAAGATCTCGTATTGCGTGTGATAGACAAGAAGTTATAGAGCCTTACCAAGTTGATAAAACCAAGATAATTTTATTAATCCAGATGGTTCCATAGTGCTGCCAATCACCATCGGAAACAGAAGCCAAAGGAATATCGTGCTCTCCGAGTTCGTAGTCCTAAAGGACTCCATAGCCTACAACAGCATCTTGGGAAGCAAGATGATCAACGACTCATCCGCCGTCACATTCACCAAGTTCTTAATCGTGAAATTCCAAGTCGATAATGGTGTTGTGGGAACAATATACGCACACCAGGAAGTCACGGTTGAATGCGACAACACCAGCTTGGCCTTCTGGAAGAGGATACAGAATTTACAATCCACAAACTAACCAACAAGTGCACCGGGTCGTACCAATTAATACCTCAGGTGATTGAGGGTCGATCCCTCGGGACTAAGCAATAATAGTTGAGTGATTCACTTAGTCTGACAAGTAAAAAGGAGTGTTTTGGGTTCAAATTGCATTCAACAGTAATTCAGAAATGTTTAAGAAAGCAAACAGTAAATTGGTTGTAAAAAGGATGTGAGAAAATAGTTAAGGCCTTGGAGATGTTTAGATTTCATGATTAACAATTCTTATTAATTACTTTGATGTAGAGATTCAATTCACAGCAAACTCTAAGTTATTAAACTCCAATTCCTTGGTAATTTAATTCTCCTGTAACTCAATTAACCGCCAATTCCTTGGTCACTTAATCTAATTAGAGGGTTTAGGTCTAAATCCTAGTTTATAAGCCACACAAAACCCTAAGAACCAAAAAATAAGACGATTATATGTCACGTATCACGTTAAATCCAATTAATTAGAGAGTTATGAGAAATCAGTTTCAAGCTGTAATTCAAGTGATATAACTTTTTCCAGATTCAATAAGAATTCAAGTTAGAAAATAGTTATTTTTCAATATACTCTAATCTTTAGGATGAAGAACGAAACTGATTCTTGAATGTAAATCAATGCATAAATCAGAAGTAGAAAACAATAGTTATTAATCCATCCAAATAAACATAGCTCCTAACCTTAACGATGGAGATTTAGTTACTCATGGTGTGAAAACCTTAGCAGGAAAAAGTGTAAAGTGCGGAATAGGAGAAGAGAGAGGAGAAGAAGCCCGAAAGGTTGAATCGTTTCTCTTTTTATATCTAACCTAATTGGTTTAGAAATTAAATTCAGAAACCTAATTAATATCTTTTTCTAATTAAAAATAAATAAAAAAATAAAATTTAAATACATGAGGGACCACCTTTGTGTAAAAAGGTGGCGCCATACTTGGGAGAATGGAGTTTGCCATGGAAGCTTGGGTGTGGCGCCATACTTGATTGTTCCTTGCGCCATTCTTAGAGCTTGTTACGTTCAACATTGTGCCAAACGCCGTGACATGGCATTTGGCGCCACCAAGGTGACTCTTGGGTTGCCTTTGCGTTGATCTAAAGCCAGACGCCATGACGTGGCGTTTGGCATCACCTCCTGCTGTGCTTCTTCATCTTTTTGCTTTCTTGAGTTATACTAAACTCGCTCGAATGCTACCTGTAATAAATTAATTTGCAAAACAATTCAAAGTAGCATTTATAGTGGCTTAAAACACCTAAATCTCATAACAATATAGCAAATCCACATGTAAATTACTAAGAAAAATGCAAGGAAGATGCTCACGCATTAGTCTTGGGACGCGGCAGGGATTTTCCTTACCGACCTAGATGCACGCCAGGACGATCAACCCAAACCAGAACCAGAAGGAGATATGGAAAAACTGCAGATAGGACAGACCAAAGACAAATTCACGTTCATCAACAAAAACCTACCCTTCGATCTAAAAAGCGACCTTATGGAACTTTTGAAGCAAAACAAGGAACTATTCGCATTCACTCCAGCTGACATGCTAGGAATAAACCCCAACCGAATCTCTCACCGCAGGGTCGTGTATCCCAAAGCCAAGCCAGTAGCACAAAGAAGAAGAAAAATGTTCGCCGACCGAGCAGTCGAAGTCAGAAAGCAAATTAAAGGCTTACTTGAAGCAGACTTCATCTGGGAAATGTCGTCCTAGTCAAAAAGGCAAACGGCAAGTGGCAAATGTGCGTCGACTACACAAACTGAAACAAAGCTTGTTCAAAGGATGCCTTCCCCTTGACAAATATCGACGGACTGGTTGACGCTGCCTTGGGACATCAGTACCTCAACTTCATGGACGCCTATTCCGGGTACAACTAGATACTCATTCACAAACTAAACGAAGAGAAAATCACGTTCGTAACCCTCGATGGCACATACTACTACACAGTCATGCCTTTCGGGTTAAAGAACGCTGGGGCCACCTACCAAAGGCTCGTCACCAAAATTTTCAAAGACCTCTCTAGGACCAAACTCTAGGTCTATATCGACGACATTCTAGGACATACACAAACAAGCGAGGAGCTCATTAATGACCACAAACTCATACTAGACACCCTAAGAAAGCACCGGATGCGCCTCAATCCGATGAAGTGTGCCTTCGGGATGGAAGCCAAAAAGTTCCTAGGCTTCATTTCATGTTCACGTAATGGGAAGTAGAAGCAAACCCGAAGAAGTGCAAGGCCATCCTTGAGATGAGGAGCTAGTGCGCGAAATTGAACTCCGCAAACTTTGCACAGATGAACCGGCAAGTGCACCGTGTCGTCCAAGTAATACCTCATGTGAGTGAGGGTCGAATCCCACAGAGATTATTGGATTGAGCAAGCAATGGCTAACTTATAAATCTTAGTCAGGCGGATAGAAAAGATAGTGGTTGTGAAAAACGCATAAAAATAGAATAAGGAAAGAATTACTAAATTGGTGTAAAAACAGTGATAAGAAATTGGTTGAGGCTTTGGAGATGCTTCTTCTTTCTGAATCAATTTTTCTTACTGTTTATTCCAACAATGGATGAATCATTCCATGGAAAACTATAAGTGATTAACCCTGGGACTAGTGGTCATTAATCTCCTCTGCTTCAGATCGCATGCTAGTGCTAATGGTCATCCAATCTGAACGAGGGTGAAGCTTTAGCAATTCAATCCCTGGTGATCCTACAAAAAATGCCACAGACAAGGTCGAATCTTCTGGATCAGAGAATAAAGGTTTATAATTCTAGTCTATACCATTAAGGCCCTAATCGCCCCGTACCTCGGCTGAACAGATGTTCCCATGTCCCCAACGAAGTCGTGGATTAGCCGTCTAAGAGATGTATAATCAAGCTTGTGATTCAATGCTATCCCGCTAGAGACTCGTAAGAACCCATGTAGAAAATGGGTCATACTCTCGTTCCACCCGGTTTCATTAGTTTGAAGAATGAAGATACATCTTAGAATGGAATCAAACATATATTGAAATAGAAACAGTAATATTATTAATCCATGAGAATCAGTAGAGTTCCTAACCTTAACCTCGGAGGTTTAGTTGCTCATAGCTTACAAAAAATAATAGTAGTAATATGTCTATGCTTCTCCCTTCCTGGGAGGCATGATCCTCAGAAGGAAGAAAGTTTCTTATTTATAATCAAAATACTAGACCTAAAAGATGTTACTATTAATTAAAAATGACAAAAATGTGATAAACTAAGCTAAAGGATGCGAAAATTCACATATGGGCCCACTTGGTGAGTGTTTGTGCTGAGATTTGGGTGAATCCACGTACTTAGACTCCTTTTGGGGCGTTGGACACCAGTCTTGCTCTCTTTTGGGCATCCAAATGCCATCTTGGTTCTTCTGGGCCGTCCAAACGCCAGGCAGAGGGTCAGATGGGGTTCAACGCCCGTTTTGGGACATCGTTTCCAAAGATAAGTATGGACCATTATAAATTTCTGAAAAGTCCTGGATTTTAGCTTTCCAATGTCGTTGAGAGCGCGTCATTTGGATCTTTGTAGCTCCAGATATGCTCGTTGAAATGCACGGTAGTCAGAATCTTACAACATCTGGAGTGCTTTCTCTATCTCTGAATCAGGCTTTTTCAAAACTTGCCAGAATTACCCAAAAATCACCTAAAATCATAGAAAAACCACAAAAACTCAAAGTAGCATCCAAAAAGTGATTTTTGCACTAGAACCTACTAAAACATAATAAAACTTAATCAAATGTACTAAAAATACTAAGGAAACAATGCCAAAAAGTGTATAAAATATCTGCTCATCAGCAGCCCCACAAATCTCAAAGATGTCCAAAGACTGATCGGGCGGCTTGCTGTCCACTTACGCTCCCTCGACGCCTCGGCCCAAAAAGCCATATCTTTCTTCAAACTCATGAAAAAAGGGATAAACTTCAAATGGGAACCTAAATATAAAAATGCCTTCCAACAATAAATTTTTAATAAATTTTATTATAAGATAAGTAGATCTTCAAAAAAAAATGTTTTAACACAAATTATTCTTCTTCAAATTATACAAATTTAACCAGTCATACAAAAATAATTCTCAAAAATTTTTAAAAATAAAAAATTTATTAAGACAAAAATGTTCCATCCAATATTTTTTAGAATCATTATTATATTGTTATGATTATTATATTGTTATTATTTACTTTCTTTTATTTTCTTTTTAACTTTCCCTTTCCCTTTCTCTTTATTTATGGTGAGTGGTGATGCCAATCCCGTTACTGTGTCTCTTTCATGTGAACATTCATTGATTGCTGCTAATTGCTGATGGAAAAGAACCTCATGAGGATTAAAGATTAGGAATCTCTTGTACATTTTTTATTATTTGAGATTTGACACGTCTCACTCCTCTTACTGGATCCTTCACATCCCTTTCCCATTACACAATCATCATCATCATTTGAATATTAAAACAGAAAAGAAGATCACTGTTTGGTCCCCCGGAAAATTTATATAAGCCTCCAAGATTTATCAGTGTGTGTGTGTGTGGGAAGGAAGGAAACATCTCAGATCTTCCAAATATTGCTCCCGCCCCAGCTTCATATGATCGGTAAGAGATTTTTCCTCGTTTGATTTTTTCCTTTCAAGTGATGGTGATTTTTTTCTATCTTGGTACTTTCAAAGTTTAGTTTTTTTATCCCACTTTTGTGCCCCAAGTTAAATTCCTTATTTAGCAACTTTTGGTGGGTCGTCTTCATTAATTATAACACTGAAACGCGTTTTCCAGTGTTTGTATGTGATCTTGCATTGCATTTACGTGAAGCTAGATCCCACATCATTAACACCTTGTACTGGTTTAGTTAATCATTATTCTCTTTCATTCATGTTTCGTCCTTTTGTCTTGTCTTTTGTCTTCTATTAACATAGTACTACACAAAATGCATAAGCATTTTCCCAGTGGAAACATTTATTACAAATGGAGCTTAAACTCTGATTCTATTCAACAGATCTGAAGCTTGCTTTGACATTTTTCTTGAACCGTATGATTCAGACTAATAATTAATTCCTTCATGGCGATAATGATTCAAAGTGATTTGATATGATTCACTGAAGCTTACTTTCTTTCCTTGGAGTATCCAAGTTGTTAAATTTTGCAGATTGAAAGCTAAATACATCTGGCTACTTTTGTCTTGAGATCTTTATTCTTGATCTTGATATTGGATGATGTAGTACTTAACCTTGGGGTTTTTGCTAGTCTTATAAATACAATTTTTATTGAGTTGAGTCAGGATTGATTATTTATTCTATTTCAGGTTCTAAATGGCAAAACCAAGTGCAGCTGATAATAGGACTAGAAGTTCTGTGCAGGTCTTTATAGTAGTTGGTCTGTGCTGTTTCTTCTATATATTGGGTGCGTGGCAGAGAAGCGGTTTTGGAAAGGGAGATAGCATAGCATTGGAGATCACCAAGAAAGGCCAAGAGTGTGACACAGTTCCAAATTTAAGTTTTGACTCTCACCATGCTGGTGAGGTTAGCAAGATCGATGAGGTCGATTCAGAAGCTAAGAAATTTGAGCCATGTGCTGCTAGATATACGGATTACACTCCGTGCCAAGATCAGCAGCGTGCAATGACATTTCCAAGAGAAAACATGAACTATCGAGAGAGGCATTGCCCCCCTGAGGGAGAGAAGCTACACTGTATGATTCCAGCACCCAAGGGGTATGTCACTCCATTTCCATGGCCAAAGAGCCGTGACTACGTTCCTTACGCAAATGCACCGTACAAGAGCCTTACAGTTGAGAAGGCTATTCAGAACTGGATCCAGTATGAAGGATCAGTGTTTAGGTTCCCCGGTGGTGGCACCCAATTTCCTCAAGGTGCAGATAAATATATCGACCAACTTGCTTCCGTGATCCCTATAAATGATGGGACAGTTAGGACAGCTCTGGACACTGGTTGTGGGGTATGTTCCTCATCAAATTCATAGAACATAAAACCAATTTTTGTCCTTCTATTACATGTTAATTGATAAAACAGCATTATTAGTTTCTTTAAGCTCTAAGTCTTATTTCCCAGGTTGCCAGTTGGGGTGCTTATCTTTGGAGCAGAAATGTTATTGCAATGTCATTTGCGCCAAGGGACTCTCATGAAGCACAAGTACAGTTTGCTCTTGAAAGAGGTGTACCTGCTGTCATTGGTGTTCTTGGAACCATAAAAACGCCTTATCCTTCTGCGGCCTTCGACATGGCTCATTGTTCTCGTTGCTTAATTCCTTGGGGAGCAAATGGTGAGAATTTTGCATTCAGAAAGATTACTCTGAAATATTTGCTGTAACTTAGGCAGGACAATAATTTTTGGATTCTTAACTTCGTATTCTGTTTGATCTGGTTTTTTTATACCCTATTTATTATAACAATCGTAATTTTGCATTATTCATTTGCAGATGGAATTTATATGATTGAAGTAGACCGAGTTCTAAGACCTGGTGGTTATTGGGTGCTTTCGGGACCTCCAATAAACTGGAAGGCAAGTTATAGAAACTGGCAGAGACCTAAGGAGGAACTCGAGGAAGAACAAAGAAAGATTGAAGAGGTTGCTAAGCTCCTCTGCTGGGAGAAGAAGTCAGAGGAGGCTGAAATTGCCATTTGGCAAAAAACTATGGACACCGAATCATGCCGTAGCAGACAAGAAGAATCTGGCGTGAACTTTTGTGAAACAACCGATGTTAATGATGTCTGGTAAGAATCTTCCTGTTTAAACAATTTGTATATTTTAGCAGTGCATTATTATTATTCCCATTGTTTCTTTCTATAAGCCATGTGCAAGGATGTAGACGTTTGCATTATGCATTGAGCTAAAGATATTTGGGAGAATAATAGTGATATTTTCATGTATAATTCTAAAAAATGCTTTTCCAGTTTCCAAAGTATCTTGATGGTTAAGAGGATGTTCACTTAACCATAGTGACCTTGGATTGAAACTGGCAATAAGAAGCAGATGAAAACATCTTTGAAGTATATGTGACTGCTTATTTTCCTTGTCATCTTTCCAATTTATCATTGTTTTATGTCATGTGAACCCTTTCAATAGTCAGTCCATAATACTATTGTCAAAATCATTCTTTGATATGATTTCAAGTCTCTGTTTGGTTTTGATCCTTCGAAAATTATGAGGTATCATGTCGTTGTGTCTACAGGTATAAGAAAATGGAGGCCTGTGTTACCCGCACACCTAAAGTTTCTGGTGAACTCAAGCCATTTCCCGAGAGGCTATTTGCAACCCCTCCTAGAATTGCTAATGGTGCAGTTCCTGGAGTTAGTGTTGAGACATTCGTGGAGGATAACAATAAGTGGAAAAGGCACGTAAATGCTTATAAGAAAATTAATAGCCTCCTGGATACTGGAAGGTATCGCAACATTATGGACATGAATGCTGGTTTGGGCAGTTTTGCCGCAGCTATTCAATCTCCAAAGTTATGGGTCATGAATGTTGTGCCTACTATTGCTGAGAAAAGTACACTGGGTGTCATATATGAACGAGGACTTATTGGCATCTATCATGATTGGTATGGTTTTCTTACTCAGTCACGATGATACTAATCTCGTGCCATTATCTATTAGTGAAATGAATTATCAATTTTCTCATCTTTCATGGCTTTCCCCCCTTATTTGTTCATACATCGGGCCCTTATAATCCACAGGTGTGAAGCCTTCTCCACATATCCAAGGACCTACGACCTCATTCATAGCGATGGTCTTTTTAGTCTGTACAAGGACAAGTAAGCGATCCTTTGATTAAATTTTCATGTTTTATAATTCTTATTTATATCAGTTCTTGATCAAAAATGCTTCTCTATCTAATGTGCCTAACAACTTGTTTAGCATTCAAACTTTTGTGCCTATTTGATATGCTTGTGGAAGTCTGAACATGCCTCTTTAAAGAGCTATGGTTCAGTAACCCTCACCCAAATGTAGAGCTTGTGTAACATTTGGATCTAGACCAGCATAACTACTTGATTTTAGAAGATAGGTTCATCCATGTAGCCTTAAAAATCTTGTCTCACATTATATGCAGCTGTAACATAGAAGACATTCTTCTTGAGATGGACCGGATTTTGCGGCCAGAAGGAGCAGTCATCATCCGTGACGAAGTTGACATCTTAATTAAGGTCAAGAAAATCGTCGGAGGAATGAGATGGAACTCCAAAATGGTTGACCATGAGGATGGTCCACTTGTTCCCGAAAAGGTACTGATTGCCGTCAAGCAATATTGGGTTGTCGGGTCAAATTCCACTTCATCCTAATAAAGCACCCGGTGCAAGTTGAAAGGTCATTAATGGCTTTTAGCCCCTTGGGGCTCAACTAGATCCTAACAGAGTTCATATGGGTTTTGATATGAGCATTTTTGGCTTGAATGATCAACCACAAAATTTGGCACAAATTATGGCCATTACAAGAGTTATGCTGAATTGCTGATTGCAATTTGCAATAGGTTTCGTATCTAGTTAATTTATCATTTATTAATGAACAAATTTGGGAAGCTACTATGCTCAGGGTTTAAGATATTAGCCGTTTTTTTTCATCAATCAAGTATCTTGTTAGTTGTTACACGATATTACATTCAAAAATCAAGGAAATATTGGTCTCTTCTCTTTTCTCTTTGGTCCCAATAGTTTTATATTTACTGAATTACAAAAGTTTGAGCTGCTTCGCCTAAATTTTGTAACAAAGAATAGTAGTATATGGTACAATCTTTGTAGCTGTAACTTCATTTGCAAGTTACACTCAAATATGAATTTTGAAGTGCTTCCTGATTATTCACCTTTATCATTTGGTTAGGTTAGAAGATATGCCTATGATTTGATTGTAAGTGATTGTGAAAATTTTGGATGTTAGTTTTTTGCTAATGAGAATGTTACTGCATCCAAATAAAATAGAAGAGATGCTACTATCTTAGGAATTTTGGCTACCTATCATGGCTACAAACCAATTTCTCGGAAGTTTTAGGATTCAGGTTAACAATAATTAGTTAAGAAAAAAACTTTTTTTTACCCCTTGACTAATTGTTTTTCGAAGTACCTATATTTTCCCATTTGTGACAATTCAGTATCTGAGATTCTACAAAATGTATGACTCTTCTGGAACCAGCCTAGAATGGAACTACTTGTATGTGCCATGTGTGTAAGGGTTTTGAAAATTTTCTTAATAATATATATGTAGAGGTAATGACCAAATCAGTACTTGAAAGATTCAAACGCTGATATTTTGGTACCTCACTATTGTTATTGACAAAATGGTCCTTAAAAGATTTTAAAATTTGACAAGCGTACCCACGAGTTCGCCGGAACACATCTTTGGCAAGTACAGTGCTGACATGGCCACTACATTTTGATGACATGGCAAACCCCCCCTCCACCCTACTTCTTTCTTTCTTCCTTTCCAATGCACTTCTTCTCCTTTCCCCTCCCCTTTTTGAATGCACTCTCCCCCTCTCCAACCCTAATCCTTCCCTCCCCCTCCCTAACCCTAATTCCCCATCCCCAACGCATTTCCTCCCTCCTCAATCCAAAATTTCCCTTTCTGAACCCTAATTCCCCTTCCCTTGTTCCTTTGAATTTTAATCCCCTTCTCAACACAGTGTCTCACACTCTCAACTCACTCTCCCCCAAAATAGCAGTAGAGTTCAACCTTCTCAGTCTTACAGAGCTAGTGTCATGGACACCGTACTGTCGCCATCTCGTCATCGGATCTTCTGCGTCCGCCGGTGTCGTCTATCTCTTTCGTGGCATTGCGTTGTCTGTGTGTCTTCACCGCTGTCGTCTTCACTGCTTGTATCTGCTTGTTGCTAGCCCCCAGTCGCTGCCATGCCTCCTCTGTCTGGGTTCCATCTTGGCTCCATCGTGTCGTTCCCTCTCTGTGTCTGGTGTTCTTCTTCTATTATTGTTTTGGTGGTGTTGTATTAAGTTTTATTTTATTTTATTTTATTTTGATTATTGTATATGAATTTATTTATTTTCTCTGAATTTTATTGTTATTAATTTTTTTGAATGATAATTTAACCTAAAAATTTGGGACAATTCATGATTTGGGGCAACTTTGTTGATGTTGAGGTTGTTGCTGTGAATGGTGGTGTTGAGGGAGGGAGAGGGGAGTGTGAGTTGGGGAAGAGGGAGTGGTGGAGATTATTGTTGCTATTGATATTAAGGCTATTGTTACTGCGAGTGGTGGGGTTGAGGGAGGGAGGGGTAGTGTGCGTTGGAGAGGGAGAGTGGTGGAGGTTATTGTTGTTGTTGTTGATGTTAAAGTTGTTGTTGCTGTGAATGGTGGTGTTGAGGGAGAAAGAAGAAGTGTACGTTGGGAAGGGGGTTGTGATACGACGGAGACTACGGTGGGGAGAAGTGTGCGTTGGGGATGGGGGCTGCGACAGGGGGAGAGGGAAGGGGAGGGAGTGTGCGTTGGGAAGGAAACTTTGGGGGTGGTTTGCCAAGTCACCAAAACACGGTGGCCACATTAGCATTGTGCTTGCTGGAAATTTGCTCCGGCGAGCTCAAGGGCACGCTTGTCAAATTTTAAAATCTTTTAAGGGTCATTTTGTCAATAACAATAGTAAGATACCAAAATGTCAGCGTTTAAATTTTTCGGGTACTGATTTGGTCATTACCTCTATATATGTAATATCCGCCCTTTCATTTTATGAAGTTCAACCCTATATTAATATTGTGTTTTCCCTATCTTCTAAAATTTATGGATCCTTCGTTACTTTACTTCCAAAATTTTTGGTATATCTGTTACTCTAACTTGAGACTATTGGAAAAGGGAAAATTAAAAAAAAAGTAATAAATAATAATATTTGTCGCTAGTGGATCATGTGTTGCTAGCATAATTATCAAAACTAAATTGATAATCGGCGCAGTCAAGATATTAGGTTATTGATTGAGCCATTAGGTTATTGGTTGAATTATTTACTTCGGTAATAATTAAATAAATATATAAAATTATAACAAAATTTAATAAAAGAAATATAAATAACAATTTAAATTTTTTAATTTTTAAATTTTCTACAATTATAAATAATGGTTATCAAAATTTAAATAAATGAAATAGAATTCATTTTAAAATTTATAAAATTAAAATATAAAATATTATATATAGGTTTTTGCCATGCATATTTAAAAAGGATCAATATCCTGGTGGTGAGATGCATGCTTCAAAATCATGAGGTATCAGGTTTGAATCGTGTTTTTTTTTTTTTTTTTTTTTTTTTTTTTTTTGTATCTGTTCCTCTTCATATACAAGCCTCACATCGGGTAGTGTTTAGAAGAAACAAAACTTATAAACCTTGCAATTATAAAGGAACAGGATAAATGGAAACAGTAATCTCCGGTTTTGAGGGTCCAAAGTGTCTAGATAATTAAATAGTTTTACTAACAAAATATATTTTTTAACAGGATAAATGCATGCAGTAGAAGCAGCAACAAATCAATATCATTCAAACACCCACTGGTTTTCGTGGCGGATTTCCTCCTCCTCCTCTAGGGTGAAGTCGTTCTTGATATTGAATGTCTTGCAAATCTCCTCCGAAGTCTTGCTTGATCATGTCTGCCACTGTCTGGCAAGTAAGATCCAAGAGGTTTTTGATGTTCAAGTAGTTTTCAGCCAGAATGAGATCGAAGAGCATGGCTTGATTGACCTTAACGAATTCAGCATCCCACATCTTGAAATCCTCCTCGGATGGCTTCTCCTCGGAAGCAGCAGCATCGACGTGCTTCTTGCAATATTCAATCACCTTCGCAAGGATCTTGCTGGCGGGGCATTTGAGGTTGACGAGGCAGTGGCTCTCGAATCACAGACGATCAAGCACATGATCCAAGATGATTACACTGAAATTGAGCTAATCGATTGATTTTCAGCTAATTGTTAAGGTACAGCTATGAAAACATAAATGATGATTAATAGAATAATAATTTATAAAATAAAGAGTTGAGTTTAAAATTAAATAACATATAAAAGGTCAATTAATAAATACAATTAAATAATGAATATTTAATCATTAGTAAAAAATTTAGAAAAACATATTTTATTATTAGGACCATTTAATAATTTAAACGTTTTGAGACTATCAAATTCTTTGGCGAAACAGTATCCACCTTTTCTAATAGTAGTATATGGTAACGGAAATGTTCTTCAATTTTCTAGAGCAATGAAACAATTTAGAGACCAAGGTTAGTTTTTATTTGTTGCATTGTCTCTGAGATAGTGTTCATACATCAATCAGAGCTATAAGATCAGGTTGGAGGGCGACAAAAGGACCAACCTCATGAAAGGTTGGCCATCGCCGACCTCTTCGTTAAAGAGCTCGGACAAACGCACTGAGACCCAGGAAAGGCCCAAAGAGGCCCCAAAAAGAAGAATCACCGCCCACTAGAAGGCGGTCGGCCAAAGATAAGATAACTAAACTTATCTTAAGGAAGGTCACTCCACACTACTATAAATACACTAGAGCACCCAGGTATAACTCATACTCTGATTCTACACAAAAAACTACCTAAAGCCCATGCTAACTTAAGCATCGGAGTCTCTTGCAGGTACCACCACCCTCCGGTGACCAAGGATCAAGCAAGCATTTCAAGATCTGGCAAGTCGGACCCAACAGCTCCGATCACACCCGAAGATCTCATCCGGGATCGACCTTCAGTTTCAGGTAACCCTTGGAACATTGGCGTCGTTGCCGGGGAACCTGGAAGTCATCTCACCGTCATGGCAGACAATCCTGACAACGATCATGACTCCGGTTTGGAAGAGAGAACGCCGCATAAGAACACGGATGCTGCATCAAAGGAAACACCTTAATCCAAGGGAGACAACAGGATCGCCTTAAACAGCTCGAACAGGAAGCTGAGCGGCAGCGAGAGGCCGAGAGAGACCTCCGGAGAGAAACAAGACGGCGTCGAGAGCTAGAGGACAAGCTCCTAAAGCTCGAAGCCGACCTCAAAACTAAGACCACCCGATCCAGCCGCGAAGATAGCCCTCACAAGGACCAAGATCCATTCACAAAAGAGATCATGAAGGCTAAAGTTCCAAAGGACTTCAAAACCCCCGACATGACCCTGTATGACGGTACATCTGATTCAAGCCATCATCTCAGCAATTTCAGAAGTCGAATGTATCTTACGGATGCCTCAGATGCAATCCATTTGTAAAGCCTTCCCGACCACTTTGACAAAGACGGCAATAAAGTGGTTTGACAGCTTGCCGCCAATGTCGATAACAAGCTTCGATGACCTCGCCAAGAAATTCTTAGCTAGATTCTCCATCCAAAAAGACAAAGCCAAGCATGCTCCAAGCCTACTAGGGATTAAGCAAGGAGATCGGGAAAGCCTCTGCAACTACATGGAAAGATTCAACAAAGCATGTCCGGACATACAAAGTCTTCCAACAGAAGTAGCTATCATGGGTCTCATCAATGGCCTACGAGAAGGACCCTTTAGTCACTCCATATCCAAAAAGCATCCAACATCTCTCAACGAGGTTCAAGAACGGGCGGAAAAATACATTAATATGGAAGAGAACTTCCGATTAGGAGAAACCTCCAAGACTGGATTCTCCTACCCACCTCGGGACAAGGATAAAGAGTCTAGGAAGAAAGAAGACCAACCTACTGAGAAACCCAGAAAGTACCATAACTACACCCCTCTTTGGGTGTTTCTCGTGGACGTTTACCAGGAGATATGCAACACTGAAAAGATCCCACCACCTCGCCTGATTAAACACAAGAGAGGAGAAAGTCGGACAGAGTATTGTGAATACCACCGAATCTACGGGCATTCTACCAATAAATGCTACGACCTAAAGAATGTCATAGAACAATTGGCATAAGAAGGGAGATTAAATCGGTTCTTAGCCAATAGAGCGGATGAACCAAAAAAGAGAAGAAAGGATGAAGAGGTCGGACGAGCAGAATGTCCCCCTCACATCCCTGAGAGACATGTTCACATGATAAATGGAGGATTTTCAGGAGGAGGGATCTCTAAATCATCCCGCAAGAGACACCTCAAAGAGGTATATCATGTCGGAGAAGGGGACAGGTCACCCGACCTCCCCGTTATTACCTTCACTCAAGAGGACGCCACAGGCATCATCCCGGGGCATGATGACCCCGTGGTCATTAACATCATACTCACCAATGCCAATCTCCACAAAACATTGGTAGACCAAGAAAGCTCCGCGGATATTCTGTTCAAATCCGCTTTCGACAAGCTCGTCCTACAAGAGAAAGAGCTCAGAGCATATCCAAATACTTTATTCAGGCTCAGAGATGCTCCAATCCAGCCACTTGGGTACATCCCATTACACACAACATTTGGAAAAGGAACACAATCTAGAACACTGAGTATAGACTACATTGTAGTCAACGTGAGCTCCGCATACAATGCCCTCATAGGTCGGACAATGCTAAATCAGCTCACCGCGGTGGTCTCTACTCCACACCTATGCATGAAGTTCCCGACTCCAGAAGGGATCACCACCATAAAGGGGGACCAAAAACTTGCGCGACGCTGTTACAACGAAATTCTGAACCTCAAAGGCGACCCCAGAGGAAAGGAAACTAATACTATAGAACTCGGGGGAATCCGAGCTCGCGAAGAACTCCGCCCTCATCCAGAAGGTGAGACCGAAGAAGTTCAAATTAGAGACGCTTAAGGCAAAACAACAAACATAGGGGTAAAACTAAATGGAGACCTAAAGGAGCTGCTAACAAAGCTCCTAAAAGACAACTCTGACCTCTTCGCATGGAAGGCTGCCGACATTCCCGGTATTGATCCCGGATTAACGTGTCATAAGTTAGCCGTATATCCGGGTCTCGGCCAGTGCAACAAAAGCGTAGGAAGCTCGGCCCAGAGAGGTCGCAAGCCGTAGAGGAGTAGGTACAGGCCTAGCTAGAGGCAGGGTTCATAAGGGAGGTAAAGTACCCATTATGGCTAGCCAATGTAGTATTGGTCAAAAAGTTAAATGGAAAGTGGCGAATGTGCACTGATTACACCGACCTCAACAAAGCGTGCCCAAAAGATCCTTACCCACTTCCGAATATAGACACACTAGTCGACGCTTCATCGGGATACAAATACCTCTCCTTCATGGATGCTTACTTGGGATACAATCAAATCCCAATGTATCAACCTGACCAGGAGAAAACCTCATTCTTAACCCCAAAAGCAAACAA
Source organism: Arachis ipaensis (assembly GCF_059453495.1). NCBI lineage: Eukaryota > Viridiplantae > Streptophyta > Magnoliopsida > Fabales > Fabaceae > Arachis > Arachis ipaensis. The sequence goes on along the minus strand of NC_142440.1, from coordinate 63,969,415 downwards.
CTGCTACATAGTCATGCCCTTCGGACTCAAAAATGCAGGAGCCACATACCAGAGACTGATGAACAAAGTTTTCGCCAATCACATTGAAAAACTGATGGAGGTTTATGTAGATGACATGCTGGTAAAGACACAAAGGGAGAAAACGTTGCTATCCGACCTCGCTGAAGTGTTCAACACCATAAGAAAGCATGGGATGAGACTTAACCCCGCAAAATGCACTTTTGCGGTAGAAGCTGGCAAATTCTTGGGCTTCATGCTCACCCAAAGAGGAATCGAAGCAAACCTAGATAAATGCCAGGCCATACTTCGCATGAAAAGTCTGACCTGTGTTAAAGAAGTCTAGTAGCTCAATGGAAGACTAGCGGCTCTGTCTAGGTTCCTAGCTGGATCGGCCTTGAGATCTCTCCCTTTCTACGCAACACTAAGGAAAGGAAGAAGATTTGAATGGACCCCAGAATGTGAACAAGCTTTTCAAGACTTCAAGACATTTTTGGGGCAACCACCCATCTTAACCCGACCTAGGGAAAATGAAGAATTAATCCTATACCTTGCTGTAGGAAATCGGGCGATAGCCCCGGCACTAGTCAGAGAAGACAAAAACGGGCAACAACTTTTCTACTTCATCAGTAAGGCTTTGCAAGGGGCTGAATTGAACTATCAAAAGATAGAAAAGTTTGCCTACGCCCTTATACTTACTCCCCGATGACTCTGACCATACTTTCAAGCTCACACCATTAGAGTATGGACCAACCAACCCATAAAGGGTATCTTACAGAAAACAGACTTAGCCGGAAGAATCCTACAATGGGTAGTCGAGTTATCCGATTTCGACTTCAAGTATGAAGCCCAGACAGCTATCAAGTCTCAGTACCTGCCCGACTTCATCGTAGAGTACACTGACACCTCGGGCACCCCCACAGAGTGTAGCCTTTACGTGGATGGCTCCTCGAACAAAACTAGGAGTGGCGCAGGCATCATTTTAGAGAGTGATCAGGGAACCCAAATCGAGTTCTCGTTAAAGTTCGAGTTCCCCGACTCAAATAACCAAGCTGAATATGAGGCCGTACTGGCTGGTTTGAAGCTAGCTAGGGAGGTAGGAGCTCCGAAGCTTACCATTTTCAGTGATTCACAGGTAGTCACCTCACAAATAGAAGGGAGCTACCAGGCTAAGGATCCCATCATGAAGAAATACCTAGACAAAACCAGAGAATAACTCGGACAATTTAGGGGATATGAGATTCGACATATACCTCGGGAACAAAATGCCCGAGCAGATGCCCTTTCAAAACTAGCCAGCACCAAACCAGGGGGCAATAATAGAAGCCTCATCCAGGAAACACTACAAAATCCGTCAACATCGGAAGAAAAGAAGGTCTTAAGCATATCAAACCAGGACCAAGGGTGGATGACTCCCATAATTAGTTACCTCAAATCTGAAACACTCCCTGTGGATAAAAAGGAGGCAAAAAGGCTAGTACGAGAAGCGCAGTACTACACTATAGTGCACGACGTCCTATATAAGAGAGGAATCTCTACACCCCTCCTAAAATGCGTCCCGACCTCTGCTACAAGGGAAGTTCTTGAGGAAGTCCACAGTGGCATGTCCGGCAACCACCCCGGGGCGCGAGCTCTTTCCAAAAAGGTACTCCGAGCTGGCTTTTACTGGCCGACTTCGCAAAAGGAAGCAACAGAGTTCGTCAAAACTTGCCCCCCATGTCAGAAGCACGCCAACTTTCACATCGCACCACCCGAAGAACTCATTTGTGTAACTTCACCCTGGTCATTCACAAAGTGGGGGCTCGACCTCCTCGGACCATTCCCTCAGGGATCAGGGCAAGTCAAGTTCCTTATTATAGGAATAGACTATTTCACAAAACGGATCGAGGATGAACCTTTAGCCACTGCCACCGCCCAAAGAAGTTGGAAATTCTTGTATAGAAACATTGTCACAAGGTTTGGGGTCCCATACTCTATTACCACAGACAATGGCACTCAGTTCACCGACACAGGCTTCAGGAACCTGGTGGCTGATTTGAAAATCAAGCACCAGTTCACCTCTGTAGAACACCCACAAGCCAACGGACAGGTGGAAGCCGCCAACAAGTCATACTGGCCGGGTTAAAACGAAGACTACAGGACGCCAAGGGAGCTTGGGCTGAAGAGCTCCCGCAAGTCCTATGGGCATACCGGACAACACCACACTCTACCACCGGAGAATCACCATTCCGACTTGCTTACGGAATAGAAGCTGATGGGAAAACTATTGTTAGTCTAGAATTTCACTAAACATAGATTCTCGTTGCAAGTATAGCCTAGACCAACAAATAATCCTCCACTAAAGTTTAATTTCAAATCAATTATAAACCGAGATCAAGAGTAATTCAACCTCGGGTCGTTCTTTCCTAGGATGCAATTGGAGAGTGTTTCTCTTTCAGTTGTAGAGGACAAAAAGGGATTTTTGAATCGAAGAACGAAATATTAAAAGAACTAAAGTAATGAAAGAACTAAGCAATGATCAAAATTGTGAATTAATGTAAGTAAAGAGAAAGCAAGGTCAAAACTAGTGAAAATGCTATGAATGCAATAAAAGAGCCTTGACTTGGGAATGAGGATCTAAGAATCCTATCATCGCCATAACCACAACTATGGTAATTATCATGAGTCAATCTTGCCTAGTTAACCCCAAACATCGAGGAGTAAGTCAAGCAAGCATAATTGACCTTAACCCATAAGTCCTAGCCAACTTACCAAACTAGTTGATAAAAGGCTAGCGTCAATGGAAACAAGAGTCAACTAACTACCCAATAATTACCACTAAATGTCGTACATTATGACTCTAGTATCCTAGGAACTCAAACCACAAGCCAAGGTGGGAAAATCTACTCAAAACTCATAATTGGCATTTTCACAAACACCTTGTGTGCATAAAACCAAAACATGGAAAATTACAAGGAAAAATAGAAAGCTATAACCAACTATCAACAATATCAACAATAAACATCCAAAGAAACATAAAGAAAGCATAAAACATTAAATTCATCAATCAAAACTTCAAGAAACTCAAAATTGCAATATGAACAAAAGTAACTTGAACCATAAGAACATAAAGGCAAAAGTGATGTAATTAAAGAGAAGATTAAGAGTACTTACAATAAAGAGGAGTGAAATCAAAGATCAAGCTTGACTATAAAATGCTACAATGGAGATAAAAATTAAACCCTAAGAGAGCATTTTCTACTCTACTCCTACTCCTACTTCTAATGCATTTTCTACCTAATCTAACCTAATGAAAGCTTTATTTTCATATGTGTTGAATTCCCTTTATATAGCACTCCAAAATCAGCATCTAAGCCTTCCAAAATGGGCCAAAAGCCCTCAGAAAACACACAGCATGCGCTTCATTAATGCAATCACGTGTAGGGAGCTGTGCGGACGCACAGGTAGTTGTGCGCACGTATACATGGAAATTCTTCTTGTGCGCACGCACACTTCGCTGTGTGTGCTTTTCCTTGTTTTCTTCATGTTTTCTCCCTTGTACATGCTTTCTTCCACTTTTGGCTATCCATTCTTGCCTCCAAGGCTTGAAATCACTCAGCAAATATGTCATGGCATCAAATGGAATAAAAATGGAATTAAATTGCTCATTTCAAGCACAAAAATGCATGTTTTCACATTTAGGTTCAATTTAGGGATCAAACACCAAAGTATGCTATTATGGTGCTTAAGTGTAGGTTTATGTGATGAAATCCACTCAAATCAAGCTAAAATATATCGGAAAATATGGACTCATCAATTCTCCCACACTTAAACAATAGCATGTTCTCATGCTAAACCAACAAGGAGAATGATCAAAAGGGAAACAACTTATTGAATGCAACTACCTATGTGCATGCAAGTATGTATATACTATATGTATCTATCTATCTATAATGTCCTATTGATTTGGTGAAAGCAACAATCAAATTCCAAGCAAGTGTATAGACATATAGGGCTAGGCAAAGAAATAACTCAATGCAATCAAAAATTTAAAGAATTGATTCAAGACATCAAAATGAAGCAACTTGCAAGAATACATGATAAGAGATGGAGGAACATAGAATTGAGTAATTGAACCCTCACTAGGTGTGTATGCACTCTAATCACTCGGTGTCTAAGGTTTTAATCACTCAAGTCTCTTCTAATCATGTTTTCAAAGGATTGCTTTTCATCTAACAATCAATAACAAGTGATGCATGAATACAATTATCATGAGGACTTCACATGGTTGTAATGGGGTTAGGGTAAAGGTGGGATAGATATGGCAAAGTGGACTAAAATGATTGAATCCTTGATTAGTTTAAGTATCCAGCTCAACCTATACCAACCAAATCAAAATAAAATGCAATCCTAACCTTCCATCATTTCTTTTTCACAAACACTTATGTATGATTTATCATCCACATCGCATATGCATTTCTTATTCATTTTTCTTTTCTTTGGGGTAACTTTCATCCCCTTTACATGATGATGATGTTTTTTTTTTGTTTTTTTGAAATGGAAATGCATATGGTTTTAGTAGTTCATACATGATTGTTCTCATTTTTCAAAATTTTTAATAAAATACCCAAATTTAAACATTTTCATTCACTACCAATGTTTCCCAAAACTCCCCCATACTTAAATGAAACACAATCCTTCAACCTAAGCTAATCAAGGATACAGTCCAAGGTAAATCATGGTTTTCTGCTTAAGGTTGTGACGTGCTAATGTCAAGAACAAGAGGGTAAATAAGGCTCAAAAGGGGTTAACAATGGTAGATGCAAAGGGTAGGCTATATGGGCAAAGTAAGCTTTTATCAAAGATGGCCTCAATCATGCTCAATGCAATTCAAAACATCAAACATCAGAAATAAAGAATCGAGCAAAACCAAGATCACAATCATAGAAGAGATATAGCACACAAGAACGAACATTGTGGTTATAATGTGCAACCATTCATTATAGGCTCAACAACTCACAGGGTTGTTTGTTCTATCTCTCTTCTATGTTCCACAAAAATTCATTCAAGAAAGTTTAAAAATAAATTTTCAAATTAATTCAATAGAATGCCTTAAAAACAAAATTCTTAGAAATCCTTGTTGTTTTTTCACCAAAATTATTTCCTATATGTATGTATGTTGTGATGGATGCAAATTTTTTTCAAAATTTCCTAGTTCTTTTCCTAATTTTCAACAAGCAAAAATTAACATGAACAATTAGGACAAAATTGAACTAGGTGCTATACTATTCACATCATCCAATCACAACTTCTATCTATAAAATATATACTAAGAAAAAGATGTAAAAATGCAACATGCAATAACTAGAAATAAACTATCCATAAGCTAAGATATATATACTAGAAGAAAATGCAATGCAACAATCAAAAGCACTCTAAAATATCTACAAGAAATATAATAAAAGAGAACAAAAATAAAGTGCAAAGTGTTCGGAAAAGAAAGTTTACGCCCCAAAATGACGAATCCTCCTCCACACTTAAGTGTTGCACGGTCCTCCGTGCACGAACACGATCCGGGGAGAATGTCTTTAAGTTCCTCCACCTTCGGTTGGCGGATGCGGGGGCTTGGGTTATGTGGAGATTGCCAAGTCCACTGTATGCTCGGCATCTCCATTGTCGGTGTCCTCTTCCTCTCCCGACTCCTTGCCTTTTTGTCTCATCCTCAAAAAGAATAAATAAAGTATAATTAGGAATCATAGGACAAGTAGCACAAAAGGTAAAGGAGAGAGTAAATAAGCATCTAATTGAGGAAGTTTGTATAGTGGTGTAGAATACACACAACGGCCGGTTAAAGTGGCATCCACATAATCAAAAAAAAATAAGAATGAGTTCCTCAATTAGATGGCCTAAGATGCAAGCAATGAATGAGCATCAATTAAATACAAGCAAGCTTAGGCAATTACAACAAGAGTGACTTGAATTTAGAAAATATTGGATATTGAAGGTGTGCAAGTGAAAGAGCAAAAGTGATGTAAATTAGCACAACAAAAAAAAACCAATGCAATGATGAAGAAAAACTACCTATTCATCCTTAAGAATAAGGCAATAATCACATGGGAAGGTGCTTGTTACAAAAAGTGACAAGTCTTGATACGAATCAAGTCAAGTCAACTCAAACAAATGCAAAGCATTAACAAGGAGCAAATACCTTGTGATGTGATTATATTAACTTAAAAATCATGATGAACAAGCAATTTCATTCAATTCGTTAAATTCAATATGTACTTAGTAAAAATTTCACTAAAAAGAAGTCAAATGTCACTTTTCATCTCAACTTGGTGCTAGCAACTCAAAGCATTAAACAAGTACATTATTGAAATTTCAATCTAAGATAACATCATAATCATTCAAAAGTGCAGAATTCTTAATTAGAATACCAAAGAAGGATATAGTCTAACACATATGGTCATGACAACATATGAATTAAACAAAACATTCATTCAGGCATTTAAACAAACACATGGTATGCGGTGCACAAATGCATCAAAGTCAAGCAAAAATTCGAACATCAACAACCCATAAGTCAAAATTGAACACTTGCAATGCAATAGACAAACAATCAAGCAAACCTAAATAACTAAAGTTAAATCAAGAAAACAGAAATTAAGCAAGCAACTAAACATAACCAATAAGATTAAAACAAGAAAATTGAAAAGATGAAGAATAGGAAAAAAAAAAGATAGGTAACAGTGGCACTTGTGTTAGCCACTGCGAGGTCACGGCGACGGAGCTTTGCCGGAGAAGAGAAGAAAAAGAGAAGAAGAAAGAAGGAAGAAAGAAGAAAGAAGAGAAAGAAGAGAAGAAAAAGAAAAGAGAAGAAATAGAGAAAGATAGATGGTGGCGGTAGTGGTGGCTCCGGCGGCGGCGGCGGTCGGTGGTGGTCGGGTGGGAGTGGTAGGGTAGCAGCAGCAAAAAGAAAAAAGAGAGAGAGAGAGAAGAGAGGGAATGGGGCTGGCGAAATAGGGCACTCTTCCTCATTATTGCCCAGACCGCAACCCGTGCATACGCACAAGACGTGCGAGCGCCGCTGGCAGAGAGGGTCTCAAGACCTGTGCGTGTGCACAAGGATGTGTGCACGCACGGAACACTTCTCTTCTTTTTTTTTTAAAAGAAGAATGACCATGTGTGTGCACGCACAGGGACTCGTGCGCATGCGCAGAATGAAAATGTAGGGGGGTGCGTGATGGCACAGATACCATCGGTAAGGAAATTCACAAGATTTTCGCGTTGCAAGTATAGCCCTCAACCGACAAATAATCCGCAAATCAAATTTCGAAGGAATTGGTTGTCACAAGTTTAACCCCAATAAAAGTAACCGAAGTATTCAAGCCTCGGGTCGTCTCACAAGGAATGGGCAAACATGTGCATCAACACTGGTTAGAAATCCGGGGTTGCAAGTCATGAGCAAGAAATTAAACTAGGAATCCTAACAAGCAAGTAATCTTGAAGTGCAAGAAACTAATTCAAGTGACTAAAGCAAGATGTGAGCAATTCCAAACTAATAAGATAACATCCAATATAATTCTACTCTAAACTAAACAAGTAACTATAACTAAGACAAAGTAATTAGGATTTTTGGGTTTTTAAATATGAATGATAAAAGCAACTCTTGGCTAGACATGGGAATTGAGGTCACTATCCTTGTCTAATAACCATATCTTGACAATTATGAGGAACCAAACTCATTAAGTTCACTTCTATACTTGAAGTATGTTAAATGGTTTAGTCAACATCAACCCATAAGGTCCAACGTAACTACTAATTGACTTAGTAGTAGGCTAGTGTCAATGGTTATCAAATTGACCACTAAAGGCTCCCAAATCATCAAATCCATTAGACCCAATGACTCAAGTTTATCCAATTCCCTTAGCCTAGGGCAAGAGTAAAAAGAACTACTCCATAATCAAGGGAAACATTTCATCAAACACATGGTAAGCATTACTAAAAGACATATTCAAATTGCAATCAAATTGAAATTAACAAGTACCCACTAACAATTATCAACATACAATTACTCAAACAACACAATTGAGCATGAAAATCATCAATGTAACATTAACAATTCAAGATTCACAAGATTCATGGAATGGGTATAAAATGATAATTGACAAGAAAACATAAAACTAACACAAGATCTAAACAAAATTATACTAAGGAATTCAAATTAAGCAATTAAAACCAGTAATTAACAAGATCCAATTCAGAATTCAACAAGGGAAGATCAAATCAAAGCTAGATCTAAAGAGGAACAAGGGTTTCTCTCTCTAGAAGAACAAAAAATCAAAAACTAGCTAAAAATTGTGTCTTAGTGTGAATGAATGATCCCCCCTTCCCCCTAGCATCATTGGGTCTTTTTCCATCTAGAACCAGCTTGAACTTGGGCCTCTTGAGCCTCAGAAATCACCGGGCATGATTTCCTTTAATGAGGTCACGTGCAGCTTGTCGCGCGTACGCGTTATGCGTGCGTGCGCGCCGATTGATTTTGTGACGTACGCGTGCGCGCCATGTACACGTGCGCGCCGGTGTGGATTTCTCTAATCTGCACGGATGCGCCGATCTTCGCGCGCCACTTCCAGCTGTCCACATCCACTCGTGCGCGCCAGGTGCGCGTGCGCGCCCATGCTGAAGTTTCCAAAATCCAAATCTTCATGTTCCTTCCTCTTGTGCATGCTTCTTTTCTCTCTTCTAGGCCATTCTTGCCCTATAAATTCTGAAATCACTCAACAAATACGTCACGGCATCGAATGGTAACAGAAGAGGATCAAAATATAGCAATTTTAAGGCAAAAGAAGCATGTTTTTCATCATGGAGCAATATTAGGAAGAGAACACAGAACCATGCAATTCTTGTGAATAAGTGTGAAAAATATTGACAAAATCTCCCAAATTCTACACAATATAAACCACAAAATTGGGATTTTTCAAATCTCCCCACACTTAAACCAAGCATGTCCTCATGCTTAAAAATAGAAAGACCAAAGATCATGGTAAGAAAGGGTTTATGAAGTGCAAATTTCCTAAATGAATGCATGCAACTAATGTAAAATCATTTATCTACTTGGTCAAGGGTAAATTTATCCTCCAAGAACACATATGAGCATACGGGGCGAAAATGATAAGTAATTCATATGTCCTACCAAATTGAACATTACTGTGAAGTGCATATAACGTGCTAGATGAACGCTTGTGAAAGCTGGGAACACGGAGTTGAGCATCGAACCCTCACTGGAAGTGTATCCGCTCTACTCGCTCAAGTGTATAGGGTTGATAAACCCCAATTTTATGGTTTATCTTGTGCTTATTTTGGGGGATTTTATCGCCTTTTCTGACATTTATTCAATGAAATAGCATGGTTTTGCAATTCTCCCTTGATTTGTGCTTAAATGTGAAAACATGCTTTTTAGGCCCTAAAATTGGTGATTTTAGTTCACTTTAATTCCATTCGATGCCTTGATATGTTTGTTGAGTAATTTCAGATTCATAAGGCAAGTATTGGATGGAAGAAGTGAGGAGAAAAGCATGCAAAGTGGGAGAACTCATGAAGAAATGAAGGAACCGTAAAGCTGTCAAGCCTGACCTCTTTGCACTAAAACGACCATAACTTGAGCGACAGAGATCCAAATGAGGTAGTTTCAGTTGAGTTGGAAAGCTAACATCCGGGGCTTCGAAATGATATAAAATTTACCATATGTTACTTTGCGATCAGGGGCGCGCAGGCGCCATGTATGCGTGCGCGCCGATGCTGCTCGTGGCCCACTAAAGTGAAATCATCCCCAGCGATTTCTGAAGCACTTTGGGCCCAACCCAACTCATTTCTAATGCTATTTCATGCAGAATTCAAGCTGGGACAAAGGGGGAGCAATTTTTTGTAGCATTAGCATCATGTAGGTTAGTTTCTAGAGAGATAAGCTCCCTCTTCTCTCTAGAATTAGGTTAGGTTAATCCATCTTAGATCTAAGTCCAATTTCATGTTTTCATCTTGTTTCCTTTATGATTTCTTGCTTCTACACTTTCATTCTCTTAGTTTATAATGTTAATTTCCCTTTTTTTTCTCTCTTTTATGTTCATGGATGCTTATGTTGGATTTAGATCCCTTTCAATGAAATTTAATGTTTGATGTTCTTTTAATTGATGATTTGAGTTGTTGATTTACTTCTCTTGTAATTGGTAATTGGTAGTTTTATTATTCTTGCATTTTTATTATGCTTTCCTTTTATGCCTTCCAAGTGTTTGATAAAATGCTTGGTTGGTCTTTAGAGTAGATTTTGAGCATTCTTGGCTTGGAAAGAGTAATTAGGCAATCTCGAGTCATGAAAACCCAACCTATGTTGGTAACTTAGAGTTGTTGGCTAATATTGTTTCCATTGACGCTAATCTTTTGCTAATTAAATTAGTGAGTTGATTAGGACTTTTGGATTGAGATTATCTAGTCTTGTTAGACTTTCTCTCATGGAAGATAACCTATATCTTCTTCCAATGTTGAAGATGACGTAATAAGATAAATTCTTGTTATTATTGTGATATGATTAATTAATCTTGTTTGACATTCTCCCTATGTGAAGATAACATGTTACCTTCTTCCATTTGTTGGAGTTGACTAGACAAGATGAATTAATCATTGTATGACTAGGATAGAAAGCCTATGATCTCAACCCTTGCCATGAATGTCTCTTTTTATTAATTGCTTTCTTTAATTGCTCTTTTTACTTTTCTTGTCATTTATTTTATTGCCCATTCTATCAACCAAACCCCCCTTGATTCCTTCATAGCCAATAATTGAGCATTTCATTACAATTCCTTGTGAGACGACCCGGAGTTCAAATACTTCGGTTAATTCTTATTTGGGGTTTGTTATTTGTGACAACCAAATTTTTGATTGGGAGGATTGTTTGTTGGTGTAGAACTATACTTGCAACGAGAATTTATTTGTGAAATTCTATACCACCAAGGAATTCGCTCATCAAAATGGCGCCGTTGCCGGGAAGTTGCAATGGTATTATGTTATTGGCTATTGTGAATATGTGAATATGTTTGCCTTTTGCTTATTTCTTAGTTTTTGTTAGCCTTAGGACTTGTTGCTTATTTTTGTTTGCTTTTGTTTTTATTTGCTCTTATGAATTCTCATCATCACTTTGGCTATGAGTTTGGCTCAAATTATGTTGTAGGGAATGGAAACTACAATGGTAACGTGCATGAAGGATTTGGAAATCAAAGATGGGAGGAGCCTCAAAGGATTGATCAACCTTCTTGGCAACCACAACCTCTGGTTTCTTATGGGTATAATTCTAATCCTAATGCATATCAATCTAATGGATGTGGTGACCCTTATTGTAATTGTCAACAACCACCACCACATGCCTATGAACCACCCCCTCAACATGATTTTGAACCACATTACTCACAAGCCCCCTACCACCAAACACCTCATTATGACCCTAATCCTTATCCACCATACCAACCACCTTATGAACCATATGAACCATACATGGAACCACCACCATTCCAACACAATTACTCTCAAGAACCACCTCAATATACACCACCTCCATGCCCTTACCAAGATGAACCAACTTCCAATTATGAAACCTCCTTCCCAAATAATGAACCTTCTTTTTCCACACCACCTCCAATGGATGATTCTCTCCAAGAATGTGTTAGTTCTTACATTCGAAGGCAAGAAGAGAACCAAAAGGAGTTCAAAGAGTTAGAAGCCAAGATAGCTACCATAGCGGAAACCGTTCACAATATGGTCTCCACCCGCCTAAGCCTATGTGATCAAGAAACTCCCATTATTGAATGTGGAGAAGCAATCAAGGAGCATAGTGAGGGAGTGAGATTAGAGCTTCAAGGTGAAAAAGAGGAGTCGAAGCAAGAATTGCCACAAGGGGAGGAAGATAAGATAATTGAGCCGGAAGAAGTGGTTAAAAACATAGGAGATGTTGGAAGTCCATGGGAATGTAGCATTAGAGAGCCCTCTTTCAAGAAGCTTGACATTGATGTTGAGGAGGGTGTACAACCTCCAAAGCATATCTTGATTGAAAACTTTGAAGAGGTTGATCAAGAGATGGATTCAATTATTGACGAATTCTTATGTACAATTGAATCCTCTCCCATTGGGCTTGACATGGAGATTGAAGAAGAAGACACCTCACCTTCCATAGCCATGGTGAGAAATGAAGAAGAAATTGAATTGGAAGCAAGCCACCAAGAGGAAGAGGTTAAAGTTAAGGAAAGTTGTAAGGAGGTGGAGATAGTCAAGGAAGAGCACAAGGGAGTGGAACTTGCAAGACCATTGGAGACATCCCTTCCTAAGTCACCATCCAATACAACATTCAAATGGGTAAAAATATTATCCCTAAGCTTTATTATCCCTCTTGAATATGGTTTGATTGAAAATGATGGTCAACTTAGAGCTCTTTGTGGAGTTAAGAGTAAGAGAGAGTTGTGTAGTGGTTGGAAACATCACTCTAAGTTCATGATGGTTGCATGCTCAAAGTTGAATGGCAATGGTTGGTGTAAAACCAAATTGCATGGGTCTAGGAGAATGTTTGGGTGCTCAATTGAGAATTCTAAGGTCATGCCACCCAATTGGAATCATGATGATCAATTTGAAGATGGGTGTCAAAACAAAGTGTGGGATCCCAGATCGCATAAGGAGAATCAAATTTGGGAGCTCATGGTTTGTGAAGAACTCCATCAAAGCTTGAAGATATTAAGATTGAAGAATGGAGCTTATTGGAGACTCAAGCATTGGTGGATGTTCAAGGATAGCTTCAAGCACAAGCCACCTTGAGAGGAGCTCCCCAAAAGTCCAACTTAAGGACAATAAACAAAAGTGCTAGGTGGGAGACACCCCACCATGGTAATATCTTTTCATTTTCCCTTTTGTACATATTGGTAATTAGTTTAATTTCAAGTTTTGTTAAGTTTGTTGAGTATAATTGGTAGTTAGTAGGTTAAATAAGGTTTTATGGTGTTTGGGTAGCTGTTTGGAGGTTTGGAATGCTTGGATTGGTGCAAGAACATGGAAAAATTTTGAAAAACAGAGCACCAACCCGCGCGTGTGTGCACCTGGCGCGTACGCGCGCCTCAAGCATTTTCGACCATCCATGTGGGCACGCCATGTGCGCGGATGCGTGGATTGAAAAAATCTCACCCCTCCATACATTGACCCGAGAGTTGCGCCTACACTGCACTAGCACCATGCCTAGGGCACAAACCAACCCACGCGTATGCGCACCTGGCGCGTACGCGTCCTTGAAGCTAATCACGCAATGCGTGCGAACGCACGCTGTGCGCGTGTGCGCCGATAGCGCCACCTGCCCTCCTGGTACATGTTCCAGAGAGTTATGCCCAGTTTGTGCCTATTCTGTGCCTACAACCATGCGTGCACGCACCTGGCGCATATGCGTCCTTTGGCCAAACTGTGCATCGCCGCGGAAACGTGCATGACGCGTCCGCGCCGGTAAAAAAAAAACAAATTTTCTTTTCTTCCATTTTCTTTTACTGCATTTGCTTATTTTCATTCCATGCATTTTAATTTTGTTTTCATAGCTTGTTCTTATTTTCCTTTCTAAGTTTCTTACTTTAATAATGGTGTTGAATTTTCTTACCCAATTGTTGAGAATTTCTTTATTAATCTTGGTGCTTCTTGACTTGTTTGATATTGTTGGGTGATGAAACTTTTAAATCAATGCTTAATCTTGTATGACTCTTATATTCTTTGTGCATTGATATGAACTTGCATGTCTTTCATGACCCACTCTTTCTATTTGAACTTGATGCTTTTGAGTGCTCTTCATGCTTTGACTTTACTCTCGCATCAAGTGTTAGTTAATATGCCTTGGCTTATATTGCCTTCTCACTCATATGTTGTAGCTAGGGGTGGCAAACGGGCCTAAACCCGCCGGGCCGGCCCGCGTAACCCGCCAAAAAGGCGGGCCGGGCTGGAAAATTGGGACCGCCAAATAATAAAAGCCCGCTTAACCCGCACCGCTTAAACCGCTGGTTTTGGCGGGCTTTGGCGGGGCGGGGCGGGCTTCCCCGCCGGGCTTAGTATTTTTTTAGCAAGGGGTATTTTTATAATTTTTTTTACCAAAACCCAACTTTTCCAACCCAACTTACAAGAGAATGAAGATGAAAATTGGGTGTTTTAGATTATGTTTGTTTTGTTTTGGAGACAATATTGTTAATTATGTTTTGGATTATGTTTATTTTGCTTTGGAAACAATATTTATAATTACAAAGACTTTAATGTTTGTGAATACAAAAATTATAATTTGTTTATACTTTTAGAAATTATAATAGTTAAAATTAAAAAACAAAAGAGATTTTTTTATATCTTTATATATATTATTTAATAGTTAAAAGTAAAAAAAAAAGAGGATATTTGGCGGGCTAGGATTCTAGGACCGCCTCACTAGGCGGGGCGGGGCGGGCTAGCCCGCCAAATGGCGGGCTTTTGGCGGGGCGGGGCGGGGCGGGGCGGGCTTCCCCGCTTTCCACCCCTAGTTGTAGCTACCATATAGTTGAGAACCTTACCCTTAGTTGGCATTAGCCCCGCCTATGTTCTAATTGTTTAATATCTTTGATTTAGGCTTAATTTTCTTTCTTTTTCTTTCCTTTTAGGTTGACCACCGAAAGAGGAAAAGGAAAAGCTTCTAAATGGGGCAACAAACAAGTTCACCCGCACAAACTTTTGAAGGAGCTCATCAATTGTAGCAACTCATCCACATCGCTTTTCTTTGCATACACCGAGGACGGTGCAAATTTTTAAGTCTGGGGAGGTCGTCTGACCGATCTCCATGGGTAACAACTTCCCTTTTCAACACCAATTTTTAATTTTTGTCTTTGTTAGAATAGTTGTTGCATTTCATGATAGGTTACATGTGAGTTAGAATTTGTACATATTTTTACCACTTCCTTTTTATGTTAGGACTATTTGGTTAGGGCGATGCTTTCTTTTCCAAGAAACCATTTTTAGGGCACCCTACCAATTTGAAAAATTTTTCTTGTTGAACTTGCTTGAAGAATTTATTTTGGAACATGATTTTTGAACTAAAAACACAAGCATGCGAGTTTTGAGCCCAATTGCGTGGTTACATCTTATAACCACTTATTTCCATTCTTGTGTGCATTGTTCTCTTTCTATGATTGTAATCTTTGATTTGTTTGATTCTTTATGTCCATTATTCCATGTATACATGCATTTATATGATTGAGGCCATCATTTCATTTAGCTCACTTACCCAAATAGCCTACCTTTCATCAACCATTGTTAGCTAAATTTGAGCCTGTTGAATCCCTTTTGTTCTTAATGTTAGCACATCACTACCCCTAAGTGAAAAACAATAAATGTTCTTAACTTGGATCTTTGATTAGCTTAGGCTATTGAGAGTGTGTATCATTTGGGTATGGGAAACTTGGGACATTGGTTGAGAGGAAAGTGTGTTTTTATATTTTTGTTGATGATTTTTGGGATTGGGTACATGCTTATGCATTAAATATATAAAATCGTATGCATTGATACGTTTGTATATACCTCAGAAAAAAAATGATGATAAAAAAATACATATATATACATAAAAGAAAAAAATATAGAAAAAGAAAAAAAAAGAGAAAAAGAAATAAAAAGGGGACAAAATACCCCAAAGTAAAGTTCAATAAAAAAAATCAATGCATATAGAATGTGAATTAAAGAGAATGCATGAGTATGTGAAAAAGTGGGAATCATGGGTAGCTAGGTATTGTGTTAGAATTATATAGGTTGTTATATGTGTTTGGTGAGAGCTTAGGTTAATCAAAGATTCAAATTTCAAGCTCACTTGACCATATGCATCCTACCTTTACCCTAACACCATTACAACCTATGAACAAGTCCTCACGATGAATGTATGCATGCATTGAATAATTGTTGATAGTTAGATGAAAAATAAATCATGGAAAGCATGATTGGAAGAGAATTGAGTGATTGACCCTATACACTTGAGCGACTAGAGCGGATACACTTCCGGTGAAGGTTCGATGCTCAATTCCTTGTTCCCGGCTTTCATGAGCTCTTCTTCTTGCAAGTCTATTTGTACTTTATTTTGATATTCAAATTGGTAGGATTCATGAATCATCATACTACTTAGCCCAATATGTGCATATGTGTTCTTGGGGATTGATTTACTTTTAACCAAGTAGGTAGAACCATTTTGCATTTAGTTGCATTCATATAGTGATGCACGGAAAACTTGTCTCTCAACAAATTTCCCTTCGGCAAGTGTACCGAATTTGTCGTCAAGTAAAAACTCACAATAGAGTGAGGTCGAATCCCACAAGGATTGATTGATCAAGCAACTTTAATTAGAGGAATGTTCTAGTTGAGCGAATCCAGGATTTGAGTTTAGAATTGCAGAAAATAAAATGGCAGGAAGGTAAATGACAGAAAAAGTAAATGCTAGAATTAAAGAACTGAAAGTAAATGACTGAAGTAAATTGCAGAATTGTAAATGGGAATGGGGAAATTGCTCATAAAAGTAAGTAACAAAAAATAAAGAGAATGGGTAAGATCAGAAATGGGGAGTTCATTGGGCTCCAGAGATGTTGCATTCTCTGGATCAATTTCATTTTCATCTCTTCCTCAATCAATACACTCATTGATCTCCTTGGCAATCTTAAGTGATTGAATTACAATTTCTTGTAATTCAATCTCTCAAATCTTGATCAATAGCCAATTCCTTGGTCAATTGCTCATGAGAAGAGATGAAGTATGATCACTGATTATACCACATGCATTTTCCAAATCAAGTGTTGAGAGGATTATAGTCACATATCCATCCAAACCCAATTTGGTCCAGCATGAGAAAGCATTTCTAGCTTGATCTCTTCATTCCTCTTTCAAGGTTCAGAAGAGATCCAAGTATGAATAGCTTTTTTTCCAAGATAACTACCCAATTGGATGAAGATCAAAAGCTTTCAAGTAAAATCAAGAGAAAAGATAGAAGAAGAATAATGAAAATTAGTATTGATCCATCAAATTACAACAGAGCTTCCTAACCCAATGAAAGGGGTTTAGTTGTTCATAGCTCTGGAAATTGAAAACAAAGATGGAAAATACATGATGAAAACTAGAAGTGTAGAGAAAGTAAATACAGAGAGTAATTCTATGCCTAGAGGCTCCCTATATTTTCCAACTCCCCAAATAATTCAAAGCTACTCCTATATATACTACTCTTTTACTCTTCTAGTTGGTTCTTCAAGTCTTGGGTCTGGGCCTTTGGATCATGAGTTTGAAGCAGTTATCTTCTTCATTGGGCTTGGCTTTACTTGCAGAGAGAAAGTGTGAAGTGGGCAGATACTTTAGCTCAGGACGTTAGTGGTGTTAACGTTCAGTGATAATATGGGTTCGAGAACGTTAGTGACATTCAACTTTTTCACTAACGTTCCTCACCCAATGTAAGAGCCACGTTAACTTCAACGTTAGTGGCACAAATGTTGCCACTAACGTTGCCCCTTTATCCTTCGCACACGTTATTGGGACTCACCTTTCCCAATAACGTTGAGAAATCTCCCCCTTCCCTACCTTAGAGTCCACGTTAACTTAGTTAACGTGGCTCTTTTAACGTAGGCTTGCCAATCTTCGAGAACGTTAGTGACACTTAATATTGTCACTAACGTTCCAATGTGCCCCTTAGCCATCTCCAACATTAGTGACAATGTTGAATGTCACTAACGTTGGCTCATCATCCTTCTCCTCACGTTAACTTCCATGTTAACTAAGTTAACGTGGGAGTTAACGTGGCTTATTGTGGCTTGTGTTGGCTCCTTCCAACATTAGTGACAATGTTTGGTGTCACTAACGTTGTCGACAACCTTTCTTCTTCACGTTAACTTCCACGTTAACTAGGTTAACGTGGGAGTTAACATGGCTTCTTGGGGATAGTGTGTGTTCATCCCAACGTTAGTGACAATGTTTAGTGTCACTAACGTTGTCGATCACCTAGTTTCTTCACGTTAGCTTCCACGTTAACTAGGTTAACGTGGGAGTTAACGTGGCTTAATGTAACTTGGCCAACGTTTGTGATAATGTTGAATGTCACTAACGTTAGCTTCCCCCCTTTCTTCTTAACGTTAGAGGCCACGTTAACTAAGTTAACGTGGTGACTAACGTGGCCACTTATGAGCTTGGTCCAACGTTAGTGATAATGTTAAGTGTCACTAACGTTGGCTCCATTTCCTTTCTTCCACGTTAGAGTTCACGTTAACTTAGTTAACGTGACTCTTAACGTGGGCAATGATGGCTTCGAGAGCGTTATTGGCAATCACTTTTCTCATTAACTTTGCAAGTTACTCCCATTCCACGTTAGTGTTAACGTTAGTGTAACTAACGTAGCCACTAATGTGGTTCTTCTTTGCTTCCTTTGTCCTGAAATCAAGCAATAAAGTGTATCAAAGTTCTAGTCCAAGTCATGGGAAATGCAACATCCAATTTGTCCTTAAATTCATGCAAAATCCTCATGAAATCATGTAAAATTGCACAATGCATGCTTGAATCAAGATGTAAGTGAATATTTACCCAAAACCAGCTTATTTCCTAAGGAAATGCATGAAACTACCCTAAAAACAATAAAGAAAAGGTCAGTGAAACTGGCCAAAATGCCCTGACATCATATAGATAGGTGCATATAGTTTATTTACATTGAATAAATGTTCATACCCCTTTTCTTGTCCTTCTTAATTCTTAGCATGAGGACATGCTTAGTTTAAGTGTGGAGAGATTTGATAAACCCCAATTTTATGGTTTATCTTGTGCTTATTTTGGGGGATTTTATCGCCTTTTGTCACATTTATTCAATGAAAGAGCATGGTTTTGCAATTCTCTCATGATTTGTGCTTAAATGTGAAAACATGCTTTTTAGGCCCTAAAATTGGTGATTTTAGTTCACTTTAAATCCATTCGATGCCTTGGTATGTTTGTTGAGTAATTTTAGGTTCATAAGGCAAGTATTGGATGAAAGAAGTGAGGAGAAAAGCATGCAAAGTGGGAGAACTCATGAAGAAATGAAGGAACCGTAAAGCTGACAAGGCTAACCTCTTCGCACTCAAACGACCATAACTTGAGCTACAGAGGTCCAAATAAGGCGGTTCTAGTTGCATTGGAAAGCTAACATCCGGGGCTTCAAAATGATATAAAATTTGCTATATGTTACTTTGTGATCAGGGGCGCGCACGTGCCATTTACGCGTGCACGCCGATGCTGCCCGTGGCCCACTAAAGTGAAATCGCCCCCATCGATTTCTGAAGCACTTTGGGCCCAACCCAACTCATTTCTAATGCTATTTTATGCAGAATTCAAGCTGGGGCAAAGAGGGAGCAATTGTTTGTAGCATTATCATCATGTAGGTTAGTTTCTAGAGAGAGAAGCTCCATCTTCTCTCTAGAATTAGGTTAGGTTAATCCATCTTAGATCTAGGTCCAATTTTATGTTTTCATCTTATTTCCTTTATGATTTCTTGCTTCTACACTTTCATTCTCTTAGTTTATGATGTTAATTTCCCTTTTTTGCTCTCTTTTATGTTCATGGATGCTTATGTTGGATTTAGATCCCTTTCAATGAAATTTAATGTTTGATGTTCTTTTAATTGATGATTTGAGTTGTTGATTTACTTCTCTTGCAATTGGTTGTTGGGAGTTTTATTATTCTTGCATTTTTATTATGCTTTCCTTTTATTCCTTCCAAGTGTTTGATAAAATGCTTGGTTGGTCTTTAGAGTAGATTTTGAGCATTCTTGGCTTGGAAAGAGTAATTAGGCAATCTTGAGTCATGAAAACCCAACCTATGTTGGTAACTTAGAGTTGTTGGCTAATATTATTTCCATTGACGCTAATCTTTTGCTAATTAAATTAGTGAGTTGATTAGGACTTTTGGATTGAGATTAGCTAGTCTTGTTAGACTTTCTCTCATGGAAGATAACCTATATCTTCTTCCAATGTTGGAGATGACGTAATAAGATAAATTTTTGTTATTATTGTGATATGATTAATTAATCTTGTTTGACATTCTCCCTATGTGAAGATAACATGATACCTTCTTCCATTTGTTGGAGTTGACTAGACAAGATGAATTAATCATTGTATGACTAGGATAGAAAGCCTATGATCTCAACCCTTGCCATGAATGTCTCTCTTTATTAATTGCTTTCTTTAATTGCTCTTTTAACTTTTCTTGTCATTTATTTTATTGCCCCTTCTATCAACTAAACACCCATTGATTCCTTTATAGCCAATAATTGAGCATTTCATTGCAATTCCTTGTGAGACGACCCATAGTTCAAATACTTTGGTTAATTCTTATTTGGGGTTTGTTATTTGTGACAACCAAATTTTTTATTGGGAGGATTGTTTGTTGGTGTAGAACTATACTTGCAACGAGAATTTATTTGTGAAACTCTATACCACCAAGGAATTCGCTCATCAAAATTAGTGCTTTAGTCCTTCCTAACTCATTTTTGATTAATTGTAATATTCGATCTATACATTAGTTATAATATTTTCTCTACACACAAGATTAGTACTTTAGTCCTTCCTAACTCATGATCCCTTATTTTTATACATTGTTGTCATTGTGTTAGGATAGGGCCAAATACTCTCATGCTTATCACTAATCTTGTTTGTGTCAATTATTGATTAAACTTGATGCAACATGCTCTTCATGTCATGTACCCTTTGCTTTCTCTTGGTTTAAGCTTGAGGACATGCTTGGTTTAAGTGTGGAGAGGTTAATAAACCCCATATGTAGGGTTTATCTTGTGTTGAATTTAGAGGGTTTTGTCAACCTTTCTCCCATTTATCCAATGAAATTACATTGTTTTGTAAATTCTCCTTTAATTGTGCTTAAGAGTGAAAATATGCTTTTTAGGTCCTTAATTGTTTAATATTGATTTACCTTTGATTCCATTAGATGCCTTGATATATTTGTTAAGTGATTTCAGATTTAGGAGGCAAAGATTGGATCAAGGGAATGAAGGAAAAGCATGTAAAAGTGGAGAACTCATGAAGAAATGAAGAAATCGCAAAAGCTGTCAAGCCGACCTCTTTGCACTTAATTGACCATAACTTGAGCTACAGAAATCCAAATAATGCAATTTCAGTTGCGTTAGAAAGCTAACATCCGGAGCTTCAAAACGATAATAAGATTTGCCATAGTTGCTATATGTATGGTGACGCGTACGTGCACTGCACGTGCACACATCGTTGCTGCCATATGATCCACTTAAAGCAATATGTGGCCAGCAAATTCTAAAGCCTTGTGGGCCCAATCCAACTCATTTCTGATGCTATTTAAGCCAAGGATTGAAGGGGAATCAACATACTTTACATACTTTCACACATTAGTTTATTTTAGAGTAGTTTTAGAGAGAAAAGCTCTCATTTCTCTCTAGAATTAGGATTAGGATTAGGTTTAGTTCTTAGATCTTGATTTAGATTCATGCCTTCTTCTACTTTTGATTCTTAATTCTTGTTGTTACATTCATCTTCCTCTATTCTTTTGTTATAATCTCTTCTATTTTGTTTCCATGCTTTGTTGTAGATCTACTTTTGTTCCTTCTCTTCTCTTTCAGTTCAATTAGAGGTAATTCATAATAATTGTGTTCCTTTTGATTGTTGTTATTGATTTCTTACAATAATTGTTGTTAGATTTTATTGTTGTTATCCATTTGCTATGCTTTTCTTTAGTGCCTTCCAAGTGTTTGATGAAATGCTTGGTTGGATTTTAGTGTAGACTTTGTTCCTCTTGGCTTTGGTAGAGTAATTAGTGACGCTTGAGTTATCTAATTCCTTTGTAGATTGATAATTAGAAGTTGCTAATTGATTTGGATACCACTAAAGCTAGTCTTTCCCTTGGGAGTTGGCTAGGACTTGTGGAATCTAGTTGATTCATCCACTTGATTTTCCTCCATGATTAGAGGTTAACTAAGTGGTAGCAATGGACAATTTGTGGTCACAATTGAGGAGGATAACTAGGATAAGACTTCTAGTTCTTATATCTAGGCAAGAGCTTTGTTAGTTGTTAGTTTATTTTCTTTGCCATTTATGTTTCTTCTCTAAAATCTCAAAAAACCCCAAACATACTCCATAACCAATAACAAGAACACTTTATTGTAATTCCTAGGGAGAACGACCCGAGGTTCCAATACTTCGGTTTATAAATTTAGGGGTTTGTACTTGTGACAAACAAATTTTTGTATGGAAGGATTATTGTTGGTTTAGAAACTATACTTGCAACGAGACATCATTAGTGAAATTTTAAACTGTCAAGAGTCTAATCATCAGGGGATGATTGAAAATCTCTTGGTTAGAGTGGAGAAATTCATATTTCCTATAGATTTTGTAATCCTGGACTTAGGTGAAGAGGGGCATGACTATATTATATTGGGAAGACCTTTCCTGGCCACAGCAAGGGCCATCATTGATGTGGAACAAGGAGAAATGACCTTGAGGGTAAATGATGAGAAAATCACCTTAAATGTCTTCCAGGAGGTGCAACACACTGTTAAAGAAACAAGCTACATAAGAGTTGAAGAAGAAGAGTTACAGTGGAAAAAAAACCCAATGAAGAGCTCATCAGCTCACTTGTAAAGCAAGAGATGGACAGTGGAGAAGAAAAAGAGGGTAAGGAACATGTGAAGGGTGAGAAGAGAAGGCAGGAAGGGGTTGAAGACTTGATTATTGAGAAGGAGGTCCCTGACATAAAACATGCTACAAAGAAAGAAGGACAAGTGAAGAAAGGAAAGAAGAATAAGAAAAGGGTTCTAAAAGGGTGGAAGAACAAGAAGATACCAACTGAAGGATTCTCAAAAGAGGACAGAGTGAGATTGATATACCAGCAGTTGGAGACAAGTCCACAAACTGATGATTACTACACCATCAACAAGATACTCTCGGTGGAGCATGTGGAGATTGACCATCAACGTACAAGAAGAAGGCTCACAGTGAGAGGAGACAAATTGAGGCACCACAATCATCAACCACCCTAACAAGGGACCAATGTCAAGCTAGTGACAAGAAAAGAGCACTCCATGGGAGGCAGCCCATGATTTAATATTCTTGTTTCTGCTTTCAATAACTAATGGTTTTTCTAGCATAAGTTTGAGCTCTCATGAGTGGATTTGATAGCTGCACACATCATTTTGAAGCATATGTTTGACTCCTAAGTTTGGTGTGCCTAAAGGCACTTGAAAATAGCTTTTCATGCATAATTGATCATAGGACCATTGTGGGATATATACTCATTCATTTTGTTTAAGTATATAGCCAAACCTTAAGTTTGGTGTCTGTATATGCTGTGAATTTCAAGAAAGTCATTTTTACTCAAAGGCTCAAATTCATGAATAGATAAACCATATATTGCATCATTTTACGAATTTATGGTAGCAAATAAAATGTTCCTTATAATGAATATACTGATTATGATAGATATTCATTGGATTTTATATAAATCACATAGAAGAAAACAAGTTTGGTGTCCACCAAAATTTTTGTTCAATTTCTAAGGGGCATGGTTGGTAATTCATAGATAAGAAACACATAGCAATATTTTCTTTTTATATATATAGTACACCACCACCATATGACATTTAAAAGTTTAAGCTCACTAATTGTTTAGTTTATGTGGATAGGAATGGTGAGATTGAAGAAAATGACAAAAGACATGCATGTACGATTATCACAAGATGGAAAAGGGAGTCACATGTGCTTAGGAAAGTGTGCTCTCTTGGAAAAAATTCTACATGGTGTAACACCTTGGAGGCCAAACCACATGCGATCAATGAGGGAGCAATCCTTGTCTTCATCCATCTCCACATGCACACCGTCCATTTCATGGCTTTTCAACAATGAATTGCTCAATCCCTACCTTTCCTTACAACTCAACCGAATCCTCCAACTTTGTGCTTTGTTTCATACCTTGGCTATAAATTGGCAGTGATACTTCCGGAGTTCACATATCCTTGCTTTCTCTATATAAGACCTCCTCATCTATTTACCTTTGTTTCACTCAAACATTCCTCCCAAACACGTTACATCCTTATTCTCTCACCCAAAGG
Source organism: Arachis ipaensis (assembly GCF_059453495.1). Taxonomy (NCBI): domain Eukaryota; kingdom Viridiplantae; phylum Streptophyta; class Magnoliopsida; order Fabales; family Fabaceae; genus Arachis; species Arachis ipaensis. Next base: position 63,945,291 of record NC_142440.1, on the reverse strand, counting down.
CATCACAGAACACCTTACCTCCCATTCTTTCCATCATAACCGTGCTCTAACCAAGGCCTATCTTTTCTTCTCCCTTCTTTCCTTCCTAATTCATGGCTTCATCAAGTTCTAAAAGAAGGAAAGGAAAGGAACCAACTGTAGATGAACCACCAACATATGATACCAAGAGATTTAAGTCTCAATTTCATGAATCAAGGTATTATAGGCTAATGGAATTAAAGAAGGTTATTCCAGAGATGGAATTAAGTACGTAACATTTACTCCTAGACTTGAAGTATGTCAAATAGGCTTGATCACATTCACCCTTAAATCCTAACCTACCTACTAGTTGACTTATTAGTGGGTTAGCATCAATGGGCTTCAAATTGATCATCGAGGATTCTCAAATCACCAAATCCATTATGTCCAAAGACTCAAGATCACTCAAGCCCCTTGGCTTAAGCCAAGAGTTGACAAAACTACTCAAAAACTAAGGAGAGCATTTCATCAAACACTTGGAATGCAATAAAAGTCAACATCATAAATTGCAAGAATACTAAAATCCATCACTATTAATTGCAAGAAAAGTAAGATCACAACTCAATTCATCAATTAAAGAAATACCAACATCAAAATTGCATTAAATGTAAACAAATCCAACATGAGTCATCATCACAAAAGAGAGCAAAATGGGAAATTAACATAAAAACTAAGAGAATCAAGATGTAGAAAGGAGAAATTATAAAGAAACAAGATGAGATCAAGTAATTAAACATGAATTTAAGATAATCAAACCTAATCCTAACCTAATTCTAGAGAGAAGAGGGAGCTTCTCTCTCTAGAAAACTAACTAAAGGCTCATGTTGGCTAAACTAATTGCCCCCCTTTGCTTGGACTTCAATTCTGCATGAAATACACTCAGAAACAAGTTGGATTTGGGCCTGGGCAGCTCAGAAATCGCCCCCAGCCTTTTGCCTTCAAGTGGGCCATGTGAGAGTATCGGCGCGTGCGCGCCATGTGCGCGTGCACGTCGACTGGCAAATTCTCAACCCACGCGGACGCGGCATGTACGCGTGTGCGTCTATAGGCGAAACCACTTTTGCGCGTGCGCACCTGGTGCGCGTGCGCGTCCTTTGGTGCATTCCCAATCTTTGTTTCTTCATGCATTCTCCCTTTTTGTATGCTTTTCTCCTCATTTCTTCCATCCAATACTTGCCTTATGAACCTGAATTCACTCATCAAACACATCAAGGTATCAAATGGAATTAAAGTGAATTTAAAATCACCAATTTAGGGCCTAAAAAGCATGTTTTTACATCTAAGCAAAATTCAAGGGAGAATTACAAAACCATGCTATTTCATTGAATAAATGCGAGAAAAGGTGACAAAATCCCCCAAAATAAGCACAAGATAAATCACGAAATCGGGGTTTATCATGAATAGTCACCTTGTATTGACTTGGAACCTTCAACGGCCTCTCCCAATGGATTGTACGCTTCTCAATAGCCTCGTATTGAGAGTCGGCTCTTCAGTTAACCAAGGTGTTCGATTTATCACCTTGGTGATTCCACCAAATATCAGGAGAGTGAGTAGTAGTGTGCTCAACCGGCGAAGCGACTGGTGCCTTACCCTTCTTTCTCATCCTGAAAATACAAACAAAAGAATTTTGAGACCATAGGGCAACAATAAAGTAAAATCATTGAGGAAGAAGCACTAACAAGGTTAAAAGAAGCTTATATAGATAGTGTGATTTACAAAAACACGGTGTATATATTCCAATGATGTGCGCGATTGGAATACACACACCGGCCGGATATCACGGCAATCACACTCCTTATCAATTAAAGCTTAATGCTTCCCAACTAAATGCTTAAGTTGTAGTGCTAAAGCATGGACATAAAAGCAACTTGAAGATCGCACCAATTCATTCATTAGCATGCATTGAATGTAATGGGTATTAAGGTGGTTGGCAAGGAATTTCATTAGCAAAAGAATGCACACTCAACAATAGCCATTCACTCAAAGTGAAGCGTCAATTGCTCATCCTCAAGAAGTGGTAACCACATATGCAATGTTCTTAAATTAAATGCAAAAGATGTTTGATCAAGACATCATCTAAAGTTGAACAATTGTATAGTGATTACCGAATCAAAAATTCTGAGATGAACAATGACAAATGATCTCATACAACACAATGCATTTGCAACAAAAAATTGTACATCAACAAACAAGGAAATGCATTGGTGAATTTACTTAACAACCATCAAAAGTCATAATAGAAGTTGCACAATTCATAAAATATCCCTAACAAGAGATAAATTGAACATATATGATGGCCACATCATATGAATCAAACCAAATGTTCATTGAGGCATTTTATCGAACATGTGGTATGCAATGTGCAAGTTCATCACAATTAAGGCCAAATTTGATCATAACCAACCCAACAAGCAAGCAACAATACTTTGCAATACAAAGAAACAACAAGGAAGGCAATGAATTTAATCTAAGGAATATAAAAGAAATGAAAGCAATCGCAACAAATATTAACATAAAAGAGAGGAAAAACAAGAATCTGAGATATAGAGGTTGAAAAGACAAGAACTAGGAAGGAACAGTGGCACTTGTTATAGCCACTGTGAGATCATGGCATTTGGGTTCGTCAGAAATAGAAGCACCGGAAGAGAGAACTCACCGGTGATGAATATAGAAAAGAGAAGCCAAAGAAAGAAAGAAAGAGAAGAGAAGAGAAGTAAGAGAAAGAGAAAGAGAGAGAGAGAGAGGTCACCGACGGTGGGCTGACAGCAGCGGTGGGCGGTGGTAGGGACCGACGGAGCTGGGCAGAGAAGAGAGAGAGCAGCGAAGAAAGAAAAGAAGAAAAGAGAGAGCTACCTCTCAACAGGGCAGGTTACCCTGTTAATGCCCAGAACGCGTCGTGTGCGGACGCACAGGGGCCTGTGCGGACGCACAGAGAGCGCAACTAAGAAGGGTGCGAATGCACACAGCGTGCGATCGCTGCGACCAGAGAGGTTGCATAAGGACGTGCGCACACACAAAGACGTGCGACCGCATAGAAAAGCTTTTTTTTAAACTTAAGGACAGAATTATGTGTGCCTGCGCACACAAGTCCGTGCGCACGCACAGATGCTAAAAATGGGGGAGGTTGTTCCCACGCACAAGCTGTTCCCTCACTCCCACCAGAGGGGTCTACAATTGGTGTGCAGACGCACACGTCTGTGTGGCCGCACAGATGAAGCACGAAAGGGAACGTGTGCGTACGCACGCAGCCGTGCGCTCGCACAGATCAAAGAAAACTGGGCAGCGTGCACACACAAGCTGTGCTGGCGTTGTGACCAGAGGGCATATCAAGGCGTGTGCAGACGCACAGGCTTGTGCTTCTGCACAGATGGCGAAAAACACAGTTTTGTGTGCACGCACAGATGCCCTGTTTCAGAAAATTCTTTTCTTTTCAAAACTAAGGTTCTTACCCTTAGCATATCAACAAACCACCCTCAAATCATACAAACAAGCACAATTTCATAGTCCACAAGTAAATCATCTTATACAACTCAAAATCCATCAAAACAAACCTAAACTAACCATTATATCACAAGAAAGCAAATAATTCAAAATACTATAAACAAGAGATAGAATTGGGATAGTGTCACCATGGTGGGGTGTCTCCCACCAAGCACTTTAATTGGACTTGTATGGATTCATTGTCATTTAGAAACTTCGCCAAGGAGGAAAATCTCCAACTCCTTGGCATTCTTGGGTTGATTGTGATAAAGCTTCACCCTATAACCATTAACCTTGAACTTAACTCCATTGGTAGGGTGAATCACTTCTACCACCCCATAAGGCTTGACATCTACCACTATCTAAACGGCCCATCCCATCTAGACCTCAATGTTCCGGGCATCAATCGCAACCTTGAATTGTACACAAGCACTTCATCACCTATCTTGACGTTCTTCCTCCTTATATTCTGGTCATGGAATGCCTTTGCTTTTTCCTTGTATAACTGAGCATTTTCATAAGCTTCTAACCTAAGGCATTCTAATTCCTCCAATTGGAGCTTACGTTCCATTCCCGCCCCCTTTAAGTCCGGATTGTAATTCTTCACCGCCCAATAGGCTCTATGTTGGATTTCAACCGGAAGATGACTAGTGAATACTACGCATCATGTACCTTTTTTCTTATCTAAAATGGCCTAAAAAGAGCATAATCTCATTGAATCAATGCAATTTCATGAACCAAATGATATATATTATGGTACATTGCTTTGAAATGGAATTGTGTTGAATTTAAGGTGAAAAGAGCAACAAAAGAGGAAGAAAACAACAAATAAAGTTGGGAGTGTGAAGATGGGCATGCCACTTGAAGCTCTGGGCGTGGCACGCCAAGCTTTTGAACTAACTCTCAACAATGGGCGTGCCACTTGAAGCTCTGGGCGTGACACGCCAGGCCAACATGCCAGCAAAGAAGGTTGAAGAATTTTACATGGGCGTTCCACTTGAAGCTCTGGGCGTGGTATGCCAAGCATTGGGCGTGGCACACCGGGGCATATGCCAGCCTGACCTCCTCTCATTCAAATGACGATATCTTGAGCTACACAACTCCAAATGAGATTATTACAGTGCCATCAAAAAATAGACATCCAGGGCTTTCCAACCATATATAACACTTTATAATGGATACTGGAATTGAGGAAGATATTGACCCCAAAAACACAGGAAGAAAAACACGTCACTGCAGAGTTACCAGCCTGACCTCTTCATCTTCAAAGGAATATAACTTGAGTTTTAGAGATCCAAATGACTTGATTTTGGTGGCGTTGGAAAGCTGACATCAAGATATTTTCAATGATATATACCATTCTAGAGTGAATATTAAAACTGGAGGTAAGAAAGGCCATTAATTCAGCATTGCAAAACCTGGGCGTGGCACGTCAGTTTCATAATATATGGGTGTGGCACGCCAAAGAGTGGGCGTGGCACGCCGGGCTACCTGACAGACTGACCTATCCACCTTCAAATGGGCATAACTTGAGCTACAGAGGTCCAAATGAGTTTATTCTAAAGGTGTTAGAAATCTAACATCCAGGGCTTTCCAACAATATATAATATTTCATAGTGGACATTCATTTTGAGGCCCAACCAACTCCATACTTTCAACATTGCAAAGTCGGTCATACTCCAAAAGGCAAAATCAAGTGGGAGTGGCACTTGAAACCACACACCAACTTCTCCTTGTAGCCCCCAACCTTCAATCAAGCCCACTCCAACTCTCATTCAAGCCACACTTATCAATCAATCAAGACCACAAGAAGAATCTAGAATAGTTTATTTTCATTTCATTGTAATTTGCTTTTAATTTCATTTAAGTTTGTAATTTAGGAGAGCCTATATAAAGGCCTTAGTTTCATAGAATTAAGGGATTTTTGCTGGACACTCCACTGTGAGGGGTCTTCGGACTCCCTCTTCTCACCCACACCTCTCTCCTTCCACTTCTTACGTTGTAAATATTTTTAGTTATGAATCACTAACTCTTTCCATTGGGAAAGAGAGCTCTATTATTTTTCAATGGATTGATTATTTTTATTCTTCTTCTTCTCTTCATTTCTCTTTGATTTACTAGATGGGATTTCATTCTTCATGTTAGCATTCAATTATCTTGGAAGAGAGATTGAATGTATTTGGGTTTTATGTGAACCTTGGAAGAGGAATCTTAAAACCATGCTTGAAATCCTTTCTCACACTTGAGTAGAATCTGGGTTTTAGTGTTTGGATATGGTGACATATAATCCTCCCTCTACTTGGACCTATGATGATGTGTGGTATAATCAGGGACCATTCTTCATCTCTTCTCATGAGCAATTAGACTAAGAAATTAGCTATTGATCAAGATTTGAGAGATTGAATCACCATGGGATTAGGGTTCAATCAATCATGATTGCCAAGAGGTCAATGAGTTGCATGATTGAAGATGAGATGAAATCAATTAATCCGGAGAATGCAATATCTCTTGATCCCAGTGTTTATTTTATCTTTCTTTCTTTTATTTACTTTATGGTTATTTACATTTTCTGCACTTTACATTTCTAGCACTTTACTTTCTTGTACTTTACTTTCCTTGCCATTTACTCTTCTGCACTTTATTGCTTTCCTTTACTTTCACGTCAATTACATTTCCTTGTTGATTATCCCTCCTTAATGTTTATCTAACTAGAATAATCAACTAACTATTACTTGCTAAATCCAATTAATCTCTGTGGATACGATCCCACTCCATTGTGGGTTATTACTTGATGACAATTTGGTGTGCTTGCCAAAGAACGGATTCATTATATGTAGGTAGTGAATTTCGGTCATCAATAAGGCTTCCCAAAAACAATATGGAAGGGGCTCATTCCGATTGGGGTCTTGTAAGCAGTCCTATAGGCCCATAATGCATCTCCCAATTGAGAACTCCAATCCTTCCTCTGGGGGTTAACCACTTTCTCTAAGATTCTTTTGATCTCCTTGTTGGATACTTTTGCTTGGCCATTGGTTTGGGGGTGATAGGTTGTTGAAACCTTGTGAATGACCCCATACTTTTTCATCAATGCCTCAATTTTCCTGTTGCAAAAATGGGTTCCTTGGTCGCTCACGATTTATCGTGGTGACCCAAATCTACAAATAATATTATTTTTCAAAAATGAAGCAACGGTATTAGCGTCATCACAACGGGTGGGAATTGCTTCCACCCATTTAGAGATGTAATCCACTACTAACAATATGTACATAAACCTGTTGGAATTTGGAAATGGCCCCATGAAATCCATGCCCAAACATCAAAAATCTCGCAAAAAATCATCGGTTGTTGGGGCATCTCATCCCTCTGTGAGGTATTTCCAGATTCCTGGTATTGATGACAAGAATTACAAAATTGGTTGGCATCCCTAAATAAAGTAGGCCACTAGAATCCACAGTCTAAAACCTTCCTCGCTATTCGTTATGGCCCAAAATGACCCCCACTCTCAGATGAGTGGCAAAATTGAAGGATAGACTGGAACTCAGATTCTGGCACACACTTTCTAATTACTTGATCCGTCCATGCCTCCACAGATGTGGATCATCCCAAAGATAATACTTAGCATCACTTCTCAATCTATCTTTTTGATGCTTCGAAAATTGTGGGAAAAAAATGTGAGCAACCAAGTAATTAGCTATTGGGGCAAACCATAGGGTGCTTTGGGATATTGCTTGTAAGGTATCTAAGGGAAATGAGTCATTGATAGGAGTGGGATTCGGAGTTAAATGTTCGAGGTGACTCAAATGGTCCGCCACTAGATTTTGAGACTCACTTCTATTTTTGATGTCCAAGTCAAATTCTTGCAAAAGTAATATCCACTTAATGAGCCTAGGCTTTGACTCCTTCTTGTTTAGTAAATATTTCAAAGCAGCATGGTCCAAATACACCACCACCTTAGAGCCTAGCAAATAGGGTTGAAACTTGTCTAGAGCAAAAACAATGGCTAAAAGCCCTTTTTCCGTGGTGGTGTAATTCGACTGAGCCGAATCCAAAGTTTTTGATTCATATGCTATAGTGTAAGGAGCGTTACTATCGCGCTGCGCTAGCGCGGCACCTACGGCGTGATTCGAGGCGTCACACATGATCTCAAAAAGTTGATTCAAATTTGGGCCTCGCACAATAGGAGATGTGGTTAGCGCCTCCTTCAACTTGTCAAAAGCCTTTTTGCAATCTTCATCGAAATAAAATTCCACGTCCTTTTGTAGTAGGCGGGAGAGGGGCAATGCGACTTTGCTGAAGTCCTTGATGAACCGACGATAAAAGCCTGCATGACCAAGGAAGAAACGGATATCTCTCTCACCGAGGAGGGGTAATGTAAACTCGAAATGACATCGATCTTAGTCGGATCGACGGAGATTCCGTCTTTAGAAACAATATGACCCAATACTATACCTTGTTTCACCATGAAATGGCACATTTCAAAATTCAGAACAAGGTTAGTATTGGTGCATCGCTCTAGTACCCTGGCTAAGTTCCCTAAACAAGCATCAAAGGAGCTGCCATACACACTGAAATCGTCCATGAAGACTTCCATACAATCCTCCAAAAGATCCGAGAAAACACTTGTCATGCATCTTTGAAACGTTGCCGGTGCGTTGCATAAGCCAAACGGCATTCTCTTATATGCAAACGTTCCAAAGGGGCAAGTAAAAGTAGTTTTCTCCTGATCCTCAGGAGCTATGTGAATTTGAAAGTACACTGTGTATCCATCTAAAAAACAATAATGGGATTTACCTGCCAAGCGATCCAACATTTGGTCAATGAACGGCAACGGGTAATGGTCCTTCCGCGTTGCAAATTGATTCAGCCGGTGGTAATCAATGCACACTCGCCAAGTGTTCTGGACTCGGGTGGCCACAAGCTCTCCAATCTTCGTCTTCACCATTGTTACTCTGGACTTCTTCGGCACTACTTGGACCGGACTTACCCATTCGCTATCGAAAATAGGGTAAATGATGTCCGCTTTCAAGAGGCGAGTCACTTCCTTCTTGACTACGTCAAGGATTGTAGGATTTAGCCGTCTTTACGGTTGTCGGACCGGCTTGGCTCCTTCTTCCAAGAAAATCCTATGGAGGCACACTTGAGGGCTTATTCCCACAATGTCACTTAAGCTTTATCCAATCGCCTCTTTATACTTCCGGATAACCTCAAGGAGTTATTGCTCTTCTTGATCAGAGAGATCAGTTGCCACTATCACCGGAAATTTATGTTCCTCATCAAGGAACGCATATTTGACATGGGGTGGTAGTGGTTTCAAATCTTCCCTGGCTTCTTGATGGGGTAACTTATCCTCTTGGTCATGGGGATTCAGTGGGACACTTTCATATTCTTCATTCTGATGAGGGAAAAATGATTCGACACAAAACTCACGGGCAAGTGTACCGGGTCGCATCAAGTAGTAATAACTCACAAGAGTGAGGTCGATCCCACAGGGATTGATGGATTGAGCAATTTTAGTTAGGTGATGAATTTAGTTAAGTGAATAGTTAAAGATTTGAGTGATTTTTGATTAACAGAAGTTAAATTTCAAGAAAATAAAAGTTGCAGAATGAAATTAGCTGAATCTTAAAGTGCAGAGAAAGTAAATTGCAGAAACTTAAAGTGCAAGAAAGTAAAAGAGCTGAAACTTAAATTGCAAGAAAAGTAAATTGCAGAAACTTAAAGTGCAAGAAATGTAAATTACTGAATCTAAATTGCTGAGAAATGTAAATTGCTTGAAGAATAAGAGGATTTGGGTACTGGGATTTAGAATTGATAAAGAAAATGCAAGTTAAAGTAAATCAAAGGGCTATGAGATGAGGAGATTTAACTCAATAGCAGAACAGAAATGAAGAATTGCTTGAAGAAACAAACTGCAAGAAAACTTAACTCAATTATGAAATTCTAAAAGAGAAATTGAAGATCGAAGAAGAGCAATGAGATCAGAAAGCAGATCTAGATCTCAATTACTCCCTTGATCAATTAGAAAAGAAATTGCAGAAGAAATGAAAATGAAAACAGCAAAAGAAATTCAGATCCAATTCTCCAATTCTCAGAACTATATAAAAGAAAAGCAAAGATGATTCTCAGATCAAGAAATTCAATGGAGTTCTTCAATCTCAATTCAAAAACCCAAAACAGAAAGTAGAAGTTGCAGAGGTAAGAACAAAATAGAAAGAAAACTAGATCTAATCCCAATTCCCCAAATTCAAAATGAAAACTAAAGTGAAAAATTAAAAATGAGCCAAAAGGTCCTTTACAAATAAAATTAACTCCTATTTATACACTTTCTATTTTGGTCTTCAAAGCTTGGAGTGGGCTTTTGGCTTTGGACTTGAAGGAACAATGGATCCGGATGGCACTTGATTGAAAACGGATCAGGGGTGGTGCATGCTCCAGTGGAGCACTCCGTTTCATTAGTGAACGTTGCGTTCACTTGCCTTGTGTGCTTCGTCATGTGTTGAGCGGCTCCAGTGTAGCACTCCGTGACTGAAAATGAATGCTACGCTCATTCCTTTTTTTTTCCTTGGGCGCGCCTTGCTTTCCTTGACCAAGAGCATGAAAAAGTTCACAAAAGTGAACGTGGTGTTCACTCTAGTGAACATGGCTCTTGTTGCACCTTGGTGCTTCCATTGTTGCCTTGCCTAGCATTCATTCCTTCGAACGCCACACTGCCTTGGTTGAGCGCTCCCTTGTAGTATTCCCTTGGTTGAGCGCTTGCCTTGCTTCCTTGCCTTGTCTCACACAAAAGTTCACAAAAGTGAACGCTATGTTTACTTCAGTGAACGCTAGCTGTTTCTTGTGTTGCGCCTTGGTCTCTCTAGCATTCAATAAGTGAACGCTACGTTCACTCTTTGAACGTGGCTGGTGTGTGCTTGGCCTTGCTCCCTTGGTGCTCCCTCTTGGAGCACTACGTTCACCGTTTTGAACGCTCCTTGTGAGCTTCCTCCCTCGAAGCTTAAATCCACGATAAAGGTGGAAGGAGTGAATGTGGCGTTCACTATTTTGAACGCAACGCTTTAACGTCATGGGCCACGCTTTTAAAATTGTGGCCTAAGGTCCAAAGCATGCTCAAACTTCAAAGTGTGCCCCAAAATTCTTCTTTCCTCTATTTGGGCTTAATTTGTGCTTTCTGCTTCTTTTCCTTCATCTTTTTACCTATCATCAACCAAACAAATATATCAAAGCCTCACCAAAATCACTAGATCTTTGTATCATTTATAAAATATATTAATTCTAGCATAAAACCTATGATTTTGTGTAAAATACATGTTGTTTGATTGATTCAAGATAATCATGAAAATCTACTCCAATTACTTACTTATTGTGCAAGAAAGTGCATAAAATCTAATGAAACTAATAAAAAATGCTTGTAAAACTAGCATAAGATGACTTGTCATCACAACACCAAACTTAAATCTTGCTTGTCCCCAAGCAAGCACTAAGCATGAGAAGAAATGAAGTGAAATAGAGAAGTATATATAAGTCCTTATTTAGCAGATAATAGAATTTGAACTATGGGGTTTTATGGAGACAAAAATGCAGCTCACTTATTCTTTGCTGATAGATAACAAATGTTTCTTTGAGGATTCACTAGAGTTACTGTCATAATGCCTTACTCTTTGATTGATCCCTTTTTGGTTTTTCCTTCTTTATTTTGCTTAGAAAGCTTATTTCTCAATGATAACTCAGTGTCAAGTGTTGCAGCAGCCTTTTGGCTCAATTTTTGCTCAACACTTCTACACTACAGACACTTGGCTCATAATTCTTCTTAGGAACATTAATGCCCAGCATCTCTTTGGATCACTAAATACTTTGTAGCTAGGTTGCTCTTGATCATGGACATTCGGTTGGTAATCCCGGATTAGTTAATCCAAGTTACCAAGTTTTAAAAGACTCCTCAGAACCTAATTATCCAAGCATATCCTAGTACAAAAAGCACCACAAACATATTTCCTAAGGTCCAAGCTATTGGTGTCTAGCCTTATTATTTGTTTCTTTGCCAATTCTTGGCTTTTCTTTTCTTTTTCTTTCTTACTTTGCTTCATTTTCCAGGGAATTTCATTAATAAAAGGTTTTATGACAGCAACTAAGTTCACACTACATAGAACACTCTATTATGCAGCTTTTATTATTGAGCCTATCATCCAATCAAGCAATTACCACCACAAAACTTCATTCTAATTCCTACCACATTGGATACTTTCTCTCTATTTCAAACATTTTCTCTTATTGATGCAGAAAGGAAACAAGACAGAATTTAAGATAGATGAGTGATAACAAGCATAACGCATATCCTAACAAGAAAACTACTCAAGATATGAAAGTGTAGAATATAAAATATTTGGAGGCATATCATGTTTCGGATATGCATCATCCTTATTTAATTAAAACTATAAAAGGAACACCACCACCTCTAGTTGTCGTGCTCTTTCCCTTGCTGCATTCTCATTTCTTCTTCTTCCTCTTCTTGCTTGTTTCTTGGGGTTCTTCAACAGGGCATCTTCGATCCCAAATGTGGTCTATCTGACCCCAGAGCCCAGCATCCTTTAATCCTTGTTGCATGTGTGCTGTATTTTTATTGGCTAGTGCTTTCTAATGGTCTACCAATTCTTGGCATTGCTCAAATGGCTTGATCTGTTGGTTCAATGCTGGCATGCTATGGACTACATAGTCCAAATTTGCTTGAGTTGCTATATCATACTCCATTCTGTCCAAGTTCCTATGCTCTCCAATTGTATGATAGATGTTCTTCCATTGGTAGAGATTTTGGGTGTACTCCCCATACTTGGACTGTCGTAGGGACAATCTATTAAATAATTCTTGAAAGTTTACTGATTGTTCCCCTTGCCCCTCAAGAATTCTTGCTTGAAACTCTCTCTGTTGATCCAACATCTTGAGTTGAAAGCTTTCTTGCTTCTCCATCATTTGCTGCTGCCAATGTTCTTGTTGCTCTCGATCCTTTAAATACTGCTCTTCTTGCCTCAAGTATTGCTCCTGTTGTTGCTCCTGTGCTCTCATATATTGTTGAGACATTTCTTCAATGGCTCTTTGCATTTGGCTCAAGTCCATTGCACCAGGAGCTTGTTCCCCCTCCACTTGTGGTCTCCTCCTTCTTCCTTGAGCTCTTCTCTCTTGCTGATTGTTAGTGTCATCAGTGACACCTTCCATGCTTTGCTTAGTGACCCCTTTGCTTTATTTTACCTTCTCAGTATTTTCATCCTCAAAGAGTACTCCTGCTCTTTTGCAAAGCCTCAGAATAGTGCTTGGGTGACCAAGTCTACTTGATTTACCAGTACCCTCAGCTATCTCTTGAATGCTATCTGCGATGAGCTGTGAGACATTGACTTCTCCTCCCCTAAGTATGCAATATGTCAGAATTGCTCTCTTTATTGTGACCTCAGACGTGTTTGCAGTGGGGAGTATGGATCTTCTTACTATCTGATGAGTCCAATTCACACCCCATTCAAAAATTGGTGAATTAGTTCTTTTGGCAAGTGCACCAAAATTATCGTCAATTAATAACCCACAGTGGAGTGGGATCGTATCCACAGAGATTAGCAAATTCGAGCAGTTTTAATTAATTGATGAATTAGTCAAGCGGATCAATAGGATTGTGAAGTGCAGAATTGTAAATGACATAAATGTAAATGACTAGAATATAAAGAAAAGCAATAAAGTGCAGAAATATAAAAGGCAGAATGTAAAGTACAAAATCATAAATGACTTGAATGTAAATGGGAATGGGGAATTGCTGAATGTAAAATTAAGCTGTAAAGAAATGGATAAATAAGAATAGGAGAATTCATTGAGATTGGGAGATGTTGTCTCTTTGGATTAAATCTAGCTTATATCCTCTTCAATCGTGCAACTCATTGACCTATTGGCAATCAGGATTGATTGATCCCCAATCCCTTGGTGACTCAATCTCTCAGATCTTGATCAATAGCCAATTCCTTGGTCTAATTGCTCATGAAGAGAGATATGCTTGGTCCCTGATTATACCACACACCATTATAGGTCCAAGTAGAGGGAGGATTATATGTCACATATCCAAACACCAAAACCCAGATTCTACTCAAGTGTGAGAAGGGATTTCAAGCATGGTTTCATGTTTCCTTTCCCAAGGTTCCCATGAAACCCAATTGCATTCAATCTCTTTTCCAAGTTAATTGAACACTAAGCATTAAAAACGAAATTCCTTCTAGCAAATCAAAGAGAAGATGAAGAGAAGAAGAATTTCACTATTATCAATCCATCAAGTACAACAGAGCTCCCTCTCTCAATGAGAGGAAAGTTAGCTACTCATAGCTCAAAAAGTACTCAAAAGTGAAGTGTAAAAGTGAATCTAAAACTGACTGCTTAACCCCTTCTTCAGTACTCCTTGGGGGTATTTATACTACTCCTAGTAAAATAAAAGAATTACAAAAGTGAAAAATGAAAATTACATTTTGGAGAGAAAAGAAAACACTCAATAAGCGTGACTTCCCAGCTGGCGTGTGGCTGCGCTTTACTAGCGTGTCACGTGCCCTTCAATTCTAGTTTGCGTGCCACGCCAAATCCTTCAAGTGGCACACTCATCTTTCTATCAACCTTGGCGTGCCACGCCTTTGAACTCAAGTGGCACGCCATAATAGAATTCTTGTGTTGGCGTGCCACGCCTTCGAACTCAAGTGGCACGCCCTTTGCCTTTTTCCACTTTTCTTTGCCTCTGGAAACTTGAACTGGCGTGCCACGCCCAGGGTCTGGCGTGCCACGCCCTTGCTCTATGCTTAGCTAAGCTTCTCTGGAAAGTTGCACTAGCGTGGCACGCCCAGGGTCTGGCGTGCCACGCCCCTTTTGTGAGTGAGTGGTTCCTCTGTTTAGAGTGCCACGCCACGAACTCAAGTGGCACGCCCCAATGCTTCTTTGCTCTCTGAATGACACTGGCGTGCCACGCCTGGTTGCTCAAGTGGCACGCCTAAGTGAAGAATGGTGAGTGGCGTGCCACGCCTTCGATACCAAGTGGCACGCCCCATGTAATTGGCCTCCTTCATCCTCTTTGGAAACTTATACCAGCATGCCACGTCTAAAGGCTGGCGTGCCACGCCTATGATCTTGTCTTGGTTCCAGTAGTTGGCGTGTCGTGCCTCAGCCTTCAAGTGGCACGCCATAGTGACATGCTTCGGTTGGCGTGCCACGCCTTCGATACCAAGTGGCACGCCCAGTCCTTGCTTTTGTTATCTTTATGCATTGGCGTGCCACGCCTGGTTGCTCAAGTGGCATGCCTAACTGAGGTTGAGAGGTTGGCGTGCCACGCTCAGTCTTCAATTGCCTTCAGCTCCTTCTCTGGATTATTATACCAGCGTGCCACGCCATGCTGTTCAAGTGACACGCCCATGGATTTGTGAACTCTTCAAGCTTAGCGTGCCACGCCTCGGTTCTCAAGTGGCACGCCCAAGTGACTTCTTGGAGCTGGCGTGCCACGCCTTCGATACCAAGTGGCACGCCATAGTGGAGGTTCTTCTTGGAATGGTGAGTTGGCGTGCCACGCCCCTTTGCTCAAGTGGCACGCTCATGGTAGTTGATGGGTCAGGCGTGCCACGCCCAACCTGGCGTGCCACGCCCCTTTTGTGTCCTCCATTGTAGCTCTCTGGAATTTTCTATTAGCGTGCCACACCCACATGCATGCTTGGAATTCTTCTTTGGACTATAGTACTGGCGTGCCACGCCCAGCTCCTGGCGTGCCACGCCAGTGCATTTTTGTGGCGTTTGCTCCCAAGTGGCACGCCAGTTTTACACGCCCAACTTCTTGTTTGTCTTCTACCCATTTTAGATACCTTTTTCACCTGAAATTCAGTACAACTCATCTCAAAGTAGTGTACCATAATATTCATCAAATAATGCATGAATTGTACTGATCAAATGAGATTTATGCTCTTTTATGGTCTTCTTTATGCAAGAAAGAATGGTAGATGATGCAAGTCATCACTATCTCGTACCAACCTTTGGCTTCAGGTATGAGATCCATTCTCTTTAAGTAGCTTGGTTTTCCTTCTGAGTCTCTTTCCCAGTCTTTGCCTTCAAAGCATAAGCCATTTAGTATCTCATCAGGATCACTTCCTGTATTCTGTCATCAAAGCTGGGTTCTCTATAGGTTATCACTCTTATCTGCAAGACTCTCATGATGGATGATGGGCTAGAATCTACCTCAAGGACAGGGAGTATGCCAATGCGTAAGCGAAGAACAGGGAGTGGCGCGGACGCGTACCACGTGCGTCCGCGTGGGTTGAGACACAAAGTTGGCCCAGAAGTGGCACAACTCTCTGGTCCTTGGCCCAGATAGTTGAAATGAGCAGCCTACGCGTGCGCGTACTTTGCGCTTGCGCATGGCTTGGTTTTTTTTTTTTTTTCAAAGAGCATCAAAAGACCTCATAACTTTCCATCCTTCTCAAAAACTCTAAAACTAGCTAGGGTGAAAAATTAAGCACGTTTTGAAACATAGGGGATTTTTCAAACAAGTTGAGAAAACTTGCAATTCAAGCAAAAACTCAAATTCAAAGAATTATCCCTAACTAAAGCATAGGACGTACAGATACCTTAGCAATCAAAGTAAATACACTACAAAGTGAAGAAACTCTATACAATGGAACTCAAATCATTCATTCATTATATCTACAAGAGAATGGAAAGAGTTTACCATGGTGGGGTGTCTCTGAAGAGACGGAAGATTGATGGTTTAGAAGTTATAGTAAACCCTCGTTGCAAGTATAGTTACTAAACCAAGCAATCAACCTTTCTTACAAACGTTTTGGTTGTCACAGGTAACAAACCCCTTTAAAATTGATAACCGAAGTATTTAAACCTCGGGTCGTCTTCTCAAGGAACTGCAGGGAAGTATGTTCTTATTATTGGTTATGAAGATTGTAAATTGGGGTCTTTGAAAATAAGGAATGAGTAATTTAAATGGCAAATAAAATAAATAAATAACTGTAAAATAAACTTTTGGTAAGGTATGAGAAATTGGAAATCCTATCCTAGTTATCCTTATCAATGGTGATGAGAATTGAGTCTTAATCCCACTTAGTTAGCCTTTACTAAAGCAAAGGAAGATCAAGTGGATTAATTAGTCTGAACTTCAGGTTCTGGTCAATCCCTAAGAAAAGACTGGAATTATTGAAGTTCAATTCAATTAACAAGATGACAATTATCAATCACGTTGAGTTTGATAACTCCTGAGTTACTGATTTCTTGACCAAGACCAAAAGGGGAAAAAGTAAATCTGCTGGAATAAAAAGAATGTCTTCGGATTGGAATTAACAATAATGTAAATAAAAGAGAGCAATCATAAACTAAAATACCTCAAATAAAATTAATCAAAAGAATTATCTGTAACATAGAAAAATTCATAAATTAAGTTGAGAGAATAATTAAAAGGAAAATTGAACCTGATGAAAAGAGATAATCCTGAAAGCAAAAGAAATCCTAATTCTAAATCCTAAAAGAGAGAGGAGAGAACCTCTCTCTAAAAACTACATCTAAATCATCAAAAATAACTAATTGGAGACTCTCCTTTGAATGGATGCATTCCCCCACTTCATAACCTCTGATCTGTGCTTTCTGGACTTGGATCTAGGCCAAAAAGGGCTTCAGAAATCGCTGGGAGCATTTTCTGTAATTTCTGGTGCGTAGCCTCTGTCACGCGTCCGCGTGGGTCATGCGGTCGCGTCATCTGGAGTTTTCCTTATCACGCGTTCGCTTTGGTCATGCATCCGCGTCATCTGCGTTTTGCTCGTGGCACGCGTTCCCATCATTCACGCGATCGCATCGCGCTCTCTTCGCGCTGGGCATGCGGCCGCGTCGCCCACGCGTTCGCATGGCTGCCAACTTCTTCAAAAACTCCATTTTGTTCTTTCCTTCCATTTTTGTATGTTTCCTTTCCATCCTTTAAGTCATTCCTGCCTTAGAAGATCTGAAACTCCTCAACACACAAATCACGGCATCGAATGGTAATAAAAGGGTAATTAAAATAATTATTTTTAAAGCATAGGAAACATGTTTTCGCATACATCACATAATAAGGAAGGGAAAGTAAAACCATGCAATTAACATGAATAAGTGAGTGAAGGATTGAATAAATCACTTAAATTGAGCACAAAATATATCATAAAATATGGGTTTATCAGTCTCCTACCAAGCACTTTTAGTTTAAGTCCTTAAGTTGGACATTGGGAGGCTTCTTGTCAAGGTGGCTTGTGCTTATATCCATCCTTGAACCTCCAAGAGTGCTTGTCCTTCAATCGGTTGTCAGAAGTTCCAACCTTCTTCATTAAGCTTTGGTGAGGTCCTCTCTAAGACGTGAGCTCCCGAAATTGACTATCATAGGATAATCCAGGATCCCATATCTTGTCCTCGCACCCATCTTCCAGTTGATTGCCTTGACTTTGTCCGGGCGGCGAGAAAGCAGAATTCTCATGGAAACACCAAACTACTCTCCTAGACCCATTTAATTGAGCATTACACCAATCTATGCTCTTCAAATTCGAGCTTCCCACCATAATGAGCCTAGATTTAGAACGCCAACCACTAAACATCCTCCTCTTTCGCTTAATTCCACAAAGCACCCTAAGTTGGCCATCCGTTTCAAGCAAACCATACTCAAGTGGGATAATAAAGCTGAGAGTTAGAAGTTTTACCCACTCAAGCGGAGGATTGGATGATGAACTAGGTGGAGGAGTTCCCAAAGATCTTGATAAAGTATGCTCTACTCCCATCCATCCTCTTCTAGAGGTTTCCACCACTTGGCAAGGTTCTTCAAGTTCCTCCTCATGCCAAGCTTCCTCAAGTTCACATTCTTCTTCACCAATTTTTTCTATTTCTTCCCCATCACTCTCATAATAGATAGGAGGTATAGTGAAATCTACCTCATCATCAAGTCTAGGCAATTTGAGGAAGGTCTCTTCAAACTCGAAAGGATCATATGTTGATTCAGAATCATCATAGATAGGAGCGCTTGTTGCTTGGAATACTTCTCCCAGTTCTTCACCCTCAGTAGGTCTTGGAGGTTTCACGTCTTCCTCAACCTTGCTTTCTAATCCACTGGGGGAAGGTTCAACAAGATCGTCAAGGGGACTGATCAACACGGGCAAAAAATCACTAGTGATGGAATCCACTTCTTGATCAATTTCCTTCAACTCTCTGTTTACACCTGCAACATTACTCTTCTCTTCAACATCCCCTCCAAACTTCTTAGAAGAGGGTTCTTCAAGTTGAGATTCCTTTATGTGCTCAACGTATCCTAAACATCCATCCACTGCTTCCTTTTGTTCGCTAATCTCTATCTTCTCCCCTTATTGTCCTTCTTGCTTCAATTATCCTTCATCACCATGGAGCTTCAAGTTTATATCCTCACTAAGCTCCTTGATCGTTCCTCCACATTCAACAATGGGGTACTTATGGTGCATGAACTTAGGTGGGATGTTAGGTGATTCATGGCTTCTACCATGCTAGCTATCTTTGCTTTTAGCTCCTTAAACTTAGTTTTATCCTCCTCTTGCCGCCTTAAGATGCGAGATTCAAGGTCTCTTAGTTCTAATATGAAGGCTTCGTCAGGAGGTGGTGGTGGAAAAAAGAATTCATCGGCTAAGGGAAGATTGTTGTAATCGGAAGGTGGTTCGTATTGGTGGAGTTCTTGAGGTGGTGTATGTGGAATTTGTGGTTCTTGGAAATATCGGTATTGGGATGGTGGTTGTTCTATATGTGATTCGAATGGTGGTTGATATGGTGTGTATGAGTTATGGTCACGTAGAGTTGAATGATGGTGTGAGGCTTGTAAGTATGGTGTGTGGCTATATTGAGGAATGGGGTCACATGCATATGATGATTGTGGTTGACAACCACAATAAGGGTCATCACACACATTGGAGTGATATACGTTAGGATCAGGATTATGCCCATAGGAGTTCGTAGGAGGTTGTTGCCATGAAGGTTGTTCATAAGCTTGAGGTTCCTCCCATCCTTGATTCCCAAATCCTTGATGCATATCCTCATTGGAGCTTCCATTTCCTACAACATAGTCTGAACTACACTCATAGCCAAAAGGATGAGAATTCATAATGAAAGAGAAAATAAAAACAAAGAGCAACAAGAAACAAAGAAGATAAAATCCTAACTAGTAAAAACTGGCAAACAAACCAAAGTTCAAGCTATTCACAATATATACAATAGCCAATAACATAGCACCATTGTGATCTCCGGCAACGGCACCATTAATTTGACACGCAAGAATTTATTGTCGGTAAGAAATTTCACAAAATATCTACGTTGCAGATATAGCCCCAAACCAACAAACAATTCTCGCATTAAATTAAGATATGGGTTTGTGTCACAAATAACGAACCCCAATGAAAATTAACCAGAGTATTTAGACTCCGAGTCGTCTCCCTAGGAAACAATGAAGTGCATGTGTATTCGCTATGATGGGGTAAAAGGGGGTTTTGTTTATGAGATGGTAAGAAAGTAAACTGAGTGAATAAGTAAAGAAAGCAAAATAAAGAACTCTTGGCTAAGACTTGGGCACTTGAGATCACCATCCTAGTCAACAAATCAATTATTGACAATTATGAGAGGCCAACCTATTCTCCTTAGTTTTTGAGTAGTTTTGTCAACTCTTGGCTTAAGCCAAGGGGCTTGAGTGATCTTGAGTCTTTGGACATAATGGATTTGGTGATTTGAGAACCCTCGGTGATCAATTTGAAGCCCATTGATGCTAACCCACTACTAAGTCAACTAGTAGGTAGGTTAGGACTTAAGGGTGAATGTGATCAAGCCTATTTGACATACTTCAAGTCTAGGAGTAAATGTTATGTACTTAAGACTTCGAGAAGTAGACTTAATAGGTTGGCCTCTCATAATTGTCAATAATTGATTTGTTGACTAGGATTGTGATCTCAAGTACCCAAGTCTTAGCCAAGAGTTCTTTATTTTGCTTTCTTTACTTATTCACTCAGTTTACTTTCTTACCATTTCATAAATAAAACCCTCTTTTACCCCATCATAGCCAATACGCATGCACTTCATTGTTTCCTAGGGAGACGACCCGGAGTCTAAATACTCTGGTTAATTTTCATTGGGGTTCGTTATTTGTGACACCAACCCATATCTTAATTTGATGCGAGAATTGTTTGTTGGTTTGGGGCTATACCTGCAACGTAGATATTTTGTGAAATTCCTTACCGACAATAAATTCTTGCGTGCCAATTCACCAAAGGATCGCTGGTGCACGAAATTGTGATGTCCAGGCTCAAACTATTCCTGGCACGTGAGCAACTTGGTACGCGTAATCGTGATTACACATTCATAATTTGTCACAACTTCGATACAACTAACCAGCAAGTGCACTGGGTCGTCCAAGTAATACCTTACGTGAGTAAGGGTCGAATCCCACGGAGATTGTTGGTATGAAGCAAGCTATGGTCACCTTGTAAATCTCAGTCAGGCAGATATAAAGTGATAATGGTGTTTTCGAATATTAATTAATAAAAGAGGGATAGAGATACTTATGTAGATTCATTGGCAGGAATTTCAGATAACCGAATGGAGATGCTTTTCGTTCCTCTGAACCTCTGCTTTCCTGCTATCTTCATCCAATCAGTCTCACTCCTTTCCATGGCTGGCTTTATGTGATACATCACCACTGTCAATGGCTACTTTCGGTCATCTCACGGGAAAATGATCCAATGCCCTGTCACGGCACG
Source organism: Arachis ipaensis (assembly GCF_059453495.1). NCBI lineage: Eukaryota > Viridiplantae > Streptophyta > Magnoliopsida > Fabales > Fabaceae > Arachis > Arachis ipaensis. The sequence continues at coordinate 63,924,022 of NC_142440.1, read as the reverse complement.
GCTAATCGTCTGGAGGCATCACCCTTGTCAATGGCTTCATCTTATCCTCTCAGTGAATAATATGCTCACGCACCCTGTCACGGCACGGCTATTCATCTGTCGGTTCTCGATCATGCTGGAATAGGATTTACTATCCTTTTGCGTCTGTCACTAACGCCCTGCAATCGCGAGTTAGGAGCTCGTCACAGTCATTCAATCATTGAATCCTACTCGGAATACCACAGACAAGGTTTAGACCTTCCGGATTCTCTTGAATGCCGCCATCATTCTAGCTTACGCCATGAAGATTCTGGTTAGGAGATCTAAGAGATATTCATTCTAGCTTAATTCATGTAGAACGGAAGTGTTTGTCAGGCACGCGTTCATAAGGGAGAAGGATGATGAGCGTCACACATAATCATCACCTTCATCACGTTCTTGGGTGCGAATAGATATCTTAGAAGAGAAATAAGACGAATTGAATAGAAAACAGTAGTACTTTGCATTAATCTTTGAGGAACAGCAGAGCTCCACACCTTAATCTATGGAGTGTAGAAACTCTACCGTTTGAAAATACATAAGTGAAGGTCCAGGCATGGCCGAGATGGCCAGCCCCTCTGGTCTATGAACAATGCGTTCAAAGATGATCCTAAGACCCTAAGATGATCAAAAGATGCTTAATACAATAGTAAGAGGTCCTATTTATAATAAACTAGTCACTAGGGTTTACATGAGTAAGTAATTGATGCATAAATCCACTTCCGGGGCCCACTTGGTGTGTGTTTGGGCTGAGCTTAAGTGTAGCACGTGCAGAGGCCATTTGTGGAGTTGAACGCCAGTTTCTGTGCCAGTTTGGGCGTTCAACTCTGGTTTTGGATCCTTTTCTGGCGCTGGACGCCAGATTTGGGCAGAAGGCTGGCGTTGAACGCCAGTTTACGTCGTCAATTCTTGGCCAAAGTATGGACTATTATATATTGCTGGAAAGCCCTGGATGTCTACTTTCCAACGCAATTAGAAGCGCGCCATTTCGAGTTCTGTAGCTCCAGAAAATCCACTTTGAGTGCAGGGAGGTCAGAATCCAACAGCATCAGCAGTCCTTTTTCAACCTCTGAATCTGATTTCTGCTCAAGTCCCTCAATTTCAGCCAGAAAATACCTGAAATCACAGAAAAACACACAAACTCATAGTAAAGTCCAGAAATGTGAATTTAACATAAAAACTTATGAAAACATCCCTAAAAGTAACTAGATCCTACTAAAAACATACTAAAAACAATGCCAAAAAGCGTATAAATTATCCGCTCATCACAACACCAAACTTAAATTGTTGCTTGTCCCCAAGCAACTAAAAATCAAATAGGATAAAAAGAAGAGAATATACTATAAATTCCAAACAATCAATGAAACATAGCTGCAATCATATGAGCGGGACTTATAGCTTTTTGCCTCTTGAATAGTTTTGGCATCTCACTTTATTCATTGAGGTTTAGAATGATTGCCATCTATAGGAGCTTCAGATTTCGAATAGTGTTATTGACTCTCCTAGTTTAGTATGATGATTCTTGAACACAGCTTCTTTATGAGTCTTGGCCGTGGCCCTAAGCACTTTGTTTTCCAGTATTACCACCGGATACATAAATGCCACAGACACATAATTGGGTGAACCTTTTCAGATTGTGACTCAGCTTTGCTAAAGTCCCCAATTAGAGGTGTCCAGGGTTCTTAAGCACACTCTTCTTTTGCTTTGGACCTTGACTTTAACCGCTCAGTCTCAAGTTTTCACTTGACACCTACACGCCACAAGCACATGGTTAGGGACAGCTTGGTTTAGCCGCTTAGACCAGGATTTCATTCCTTTAGGCCCTCCTATCCACTGATGCTCAAAGCCTTGGGATCCTTTTTATTTGCCCTTGCCTTTTGGTTTTAAGGGTTATTGGCTTTTTCTGCTTGCTTTTTCTTTTCCTTTCTATTTTTTTTTCTATTTTTTTTTTGCCCCTTTTTTTTTTTTTTGCAAGCTTTGTTCTTTGCTGCTTTTTCTTGCTTCAAGAATCATTTTTATGATTTTTCAGATTATCAAATAACATGTCTCCTAGTCATCATTCTTTCAAGAGCCAACATATTTAACATTCTTAAACAACAACTTCAAAAGACATATGCACTATTCAAGCATACATTCAGAAAACAAGAAGCATTGTCACCACATCAATATAATAAAGCTAAGTTCAAGGATAAATTCGAAACTCATGTACTTCTTGTTCTTTTGAATTAAAGCATTTTTCTTTTAAGAGAGGTGATGGATTCATAGGACATTCATATCTTTAAGACAAAGTTACTACTACTAATGATCATGTAATGAAGACACAAACATAGATAAGAAGAGAAATAAGAAGAATTGAATAGAAAACAGTAGTACTTTGCATTAATCTTTGAGGAACAGCAGAGCTCCACACCTTAATCTATGGAGTGTAGAAACTCTACCGTTTGAAAATACATAAGTGAAGGTCCAGGCATGGCCGAGATGGCCAGCCCCTCTGGTCTATGAACAATGCATTCAAAGATGATCCTAAGACCCTAAGATGATCAAAAGATGCTTAATACAATAGTAAGAGGTCCTATTTATAATAAACTAGTCACTAGGGTTTACATGAGTAAGTAATTGATGCATAAATCCACTTCCGGGGCCCACTTGGTGTGTGTTTGGGCTGAGCTTAAGTGTAGCACGTGCAGAGGCCATTTGTGGAGTTGAACGCCAGTTTCTGTGCCAGTTTGGGCGTTCAACTCTGGTTTTGGATCCTTTTCTGGCGCTTGACGCCAGATTTGGGCAGAAGGCTGGCGTTGAACGCCAGTTTACGTCGTCAATTCTTGGCCAAAGTATGGACTATTATATATTTCTGGAAAGCCCTGGATGTCTACGTTCCAACGCAATTGGAAGCGCGCCATTTCGAGTTCTGTAGCTCCAGAAAATCCACTTTGAGTGCAGGGAGGTCAGAATCCAACAGCATCAGCAGTCCTTTTTCAACCTCTGAATCTGATTTCTGCTCAAGTCCCTCAATTTCAGCCAGAAAATACCTGAAATCACAGAAAAACACACAAACTCATAGTAAAGTCCAGAAATGTGAATTTAACATAAAAACTTATGAAAACATCCCTAAAAGTAACTAGATCCCTAAAACTTATGAATTTTTTTTTTTGCAAGCTTTGTTCTTTGCTGCTTTTTCTTGCTTCAAGAATCATTTTTATGATTTTACAGATTATCAAATAACATGTCTCCTAGTCATCATTCTTTCAAGAGCCAACATATTTAACATTCTTAAACAACAACTTCAAAAGACATATGCACTGTTCAAGCATACATTCAGAAAACAAGAAGCATTGTCACCACATCAATATAATTAAGCTAAGTTCAAGGATAAATTCGAAACTCATGTACTTCTTGTTCTTTTGAATTAAAACATTTTTCTTTTAAGAGAGGTGATGGATTCATAGGACATTCATATCTTTAAGACAAAGTTACTATTACTAATGATCATGTAATGAAGACACAAACATAGATAAGTACATAACATAGAAAACGAAAAACAGAAGAAAGAACAAGGAATGGATCCACCTTAGTGATGGTGGCGTTTCCTTCTTGAGGAACCAATGATGTCCTTGAGCTCTTCTATGTCTCTTCCTTGTCTTTGTTGCTCCTCCCTCATTGCCTTTTGATCTTCTCTTATTTCATGCAGCATGATGGAGTGCTCTTGATGTTCCACCCTTAGTTGTCCCATATTGGAACTCAATTCTTCTAGGGAGGTGTTGATGTGCTCCCAATAGTTTTGTGGAGGAAAGTGCATTTGAGGCATTTCCGGAATCTCATGGTGATGAGCTTCTTGCGCCTCTTGAGCTCCATGATTGGGCTCTCTTGCTTGCTCCATCTTTTTCTTAGTGATGGGCTTTTCCTCTTTAATGAGGATATCTCCCTCTATGTCAATCCCAGCTGAATTGCATAGGTGGCAAATGAGGTGAGGAAAGGCTAACCTTGCCATGGTGGAGGACTTGTCAGCCACCTTGTAGAGTTCTTGAGGTATAATCTCATGAACTTCCACCTCTTCTCCAATCATGATGCTGTGGATCATGATGGCCCGGTCTATAGTAACTTCAGACCGGTTGCTAGTGGGAATGACTGAGCATTGGATAAACTCCAACCATCCTCTAGCTATAGGCTTGAGGTCCAATCTTCTTAGTTGAACGGGCTTGCCTTTGGAGTCAATCTTCCATTGAGCTCCTTCTACACATATGTCCATAAGGACTTGGTCCAACCTTTGATCAAAGTTGACTCTCCTTGTGTAGGGGCGTGCGTTCTCTTCCATCTATGGCAAGTTGAACGCCAACCTCACATTTTCCGGACTAAAATCTAAGTATTTCCCCCGAACCATTGTAACATAGTTCTTTGGATCCGGGTTCTTACTTTGATCATGGTTCTTGGTGATCCATGCATTGGCATAGAACTCTTGAACCATTAGGATGCCGACTTGTTGGATGGGATTTATTAGAACTTCCCAACCTCTTCTTTGAATTTCATGTCGGATCTCCGGATACTCATTTCTTTTGAGTTTAAAAGGGACCTCAGGGATCACCTTCTTCTTGGCCACAACATCATAGAAGTGGTCTTGATGGGCTTTGGAGATGAACCTTTCCATCTCCCATGACTCGGATGTGGAAGCTCTTGTCTTCCCTTTCCCTCTTCTAGAGGATTCTCCGGTCATAGATGCCATCAATGGTAATGGAAAAACAAAAAAGCTATGCTTTTACCACACCAAACTTAGAATATTGCTCGCCCTCGAGCAATAAACAAAAGAATAGAAGAAGAAGAAGAAGAAATATGGAGAGGGAGAGGGAGATGTGGTTTCGGCTAAGGAGAGTGTAGAGGGGTGTGTTGTGTGAATTTGATGAAGAATGGAGGTCTTTATATAGGGAAGGGAGGGGGGTATTGGTTCGGCCATATGGGTGGGTTTGGGTGGGAAATTGGTTTTGAATTTTGAAGGTAGGTGGAGTTTATGAGGTAGGTTTATTGGGAAGAGTGGGTGGATGTGAGTGGTGAAGGTTTAGTGGGAAAGAGGGATGGAGGTGATTGGTGAGGGGTTTTTTTTAGGGAAGAGTGTTTATGGGGTTGTGTGAAAGAGAGTAGTGAGAAGAAGTGAGTGGAGGTAGGTGGGGATCCTGTGGGGTCCACAGATCCTGAGTGGATCCTGTGGGGTCCACAGATCCTGAGGTGTCAAGGCATTTACATCCCTGCACCATTAGGCATGTAAAAATGCCTTTGTACCCAACTCTGGGCGTTCAGCGCCAGGTTGGTGGCCATTTTGGGCGTTCAACACCCATCTGTGTGCCATTTCTGGCGTTGAACGCCAGAACCATGCTTGTTCTGGGCGTTCAGCGCCAGGATGCTCCCATTCTGGGCGTTCAGCGCCAGAACTATGCTCTGTTCTGGCGTTTGAACGCCAGATAGATGCTCCTCCAGGGTGTGATTTTTCTTCTGCTGTTTTTGATTCCGTTTTTGAATTTTTTGTTTATTTTGTGACTCCACATGATCATGAACCTAAGAAAACATGAAAAACAATAAAAATAAGAATTAGATAAACATTGGGTTGCCTCCCAACAAGCGCTTCTTTAATGTCAATAGCTTGACAGTGGGCTCTCATGGAGCCTCACAGATGTGCAGAGCTTTGTTGAGACTCTCCAACACCAAACTTAGAGTTTGGATATGGGAGTTCAACACCAAACTTAGAGTTTGGTTGTGGCCTCCCAACACCAAACTTAGAGTTTGACTGTGGGGGCTCTAGTTGACTCTGCTTGGAGAGAAGCTTTTTCTGCTTCTTCCCCATGGTTGCAGAGGGAGATCCTTGAGTTTTAAACACAAGGGAGTTCTCATTCCATTGAAGGAATATTTCACCTCTGTCAACATCAATCACAGCTCTTGCTGTGGCCAGGAAAGGTCTTCCTAGGATGATGGATTCATCCTCTTCCTTTCCAGTATCCAGGACTATGAAATCAGTAGGTATGTAAAGGCCCTCAACCTTTACTAATACATCTTCTACTTGTCCATAAGCCTATTTTCTTGAGCTGTCTGCCATCTCTAGTGAGATTTTAGCAGCTTGCACCCCATAGATTCCCAGTTTCTCTATTACAGAGAGGGGCATGAGGTTTATTCCTGAACCAAGGTCACACAGAGCCTTAAAGATCATGGTGCCTATAGTACAAGGTATTATGAACTTTCCAGGATCCTGTCTCTTCTGAGGCAATGTCAGTTGATCCAGATCACTTAGTTCATTGATGAACAAGGGAGGTTCAACTTCCCAAGTATCAATGCCGAATAGTTTGGCATTCAGCTTCATGATTGCACCAAGAAACTTGGCAGTTTGCTCTTCAGTAACATCCTCATTCTCTTCAGAAGAGGAATACTCATCAGAGCTCATGAAGGGCATAAGGAGGTTCAATGGAATCTCTATGGTCTCTAGATGAGCCTCAGAGTCCTTTGGTTCCTGAGAGGGAAGCTCCTTATTGATCACTGGACATCCCAGGAGGTCTTCCTCCTTGGGATTCACGTCCTCTCCTCTCCTCACAGGTTCGGCCATGGCGCTTATGTCAATGGCCTTGCACTCTCCTTTTGGGTTCTCTTCTGTATTGCTTGGGAGAGTACTAGGAGGGATTTCAGTGATCCTTTTACTCAGCTGGCCCACTTGTTCTTCCAGATTTCTAATGGAAGACCTTGTTTCATTCATGAAACTTACAGTGGCCTTAGATAGATCAGAGACTAGATTTGCTAAATTAGAAGCATTTTGTTCAGAGTTCTCTGTCTGTTGCTGAGTTGATGATGGAAAAGGCTTGCTATTGCTAAACCTATTTCTTCCACCATTATTAAAGCCTTGTTGAGGCTTTTGATCCTTCCATGAGAAATTTGGATGATTTCTCCATGTTGAGTTATAGGTGTTTCCATAAGGTTCACCTAAGTAATTCACCTCTGCTATTGCAGGGTTCTCAGGATCATAGGCTTCTTCTTCAGGAGAAGCCTCTTGAGTACTGTTGGATGCAGCTTGCATTCCATGCAGACTCTGAGAGATCATATTGACTTGCTGAGTCAATATTTTATTCTGAGCCAATATGGCATTCAGAGTATCAATCTCAAGAACTCCCTTCTTCATAGGCGTCCCATTATTCACAGGATTCCTTTCAGAAGTGTACATGAACTGGTTATTAGCAACCATGTCAATGAGTTCTTGAGCTTCTGCAGGCGTTTTCTTTAGGTGAATGGATCCACCTGCAGAAGTGTCCAATGACATCTTAGATAACTCAGACAGACCATCATAGAATATATCCAGGATGGTCCATTCTGAAAGCATGTCAGAAGGACACTTTTTGGTCAACTGTTTGTATCTTTCCCAAGCTTCATAGAGAGATTCACCTTCTTTCTGTCTGAAGGTTTGAACATCAGCTCTAAGCTTGCTCAGCTTTTGAGGAGGAAAGTACTTGGCTAAGAAAGCCGTGACCAGCTTATCCCAAAAGTTCAAGCTGTCTTTGGGTTGAGAATCCAACCATAATCTAGCTCTGTCTCTTACAGCAAAAGGGAAAAGCATGAGCCTGTAGACTTCAGGATCTACTCCATTAGTCTTAACAGTATCACATATCTGCAAGAATTCAGTTAAGAACTGAAAAGGATCTTCAGATGGAAGTCCATGAAACTTGCAGTTCTGCTGCATTAGAGAAACTAATTGAGGTTTCAGCTCAAAGTTGTTTGCTCCAATGGCAGGAATGGAGGTGCTTCTTCCATGTAAATTGGAATTAGGTGTAGTAAAGTCACCAAGCATCTTCCTTACATTATTATTATTTTCGGCTGCCATCTCCTCTGCCTGTTCGAAAATTTCTGAAAGGTTATCTCTGGATTGTTGTATTTTAGCTTCTCTTAATTTTCTCTTCAGAGTCCTTTCAGGTTCTGGATCTGCTTCCACAAGAATGTTCTTATCCTTGCTCCTGCTCATATGACAAAGAGGAAGGCACAGAAAAATAATAATAATAATAGAGATCCTTTATACCACAGTATAGGGATCCCTTTGTGAGTGGAAGAAAAGAGGGGGAGACAAAGAATGTGATGTAAAGGAAGAAATGCAACTGTACTGATGGAAGAGATGTGAGATGAGATGTTAGGATATGAATGAATAAATAGAATAGGATGGGGGAGGTATAATTTTCGAAAATTATTTTGAAAAGGAGTTAGTGATTTTTGAAAATTGGTTTTTGAAAATTTGTTAGTATTTTTCGAAAATTTTTTTGAAATAAAAATAAAAATAAAAATAATTAGTTAATTAAAAAGAAATTTTTGAAAAAGGGGGAGATATTTTCGAAAATTAGAGAGAGAGAGTTAGTTAGGTAGTTTTGAAAAAGTTAAGAAACAAACAAAAAGTTAGTTAGTTAGTTGAAACAAATTTTGAAAAGATAAGAAGTTAGGAAGTTAGAAAAGATATTTTGAAAAGATATTTTTGAAAAAGATAAGATAAGAAGATATTTTGAAAAGATATGATAGGAATTAGTTTTGAAAAAGATTTGATTTTTAAAATCACAATTAATGACTTGATTCACAAGAAATCACATGATATGATTCTAGAACTTAAAGTTTGAATCTTTCTTAACAAGCAAGTAACAAACTTCAAATTTTTTGAATCAAAACATTAATTGTTTAGTCATTTTCGAAAATTTTATATAAAAATAAGAAAAAGATTTTTGAAAAATATTTTTGGATTTTCGAAAATAACTAAGAATTTTGAAAAAGATTTGATTTTTGAAAAAGATTTTGAAAAAGATAAGATTTTCAAATTGAAAATTTGATTTGACTCATGAGAAACAATTTGATTTTAAAAATTTTTGAAAAAGTCAATCCAAATTTTCGAATTTGATGAGAGAAAAAGGGAAAGATATTTTTTTGATTTTTGAATTTTTATGATGCAAAAGAAAAACACTAAAAAGATGCAATGCATGAAAATTTTAGATCAAAACATGTGATGCATGCAAGAATGCTATGAATGTCAAGATGAACACCAAGAACACTTTGAATGTCATGATGAACATCAAGAACATATTTTTGAAAAATTTTTAATGCAAAGAAAACATGCAAGACACCAAACTTAGAATTCTTTAATGCTTATGCACTAAGAATTCAAGAATGCATATGATAAACATGAAAAGACACAAAACAAAAAATCATCAAGATCAAACAAGAAGACTTACCAAGAACAACTTGAAGATCATGAAGAACACTATGAATGCATGAATTTTCGAAAAAAAAATGCAAGATGCATATGCAATTGACACCAAACTTATAACATGACTCAGGACTCAAACAAGAACACAAAAATATTTTTGATTTTTATGATTTTCTAATTTTTTTTGGGTTTTTATTTTATATTTTTCGAAAATTAAAAGGAAAAATAAGGATTCCAAAATTTTTAATATGAATTCCAGGAATCTTGCCATGTTAGTCTAAAGCTTCAGTCCAGGAATTAGACATGGCTCACTAGCTAGCCAAGCTTTCAAAGAAAGCTCCAGTCCAAAACACTAGACATGGCCAATGGCCAGCCAAGCTTCAGCAGGTGATCAGAAACAGTAGCAGGTGGATTAACTCCAACTAACTTGCTCTTGATAACAAATTGCTGCCTCAGTCCAAATGAATTTAGACATGGCTTTACAGCCAGCCAGGCTGCAACATATAATTACATGGGCTGGAGTGATTAGTTGAATACCAATCCCAAAGTAGTTTGGGTATGGCTTTACAGCCAGATATGATTCAACATATTTCATGAAACACTAGAATTCATTCTTAAAAATTTTGAAGCCATAGAATAATTTATTTTTGAAAACATTTTTATTTTATTTTATTTTATTTTTTATTTATTTTTTTTTCGAAAACAAAGGAAGAGTTTTTGAAAGATTTTTGAAAAAATTTTTGAAAACAAAACAAAAAGAAAATTACCTAATCTGAGCAACAAGATGAACCGTCAGTTGTCCAAACTCAAACAATCCCCGGCAACGGCGCCAAAAACTTGGTGTTGTTGCCGGATCAAAAGGGAATCTGGCACTGATGTTACCGGACCAAAAGCTTGCCGAAGACTCAAACAATCCCCGGCAACGGCGCCAAGAACTTGGTGCACGAAATTGTGATGTCCAGGCTCAAACTATTCCTGGCACGTGAGCAACTTGGTACGCGTAATCGTGATTACACATTCATAATTTGTCACAACTTCGATACAACTAACCAGCAAGTGCACTGGGTCGTCCAAGTAATACCTTACGTGAGTAAGGGTCGAATCCCACGGAGATTGTTAGTATGAAGCAAGCTATGGTCACCTTGTAAATCTCAGTCAGGCAGATATAAAGTGATAATGGTGTTTTCGAATATTAATTAATAAAAGAGGGATAGAGATACTTATGTAGATTCATTGGCAGGAATTTCAGATAAGCGAATGGAGATGCTTTTCGTTCCTCTGAACCTCTGCTTTCCTGCTATCTTCATCCAATCAGTCTCACTCCTTTCCATGGCTGGCTTTATGTGATACATCACCACTGTCAATGGCTACTTTCGGTCATCTCACGGGAAAATGATCCAATGCCCTGTCACGGCACGGCTAATCGTCTGGAGGCATCACCCTTGTCAATGGCTTCATCTTATCCTCTCAGTGAATAATATGCTCACGCACCCTGTCACGGCACGGCTATTCATCTGTCGGTTCTCGATCATGCTGGAATAGGATTTACTATCCTTTTGCGTCTGTCACTAACGCCCTGCAATCGCGAGTTAGGAGCTCGTCACAGTCATTCAATCATTGAATCCTACTCGGAATACCACAGACAAGGTTTAGACCTTCCGGATTCTCTTGAATGCCGCCATCATTCTAGCTTACGCCACGAAGATTCTGGTTAGGAGATCTAAGAGATATTCATTCTAGCTTAATTCATGTAGAACGGAAGTGTTTGTCAGGCACGCGTTCATAAGGGAGAAGGATGATGAGCGTCACACATAATCATCACCTTCATCACGTTCTTGGGTGCGAATAGATATCTTAGAAGAGAAATAAGAAGAATTGAATAGAAAACAGTAGTACTTTGCATTAATCTTTGAGGAACAGCAGAGCTCCACACCTTAATCTATGGAGTGTAGAAACTCTACCGTTTGAAAATACATAAGTGAAGGTCCAGGCATGGCCGAGATGGCCAGCCCCTCTGGTCTATGAACAATGCGTTCAAAGATGATCCTAAGACCCTAAGATGATCAAAAGATGCTTAATACAGTAGTAAGAGGTCCTATTTATAATAAACTAGTCACTAGGGTTTACATGAGTAAGTAATTGATGCATAAATCCACTTCCGGGGCCCACTTGGTGTGTGTTTGGGCTGAGCTTAAGTGTAGCACGTGCAGAGGCCATTTGTGGAGTTGAACGCCAGTTTCTGTGCCAGTTTGGGCGTTCAACTCTGGTTTTGGATCCTTTTCTGGCGCTAGACGCCAGATTTGGGCAGAAGGCTGGCGTTGAACGCCAGTTTACGTCATCAATTCTTGGCCAAAGTATGGACTATTATATATTTCTGGAAAGCCCTGGATGTCTACTTTCCAACTCAATTGGAAGCGCGCCATTTCGAGTTTTGTAGCTCCAGAAAATCCACTTTGAGTTCAGGGAGGTCAGAATCCAACAGCATCAGCAGTCCTTTTTCAACCTCTGAATCTGATTTCTGCTCAAGTCCCTCAATTTCAGCCAGAAAATACCTGAAATCACAGAAAAACACACAAACTCATAGTAAATTCCAGAAATGTGAATTTAACATAAAAACTTATGAAAACATCCCTAAAAGTAACTAGATCCTACTAAAAACATACTAAAAACAATGCCAAAAAGCGTATAAATTATCCGCTCATCAATCGCCTCACTTCATTGGGAGTTTCTTGAGCGAGAACCCATTGAAGTCAATGAGACTATGGTGCGGGAATTCTATGCGAACTACCAAGATTGGAAACCTAAGTCAGTTTTCCTCCAGGGAAAGATGTTGGATACATCCGATCAAGCTCTTCAATCTATTCTGAATATCCCCCACATATCACTTGAGAAGGATGACTATTTCAAGATCAAAGTGGATGTCTTCAAAGGAAGAGTATCTCTGACTCCCATTCTTGAGAGAATAGGCCGTCCTCGTGCATCTTGGGAGTATAGGAAGGGAAGGAATTCTGTTCCCACTAGTATTGCATACTCTGATTTGAATGCTGAAGCTCGTATATGGCATCAGATTGTGGCAGACTACATCATCCCAAGCACCCACACTACCCATGTGAGATTTAGAACTGCTTTGCTATTGTGCGGTATTATGCAAGGGAAGCATATAGCCATCTTACCTTTATTGCGCAGATCGATTTGGAAATTAGTTAAGAAGAAGAATATCAGCATTCCATTTTTGTCGATGGTGATGCGCTTAGCAAACGCAGCAGGGGTAGAGAGGCGACCAACGGACATCATGTTCAGGATTCCTAGAGGCAACAAGTTCATTTCGACTGGAGATTTGGAGAGATCAACAAACACAACCCCCTCCAAGAGGAAGACACCCACAACACCACCATGAAGTCTACCAACTTCATCAACTGCTTTACCCTTTCTCCGTCCTCTTCCGAAATTATTACTAGATATCTTGCACGACATCCACAACATGGATCATTTGGAGCAAAAGCGTTTTTAGTGGATATCAGCACAGCTAGAAGGAAGAGACCCCGGCCCAATTCCTATAGCTTCATTCGAGCTAGCTAGGGAGGAGCATAATGCAGTTGACCAACCCATTTCTGAGCCCACCAGCTGAAGGTGGCCCCTCTTCATCCTCCCGGATCGTAAGCATGCATGGAGGACCGTGCACAAATTAAGTGTGTGGGAGGATCGATGACTTCAAGGGGGTAAAAGTTTATCTTTTAAAGACACTTTGCAATGTTTCTTGTAGTACTTTTTCTTCATCTTGAGTAGTTTTTCTATTGCATCTTGTTTGATTTGTTGTGAATATTTCTTTATCGTTTATGGATATTTAGTAGTTAATATTTACATATTGCATGATAGAATGAATAAGTTGGTGAAACACCAAGGAATTTCCATGAAACCTTTTTCTAAGGGCATACCATTGATTGAATAAAAGAAAAATTGTGTTTACCAACTTGCTTGTAGTATTTTGTTTGTAGAACATGGAAAAGAGCTCGAACAACATGCCTTGTGAGATTTGAGCCTTAATAGATGGTTGCACTTTTCAACCATAATATTGTTCTTGTGTGTGATTATACTCCTTTTTGATTGTCATCATTGATTTGCATGATTCTTTATGTCCTGTATTTGTGTTTGGATGCATTTAGCATGATTGAGGCCATTTTTGATGATAAACTCACTAACCTATATGGCCAACCTGCGCATTCACCTTTGTGAACCCCTTTGAGCCTATGAATCCCCTTTTGTTCTGATGATAACACATTACTCCCCTTAAGCGAGAAAAAAAAACCATTGATGTCCCTGAATTACTCTTTGATTAGCTTGGGGTGGATTAGTGTGTAAAGTCTAAGTGTGGGGGAATTTTGGGAAGCATTGGTGATAGAGGCATGAACTCAATGTGAAAATTTTTGGCAATTAGGTAATGCTCATGCATTCCATTAATTAAAACATATGCATTCATAGTTCAAATAATTTAAAAAAAAAACTTGTGCATAACAAAGTATAAAATAAAAGAATAAATAAAGGATGCATATGCCATGTTTGAAAAGAAAATTTACGAGTGAGGTGAGATAGAAAAAGGAAATGGGTAGAAAGGTTGCATTGTTATGTGTATATAGGTGATGTAGGATTAGGTGGATGCTCAAGCTAATCAAAGAACTAATTCTTTAAGTCCACTTGACCATAATTCATCCTACCTAAACCCTAGCCCCATTATATCCCTCTAAAGACCTCATGATATTTGTTATTCATGCATTAAATACTAGTTGATTGTTAGATGACTTGCAAGTCTTTGAAAGCATAAAAAAGGAGAATTGAGTGGTTAAACCCTAAACACTGAGCGAATTGAGTGGATACACATCCGGTAAGGGGTTCGATCGCTCAATTCTATGTTCTTACACCTCATGTTGTATCTTCTTGCAAGTTGTTTAATTGGATAGTTTTGATAAACTTAATTCAATTATCTAGGACATTGATCTTAATGCATGAACTCTTTGCATTGGCCCTAAAGCTTTCTTGTGATAGATTGGAATTTGGTGGTTTGTTTGTACCAACTCTCATCGTAGTACATATTAGCGATTAGCCTTAGGATAGTTACATGCATTTAAGTAGTATATAGCATAAGTCATTTTCCCTTTCATCTATCTCCTTTGTGTGTGGTTAGCATGAGGATATGCTAGTGTTTAAGTGTGGGAGAATTGATGAATCCATATTTGATGATGATTTTTGGTTAGAATTGAATGAATTTTCATCACATTAACTTGCACTTATTCCCTTGAATAGCATGCTTTTGAACTCTCCTCCCAAATTGCTCTTGATTATGAAAATATGCTCTTTTGTGCCTAATTTAATCTATTTTATTCTATTTGCCTTCCATTTGATGCCTTGATGTTGTTGGTGAGTGATTTCAGGTGTATAAGGTAGGAATGGGTTGGAGAAAATGGAAGAAGAGTATGCAAAGTGGAGGAAACAAGAAGAATCAAAGGAGATGAGCTTAGAGACCTGTGCATGCGCACAGCTGCCCAAGCAGAGCGCGTGGATTGTTTCGATCACGTCGCGCGTCCAACCAAGCATCACCTAGTGTGCGTGCGCACAACTACTTGTACGTACGCACATGACGGGATTTTTGCCAAAGTGTGCGAACGCACACGCCTGTGCGTCCGCACAGGTGTCCGCACATGACTTCATTTAAATGGCACGTGACTTGCGATTTTGAGGCCCATTTTTGAAGTCTTTTAGCTCGTATTAGAGGGGGAAATGAGGACATAACATAGCATATCATTAGTATAGTTTAGGAGTAGTAGTAGGAAACTTTTAGTTTAGGTTTTTCTCTAAGTTTTTCATCTTCTCTACTAGGGTTTATATTAGGATTTTACATTCAAGTGCCATTTCCAATTTTGATCTTGGATTTTGCTAGCTTTCATTGTAAGTATTCTCTTGTTATTACTCTTTATAGTTACATTTTCATTACTCTTTCTTCTAATTCAAGTTATAGTTCAATTTTACTTCTCTCGTGCAATTTCAATTTCTTGTTGATGAATTTGATGTTTGATGTTTGTTACATGCTTTCTTGTGTTATTCTTGTTGATTGAGATTAATTGTTGCTTTTAGTTTCAAGTCTTTTCTCATTTTTCCAATGTTTAAAGTTCTTGCCCACCAAGTATTTGACAAAATGCCAAACATGGTTTTAGACTAAATTTTTGGTTCTTGGCTTGGGTAAAGTGAGCAATTAGGTTTTTAGAGTTGGAATGTCCAACATTTAGTTTCAATTCTTGGATTGTTAATTGTTCTTGTTCCCACTATCGCTAAGTTGTTGCTAAGGCAATTAGCAAGCAATTTAGGATTTGTGGGTTAAGGACACTTATGCTCATTTAACTTAGTTTTTGATGTGAGGGCTGATCAAGTGAAACTAATCCATCATAATTGTCATAGTTCTGGTTCCAACAAGGAACGGACCCTTAGCTCACTCTGATGAGCGGATAATTTATACGCTTTTCGGCATTGTTTTTACATAGTTTTTAGTATGATTTGATTAGATTTTAGTATATTTTTATTAGTTTTTAAATAAAAACCATATTTCTGTACTTTACTATGAGTTTGTGTGCTTTTCTGTGATTTCAGGTAATTTCTGGCTGAAATTGAGGGACTTGAGCGAAAATCAGATTCAGAGGCTGAAGAAGGACTGCAGATGTTGTTGGATTCTGACCTCCCTGCACTCAAAGTGTATTTTCTTGAGCTACAGGAGCCCAAATGGCGCGCTCTCAATTGAGTTGGAAATTAGACATCCAGGGCTTTCCAACAGTATATAATAGTCCATACTTTGCTCGAGTTTAGATGACGCAAACTGGCGTTCAACGCCAGCTTTCTGCCCTATTCTAGAGTTAAACGCCAGAAACAGGTTGCAAAGCAGAGTTAAACGCCAAAAACAGGTTACAAACTAGCGTTTAGCTCCAAGGAAGACCTCTATACGTGAAAGCTTCAATGCTCAGTCCAAACACACATCAAGTGGGCCCGGAAGTGGATTTCTGCATCATTTACTCATTTCTGTAAACCCTAGTAACTAGTTTAGTATAAATAGGACTTTTTACTATTGTATTTACATTGGATCTTTGATTAGTTTTATGCTATCTTAGACCTTTATGGAGGCTGGCCATTCGGCCATGCCTGGACCATCATCACTTATGTATTTTCAACGGTAGAGTTTCTACACACCATAGATTAAGGTGTGGAGCTCTGCTGTTCCTCATGAATTAATGCAAAGTACTATTGTTTTTCTATTCAATTCAAGCCTATTTCTTCTCAAAGATATTCATTCGCACACAAGAACATGATGAATGTGATGATTATGTGACGCTCATCATCATTCTCACTTATGAACGCGTGCCTGACAAACACTTCCGTTCTACATGCAAACAAGCTTGAATGTGTATCTCTTAGCCTTCTGATCGTGAGATCAGAGTCTTCGTGGTATAGGCTAGAACTATTGGCAGCCATTCTTGAGGTCCGGAAAGTCTAAACCTTGTCTGTGGTATTCTGAGTAGGATCCAGGAAGGGATGGCTGTGACGAGCTTTAAACTCGCGAGTGCTGGGCGTAGTGACAGACGCAAAAGGATTACTGAATCCTATTCCAGTATGATCGAGAACCGACAGATGAATAGCCGTGCGGTGACAGCGCATCTTGGACCATTTTCACTGAGAGGACGGGAAGTAGCCATTGACAACGGTGATGCCCTACATAAAGCTTACCATGGAAAGGAGTATGAAGGATTGGATGAAAGCAGTAGGAAAGCGGAGATTCAAAAGGAACTAAGCATCTCTATACGCTTATCTGAAATTCTCACCAATGAATTGCATAAGTATCTCTATCCTATTTTATATTTTAATTATATTTTAAATATCAATTCACCATAACCATTTGAATCCGCTTGACTGAGATTTACAAGGTGATCATAGCTTGCTTCAAGCCGACAATCTCCGTGGGATCGACCCTTACTCACGTAAGGTTTATTACTTGGACGACCCAGTGCACTTGCTGGTTAGTTGTGCGAAGTTGTGACAAAGAATTGAGATTACGATTGTGCGTACCAAGTTGTTGGCGCCATTGAGATCACAATTTCGTGCACCAAGTTTTTGGCGTCGTCGCCGGGGATTGTTCGAGTTTGGACAACTGACGGTTCATCTTGTTGCTCAGATTAGGTAATTTTATTTTAATTTTAAGCTTTTTATTTTTATTCTTCTATTTTTGAAAAATTTTCAAAAAAAAAAAATAAATATATAAAATAAAATTTCAAAAATAAATTATTCTATGGCTTCAGAATTTTTAAGAATGAATTCGAGAGTTTCACGATGATCTGTTGAATTCTGGCTAGCTGTGAAGCCATGTCTAATCCTTTGGACCGAGATTTCAACTTATGATCACAAGAGTCCGTGGATTCTCATCTAATCAGCTGTTATATGCCTGATTTGTATCTGCTGAAGCTTGGCTGGCCATTGGCCATGTCTAGTGTTTTGGGCCGGAGCTTTCACTGAAAGCTTGGCTGGCTAGTAAGCCATGTCTAATTCCTGGACCGGAGCTTTAGACTAACATTGCATGATTCTTAGAATTATCATTAGAAATTTTGAAGTCCTTATTTTTCCTTTTCAAAAGAATTTTTGAAAAATCCAAAAAAAAAGAATTTATAAAATCATAAAACCAAAAATAAATTGATGTTTCTTGTTTGAGTCTAATGTCAATTGCATCTTCTCAATTTTGCTTTAAAATTTTCGAAGAACACCTGCATGAAACTGTTCTTCATAATCTTCAAGTTGTTCTTGATGATTTTCTTTGTTTGATCTTTGCATTTTTATGTTGTGTCTTTTCTTGTTTTTCATATGCATTTTCAATTTGTTAATGTCTAATTATTGTCAATTTCTAAGTTTGGTGTCTTGCATGTTTTTCTTTTCTTAAAATTTTTTCAAAAATAAGTTCTTGGTGTTCATCTTGACATTCAAAGTGTTCTTGCATGCATTAGTTGTTTTGATTCATAATTTCTATGTTTTGTGTCAATTTTGTGTTTTTCTCTCTCCTCATTAAAAATTCAAAAATAAAAAAAATATCTTTTCCTTATTCTTCTCATAAATTTCAAAAATTTGGATTGACTTAGTCAAAAATTTTTCAAAATTTAGTTGTTTCTTATGAGTCAAATCAAATTTTCAATTTAAAAATTCTATCTTTTTCAAATCTTTTTCAAAAATCAAATCTTTTTCAAATCTTTTTCATTTTTTTTCATAATTTCGAAATTTTTAAATTTTGATTTTCAAAATCTTTTTCCTATTTTTATCTCATATTTTCGAAATTAATGCTAACCATTAATGTGATTGATTCAAAAAATTTTAAATTTGTTACTTGCCTAGTAAGAAAGGTTCAATCTTTAAATTTTAAAATCATATCTTTTTGTTTCTTGTTAGTCAAGTAATCAACTTTAATTTTCAAAATCAAATCTTTTTAAATTTCTTTTTCAAATCTTTTTCAAAATAAATGTCAATCACATCTCTTTCAAAATCAATTTCAAAATCTTTTCTAACCTCTTATCTTTTCAAATTGATTTTCAAATATTTTTCAAATTAATCCTATCTTTTTGTTTGATTCTTGTCTTTTTCAAAACTACCTAACTAATTCTCTCTCTCTAATTTTCGAAAATCACCTTCCTCTTTTTCAAAATTCCTTTTTAATTAACTATTTGTTTTAAATTCTAATTTGATTTAATTTTATTTTCCTTTCTTAATTTTCGAATTTTAACTTTAATTTTAAAATTAAAAATAAAAATATTTTTCTTTTCTTTTCAATTATTTTCGAAAATTTTTCTCTCTCTCATCTCCTTCTAATTATTTATTTATTTACTAACACTCCTCTTCATCTCAAAATTCGAACCCTCTCTTCCTTTTGGTGTTCGAATTTCTCTTCTTCTATTCCTTTCTTCTTCTACTCACATAAAGGAATCTCTATACTATGACAGAGGATTCCATATTTTCTTTTCTATTTTCTTCTTTTGCATATGAGCAGGAACAAGGATAAGAACATTCTTGTTGAAGCTGATCCTGAACCTGAAAGGAATTTGAAGAGGAAGTTAAGGGAAGCTAAACCACAACTCTCTGGAGAAAATCTGACAGAAATTTTCGAAAAAGAAGGAGACATGGCTGAAAATAATAACAATGCAAGGAAGATGCTTGGTGACTTTACTGCACCAAATTCCAATTTACATGAAAGAAGCATCTCAATCCCTGCCATTGGAGCAAACAATTTTGAGCTAAAGCCTCAATTAGTTTCTCTGATGCAACAGAACTGCAAGTTTCATGGACTTCTGACGTTAGGATTTTTGCTGGTAAAGAATTTTATAAAAATAGTCGCGTTGTAAGTATAGTTTCTAAGCCAACAGAAAATCGCTTCATACAAACGTTTTGGTTGTCACAAGTAACAAACCCCTAAAAATTAATAACCGAAGTATTTAAACCTCGGGTCGTCTTCTCAAGGAACTGCAGGGAGGTATGTTCTTACTATTGGTTATGAAGATTGTAAATTGGGGGTTTTAAAAGTAAGGAGCAAGTAATTTAAATGACAGGTAAAATAAATAAATAACTGTAAAATAAACTCTTGGCAAGGTATGAGAAATTAGAAGTCCTATCCTAGTTATCCTTATCAATGGAGATGAGAATTGAATCTTAATCCCACTTAGTTAGCCTTTACTAAAGCAAAGGAAGATCAAGTGGAATAATTAGTCTGATCTTCAGGTCCTAGTCAATTCCTAAGAAAGGACTGGAATTATTGAAGTTCAATTCAATTAGCAAAGATAACAATTATCGATCACGTTGAGTTTGATAACTCCTGAGTTACTGATTTCTTAACCAAGACCAAAAGGGGAAGGGTAAATCTACTGGAATAAAAATGTCTTCAGATTGGAAGTAACATAAATAAAAGAGAGCAATAATAAACTGAAATACTTCAAATAACATTAATTAAGAGAATTATCTGTAACATAGGAAAGTTCATAAATTAAATTAAGAGAATAAATAATTAATAGGAATGTTGAACCTGATAAAAAGGGACAATCATGAAAGCAAGAAAAAATCCTAAATCCTAATCCTAAGAGAGAGAAGAGAGAACCTCTCTCTAAAAACTACATCTAAATCATGAAAAGTGAATAATCGGAGACTCTCCTTTGACTGGATGCATTCCCCCACTTTATAACCTCTAATCTGTGCTTTCTGTACTTGGATCTGGGCTAAAAAGGGCTTCAGAAATCGCTGGGGGAATTTTCTGTAATTTTTTGTGCGTGGCCTCTGTAACGCGTCCGCGTGGGTCACGCGGTCGCGTATTCTGGAGTTTTCCTTATCACGCGTTCACTTCGGTCATGCGTCCGCATCATCTGCGTTCTGCTCAAGACGCGCGTTCACGTCATTCATGCATTCGCGTCGCTGTCTTTTCGCGCCAGGCATGCGGCCGCGTCGCCCACGCGTTTGCGTCGCTGCTAGTTTCTTCAAAAACTCCATTTTGTGCTTTCCTTCCATTTTTGTATGTTTCCTTTCCATCCTTTAAGTCATTCTTGTCTTTAGAATATCTGAAACTACTTGACACACAAATCACGGCATCGAATGGTAATAAAGAGTAATTAAAATAATTATTTTTAAAGCATAGAAAACATGTATTTCACATATATCACATAATAAGGAAGGAAAAGTAAAACCATGCAATTAACATGAATAGGTGAGTGAAGGATTGAATAAATCACTTAAATTAGGCACAAAATATATCGTAAAATATGGGTTTATCAACCTCCCCACACTTAAACAATAGCATGTCCTCATGGTAAATCCAAGATAAAGAGTAAGGTTAAAGTTAAAGTGGTGGAATCTCATGCAATGCAATCTATTCTAAATGCAACTACCTAAATGAATCATGCAATTCTAATTGTCATTCACTTGTATATAAAACTTACATGTAGTTGAGTTAATTAACATTCTCAAGGAATCATATATTCATAGCCAAACCTTAGATAATGTTAAAGCACTTTTACAATTGAGATGGGAAAGAAAAATATTGTACAAACTTGCAAGATAATTAACAATTTAAGCAGAGATATATGTTGATGAGCTATTGAACCCTCACTGGATTTTGTGTTTACTTTCTAGTCACTCAATGTTTATTGGGTTAATCACTCTATTCTTCTTTTTTATCCTTACTTTCTATAACTTTGTTCTTCATCTAACCAATCAACAATTACAGAATACAGACATACAAAAATCATGAGGTCTTTATTTAAGGTTGTAATGGGGCCAAGGTAAAGGTAAGGGTATATGTATAAGGCTAAGTGAGCTAATAAGTGAATCCTTGATTAGTCTAAGATCTCACCTAACATACATATTTTGTAATTCAAAGGTTTTTTTTTTTTACCTATTTACCCAAATTTTCTCACTTTGTATTGCAAGCTCATATATTAACTTTAACTTTTGTCCCATGTGCATTGATTCCTTTTATTTTTCAATTGGAGAATTTTTGTATCCCCTTTATTTAAATAAAATTTTTTTATGCACATGGTAATTTAATTGTTTTGATTTCACATGAGCATGCTTCCCAAAACTTTTATTTTGAAATGTCTTTATTCTTTTTAACTTTCTACCTTTGTTTCTATAATTCATGTTCCCATAAGGTTCCCCACACTTAAACAATACACAATTTCTATCTTAAGCTAACCAGGGATTCAACTTGGGATTTTTTTTTATTTTTCTGCTTAAGGCTAGTATTGTGGTTTATAGAACAAGAGGGGATTAAAAGCTCAAGGGGGCTAACAAGGGTGATGTAAAAGGTAGGCTAATTTTGGGATAAGTGAGCTAGAATCAAACAATGGCCTCAATCACTTTTTTGGTATGTATCTATATTCTATAATTGGACATATAGATTAAAACAAAGTAAAGAACATCAGAATAAAAAGGAAGGGCGAAACACATAGGAAAAAAATATTTTGGTTTGAATGTAACCATACAATTAAGCTCAAAACTCACAGGCTGTGTGTTCTCTAGCTCAAAAATCATATCTCAGATATATATGTCATGCAAGTGAAAAATTAAGAGTTCCTATTATTCTCAATGTAAACCTTAGGGTGGCTTTAAAGTTTTAGTGTTTCTCCTTGATGAAATGTTGTTAACTAACTAACATGTAATGCTATATATACAAGGTGTTGATTGTTTTCTTTATATTAAAGTCTCTAGTTTACTTTCTTTTTTTATTTTCAATTTAAACCAAACTTATCATATGCTAAAAGGGTAAACTATACTAATTAATCCACATATTCTATAGCTAATAAGTTAGAATTGTAACTAAACTAACTGGCTAAAATATGAACTAAAGTGCAAAATGCAGAAAATAGAGTAAAAATACATGAAAAGAGCAATGTATAAGTACTGAGGAATAAAAATAAAGATCAAAATACAGAAAAGTAATAAAATAAAAAGAGTTTGTAGTGGTTCACCAAGAAAAATACGCCAGAGATGGCGACCTCCCCACACTTAATATAAAGCATCGTCCTCGATGCTCACTCAAGCAGGGTGTGAAGGAGTGTCATCACTGGAAGGATGTGTGGCTGGAGTCTCTGTGGTGGTGGCCTGAGGGTCTACCTGCTGCAGAGGAGGTGCTGACTAAATAGGAACCTCTGGGTCTGCAGCCTGAATTTGATGCGGAGCCTCCTGCTGTAGCGCAGCCTGCTCAACTTGCTCCGGGCCTGCCTGCTCAGCCTCTCTCTGTGGATGGGTCTCCGCCTCATGATCATCCGCCTCCTCCTCAGATGGCTCTGATGGTGTGTCAGGCTCAGAGGGGATGTCACTGCCAGATCGTATTAGCAGCTTTAGGTGCTCATAGCGTCATTTGCTGCGACGCTCAGATCTCTCATATTGGCACCGGTTGCAGCGCTCCATCTGGTCTAGCTACTGAAATAGGCGGTGCACAAGGTGATAAACTGGCTCTGAGGCAGTGGAAGTGCAGTGGTGGTAGCTGGGGTAGCAGTAGATGAAGAGGGGCCAGCTGAAGATGTGGCTGTCTCATCAGGTGCAGTGAGGAATGGAGGTCTGTAGCCCAAAGCCAGAAAGTTCCTGTTGTGAGGGATAATCTTCTTGCATTCTGCAGCAGGTGGCTTCTCATCAGCATCCTCCCAAGGCACGTCAGCTCGACGGCCGAGCTGGGTAATCAGATATGGGAAGGGGAGAGTGCCTCTGACGTGGACCCTGGCCATGTAGTACTGGAAGAATCGTGACAGGTACAGGTCCTTACCCTCCATCACGCACCAGAGGAGGATGATCATAGCGACAGGTAGCTCCGTCTCATGAGTACTCGGCATAATAAAGTTGCTCAGGATCTGGTGCCAGAGCTGAGCCTCATCATTTAAGTATATCCGCTTGATTCCCTTAGGCATGGTGGTGTTCTGACCCATGACCCATGGGACAGTCGGGTCAAGGGCTATCCTTGCCTTGACCGCATCCCAGTCAAACTTCATGAAGCGCATGTCCTCCTCAGTCTTTTGGTAACCATCAAGCTGATCGGATTTAGGCTGAAGCTGCAGAATATCCTCAATGGCCTCTTCAGTGACCAGTATCTGCTTCCCTCTTAGGTTCACTGCATCTAGGGAAGTTTTAAAGTAATTGCAGTAAAACTCTCTTACCCAAGAAGTAGTGACCTCTGTCAGGTTTCTCTCCAGGAAGAACCAGCCTCTTTGTTTGATCTGATCGGAGGTGTATTGCTGGAGTTCTTCCAGAATTTTCAGAGTCCGCTCCAGGTAAGGTTCCTGGAGGTTGCAAACACTGGATACTTCAGCTCGCAGTATCTGTTTGCAAACTTTATGGGATCAGTGGCAGGGAGTAGCTGGTCAGCCTTCTCCTGCGGGGTAAAGTGTTTCTCCCGCCAGGAGTCATCATGCATGATGTCCAGGATGGACATAGAGGATTCTCCTCTTTTCCGTTTGCCAGTTGTTGCCTTTCCTTATCCTTTTCTTAGAGTGTCAGACATCCTGAAAAATAGAAATTTATGAGATAATAAAAAACAGGAAAATAAGTAGGCAAATAACAAAATAAGCACAAAGTGGCAAAGGAGCAGTAGAATAATTAAATGAGTTGAAGAATTGTGCATTTTGGATTGGTTCGGGAATAAAAAGCTGAGATGAGAAATTTCAATCCAAAAAGTAATAGAATTCATGTTAATTAGGAAAAAACCATAAACATGCCTTGAGTTAAAAAGTAAAAGTGAAGAGTTAGTCAAAAAGCAGAGGGGGTTGTTAGAAAGGTAAAAGTGGTTTTAAATTGAAAAAGAGGTTAGAAATAAAAAATCAGTGAGTTAGTAAAAAGAAAGTTAAGGTAAGCGGCATGATGATTGGTTTCTAAGTAACAAGAATTTCATAATTTGAAGCAACAAACAACTCATATTTAAGCAGGGAAATCAAGGTGTTGATGATTCATATAGATATACCAATAACGAAAATTTGAAATCAAATCATCAATAATGTGATTTATAAACCGGGGAAACAAAAGGAATAAGAATGCTGGCCCGTGCATTCATGAATTGGTTTGGTGAAAGCTAAAGAAAGCAAAATTGAAAATGCCAAAACCAAGACATGAATGAGAATCAAAACGATTTATAGAAAATTGGGCAGCATTCCGGCTAAAATTGGATGTTCCCAGAAAATAAACAGCAAGCAGAATAGTTCATATAAACTAAAATAAACTGCAAATAGATAAAAATAATATGAACATGAAAGAGCAGTCGCAATAGCAGCATGAACAGTAAGAACATCATATGAACAATACTTAGATCACAGCAACAGCAGAATTGCGAAAATTATAAAACAAGTAGCAAGAACAGTGCAATTAAACAGGCCTAAATCCACTAACCACATCCTAGGCTACCTAACAACCTAGAATCTACTACAAACATGCATATCTAACTAGCGTAATGTGGAACGTAAACGGAAAAAAATATGCAATTAACTACGAATTGAAAGAGTGGCGTTTGCGGAACCTGGTGGGCGTATGAATGAAAGTAGGGCAGAGAGATGGTAGGGGAGTGGTGGTGGTGGTGACTGACGCGGTGGTGCAGGCGGTTGGCGCGGCGGTGGTGGCTGTCTGGTGGTAGGGGGTTCGGATAGGGGTAATGGGAGGGGTAGGGGTTAAGGGGGAAGGATGGGAGGGGGTGTGGGTGGTGGTGGGAGGCGCGGCTGTGATGGAGCATTAGCGGTGGCTGTGCGGTGGAGGGAGCAGCGGTGGTGGAAGGGGAAGAGAAGAGAGGGAAGAAAGAGAGGGAAGGGTGGCGTCGCGGTCGTGGCTGGGTGGCGAGGGTGGTGCGGCGGTTGAAGGTGGTTGGCTGGGGGTGGTGGTGGTTGGGGGTGGGTTGCAGAGAAGAGAGGGAGAAGAAGGGGTTGGAGGGGGGGGGGGGGAGGGGCGCGACAGGATAGGGTTTCGCGTCACTGGGGGGGTTAATGAATTTGAATCCACGCGATCGCGTGAGGCATGCGATCGCGTCGCTGGAAATTGTGCTAAACGCACAATTCCAGCGTCGTTTCAGTGCAACTCTCTGTCTCTACTGGGGTGTCATGATATCCGTGCGACGCGAACACGTCGCTCACGCTATCGCGTGGCCTGGATGTTGTGCAAGTGACGCGATCGCGTCAGGGACGCGACCGCGTGGGTCGTTTTACGCGAAATGCACAACAGCCGCACAATTCCTGCCCAGATTTTTGGGCGTTGGATTTTTACGCCGATCTCCAGATCACGTGGCCGCGTGAATGACGCGGACGCGTGGGAGGTGGTTTTCGCAACTGTCGTGATCGCATGTGCAATGCGGTCGCGTCGCACGCCCTTTTTTTTTATATGCAATTATGCACTTATGCTGTATGCAATGCTAATGAATAATATTCGGGTTTAATTGAAAAGGAATAAAAATAAATAACACGAAATAAAACTGAAAAAAGAAAGGACCATACCATGGTGGGTTGTCTCCCACCTAGCACTTTTAGTTAAAGTCCTTA
Source organism: Arachis ipaensis (assembly GCF_059453495.1). Taxonomy (NCBI): domain Eukaryota; kingdom Viridiplantae; phylum Streptophyta; class Magnoliopsida; order Fabales; family Fabaceae; genus Arachis; species Arachis ipaensis. The sequence continues at coordinate 63,897,754 of NC_142440.1, read as the reverse complement.
AGTTGGACATTGGATGAGCTTCCTATTATGGTGGCTTGTGCTTAAATTCATCTAGAAATCTCCACCAATGCTTGGAATGCCAACAGTCTCTGGGGTCCCAAACTAGGCATGTAAAGCTTTTGAGCAGCTTCAAACAGATTTTCAGGCTCCCAGGGTGACGAATGTCAGAATAGATTCCAGGATCCCAAACTTTACTTTTAAATCCGCCTTCGTCTTGATCTATATTTTTCCATCCGGGCGGTTTAGAAATTAGATTCTCACCAAGATAACCAAACATTTTCCGAGATCCATTCGATTGAACATGATGCCAATCCGTGCACTTCGAGTTGAAGCGTGGAACCTTATTGAACCTTGTGCACCAGCTCTAAGTGTGAGCTATTTCCCTCTTACTCTTAAAGCCGCAGAGAGCTCTAAGATGGCCATCTGTTTCAAGCAAACCATATTCAAGTGGAAAAGTAAAGATAAAGGTTAAGGATTGTACCCACTTGAAGCTTGTATTAGGTGGTAATGGCCTTTGGATAGATGTTTCCAGTGGTTCTGTAAGCTCTACTCCCTTGTGCTCTTTTGTGAATTTCTTCACTTCCTAGCAGAATTCTTCAAATGCAACATCGTCCTGATCAAAGTCTTCTATGTCTTCCGTATCACTCAAGTCATAAGCTGGAGGTTGAGAGAAATCTATCTCCGTATCTTCTTCGTATTCACTTGGATAAGGTTCTTCAATCTCATAGAATTCACTTGCGGATGCAAGTTCATTACTAGGAGAACTTGACTTGTGACTATCATCATAAAGGAAACTTGCTTCTTGGATTATTCCGTCTAGTTCCTCATAAAAGACTTGCCTTGGGGGTTGTGCACTATCCTCCTTAGCATCAATTGTAATGTCCTTGACATAATTCTCCATAATTCTGGATTCCCATGGAAGTTCAGTGTCTCCTAAGTCTTTAACCAACTCTTCTTCTTCTATAATGACAGCTTCCTCTACTTGTTCCAGTACGAAGTCATGCTCTGTTCTGTCCACTGGAGTTTCTAGTATCTTCTTCATGCTACGCTCTTCATTAGATTGTCCACATGGGGTTGTGGAAGGTTCTTGAATGTTCGAACGTCTAGAAGATAATTGACTTATTGCTTGCTCCAATTGATGAAGGGTTGTTTGAAGTTGATCTACTGTTTCCTTGAGGCGAACCTGTGATTCTGGAGGTGATGGATTTGGACATGGTACATAGGGAAGTGGTGGTGTTTGGGAGTAATCGGATTGGGATTGGGGTAAATAAGGATCATATGGTGGTGAATGGTGAAAAGGCGCTTGTGAGTGTGGCGGTTCAAAGCTACGTTGAGAGGGTGGTCTATAGGCATAGGGTGGGGCTTGTTGGTAGTTACAAGGTTGTCCACCATATCTGTCAGCTTGGTATGCATTGTAGAATGGCCTTTGTCCATGATATCTTGGAGGGTGTTGTTGCCTAAAGGGTTGATCAAATCCTCTTGGCTCCATCCATCTTTGATCTCTCTGACCTTGATGCATATTCCTGTTATAGCTTTCACTCCTTTCAACAATATTAAAACCAAACTCAAAGCGAGAGGGGTGAGAATGCATAGTAGCTAATAAAAATTAAAAAGTAAAAATAAAAATAGATAAACAGGCAAAATAAAATATTTACAATAACCAATAATAAGGCACATGTTTGCAGCTCCCCGGCAACGGCTCCATTTTGACGTTAGGATTTTTGCTGGTAAAGAATTTTATAAAAATAGTCGCGTTGTAAGTATAGTTTCTAAGCCAACAGAAAATCCCTTCGTACAAACGTTTTGGTTGTCACAAGTAACAAACCCCTAAAAATTAATAACTGAAGTATTTAAACCTCGGGTTGTCTTCTCAAGGAACTGCAGGGAGGTATGTTCTTACTATTGGTTATGAAGATTGTAAATTGGGGGTTTTAAAAGTAAGGAGCAAGTAATTTAAATGACAGGTAAAATAAATAAATAACTGTAAAATAAACTCTTGGCAAGGTATGAGAAATTGGAAGTCCTATCCTAGTTATCCTTATCAATGGAGATGAGAATTGAATCTTAATCCTACTTAGTTAGCCTTTACTAAAGCAAAGGATGATCAAGTGGAATAATTAGTCTGATCTTCAGGTCCTAGTCAATTCCTAAGAAAGGACTGGAATTATTGAAGTTCAATTCAATTAGCAAAGATAACAATTATCGATCACGTTGAGTTTGATAACTCCTGAGTTACTGATTTCTTAACCAAGACCAAAAGGGGAAGGGTAAATCTACTGGAATAAAAATGTCTTCAGATTGGAAGTAACATAAATAAAAGAGAGCAATAATAAACTGAAATGCTTCAAATAACATTAATTAAAAGAATTATCTGTAACATAGGAAAATTCATAAATTAAATTGAGAGAATAAATAATTAAAAGGAATGTTGAACCTGATAAAAAGGGACAATCATGAAAGCAAGAAAAATCCTAAATCCTAATCCTAAGAGAGAGAGGAGAGAACCTCTCTCTAAAAACTACATCTAAATCATGAAAAGTGAATAATCGGAGACTCTCCTTTGACTGGATGCATTCCCCCACTTTATAACCTCTAATCTATGCTTTCTGTACTTGGATCTGGGCCAAAAAGGGCTTCAGAAATCGCTGGGGGCATTTTCTGTAATTTCTGGTGCGTGGCCTCTGTCACGCGTCTGTGTGGGTCACGCGGTCGCATCATCTGGAGTTTTCCTTATCACGCGTTCGCTTCAGTCATGCGTCCGCGTCATCTGCGTTCTGCTCAAGGCGCGCGTTCGTGTAATTCATGCATTCGCGTCGCTGTCTTGTCGCGCCAAGCATGCGGCCGCGTCACTCACGCGTTCGCGTCGTTGCCAGTTTCTTCAAAAACTCCATTTTGTGCTTTCCTTCCATTTTTGTATGTTTCCTTTCCATCCTTTAAGTCATTCCTACCTTTAGAGTATCTGAAACTACTTGACACACAAATCACAGCATCGAATGGTAATAAAGAGTAATTAAAATAATTATTTTTAAAGCATAGGAAACATGTATTTCACATATATCACATAATAAGGAAGGGAAACTAAAACCGTGCAATTAACATGAATAAGTGAGTGAAGGATTGAATAAATCACTTAAATTAGGCGCAAAATATATCATAAAATATGGGTTTATCAACTTCCATCAGAAGATCCTTTTCAGTTCTTAACTGAATTCTTGCAAATCTGTGATACTGTTAAGACCAATGGGGTTGACTCCGAGGTCTACAGGCTTATGCTTTTCCCGTTTGCTGTAAGAGACAGAGCTAGAATATGGTTGGACTCTCAACCTAAAGATAGCCTGAACTCTTGGGATAAGCTGGTCACGGCTTTCTTAGCCAAGTTCTTTCCTCCTCAAAGGCTTAGTAAGCTTAGAGTGGATGTTCAAACCATCAAACAAAAAGAAGGTGAATCCCTCTATGAAGCCTGGGAGAGATATAAGCAACTGACCAAAAAGTGTCCTTCTGACATGCTTTCAGAGTGGACCATCCTGGATATATTCTATGATGGTTTGTCTGAATTATCGAAGATGTCATTGGACCATTCTGCAAGTGGATCCATTCACCTAAAGAAAATGCCTGCAGAAGCTCAAGAACTCATTGACATGGTTACAAATAACCAGTTCATGTACACTTCTAAAAGGAATCCTGTGAGTAATGGGACGCCTCAGAGGAAGGGAGTTCTTGAAATTGACACTCTGAATGCCATATTGGCTCAGAATAAAATATTGACTCAGCAAGTCAATATGATTTCTTAGAGTCTGAATGGATTGCAAGCTGCATCCAACAGTACTCAAGAGGCATCTTCTGAAGAAGAAGCTTATGATCCTGAGAACCCTGCAATAGCAGAGGTGAATTACATGGGGGAACCCTATGGGAATACCTATAATCCCTCATGGAGAAATCATCCAAATTTCTCATGGAAGGATCAACAAAAGCCTCAACAAGGCTTTAATAATGGTGGAAGAAACAGGTTTAGCAATAGCAAAGCCTTTTCCATCATCCACTCAGCAACAGACAGAGAATTCTGAGCAAAATCCATCTAGCTTAACAAATATAATCTCTGATCTATCTAAGGCCACTTTAGGTTTCATGAATGAAACAAAGTCCTCCATTAGAAATTTGGAGGCACAAGTGGGCCAGCTGAGTAAAAGAGTCACTGAAACTCCTCCTAGTACTCTTCCAAGCAATACAGAAGAGAATCCAAAAAGAGAGTGCAAGGCTATTACCTTACTTGGTGTGGCCGAACCCAGAGAGGAGGAGGAGGACGTGAATCCTAGTGAGGAAGACCTCCTGGGACGTTCAGTGACCAATAAGGAGTTTCCCTTTGAGGAACCAAAGGAATCTGAGGCTCATCTAGAGACCATAGAGATTCCATTGAACCTCCTTTTACCATTCATGATCTCTGATGACTATTCATCTTTTGAAGAAGATGAAGACATTGCTGAAGAGCAAGTTGCTCAATATTTAGGAGCAATCATGAAACTAAATGCCAAATTATTTGGTAATGAGACTTGGGAGGATGAACCTCCATTGCTCATCAAGGAACTAAATGCCTTGGTTCAGCAAACTCTACCTCAAAAGAAATAGGATCCTGGTAAATTCCTAATTCCCTGTAACATAGGCACCATGACCTTTGAGAAGGCTCTGTGTGACCTGGGGTCAAGAATAAACTTAATGCCACTCTTTGTAATGGAGAAACTTGGGATCTTTGAGGTGCAAGCTGCCAGAATCTCATTAGAGATGGCAGACAACTCAAGAAAACAGGCTTATGGACTGGTAGAGGACGTGCTAGTAAAGGTTGAAGGCCTTTACATCCCTGCTGATTTTATAATCCTAGACACTGGGAAGGATGAGGATGAATCCATCATCCTTGGAAGACCCTTCCTAGCCACAGCAAAAGCTGTAATTGATGTGGACAGAGGAGAATTAGTCCTTCAATTAAATGAGGACAACCTTGTGTTTGAAACTCAAGGATCTCCCTCTGTAACCATGGAGAGGAAGCATGAAAAGCTTCTCTCACTGCAGAGTCAACCAAAGCCCCCACAGTCAAACTCTAAGTTTGGTGTTGGGAGGCCACAACCAAACTCTAAGTTTGGTGTTGAACCCCCACATTCAAACTCTAAGTTTGGTGTTGGGAGGTTCCAACAATGCTCTGAACATCTGTGAGGCTCCATGAGAGCTCACTGTCAAGCTATTGACATTAAAGAAGCGCTTGTTAGGAGGCAACCCAATGTTATTTAATTATATCTATTTTATTTTATTGTTATTTCGTGTTTGATTAGGTTGATGATTATGTGGAGTCACAAAAACTACTGAAAAATAAAAAACAGAATGAAAAACAGCTTTAAAAATAGCTCACCCTGGAGGAAGAACTTACTGGTGTTTAAACGCCAGTAAGAAGCATCAAATTGGCGTTTAACGCCAGAAAGAAGCATCAAGCTGGCGTTAAACACCAGAAACAAGCACCAGACTGGCGTTTAACGCCATAACAGAGCATGGAAGTGGCGTTAAATGCCAGAAACAAGTAGCAAGTTGGCGTTTAACGCCAGACATGCACTCTAAGGGCGTTTTGCACGCCTAATTGGAGCAGAGATGCTAAGTCCTTGACCCCTTTGGATCTATGGACCCCACAAGATCCCCATCTACCCTCCTCTTTCTTCATTTGCTCGGGGACGAGCAAACATTTTCAGTTTGGTGTGGTAAAAGCATTGCTTTTTATTTTTTCCATAACCATTAATGGCACCTAAGGCTAGAGAAACCTCAAGAAAGAGAAAAGGAAAGGCAATTGCTTCCACCTCTGAGTCATGGGAGATGAAAAGATTCATCTCAAAGGTCCATCAAGACCACTTCTATGAAGTTGTGGCCAAGAACAAGAAATCCCTGAGATGCCTCAAGGGATGCACTTTTCTCCACAAAACTATTGGGAGCAAATCAACACTTCCCTAGGAGAATTAAGCTCCAACATGGAACAACTAAGGATGGAGCACCAAGAGCACTCCATCATCCTTCATGAGATTAGAGAAGATCAAAGAGCTTTGAGGGAGGAGCAACAAAGACAAGGAAGAGACATAGAGGAGATCAAGAGCACCATTGGTTCTTCAAGAAGAGGAAGACGTCACCCTCACTAAGGTGGACCCATTCCTTAATCTCCTTGTTCTTATTTTCCTGTTTTTCGTTTACTATGCTTTATGTTTATGTTTGTGTCTTATTACATGATCATTAGTATTTAAGTGTCTATGCCTTAAAGTTATGAATGTCCTATGAATCCATCACCTCTCTTAAAGGAAAAATGTTCTAAAAACAAAAGAACAAGAAGTACATGGTTTCAAATTCATCCTTGAAACTAGTTTAATTATTTTGATGTGGTGACAATACTTTTTGTTTTCTGAATAAATGCTTGAACAGTGCATATGTCTTTTGATATTGTGGTTTATGAATGTTAAATATGTTGGCTCTTGAAAGAATGATGAAAAAGGAGAAATGTTATTGATAATCTGAAAAATCATAAAAATGATTCTTGAAGCAAGAAAAAGCAGTGAATAGACAAAAGCTTGCGAAAAAAAAAGAAAAGAAGAATGGCAAAAAAAAAAAGAAAGAAAGAAAGAAAGAAGCAAGCAGAAAAAGCCAAAAGCTCTTTAAACCAAAAGGCAAAAGCAAAAAGCCAATAGCCCTTAAAACAGATAGGAGGGCCTAAAGGAAAAAAATCCTGGCCTAAGCGGCTAAACCAAGCTGTCCTAACCATGTGCTTGTGGCGTGAAGGTGTCAAGTGAAAACTTGAGACTGAGCGGTTAAAGTCGAGGCCCAAAGCAAAAACAGAGTGTGCTTAAGAATCATGGACACCTCTAATTGGGGACTCTAGCAAAGCTGAGTCACAATCTGAAAAGGTTCACCCAGTTATGTGTCTGTGGCATTTATGTATCCGGTGGTAATACTGGAAAACAAAGTGCTTAGGGCCACGGCCAAGAATCATAAAGTAGCTGTGTTCAAGAATCAACATACTGAACTAGGAGAATCAATAACACTATCTGAATTCTGAGTTTCTATAGATGCCAATTATTCTGAACTTCAAGGGATAAAGTGAAATGCCAAAACTGTTCAGAGGCAAAAAGCTACTTGTCCTGCTCATCTGATTGGAGCTAAGTTTCATTGATATTTTGGAATTTATAGTATATTCTCTTCTTTTTATCCTATTTGATTTTCAGTTGCTTGGGGACAAGCAACAATTTAAGTTTGGTGTTGTGATGAGCAGATAATTTATACGCTTTTTGGCATTGTTTTTACATAGTTTTTAGTATGATTTGATTAGTTTTTAGTATATTTTTATTAGTTTTTAAATAAAAATCACATTTCTGGACTTTACTATGAGTTTGTGTGTTTTTCTGTGATTTCAATTAATTTTTGGCTAAAATTGAGGGACTTGAGCAAAAATCAGATTCAGAGGCTGAAGAAGGACTGCAGATGCTGTTGGATTCTGACCTCCCTGCACTCAAAGTGGATTTTCTGGATCTACAAGAGTCCAAATGGCGCACTCTCAATTGCGTTGGAAAGTAGACATCCAGGGATTTCCATAAATATATAATAATCCATACTTTGCCCAAGTTTAGACGATGCAAACTGGCGTTCGACGCCAGCTTTCTGCCCTATTCTGGAGTTAAACGCCAGAAACAGTTTGCAAAGCAGAGTTAAACACCAGAAACAGGTTACAAACTGGCGTTTAACTCCAAGAAAGACCTCTACACGTGAAAACTTCAATGCTCAGCCCAAGCACACATCAAGTGGGCCCGGAAGTGGATTTCTGCATCATTTACTCATTTCTGTAAACCTTAGTAACTAGTTTAATATAAATAGGACTTTTTACTATTGTATTGACATCGGATCTTTGATTAGTTTTATGCTATCTTAGACCTTTATGGAGGCTGGCCATTTGGCCATGCCTGGACCATCATCACTTATGTATTTTCAACGGTAGAGTTTCTACACACCATAGATTAAGGTGTGGAGCTCTGCTGTTCCCCATGAATTAATGCAAAGTACTTTTGTTTTTCTATTCAATTCAAGCCTATTTCTTCTCTAAGATATTCATTCGCACACAAGAACATGATGAATGTGATGATTATGTGACGCTCATCATCATTCTCACTTATGAACGCGTGCCTGACAAACACTTCCGTTCTACATGCAAACAAGCTTGAATGTGTATCTCTTAGCCTTCTGATCGTGAGATCAGAGTCTTCGTGGTATAGGCTAGAACTATTGGCGGCCATTCTTGAGGTCCAGAAAGTCTAAACCTTGTCTGTAGTATTTCGAGTAGGATCCAGGAAGGGATGGCTGTGACGAGCTTCAAACTCGCAAGTGCTGGGCGTAGTGACAGACGCAAAAGGATTACTGAATCCTATTCCAGTATGATCGAGAACTGACAGATGAATAGCCGTGCGGTGACAGGGCATCTTGGACCATTTTCACTGAGAGGACGGGTAGTAGCCATTGACAACGGTGATGCCCTACATAAAGCTTGCCATGGAAAGGAGTATGAAGGATTGGATGAAAGCAGTAGGAAAGCGGAGATTCAGAAGGAACTAAGCATCTCTATACGCTTATCTGAAATTCTCACCAATGAATTGCATAAGTATCTCTATCCTATTTTATATTTTAATTATATTTTAATTATCAATTCAACATAACTATTTGAATCCGCCTGACTGAGATTTACAAGGTGATCATAGCTTGCTCCAAGCCGACAATCTCCGTGGGATCGACCCTTACTCACGTAAGGTTTATTACTTGGACGACCCAATGCACTTGCTGGTTATTTGTGCGAAGTTGTGACAAAGAATTGAGATTACAATTGTGCGTACCAAGTTGTTGGCACCATTGAGATCACAATTTCGTGCACCACACTCCAAGCTAAAAACTCTTTTTATGCTTTCAATCTTTCATACCTTTATATGTTGATCTCTTTATTACTTTGCTTGTTTATATCACATAGTCGGTTCTTTAATTTCTTCATTAGTTCAATCATTACAATTTTGCATGTTCTTTTATTATTTTATATGTTCATTTCTTCATTCACAACCCCTTGATCACTACAACCGGAATTGCACACTCATAGTTCTAAAGTGCTCCTAGGGAGACGACTCGGGAGTTTAATACTCTCGGTTTTGAATTGATTTGGATTATGACATCTTTAGGATAACAACTTGATTGATGGCCAATTTGTTGGGTTAGGACTATACTTATAACGTTAATCCCATTTTGATAATCAAGTTCCTAACCTGTGCATTTGGGTGACGTTAGTGGCCAAAGTTGGCTTACCAACATTGCCTCAAATGTTGAGGGCAAAGGACTATGCAACGTTGGTGGCCAAAGTTGGCTCACTAACGTTGCTGGCAACATTCTGAAAATATGGTGCCAACGTTGGAGGGAACATTGGTGAACCAACGTTACCTCCAACGTCTTTAAAAAAATCTAAATTTGGAATTAGAAAAATTGGCCGCAAAGCGCACGCGTGGGCGACGCGTACGCATGAGCGTGGAAATTTGACACTCCACGGGTATGCTTGGGTAACGCGCACACGTGACCAGGCCAACATTGGAGGGAACGTTGGTGAACCAACGTTACCCCCAACGGCTGCGATAAAAATTTCAAATCTGGAGTTGGAAAATTTGCAGCGACGCGTACGCGTCGGTGACATGTACGCGTGAACGTGAATTTTAGCCAAACTCGCGAACGCGTGACCAACGCATACGCACAAAATGTTGTTTTGATACGTACGCGTGGGCGACGCGCATGCGTGGCTGAATGAACGTTGGTGCACCAACGTTGAGTCAAACGTTAGTGAAAATGCTCAATCCTTTTTTTACACGACATTTGACCTAACGTTCTCCTATAAACGCTGATCACCAACGTTGATGCTAGCATTATTATAATTGGGCTCCATGCAGAGTATGAATGTTAGTTTGCCAACGTCCCTCCTCAATGTCATTGAAAGCCACTTTAACTTGCTTCAACAAAGGCCAAAGGCCCACATCCAAGACTTAAAGACTGAATGAAGAGAGTGTATAAATAGCAGAGAGTTTGAGTTAGAAAGGGATCGGGAACCTGGGGATCCAGGATTGTAAACACTCTCTGTAAATTCAGCTTACTTTTGCAATGCACTTTTCAATTTCAATTTCCATTCCCAGAGCTATGAACAACTAAACCCCTCTTCATTGGGTTAGGAAACTCTGTTGTAATTCAATGGATCAATAATAGTTTTCATTTTTCTTCCTTTTTCTTTTCTCTTGATTTTCTTAAAAGCTTTCGATCTCCATCCAATTGAACAATTGTCTCGAAACAGAAATTGTTCATACTTAGATTTTCTTGGAACCTTGAAGGAGGAATGAGGAAATCATGCTAGAAATGCTTTCCCATGTTAGACTGGGTTGGGAGTTGTATAGATATAGTGACATGTAATCCTACCAATACTTTAATCAGTGATCGTACTTCATCTTTTTCCATGAGCAATTAGATCAAGAAATTGGGTAATTGTTCAAGCTTAGAGTGATTGGATTTCCAAGACATTGGGATCCAATCACCTAAGATTGCCAATAGATCAATGAATGCATTGACTAAGGAAGAGATGAGAATGAACTTGATCCGGAGAATGCAATATCTCCTTAGCCCAATGAGCTTCCCCATTTTGATCTTTTCCATTCTTTAAGTTCTGCTGTTTACATTTATGCTCAATCATCCCCATTCCCATTTAATTTCTAGTCTTTACATTCTGCAATTTATTTTCAGTTATTTACATTCCTTGCTATTTATGTTTCCCACCATTTAAATTTCTATAATTCCTAATTCAATTTTGCTTAGTTCAACTAGAAAAGTCCTCTACTTAAAGTTGCTCAACCAATCAATCCCTGTGGGATTCCACCTCATTCTATTGTGAGTTTTTACTTGACGACAAATTGGTATACTTGCCGAGAGAAATTTGTTGAGAGACAGATTTTTGTGCATCACTTACGGAGGTGAGTATGGGCTCAGATTTTTGCCCTTTACAGTGAACTTTCTTCCTGTCCTCTCATGAATGAGCTCTACATGCTCTAGAGATAGGACATGACTCACTGTATGTTGTAAGACTGGCTTTTTAGTGAAGACAACTCTCAGCCAGGTGAGAGGCCTTCAGTTGAGACTTTTTTGTCCCTCCAGACTTTAGGTACTTTCTTTTTAGTGCCTTTGTGCTTAAAGCTTATTGATGGCTGCCCAACACCAAACTTAGAATTGATGTCTGGGGGCTCTGTAAAGCTCTACACAGAAATAGAGAGTTGGAACACTAGGTGTTGCACAGTTGTCTTTTTCTTATCAGATGGAGAATTGGGATTGGACATCTTAAATAAGATATAGTCCTCTCTTAATTGGAAAACCATTTCTCCCTTACTTACATTAATCATGGCTTTTGCAGTAGCTAGGAAAGGTCTTCCAAAGATGACAGAGTCATCCTCATCCTCTCCAATGTCCAAGACAATAAAGTTTCCAGGGATGTAGTGGTTTTCAACCTTTACCCGAACATCGTCTGCTAAGCCATATGGCTTCTTCATTGTCTTGTCTGCCATCTCTAATGAGATGTTTACAGGTTTTACCTTAATGATGCCAGTTTCTCCATTACAGAGAGTGGCATGAGGTTAATGCTTCACCCTAGGTCACACAGAGCCTTTTTAAAGGTCATAGTGCCTATGGTGCAAGGAATCAGAAAGCGTCCAGGATTTGGAAGCTTCTGAGGTAGCCTCTGCTGAACCAAAGCATGGAGTTCTTTGGTAAGCAGTGGAGGTTCTTCCTCCAATGGCCTTGTACCAAATAACTTGGCATTCATCTTCATAAGAGCTCCTAGGCACCGAGCAACTTGCTCTTCCCTAGTGTCTTCATCCTCATCCAAGGATGAGTATTCATCAGAACTCATACACCACAGAAGTGCGTGCAGAGGAACCTCAATGGTCTTTATGGATCCCTTTGGTTCTGGGCTAGAGGGTTCTTGAGTGGGATTTAGGCACTCAAAGGGTGTGCTTTGACTGGCATTCAACGCCATCTCTGTGAGCTCTTTGGGCTTTGAATGCCCTTGCTATCCACCCTGACTGCCGTTAAATGCCAGTCCCTCTAGCATTCTGGGCGTTGAACACCCAGCAGGCATGTCATTGCTGGCGTTCAACTCCAGCTTCCTTGTGTGAATGGGCATTGAATGCCTATTGAGGGGTTCCTCACTAGCGTTCATCGCCAGAAAGCTTGCCTGGTTGGGCGTTGAATGCCCAGTGAGGGGTTCCTCACTAGCATTCAACGTCAGATAAGCCTGGGTGTTTGGGCTTTTAATTTTGCGATTTTGTTTTTACCCATTCTTCAAGGCTCCTAGTATACTACATTCTTTCGACTTTTATATATATTTATATTTTATTTTAGAGGTCGTAGTGTCTCGCCACCTCTGTTTTACATCCTAGGTGTAAAGCTATGTGCGGTAGGGTGTTACATTATGTAATGAAACTATGAGTGGTCTTAGAGAGGCTGGAAACCAGAGTTTCTAAGTCAGAAAGGCTCTGCTTAGATGTTTTCATATTCCCTTGAAAAGATGGGAATGGTGGTCTGTTATTGAACCTATTCTGGTTCCTACCACATTGATTGTTGTTAAAACCTTACTGAGGTTTCTGTTGATCCTTCCATGAGAGGTTAGGATGGTTCTTCAGGTGTTTCCATAGGGTTCTCCCATGTAATTCACCTCTTCAATGGTGGGTTGATCAGGATCATAAGCTTCTACTTCAGAAGAAGCTTCCTGAGTACTGCCAGCTGCAGTTTGTATCCTAGTTAGATGCTGAGAGATCATGTTGACTTGCTGAGTCAAGATCTTATTCTGAGCCAATATGGCATTCAGAGTTTTAACTTCATGAACTCTTTTTTTCTGAGAGATCCCATGGTTTACATGATTTCTTTCAGAAGTATAAATGAACTGGTTTTAGCAACCATTTCAATGAGTTCTCCTGCTTCTGTAGGTTTTTTCTTCAAGTGGAGGGATCCACCTGCAGAGCTATCCAAGGAGATCTTGGATATCTCAGACAAGCCATCATAGAACACGCTTATGATGGACTATTCTGAGAGCATGTCAGGAGGACATCTCCTGATCAGTTGCTTGTATCTTTTCCAAGCTTCATTGAGGGATTCACCTTCTCTTTGTCTGAAGGTTTGAACTTCCACTCTAATCTTGCTCATCCTTTGAGGAGGAAAGAACTTAGCCAGAAAAGCATTAACCAACTTTTCTCAAGAGTCAAGACTCTCTCTAGGTTGGGCATCCAACCATAGCTTAGCTTTGTCTCTTACAGGAAAGGGATAGAGCATCAACTTGTAGACTTCAGGATTAACTCCATTAGTCTTTATAGTATCACAGATCTGTAAGAACTCAGCTAAAAACTAATGTGGATCTTCCCTTGGAAGTCCATAGAATTTGCAGTTCTGCTATAAAAGAGAGACTAACTGAGGCTTAAGCGCAAAATTGTTAGCTCCAGTGGTAGGTACAGAGATACTTCTGCCATAAAAGTCAGAGGTAGGCATGGTGAAATCACCAAGGACCTTTCATGGCCCGTCTTGAGGTTCGGCCATGTATCCTAATTCTTGTTCAAAACTTTCTGAAAGGTCTCTTCCAGAGTGTTGTGCTTTAGCTTGCCGTAAACGCCTCCTTAGAGTCATCTCAGGTTCAGGATCAGGAGTCAAGAGGGGATCTTTATCCCTATTCCTGGTCATAAACAAGAGGAAAAGAAAAAAGAAGGAAAGGAAAGCACAAGAAAGCTTTTTGTGCCAATTGACAAGAAGCTCCTCCTTAAAGTCAGATGTGAAGAAAGAAGAGAGAAATAAAAGTAAAGAGGAAAGATGAGAAGGAAGAATAGAGAGGGGGAGTAATTCGAATGAGATGAGTAGAGATGAGAAGAAGTATAAATAGATAAGATAAATAAGAATTCAAAATATTTTTGTTTTTATTTTATTTAATAATTATTTTCTAAAATTAAATTAATTAATTTAAAAAGATTTTAAAATTAGTTAGTGAATTTTCGAAAATAGAAGAGAGAGAAGAGGGAGAAGTTTTCGAAAATTAATAAGAGATGAGAGTTAGTTAGGTAGTTTTGAAAAAAAGGAAGGGAGAGAAAAAGGAGAGAGTTTTTCAAAAACTAAGGAAGAGAAGAGTTAGTTAGGAAGTTTTGAAAAGGAAGAGAGAGAAGATAAGATATCAATTAGGAAAATATTTGAATTTAAAATAAGATAGACGATAAGATAAGAAAAGATTTGAAATTAAAATTTGAAATTAGAAAAAGATAAGATAAGAAATTAAAAAGTTTTGAAAAAGATATGATTTTAAAACTTGAAATTTGAAAAAGATAAGATAAGATTTTTAAATTTTGAAAAAGATATGATAAGATTTTGAAAAAGATAAGATTTTTGAAAAAAAAAGATATGATCTTTATTTTAAAAAAGATTTGATTTTTGAAAACTTGACAACTAAGATATGATAATATAAAAATTTGAAATTAAAATCTGAATTTTTAATGCTAATTTCAAAAATTATGCGAAAAATTAAGTTAGAAAAGATATTTTTTTATTTTTTGAATTTAATAAGGAGAGAGAAGAACAAGTAACAGACAAAAAACTTAAAATTTTTTTAGATCTAGCACCCCTAATTTTCGAAAATTTTGGAGGGAAACACAAAGGGACACCAAACTTAAAAATTTTAAGATCAAAACACAAAAAAGACTCAAGAACACTTTGAAGACTAACAAGAACACAAAGAACAAAATTCAAAGACTCAAAGAACACAAGAACATAAAAAGAACACCAAACTTAAAATTTTTAGAAAACCAAACATATATTTTCGAAAATTGAAAGAAAAATAACAAGAAAACACCAAACTTAAAGTCTTGGCACAAGATTTAAACAAAGAAAATATTTTAAAAACTTTTTGAAAGAAAGACTTAGAAATTTCGAAAATTTTTAACTAAAAACATAAACACAAAGACTCAAACTAAGAACAAAGATCAAACAAAGAAAATAAAAATTTTTGGAAAGCTTTTTGATTTTTTCGAAAATTGAAGAAGAAGAAAATAAAAATAAAAGACTCAAAGACTCAAACCAAGAACACAAACAAAGACTCAAACAAAGAAAAGAAAAATACTTTTGAAAAAGGTTTTTAATTTTTTTTTCGAAAAAATTGAGAAGAAGAAAACAAAAATTAAAAGACTCAAATAAAGTAAAAATTACCTGATCTAGGGAGCAAGACAATCCATCAGTTTGTCCAAACTCAACAATCCTCGGCAACGGAGCCAAAAACTTGTTGCGTACGAATCCCCACACCTTCTTATAGTAGTACCAGCAAGTGCACTGGGTCGTCCAAGTAATACCTGAGCGAGTCAGGGTCGATCCCACAAGGATTGTGGCTTGAAGCAAGCTATGGTTATCTTGCAGGTCTTAGTCAGGCAGATCAGAACGAGAATGATTTTATGTCATATATGGAATTGTAAGAGTAATGTATGTAAGGAATGTATTGTATATATTAAAATCAGTAATAGGGATAAGGTAAAGGATTGGAGTTGCTTTGTCTTTCTGAATTAACTCTCGTATTATTGCTCTCTTTGCTTGGGAGTGATTTCTTCAATGGTAGGCTGTATGTGATTGACACTGGTTTGAGCAGCTGCCAATACTCCTCCAAATCTGAACCCCAAGTTTAGTGCGGATCCATTCTGATTGAGGGTGAAGCTTGTACAGTTCATTCTCCTTAATGACCCTACTCAAAATGCCACAGACAAGGTCAGATCTTCCGAATCAGAGAATGCTGCACCTTGGGTTCTAGCCTCTACCACAGAGACCCTAATCTCCCAAAAAATCGACTGAACTGATGCATCGAGAAGTCCCCAACGAAGTCGTAGATTAGCTATCTGAGAGACGTATTTTCAAGCTGGTGGTTCATCATTGTCCGATGAAAGACGCACTCTGAACCCATGTAGAATGTGATAACCTTATGCCAGTTTAACGCATTCATATTGATGAAGAAAAAATATACATCTTAGAATTAATCAAACACGGACCAAAGAGAAACAGTAACACTTTTATTAATTTATAGGACTCAGCAGGGCTCCTCCCTTCAACCTAGGAGGTTTAGAAACTCATACTGATATAAAACACAAGGTAAAACTCGAAAATAGCATAAAGAGGTGGTGTGAATTACATAAACATTATCCCTTAAATTCTAAACAAATGACTAGCAAGGGTAAAATAGTCTTTTTATTGCTAAAATCCACTTCTATGGCCCACTTAGTGAGTGTTTGGGCTGAGTTTAGATGAGATCCACGTGCTATAAGGTCTATGGGGTTTGGAACGCCAGCTAGGGGGTCCTTTTTGGATGTTTATACATTGGTCTCTGCTCTTTTGGGCGCTAGAGCCTGGAAGGGGGCAGGTAGCTGGCGTTGGACGCCAGTTTTGAGCCTTCTAATCCGAAGCAAAGTATAAACTATTATATTTTGTTGGAAAGCTCTGGAAGTCAGATTTCCATAGCCGTTGAGACCGCTTCATTTGGGTTTCTCTAGCTCCAGAAAAGCTCTTCCGAGTGCAGGTAGGTCAGATTCGAATAACATATGTAGTGCTTTCTCTGTCTCTGAATCAGACTTCTGCTCCAACTCCTCAATTTCAGCCAAAAAATCCCTGAAATTGTCCAAAAACACAAACTCATAGTGGAATATAAAAATGTGAATTTAACACTAAAACCTATAAAAACTTAAAAAAAACTAAACAAAAACTACTAAAAACTATATGAAAATGATGCCAAAAAGCGTATAAAATATTCGCTAATAAATGGTGTAAGCAATTAGGAAAGGAGTCACCAAACACTGAAAAATCATCGATGAAAACCTCAATAAATCTCTCAATCATATAAAAAAAATGGACAACATGCACTGGTATGCGAAATTGTTACTCAGAGGTTGTAAAATTTGTTGTTCGTTCTCTCCCTGGCAATGGCGCCAACAAACTGGTGCACAATACCATGGTCCAAACATAACTTCACAACTCCGCACAACTAACCAACAAGTGCACTAGGTCGTCCAAGTAATAAAACCTTACGTGAGTAAGGGTCGATCCCACGAAGATTGTTGGTATGAAGCAAGCTATGGTCACCTTGTAAATCTCAGTCAGGCGGATATCAATTGGTTATAGTATTTTCGAATAATAATAATAATTAAACAGAAAATAAAGATAGAAATACTTATGTAATTCATTGGTGAGAATTTCAGACAAGCGTATAGAGATACTTTCGTTCCTCTGAATCTCTGCTTTCCTGCTGTCTTCATCCAATCAGTCTTACTCCTTTCCATGGCAAGCTTTCTGTAAGGGCATCACCGTTGTCAATGGCTACATCCCATCCTCTCTGTGAAAATGGTCCAAATGCTCTGTCACGGCATGGCTAATCATCTGGAGGTTCTCGATCATACTGGAATAGGATTTACTATCCTTTTGCGTCTGTCACTACGCCCATCACTCGCGAGTTTGAAGTTCGTCACAGCCATCCCTTCCCAGATCCTACTCGGAATACCACAGACAAGGTTTAGACTTTTTGGATCTCAGGAATGGCCATCCATGGGTTCTAACTTATACCACGAAGATTCTGATTAAGGAATCCAAGAGATACTCATTCAATCTAAGGTAGAACGGCAGTGGTTGTCAGGCACGTGTTCATAGGGAATGATGATGACTGTCACGATCATCACATTCATGTTGAAGTGCGAATGGATATCTTAGAAGCGGAATAAGTTGAATTGAATAGAAAACAGTAGTACTTTGCATTAAATCATGAGGAACAGCAGAGCTCCACACCTTAATCTATGGAGTGCAGAAACTCTACCGTTTGAAAATACATAAGTGATAATGGTCCAGGAATGGCCGAATGGCCAGCCCCCATGAAAGTCTAAGATAGCATAAAACTGATCAAAGATCCCTAATACAATAGTAAAAAGTCCTATATATACTAAACTAGTCACTAGGGTTTACAGAAGTAAGTAATTGATGCATAAATCCACTTCCGGAGCCCACTTGGTGTGTGCTTGGGCTGAGCTTGAAGTTTACACGTGGAGAGGTCATTATTGGAGTTGAACGCCAGTTTGTAACGTGTTTCTGGCGTTAAACTCTGGTTCGTGACGTGTTTCTGGCGTTTAACTCCAGACAGCAGCGTAGAACTGGCGTTCAACGCCCTTTTGCATCGTCTAAACTCCGACAAAGTATGGACTATTATATATTGTTGGAAAGCCCTGGATGTCTACACTCCAATGACGTTGAGAGCGCGCCATTTGGATTTCTGTAGCTCTAGAAAATCCACTTTGAGTGCAGGGAGGTCAGAATCCAACAGCATCAGCAGTCATTCTTCAACCTCTGAATCTGATTTTTGCTCAAGTCCCTCAATTTCAGCCAGAAAATACCTGAAATCATAGAAATACACACAAACTCATAGTAAAGTCCAGAAATGTGAATTTAACATAAAAACTAATAAAAAAATCCCTAAAAGTAACTAGATCCTACTAAAAACATACTAAAAACAATGCCAAAAAGCGTATAAATTATCCGCTCATCACAACACCAAACTTAAATTGTTGCTTGTCCCCAAGCAACTGAAAATCAAATAGAATAAAAAGAAGAGAATATACTATAAATTCCAAAATATCAATGAAACATAGCTCCAATCAGATGAGCGGGACTTGTAGCTTTTTGCCTCTTGAATAGTTTTGGCATCTCACTTTATCCATTGATGTTCAGAATGATTGGCATCTATAGGAACTCAGAGTTCAGATAGTGTTATTGATTCTCCTAGTTCAGTATGTTGATTCTTGAACACAGCTACTTTATGAGTCTTGGTCGTGGCCCTAAGCACTTTGTTTTCCAGTATTACCACCGGATACATAAATGCCACAGACACATAACTGGGTGAACCTTTTCAGATTGTGACTCAGCTTTGCTAAAGTCCCCAATTAGAGGTGTCCATGGTTCTTAAGCACACTCTTCTTTTGCTTTGGACCTTGACTTTAACCGCTCAGTCTCAAGTTTTCACTTGACACCTTCACGCCACAAGCACATGGTTAGGGACAGCTTGGTTTAGCCGCTTAAGCCAGGATTTTGTTCCTTTAGGCCCTCCTATCCACTGATGCTCAAAGCCTTGGGATCCTTTTTATTTACCCTTGCCTTTTTGTTTTAAGGGTTATTGGCTTTTTGCTCTTACCTTTTGGTTTTAAGAGCTTTTGGCTTTTTCTGCTTGCTTTTTCTTTTTCTATATTTTTTTTGCCATATTTTTTTCTGCAAGCTTTGTATTCACTGCTTTTTCTTGCTTCAAGAATCATTTTTATGATTTTTCAGATTATCAAATAACATGTCTCCTTGTCATCATTCTTTCAAGAGCCAACATATTTAACATTCATAAACAACAACTTCAAAAGACATATGCACTGTTCAAGCATTCATTCAGAAAACAAAAAGTATTGTCACCACATCAATATAATTAAACTAAGTTCAAGGATAAATTCGAAACTCATGTACTTCTTGTTCTTTTGAATAAAAAAACATTTTTCATTTAAGAGAGGTGATGGATTCATATTCACTACTTTAAGGCATAGATACTTAGACACTAATGATCATGTAATAAAGACACAAACATAGATAAACATTTAACATAAGAAAACGAAAAACAAAAAATTTAAGAACAAGGAATGAGTCCACCTTAGTGATGGTGGCGTTTTCTCCTTGAGGAACCAATGATGTCCTTGAGCTCTTCTATGTCTCTTTCTTGTCTTTGTTGCTCCTCCCTCATTGCTCTTTGATCTTCTCTAATTTCATGGAGGATGATGGAGTGCTCTTGATGTTCCACCCTTAGTTGCTCCCTATAATTGTGTGGAGGAAAATGTATCCCCTGAGGTATCTCAGGGATCTCTTGATTTGCAGTCAAATGTTCTACCACTAAGCTATAAACCCTTGAGATGAATCTCTCCATCTCCTATGACTCGGAGGTGGGGACTTTTGTCTTCCCTTTCCTCTTTCTAGAGGTTTCTCTGGTCTTAGGTGCCATCAATGGTTATGGAAAAACAAAAAGCTTTATGCTTTTACCACACCAAACTTAAAATATTGCTCGCCCTCGAGCAAGAAAAGAATGAATAGATGAAGAAGAAGAAGAAGAAGAAATAGAGGAGAGGGAGAGAGAGATGTGTTTTGGCCAAGAAGAGGAGGAGGGGGTTGTGTTGTGTGAAATTGAAGAAGAATGGAAGGGTTTATATAGTGAAAGGAGGGGGTTTAGGTTCGGCCATTTAGGGTGGGTTTGGGTGGGAAAGTGATTTTGAATTTTGAAGGTAGGTGGGGTGTATGAAGTAGGTTTATGGGGAAGAGTGGGTGGATGTGAGTGGTGAATAGGTAATAGGGAAGAGAGCTTGAGGTGATTGGTGAAGGGTTTTGGGGAAGGGTGTTTATTGGGAAGAAAGGATGAACATTGAGAAGAGGGAAGAGTATGAGTGGAGGTAGGTGGAGATCCTGTCGGGTCCACAGATCCTGAGATGATCCTGTGTGGTCCGCAGATCCTGAGGTGTCAAGGAATTGCATCCCTGCACCAATTAGGCATGTAAAATGCCTTTGCATGAAATTCTGGCATTTAAACACCGAATTGGTGCTTGTTCTGGGCGTTCAGCACCCAGATGCAGCATGTTTCTGGCGTTGAACGCCAGTTCTATGCTTGTTTCTGGCGTTCAGCGCCAGCTTTCCTCAGTGTGCATTCCTGGCGTCTGAACGCCAAGATGCTGCTTGTTTTGGGCGTTCAACGCCATGCTCCTTACTGGCGTTTAAACGCCAGTAAGTCCTTCCTCCAGAGTGTGATTTTTTTTCTGCTGTTTTTGATTCTATTTTTAATTTTTCTATTTATTTTGTGACTCCACATGATCATGAACCTAATAAAACATGAAAGAACAATAACAATAAAAATAAAAATAAAATTAGATAAATAAAAATTGGGTATCCTCCCAACAAGCGCTTTTTAATGTCAATAGCTTGACAGTGGGCTCTCATGGAGCCTCACAGATGTTCAGAGCATTGTTGAAACTTTCCAACACCAAACTTAGAGTTTGGATATGGGAGTTCAACACCAAACTTAGAGTTTGGTTGTGGCCTCCCAACACCAAACTTAGAGTTTGACTGTGGGGGCTCTGGTTGACTCTGTTTCGAGAGAAGCTTACTGTGCCTCTTTTCCATGTTTACAGAAGGATGTCCTTGAGTTTTAAACACAAGGGAGTCCTCATTCAATTGAAGGACTAGTTCACCTCTGTCAACATCAATCACAGCTCTTGCTGTGGCTAGGAAGGGTCTTCCAAGAATGATGGATTCATCCTCATCCTTCCCAGTATCTAGGATTATGAAATCAGCAGGGATGTAAAGGCCTTCAAACTTTACTAACACATCCTCTACTTGTCCATAAGCCTCTTTTCTTGAGTTGTCTGCCATCTCTAATGAGATTTTGGCAGCTTGCACCTCAAAGATTCCCAGTTTCTCCATTACAGAAAGTGGCATGAGGTTTATTCCTGACCCAAGATCACATAGAGCCTTCTCAAAGGTTATGGTGCCTATGGTACAAGGTATTAGAAACTTTCCAGGATCCTATTTCTTCTGAGGTAATCTCAGTTGATCTAATGCATTTAGTTCATTGGTGAACAGGGGAGGTTCATCTCCCCAGGTTTCATTACCAAATAAATTGGCATTCAGCTTCACGATTGCACCAAGGAACTTGGCAACTTGCTCTTCAGTAACATCTTCATTCTCTTCAGAAGAAGAATACTCTTCAGAGCTCATGAATGGCATAAGGAGGTTCAATGGAATCTCTATGGTCTCTAGATGAGTTTCAGATTCATTTGGTTCCTCAGAGGGAAACTCCTTATTGATCACTGGACATCCCAGGAGGTCTTCCTCCTTGGGATTCATGTCCTCCCCTTCCTCTTTGGATTCGGCCATGATGGTTATATCAATGACCTTGCATTCTCCTTTTGGATTTTCTTCTGTATTGCTTGGGAGAGTACTAGGAGGGATTTCAGTGATCCTTTTACTCAGCTGGCCCACTTGTGCCTCCAAATTTCTAATGGAGGACCTTGTTTCATTCATGAAACTCAGATTGGTCTTAGATAAATCAGAGACTAAATTTGCTAAGCTAGATGGATTCTGCTCAGAATTCTCTATCTGTTGCTGAGTGGATGATGGAAAAGGTTTACTATTGTTAAACCTGTTTCTTCCACCATTATTAAAGCCTTGTTAAGGCTTTTGTTGATCCTTCCATGAGAGATTTGGGTGATTTCTCCATGAGGGGTTATAGGTGTTTCCATATGGTTCACCCATGTAATTCACCTCTGCTATTGCAGGGTTTTCAGGATCATAAGCTTCTTCTTCAGAAGATGCCTCTTGAGTACTGTTGGATGCAGCTTGCATTCCATTCAGACTTTGAGAAATCATATTGACTTACTGAGTCAATATTTTATTCTGAGCTAATATAGCATTCAGAGTATCAATTTCAAGAATTCCCTTCTTCTGAGGCGTCCCATTATTCACAGGATTCCTCTCA
This sequence comes from Arachis ipaensis, assembly GCF_059453495.1. Taxonomy (NCBI): domain Eukaryota; kingdom Viridiplantae; phylum Streptophyta; class Magnoliopsida; order Fabales; family Fabaceae; genus Arachis; species Arachis ipaensis. The sequence goes on along the minus strand of NC_142440.1, from coordinate 63,875,100 downwards.
GAAGTGTACATAAACTGGTTGTTAGCAACCATGTCAATGAGTTCTTGAGCTTCTGCAGACATTTTCTTTAGGTGAATGGATCCACCTGCAGAAATATCCAATGAAATCTTAGCTAATTCAGATAGACCATCATAGAATATATCCAAGATGGTCCATTCTGAAAGCATGTCAGAAGGACACTTTTTGGTCAGTTCCTTGTATCTCTTGATGACAAGTCATCCTAGCCTGTTTTAGCTAGTCTTTTTCTCTTGTTTTCATTAGAATTATGCACTTTCTTGAGCTACAAGCAAGCTAATTGAGTAGATTTTCATGTTTCCCTTGATTGAACCAACCATATATGAATTCATGCCATTTCATGAGGTTTTATGCTATATTTGTTGCATATTGTGAAAGAATGAATATCTCATGATTTTGAGCATAGCTTTGATGTGTTTGGTTGATTAATTATAGGTGAAGAAAGCTTGGAGAAAGGTTGAAGCAAGAAGGAATAGCTAGGAGTAAAGAGAAGACAATGGAATAAGTGAAATTGAACCAGGACGCAAGAAGCTGGACCTAAAGTTAGCATCAAACTTTTGCACAAACTTTTGGTTGAAAAGTTAGCCCCAACGTTAGCCCCCTAACTTGGAGGCTAACGTTGGAACTTGAAAATTCTCCCCTGGGCTCCAAAAGTTTGCGCCAACGTTAGCCCCCTAACTTTGAGGCTAACGTTGGCACATGAATTTCTCCCCTGGGCACCAAAAGTTTGCGCCAACGTTAGCCCCCTAACTTTGAGGCTAACGTTGGCACATGAATTTCTCCCCTGGGCACCAACGTTTGCGCCAACGTTAGACCCCTAACTTGGAGGCTAACGTTGGCACATGAATTACAAGGGAGAGGAGCAAAAGTTTGCGCCAACGTTAGACCCCTAACTTGGAGGCTAACGTTGGCGCCACTAGCACACAAGGCAAGGCCAACGTTAGGGTCAAAGTTAGACCCCTAACGTTGGCACCAACGTTCATACCAGCAAGTTTTGTGGGCTGCTATGAAAAGTTAGAGCCAAAGTTAGACCCCTAACTTTAGCTCCAACTTTTGGTCCAACTTTTGCTAACCTCAAAACCGGTTCAATTGGTTCACTTCGGTTCTTCTCCAAACTTCAAGAGCAATCAACCAAGGCCTCTTTCAACCCAATTCCACCAAGAGCAAAGGCCCAACTCAAGGCTTGAAGATCAATTGAAGAAAGTGTATAAATAGGATAGAATTCAAGTTCTTCGGAGAGCTTTCCTTTTGGAATTTTCATAATAGTTTTCGGAGAGCTTTTGTTATTGAGTGAACTTTAATTTCTTTGTTTTCATTGCTTTCAATTTCATTTACACTTGTCTTGGATCTTGGATTGGAGAATTGAAGAAATTCTGTTTCAATCTCAATCTTGGATCTCTCTGTTTCTTTACTGTTAATTGAATTTCATTTCCGGTTAATTGCTCTTCATCTATTCTCTTTGCAATTTACAATTCCCTTGCAATTGTTCTTATTGGATCTAGGAAGGCATTGAGATCTAGACTTAGTTTTCTAGTCTCTGGGTCCTGAGATCCAAATCTCCAATTTACATTCTGTTTCTTGCTTTCCATGTTTATTTACTTTTCTGCTATAAGATCCGATCCAATCCCAATTCCCTTTTACTCTTCTGTTTGATGCAATTTAACTTTTCCTTGTTTAATTACTGCAAATCCACGTCCCAATCCCCTTTACATTTCAAGCAATTTACATTCCTTGCACTTTGAGATTCCGCAATTTACATTTCTTGCACTCTAAGTTTCTGCCATTTAATTTCTTGTTCTTTACGTTTCAGCAATTTATTTCTTGTTCTCTTTACTTCAATGCAATTTAATTTCTGCAAGTCACAAAACCATCAACCAAATCTTGATTCGCTTGACTAAATCAACCACTAAACTAAAATTGCTCAATCCTTCAATCCCTGTGGGATCGACCTCACTCCCGTGAGTTTTTATTACTTGATGCGACCCGGTGCACTTGCCGGTTAGATTTGTGTGTTTTGGGAGAAATTTATTTTTCACCAAAATACTCATCAAGTTTTTGGCGCCGTTGCCGGGGATTGATTAGATTGACAATGATTAAGTGAGGTGGTAATTTAGATCAAGCACTTTTTCTTTAATTTTTGACTAACCCACTAACTGTTTGAAGTTTTGTCTCAACCGGCTACATCCAATTTTCAAGAGAATCACTGTGTTTTCTATTGATTGATTTATATGTCACAGGGAAGAAGAAGTTTCTGAGAAAGAAGTACATCACAACATGAAGCCACAACTCATTACACTAATAGAGAACAACTGTTCCTATGGTGGAAATCCCTTGGAGGACTCTAAACAGCACCTATCCATTTTTCTGAAAACTTGTGGGGCTGTCAATCTCAATGGTGTAGACCATGATACCATTAAGCTCTTGTTATTTCCCTTCTCACTGAAGGATGAAGCGGCACAATGGCTTGAAACCTTTCCCCAAGGAAGTATAACTAGTTGGGATGAATTGGTTGCCAAGTTTCTAGCCAAATTCTCCTCACCCCAACAACACATCAAAATGAAAGAAGGAGTACTTCCATTCATACAAAGAGAGGAAGAACCACTATTCAAAGCATGGGAGAGATACAAGAAAGCAAATGACAAGGTGGATTTTCGAGCGTTCTATGAAGGATTAACCTCCGAAACAAGAAAAGCAGTAGATTACTTCTCAGATGGCCTACTCAAGGCAACAGCAACCATCCAAGGAACTGCAGAGTTCAGTGACAAAAGAGCCAATAACCAACACTCATTTGAGACGCCACGGAATGCAATTTCAGAAAAGGAAGTAATGAATCTTGAAGGAGTGAGAGCAATCATGAATCAAAACAAGCAGCTACACCAGCAAACTCAGCAGCAATTGGAATCAATAGCTAGGCAAATTGATTCTCTACATTCTGCCACAGTGAATGCATAATTTCCACCATGGAAACCACATTCTTATTTAAGAATGAGGGAATCTCAGCATCAGGAACAAAGGGACCTCAACTATAATAACCCCAACTTCCCAAACCTGCAAAAACACCATCATACCAACAAAAATCACTACATACCACCCCAATATACACACCTCCAACCTTATCCTACCCCACCACCCGCCCAAAATGACTTACATCAATCACCACAATTAACACAGTCACAACCAATCCTAAACTTCCAAAAACTCTATGTTTTAGAAATGATGATGGAAAGGTTTATGAAAATTCAAGAAATGACATTAATAGAGCAGGAGGACATAAGGAAAAACCAAGAGGCATATCTCAAGAGAATTGAAAGGTACATGGAACAAATGGTTCAAAACCCTGCTAAACTGGGTGAGAGAGAGGGAAATATATCCCTAAAAGCCACTGAAGATGACTTGAAGAACAATGAAAAAGCTGCTGAGTTGAAAGGGAAAGTAGTTATGGAAAACAAGGAGAAGCCTACGGTGAGAGGAGGAAACCAAAGGCAACAGAGACCTCAACTTCCATGATCAGAGGATGAAGGATGTCAAGCTAGTGACAATAAAAGAGCGCTCGTTGGGAGGCAACCCAACCCGAGGTAGTTTTCTGTTCATAACTATTTTAATAAAAAGGTTAACTAGTTTTATCTATAATGCAAGAAGCTAAGTTTGGTGTTGCACACCAAAACAATCTAAGGGAGAATGAAGGATTCTAAGTTTGGTGTTCCACCAAAATCTCATCATAAGACACACTCTCACCTTCTGCATAATGCTGGCCTCAAGCATGTTGGATAAACTAGTTAACTACTCTGCTGTTTCCTAGTTTTCAGTTTTATTGCTTTTGAAAAAGAAGAAAAAGAGTTTCACACATGGTTAATCTAATGCATTGGCAAGGTACTAAGTTTGGTGTTCCCACACCAAAGTAAGTACAAAGGCCCACAAATAAATCATGCAAGCTAACCAATTTTCAAATGCTTGGGGAACAAGCAACTTTCAATATCATTGCAGAGGTCCATATAAGCTGTTGGAAGGATTAAGCATCATCAACCAAAGAAACAAAAGATGAACCTAAAGGCCAGCAATGATGATGATGAGAAGAAGGAAAGCAAGTAAACTTCAACAGGTTGTATTGTTAAGTCATTGTTTTGCATCAAATATTGCTGTAATTGAAAGTTGGATTGTATCCTTAATTGCCCTGCCTGTCTGCATAGTATAGTTTTCTTTCTATATACCCCTGCCTGCATGCATAGTATAATTTCTTTCTTTATAATTCAATAAGCAAGATGTTTGATCATTCACAACATTCTCATCTTCAAAACTTGTTTGCACTCAATTTCCAAGAAATGCATCACATGAAAGTTCTTTGAAAAGAAGGATTGAGGAATTAAACAATTTTGAGGCAAGCAAAAGATTGGGAGAAGTGGTGGTTCTAGTTGTATGATTATGTATTGAGGTTGCATGTAAATTGGAATTAGGTGCAGTAAAGTCACCAAGCATCCTCCTTGCATTATTATTATTTTCGGCTGCCATCTCCTCTTCCTGTTCGAAAATTCCTGTAAGGTTGTCTCTGGATTGTTGTATTTTAGCTTCTCTTAGTTTCCTTTTCAGAGTCCTTTCAGGTTCTGGATCTGCTTCAACAAGAATGTTCTTGTCCTTGCTCCTGCTCATATGACAAAGAAGGGAATAACACAGAAAATATGGAATCCACTATGTCACAGTATAGAGATTCCTTTGGGTGAGTAGAAGAAAAGAAGAATAAGAATGTAGAAGAGAAGAATTCGAACTCAGAGGAGAAGAAGGGGTTCGAATTTTTTTGGTGAAGAGAAGTGTTAGTAGATGAATAAATAAATAGAAGGAGATGAGGGAGAGGAAATTTTGAAAATTGATTTTGAAAAATAGTTAATGATTTTCGAAAATTAAAGGAGAATTGAAATTAAAATTAAAATTTAAACAATTAATTAATTAAAAAGAATTTTTGAAAAAGAGGGAGGTATTTTCGAAAATTAGAGAGGGGTAGTTAGTTAGGTAGTTTGGAAAGAGATAAGAAACAAATAAAAAAGTTAATTAGTTAGTTGAAACAAATTTGAAAATCAATTTTGAAAAGATAAGAAGATAAGAAGTTAGAAAAGATATTTTAAAATCAAATTTTTGAAAAAGATATGTTTTAAAAAGATATGACTAAAAAGATATGAAAAAAGATAAGATAAAAAGATATTTTTGAAAAGATATGATTGAAATTAGTTTTGAAAAAGATTTGATTTTTAAATTCACAATTAATGACTTGATTCACAAGAAATCACAAGATATGATTCTAGAACTTGAAGTTTGATTCTTTCTTAACAAGTAACAAACTTGAAATTTTTGAATCAAAACATTAATTGTTGATGATATTTTCAAAAATATGATGTAAAGTAAAAAAAAATTTATAAAAATATTTTTAAAATTTTCGAAAATAAATAAGAAAAATGAAAAAGATATGATTTTTGAAAAAGATTTTGAAAAAGATAAGATTTTTAAATTGAAAATTTGATTTGACTCATAAGAAACAACTAGATTTTAAAAATTTTTGAAAAAGTCAATCCAAATTTTCGAAATTTATGAGAGAAAAAAGGAAAGATATATTTTTTTATTTTTGAATTTTTAATGATGAAAGAGAAAAACATGAAAAAGACTCAATGCATGAAAATTTTAGATCAAAACAATGAATGCATGCAAGAATGCTATGAATATCAAGATGAACACCAAGAACACTTTGAAGATCATGATGAACATCAAGAACATATTTTTGAAAAATTTTTGATGCAAAGAAAACATGCAAGACACCAAACTTAGAAATCTATAATGCTTAGACACTATGAATGCAAAGATGCACATGAAAAACAACAAAAGACACAAAATAATATAATATGAAGATTAATCAAGAAGGTTTATCAAGAACAACTTGAAGATCATGATGAATGCAATGCATGAAAGCATTTTTTTCGAAAAGTGCAAATGGAGATGCAATTGACACCAAACTTACAATTGACTCAAGACTCAAACAAGAAACAAAAAAATTTTTCTTTTTGATTTTATGATTTTATGATTTTTTTGTATTTTCTTTTAAATTTTTTTCGAAAAACATATGGAAAAAAGAAAATAAGAAATTTAAAATTTTTAATAAGAATCCCAGAAATCTTTCAATGTTAGCCTAAAGCTCCAATCCAAGGGTTAGACATGGCTTAATAGCCAGCCAAGCTTTAGAAGATACAAATCAGGCATGCAACAGCTGATATTCTAATTAACTTGCCTCTATGCTGATGGTTGGAAGCCACAATAAAAAAGAATTAGACATGGCTTTACAGCCAGCCAGGCTTCAACATGCTTCATGAAACACTAGAATTCATTCTTAAAAATTTAGAATAATTTTCGAAAACAGATGAGAAATTTTTTTTTTGAAAGATTTTTGAAAATTTTTTGAAAATAAAACAAAAAGAAAATTACAGAATCTGAGCAACAAGATGAACCGTCAGTTGTCCAAACTCGAACAATCCCCGGCAATGGCGCTAAAAACTTGGTATGCGAAATTGTTACTCAGAGGATGTAAAATTTGTTGTTCGTTCTCTCCCTGGCAATGGCGCCAACAAACTGGTGCACAATACCATGGTCCAAACATAACTTCACAACTTCGCACAACTAACTAGCAAGTGCACTGGGTCGTCCAAGTAATAAAACCTTACATGAGTAAGGGTCGATCCCACGGAGATTGTTGGTATGAAGCAAGCTATGGTCACCTTGTAAATCTCAGTCAGGCGGATATCAAATGGTTATAGTATTTTCAAATAATAATAATAATTAAACAGAAAATAAAGATAGAAATACTTATGTAATTCATTGGTGAGAATTTCAGACAAGCGTATAGAGATACTTTCGTTCCTCTGAATCTCTGCTTTCCTGCTGTCTTCATCCAATCAGTCTTACTCCTTTCCATGGCAAGCTTTCTGTAAGGGCATCACCGTTGTCAATGGCTACATCCCATCCTCTCTGTGAAAATGGTCCTAATGCTCTGTCACGGCATGGCTAATCATCTGGAGGTTCTCGATCATACTGGAATAGGATTTACTATCCTTTTGCGTCTGTCACTATGCCCAGCACTCGCGAGTTTGAAGTTCGTCACAGCCATCCCTTCCCAAATCCGACTCGGAATACCACAGACAAGGTTTAGACTTTCCGGATCTCAGGAATGGCCATCCATGGGTTCTAACTTATACCATGAAGATTCTAATTAAGGAATCCAAGAGATACTCATTCAATCTAAGGTAGAACGGAAGTGGTTGTCAGGCACGTGTTCATAGGGAATGATGATGACTGTCACGATCATCACATTCATGTTGAAGTGCGAATGGATATCTTAGAAGCGGAATAAGTTGAATTGAATAAAAAACAGTAGTACTTTGCATTAAATCATGAGGAACAGCAGAGCTCCACACCTTAATCTATGGAGTGCAGAAACTCTACCGTTTAAAAATACATAAGTGATAATGGTCCAGGCATGGCCGAATGGCCAGCCCCCATGAAAGTCTAAGATAGCATAAAACTGATCAAAGATCCCTAATACAATAGTAAAAAGTCCTATATATACTAAACTAGTCACTAGGGTTTACAGAAGCAAGTAATTGATGTATAAATCCACTTTCGGGGCCCACTTGGTGTGTGCTTGGGCTGAGCTTGAAGTTTACACGTGGAGAGGTCATTATTGGAGTTGAACGCTAGTTTGTAATGTGTTTCTGGCATTCAACTCTGGTTCGTGATGTGTTTCTGGCTTTTAACTCCATACAGCAGCATAGAACTGGCATTCAATGCCCTTTTGCGTCGTCTAAACTCGGGCAAAGTATGGACTATTAAATATTGCTGGAAAGCCCTGGATGTCTACTTTCCAATGCCGTTGAGAGCGCACCATTTGGAGTTCTGTAGCTCCAGAAAATCTACTTTGAGTGCAGGGAGTCAGAATCCAACAGCATCAGCAGTCCTTCTTCAACCTCTGAATCTGATTTTTGCTCAAGTCCCTCAATTTCAGACAGAAAATACCTGAAATCACAGAAAAACACACAAACTCATAGTAAAGTCCAGAAATGTGAATTTAACATAAAAACTAATAAAAACATCCCTAAAAGTAACTAGATCCTACTAAAAACATACTAAAAACAATGCCAAAAAGCGTATAAATTATCCGCTCATCATGCACCTTTGGAATGTAGCAAGTGCATTGCACAAACCAAAGGGCATACGTCTATATGCAAAAACACCATAAGGGCAAGTGAAAGATGTCTTTTCTTGGTCCTTAGGATCTACTGCAATCTGGTTATAGCCTGAATATCCATCCTAGAAACAATAATACTCATGTTCAGCAAGCCTCTCCCACATTTGATCCATGAAAGGTAGAGGAAAATGATCCTTCCTTGTGGCTTCATTGAGTTTTCTGTAGTCTATACACATGCGCCGTTCGGTCACTGTTCTTGTTGGTATTAGCTCATTCCTCTCATCTGGCACAACTCTGATTCCCCCTTTCTTGGGAACCACTTGAACAAGGCTCACCCAAGGACTATCTGAGATAGGGTAAATCACCCCTGCTTGCCATAGCTTTAGCACTTATTTTTGCACTACTTCCTTTATTGAAGGATTCAATGTTCTTTGTGGCTGGATTGAGGGCCTAGCATCCTCCTCAAGAAGGATCTTATGCATGCACATTGAAGGACTTATCCCCTTTAAATATGAAAATGTCCACTCAATGGCAACCTTGTGTTGTTTTAGCACCTTAATGAGCTCCTCTTCTTGTTCCTTACTCAAGCTTGAGTTGATGATCACTAGGTATATTTTATTGCCATCCAAGTAAGCATACTTCAAGCTTGGAGGCAGAGTCTTTAACTCCAGCTTTGGTGCTTCTACTTTCTCCTTGCTTGCCTTGTTTAGCATGATTAGGTTGTCCATGCTTTCTTGTGGTGGTGCACTACATGATGTTTATTGTTCTTGATCCATTGCATCTTCGAGTTTGTCTTCTTCCAAAACTCTTTGGACCAGTGTCTCCATTGTGTCTACCATCATACACTCTCCAATGGACTCATTTGGGTAACTGATGAGCGGATATTTTATACGCTTTTTGGGGTTAATTTCATATAGATTTTAGTATGTTTTAGTTGGTTTTTAGTTTATTTTCATTAGTTTCTAGGCAAAATCCGCATTTCTGGACTCTACTATGAGTTTGTGTGTTTTTCTGTAATTTCAGATATTTTCTGGCTGAAATTGAGGGAGCTGAGCAAAAATCTGATTCAGGCTGAAAAAGGACTGCTGATGCTATTGGATTCTGACCTCCCTGCACTCAAAATGGATTTTCTGGAGCTACAGGACTCCAAATGGCGTTCTTCCAATTGCGTTGGAAAGTAGACATCCAGGGCTTTCCAGAAATATATAATAGTCCATACTTTGCTCAAGGATAGACGACGTAAACTGGCGTTCAACGCCAGCTCTCTGCCCAATTCTGGCGTCCAGCGCCAGAAACAAGTTGCAAGTTGGAGTTCAACGCCAGAAAAGGATCCAAAGCTGGCGTTGAACGCCCAAAACAGCCCCAGGCACGTGAGAAGCTTTAGTCTCAGCCCCAACACACACCAAGTGGGCCCCAGAAGTGGATTTCTGCACTATCTGTTATAGTTTACTCATTTTCTGTAAACCTAGGTTACTAGTTTAGTATTTAAACAACTTTTAGAGATTTATTTTGCATCTCATGACATTTTTTAGATCAAAACTTTATACTCTTTGATGGCATGAGTCTCTAAACTCCATTGTTGGGGGTGAGGAGCTCTGCTGTGTCTCGATGAATTAATGCAAGTATTTCTGTTTTCCATTCAAACATGCGTGTTCCTATCTAAGATATCCATTCGCGCCTAACTATGGAGAAGGTGATGATCAGTGACACTCATCACCTTCCTCAATCCATGAACGTGTGTCTGACAATCACTTCCGTTCTACATCAGATTGAATGAATATCTCTTAGATTCCCTAATCAGAATCTCCGTGGTATAAGCTAGATTGATGGCGGCATTCATAAGAATCTGGAAAGTCTAAACCTTGTCTGTGGTATTCCGAGTAGGATTCTGGGATTGGATGGCTGTGACGAACTTCAAACTCGCGAGTGCTGGGCGTAGTGACAGATGCAAAAAGATAGTAAATCCTATTCCGGTACGACTGAGAACCTGCAGATGATTAGCCGTGCGGTGACAGCGCACCTGGACCCTTTTCACTGGAAGGATGGATGGTAGCCATTGACAACGGTGATCCACCTACACATAGCTTGCCATAGGAGGACGTGCGTGCATGAATCAGAGGACAGAGGAAAGCAGAGATTCTGAAGACAAAGCATCTCCAAAACTCAAACATATTATCCATTACTGCATAACAAGTAACTTTTAATCCATGCTCTCTTGTTTATTCACAACTCAACTGATAAATATAATTGCCTTCCTGACTAAGAATTGCAAGATAACCATAGATTGCTTCAAACCAACAATCTCCGTGGGATTCGACCCTTACTCACGTAAGGTATTACTTGGACGACCCAGTGCACTTGCTGGTTAGTGGTACGAGTGTGAAAAATGTGATTCACAATTCGTGCACCAAGTTTTTGGCGCCGTTGCCGGGGATTGTTCGTGTTTGAATAACTGACGGTTTATTTTGTTGCTTAGATTAGGAAAATTTTTCTTTCTGGTTTAGAGTCTCTTATTATTGTTCTTGGTTAAAATTTTACACTTCTTCAAAACAAGTGTTACATTTACTGTCCAATTGGCTGGAGCGTTGGTCTAAGTCCGTGGCAGTTTGGTATACTCTTTTTTTAAAAATCTTTTTTCAAAAATAATAATTTCTCTATTAAATTTTGTGCCAAACTTTAAGTTTGGTGTTTTCTTGTTGATTTCCCTTTTGGTTTTCGAAAATTTTAGTTTAGTTTTCTAAATATTTTAAGTTTGGTGTTCCTTGGTGTTTTCCCTCCAAAATTTTCAAAAACAAGGAGCATCAGATCTAAAAATCCTAAATCTTGTGCCATCTTATTGTTTTTCTCTCTCCTCTTTAAATTCAAAAATATCTCTTCTCTCTATTTTAAAGCAAATTTTCGAAATTTACCTTTAAAAATTCAGATTTTTTTTAAAATTTAAAACCTTTTTCAAAAATCATCATATCCTTTTTAAAAAAAAAAACTTCCTAACCACTTTCTCTCTCCTCATTTTTTCGAAAATTTTCAACCATTTTTGTTTATTTTATTTTAATTTATTTCATTTTCGAATTAAATAAATAAATAAATAAATAAAAATAAATTTTTTATTTGACATCATGTCCCTTTCTCCATTATAGATCTAAGTGGAAATGAACAGTCCAGGAGGACTCTGGGGTCATATGCTAACCCCTCTACTGCTTCATATGGGAGTAGTATCTGCATATCCTCCATTGGAGTCAGTAGCTTTGAGTTGAATCCTCAGCTCATTATCATGGTGCCAGTATTCCGGTCTTCCACAGGAAGAACCTACAGAGTTTCTGGCACAATTTTTACAAATTGCTGACACAGTACATGATAAGAAAATAGATCAGGATGTCTACAGACTATTACTATTTTCATTTGCTGTAAAAGATCAAGCTAAGAGGTGGTTAAATAACCAATCTTAGGCTAGCATAAGGACATGGAAACAGCTGACAGCAAAAATTCCTGAATCAATACTTTCCCCCAAAACGGATGACACAGCTAAGGCTGGACATCCAAGGCTTTAAAGAAGGAGATAAGGAATCTCTTTATGATGCCTGGGAGAGATACAGAGAGATGCTACAAAAATGCCCCTCTGAAATATTTTCAGAGTGGGTTCAGTTAGACATCTTCTATTATGGGCTTGCAGAAGGAGCTCAGATGTCTCTAGATTACTCAGCTGGTGGATCTATCCACATGAGAAAGACAATTGAAGAGGCTCAAGAGCTCATTGATATAGTTGCCAGAAATCAGCATCTGTACCTAAGCAGTGACCCTTCCATGAAAGAAGAGGTTAAAACAGTAACTGCTGAACTCAGCCCTGTAAAACAAGCTGCTGAATTCAATCAGCAATTGGACTTTCTAACAAAGCAGTTAGCCGAATTCAAGGATAAACTACAAGAGACAAGGATGGCTAATATAAATATGGAAGAACAATTGAAGCAAACAAATCAGCAGCTGTCAAGACAAATAACAGAAGAATGCCAAGCAGTTCAATTAGGAAGTGGAAAAACATTAAATACCCCACCTCAAGGCAGCAAAGAGCCAAGGAATGAGCAAACCACCCAAAATTCACCTGAGGACAGTAAGAGCCCAGGGAAAAGTAATTCTGGCATTAAAACGCCAGCAATCTGGTGGAAGGCTGGCGCTGAACGCCCAGACCATGCCCAAGACTGGCGTTCAACGCCAGTAACAAGCAAGGACTGGCGTTCAACGCCAGAAACAAGCAAGGATCTGGCGTTGAACGCCCAAAATGGGCACAGTTCTGGCGTTCAGATGCCAGGAATAGACAAGGAGTTGGTATCTAACGTCACTCCAGCTTCTAACTCTGGCACTCAATTGCCAGTAAGGGATCAGACACACACAAGTGCTGATGACAACCCCTCTAAAAAGGCTTCTTCAACCACTTCTGTAGGCAATACAGCAACTAAGATTGAGGAATATAAAGCCAAGATACCTTATCCTCAAAAACTCCGGAAAGAGGAGCAGGATAAGCAATTTGCTCGCTTTGCAGATTATCTCAGGACTCTTGAAATAAAGATTCCATTTGCAGAGGCACTTGAGCAAATACCTTCTTATGCCAAGTTCATGAAAGAGATCCTGAGTCATAAAAAGGATTGGAGAGAAACAGAAAGAGTTCTCCTCACCGAAGAATGCAGTGCAGTCATTCTAAAAAGCTTTCCTGAAAAGCTTAAAGACCCTGGGAGTTTTCTGATACCATGCATATTAGAAGGTAATTGCACCAAGACAGCTTTATGCGATCTTGGGGCAAGTATCAACCTAATACCTGCATCCACTATCAGAAAGCTTGGCTTAACTGAAGAAGTTAAACCAACCCAGATATGTCTCCAACTTGCTGATGGCTCCATTAAATACCCATCAGGCGTGATTGAAGACATGATTGTCAGAGTTGGGCCATTTGCCTTTCCCACTGACTTTGTAGTGCTGGAAATGGAGGAGCACAAGAGTGCTACTCTCATTCTAGGAAGACCCTTCCTAGCAACTGGACGAACCCTCATTGATGTCCAACAAGGGGAAATAACCCTGAGAGTCAATAATGATGAGTTTAAGTTGAATGCTGTCAAAGCCATGTAGCATCCAGACACATCAAAAGACTGCATGAAAGTTGATCTTATTGACTCTTTGGTAGAAGAGATCAACATGGCTGAGAGTCTCGAATCAGAGTTGGAAGACATCTTTAAAGATGTTCAGCCTGATTTGGAGGATTCAGAGGAGATGAAAGAGCCTCTGAAATTTCCTCTGGAAGAGGAAAAACCTCCTAAACCCGAGCTCAAACCATTACCACCATCCCTGAAATATGTATTTCTGGGAAAAGGTGACACTTTTCCAGTGATCATAAGCTCTGCTTTAAATCCACAGGAAGAGGAAGCACTTATTCAAGTGCTAAGGACACACAAAACAGCTCTTGGGTGGTCCATAGGTGACCTTAAGTGCATAAGCCCAGCTAGATGCATGCACAAAATCTTATTGGAAGATAATGCTAAACCAGTGGTTCAACCACAGAGGCGGCTAAATCCAGCCATGAAGGAAGTGGTGCAGAAAGAGGTCACCAAATTACTAGAGGCTGGGATTATCTATCCTATTTCTGATAGCCCCTGGGTGAGCCCTGTCCAAGTCGTCCCAAAAAAGGGAGGCATGACAGTGATTCATAATGAAAAAAATGAACTGGTTCCTACAAGAACAGTTACAGGGTGGCGCATGTGTATTGACTACAGAAGGCTCAATACAGCCACCAGAAAGGATCATTTTCCTTTATCATTCATAGACCAGATGCTAGAAAGACTGGCAGGTCATGATTATTACTGCTTTTTTGGATGGCTACTCAGGCTATAACCAGATTGCAGTAGATCTCCAGGATCAAGAGAAAACAGCATTCACATGTCCATCTGGAGTGTTTGCTTATAGAAGGATGCCATTTGGGCTGTGTAATGCGCCTGCAACCTTCCAGAGATGCATGCTCTCTATTTTCTCTGATATGGTGTAAAAATTTTTGGAAGTCTTCATGGATGACTTCTCAGTATATGGAGACTCATTCAGCTCCTGTCTTGATCACCTGAAACTTGTCCTGAAGAGATGCCAAGAGACCAACCTAGTCTTAAACTGGGAAAAATGTCACTTCATGGTGACTGAAGGGATTGTCCTTGGGCATAAAATCTCAAACAACGGAATAGAGGTGGATCAAGCAAAAATAGAGGTAATTGAAAAATTACCACCACCTGCCAATGTTAAGGCAATCAGAAGCTTTCTGGGGCATGCAGGATTCTATAGGAGGTTTATAAAGGATTTTTCAAAAATCGCAAAACCTCTAAGCAATCTGCTAGCTGCCGACACGCCATTTGTGTTTGACACAGAGTGTCTGCAGGCGTTTGAAACGCTGAAAGCTAAGCTGGTCACAGTACCAGTTATTTCTGCACCAAACTGGACATTACCATTTGAGCTAATGTGTGATGCCAGTGATCACGCCATTGGTGCAGTATTGGGACAGAGGCATGACAAGCTTCTGCACGTCATTTATTATGCTAGTCGCGTTTTAAATGATGCCCAGAAAAATTACACAACCACAGAAAAAGAATTACTTGCAGTGGTTTATGCCATTGACAAGTTCAGATCATACTTAGTAGGATCAAAAGTGATTGTGTATACTGACCATGCTGCTCTTCAGATGGGTGTTGCTTCTGCAAGAGTTTGATATAGAAATAAGAGACAGAAAAGGGACAGAGAACCAAGTGGCTGATCATCTGTCCCGGATAGAGCCAGTAGAAGGGACGTCCCTCCCCTCTCTTGAGATCTCTGAGACTTTTCTGGATGAGCATTTATTTGCCATTCAGGAAACACCATGGTTTGCCGATATTGCAAACTATAAAGCTGCAAGGTTCATACCCAAGGAGTAGAACAGGATACAAAAGAAAAAATTAATCACTGATGCAAAGTACTACTTGTGGGATGAACCCTATCTCTTTAAGAGATGTGCAGACGGAATAATCCGTAGGTGTGTACCTAGAGAAGAAGCGCAGAAGATCCTATGGCATTGCCATGGATCTCAATATGTGGATCCTATGGCAAAAGAGCTTCTATTGGCCCACACTCTATAGAGATTCCCGAGAGTTTGTACGTAACTGTGACAGTTGCCAAAGAGCTGGTAATCTGCCCCATGGTTACGCCATGCCTCAACAAGGAATCTTGGAGATTGAGTTGTTTGACGTATGGGGAATTGACTTCATGGGACCTTTCCCACCATCATTCTCAAACACTTATATTCTGGTGGTAGTTGACTATGTATCAAAATGGGTTGAGGCCATTGCCACACCCATTAATGATACTAAAACAGTGCTGAAGTTCCTCCAGAAACATATCTTTAGCAGGTTTGGTGTCCCTAGAGTACTGATCAGTGATGGGGCACTCACTTCTGCAACAAACAGCTTTACTCTGCCATGGTTCGGTATGGGATTCGCCACAAGGTGGCGACTCCATATCATCCACAGACTAATGGACAAGCTGAAGTCTCTAACAGAGAGCTAAAAAGAATCCTAGAACGGACTGTAAATACCCGTAGAAAGGATTGGGCAAGAAGCTTGGATGATGCTCTGTGGGCATACAGAACAGCATTCAAGACTCCTATAGGGACCTCTCCATACCAACTGGTCTATGGTAAGGCATGTCACTTGCCCGTGGAACTGAAACATAAAGCCTACTAGGCAACCAAATTCCTGAACTTTGATGCCAAATTAGCTGGAGAAAAAAGATTGCTCGAGCTAAATGAGCTAGAAGAATTCAGATTCACTGCTTTCGAAAATGCCAAGCTTTATAAAGAAAAATAAAAAAAGTGGCATGACAGAAAGCTATCATCTAGAATCTTTGAACCAGGACAAAAGGTTCTGTTGTTCAACTCTAGGCTCAGGCTATTCCCTGGGAAACTGAAGTCCCGGTGGAGGGGACCATATGTGATTACAAGTGTATCACCATATGGTTATGTGGAGCTTCAAGATATTGATTCTGATAAGAAGTTCATTGTCAATGGACAGAGAATCAAGCACTATCTTGAAGGCAATGTTGAGCAAGAGTGCTCAAGGCTGAAGCTTGACTAAAAGCTCAGCAAGGTCCAGCTAAAGACAATAAAGAAGCGCTTGCTGGGAGGCAACCCAGCCATGGGGCATCAATCCTCTAAGCATTTTGCCCTATTTTTATTTTTATTTGTTTATATAGAGTTCATTGATAACAAGGTAAAGAATCAATTGCATAAGTTCACAGGGTTACAGAAGGAATCTGCACACAAAACAGAGAAAAAGAGCTCACTGGCAAGAAAACACCAGTAAGAGCCTATTTTGGGCGTTCAGCACCCAAAAGGGGCAGCCAGTGGGCGCTGAACGCCAGTAAGGATAGCAATCTGGTGTTCAACGCCAGAAAAGGGCAACAACTGGGCGTTGAACGCCCAGGAGAGCAGCATTTGGGTGTTGAACGCCCAAAACAGGCAGTGCTTGGGCGTTCAAACGCCAGGATAGTGGGGAGGAGGTAAAAATCATTCTTCTTCATATTTTTTCATTCTAATTTTAAAATTCCATGTTTTTAATTCATGATTTCTTGCATAAACATGTTAAGAACCTTGATTTCGAAAATCCCTCTTTAAAAATATCAAATGTATCTTAATCCATAAGCACCAAGCCTTTTTGCAAATTCAATCCAACTCTTTTCAAATCCTTTTTTTAAAAAACAAATCTATCTTTTCAACTCATCAATATCTTTTTCAAAATCTCCACTTTATCTTTTTCAAATTCTAGATCTATCTTTTTCAAAAATCTTTCATATCTTTTCAATTTTAAACTATATCCTCTCTTATCATATCTTCTATCTTATTTTTTCCAAATCAATCTTTTTTATCATATCTTTATCTCTTTTCGAAAACCCACCCTCCCTCCCTTTAAATTTGGGTTCGGCCTCCCTCTCCTTCCATCAACAATTGCACCTAGCTCTCCTTCTATCCCTCTCCTTTCTTTTCTTTTGCTTGAGGACAAGCAAACCTCTAAGTTTGGTGTGTTTATCCGTGATCACTAAGATCATGGCTCCTAAAGGAAAACAACCCACTCCAAGAGGCAAGAAAGAGAGCGTTCCAAAACCACTTTGGAATCAAGGGAAGTTCTTATCTAAAGAACATTCAGACCATTATAACAAAATAATGGGTCTGAGATCAGTGATCCTGGAAGTTAGATTCGATCTGAAAGAAGATGAATATCCGGAGATCTAGGAGCAAATTCGAATCAGGAACTGGGAAGTCCTAGCTAATCCTGAAACGAAAGTAGGGAGGAACATGGTTCAGGAGTTCTATGCTAATATGTGGCAAACTGACAAGCAGAAACTATCTGGGACTGCTTTCTATGACTATCGGACCGTGGTCAGAGGAAAGATTGTTCATACCCACCCTGACAGGATCAGGGAGATCTTAAAGCTACCTCAGCTGAAAGATGATCCAGACTCCTTCAATAGGAGAATGATGAGAACAGACAAGGGCTTGGATAAGATTCTAGAGGACATATGTATCCCTGGAGCCAGGTGGACCACCAACACAAAGGGTGTCCCAAATCAACTCAAGAGAGAAGATCTCAAACCAGTCGCCAGAGGATGGCTGGACTTCATTGGGCATTCTCTGTTGCCCACTAGCAACCGTTCTAAAGTAACTGTTAAAAGAGCAGTGATGATCCATTGCATCATGATGGGAAAAGAAGTGGAAGTTCGTCAGCTAATCTCAGCTAAACTCTACAAAATTGCTAACAAAAATTCTAAAGAGGCCAAGTTGGCTTATCCAAGCGTGATTTCTCTGCTCTGCAAGGACGTTGGAGTAAGGATGGGAATAACTGAGTATATCTCAGTTGAGAAACCAATCACCAAAGCGTCAATGGAAAAACAACAAGCACAGGATGATCCCACCAAGAAGAAAACACAGGAATTTCTCCCAGAAATCCCTCAATGTGAATACTGGGAGTATCTTGAGACATCTGTTACCAAGATACGGGAAGCTATGGAACAAATAATAAAAGAACAGAAGAAACACAGTCAAATTCTTACCTATATGTTTAAAGAACAAGAGGAGCAAGGGCGTGACTTAAGGGAATTGAAGCGCCAGAAGTTATCTTTTGAAGGACCAAGCACCCCACGGATCAGAGGAACATCCACTTCCCAGAACAAAGGTTGTTAAATTCCAATTTCTGCTTTAACTCTGTGATAGTGTCATTATAGAAGTTAACCTTAGGAGTCATATAGTAGTAATTAGTATCTATTTTGATTTTATCTCCAATTAAGCCATAGTTTATTTTTCTCATCATCAGCAAACATGAATAAAATAGTAGATCTTTTAAGTAAGAGGCAATAAAATTTCGAGTTTTTAATAAGAGAAATTCTAATTAGTTACATGTGGTGGCAATACTTTCTGTCTTCTGAATGAATGCTTGAACAGTGCATATGTCTTTTGAATTTGTTGTTTAAGACTCTTAAATATGTTGGCTCTTGAAAGAATGATGAACATGAGACATGTTATTGATAATCTGAAAAATCATAAAAATGATTCTTGAAGTAAGAAAAAGCAGCAAAAAAAAAAAAGCCAATAGCCCTTAAAACCAAAAGGCAAGGGTAATAAAAAGGATCCCAAGGCTTTGAGCATCAGTGGATAGGAGGGCCTAAGGGAATAAAATCCTGGCCTAAGCTGCTAAACCAAGCTGTCCCTAACCATGTGCTTGTGGCGTGAAGGTGTCAAGTGAAAACTTGAGACTGAGCGGTTAAAGTCAAGGTCCAAAGCAGAAAGAAGAGTGTGCTTAAGAACTCTGGACACCTCTAATTGGGGACTTTAGCAAAGCTGAGTCACAATCCAAAGGGTTCACCCAATTATGTGTCTGTGGCATTTATGTATCCGGTGGTAATACTGGAAAACAAAGTGCTTAGGGCCACGGCCAAGACTCATGAAACAGCTGTGTTCAAGAATCATCATACTGAAATAGGAGAATCAATAACACTATCTGAATTCTAAGTTCCTATAGATGCCAATCACTCTGAGCTTCAATGGATAAAGTGAGATGCCAAAACTGTTCGGAAGCAAAAAGCTACTAGTCCCGCTCATCTAATTAGAGTCTGAGCTTCACTCAAAAACTCTGAGATATTATTGCTTCTCAACCTATTAGTCTTCTATTTTATTTGTCTAGTTGCTTGAGGACAAGCAACAATTTAAGTTTGGTGTTGTGATGAGCGGATATTTTATACGCTTTTTGGGGTTAATTTCATATAGTTTTTAGGATATTCTAGTTAGTTTTTAGTTTATTTCCATTAGTTTTTAGGAAAAATTCATATTTCTGGACTTTACTATGAGTTGTGTGTTTTTCTGTAATTTCAGGGATTTTTCTGGCTGAAATTGAGGGAGCTGAGCAAAAATCTGATTGAGGTTGAAAAAGGACTGCTGATGTTGTTGGATTCTGACCTCCCTGCACTCAAAGTGGATTTTATGGAGCTACAAAACTCGAAATGGCGCGCTTCCAATTGCGTTGGAAAGTAGACATCCAGAGCTTTCCAGAAATATATAATAGTCCATGCTTTGCTCAAGGATAGACGACATAAACTGGCGTTCAACGCCAGTTCCCTGCCCAATTCTGGCGTCCGGCGCCAGAAAAGGATTAAAAGTTGGAGTTCAACGCCAGAAATGGATCCAAACCTGTCGTTGAACGCCCAAAACAGCCTTATGCATGTGAAATGTTTAAGTCTCAGCCCCAGCACACACCAAGTGGGCCCCAGAAGTGGATCTCTGCACCATCTGTCATAGTCTACTCACTTTTTGTAAACCTAGGCTACTAGTTTAGTATTTAAACAACTTTAAGAGACTTATTTTGTATCTCATGACATTTTAGACCTGAACTTTGTACTCTTTGATGGCATGAGTCTCTAAACTCCATTGTTGGGGGGTGAGGAGCTCTGCTGTGTCTCAATGAATTAATGCAAGTATTTCTGTTTTCTATTCAAACATGCGTGTTCCTATCTAAGATATCCATTCGCGCCTAACTATGGAGAAGGTGATGATCAGTGACACTCATCACCTTTCTCAATCCATGAATGTGTGTCTGACAATCACCTCCGTTCTACATCAGATTGAATGAATATCTCTTAGATTCCTTAATCAGAATCTTCGTGGTATAAGCTAGATTGATGGCGGCATTCATGAGAATCCGGAAAGTCTAAACCTTGTCTGTGGTATTCCGAGTAGGATTCAGGGATTGAATGACTGTGACGAGCTTCAAACTCGCGAGTGCTGGGTGTAGTGACAGACGCAAAAGGAGGGTGAATCCTATTCCAGCATGATCGGGAACCTCAGATGATTAGCCGTGCTATGACAGAGCATTTGGACCATTTTCACAAGAGGAGGGGATGTAACCATTGACAACGGTGATGCCCCAACACACAGCTTGCCATAGAAGGACGTGCGTGCGTGAATCAGAGGACAGAGGAAAGCAGAGATTCAGAAGACAAAGCATCTCCAAAACTCCAACATATTCTCCATTACTGCATAACAAGTAATCTTTAACCCATGCTCTCTTGTTTATTCGCAATTCAACTGATAAACACAATTGACTTCCTGACTGAGAAATACAAGATAACCATAGATTGCTTCAAACCAACAATCTCCGTGGGATTCGACCCTTACTTACGTAAGGTATTACTTGGACGACCCAGTGCACTTGCTGGTTAGTGGTACGAGTTGTGAAAAGTGTGATTCACAATTCGTGCACCAGTAGCTACTCCATATCATCCACAAACTAATGGGCAAGCTGAAGTCTCTAACAGAGAATTAAAGAGAATCCTAGAACGGACAGTAAGTACCCGTAGAAAGTATTGAGCACGGAGCTTGGATGATGCTCTGTGGGCTTACAGAACAACATTCAAGACCCCTATAGGGACCTCTCCATACCAACTTGTGTATGGTAAGACATGTCACCTACCCGTGGAACTGGAACATAAAGCCTACCGGGCAATGATGGGATATTTTCGTAGAGAAACGAATTTCTCCAAAACACCCAAATCTAACCGGCAAGTGCACCGGGTCGCATCAAGTAATAATAACTCACGGGAGTGAGGTCGATCCCACAGGGATTGAAGGATTGAGCAATTTTAGTTTAGTGGTTGATTTAGTCAAGCGAATCAAGAATTGGTTGAGAGATTTGTGATTTGCAGAATTTAAATTGCATAGAAAGTAAAAGAAATGGATGAATTGCATGAAATTAAAGAGAACTGGAATTTAAAGTGCTGAATCTTAAAGAGCAAGAAATTAAATGGCAGAAACTTAGAACGCAAGAAATGTAAATTGCAGAATCTTAAAGTGCAAGAAACGTAAATGGCTTGAATTGTAAAGGGAATTGGGAGTTGGATTTGCAGGAATTAAACAAGGAAAAGTAAATTGCAACAAACAGAGAAGTAAAGGATGTCTTGAATCAAACCGGATCTTAAAACAGAAATGTAAATAAGCATGAAAACAGTAAACAGGGAATGGGAAATGGGAAATCCGGATCTCAGGACCCAAGAGACTAGAAAACCAAGTCTAGATCTCAATGCCTTCCTAGATCCAACAAGAACAATTGCAAAGGAAATGTAGATTGCAAAGAAAGTAGATGAAGAAGAAAGTAACCGAAACTGAAATTCAATTAATCAGAAAATTAAACAAGATCCCAAGGTGAGATTGAAACAGAATTTCTTCAACTCTCCACCCAAAATCCAAGACAAGAAAAGTAAAGAGTGCTGGGCAAGAACAAGGAAGAAGAGAGATTAATTCTCCTCCCAAATTCTCTTGAGTTAAAACAACAATGCTAAGAAAAATAAAAGTGAGCTCCAAGCAAAACCGAAAAGAAAGCTATTCTGCCAAACTAAAAAGGAAGCTCCCTTAAAACTTAAATTCAAATCTATTTATACACTTTCTTCAAATGGTCTTCAAGCCTTCAATTGGGCCTTTGCTCTTGGTGGAATTGGGTTGAGAGAGGCCTTGGTTGATTGCTCTTGGAGTTTGGAGAAGAACCGAATTGAACCGGGTTGGAATCATGAAAGCTTGAGTAAAAGTTGGAGTAAAAGTTAGGGGTCTAACTTTTGCTCCAACTTTTCACATCAGCACCCATGTTTTGCTGATACCAACGTTGGGGCAAAAGTTAGGGGTCTAACTTTTGCTCCAACGTTGGCCTCCCCTTGGTTATTCATGGCGCCAACGTTAGCCAAAAAGTTAGGGGCTAACGTTGGCGCAAACTTTTGCTAGTCCAGGGAGTATTTTTCATGCGCCAACGTTAGCCAAAAAGTTAGGGGCTAACGTTGGCGCAAACTTTTTGTGCATCCAGGGAGTATTTTTCATGCCAAAAGTTAGCCAAAACGTTAGGGGTCTAACTTTTGCTCCAGCTTTTGCCCAAAAGTTAGCCAAAAAGTTAGGGGTCTAACTTTTGCTCCAGCTTTTACTTCCTGGTTCATAATTAATCCAAAAGTTTGAGCTAAAGTTTGAGGCAAACTTTTGCTCAAACTTTTTGTTCTCTCTTCCTCCTAGCCCTTCCTTCTTCCATCAACCTTTCTCCAAGCTTTCTTCACCTATCATTAATCAACCAAACACATCAAAGCTATGCTCAAAATCATGAGATATTCATTCTTTCATAATATGTGACAATTATAGCACAAAACCTCATGAAATAGCATGAATTCATACATGGTTGATTAAATCAAAGGAAACATGAAAATCTACCCAATTGGCTTGCTTTTGGCTCAAGTAAGTGCATAATTCTATTGAAAACAAAAGAAAAAGGCTAGTGAAACTAGGCTAAGATGACTTGTCATCACAACACCAAACTTAAAGCTTGCTTGTCCCCAAGCAAGAAATGATTTATTGAGAAGAAAGAATGAAATGGAAGAGGATGTTCATGCTAGTAGAGTGTTATTGGTAGTTCATGGGGTTTTATGTGGATATGCACACACTCACCTCTTATTGATTCTTAAGCTTAGAAAGTCTCCTTCAAGCTTCAAGTAGCATACTGCTGTGACCTCTCATTGTTCCTTTATCCTTGGCTATTATCTTGTTCATAAGCTTTGTTTGAGTGTCATGTGTAGCAAGTTCATTTCCTTTTCTTTATACTTGACACATTATTCACTATAGACACTTGGCTCACATTCCTTCTTAGAACATTGATGCCCAGCACCTCTTTGGGCTACTAAATGCCTTGTAGTTAGGTTGCTCTTGATAGTGGACTTTCAGCTGATGATCCCGGGTTAGTTAACCCAAGTCATCAAGTGTTGATGCACTCCAAAGAGCTTAATAATCCAAGCAGATCCTAATACAAAGACACCACAGGCATATATTCTAAGGTTCAAGCTATTGGTGTCCAGCTTTGTTTCTTTTTGTTTTTCTTTTGTTCTGCCACTTTTTGGCTATTTCTTTTTCTCCCTTTGTTTTTCTTTCTTTTTATTTTTCTTTCTAACCAAGGATTTTTATTCGATTGAGATTCATAGACAGTAGCTACTTTCTACTTAAGAGGAGACATCCTAGTGTTCTTATTCATTAAAGGTGAGCTACTATACAATCACACATATACCACCACTTACTTTTATTTTACTTCTATCTAACAGAGAACTATTTCACTTCACATTCAAACATTTCTTTTATTGAATTGAAAATGCAGGGGACAAAGCATGCTTTTTGTTAAGTGAAAGTAAACATACAAGCACACACATAGACTAGCTTACTTATTCTAAGAGAAACAAACATAATGCAAAGACTATTAAACTAACAGTTACTGTTAAGATGGGCATATTCACACTTCCAATTTAGAGCAATTCAATGCTGATGGAGTTAAGTGACAATACAACCTCTTGGTGGCTTCTTCTTCTTTCTCTCAGCTAATGGTGTGTAGTCCTCCCAAGAGAGTGATTGAATTCCTGCAGTGTTAATGGAAGTTGCTTGTTTCTCAAGCCCTTAGATGACTGGTTAGTGTGCAAGACTTTCTTGTAGGCGTTTGAACTTACTTTGGTGTGTGAACACCAAACTTAGTCCCTTGCCATGTTTCTTATGCATTAAAATAACCATATGTGAAAGCCTAAGTCTTTGCTAAAGGTAATAAAACTAAAAACTAGAAACAGACAATGATTAAATGATTTATCAGATTGCTTGGAGCTAGTAATCCCTTTGTGCAGAAGGTGAGAATGTGCTTTTAAATGAGATTTTGGTGGAACACCAAACTTAGAATCCTTGATTCTCCCTTAAATTGTTTTGGTGTGAAACACCAAACTTAGCTCCTTGCAATACATACCAATCATTTAACCTTTTTATTGAAATAGCTATGAAAGGAAAATTACCTCAG
This sequence comes from Arachis ipaensis, assembly GCF_059453495.1. Classification (NCBI taxonomy): domain Eukaryota; kingdom Viridiplantae; phylum Streptophyta; class Magnoliopsida; order Fabales; family Fabaceae; genus Arachis; species Arachis ipaensis. Next base: position 63,850,485 of record NC_142440.1, on the reverse strand, counting down.
GTTGGGTTGCCTCCCAACAAGTGCTTCTTTATTGTCATTAGCTTGACATTGGGGCTTTCCTTTTATGGTGGTTGATGATTGTAGTGCCTCAACTTGTCTCCCCTGACTGTGATTCTCCTCTTTGTTCTCTGGTGCTCAATTTCAGCATGTTCTAATGAGAGTATCTTGCTGACAATGTAGTAATCATCAGTCTGTTGGCTTGATCCTAGTTGTTGATAAATCAATTGCACTTTATCACCTTTGGAAAGCCCCTCTGTTGGAATCTTCCTGTTCTTCCAACCCCTTTTTGTTTTGTTTCTGCGTTTCATCCTTTCTTTCGTTGACCTTTCTTTTCTGGCCGTAGGCTTACCTTGGGGATCTTTCATCCTTTCAGTGGCTAATACTCCAATATTCTCTTGGACTTCTTCATCAGTTTGCACAATCTTTTGCCTTGGGATGTTGTTGTGAATTGCCTTGTTGCTTTCTTCCTTTAACTGTGATTCTTCCTTGTCAAGTTCCATATAGTTTTTCTTCTCATTACCAAACTGTGCTTCTGGTAACACCTTCAGAGTGACACTCTTATCATGCATTCTAAGAGTTAATTCTCCTTCCTCTATGTCTATAATAGCTCTAGCAGTGGCCAAGAATGGCCTTCCCAGAATAATAGAGTCACCATCATCCCCTTCTGAATCTAGAACCACAAAATCTGCAGGGTATATGAAATTGTCCACCTTGACCAGAAGGTTTTCAATCATACCCCTGGGGTATACTGTTGACTTATCTACTAGCTCTAGAGATATCTGTACTGGTTTAACTTCCTCTATATGCAGCTTTTTTACCAAGGAGGATGGTATTAAGTTGATACTTGCTCCTAGATCGCAAATTGCTTTAGTGATGGTTAATTCCCCAATGGTGCAAGGTAGCAAAAAGCTCCCTGGATCTTCAAGCTTAGGGGGAAACCCTTTTTGAATCAAAGCCCTGCATTCCTCAGTGAGCAGTATGGTTTCCTTCTCATCCCAACTTCTTTTCTTGTTGATAAGCTCCTTCAAAAATTTGGCATACAGAGGCATTTGCTCAAGTGCTTCAGCAAAAGGAATATTGATTTCTAGCTTTTTGAAAGTTTCAAGGAACTTGTGAAAATGCTGGTCCCTGGTTTCTTTGTTGAACCTCTGGGGATATGGCAGTGGAGGTGTGATGCTCTTTCCTATTTGCTGCTGTCCCTGAGTCACTTCTGTTGAACCGTGTGGCTGGTTGTCTTTCTCTTTGAGTTTCTCAATTCTCTTGCTTGGCATCACAACTTGATCCTTGGCTTCATCTGCCTTTATTTGCTCTTCATCTTCTATTGCACTTTTGCTGCTCTCTGCTTGCTTCTTTATAGTGTCATTATTGCTCATCAATGTTCTCCCACTCCTTAATTGTATCGCCTTGCATTCTTCCTTAGGATTTGGGATTGTGTCACTCGGCAGTGAGCTTGAAGGTCTCTCAACAGAAATCTGTTTGGAGATTTGCCCCATCTGCCTCTCTAGACTCTTCAGGGAGGCTTCATGATTCTTGGTTGTCATTTCCTGGTATTTCAATATTTTGTCTATCACGGCCTCCAAGTTAGTGATTCTTTGGGCTTCAGGTGATACTTGAGGTGGGTTATGAGATGTGGGTGGTGGATGGTAGGCATTTTGGTTGGTGGGTTGGTTATTAGATTGGTACTGGTTGGGGTTAGGGTAGTTGTTTTGAGGTTTTCTGTAGGGGTTTTGGTTAGTCTGCTGCTGGTTGTGGTTTTGGTTGCTTCTTGGGTTGTTTTGGTTTGAGTTCCTCTGCCATGGTTGTTGGTTTTGGGTATGATTATCTCCCCATCTGAGGTTTGGGTGGTTCTTCCCGGATGGATTGTATGTATCACCATACACTTCATTTGGTCCTTGGTTGTGCATATACTGTACTTGCTCTTGTTGTTGTTCTTCTTGAGTTTCTTCATTCTGTCCCCATGTGGTTGATGGTTGGCTAGTGTTAACTGCTGCAACTTGGAGACTATAAATCCTCTTGGCCATTTGCTCAAATTGTTGTTGAATTTGCTGCTGCATCATCTTGTTTTGAGCCAAGATTGAGTCCACTCCTTCTAGCTTCATTACTCCTCTTCTTTGTGATGGTTGGCGGTTTCTTTGATGAGCAAAGAAATATTGGTTGTTAGCCACCATATCAATGAGATTTTGAGCTTCCTCTGCAGTTTTCATGAGTTGCAAGGAACCTCCAGCTGAATGATCCAAAGCTTCTTGAGATTTCAATGTTAAGCCCTCATAGAAATTCTGCAGCTTATCCCACTCAGTGAACATTTCAGGAGGACATTTCTTGATTAGAGCCTTGTATCTCTCCCATGCCTCATGGATGGGTTCAGCCTCCATTTGTGTAAATGTTTGTACCTCAGTGTTCAACCTTATGATCGTTTGAGGTGGGTAAAATTTGGCAAGGAACTTGGTTACCAGATCATCCCAATTGTTAATGCTGTCTCTTGAAAAGGATTCCAACCATTGAGTGGCCTTGTCTCTGAGAGAAAATGGGAATAGCAATAGCTTGTAGCTGTCAGGAGGCACACCATTAGTTTTAACAGTGTTACAAATCCTCAAGAAGGTGGATAGGTGTTGGTTCGGATCTTCAAGTGGTCCTCCACCAAAAGAGCAATTGTTTTGAACCAAAGTGATGAGTTGTGGCTTTAGTTCAAAATTATTTGCATTGACATTTGGAGTTAAGATGCTACTTCCACAATGTCTAGGATTTGCAAAAGTATATGAAGCTAAAACTCTCCTCTGGGGTGGATTGTTATTGTTGTTGTCTGCTCCACCTGGTGGATTGGTTGAATGTTCCTCCATATCTTGGAATTCTTCTTCTGATTCCTCTTCTCCAACAATATTTTTCCCTCTTTCAGCTCTTCTTAACCTTCTAAGAGTTCTTTCGTCTTGTTCATGAAAGATGGGTGTATTTCTTCTTGTACCTGACATACAAGCAGAACATAAGAAACACACAAACCAGTGGCACTTCAATCTATTGCTAGAATGAATTTTTAGTTAGCTTAAGCAAATATTCAAACAGTTAGTGGGTTAATTAAAAATTAAAGGACAGAAAAGAAAAAGTGCTTGATCTAGATTACCACCTCACTTAATCATTGTCAATCTAATCAATCCCCGGCAACGGTGCCAAAAACTTGATGGGATATTTTCGTAGAGAAACGAATTTCTCCAAAACACCCAAATCTAACCGGCAAGTGCACCGGGTCGCATCAAGTAATAATAACTCACGGGAGTGAGGTCGATCCCACAGGGATTAAAGGATTGAGCAATTTTAGTTTAGTGGTTGATTTAGTCAAGCGAATCAAGAATTGGTTGAGAGATTTGTGATTTGCAGAATTTAAATTGCATAGAAAGTAAAAGAAATGGATGAATTGCATGAAATTAAAGAGACATGGAATTTAAAGTGCTGAATCTTAAAGAGCAAGAAATTAAATGGCAGAAACTTAGAACGCAAGAAATGTAAATTGCAGAATCTTAAAGTGCAAAAAACGTAAATGGCTTGAATTGTAAAGGGAATTGGGAGTTGGATTTGCAGGAATTAAACAAGGAAAAGTAAATTGCAACAAACAGAGAAGTAAAGGATGTCTTGAATCAAACCGGATCTTAAAACAGAAATGTAAATAAGCATGAAAACAGTAAACAGGGAATGGGAAATGGAAAATCCGGATCTCAAGACCCAAGAGACTAGAAAACCAAGTCTAGATCTCAATGCCTTCCTAGATCCAACAAGAACAATTGCAAAGGAAATGTAGATTGCAAAGAAAGTAGATGAAGAAGAAAGTAACCGAAACTGAAATTCAATTAATCAGAAAATTAAACAAGATCCCAAGGTGAGATTGAAACAAAATTTCTTCAACTCTCCACCCAAAATCCAAGACAAGAAAAGTAAAGAGTGCTGGGCAAGAACAAGGAAGAAGAGAGATCAATTCTCCTCCCAAATTCTCTTGAATTAAAACAACAATGCTAAGAAAAATAAAAGTGAGCTCCAAGCAAAACCGAAAAGAAAGCTATTCTGCCAAACTAAAGAGGAAGCTCCCTTAAAACTTAAATTCAAATCTATTTATACACTTTCTTCAAATGGTCTTCAAGCCTTCAATTGGGCCTTTGCTCTTGGTGGAATTGGGTTGAGAGAGGCCTTGGTTGATTGCTCTTGGAGTTTGGAGAAGAATCGAATTGAACCGGGTTAGAATCATGAAAGCTTGAGTAAAAGTTGGAGTAAAAGTTAGGGGTCTAACTTTTGCTCCAACTATTCACATCAGCACCCTTGTTTTGCTGATACCAACGTTGGGGCAAAAGTTAGGGGGTCTATCTTTTACTCCAACGTTGGCCTCCCCTTGGTTATTCATGGCGCCAACGTTAGCCAAAAAGTTAGGGGCTAACGTTGGCGCAAACTTTTGCTAGTCCAGGGAGTATTTTTCATGCACCAACGTTAGCCAAAAAGTTAGGGGCTAACGTTGGCGCAAACTTTTTGTGCATCCAGGGAGTGTTTTTCATGCCAAAAGTTAGCCAAAAAGTTAGGGGTCTAACTTTTGCTCCAGCTTTTACTTCCTGGTTCATAATTAATCCAAAAGTTTGAGCTAAAGTTTGAGGCAAACTTTTGCTCAAACTTTTTGTTCTCTCTTCCTCCTAGCCCTTCCTTCTTCCATCAACCTTTCTCCAAGCTTTCTTCACCTATCATTAATCAACCAAACACATCAAAGCTATGCTCAAAATCATGAGATATTCATTCTTTCATAATATGTGACAATTATAGCACAAAACCTCATGAAATAGCATGAATTCATACATGGTTGATTAAGTCAAAGGAAACATGAAAATCTACCCAATTGACTTGCTTTTGGCTCAAGTAAGTGCATAATTCTATTGAAAACAAAAGAAAAAGGCTAGTGAAACTAGGCTAAGATGACTTGTCATCAGGCAACCAGATTCCTAAACTTTGATGCCAAATTAGCAGGAGAAAAAAGATTGCTCCAGCTAAATGAGCTAAAGAAATTCAAATTCCCTGCTTTCGAAAATGCCAAGCTTTATAAAGAGAAATAAAAAAAGTGGCATGATAGAAAGCTATCATCTAGAATCTTTGAACCAGGACAGAAGGTTCTGCTGTTTAACTCTAGACTCAGGCTATTCCCCGGGAAACTGAAATCCCGGTGGAGGGGACCATATGTGATTACAAGTGTATCACCATATGGTTATGTGGAGCTTCAAGATATTGATTCTGATAAGAAGTTCATTGTCAATGGACAGTGAATCAAGCACTATCTTGAAGGCAACGTTGAGCAAGAGTGCTCAAGGCTGAAGCTAGATTAAAAGCTCAGCAAGGTCCAGCTAAAGACAATAAAGAAGCACTTGCTGGGAGGCAACCCAGCCATGGGGCATCAATCCTCTAAGCATTTTGCCCTATTTTTATTTTTATTTGTTTATATAAAGTTCATTAATAACAAGGTAAAAAAATCAATTGCATAAGTTCACAGAGTTACAGAAGGAATCTGCACACAAAACAGAGAAAAAGAGCTCACTGGCAAGAAAACGTCAGTAAGAGCCTGTTTTGGGCGTTCAGCGCCCAAAAGGGGCATCCAGTGGGCGCTGAACGCCAGTAAGGATAGCTATTTGGCATTCAACGCTAGAAAAGGGCAACAACTGGGCGTTGAATGCCCAGGAGAGCAGCATTTGGGCGTTGAACGCCCAAAACAGGCAGCGTTTGGGCGTTCAAACGCCAGGATGATGGGAAGGAGGTAAATTCGTTTCTTCTTCATATTTTTCATTCTAATTTTAATTTCCATGTTTCAAATCATGATTTCTTACATACACATGTTAAGAACCCTGATTTCTAAAATCCTTAATTTCTAAAAATCTTACTTTAAAAATATCAAATGTATCTTAATCCATAAGCACAAATCCTCTTTTTCAATCCAATTCAACTCTTTTCCAAAAATATTTTCAACTCATCAATATCTTTTTCAAATCTCCACATTATCTTTTTCAAAATCTAGATTTATCTTTTTCAAAAATTTTTCATATCTTTTCAATTTTAAACTATATCATCTCTTATCATATCTTCTATCTTATCTTTTCCAAATCAATCTTTTTTATCATATCTTTTCTAAATTTTCGAACCCACCCCCCTCCCTTTAAATATGGGTTCGGCCTCCCCCCCCCTCCATCAACAATTGCACCTAGCTCTCCTTCTATCCCTCTCCTTTCTTTTCTTTTGCTTGAGGACAAGCAAACCTCTAAGTTTGGTGTGTTTATCCGTGATCACTAAGATCATGGCTCCTAAGGGAAAACAACCCACTTCAAGAGGCAAGAAAGAGAGCGTTCCAAAACCACTTTAGAATCAAGGGAAGTTCTTATCTAAAGAACATTCAGACCATTATTACAAAATAATGGGTCTAAGATCAGTGATCTCGGAAGTTAGATTCGATCTGAAAGAAGACGAATATCCAGAGATCCAGGAGCAAATTCGAATCAGGAACTGGGAGGTCCTAGCTAATCCTGAGACAAAAGTGGGAAGGAATATGGTCCAGGAGTTTTATGCTAACATGTGGCAGACAGACAAGCAAAAACTATCTGGAACTGCTTTCTATGAATATCGGACCGTGGTCAGAGGAAAGATTGTTCATACCAACCCTGACAAGATCAGGGAGATCTTAAAGCTACCTCAGCTGAAAGATGATCCAGACTCTTTCAACAGGAGAATGATGAGAACAGACAAGGGCCTGGATAAGATTCTAGAGGATATATGTATCCCTGGAGCCAGGTGGACCACCAGCACGAAGGGTGTCCCAAATCAACTCAAAAGAGAAGATCTCAAACTAGTCGCCAGAGGATGGCAGGACTTCATTGGGCATTCTCTGCTGCCCACCAGCAACCATTCTGAAGTCACTGTTAAAAGAGCAGTGATGATCCATTGCATCATGATGGGAAAAGAAGTGGAAGTTCATCAACTGATTTCAACTGAATTCTACAAAATTGCTAATAAAAATTCTAAAAAGGCCAGGTTGGCTTACCCAAGCTTGATTTCTCTGCTCTGCAAGGACGCTAGAGTAAGAATGGGAATAACTGAGTATATCTCAATTGAGAAACCAATCACCAAAGCATCAATAGAAAAACAACAAGCACAAGATGACCCCATCAAGAAGAAAACACAGGAATTTCTCCCAGAAATCCCTCAATCTGAATATTGGGAGTATCTTGAAACATCAGTTACCAAGATGCAAGAAGCTATGGAACAAATAATAAAGGAACAGAAGGAACAAAGTCAAATTCTTTGCTATTTGATTAAAGAACAGGAAGAGCAAGGGCGTGACTTGAGGGAATTGAAGCGCCAGAAGTTATCTCTTGAAGGACCAAGCACCCCACAGATCCGAGGAACATCCACTTTCCAGAACAAAGGTTGTTAAATTTCAATTTCTGCTTTAACTCTGTGATAGTTGTCGTTATAAGAGTTTACCTTAGGAGTCATATAGTAGTAATTAGTATCTATTTTGATTTTACCTCCAATTAAGTTATAGTCTATTTTTCTCATCATCAGCAAACATGAATAAAATAGTAGATCTTTTGAATAAGAGGCAATAAAATTCGAGTTTTTAATAAGAAAAATTCTAATTAGTAACATGTGGTGGTAATGCTTTCTGTCTTCTGAATGAATGCTTGAACAGTGCATATGTCTTTTGAATTTGTTGTTTAAAACTGTTAAATATGTTGGCTCTTGAAAGAATGATGAACATGAGACATGTTATTGATAATCTGAAAAATCATAAAAATGATTCTTGAAGCAAGAAAAAGCAGAAAAGAACAAAGCTTGCAAAAAAAAAAAGAGAGAAAGAGAAAGCAAGCAGAAAAAGCCAAAGTTCTTAAAACCAGAAGGCAAGGGTAATAGAAAGGATCCCAAGGCTTTGAGCATCAGTGGATAGGAGGGCCTAAAGGAATAAAATCCTGGCCTAAGCGGCTAAACCAAGCTGTCCCTAGCCATGTGCTTGTGGCGTGAAGGTGTCAAGTGAAAACTTGAGACTGAGCGGCTAAAGTCAAGGTCCAAAGCAAAAAGAAGAGTGTGCTTAAGAACCCTGGACACCTCTAATTGGGGACTTTAGCAAAGCTGAGTCACAATCTAAAAGGGTTCACCCAATTATGTGTCTGTGGCATTTATGTATCCGGTGGTAATACTGGAAAACAAAGTGCTTAGGGCCACGGCCAAGACTCATAAAGTAGCTGTGTTCAAGAATCATCATATTGAAATAGGAGAATCAATAACACTATCTGAATTCTAAGTTCCTATAGATGCCAATCACTCTGAGCTTCAATGGATAAAGTGAGATGCCAAAACTGTTTGGAAGCAAAAAACTACTAGTCTCGCTCATCTAATTAGAATCTGAGCTTCACTCAAAAACTCTGAGATATTATTGCTTCTTGACTTATTAGTCTTCTATTTTATTTGTCTAGTTGCTTGAGGACAAGCAACAGTTCAAGTTTGGTGTTGTGATGAGCGGATATTTTATACGCTTTTTGGGGTTAATTTCATATAGATTTTAGTATGTTTTAGTTGGTTTTTAGTTTATTTTCATTAGTTTCTAGGCAAAATCCATATTTCTGGACTCTACTATGAGTTTGTATGTTTTTCTGTAACTTCAGGTATTTTCTGGCTGAAATTGAGGGAGCTGAGCAAAAATCTGATTCAGGCCGAAAAAGGACTACTGATGCTGTTGGATTCTGACCTCCCTGCCCTCAAAATGAATTTTCTGGAGCTACAGGACTCCAAATGGCGTGCTTCTAATTGCGTTGGAAAGTAGAAATCCAGGGCTTTCTAGAAAAATATAATAGTCCATACTTTGCTCTAGGATAGATGACGTAAACTGGCATTCAACGCCAGCTCTCTGCCCAATTCTGGCGTCCAGCGCCAGAAATAAGTTGCAAGTTGGAGTTCAACACCAGAAAAGGATTCAAAGCTGGCGTTGAACGCCCAAAACAGCCCCAGGCACGTGAGAAGCTTTAGTCTCAGCCCCAGCACACACCAAGTGGGCCCAAGAAGTAGATTTCTGTACTATCTGTTATAGTTTACTCATTTTCTGTAAACCTAGGTTACTAGTTTAGTATTTAAACAACTTTTAGAGATTTATTTTGCATCTCATGACATTTTTTAGATCAAAACTTTATACTCTTTGACGGCATGAGTCTCTAAACTCCATTATTGGGGGTGAGGAGCTCTGCTGTATCTCGATGAATTAATGTAAGTATTTCTATTTTCCATTCAAACATGAGTGTTCCTATCTAAGATATCCATTCGCGCCTAACTATGGAGAAGGTGATGATCAGTGACACTCATCACCTTCCTCAATCCATGAACGTGTGTCTGACAATCACTTCCGTTCTACATCAGATTGAATGAATATCTCTTAGATTCCCTAATCAGAATCTCCGTAGTATAAGCTAGATTGATGGCGGCATTCATGAGAATCCGAAAAGTCTAAACCTTGTCTGTGGTATTCCGAGTAGGATTTTGGGATTGGATGGCTGTGACGAACTTCAAACTCGCGAGTGCTGGGCGTAGTGACAGACGCAAAAGGATAGTAAATCCTATTCCGATACGACTGAGAACCTGCAGATGATTAGCCGTGCAGTGACAGCGCACCTGGACCCTTTTCACTGGAAGGATGGATGGTAGCCATTGACAACGGTGATCCACCTACATATAGCTTGCCATAGGAGGACGTGCGTGCATGAATCAGAGGACAGAGGAAAGCAGAGATTCTGAAGACAAAGCATCTCCAAAACTCCAACATATTATCCATTACTGCATAACAAGTAACTTTTAATCCATGCTCTCTTGTTTATTCACAACTCAACTGATAAATATAATTGCCTTCCTGACTAAGAATTGCAAGATAACCATAGATTGCTTCAAACTAACAATCTCCGTGGGATTCGACCCTTACTCACGTAAGGTATTACTTGGACGACCCAGTGCACTTGCTGGTTAGTGGTACGAGTGTGAAAAGTGTGATTCACAATTCGTGCACCAGTAACTCATGGCAGTAAAGACATTGAATACCATCTTTTCTTCATGCAGCCTTAGTACCAATTCTCCCTTTTGTACTTCAATTATAGCTCAAGCTGTTGCCAAAAATGGCCTCCCTAGTATGATTGATGCATTGGCCTCTTCTTCCATGTCAAGCACTACAAAATCTATTGGGAAAATGAATTCTCCCACCTTAACTAACAAGTCCTCCACTACTCCATGGGGGAACTTGAATGTTCTATCTACTAGTTGAAGTGTCATTCTTGATGGTTTGGCTTCTTCAATTCTCATTCTCTTCATCATGGCTAAGGACATAAGGTTGATGCTAGCTCCCAAGTCACACAATGCTTTTTCAATACTAATGTCTCCTATGATGCATGGGTTGGAAGCTCCCAGGATCCTTCATCTTTTGGGGAAGCTTCTTTTGTATAATGGCATTACATTCCTCTGTGAGCACTACAGTTTCCTTTTCTCCCAAGTTTCTTTTCTTGGTCATGAGCTCCTTTAGAAACTTGGCATAGAGTGGCATTTGCTCTAATGCTTCAGCAAAAGGTATGTTGATTTGAAGCCTCTTGAAGATCTCCAAAAACCTAGAAAACTGGTTGTCCTTCCCATCTTTTCTTAGCCTTTGTGGGTGGGGTGCTTTTAGCACATAGGGATTCAAAACTTCCTTTGGTGGAGTTGGAGTATGTATCTCTTCTTCCTCTTTGATTTCTGAGTTCTTGGGAGCCTCTTCTTTCTACAAGTTGTGGCTTGAGGATGCCTCTTTTACCACATTCCCACTTCTTAGTATGATGGCCTTGCATTCTCCCCTTGGATTGGCCATGGTATCACTGGGAAATACATTTATAGACATGGGTGTTTGCTTGGATAGGTATCTAATTTGTGCTTCCAGTTTTGTGATTACTGCTCCTTGGTTTTTTATGTTGGATCTAACCTCTTCTTGGTATGGTTCTAGCTTTTTATTAGTTTGTGCTTGTTTAACTTCGGTAACATCTATTGCCATTATTGCAATCATGGCCTCCAACTTTGCAAATTTGTCACTGTCATCACATTGTGCAGTTGGAGATGATATATTTTGAGACTGGCTGCTGTGTGATGATTGATTGGATTGGAAGGGGGCATTATGTGAGTTGTAGTAGGATCTATGGTTGTGTGATTGATGGCTAGGATTGTTGTATTGGTTGGAGTGGTATGATTTGTGGTATTGGGCATGGTTTTGTTGGTTTCCCCACCCAAAATTTGGGTGGTTCTTCTAACCTGGATTGTAGGTTTTGGCATTGGGATCATATGGTTGTCTGGTGGGTTGTTCACATAGTTGGCCTGCTCCCAATCATATTCAGCTTTCGGACTAGCTCCTTCTTGTATTGATGCCTGAGTGTTGATTGCTGAGACTTGATTCTTCTCCATTTACTTAGTGAGAGCTGCAAGTTGAGCTGTGATCACCTTGTTTTGAGCCAGCAGTGCATCCATCTGGTTTAGCTCTATTACTCCCCTTCTTGGGTTTCTATTGGAGGCATAGAAGTACTAATTATTGGCCACAGTTTCTATGATGTCTATGGCCTCTTCAATTATCTTCCTGATATTTAGGGAGCCACCTGAAGAGTGTCTAAGGCCTTCTTTTCCTCTTGAGACAATCTTTCATGGAAAATGTGCAGCTGTACCCACTCATTAAACATGTCCGAAGGGCATTTTCTTGTTAGCTCTTTATATCTTTCCCAAGCTTTATAGAGAGTTTTTTCATCTTGCTGCCTGAATGTTTGTACCTCAGTCCTCAACTTGATAACTCTTTGGGGAGGGTAGAATTTAGCCAAGAACTTGTTTACCACTTCTTCCCAAGTTGTCAAACTCTCTTTTGGGAAGGATACCAGCCACTTGGATGCTTTATCCCTAAGAGAAAAGGGGAACAAAAGTAGCCTATAAGTGTCGGGGTGAACGCCATTAGCTTTCACTGTGTCACAGATTCTCAGGAAGGTGGTTAGATGTTGATTTGGATCTTCTTGAACATTTCCTCCAAATGAGCAGCTGTTCTGGACAAGGGTGATTAGCTGTGATTTGAGCTTAAAGTTGTTGGCATGTATAGTGGGTTTCAAGATGCTGCTTCCACAGTTCCCAAGGTTGGGATTGATAAAAGAGCCTAGTACTCTTCTTTCTTGTGGAGGAGCATGGTTGCTAACTACTTCATCTTGATGATTGTATGCTTCACCCTCCATATTTTGGGTTGGATTCTCTTCTTCTTCTTCTTCACCAATTACCCTTTTCCTCTTGCCACTACCTCTCTTTTCAATCTTAGAAATTTTCTCTCAGGTTCAGAATTATAGGAGATTACAGCTCCTTTCCTCCCTGTCATACACAACACAAACACAAGCTAAAACAATGATGAACACCCTCTTAGTAGAAGGGTGGGTAAGTCAAGATTGGTTGATGCAAAGCATCAAATAGTTAGTGTGCTTCTATTAGAATGGCAATATATACAATGAACAATTAAAAATTCAAGTGCTAGAAGAAATAAAGAAAATAAAGAAATGAATTTGAAATGATTAACAAAGTAAAGAAAATGCTTAATCTAAGTACCCATCAACTCAATCATTGTCAATTCAGAATCAATCCCCGGCAACGGCGCCATAAACTTGATGACGAGAATTTACTGTATCTCTACAATAATTCCTTCGGCAAGTATACCAGATTATCATCAAGTAAAAACTCACTAAGAGTGAGGTCGATCCCACAGGGATTGATTGATTGAACAACTTTAGTTACTGGGTAATTTAGTCAAGCTAATCAAGAATAAGTATTGAGTGCAGAAATTTTAACAACTGAATCATAAATGACTTGAAGGTAAAGAAAGCAGTAAAGTGCTGGAAGGTAAGAGCATGAAAATAAATATCTAGAATGTAAATGACATAAATGTAAATGACTGAATTATAAAAGGGACTGGGTTGATTGACAAAAATTAAACAAAGCTATAAAGAATAGGGAAGATAAGAGTCGGTAAGATTCATTGGGATTAGGAGATGTTGCTCTCTTTGGATTAAATTCAGATCATCTCATCTTCAATCATATGCAACTCATTGACCTCTTGGCAATCATGATTGATTGAACCCCAATTTCTTGGTGATTCAATCTCTCAAATCTTGATAATCAGCTAATTCCTTGGTCTAATTGATCATGAAGAGAGATAAGCTTGGTCCCTGAATTTACCATACATCCTCATAGATCCAAGTAATTGGGCAGATTTCATGTCACCATATCCAATCCCAAAACCTAGATCTACTCTATGTGAGAAGGGATTTCAAGCATAATTCCATGTTTCCTTTTTCAAGGTTCCCATGAAACCCAAATTGCATTCAATCTCTTTTCCAAGACAATTGAACAATAAGCATGAAGAACGAAGTTCCTTGATTCTAGGGCATCTTGGCTAGTTTCACAAGCCATTTTTTGAATGTTTTAGGGTAGTTTCATGCAATTTCTTAGATAATAAGCAAGTATTTGGTTGAATATGCATTCATACCTTGATTCAAGCAAATATTGTAAATTCTATACATTTTTCATAAGAATAGTGCAAGAGTTGAATGAAAGAATGAATGATGCATCATCTCTGGATTAGAACAAGACTTTGATGCACTTTGCTTAGTTGATATCAGGTAACAAGAAGTAGAGACCCACGTTAGTATCCATGTTAGTGCCACTAACGTGGGAACTAATGTGGAAGAGAGGAAGGCTTGGAAATGTTAGTGCAAAAGTGAATGCCACTAACTTTAGCAAAGGGCAAGGAGACCCACGTTAGTGCCACTAACGTGGGTACTAACGTAGAAGAGAAGGGCAGCTTCAAAAGTTGGTACAAAAGTTGGTCCCATTAACTTGTTTGAAGCAAGGAAGACCCACGTTAGTGGCCACAAATGTGTGGAAAACGATCCAACACAAAACTCATCGGCAAGTGTACCGGGTAGTATCAAGTAATAATAACTCACATGAGTGAGTTCGATCCCACAGGGATTGAAGGATTGAGCAATTTTAGTTAGGTGGTTGATTTAGTTAAGCGAACAAGTGTTGATTTGAGTGATTTGTATTTAACAGAAGCTAAACGGCATGAAATTTAAAGGGAGAGGGGTAATGGACTGTAAATTAAAGGGCAAAGGAAGTAAAGAAGCTGAATCTTAAAGTGCAAGTAATATAAATGACAGAAGCTTAGATTGCAAGAAATATAAATTGCTTGAATCATAAAGGACTTTGGGAGCTGGGATTTCAGAAATTAAACAAGAAAAAGTAAATGACATTCAACGGAGAAGTAAAAGATGAATTAAAAAGTAGCAGATCTAAACAGAAAAGAAGAATTGCTTAAAGAAGCAAAACAGAAAGTCAATGTAGCTCAATTGCATTAACTGAAAGAGAAGTTAAAGATCTCAGGGGTTGAATGAGACTAGAAAACAAGTCTAGATCTCAATTCCTTCCCTGATCCCACAGAGAACAATTGCAGAAGAAGTAAAAGATGAAAACAGTAAAGGAACCTTAGATCCAAATTCACAATTCTTTGAAATTATGTAGAAAGTAAACAAAGAGGGATCTTAGATCAAGAATGAAACATAATTTCTTCAATTCTCAATCCAAGATTCAAAACAAAAAATGAGGAGTGTAGAAGTAAGAACAGAGAGGAAGAGAATTCAATTCTCCTTCCCAATTCCCAAATTTCCCGCTAGAAAATGAAAAATCATGAATCATGAAAAGTGAAGTTCTAAAAAGTTCAAAAGAAAAAGATCCAAAAGATGAAAAAGTGTAAAAGCCAAAAAAAAGTCCTCCTCTAAATCAAACTAGCTTCTATTTATACACTTCCTATTTTTTTATTTTAGAAATTTAGAGTGGGCTTTTTAATTTTTGGAGAATTGAATTTAAATGATTTTTGTTGAATTTTTGGATTATGGTGCACTCCCAGGGTCAAGCTCGGTTGGTGTCAAGAGCGTAACATTCCCCTTTGCTGGCCTTCCAATTTTTGCGCGACAGCTCCTTGTTCGTGTCAGTGTAGCACTCGGTTAGTGCCAAGAGCACAGCATCCATGCTGCCTTGGCCTTGCCTTGATGCGCTCCAAGCCTCCCATGTCAGCCTCAATAGCGTGCCAATTTGTTGCGCTAGATGGGAGCCTTGTGACAGGCATCACTAACACTCGGTGAATGGGGAGAGCGCAGCTCCCTTGCTTGCTGAATGAGGCTCCAGGTTCGAATCATGGTAGGAGCATTTTGGTGCCAATTTCCTTGGTTTCTTGTAGCGCATTCTCCTTACTCTTCATGAATATCCCTGGTTTGAACCCTTGCTGAGCCACTTTAGCTTATTTTCCTTGCAAGGAGCGCTTCTTCTCATGTCTCAAGTACTTAGTTCGAACCTTGTGGCCTCCATTCCTTGGCTTTTCATTTTGTTTTTCTTTGGGGAGGAGCCCGATAAAGTGAACAACGTTAACCGAGCGCTATGCTTCTTTGCTTTGTTTCCTTTGTCATTTGTAGCGCTCAGTTGAGGGAGGGAGCGCAGCTTTCTTGCCTTGCTTTCATAGAGTTGAGTAGCGCTCAATAAGAGAGCGCTGAGCTCTTTGAGAGAGCGCTATGCTCCTCTCTCTTGATATGCCACGCTTTTTTTCTCCCTTAGCTACGCTTCATAGGCCACGCTTTCTTATTTCTTTCTTTTCTTCACCTACAAGTAATCAAAACAACCAATTAAAGTATCACCAAATTCAAAGGCTTATAAATCATTCAAAAATCAATTAATTTTAGCTTAAACCTCATGATTTAGTGTCAAATAAAGGATGGTTGATTGATTCAACAAAATCATGCAAATCCACTCCAAACCACTTACTTATAATGCAAGAAAGTGCATAAAACCTAATGAAACAAGTAAAAAAATACTTGAAAAGCTAGCATAAGATGACTTGTCATCACAACACCAAACTTAAACCTTGCTTGTACCCAAGCAAGCACTAAAAATATGAGAAAATGAAATGAAACAGAGAAGTATGCATGTCCTTATTTAGCAGATAATTGAACTTGGTTCATGGGGTTTTATGCAGACAATGGTAGCTCATTTATTACTTGCTGCTATATAAGCAATGTTTCTCAAAGGTTCACTAAGGTTTCTACTACAATGTTTTACTTTTTGCTTACTCCTTTGCTAGCTTTTCCTTCTTTATTCTGCTTAGAAAGCTTATTACTTAATGAAAGCTTGGTGGCAAATGTTGCAGCAGCCTTTGGCTTATTTTGCTCAATATTTCTTCACCACAGACACATGGCTCACATTTTCTTCCTAGGATCATTGATGCCCAGTATCTCTTTGGATCACTAAATGTTTTATAGCTAGGTTGCTCTTGATAGTGGACTTTTGGTTGGCAATCCCAAATCAGTTGATCTAAGTGGCCAAGTTTTAAAATACTCCTCAGAACCTACTTGTCCAAGCATATCCTAGTACAAAAACACCACAGGCATATGTCCTAGGGTCCAATCTATTGGTGTCTAGCCTTATTATTTGTTTCTTTGCCAATTCTTGGCTTTTCTCTTTCTTTTTCTTTTTGTTTTGATTCATTCTCAAGAGACTTTTATTAATTGACAGATTATAGCAGCAAATTAACTCCTACTTCAAGGAACATGTCATTATGCAGCATTTATTTCATGAGCTAACAATTAAATCAAACAAATACCACCACTAACTTTCATTCTAATTTCTACAACATTGAACATTCACTTTTCTAAATCAAACATTTTTTTCTTTTATTCAAGCAGCAGGGAAACAAAACAAAATTCAAGCTAATGATGGATGACAAACATAATGCAATTCACTTGTAAAAAAAACTACTTAGAATATAAAATTGCAAAACCTATAGCAATTGGAGGCATCTCATATCTCAGATATTGGTGCACGAAATTGTGATCTCAACGGCGCCAAAAAACTTAGTATGCACGATTGTAATCTCAACTCCTTTTCACAACTCCGCACAACTAACCAGCAAGTGCACTGGGTCGTCCAAGTAATAAACCTTACGTGAGTAAGGGTCGATCCCATAGAGATTGTCGGCTTGAAGCAAGCTATGGTCATCTTGTAAATCTCAGTCAGGCAGATTCAAATGGTTATGAAGTTTTAATAATTAAAGGATAAATAAAGCATAAAATAGGATAGAGATACTTATGTAATTCATTGGTGAGAATTTCAGATAAGCGTATAGAGATGCTTTGTTCCTTCTGAATCTCTGCTTTCCTACTGCCTTCATTCAATCATTCATACTCCTTTCCATGGCAAGCTGTATGTTGGGTATCACCGTTGTCAATGGCTACCTCCCGTCCTCTCAGTGAAAATGGTCCTCTACGGTTTCTACACGACTAATCAACTGTCGGATTTCTCATCTCGGATGAAAAATACCAGGCACAGCTACCGCAAGGCTAATCAGTTGTTGGTTCTCGATCGTGTTGGAATAAGATCCAATGATCCTTTGCGCACTGTCATTACGCCCCACAGTCGCGAGTTTGAAGCTCGTCACAGTCATCCCTTCCCAGATCCTACTCGGAATACCACAGACAAGGTTTAGACTTTTCGGATCTCAGGAATGCTGCCAATTGATTCTAGCCTATACCACGAAGATTCTAATATCAGATTTAGATGCTCTGTTGTCAGGAGAGACGATGTGACTCGTTGAAGAGAGATTCAAGAGATACTCATTCAAGCTTGTTTTCATGTAGAACGAAAGTGGTTGTTAGGCACGCATTCATAAGTGAGAATGGTGATGAGCGTCACATAATCATCACATTCATCATGTTCTTGTGTGTGAATGAATATCTTAAAATAAGAATAAGCTTGAATTGAATAGAAAAACAATAGTACTTTGCATTAATTCATGAGGAACAGCAGAGCTCCACACCTTAATCTATGGGGTGTAAAAACTCCACCGTTGAAAATACATAAGTGATGATGGTCCAGGCATGGCCGAATGGCCAGCCCCCCAAGTCTAAGGAAAAACGTTCCAAAGATGATCAAAAGACCTAAAAATTGGTCCAAAGATGATCCCCATATGTCAAATACAATAGTAAAAAGTCCTATTTATACTAAACTAGTTACTAGGCTTTACAAAGATAAGTAAATGATGCAGAAATCCACTTCCGGGGCCTACTTGGTGTGTGCTTGGGCTGAGCATTGAGCTTTACACGTGTAGAGACTTCTCTTGGAGTTAAACGCCAGGTTGCAGCCTGTTTGTGGCGTTTAACTCTGGTTTGTAACCTATTTCTGGCGTTTAACTTCAGAATAGGGCCGGAAATTGGCGTTTGAACGCCAGTTTGCATCGTCAAAACTCGGGCAAAGTATGGACTATTATATATTGCTGGAAAGCCCAGGATGTCTACTTTCCAACGCAATTGAGAGCGCGGCAATTGGATTTCCGTAGCTCCAGAAAATCCATTTTGAGTGCAGGAGGTCAGAATCCAACAGCATCTGCAGTCCTTTTTCAGCCTCTAAATCAGAATTTTGCTCAAGTCCCTCAATTTCAGCCAGAAAATACCTAAAGTCACAGAAAAACACACAAACTCATAGTAAAGTCTAGAAATGTGAATTTTGATTAAAAACTAATAAAAATATACTAAAAAGTAATTAAAACTTACTGAAAACTACCTAAAAACAATGCCAAAAAGCGTATAAATTATCCGCTCATCACAATACCAAACTTAAATTGTTGCTTGTCCCCAAGCAACTAAAAATCAATTAGGATAAAAAGAAGAGAATGTACTATAAATTCCAAAATATCAATGAAACTTAGCTCCAATTAGATGAGCGGCACTAGTAGCTTTTTGCCTCTGAATAGTTTTGGCATCTCACTTTATCCTTTGAAGTTCAGAATGATTGGCATCTATAGGAACTCAAAATCTAGATAGTGTTATTGATTCTCCTAGTTCAGTATGTTGATTCTTGAACACAGCTACTTTATGAGTCTTGGCCGTGGCCCTAAGCACTTTGTTTTCCAGTATTACCACCGGATACATAAATGCCACAGACACATAACTGGGTGAACCTTTTCAGATTGTAACTTAGCTTTGCTAAAGTCCCCAATTAGAGGTGTCTAGAGTTCTTAAGCACACTCTTTTTTTTGCTTTGGATCACGACTTTAACCGCTCAGTCTCAAGCTTTTCACTTGACACCTTCACGCCACAAGCACATGGTTAGGGACAGCTTGGTTTAGCCACTTAGGCCAGGATTTTGTTCCTTTGGGCCCTCCTATCCACTGATGCTCAAAGCCATGGATCCTTTTTACCCTTGCCTTTTGGTTTAAAGGGTTACTGGCTTTTTGTTCTTGCCTTTTGGTTTAAAGAGATTTTGGCTTTCTCTTCTTGCTTTTTCTTTTTCTTTCTTTTTTTTTCTTTTATTTTCGCATTTTTTTTCGCAAGCCTTGTTCTTCACTGCTTTTTCTTGCTTCAAGAATCAATTTTATGATTTTTCAGGTTATCAATAACATTTCTCTTTTTTTATTATTCTTTCAAGAGCCAACAATTTTAACATTCATGAACAACAATATAAAAAATATGCACTGTTCAAGCATTCATTCAGAAAACAAAAAGTATTGTCACCACATCAATATAATTAAACTAATTTCAAGGATGAATTCGAAATCATGTACTTCTTGTTCTTTTGTTTTTAGAACATTTTTCATTTAAGAGAGGTGATGGATTCATAGGACACTCATAGCTTTAAGGCATAGTTACTAGACACTAATGATCATGTAGTAAAGACACAAACATAAATAAAACATAAGGCTCAAAAACCAAAAAACAGAAAAATAAGAACAAGGAGATTAAGGAATGGGTCCACCTTAGTGAGGGTGGCATCTTCTTCCTCTTGAAGAACCAATGGTGCTCTTGAGCTCCTCTATGTCTGTTCCTTGCCTTAGTTTCTCCTCCCTCATGGTTCTTTGGTCTTCTCTAATTTCATGGAGGAGGATGGAATGCTCTTGGTGCTCCACCCTTAGTTGTCCCATGTTGGAACTTAATTCTCCTAGTGAGGTGTTAATTTGCTCCCAATAGTTTTGTGGAGGAAAGTACATCCCTTGAGGCCTCTTTGGTCTTCTCTTGTTTGCTCCATCCTCTTTTTAGTGATGGGCTTGTCCTCTTCAATGAGGATGTCTCCCTGTATGACAATCCCAGCCGAATTGCAGAGGTGACAAATGAGGTGAGGAAAGGCTACCCATAGAAGTGGTCTTGATGGACCTTTTGAGATGAATCTCTCCATCTCCCATGACTCGGAGGTGGAAGCTTTTGCCTTCCCTTTCCTCTATCTAGAGGTTTCTCCGGCCTTAGGTGCCATAAATGGTTATGGAAAAATAAAAAGCAATGCTTTTACCACACCAAACTTAAAAGGTTTGCTCGTCCTCGAGCAAAGAAGAAAGAATGAAGGAGAAAAAGAAGAAAATAGAGGAGATGGATGGAGAGGGTGAATTCGGCCAAAGGGGTATAAGGCGTTTGTGATGTGTGAAATTGAAGAAGTGATGAGGGGTATATATAGGAGTGGGGGGAGGGTTAGGTTCATGTATTTGGGGTTGGGTTCAGGAGGGAAAAAGAGTTTTGAATTTGAAGGTAGGTGGTGTTTTGGGGAAAAGCGAATGAGGTGATTGGTGAAGGGTATTTGGGAAGAGATATGGAGGTGATTGGTGAAGAAGAAAGAGTGAGTTAAGGTTGATGGGGATCCTGTGGGTTCCACAGATCCTGAGGGGTCAAGGACTTAGCATCCCTGCTCCATTTAGGCGTGCAAAACGCCCTTAGAGTGCAATTCTGGCGTTAAACGCCAGGTTGCTGCTTGTTTCTGGCGTTTAATGCCAGCTTTTCTCCCATTCTTGGCGTTTAACGCCAACTTGGTGCCCTGTTCTGGCATTAAACGCCAGTCTGGTGCCAAATTTTTGGCGTTAAACACCCAGAATGGTGCCAGACTAGGCGTTTAGCGCCCATTCTGCTACTCTTACCGGCGTTTAAACGCCAGTAAGCTCTTCCTCCAAGGTGAGCTATTTTTAATTCTATTTTTATTCTGTTTTTGATTTTTCAGTTGTTTTTGTGACTTCACATGATCATCAACCTAAAGAAAACATCAAATGACAATGGAAAATAAATAGATATAATTAAATAACATTGGATTGCCTCCCAATAAGCGCTTCTTTAATGTCAATAGCTTGACAGTGAGCTCTCATGGAGCCTCACAGATAATCAGAGCAGGATTGGGGCCTCTCAACACCAAACTTAGAGTTTGGTTGTGGCCTCCCAACACCAAACTTAGAGTTTGAATGTGGGAGTTTTCTTAGACTCTGTATTGAGAGAAGCTTTTCATGCTTCCTCTCCATGGTTACAGAAGGAGAACCTTGAGTCTTGAATACAAGGTAGTCTTCATTCAACTGAATGACCAACTCTCCTCTGTTAACATCAATCACAGCTTTTGCTATGGCTAGGAAGGGTCTGCCAAGGATGATGGATTCATCCTCATCCTTCCCAGTGTCTAGGATTATAAAATCAGCAGGGATGTAAAGTCCTTCAACCTTTACTAGCACGTCCTCTACTAGTCCATAAGCCTATTTCATTGATTTGTCTGCCATCTCTAGTGAGATTCTTGCAGCTTGTACCTCAAAAATTCCCAGTTTCTCCATTACAGAGAGGGGCATGAGGTTTATCCCTGACCCCAGGTCACACAGAGCCTTCTCAAAGGTCATGATGCTTGTGGTACAAGGTTTGAAGAATTTTCTGGGGTCCGGTTTCTTCTAAGGTAATGTCTGCCTCATTAATGCATTCAGTTCATTGGTGAACAAGGGGGGTTCATCCTCGCAAGTCTCATTACTAAATAACTTGGCATTCAGCTTCATGATTGCTCTTAGATACTTAGCAACATGCTCTTCAGTGATGTCTTCATCCTCTTCAGAGGAAGAATATTCATCAGAGCTCATGAATGGCAGAAGGAAGTTCAATGGAATCTCTATGGTCTCTGTATGAGCCTCAGATTCCTTTGGTTCCTCAAAGGGAAACTCCTTTCTGTCCAGAGGACATCCCATGAGGCTTTTCTCACTGGGACTCACGTCCTCCTCACTCTCTCCAGGTTCGGCCATATTAGTCATGGTTATGGCCTTGCACTCTCTCTTGGGGTTTTCTTCTGTATTTCTTGGGAGAGTACTGGGAGGAATTTCAGTGATCTTCTTACTCAGCTGACCTACCTGTGCCTCTAAATTTCTAATGGAGGACCTTGTTTCATTCATGAAACTTAGTGTGGTCTTGGATAGATCAAAGACTATGGTTGCCAGGCCAGAATGGCTCTGTTCAGAATTTTCTGTCTATTGCTGAGAAGATGATGGAAAAGGCTTACTATTGCTAAACCTATTTCTTTCACCATTATTATTGAAGCCTTGTTGAGGATTCTGTTGGTCCTTCCATGAGAAATTTGGATGATTTCTCCATGAAGGATTATAGGTGTTTCCATAGGATTCTCCCATGTAATTCACCTCTGCCATTGCAAGGTTCTCAAGATCATAAGCTTCTTCTTCAGAAGATGCTTCTTTAGTACTGTTGGATGCAGCTTGCAATCCATTCAGACTCTGAAAAATCATATTGACTTGCTGAGTCAATATTTTGTTCTGAGCCAATATGGCATTCAGAGTATCAATTTCAAGAACTCCCTTCTTTTGAGGCGTCCCATTGTTCACAAGATTCCTCTCAGAGGTGTACATGAACTGGTTATTTGCAACCATTTCATTGAGTTCCTGAGCTTCTGCAGGGGTTTTCAGATGAAGAGATCCTCCTGTAGAATGGTCCAATGACATTTTTGACAACTCAGACAGACCATCATAGAATATACATATTATGCTCCATTCTGGAAGCATGTCAGAAGGACACCTTTTGATCAATTACTTATATCTTTCCCAAGCTTCATAAAGGGACTCTCCTTCCTTCTGTCTGAAGGTTTGGATTTCCACTCTAAGCTTGCTCATCTTTTGAGAAGGAAAGAATTTGGCCAGGAAAGCACTGACCAGCTTATCCCAAGAGTTCAGGCTTTCCTTAGGTTATGAATCCAACCATGTTCTAGCTCTGTCTCTTACAGCAAAAGGGAAAAGCATAAGTCTGTAGACCTCGAGATCAACTCCATTGGTCTTAACAGTGTCACAGATTTGCAAGAATTCAGCTAAAAACTGATGAGGATCTTCCATTGGAAGTCCATGAAACTTGCAATTCTACTGCATTAGAGAAACTAATTGAGGCTTAAGCTCAAAGTTGTTTGCTCCAATTGCAGGAATTGAGATGCTTCTTCCATAGAAGTTGGAAGAGGGTACAATAAAGTCACCAAGCATCTTCCTTGCATCTCCCCCATTGTTATTTGGTTCGGCCATGTCTCCTTCTTTTTCAAAAATTTCTATCAGGTCCTCTCCAGAGGGTTGTGCTTTAGCTTCTTTTAGTTTCCTCTTAAGAGTCCTTTCAGGTTCAGGATCAGCTTCAATAAGAATGTTCTTATCCTTATTCCTGCTCATATGAAAAAGAAGAGAACAGAAAAGAAGAGGAATCCTCTATGTCACAGTATAAAGATTTCTTTATGTGAGTAGAAGAACAGAAGAGTAGAAGAAAGAGAAGAGAAAAACTCGAACACAGAGAAGAAGAGGGGGTTCGAATTAGGAGTAGAAGAGGAATGTTAGTAGATAAATAAATAAATAGAAGGAGATGAGAGGGAGATTTTTCGAAAATAATAAAAAAGAAAAGGAAAATATTTTTATTTTTATTTAAAAAATCAATTATAATTCAAAAATTAAAAAGGAAAATAAAATTAAATTAAAATTTAAAACACTTAGTTAATGAAAAGAAATTTTGAAAAAGAGGTTAGTGATTTTTGAAAATTGGAGAGAGAAAAGTAGTTAGATAGTTTTAAAAAAGATAAGAATTTTAAAATCAAACAAAACTCAAGTGGTTAATTGAAAAAGATTTGAAAATCAATTTTGAAAAGATAAGAGGTTAGAAAAGATTTTGAAATTAAGTTTTGAAAAACATATGATTGAAATTCATTTTGAAAAAGACTTGAAAGGGAAATTTAAAAAGATTTGATTTTTGAAATTAAAGTTAATTACTTGACTAACAAGAAACAAAAATATATGATTCTAGAATTTAAAGAATGAACCTTTCTTAATAGGCATGTAACAAACTTAAAATCTTTGAATCAATCACATTAATTGTTAGTAAAGTTTTTGAAAATATGGAATAAAATTAAGAAAAAGATTTGGAAAATCAATTTTAAAAATTTTCGAAAATATGAAAGGAGAATGAAAAAGATTTTATTTCTGAAAAAGTTTTGGAAAGATAGGATTTTTTTAAATTGAAAATTTGACTTGACTCATAAGAAACAACTAAATTTTAAAATTTTTTGAATAAGTCAACTCAAATATTCGAAATTTATGAGAAGAATAAGGGAAAGATATTTTTTGATTTTTGAATTTTTAATGAAGAAAGAGAAAAACAACAAAAAGACTCAAAACATGAAAATTATGAATCAAAACACACAATGCATGCAAGAACACTTTGAATGTCAAGATGAACACCAAGAATACTTTGAAGATCAAGATGAACATCAAGAAGTTATTTTTGAAAATTTTTAAGAAAAGACACACACGCAAGACACCAAACTTAGAAATTTTCAATGTTTAGACACTAACAAATTGAAAATGCATATGAAAAATAAGAAAAGACACAAAACATGAAAATGCAAATATCAAACAAAGAAGATCATCAAGAACAATTTGAAGATCATGAAGAACACATGCATGAATTTTCGAAAATTTTTGTGAAAAATTAGAACATGCAATTGACACCAAACTTAAAATTTGACACAAGACTCAAACAAGAAACACAAAATTCTTTTTGGTTTTATGATTTTATTAAATTTTTTTGATATTTTTCAAAAATTAATTTGGAAAAGCAAAATAAAGAAATTCAAAATTTCTAATAAGAATTCCAGGAATCATGCAATGTTAGTCTAAAACTCCAGTCTAGGAATTAGACATGGCTTACTAGCCAGCTAAGCTTTCAGTGAAAGCTTCGGTCCAAAACACTAGACATGGCCAATGGCCAGCCAAACTTTAGCAGATCATTACATTCAACAGCAAGATTGATAGAAATCAACAAGCTCTTATGATGATAAGTTGAAACCTCAGTCCAAAAGATTAGACATGGCTTCACAGCAAGCCAGACTTCAAAAGATCATCATAAAACTCTAAAATTCATTCTTAAAAATTCTGAAGACAAAATAGAAAATTTTTTTGAAATTTTTTTGAAAATAGAAAGCTCAAAAATAAAATAAAATTACCTAATATGAGCAACAAGATGAACTGTCAATTGTCCAAACTCGAACAATCCCCGGCAACGGCGCCAAAAACTTGGTGCACGAAATTGTGATCTCAACGGTGCCAAAAAACTTGGTACGCATGATTGTAATCTCAACTCCTTTTCACAACTCCGCACAAATAACCAGCAAGTGCACTGGGTCGTCCAAGTAATAAACCTTACGTGAGTAAGGGTCGATCCCACAGAGATTGTCGGCTTGAAGCAAGCTATGGTCATCTTGTAAATCTCAGTCAGGCAGATTCAAATGGTTATGAAGTTTTAATAATTAAAGGATAAATAAAGCATAAAATAGGATAGAGATACTTATGTAATTCATTGGTGAGAAATTCAGATAAGCATATGGAGATGCTTTGTTCCTTCTGAATCTCTGCTTTCCTACTGCCTCCATTCAATCATTCATACTCCTTTCCATGGCAAGCTGTATGTTGGGTATCACCGTTGTCAATGGCTACCTCCCGTCCTCTCAGTGAAAATGGTCCTCTACGGTTTCTGCACGGCTAATCAACTGTCGGATTTCTTGTCTCGGATGAAAAATACCAGGCACAGCTACCGCATGGCTAATCAGCTGTTGGTTCTCAATCGTGTCGGAATAAGATCCAATGATCCTTTTGCGTACTGTCACTGCACCCCACAGTAGCGAGTTTGAAGCTCGTCACAGTCATCCCTTCCCAGATCCTACTCGGAATACCACAGACAAGGTTTAGATTTTCCGGATCTCAGGAATACTGCCAATTGATTCTAGCCTATACCACGAAGATTCTGATCTCGGATTCAGATGCTCTGTTGTCAGGAGAGACGATGTGAATCGTTGAAGAGAGATCCAAGAGATACTCATTCAAGCTTGTTTTCATGTAGAACGGAAGTGGTTGTCAGGCACGCGTTCATAAGTGAAAATGGTGATGAGCGTCACATAATCATCACATTCATCATGTTCTTGTGTTCGAATGAATATCTTAGAATAAGAATAAGCTTGAATTGAATAAAAAACAATATTACTTTGCATTAATTCATGAGGAACAGCAAAGCTCCACACCTTAATCTATGGGGTGTAGAAACTCCACCATTGAAAATACATAAGTGATGATGGTCCAGGCATGGCTGAATGGCCAGCCCCCAAGTCTAAGGAAAAACATTCCAAAGATGATCAAAGGATCTAAAAAATGATCGAAAGATGATCCCCAGATGTCAAATACAATAGTAAAAAGTCCCATTTATACTAAACTAGTTACTAGGGTTTACAGAGATAAGTAAATGATGCATAAATCCACTTTCGGAGCCCACTTGGCGTGTGCTTGGGCTGAGAATTGAGCTTTACACGTGTAGAGACTTCTCTTGGAGTTAAATGCTAGGTTGCAGCCTATTTGTGGCGTTTAACTCTGGTTTTTAACCTGTTTCTGGCGTTTAACTTCAGAATAGGACAGGAAGTTGGCGTTTGAACGCCAGTTTGCGTCGTCAAAACTCGGGCAAAGTATGGACTATTATATATTGCTGGAAAGCCCAAGATGTGTAATTTCCAACGCAATTGAGAGCGTGCCAATTGGGTTTCTATAGCTCCAGAAAATCCTTTTTGAGTGCAGAAAGGTTAGAATCCAGCAGCATTTGTAGTCCTTTTTCAGCCTCTGAATCAGATTTTTGCTCAAGTCCCTCAATTTCAGCTAGAAAATACATGAAATCACAGAAAAATACACAAACTCATAGTAAAGTCTAAAAATGTGAATTTTGAATAAAAAATAATAAAAATATACTTAAAAGTAATTAAAACATACTGAAAACTACCTAAAAACAATGCCAAAAAGCGTATAAATTATCTGCTCATCAGATATGCATCTTCCTTATTAAATTTTTTTAAAAAAAGAAAACATGAAAGAAACTTCACCACCTTCTAATTGTCATGTCCCCTGCTGTTGCTTGATTCTCCCTTTTTCTTCCTCTTCTTGGTGTAATCCTGAGCCTCTTTAACAGGGCACCTTCTCTCCCAGATAGGGGCTATTAGACCTGAGAGTCTGACCTCCTCTAATCCTTGCTCCATTCGTGCTATATTCTTCTTGGCTCTGGCTTTCTGATGGTCTACTAGCTCTAGGCATTGCGCAAATGGCTTGATCTGTGGTTCCACTGCTGGCATGCTGTGGACTAAGTAGTCCAACTTTGATTGGGTGTCTATATCATATTCCATTCTATCATAGTACCTACTCTCTCCAATGGTATGATGTATGTTCTTCTACTGATATAGATTGTGAGTGTACTCCCCATACTTGGCTTGACTTAGGAACAATCTATCATATGACTCTTGAAAATGTGTTGATTATTCCCTTTGCCCCTCAAGAACCTTTGTTTGGAATTCTTGTTGTTGAGCCATCATTTGTTGCTGCCAGTTCTCTTGTTGCTCCTCCATTTGGCGCTGCCAGTTCTCTCTTCCTTCTCTATCCTTCATGTGCTGCTCCTTTTGTTGCAAATATAGCTCTTGCTGCCTTAAATACTACTCCTGTGCTCTCATGTTTTGTTGAGATATTTCCTCAAGAGCTCTTTACAATTGGCTCATGTCTATAGCACCAGGAGTTTGCTCTTCCTCTACTTGTGGTCTTCTTCTTCTTTGGGGTCTTTTTTCTTGATCATCATCTTCAGTAATGCCTTCCATGCTTCTCTTTGTGATTCCCTTTCCCTTTTTTACTTTCTCTGTGCCTTCGTCTTCAAAGAGCACCCCAGCCTTGTTACATAGCCTTAGAATGGTGCTTGGATGACCAAGCCTACTCGATTTGTTTGTGCTTTCAGCCATCTCCTGAATACTGTCGGCTATGAGTTGTGAGAGGTTGATTTCTCCTCCATGTAAGATGCAGTACGTCAAGAGTGCTCTCTTGACTATGACCGCTGAGGTGTTTCCAGTAGGGAGTATAGATCTCCTTACTATCTCATACCACCCCTTGGCCTCGGCAGTGAGATCTAGTCTTTTCAAGTGGCTTGGGATTCCCTTTGAATCTCTTTCCCAATATGTGCCTTCCAAACATATCCCCTGTAATATCTCATCAGGGTCATTCTCTCCCTGTAATCTATCCTCAAAGCTAAGCTCTCCATAGGTTATGGTTCTCAACTTTAGGGCTCTTGTAATTGATGATGGACTAAAATCCACCTCAACACCTCTGACATAACTTTTATAAGGGGGACTATCCTTGCTGTCTTTCACAACATTGGCGTAGAATTCCCTTATCATAACTGCACTAATCTCAGTGAGAGGATATCATAGAAGCTCCCACCTCCTTTCCCTGGTGATTTGCCTCATGATGGGGTACTCCCCCTCCCTCAATTCGAAGCCCATCTCAGGAATGACATGCTTTGTTTTCATGAGCCTATGATACCTTGCTTCATGAAATTGAGATTTAAATTTCTTTGTATCATAGGTTGGGGTTTTGGCCACCATGGGTTCTTTTCCTTTTCTTCTTTTAGAACTTGAAGAGGCCATGAATTGGGAAAGAGAAGAAGAGAAAGGTGGGTTGTGTTTGGGGTGAGGTTCGGTTTTGTTGTGGAAGGAAGGAAAAATGATGTGTTGTTTGGGGAAATGAAGTTGTTGACCATGTTTTTGGGATAGAAGAAGAGTGGACTAAATGCTTATGAGTGTGACGAGGGCTTGTATGAATGTGTAGCTTATGAAGTGTCTCAAGTTATTTATAGACAAGGTATCAAGGCTTTGAACAAGAGAAAAAAAAAACACACTTGAAGAGTGCAGTTCGGTTAAGGCCATGAAGGGTGAAGATTAAGCTAAATATTATGGGCAACTCATGAGATGAACGGTTTGCATGCATAGTTGAAGGTTGACAAGGATTCCTTCCCCATTGGATGCATGAGGTTCGGTCTCCAAGGGTGCATACATGCAGATTTTGTTTTCCAAGGGGTATGCTTTTCTAAGCACATGTGATCACCCTCCCTTGGCTTGTCATAACCGTGCCTTCTCTCCTCTTTTGTCCTCTTCTCAATCTTCTTTTTCCTATTCAATTAAATCAACAAAATAGTGAGCCTTAGGATTCAAAAGTGACACGGTGATGTGGTGATAAGCATTTAAAACAATTTTTACATGTTCCTTATTCATAAATAACCAATTGTGCTCCTTAGATAATGAACCAAAATTTGGTGAACACCAAACTTGTTCCTTGCTAAGGAATCAGTGTAAAATGCAAGTAATCCATCATAATTGGTATATTCATCATAAGGAACATTTTATTTTCTACCATAGACTACCAAAATGAAACAATTTATGATCCATCTATTCATAAATTTGATTTTATGAACAAAATTGATTTCCTTGCAATGCATTGTGTATGAAGACACCAAACTTAATGTTTGGCTATATTTTCCATCAAAATGAACGAGCATATAGTCTAGAAAATCTTGAAAAGTTATTTTGGAGTGCCTGTAGGCACACCAAACTTAAAAATCTAGCATATGCTTCAAGACAGTGCATGGAATTATCAGATATATTCATGAGAATTCAAATTCATGCTAGATGGATCTTTGATTATTGGATTTAAAACAAGGCAAGAATCTTAAATCATGGGTTGCCTCCCATGGCGCGCTCTTTTATTGTCATTAGCTTGACAATGGGCTTTCATTAGGGTGGTTGATGACTGTAGTGTCTCAGCTTGTCTCCCCTCACTGTGAGCCTCCTTCCAGTGCCTTGATGTTCAATTTCTACATGCTCTAATGAGAGTATCCTGCTGACAGTGTAGTAGTCATCAGCTTGTTGGTTCGTCCCCAACTGTTGGTAGACTAACTGTACTTTATCTCCCCTTGAAAATCCCTCAGTTGGGATCTTTTTGTTCTTCCACCCTTTATGAGTCTTTTTCTTGCTTTTATTTCTCCTTTTTGGTGATCCTTCTCCTTTGACAGTGGGTTGCATTTAATTTTCTTCTTGTTTTCCCTCCTCCTGCTGCATAATTTCATTTTCCTTCTGTCCTGCTTTATTGCTTATTTCTTGCTTTGGAAGGGGAATTAATGATTGTCTTGTTGGTTCCTTCCTTCCACTACAAATCTTCTTTGTTGATCTCCATGCAGTCTTTCTCTTCATCAGAGTGCTGTGTTTCTGGAAAGACATTTAGAGTAATGCTTTCATCATGCAATCTCAAGGTCAATTCCCCTTGTTCCAAATCTATAATAGTCCTTGCTGTCGCCAAGAAAGGTCTTCCTAGTATGATGGAATTACCTTCTTCCTCATCTAGGTCCAGAATCACAAAGTCTGCAGGGAATATGAACTTATCCACTTTGACCAAAAGGTTTTCAATCACACCTTTGGAAAACACCACAGACTTGTCCACTAGCTCTAGTGACATCTGTATGGGCTTTACCTCTTCTATGCATAACTTTTTCATCAGAGAGGAGGGAATTAGGTTGATGCTCACTCCTAAGTCACACATTGCTTTATTGATGCATATGTTGCCAATAGTACAAGGTAGGAAAAAGCTTCCAGGGTCCTCAAGTTTTGGGGGAAGCCCTTTCTGGATTAATGCACTGTATTCTTCAGTGAGCAATATAGTTTCCTTCTCATGCCAACTTCTTTTTTTATTGATAAGTGAGAAACCACTATTTTATGGTTTATCTTATGCTTAATTGAGTGGTTTATATCAATTCTTTACTCACTTATTCATATAAATTACATGGTTTTATATTTCCCTTCCTGATTTTGTGCTATGATTGAAAACATGCTTCTTTGGCTTTAAAGTTCCTATGTTTAATCCTATCTTATTACCATTAGATACCTTGATATGTGTGTTAAGTTTTTTCAGAGATTACAGGGTAGGAATGGCTCAGAGGATAGAAAGGAAGCATGCAAAAGTGGAAGGAATACAAGAAGCTGAAGGAATTGCAAAGTTGTCAGCCTGACCCTCTCGCACTAAAACGGTCATAACTTGAGCTACAAAAGTCCAAATGACGCGGTTCCAGTTGCGTTGAAAAGCTAACGTCCGGGGCTTCGATTTGATATATAATTTAATATAGTGTCCATAGAGATAGGTGACGCGAACACGTGCTCTACGCAGACGCGTCGCAGTGACAAAAATCAGCGTGGCAGATTTCGCTCCCAGCGATTTTTGGGCTGTTTTTGGCCCAGTTTTCAGCCCAGAAAACACAAATTAGAGGCTATAAAGTGGGAGAATCCATCCATTCATAATCAATCTTTAACATACACAATTTTAGGATTAGATGTAGTTTTAGAGAGAGAGGTTCTCTCCTCTCTCTCTTAGGATTAGGATTTAGGATTTCTATTATGTTTAGGCTACTTCTCTTCAATTACAGGTTCAATGTCCCTTTTATTTATTTTTCCAATTTAATTTATGAATTCCCATGTCAGATTTGATTTCTTTTATTTAATATAATTTGAGATATTTCAGATTTAAGATTTCTTTCTTTTATTTATGTTACTGTTGCTTCCCATCTGAAGGCATTTTTATTCGAGTAGATTCTCTTTCCTTTTGGCATTGGTTAAGTAATTGGTAACACTTGAGTTATCAAACTCAGCTGTTGATTGAAATTGGAATTCTTTGCTGATTAATTTGTACTCCAATAACTCTAGTCTTTCCATAGGAGTTGACTAGGACCTAAGGATCAAATCAATTTGTCCACTTGACTTTCCTTTGTTTAGCAAGGGTTAATTAAAGTGGGAGCAGAATCCAATTCTTATCACACCTGATAAGGATAACTAGGATAGGACCTCAATTTCTCATACCTTGCCAAGAGATTTTTATTATTATCAATTTATTTTCCTTGTCATTTAAATTACTTACCCTTATTTTCAAAAACCCAAAAATATATCTTTTTACATAACCAATAATAAATCATACCTCCCTGCAATTCTTGAGAAGACGACCCGAGGTTTCAATACTTCGGTTATCAATTTTATTGGGTTTTGTTACTTGTGACAACCAAAACTTTTGTACGAAAGGAATTCTTGTCGGTCTAGAAGCTATACTTACAATGGGAATTTATTTGTGAAAATTCTAAATCGCGCGAGAGTTCCGTTCGTCAAAATGGCGCCGTTGCCGGAGAATTGCAAACATGTGCCTTATTATTGGTTATTGTAAATATTTACTTTTAAATTGATTTTTTTCGAAAAAAAATATTTCAGATTTTTATTTTAAAATTTTTATCTTATCTTATCTTAGTTTTAAATTTCAAAATTCAAATCTTTTTCAAAAATCATATCTTTTTCAAAATCTTATCTTATCTTATTTCAAATTCAAATTTCAAATTTCAATTAAATTCCAAAATTCGAAATTCAAAATTCAAAATTTAAATTTATTTGATTTTTTTTTTCGTTTTTAATTTTTATTAGTTGCTATGAGTTCTCACCCCCATCACTTTGAGTTTGGTTCCAATGTTGTTGCAAGGAATGGAAATTATAACAGGAACATGCATCAAGGTCAAAACAATCAGAGATGGACGGAGCCACGAGGATCTGATCAACTCTTTAGGCAACAACACCTTCCAAACTACCACGACAAAGACCATTCCACAATGCATGCCGAGACAATAGTTATGGTGGACCCTTTCGTGACAACCAACCTGCACCAAATTACTATAGTCAAGAGCCATTCCAGGGAGCATGCCAAGATGATGGATATGGTGGACCCACTTGTAGTTACCAACAAGGCCTACCATATGATTATGAACCGCCTCCACAACACAACTCTGGACCACCATACTCACAAGGCCCCTACTACCAAACACCCTCACATGATTCTAACCCTTATCCACCATATCAACCACCCTATGAACCATATGAGCCATGCATAGATCCACCCCAATTCCAACCCAGTTACTCCTAAGGACAACCACCTCCATATACGCCACATCCATATCCATCAATCCAAGAGCCTTATGATCCTACTTATGATATCCGAGCAGAACAAGAGTCAATGGATCATCTCAAGGAAACAATGGATCAATTTCAAGCAACCCTGCATCAATTGGACCGAGCGGTAAACCGAATGGCACCCGAAGCTTTCATGGCTAAAGAATCACAATTTGAGAACAAGGAATTGAAGTGTGCTGTGCAACAAGTAGAAAAGATGGAGAGTGATGAACCACCCTCTTATCATGAACCTTTCCTCCCAAGTAATGAGCCCTCATATCTACCTTAACCTTCAATGCATGACACTCTTGGTGTTCTTCTTCAAGGGCAAAGAGAGATGAAACGGGGAGTACTATAATTCACGACTGCCTTTACCGAGGTAATAAATCGATTAGCTTCCCAACATATGAGCACTCAATGTACTCCCATGGCTACATGTGGAGAATCAAAAGAAGAGCGTAGCATGAAAGAGACACTAAAAACTCCAGTGGACAACGAGGAACATGGCTTTGTATTGGAACAAGTGGAGGAAGCCATAACAGTTACAGAGGAA
Organism: Arachis ipaensis; assembly: GCF_059453495.1. Classification (NCBI taxonomy): domain Eukaryota; kingdom Viridiplantae; phylum Streptophyta; class Magnoliopsida; order Fabales; family Fabaceae; genus Arachis; species Arachis ipaensis. The sequence goes on along the minus strand of NC_142440.1, from coordinate 63,816,698 downwards.
GAAGTAGTTGAAGATTTAGGAGATGCTGAACCTCTATGGGAATCTAGAATTGTAGAGTACCCCTCCAATAAGATTGAAATTGATGTCAAGAAGGCCAGTGCACAACCTCCATGGCATATTCCTTATGAAGACTTGGATGGGATAGATCAAGAAGTAAGTTCCCTTGGTGATGAGAATCATGCATCAAGTCCTCCCAGTGATAAATCTACATTCGCAAACGAACTCCTTGAGTATGAAGACTCTTCTCTGATTGAGTCTGTAAATGATGTGGAAGTAGAAGCCCTTCGAAAAGGATGGACGGGAGTTGAGTATGCTTTGTCAAGAACGTTGGAGACTTCTCCACCTAGGTTGTCATCTACTCCTTCACTTGAGTGGGTAAAACTTATCTCTGTTCGTCTTTCTATCCCACTTGAGTACGGTATTCTTGAAACGGACGGCCAACTCGGGAAGCTTTGTGGCATACAGCATAAGAGGAGACTGTTTAGTGGTTGGAGTTACAAATCAAGGCTCATCAAGGTTGATATTTCAAGAGATAGATGTAAGGACTCAACTGGTGATAATTTGGTTATATCTTAAAGAAGAGTTTGGTACTCTGTAGAGAATTCAGAGTGCTCGCCACTCGGATGGAACCATGATGATCAACTTGAAGACGGGTGCAAAAACAAGATTTGGGATCCAGGCATATATGAGAATCAAATTTGGGAGCTCAAAACTTGTGACAAACTCCATCAAAGCTTGAGAATTTTACTTTGTATTGATAGAGCTTATTGGAAGTCTAAGCATTGGTGGAAGTTTCAGGATGAGTTCAAGCACAAGCCGCCATGACAAGGAGCTCACCAAATGTCCAACTTAAGGACTTTAACTAAAAGTGCTAGGTGGGAGACAACCCACCATGGTATAATCGTTCCTTTTTATTCTTAATCTTATTTTATTTTATTTTTACTAGTAATCTCTGCATATAGTCTGCATTCACATTTGCATTTGCATATTGTATAACAAAAAAAAAAAAAAACACACACACACACACGTGACGCGTCTGCGTCACAGGTGCATTGGGAAGAAAATAAAATTAAACAGAAAGTCACGCGAAAGCGTGGCTGGAGGCGTGCATTAGGCACAAACATGCCCACGCGACCGCGTCACTGACGTGGCTGCATCATTTTGAAAATATGCCTCACACGCGTCCGCGTCACCCACGCGAACGCGTTTCCTGCAAAATTGACGTAAAAATGTGTTTGGCAGCAAGTTATGATGGAGTGGGACTGGAACCATGCTAGAAGCACAAGCCCTACCACGCGAACGCGTGCCCCACGCGTCCGCGTCATTTTTAAAAAATATGGCCACTCACACGATCGCGTCAACCACGCGATCGCGTCACCCCAAATTTTTGGCAAAATGGGTTTGAAACAGAGATTTGCACGAACGCATGGCTGCCCTCGCGCCATTTGCTTAAATCAAGTCACACGACCGCGTGACCCACGTGTCCGCGTCACTTGACAAAAACCACACACCACGCGACCGCGTGACTCACGCGACCGCGTGACTCACGCGTCCGCGTCACATGCGGCGCACAGATTATCCACATTAGCCAAAATATCTTATCTTTTCTTCCCCAAATCCTAATTTTTCTTTTCCCTTATTATTTCTTTCTTTCCCCTTCTTCCTTCTTTAGTCTTTCTCAGTTTTTACTTTCTCCTTTTTTCTTTTTCACATCCATTATCAAGGTTCTTCTCTTTCTTTCTTTACTTTTTACTTTTTATTATTTTTTATTAATGTTTTCTACTTCTTTTTCTTTTCACTTTCATTATCTATATTTTCTTTTTCTTTTCTTTTTATTCCTTTAATTGGTGTTAGAAATTTAATTGCGTAATTATTTTCTTTTACATTTTGCTTGTGAATTATTGTGGTATTGTTTGACAACTAATATTACTTCTTAAAGGGTTGCTTGCATGTTCAATTTAATACTTTCAATGACATATTTACCATGCATGCTAAGTGTTTGTGAAAAAGCCCACTATGGCATCATGCATTACTTTTATGTCATTCTACTACTCTAATGCCTGTTTTTTACAAAACCCCTTTTATATTTTATTGATTAAATATAATTGTCAATACAAACAGGTTATTAGTTTGAAACACTTGATAATCAAATTGGCCATTTAATGCTTGATCTATGCTACTCATGCCTTTGCCAGCATGCCAATAAACATCTTGCATTTAATAGCCATCACATGCACTTGCTATATTTCCATTGATGAACTTCTCACATGTAGTCGCGACCATGTGTTAACGACATCCTACTTTACCGTGCATTGATTATCACCTATACTATCCTCTCCATTGCTCAAATCCTTAGCTTTACATGTTACTTTCTTTTTCCCTTTTCAGGATGGCCACCAAGAAGGGTAAAGTGAAAGCTACTCTGAAACAACCGGCAAGAAAAGGAACCAAAAGAGTACTAGCTGCGGAGCCACCCGTCCACTTGTACATCTTTGCATGCACCGAGGACGGTGCAATCTTTAAGTGTGGGGAGGTCGATACCGATCTCCATGGGTTAGTTATTTTCTTTTCAACACCAATATTCTATTTTCTTTGTTTGTTCATTGTTGCATCTGCATATTTGATTACATGTTTGTTTGATTTTATGCATTTAGTTACTACTTGGTTGAAGTAATATTTTCATTTTCTAGAAATTTTATAGTATTTCACTAATTTAAATTAAAAAAAATTTTCTGTTAAAACTTGTTTGAAGTTGTATTTGGAACATAGTTTAAAAAGCTAAGAACACACAACCTGTGAGATTTTGAGCTTATTTATATGGTTACATTATTTAACCATAAATTTTTATTCTTGTGTGTTTCCTTCTCTATGATTGCAATCTTTGCTTTGTTCCATTCTATATGTCCACTATTTAGTGTATTTACATGCTTGCATATGATTGAGGCCATTAATTGTTTTAGCTCACTTATCTCAAATAAGCCTACCCTTTAAATCACCCTTGTCAGCCACTTTGAGCCTTGAAAACCCCATTTATTCTATATTTTATCACATCACTAGCCTTAAGCAGAAAAACAATTAAACACCCCAAATTGAATCTTTGGTTAGCTTAAGTTGGAGATAGTGTGTTAACTAAGTGTGGGGAAACTGTGGGAACTTGGGTTGATGAAAGTGTATAGTGTTTCATTGACAAAAAATTAGGAATTTGGGTACCCACTCATGTGAGACCAGAAAAATAATGAATCCATGTGCAATGATAAGTTATGTTTATTTTTCATTTAAAAAATAATAAAATAATAAAATAAAAAAAAAGAAAAAAAAAAGAAAAGAAAGAAGAAAAAAATCAAAAAAATATTCAATAAATAAGTAAATAAATAAGAGGACAAAATTACCCCAATGCTAAGTTAAGGAAAAGATCAATGCATATGTGATAAAAATTAAAAAGGTTGATGCATGAGTATGAGATGAAAAAGTGGGAATTTTGGGTAGCTAGGCATGAATTTAAAAGTATATAGAATGTGTGTATAGGTGAGAGCTTAGGTTAATTAAAGATTCATATTATAGCTCACTTAGCCATACATATATCCTCACCCTTACCTTAGCCCTATTACAACCCTGAAAAGACCTCATGATGTTTGCATTGGTACATTAAATTTTTGTTGATTGGTTAGATGAAGAACAAAGTTTAGAAAGCATGACTAGAGAAGAGTAAAGTGAGTTAACCCTAGACACTTGAGAGATTAGAGTGCATATACACTACTAGTGAGGGTTCAATGCTTAATTCTATGTTCCCTGCTTTTATGAGCTATCTTCTCACAAGTTTACTTGTCTTTTATTATATAATTTAAATCAGTAAAATCCAGTTCATATTTGTTCTTAAAAGATTTGTTTACTTTTAACCAAGTAGGTAGAAACATTTTGCATGTAGTTGCATTCATAGGTTGCATTTCATACATTCTACCATTCCTCTTCACTCTCTTATAGCTTCTCTTGAGCTTAGCATGAGAACATGCTAATGTTTAAGTGTGGGGAGGTTGATAAACCACTATTTTATGGTTTATCTTATGCTCAATTGAGTGGTTTATATCATTTCTTTACTCACGTATTCATATAAATTGCATCGTTTTATATTTCCCTTCCTGATTTTGTGCTATGATTGAAAACATGCTTCTTTGGCCTTAAATTTCCTATGTTTAATCCTCTCTTAGTACCATTAGATGCCTTGATATGTGTGTTAAGTGTTTTCAGAGATTACAGGGCAGGAATGACTCAGAGGATGGAACGGAAGCATGAAAAAGTGGATGGAATACAGGAAGCTGAAGGAACTACAAAGCTATCAGCCTGACCCTCTCGCACTAAAACGGTCATAACTTGAGCTACAGAGATCAAAATGACGCGGTTTTAGTTGCGTTGGAAAGCCAGTGTCCGGGGCTTCGATTTGATATATAATTTGCTATAGTGGCTGTAAAGCTAGGTGACGCGAAAGCGTGCTCCACGCGGACGTGTCATAGTGACGAAAATCAGCGTGGCAGATTTCGCCCTCAGCGATTTCTGGGCTATTTTTGGCCCAGTTTTTAGCCCAGAAAACACATATTAGAGGCTATAAAGTGGGAAAATCCATCCATTCATAAATCAAGCTTTAATATACAAAATGTTAGGATTATATGTAGTTTTAGAGAGAGAGGTTCTCTCCTCTCTCTTAGGATTAGGAATTAGGATTTCTATTATGTTTAGGCTACTTCTCTTCAATTACAGGTTCAATGTCCCTTTTATTTATTTTTCCAATTTAATTTATGAATTTCCATGTTAGATTTGATTTCTTTTATTTAATATAATTTGAGGTATTTCATATTTAAGATTTCTTTCTTTTATTTATGTTATTGTTGCTTCCCATCTGAAGGCATTTTTATTTGAGTAAATTCTCTTCCCTTTTGGCTTTGGTTAAGTAATTGGTAACACTTGAGTTATCAAACTCAGCTGTTGATTGAAATTGGAATTCTTTGCTGATTAATTTGTACTCCAATAACTCTAGTCTTTCCATAGGAGTTGACTAGGACCTGAGGATCAAATCAATTTGTCCACTTGAATTTCCTTTGTTTAGCAAGGGTTAATTAAAGTGGGAGCAGAATCCAATTCTCATAACACCTGATAATGATAACTAGGATAGGACCTCAATTTCTCATACCTTGCCAAGAGATTTTTATTATTATCAATTTATTTTCTTTGTCATTTAAATTACCTGCCCCTTATTTTCAAAAACCCAAAAATATATCTTTTTACATAACCAATAATAAATCATACCTACCTGCAATTCCTTGAGAAGACGACCCGAGGTTTCAATACTTCGGTTATCAATTTTATTGGCTTTAGTTACTTGTGGCAACCAAAACTTTTGTACGAAAGGAATTCTTGTCGGTCTAGAAGCTATACTTACAACGGGAATTTATTTGTGAAAATTCTAGATCGCGCGAGAGTTTCGTTCGTCAATAAGCTCTTTCAAGAACTTTGCATATAGAGGCATCTGCTCTAATGCCTCAGTCAGTGGGATATTGATCTCCAATTTCTTGAAGACTTCAAGGAATTTGGGGAAGTGTTGATCCTTGGTCTCCTTGTTGAACCTTTGAGGATATGGCAAGGGAGGTGTGAAAGCCTTCCCCACTTGCTTCTGTCCTTGAGATGGTCCTTCTATTGCTTCCTTCCCTTTTCTTAAGTTTTGTGGCTAGTCATTAATGAGCGGATATTTTATACGCTTTTTGGGGGTATTTTCATATAGTTTTTAGTAGGAACTAGCTACATTTTAATATATTTTTTATTAGTTTTTATGCAAAAATCACATTTCTAGACTTTACTATGAGTTTGGGTGTTTTTCTATTATTTCAGGTATTTTCTGGTTGAAATTGAGGGACCGGAGCAAAAATCTTATTCAGAGGCTGAAAAAGGATTGCAGATGCTGTTGGATTCTGACCTCCCTGCACTCGAAATAGTTTTTTTGGAGCTACAGAAGCCCAATTGGCACGCTCTCAATTGCGTTGGAAAGTAGACATCCTTGACTTTCCAGTAATATATAATAGTCCATACTTTGCCCGAGTTGAGATCACGCAAGCTGGCGTTTAACGCCAAGTCTCTACCCTATTCTCGCGTTAAACGCCAGAACTGGCATAAAAGTTAGAGTTAAACATCCAAACTGGCACAAAAGCTGGAGTTAAATGCCAGGAGCAGCCTATGCACGTTAAAGCTTCAAAGCTCAGCCCAAACACACACCAAGTGGGTTCCGGAAGTGGATTTCTGCACTGTCTATCTTAGTTTACTAATTTTCTGTAAACCTAGGTCACTAGTTTAGTATAAAAACTACTTTTAGAGACTTACTATGTACCTCCTGACATTTTTTTACATCAGAACTTGTATTCTCTATGGCATGAGTCTCTAAACTCCATGGTTGGGGGTAAGGAGCTCTGCTGTGTCTTGATGGATTAATATAATTACTACTATTTCTCATTCAATCACGCTTGTTTCTATTCTAAGATATTCATTCGCACTTCAACATGACGAATGTGATGATCCGTGACACTCATCACCATTCTCAACCTACGAACGCGTGCCTGACAACCACTTCCATTCTACTTTAGATTGAATGTATATCTCTTGGGTTCCTGGTTCACGAGTTTGACTGCCTCTCCTGACAACAGAGCATTCAACTCCGTGAGATTAGACTCTTCGTGGTATAAGCTAGAATCTATTAGCAGCATTCCTGAGATCTGGAAAGTCTAAACCTTGTCTGTGGTATTCCGAGTAGGATCTGGGAAGGGATGACTGTGACGAACTTCAAACTCATTAATGCTGGGCGCAGTAACAGTGTGCAAAAGGATCAATGGATCCTATTCCAATATTAGTGAGAACCGACAGATGATTAGCCATGTACATGAACCCTTTTCACTGAGAGGACGGCTGGTAGCCATTGACAACGGTGATCCACCAACATACAGCTTGCCATGGGAAGAGGCCTGTGTGCGTGAAGAAGAAGACAGTAGGAAAGCAGAAATTCAGAAGACAGAGCATCTCCAAAACCTTAAACTATTTCTCATTACTGAGTCACAAGTACTGTTTAATTTATGTTATTTATTTTTCATAAATATAACCACTCTTATTATTAATCTCCTGACTAAGATTTACAAAATAACCATAGCTGCTTTAAGCTGACAATCTCTGTGGGATCGACCCTTACTCACGTAAGGTATTACTTGGACGACCCAGTACACTTGCTGGTTAGTTGTGCGGAGTTGTGAAAAGTGTGAATCACAATTTCGTGCACCAGTCATCCTTTTCTTTGAGCTTCTCTGAAGTTTGCTTGCTTGTTGTCACTTCTTTATTGCTGGCTTCCTCTTTCTCAGCTTGCTTCTTGTCATTCTCCTTTGGCTTCTTGGTTGCTTCTTCGTCTTTCACCAAGATCTTTCCACTCCTTAGCTGTATGGCTTTGCACTCTTCTTTAGGATTTGGAATGGTGTCACTTGGGAGTGAACTTGATGGCCTTTCAATGACAGCTTGCTTGGAAAGCTGTCCAATCTGCCTTTCTATATTTCTTATAGAAGCTTTATTGTTCTTGTTTGTGAATTCTTGCTGTTTCATCATTTTTTTCATCAATATCTCCAAGTGGGAGATTCTCTGAGAGTCTTGTGGGATTTATGGTTGGTTGTGAGCTGGTGGGGGTGGATGATAATTGTTTAGGTTGGTGGGTTGGTTATTGGATGGATAATGATTGGGATTGGGGTAGTTGTTTTGGGGTTTTCTATATGGATTTTGGTTATTGTTCTGCTGGTTGTTTCTTGAGTTGTTTTGATTTGAATTTCTTTGCCATGGCTGCTGATTTGGATGGTGGTTATCTCCCCATCTAAGGTTGGGGTGGTTCTTCCAGGATGGATTGTAAGTGTCACCATAAACTTCACTTGATCCAGAACCTTGGTTGTGCACATATGAATTTGTTCTTGCTATTGATCTTCTTGGTTCTCTTTATTCTGCCCCCATGTGGTTGGTGGTTGGCTTGTGACATTCACTGATGCAACTTGTAAGCTATCAATCCTCTTTGCCATTTGTTCAAATTGTTGCTGAAATTGCTGCTGCATCATCTTGTTGTGAGCTAGGATTGTGTCCATTCCTTCCAACTCTAGCACTCCTTTTCTTTGTGATGGTTGGCGTTGTCTCTAATGAGCAAACAAATATTGATTGTTTGCCACCATATCAATGACATTCTGGGCCTCCTCTACAGTCTTCATCAATTGTAACGAGTCTTCTGCTGAGTGATCTAGTGCTTCTTGAGCCTTCAGAGTGAGTCCTTCATAGAAGTTTTGAAGCTTATCCCATTCATTGAACATGTCTGGTGGGCATTTCCTGAGTAGAGCTTTGTATCTCTCCTATGCCTCATATAATGACTCTCCATCCATCTGGGTGAATGTTTGGACCTCTGTTTTGAGCCTGATGATTCTTTGGGGAGGGTAGAACTTGGACAAGAACTTGCTTACTAAGTCCTCCCAATTGTTGATGCTCTCTCTTGGGAATGACTTCAACCATTGAGTGGCTTTGTCTCTGAGGGAGAATGGAAACAGCAACAACTTGTAGATGTCAGGATGCACTCCATTAGTTTTGACGCTGTCACAAATCCTTAAAAAAGTGGATAAGTGTTGGTTTGGATCTTCAAGTGGCCCTCCTCCATAGGAGCAGTTGTTGTGAACCAAAGTGATGAGTGGTGGTTCAATTCAAAGTTGTTTGCATTGACATTTGGGGTAAGGATGCTACTCCCACAATGCCTTGGATTAGAAAATGTATACGAAGCCAATACTCTCCTTGGTGGTTGACCATTGTTGTTGGCCACTCCTACTGGTGGATTTGTTGGATTTGTTGAGTGTTCTTCCATCTCTTGGAATTCTTCCTCTGAATCCTCTTCTCCAACAATGCCTTTCCCTCTTTCTTCTCTTCTTTACCTTCGAAGAGTTCTTTCATCAGTTTCACAGAAGGTAGGGATCCCTCTCCTTGCTTCTGTCATAAAACCAAAACAACAAGAAACACAAGAGCACTCTATAGCTTGAGTGCAATGAGAGTTAGTAGAGACAAAGTCTCAAATAGTTAGTGTGCTAGTTAAAAATAAAGGAAATAAACAAAAATAAAGAAAAAGTGCTTAATCTAGACCACCACCTTACTTAATCATTGTCAATCTAATTCAATCCCTGGCAACGGTATCAAAAACTTGATGTGTGGAAAATGATCCAACACAAAACTCACCGGCAAGTGTACCGGGTCACATCAAGTAATAATAACTCACATGAGTGAGGTCGATCCCACAGGGATTGAAGGATTGAGCAATTTTAGTTAGGTGGTTGATTTAGTTAAGCGAACAAGTGTTGATTTGAGTGATTTGTATTCAACAAAAGCTAAATGGCATGAAATTTTAAGGGAGAGGAGTAATGGACTGCAAATTAAAGGGAAAAGAAAGTAAAAAAGCTAAATCTTAAAGTGCAAGTAATATAAATAACAGAAGCTTAGATTGCAACAAATGTAAATTGCTTGAATCATAAAGGACTTTAGGAGATGGGATTTCAGAAATTAAATAAGAAAAAGTAAATGACATTCAACAGAGAAGTAAAAGATGAATTAAAGAGTAGCAGATCTAAACAGAAAAGAAGAATTGCTTAAATAAGCAAAACAGAAAGTCAATGTAGCTCAATTGCATTAACTGAAAGAGAAGTTAAAGATCTCAGGGGTTGAATGAGACTAGAGAACAAGTCTGGATCTCAATTCCTTCCTTGATCCCACAGAGAACAATTACAGAAGAAGTAAAAGATGAACACAGTAAAGGAACCTTAGATCCAAATTCACAATTCTTTGAAATTATGCAGAAAGTAAACAAAGAGGGATCTCAGATCAAGAATGAAACAGAATTTCTTCAATTCTCAATCCAAGATTCAAAACAAAAAATGAAGAGTGTAGAAGTAAGAACAGAGAGGAAGAGAATTCAATTTTCCTTCCCAATTCCCAAATTTCCCGCTAGAAAATGAAAAATCATGAATCATTAAAAGTAAAGTTCTAAAAAGTTCAAAAGAAAAAGATCCAAAAGATGAAAAAGTGTAAAAGCCAAAAAAAAAGTCCTCCTCTAAATCAAACTAGCTTCTATTTATACACTTCCTATATTTTTAATTTTAGAATTTTAGAGTGGGCTTTTTAATTTTGTGGAGAATTGAATTTAAATGATTTTTGTTGAACTTTTGGATTATGGTGCACTCCCAGGGTCAAGCTTGGTTGGTGTCAAGAGCGCAACATTCCCCTTTGCTGGCCTTCCAATTTTTGCCGACAGCTCCTTGTCCGTGTCAGTATAGCGCTCGGTTAGTGCCAAGAGCGCAGCATCCATGCTGCCTTGGCCTTGCCTTGATGCGTACCAAGCCTCCCGTGTTAGCCTCAATAGCGTGCCAATTTGTTGCGCTGGATGGGAGCCTTATGACAAGCATCACTAACGCTCGGTGAATGGGGAGAGCACAACTCCCTTGCTTGCTAAATGAGGCTCCAGGTTCGAATCATGGTGGGAGCATTTTGGTGCCAATTTCCTTGGTTTCTTGTAGCGCATTCTCCTTACTCTTCATGAATATCCTTGGTTCGAACCCTTGCTGAGCCACTTTAGCTTATTTTCCTTGCAAGGAGCACTTCTCCTCATGCCTCAAGTACTTGGTTCGAACCTTGTGGCCTCCATTCCTTGGCTTTTCATTTTGTTTTTCTTTGGAGAGGAGCCCGATAAAGTGAACAATGTTAACCGAGTTCTATGCTTCTTTGCTTTGTTTTCTTTGTCATTTGTAGCGCTCGGTTAAGGGAGGGAGTGCAGCTTCCTTGCCGTGCTTTCATGGAGTTGAGTAGCGCTCAATAAGAGAGCGCTGAGCTCTTTGAGAGAGCGCTATGCTCCTCTCCCTTGATGTGCCATGCTTTTCTTCTCCCTTAGCTACGCTTCATAGGCCACGCTTTCTTATTTCTTTCTTTTCTTCACCTACAAGTAATCAAAACAACTAATCAAAGTATCACCAAATTTACAAGGCTTATAAATCATTCAAAAACCAAATAATTTTAACTTAAACCTCATAATTTGTTGTCAAATAAAGGATGGTTGATTGATTCAACAAAATCATGCAAATCCACTCCAAACCACTTACTTATAATGCAAGAAAGTGCATAAAACCTAATGAAACAAGTAAAAAAATGCTTGAAAAGCTAGCGTAAGATGACTTGTCATCAGCCACGTTAGTGCCACTAACGTGGGCATTAATGTGGAAGAGAGGAAAGCTTGGAAAGGTTAGTGTAAAAGTTGGTGGCATTAACTTGTTCGAAGCCAAGGATGAAAAGTGAATGCAGAAGTTAGTGCCACTAACTTATTCGAGGCCAAGGAGACCCACGTTAGTGGCCATGTTACTGCCACTAACGTGAATTACTAACGTGGAGATGGGAGCTGCATGAAAAGTTAGTGGAAAAGTTAGTTCCACTAACTTTTGATAGGCCAAGAAAGCCCATGTTAGTGGCCATGTTAATCCCACAAACGTGGGGACTAACGTGAAGTGATGCCCAACATTAACCCTTCCAGCAAGCTGAGCAAAGCCCAATAAGTTAGTTAACTGCTTCAACTGAGGCCAAGGGCCCACATCCAGAGACTTACAGACTCAACTGAGGATTAGAGTAGTATTATAAATATGAGTAGTTTTCAACTAGAAAGGGGGATTAGCACTGGGGGATCCAGGATTGTAAACACTGTGTATTTTACTTTCTCTGTAATTCAGTTTACTTGGAAATGCATTTTTCACTTTCAATTTCCATTCCCAGAGCTATGAACAACTAAACCCCTCTTCATTGGGTTAGGGAGCTCTGTTGTAATTCAATCGATCAATTGTAGTTTTCATTCTTCTTCTTCTTTCCATTCTCTTGATTTGCTTGAAAGCTTTCAATTTTCATCCAATTGAGCAATTGTCTTGGAAGAGATATTGCTCATACTTGTATTTTCTCGGAACCTTGGAAGAGAAATGAAGAAATCATGCTAGAAATGCTTTCTCATGTTGAACTGGGTTGGGGGTTGGATAGATACGGTGACATATAATCCTACCAATACTTTGATCTAGAAAAACATGTGGTATAATCAGTGATCGTACTTCATCTCTTCCCATGAGCAATTAGATCAAGGAATTGGGCAATTGTTCAAGCTTAGAGAGATTGAATTGTCAAGGAATTGGGATTCAATCACCTAAGATTTCTAAGAGATCAATGAATGTATGGATTGAGGAAGGGATGAGAATGAACTTAATCCGGAGAATACGACATTTCCTAAGCCCAATGAGCTCCCCCACTTCTGATCTTTCCCATTCTCTTTAATTTCGCTGTTTACATTATTGTTTATCATCCCCATTCCCATTTAAGTTTCTGCTATTTACTTTCTGCACTTTATATTCTGCAATTTACTTTCTGTCATTTACATTTGTTGTTATTTACGTTTCCCGCCATTTTACTTTCTGCAATTCTCAAACCAATTTTACTCAGTTCAACTAGAACACTCCTCTAATTAAAGTTGCTCAACCAATCAATCCCTGTGGGATTCGACCTCACTCTATTGTGAGTTTTTACTTGACGACAATTCGGTATACTTGCTGAAGGAGATTTGTTGAGAGACAGATTTCCGTGCATCATTCCTTCTAGCAAATCAAAGAGAGATCAAAAGAAGAAGAAACTCACTATCATTTAATCCATCAAGTACAACAGAGCTTTCTCCGCCCAATGAGAGGGAGTTTAGCTACTCATAGCTTAGAGAAAAGTACAAGAGATAGAAGAAGATGAAGTAAGTGAAGTGAAAGTTCCAAAGTCCCTTTTCAGTACTTTTCAAGGGGTATTTATACTACTCTAATTCTAGAAAATTAAAAATTACAAAAAGAAAAGAAAATTACAATTGAAAACTAAAGAGAAAAACCCTTCATTAGAGACATGTGAGTGGCATGTGAGTGGCGTGCCACGCCCAGCTCATTGGCTTGGCTTGGCGTGCCACGCCTAGCTCCCAAGTGGCACGCCCATGATGCAAATTGGCTTGGCGTGCCACGCCCCAAACTCAAGTGGCACGCCCCATAGTGAAGCTAGCTGATGCCAGGGCATTTTGGCCAGTTTCACTGACCCTTTCTATAATGTTTTAGGGTAGTTTCATGCATTTTCTTAGTAAATAAGCAAGTTTGGGGTAGAAATACACTTACATCTTGATTCAAGCAAACATGGTGAACTTTGCATGATTTCATGAGAATTATGCATGAATTGAATGACAAATTGGATAATGCATAATCTCATGACTTGGAATAGAGCTTTGATGCACTTTATTTGCTTGATTTCAGGATAAAGGAAGAGCCACGTTAATAGCCACGTTAATTTAATTAACGTGACCACTACCGTGGAATGGGCATAACCTTGTAGCGTTAATGAGAAAAGTGATCACCAATAATGCCTTCGAAGCCATCATAGCCCACATTAGTTGCCACGTTAATTACATTAACGTGGTAGCTAACGTCGAGAAAAAAGGGAGCTCCAATGTTAGTGGTAAAAGTGAATGCCACTAACACCCCAAAATGGCACACTTAGCCACATTAAGAGTCACGTTAATTCAATTAACGTGAACTCTAACGTGGGAGGAGGAAGAAATTACCAACGTTAGTGACACTCACCTTTGTCACTATCGTTGGAGATGGCAATTGCCACCACGTTAGTGGCCACGTTAATCTAATTAACGTGATCTCTAATGTGGGAAGGAGGGGCGTTTGGAGCGTTAGTGACAAAGGTAAGTGTCACTAACGCTCTCGAAGCTGAGGCATGCCCACGTTAAGGGTCACGTTAGTTATACTAACGTGAACTCTAACGTGGAGAAAAGAGGCAATTAGCAACGTTATTGGAAAAGGTGAATGCCAATAACGTTTGCGAAGGACCAAGAGGCAACGTTAGTGGTCACGTTAGTGCCACTAATGTTGAAGTCAACGTGGATAATTTTGGTTTGGAACGTTAGTGTAAAAGGTGATCGTCACTAACGTTCTCGAACCCACATTTTCACTTAACGTTAACACCACTAACGTCCTAACTAATGTCCATGCCTAACTCACACTTTTATTGCAAGCAAAGTTGAGACCACTGAAGACTATAACTGCTTCAACTCAAAATCAAAGGCCCATATCCAAGACTTGAAGAGCCAACTAGAAGATCAAAAGAGTAGTATATATAGGAGTAGTTTTGAACTAGTAAAAAAAAAGCTTGGTATTTTGGAGAACTACACTCTGTATATTTTACTTTCTCTGTAATTTCTAGTTAATTTGACAATGCATTATTCTTTATCTTCTTCCATTTCCAGAGCTATGAACAACTAAACCCCTTTTCATTGGGTTAGGGAGCTCTGTTGTAATTTGATGGATCAATAATAGTTTTCATTATTCTTCTTCTTTTTTTTCTCTTGATTTTACTAGAAAGCTTTCAATCTTCATCCAATTGGGTAGTTGTCTTGGAAAAGAAGCTATTGATACTTGGATCTCTTCGGAACCTTGGAAGAGGAATGAAGAGATCATGCTAGAAATGCTTTCTTATGTTGGACCAAATTGGGGTTTGGATGGATATAGTGACATATAATCCTACCAACACTTTGATTTGGGAATACATGTGGTATAATCAGTGACCATACTTCAGATTTGAGAGATTGAATTACCAAGGAATTAGAATCCAATCACTTAAGATTGTCAAGGATATCAATGAATGCATTGATTAAGGAAGAGATGAGAATGAACTTGATCCGGAGAATACAACATCTCCTGAGCCCAATGAATCTACCATTTCTGATCTTACCCATTCTCTTTATTTTCTGCCATTTACTTTTATGCTCATTGATAAACTTCTATTTTATGGTTTATATTGTGTTTAATTGTGTGGTTTTATCATGATCCTTACCCACTTATTCATTAAATTAGCATGCATTTAGATTTCCTTCCTGAATTTATTACATGTTTGAAAACTGTTTCCTAGAGACTTTAATTATTTATCTTTAATCTCCTTTATTCCATTCGATGCCGTGATCTGTGTGTTGAGTGTTTCAGACCTTACAGGGCATAAATGAGTTGGAGATTGAAAAGGGAGCTAGCAAAAATGGAAGGAACACAATAATTTGAGGAGATAACCAGCGAGAAGTGACGCAGTAGCATGGCTCACGCGACCGCGTGAAGAAGCGCAAATCGCAGTAACGCGGTCACATGGCACACGCGGCCGCGCGGATTTGAAAAGCTAAAGCGACGCAGTAGCATGGACGACGCGAACGCGTGGCAAGGAAAAACGTGAATGACGCATCCGCATGGATGACGCGATCGCGTGACATGTGCGATCTGCATAATCTGCAGAATTTGTTGGGGGCGATTTTGGACCTTATTTCGACCCAGTTTTTGGCCCGGAACAACAGACTAGAGCCAGAGAATATGCAGAAACAAAAGGACGGCATTCATTCTATACAGTGGACAGTTTTAGATCTAGTTTTACTCCCTTAGGTTTTTCTCTCTATGTTTTGAGAATTTTAATTTTCAATTGGTCTTAGCATTGGAACATTGAGAAGAGTTATTTCCTCATCAAGACTTCGTCATCCTAGTTCGTTCTCTTAACTTGGTTTTATTCTCCCATGTTCTTTGCTTTGTTCAATTTTGTCGTTTGGATACTTTCATGATTATTTAATACAAGGGTTATTTCTTCCATTTAAATTTATTTTCCATTCCAATAATCATGTCTTCTTTTAATTCCCTTTTATGTGTTATGGATTTATTATTTACAATGAGTGAGTAGTTCCTTCACTTGATGGGGAGTTGATTGAAAGGAACTCTTGAGTTGGAAGGATTGAAAGAAAAATTGTAATTGGGTTAACTATTGGATTGTTATCTAATCACTAACACCAATCCCTTTGAACTAAGTGGGTTGCAACTTGTGAACAGATCTAGCATTCCAACTTGTTTGACTTTCCTTTACCTAGTAAAGGATAACCCAACAGAACAACCATTAATTATAAATTAATCTTAAAATCACTCCATCAACAGTAGAAATTCCAACTAATCAACTCCCAATCAAGGCTTTTATTCATATTATTTAAATTTTCTCTTTTTAATTTTCCCTCTACTTAACTCAACTTCTTGGAACATCTGATTAATAAAATAGCACACTTTTCTGCAACTCGTTGGGAGACGACCTAGGACTTAAACTCCCAGTAATTTTTAATTTAAACTTTCTGTGACATATTTCTAAATTGATAGGCATATTTTCGGTGAGTTAAGATCTATACTTGCAACGTAACTATTTTAATAATTTTTAATTCACCAACTTCTGCCCCTCATCACTTATCCTCCCAGTTCCCCATTTAAGATTCTGCAATTTACTTTCCGCCATTTACATTCTGCTCTTTATTTCCAGCATTTACATTTTCTGTTATTTACTTTCCCGCCATTTACTTTTCTGCAAATCTCAACTAAGTTTCTGCTTAGCTCGACTAGAACATTCCTCTGATTAAAGTTGCTTGACCAATCAATCCCTGTGGGATTCGACCTCACTCTATTGTGAGTTTTTACTTGACGAAAATTCGGTATACTTGCCGAGGGAAATTTGTTGAGAGACAAGTTTCCGTGCATCAAGTTTATGGCGCCGTTGCCAGGGATTGATTTTGTATCAACAACGATTAAATTGGTGGAGAACTAGATTGAGCATTTTTCTTTTGTTTTGTTTAATTCCATTTGAGTGATTTAATTTCAGTTTTAGCTATTTTCCTTCCTTTCCCCCCTTACCCGTTTGTGGTGTTCTCTTATTTGTTACAATTCAGTCC
Organism: Arachis ipaensis; assembly: GCF_059453495.1. NCBI lineage: Eukaryota > Viridiplantae > Streptophyta > Magnoliopsida > Fabales > Fabaceae > Arachis > Arachis ipaensis. The sequence goes on along the minus strand of NC_142440.1, from coordinate 63,799,831 downwards.
ACTAACCCACTAACTGTTTGATATATTGCATTACTCATACTAACAGCACCCCTAACAGGAGTAACTCCTCCATCGATTTCCTCTCCTGCTTTTTGCCTTGTTGGTTGTATGACAGGTAGAAGAAGCGGGGCTTCAACTTCCTTTGATTCTGAACCGGAGAGGACCCTCCTTAGATTAAGGAGGGAAGCAAGAGGAAAGAGAGTCGTTGGTACTGAGAAGGAGGAAGAGTACTTTCAACCAGACATGGGTGAGAATATGGAGAACCATCAAGAAGAAGAGGCTCACAACCATGGCAGAGAAGGTCCAGTGCATCATGCTGGGCAAGAGAGAAGAGTTCTAGGCTCTTATATCAATCCAAACCCAGAAAACTGTGGAAGTAGCATCCAAAAGCCAACCATACATGCCAATAACTTTGAACTAAAACCCCAGCTCATCACCCTGGTCCAGAACAACTGTGCATTCGGAGGAAGTGCCCAAGAAGACCCCAATCAACATCTAACCACATTCCTGAGGATATGTGATACTGTGAAATCTAATGGTGTTCATCCTGACACCTATAGATTGCTTTTATTCCCCTTTTCACTCAAGGACAAAGCATCTAAATGGCTGGAATCTTTCCCGAAGGAGAGTTTAACAACCTGGGAAGATGTGGCGAACAAATTCTTAGCGAGATTCTACCCTCCTCAGAGAATTAACAGGTTGAGAGCTGAAGTACAAACATTCAGGCAATAAGATGGTGAAACTCTCTATGAAGCATGGGAGAGGTTTAAGGACTTGATAAGAAGGTGCCCACTAGACATGTTCAATGAATGGGTGCAGTTACATATTTTCTATGAGGGTCTTTCTTATGAATCAAAGAAGGCAGTAGACCACTCATCCGGGGGATCTCTGAACAAGAAGAAGACCATTGAAGAAGCCATAGATGTCATTGAGACTGTAGCTGAGAATGATTACTTCTATGCTTCTGAAAGGGGCAATACTAGAGGAGTGATGGAGCTGAACAACGTAGATGCACTATTGGATCAAAACAAGATGATCACCAAGCAGCTGGCTGACCTTACCAAGAAGATGGAAAGGAACCTGGTGGCAGCAGTCACCATCTCATCTGCAGCTCAAGAAGGAGTGAATGCAGAGGATGAAAGTAACCATGAGCAAGCCAACTACATTGGGAACTCACCTAGGCAGACCCATGATCCATACTCCAAAACTTATAATCCGGGTTGGAGAAACCACCTGAACTTTGGGTGGGGAAATCAACAAGATCAAGGCCAAGATCAGAGACATCACAACCCCAACAACAATGCAGCTCACCAACATTCCACACTGAGATCATATCAGCACCCACCTAACAATACCTTTCAACATCCATATCAAAACCAAAATGGCCCTTCTCATCCCTCCAATCTCAACTCACCATCATCCGAAGATAGACTCTCCAGAATCGAGACTCTACTTGAAGGCATATGTAAGGAAATCCAAGATAATAAGGTGTTCAAGGAGGAGGTGCGAGCCAATATCAAAAACCAGGGAGACACCATCAAGAGGCTGGAATTTCAAGTGGGATACCTCTCTGAGAAGATTCCCAAACCTACTGACAGTTTCCCAAGTGACACAGAGAAAAACCTGAGAGGTGAAGCAAAGAAAGTGAGATGGAAAGAATGCAAGATGGTCACTATAAGTAATAAGGGGACTGAGAAAGAGCTAAACAAACCCTTAGAACACTCTGGAGATACTTCAGCAGAGAAGCAGGAATAGGGTAACCAAGAAACCAAAACTACACAGAAGGAGATCTTGAAACTCTATGCAACTTTTCCCCAAAGACTCAAAGGTGGTGTAGAAAAGAGAATATACTCAAAGTTCCTCGACATGTTTGCATCCCTTCAAATAAACATACCATTTATCAAGGCTCTCCAACAAATGCCCTCATATATTAAGTGTATGAAGGAGCTGCTGACCAGGAAAAGCTCACTCAAAGGAGGGCAAACAATAGTGATGAATAAGGAGTACAGTGCTCTCATTCAACCAGATTTGCCTACAAAAAGGAAGGATCCAGGGAGTTTTCACATCCCCTGTGCCATAGGAGAAACACTGATTGATAAGGGACTCTGTGATCTGGGAGCAAGCATCAATTTAATGCCTCTATCCCTCATGAAGAAGCTACAGATCAATGAGCTAATGCCCATAGACGTAGTCATCAGGCTGGCTGACAAAACTCAAAAACAAGCAGTAGGAGTGGTTGAAAACGTGTTGGTGAAGGTTGGGAACTACTTCCTTCCCACAGACTTTGTCATATTAAAAATGGAAGAGAGTTACCTCCATCCAATCATCTTGGGAAGACCATTTCTAGCCACAGCCAGAGCACTTATAGATGTGGAGCGAGGAGAGCTAATACTGAGGATACATGATGAATAACTTGCATTCAATGTCTTCAAACCCTCATAAGAAGCAGATCAAGAAAACAAGGAACCAAGGGAAGATCACAATGATGCACTGGTGAAAGAAACAAGCACCGAAGCACAAACAGTACACCCTGAAATCCCTTTGGTTGGTAAACAAAATAGTCAGAAGGTGCAACAGCTAAAGGAAACCCAAGAGGAGCCAAACCCACCAGAGTCATATGAGACCAGCAACAAAATTTCCCTAGGAAAGGAGGCCACAAAGAGCAGGGTATCGTTAAAAGAAACAAGGAAGAAGGCACCAAGGGGATGGAGGAACAAGAAGATCCCTACAGAGGATTTCTCTCCATGGGATAAAGTGATCTCAGCTCATTTCCCAGCTATTCCACCTCATTTCCCCACCATCCCATCTCAGCTGCCTAAAGTTTTCACCATCAGCAGAATTCTCTCCTTAGAACATGTGGAGATCCTTAATGAAGCCAACGGAGATAGATTCACTGCGAGGGGAGAAGATTTGAAGCATTACCAACCACCCTGACAAAGGCAGAACGTCAAGCTAGTGACGCTAAAGAAGCACTTCATGGGAGGCAACCCATGTTTTATATGTTTTTAAAGTAGTTAATAATGCAAGGTTCATCAATTCCAAATCAACTTTGACATACACTTAATGAATCCTTTTATGCAACATATAGTGAAGAACAAGTTTGGTGTTCAAGGCACACTAAGAGAACATAAATGCAATTCATATCATGTCACTCTTAGAACCTTGAACAAATCTTTTTACACCACATGGCCACTGATGAGCGGATAATTTATATGCTTTTTGGCATTATTTTTAGTATGTTTTTAGTAGAATCTAGTTACTTTTAGGGATTTTTTTATTAGTTTTTATGTTAAATTCACATTTCTAGACTTTACTATGAGTTTGTGTGTTTTTCTGTGATTTCAGGTATTTTCTGGCTGAAATTGAGGGACTTGAGCAAAAATCAGATTCAGAGGTTGAAGAAGGACTGCTGATGCTGTTGGATTCTGACCTCTCTGCACTCAAAGTAGATTTTCTGGAGCTACAGAACTCAAAATGGTGCACTTCTAATTACGTTGGAAATTAGACATCCAGGGCTTTCCAGCAATATATAATAGTCCATACTTTGGCCGAGTTTAGATGATGCAAAAGGGCGTTGAACGCTAGTTCTACGCTGCAGTCTGGAGTTAAACGCCAGAAACACGTCACGAACCAGAGTTGAACGCCAAAAACACGTTACAACTTGATGTTCAACTCCAGAAGAAGCCTCTGCACGTGTAAACTTCAAACTCAGCCCAAGCACACACCAAGTGGGCCCCGGAAGTGGATTTATGCATCAATTACTTATTTCTGTAAACCCTAGTAACTAGTTTAGTATAAATAGAACTTTTTACTAGTCTTTTAGACATCTTATGATTTTTAGTTCATCTTGGGATCATATTGATCACGTTTTGGGGGCTGGCCTCTCGGCCATGCCTGAACCTTCATCACTTATGTATTTTCAAACGGTAGAGTTTCTGCACTCCATAGATTAAGGTGTGGAGCTCTGCTGTTCCTCATGATTTAATGCAAAGTACCACTGTTTTTCTATTCAATTCAACTTATTCTGCTTCTAAGATATCCATTTGTTCCCAAGAACATGATGAATGTGATGATTATATGACGCTCATCATCATTCTCACTCATGAACGCGTGCCTGACAAACACTTCCGTTCTACATGCAAACAAGCTAGAATGAATATCTCTTAGATATCTAATACAGGGGACCGAGTCCAAGTTATTAGTATCTTCGTGGTATAAGTTAAAACCCATGGATGGCCATTCCTGAGATCCGGAAATTCTAAACCTTGTCTGTGGTATTCCGAGTAGGATCTGGGAAGGGATGGCTGTGACGAACTTCAAACTCGCGAGTGCTGGGTGTAGTGACAGACGCAAAAAGATAGTAAATCCTATTCCAGTATGATCAAGAACCTCTAGATGATTAGCCATGCTGTGACAGAGCATTTGGACAATTTTCACAGAGAGGATGGGATGTAGCCATTGACAACGGTGATGCCCTTACAGAAAGCTTGCCACGGAGAGGAGTAAGACTGATTAGATGAAGACAGCGGGAAAGCAGAGATTCAAAGGAACGAAAGCATCTCTGTACGCTTATCTGAAATTCTCACCAATGAATTACATAAGTATTTCTATCTTTATTTTCTGTTTATTTATTATTTTTATTGGAAAACTCCATAACCATTTGATATCTGCCTGACTGAGATTTACAAGGTGACCATAGCTTGCTTCAAGCCGACAATCTCCGTGGGATCGACCCTTACTCACGTAAGGTTTTATTACTTGGACGACCCAGTGCACTTGCTGGTTAGTTGTGCGAAGTTGTGAAGTTATGTTTGGACCATGGTATTGTGCACCAGTTATTGGCGCCGTTGCCAGGGAGAGAACGAACAACAAATTTTACAACCTCAGAGTAACAATTTCGCATACCAGCCACAAACTAAGTTTGGTGTCACCAATGTTGCATACATGGACAGTTAAATAGTCAGTTGGTTTGCATTCATGAATAGCACTTAGTTAGTTAAAAACAAAAATTTTAAAAAGTAGTTATCCCATTTTTTAATTTTTACCGCCACTATCCAAAATTCATTAGTTACATTCCTTTTCTCTTGTAGGAGAAATCAAGGGAAGATTGGAAGGAATTGATGGGACAATTGAAGAAGGAGGGTTTGGCCACTTCACAAAGGAGACATATGGAAGGACAAGAGCAACAAATACACTTTCAATCCCAATGGATGGATCGTCAGGAAGAGCTACTTGCTAACTGGATGAATCAACAAGGAGAGTAGCAGAAACAACAAATGGAGCAGCAACAGGAACACTACTCCCAGCTCACTCAAGCCATCAATCAAGTGACTGAAAGGCTAGAGCGTCAAGATAAATGCCTTCAAGAACTCAACCAACGTCAGCTAGCTCAGATGAAAGCATTCAACGAGTTCAGCATGCTTAATGAAGGACGGAAACTACATAGGGAAGAATTCAACATAAACACTCAAGCCAAGTTGAACTATGTGTCTGGGCATATGCATAATTTACACTCTGCAATCCCAAGGTATGATTTAGTCCAAAAAGATCTAACAGAACAAGAGGAAGGGAAGGTGAAACAACAGAAGGAAACATTGAAAAAGAAGATGGAAGATGCTAGCTTCTGGAAAAAGTTGGTCAGAAAGCGCAAGGGAAATGGGGGTTCAAGCACTCAAGAAGGACACAAAGAGGACGAACAAGAGAGAGAGCATGGGCAGCCCCATGAGTAAAAGGTGGTGGAGTTCCCTCTTCGTTTTATCCTTTTCAAGTCTAAATAAGGAAAATCATGTATGAAATAGAACATGCTTCCATAGTAGCTTAGGAATTTTCAATTCTTTCTTTAGCATTTTTAGTTATTAAGTCTATGTGTGCTGGTCTAAGTTACCTGTTTTCATTTTCATCCTACTTACTTGTATGCTTGCCCTTTGAATTCAATGAAAGAGAATGTTATGAAAGAAACTAGAGTAGGGTTCATATGGTGAAGTAAGTCCTCAAAATTTGTGGGTGGTAATAGATTAGCTAAGTTGGATCACCTATAAGGTATGAGGGCACTCATGTGTATTGAGTTACATGCTTGAAACACATCCTATGAGATTAGCCAAACAACAAGATCCTACTAAGAAAAAGAGAAAGAACAATAAGAGTTTGAAAAAGAAAGAAAAGTAATAAGAAATAAGGCTAGGCACCAAGGGTTTAAATCTTGAGGGATGTGTCTGTGGTGATCTTGTACCAAGGATCTGCTTGGATGAATAAGTTCTTAGGAGTACTTCATCACTTGGTAACTTGGGTTAACTAACCTGAGATTATCAACTGAAAGTCCACTATCAAGAGCAATCTTTGCTATAGAACACTTAGTAACCTAAAGAGGTGCTGGACACCAAGGCCTCAAGGAAAGAAAATAACAAACCATGTGCCTGTGGTGTGCATGTATGGGGGAGAGAGACTTGAGGGAGTAAGTCCTTAGGGGTGTTTCAACACCTAGTACCTTGAACCAACTGGTTCGGGAGTGTTGGCTGAAAGCTTATTTTAAAGAGTCGCCCCCTCACAGAGCACTTAGCCTAAGAAATGCAATAAACCCTAAAAAGAAGGGAGGATTAATAAATAAGAAATCTCATAGGATGCAATCAAGCAAGTATTCAAGAGCATGATAAGGACCTGGAAACCAGTAGAGGAATAAACCTAAGTTGCTATGCATGAAACCCCATAAACCAAGAACTTTACTTCTATAATAAGAACTTGTTTCTCTTGTTCTTTCATTAATCATTCTGATGTTTCAGTACTTGCTTAGGGACAAGCAAGCTTTAAGTTTGGTGTTGTGATGCCAGGGCATTTTGGCCAGTTTCACTGACCCTTTCTTTACTATTTTAGGGTAGTTTCATGTATTTTCTTAGTAAATAAGCAAGTTTTGGGTAGAAACACACTTACATCTTGATTCAAGCAAACATGGTGAACTCTACATGATTTCATGAGAATTATGCATGAATTGAATGACAAATTGGATAATGCATAATCTCATGACTTGGAATAGAGCTTTGATGCACTTTATTTGCTTGATTTCAGGAAAAATGAAGCAAGGAAGAGCCACGTTAGTAGCCACGTTAATCTAATTAACGTGACCACTAACGTGGAATGGGCATAAGCTTGTAGCGTTAATGAGAAAAGTGATCACCAATAACGCCTTCAAAGCCATCATAGCCCACGTTAGTTGCCACGTTAATTACATTAACGTGGTAGCTAACGTGGAGGAAAAAGGGAGCTCCAACATTAGTGGTAAAAGTGAATGCCACTAACGCCCCAAAATGGCACACTTAGCCATGTTAAGAGTCACGTTAATTCAATTAACGTGAACTCTAACGTGGGAGGATGAAGAAATTGCCAACGTTAGTGACACTCACCTTTGTCACTAACGTTGGAGATGGCAATTGCCACCACGTTAGTGGCCACGTTAATCTAATTAACGTGAACTCTAACGTGGGAAGGAGGGGTGTTTAGAGCGTTAGTGACAAAGGTAAGTGTCAGTAACGCTCTCGAAGCTTAGGCATGCCCACGTTAAGGGTCACGTTAGTTATACTAACGTGAACTCTAACGTGGGGAAAAGAGGCAATTAGCAACGTTATTGGAAAAGGTGAATGCCAATAATGTTTGCGAAGGACCAAGAGGCAACGTTAGTGGTCACGTTAGTGCCACTAATGTTGAAGTTAACGTGGATCATTTTGGTTTGGAACGTTAGTGAAAAAGGTGATCGTCACTAACGTTCTCGAACCCACATTTTCACTTAACGTTAACACCACTAACGTCCTAACTAACTTCCATGCCTAACTCACACTTTTTCTGCAAGCAAAGCTGAGCCCACTGAAGACTATAACTGCTTCAACTTAAAATCAAAGGCCCATATCCAAGACTTGAAGAGCTAACTAGAAGATCAGAAGAGTAGTATATATAGGAGTAGTTTTGAACTAGTAAAAAAAAAGCTTGGCATTTTGGAGAACTACACTCTGTATATTTTACTTTCTCTGTAATTTCTAGTTAATTTGACAATGCATTCTTCTTTATCTTCTTCCATTTCCAGAGCTATGAACAACTAAACCCCTTTTTATTGGGTTAGGGAGCTCTGTTGTAATTTGATGGATCAATAATAGTTTTCATTATTCTTCTTCTTTCTTTTCTCTCGATTTTACTAGAAAGCTTTCAATCTTCATCCAATTGGGTAGTTGTCTTGGAAAAGAAGCTATTCATACTTGGATCTCTTCGGAACCTTGGAAGATGAATAAAGAGATCATGCTAGAAATGCTTTCTCATGTTGGATCAAATTGGGGTTTGGATGGATATAGTAACATATAATCCTACCAACACTTTGATTTGGGAATACATGTGGTATAATCAGTGACCATACTTCATCTCTTCTCATGAGCAATTAGACCAAGGAATTGGCTATTGATCAAGATTTGAGAGATTGAATTACCAAGGAATTGGAATCCAATCACTTAAGATTGCCAAGGAGATCAATGAATGCATTGATTGAGGAAGAGATGAGAATGAACTTGATCCGGAGAATACAACATCTCCTGAGCCCAATGAATCCCCCATTTCTGATCCTACCCATTCTCTTTATTTTTTGCCATTTACTTTTATGCTCATCCTCCCAATTCCCCATTTAAGATTCTGCAATTTACTTTCCGCCATTTACATTCTGCTCTTTATTTCCAGCATTTACATTTTCTGTTATTTACTTTCCCGCCATTTACTTTTCTGCAAATCTCAACTAAATTTTTGCTTAGCTCAACTAGAACATTCCTCTGATTAATGTTTCTTGACCAATCAATCCCTGTGGGATTCAACCTCACTCTATTGTGAGTTTTTACTTGACGACAATTTGGTATCCTTGCCGAGGGAAATTTGTTGAGAGACAAGTTTCCGTGCATCACTAGCTTGGCGTGCCATGCCCAGAACTCAAGTGGCACGCACCATAGTGAGGTCTTCCTTCCTCTTCTCTGGTGAATTAAACTACCGTGGCACGCCCAGACGTGGCGTGCCATGCCCTCAGCAAAATCGTTATTCCTCTTCTCTAGAAAGTTGAACTGGCATGCCACGCCCAGGTCTGGCGTGCTACGCCCATGGTGCGAGTAAGGTTGGTGTGCCACGCCCAAAGTCTCAAGTGGCACGCCCATAATGGAAGTTGAATTGGCGTGCCACGCCCAAGGTCCAAAGTGGCACGCCCATGTTAAGATCTTCAAGCTCCTTTTCTAGAAAATTGACCAAGCGTGCCACGCCTAGCAATGGCATGCCACGCCCTTGTTAGGCTCTTCAATCTTCTGCTCTGGTGATATGAATTGGCGTGCCACACCCAAACCTGGCGTGCTACACCCCATAAATCAAGTGGTACGCCCATGGTGGGAGCAACGTTGGCATGCCACGCCCAAAGCACCAAGTGGCACGCCTTCGATCAGGTCTTGACACTTCTCTTCTGGGAACTTGTACTGGCGTGCCACGCCTTCAACCTGGCGTGCGATGCCCTTATTGGAGGCTTCATTCCCTCTTTCTGGTTAAGCGAACTGGTGTGCCAAACTCAGGCCTCAAGTGGCACACCCATGATAATGGTTTGAACTCACAAGCTTGGCGTGCCACGCCCAAAGTACCAAGTGGCACGCCTTTTGGTGCTGCTTCTTCCTTTCTCCTCTGCTCAGTTGAACTGGTGTGCCACACCTTCGACCTGGCATGCCATACCCACTTTGTTTGATGAACTTAGCGTGCCATGCCCAACTTGGTGTTCCACGCCCTTGACAATTCCTTGAAACCCTTTTCTGGAATGTATAGTTGGCGTGCCACGCCCATAGTGAAGCTTAGCCATCCATCTTCTGGAACAGATAACTAGTGTGCCACACCTGGCCTTGGCGTGCCACGCCCATTGTAGTTCTTCATGGATTCTGTTTTGGAAACTATAACTAGCATGCCACGCCTGACCTTGGCATGCCACGCTGATAATGACCAATTCTACGGGTTTGGATTTTCACACTAAAAGTAGAATTTGTCTGTTGTGAGTATAGTCCAAACCCAACAATTGACCATCAATCAAATAATAAAGTCAATACAAAATAATCAAGAGTATTTAGCTTCTGGGTCATCTTCCCTAGGAATTGCAAATGAAGTGTATATTATTGGCTATGAGAGAAATGGGAGTTTGATGATGGCAATTGGCAAGAAATGTAAATAGCAAGAATTTAAATGATCATTCAAGAAATTAGATGAAAGCAATTAAAGGCAATAAAGGGGAAATTAAATGCTAAAAATAACTCTTAGAAAGAAGTGGGTAATTAAGGATTCATATCCTAGTTATGGACTACAAACATGGCAATTGTGTAGAATCAATCCAAATTAGTCAATCCTCATTGAGAATTAGTCAAAGAGTGTAATTGGTCTCAATCCATAAGTCCTAGTCAACTCACTAATTACTTAGTGAAAGACTAGCGTCAATGGAAACCAAACCAATTAACTATTCTCACACAATGCGGAATGGACATCCACAACTCAATTCCACCCAAACACCCAATTTCTCAACCAAGAGTGTGGAAATTAAAGATGCAAGAAATTAAACATCAAAGCAATAAAAGTCAAAGTAATTAAATGCAAGGAAAGCAAACTTCAAATGCAAGAAAACATCTTGGCAAGTAATTGAGAGCTAAGGTTACCTATCCTAGCCATTGACCACAAACACATGATGATTATGAAGAGTTAATCCTACTTAGTCAACCTTACATCGAAGATAAGTCAAATAGGCATAGTTAATTTCAATCCCTAAGTCCTATGTCAACACTAAGGGGTCACATAGAGTGAAGGGAGAGAAAATCAACTAACTACTCTAATATATCAAACAAGAATGGACATCAATGACTCAAGGGACACCAAAGTCAACAATTTCAATCCAAGAGTGAGGAAAAACTATGTAAAAACTAAGCCAAGTATTTCATCAAACACTTGGTGTACATGAGAATAAAATAATATTAAATGACAAGAAATAATAAATGCTACAACTACCAAACAAGGAAAGTAAAGATATCAACTCAATAAAACAATAAATGACATGAAAACATAAATTGCATTAATTGAAAGTAAAATTAACACAGAGTATTCATGACATAAAAATAGCAAAAGAAAGGAAATTACAAGAGAAATAAAGAAGAGAAAGACAAGAGTACTGTGCGTACGCACGTTTGCGCAAAATTCCATTGGTGCATACGCACGACATTTGGTGCATACGCATCCTTGCACGAAGTCACTGTTGTGTGTACGCACGCATCACTGTGCGTACGTACCTTTGCTGCAGCTTCTAAACTCCATTTTCTTCATGATTTCTCCCCTTTTGGATGCTCTTTCCTCACTTCTTCAACCTAAACTTGCCTTAAAAACCTGAAATCACTCAATAAATACATCAAGGCACCAAATGGAATTAAAGTGAATTAAAATTGACTAAATTAAGCACAAAAGAGCATGTTTTCACTTTCATGCACAATTTAGGAAGAAATTTCAAAAGCATGCTATTTAGATGAATAAATGTGAGTTTGTGTGATGAAATTCACTCAAATCAAACCAAAATATACCATAAAATATGGACTCATCAATTTCTCCACACTTAAACCTAGCATGTCCTCATTCTAAACACAACCAAAGGAGATGAATGAAGGGGTAAATGATTTATTTAATGCAACTACTTATATGCATGCAACTACACTAAATGCTATCTATCTATATCTATACTATGATTCCTATTGAGTTTGGCAAAAATAAACAAAAGAATCTCAATCAATCCAAAGTAGGAACTTAGGGCCAAGACAAGGAAAATATAGCAATATGATCAATGTCCAAAAGATTTGATTTGAAATTTCCAAAATTCATTTCAACAACTTGCAAGAAGATACAAGATAAGCAATGGGATAATAGAATTGAGAAATTGAACCCCTCACTGGATGTGTTTACACTCTAGTCGCTCAGTGTTTAGGGTTTAACTACTCAATCCTCCTTTAATCATGTTTCTCAAAGACTTGCAAGTCGTCTAACAATCAACTAATATTTGATAAATGAATGCAAATATCATGAGGACTTTTGAGGGTTGTAATGGGGCTAAGGTAAGGGTAGGATTAATATGGTTAAGTGGGCTAATAGATTGGATCTTTGATTAGCTCAAGTATCCCACCTAATCCTATATCATCCTATATACATGACAAAACCACCTAACTACCCATTTATCCTTTTTCTCACATTCACTCATGAATTTCCTTTCCAATTCAACTACATATACATATCTTATTTACATTCTTATTATTATTTCTTTTCTTTTCTTTTTTTTTCTTTTTCTCTCTTTCTTTTTTTTTTTATATATACAAAGTATGTACATCAAACTTTCTCTCTTTATCATATAAGAGAGATGCATATGTTTTGAGTAATGAATGCATGAGTGTTTACTCATTTTTCCACATATTCTCAATAAACACCCAAAGTAACTTTCTACCAATGTTTCCCACAAATTCCCCCACACTTGATTAATACACACACTCAAACCCAAGCTAATTAAAGATACAATTTAAGGACATTCATGGTCTTTCACATAGGGTTGATGATGTGCTTAAAATTAGAACAAAGGGGAAATAAAAGGCTCAAAAGTGGTTTACAAAGGTAGATGTAAGGGTTGGCCATATGGGTTAGTGAGTTTAATTTCAAAAAAATGGCCTCAATCATACTAAATGCAATTCAAAACAACAAATATAGGACATATAGACTAAAGCAAATCTAAGATCACAATCATAAGAGGAGTATATAACACATAAGAACAAAATTTGTGGTTAAAAATGTGCAACCACACAATTAAAGCTCAATCTCACTAGGTATTTGTTCAAGCTTTTTTCTATGTTCCATAACAAAGAATACTTCAAGCAAGTTCAAAAACATGTTTTCAAATCTAATCAATGGAATGCCCAAAAAGGAGATTTCTTGAAAACTCTTTGTTGTTTTACCAAAACTTATTTACTATATGTATGTATGTATGTATGTATGTATGTTGTGATAGATGCAATTTCAAAATGTTTCCTAGTTCTATTCCTAATTTTCAACAAGCAAAAATTAACATGAATAATTAGGACAAAATTTACTAGGCATTATACTATTCACATCATCCAATCACAACTTCTATCTATAAAATATATACTAAGGAAAAGATGCAAAAATACAACATGCAATAGCTAGATATAAACTATGATATATATATATATATATATATATATATATATATATACCAAAGGAAAATGCAATGCAACAGTAAAAAATCTTTCCTAGTTCTATTCCTAATTTTCAACAAGCAAAAATTAACATGAATAATTAGGACAAAATTTACTAGGCATTATACTATTCACATCATCTAATCACAACTTCTATCTATAAAATATATACTAAGGAAAAGATGCAAAAATACAACATGCAATAGCTAGATATAAACTATGATATATATATATATATATATATATATATATATATATATATATATATATACCAAAGGAAAATGCAATGCAACAGTAAAAAACACTCCAAATATATATGAGAGGCCTACTAAAAGAAATAAAAATAAAGTACAAAGTGTTTGGGAAAAGTAAGTTTACTCCCCAAAATGACGAATCCTCCCCCACACTTAAGCATTGCACGGTCCTCCGTGCACGAACACAATCCAGGGGGTGTCTCTCAAGAGCTCCTCCACTTTCGGTTGGCGGATACGGGGGCCTGGGTTGTATGGAAATTGCCAAGCTCAATGCATTCTTGGAATCTCTATCCACGGTGTCCTCCTCCTCTCCCTCTCCTCGCCTTCATGTCTCATCCTCAAAAAGAAGAGCAAAGTATAGTTAGAATCATGGGGCAAGTAGCACAATAGGGTAAAGGAGAGAGCAAATAAGCATCTAATTGAGGAAGTTTGCATAGTGGTATGTAATACACACAACGGCTGGCTAACGTGGCATCCACACAATGAAAAAGTAAGCATGAGTTCCTTAACTAAATGGCCTAAGCTGCAAGCAATATATGAGCATTATTTAAGCACATGCACATTTAGTCAACAACAACAATGGTGAATTGAATTTAGGAAATATTGGATATTGAAGGTGTGCAAGTGAAAGGGCAAAATTGATATAATATAGCACAATAAACAATAACTAATTCAATGATGACAATAGACTACTTATTCACCCTTAGGAATAAGGAAATAATCACATGTATAAGGTGCTTGTTACAAAAAGTGACAAGTCTTGATAAGAATCAAGTCAAGCCAACTCACAAAAATGCAAAGCATTAACAAGGAACAAGTACCTTGTTATGTGATTATATTCACTTAAGAACCATGATGACTAAGTGGCTCAACTCAATTCACTAAAGTAAAAGTGCACAATTCAAAATGCCACACAAGGATAAAGTCTAATGCATATGGTAGCTACAACATATGAATCAAACTCACAATTCAACTAGGCAATTAAATAAAGACTTAATGCTCAGTGCACATATTCATCATACTTCAAACCAAATTCAAGGAAGAAGCAACCCAATCAATCATCAAGCAAACATTTGCAACTTATTCAATTAATAAACAACTAAACAAAAACTAACATAATTACTAAAATAGGAATGAAATGAAAACAAACAGAGAAAAGCAAGTAGAGAGGAGGGCAAAAGCAAGAGAAGAGAGGGGCAGAAGAGAGAGGAAGGAAAGAAGTAGAGAGAAGAGGAGAAAAAAAGTATAGGGGTGAGAAAACAGGGGCGTGCGTACGCACACTAGGTGGAAAAGGGAAGGTTTGCGCTCGCACAATAGGGTGCGGGTGCTGTGAGCAGAAGGGACATAAGGGTCTGTGTGTACGCACAGAGACGTGTGCGGACACACAGAAGGGAAGAGAGGGTGTGTCCCCACGCACAAGGGGTGCGTGCGCTGCAAGCAGAGGGGGTGTTGAAGGTTGTGCGTGCGCACAGAGCTATGCTCACGCACAAGTGGGGTTTTTTTTTTAAATGAAACGTCAAAATTGCCAACTGTCACGCCGTGTGTGCGTATGCACACAGGTCCGTGCGGACGCACAAGGGGAAAAAGAAGAGGGATGCGGATGCACAAGGTGTGCTAACGCTCCCAACAGAGGGTGCATAAGCTGGTGTTCGTGCGCACAGAAGGGTGCGCGCGCACAGAATACAAAAATCAGGGTTGTGTGCGTACGCACAGGTATGTCCGCACGCACATGCTCTATTTTTCTCAAAAAATTTTAGTGCTCTAAGGCACCAAACTCTACATCCAAAATAGCTTTTCAACCCCAAAACATATTATTCATCAAAAACACATAATCTAAACTAAAATCTAAGCAAATTAAACTTGAAATTAAACTAACATAAACTATCTACAAGAGACAAAATGCAATAAATTGAAACTATGTACAAAGAGAGGGTTAGAAAGGTGTTACCAAACACTTTTATTTAATGTCTTTAAGTTAGACAATTGGGAGAGCCCTTGCTATGGTGGCTTGTGCTTGACTTCCCCACCAATGCTAGAATGTCCAATGTCCTCCAGGATCCCAATCCTAACCATAAAAAAAGACAACCAACAAGCAAGCTATTTACATATTAACATATTTACAATAACCAAAAATAAGAAACCAACATATGTACAATCAACCAAAAATAAGCAAACTATTTACAATATTCACAATATGTACAATAGCCAACAACATACACCATTGCAACTCCCCGGCAACGGCGCCAAATTTGATAACGACCAATTGTACCGGTTTGGATTTTCATATTAAAAGTAGAATTTGACCGTTCCGAGTATAGTCCAAACCCAACAATTGACCATCAATCAAATAATAAAGTCAATACAGAACAACTGAGAGTATTTAGCTCCTGGGTCGTCTTCCCTGGGAATTTCAAATGAAGTGCATATTATTGGCTATGAGAGAAATGGGGGTTGGATGATGGTAATTGGCAAGAAATGTAAATAGCAAGTATTTAAATGATCATGCAAGAAATTAGATGAAAGCAATTAAAGGCAATAAAGGGGAAATTAAATGCTAAAAAGAATTCTTGGCAAGAAGTGGGTAATTAAGGATTCCTATCCTAGTTATGGACCACAAACATGGCAATTGTGTAGAATCAATCCAAATTAGTCAATCCTCCTAGAGAATTAGTCAAAGAGTGTAATTGGTCACAATTCATAAGTCCTAGTCAACTCACTTATTACTTAGTGAAAGACTAGCGTCAATGGAAACCAAACCAATTAACTCTTCTCACACAATGCGGAATGGACATCCACAACTCAATTCCACCCAAGAACCCAAATTCTTAACCAAGAGTGTGGAAACTAAATATGCAAGAAATTAAACATCAAAGCAATAAAGTCAAAGTAATTAAATGCAAGGAAAGGAAACTTCAAATGCAAGAAAACATCTTGGCAAGTAATTGAGAGCTAAGGTTACCTATCCTAGCCATTGACCAAAAACACATGATGATTATGAAGAGTTAATCCTACTTAGTCAACCTTACATCGAACATAAGTTAAATAGGCATAGCTAATTTCAATCCCTAAGTCCTATGTCAACACTAATGGGTCACATAGAGTCAAGGGAGACCAAATCAACTAACTACTCTAATATATCAAACAAGAATGGACATCAATGACTCAAGGGACACCAAAGCCAATAATTTCATGCCAAGAGTGGGGAAAAACTATGTAAAAACTAAGCCAAGCATTTCATCAAATACTTGGTGTGCATGAGAATAAAATAATATTAAATAACAGGAAATAATAATTGCTACAACTACCAAACAAGGAAAGTAAAGATAGCAACTCAATAAAGCAATAAATGATATGAAAACATAAATTGCATTAATTGAAAGTAAAATTAACATAGAGTATTCATGACATAAAAATGGCAAAAGAAAGGAAATTACAAGAGAAATAAAGAAGAGAAAGACAAGAGAAGCATGAAAACATAAAGAAAACTACATTAAAACAATAATTAAAGAGAAATTAACTAAACCTAACTTATTTCTAGAGAGAGGGGGGAGCTTCTCTTTCTAGAGAAATAAAGCAAAAACATAGAAAACCTAAACCTAATTGCCCCCCCTTCATTCCTCTTCACTTTGGCCTTAAAATAGCTTCAGAAAATGAGTTGGACTGGGTTTTGGAGGCCCATAATTCGCCCCAAGCAATTTGCATTAATGAGCTCACGTGCATGCACGCGTGCGTACGCACGACCTACTGTGCGTACGCACGTTTGTGCGAAATTCCTATCATGCATACGCACGACATTTGGTGCGTACGCATCCTTGCACGATGTCACCGTTGTGCGTACACACGTATCACTGTGAGTACGGACCTTTGCTGCAGCTTCCAAACTCCATTTTCTTTATAATTTCTCCCTTTTTGGATGCTCTTTCCTCACTTCTTCAACCCAAACTTGCCTTAAAAACCTAAAATCACTCAACAAATACATCAAGGCATCAAATGGAATTAAAGTGAATTAAAATTGACTAAATTAAGCACAAAAGAGCATGTTTTCACTTTCAAGCACAATTTAGGAAGAAATCTCAAAAGCATACTATTTAGATGAATAAATGTGGGTTTGTGTGATGAAATCCCCTCAAATCAAACCAAAATATATCATAAAATATGGACTCATCACACGCCCATTGAAATTCTTCATGGGCTCTCTCTGGGAAGTAAAACTGGCGTGCCACGCCCATAATATTCCTTCAACTTTCCTTTCTAGAGATGATAGCTGGCGTGCCACGTCCAATAGTTGGCGTGCCATGCCCAGTCAAAGATAGTGGCGGTTGCATGAAGTGGCACGCCCAGCACACACGCCCAGCTCCTTTTCTTGCTTTCTTCCTCTTTTGTTGCTTTTTTCAGTTGCAATCAAAGCAAGACTCATTTCAAAGCAATGCCCTATAAATTTAGCATATAGTTCTTGTAAATGCATCAAATGAATGAGGAATAATCACCTCTATGACCCTTTTTGATGAGAAAAAGAGGTAGATGATGCAAGTCATCAGCTGTGCGTATGCACAAGTAGAAAAATCAGCAAGTGTGCGTACGCATACATCTGTGCATAGGCACAGGTGCCAGCACGTGACTTCATTAAAATGTCACTTGGCTTGCGATTTTGGGGGATCTCTTGGCCCAATTTTTGGAGTGCTGAGGCCTTTTGGGAGTGCTATATCAAAGGGGAATGAAGACATATCAAGGCATTAGTTTTTCTTAGGTAGCATTAGTTTAGAAAGCTTCCAAACATAGATAATTAGGAGTAGGAGCAGTGTAGAGTAGAGAATTCTCTCTTAAGGTTTATGTAGTTTTAATTTTAGCATTTTATAACAAGCTTTGATCTTGGATTTTACTCATCTTTTGTAAGTACTCTTTAATTTCACTACTTTTGCTTTTATTTCCTTATGGTTCAAGTTACTTTGTTTGTATATGCAATTTTGCTTTCTTGAAGTTTTGATTGATGCATTTAATGTTTTATGCTTTATAATTGCTTGATTGCTTGTTTATTGTTGATATTGTGAATATTTTGGTTATAGTTTTCATTTTCCTTTGCAATTTCTCATGTTTTGGTTATATGCCCACCAAGTGTTTGTGAAAATGCCACTTGGTAATTTTGAGTAGATTTTCCACAGCTTGGCTTGGGATTTGAGTTCCTAGGATACTAGAGTCATAATATCCGACATTTAGTGGTAATTCTTGGGTAGTTAGTTGACTCTTGTTTCCATTGACGCTAGCTTTTTACCAATTAATTTGGTAAGTTAGCTAGGACTTATGGATTAAGGTCAATTATGCTTGCTTGACTTACTCCTCGATGTTAGGGGTTGACAAAGCAAGATTGACTCATCATAGTTGCCATAGTTGTGGTTATGACGATGATAGAATTCCTTAATTCTCATTCCCAAGTCATGGCTCTTTTATGCATTTATAGCATTTTCACTAGTTTTGACCTTGTTTCCTTTTAATAGCATTAATTCCAATTTTGATAATCTCTTAGTTCTTTTATTTCTTGGTTCTTTGACATTTTCCATTTTATACTTTAAAACCCCTTTTCCTCACAACCGAACATGTGACATTTCAATTACATTCTGAGGGAGAACGACCCGAGATTTCATTACTCTCGGTATTATTTTTAATTTGAAAAATTAAACTTTGATGGTGGGAGTTGGTTATTGGTTTGGTCTATACTTGCAACGAAAGTTATTTTGAGTGGAAAAATCCAAACCGGTGTAATTCCTACCTATCACCTAGCCTCTCAGGACTAGTGGGTCCCACAGCATCTTTACCTACCCCATTTCTTCCCTCTTTCTTTCACGCTTTCCCATACACTCATCCTTATAAACCCTGGCCCAATCACATCAATATCACTTTCCTAAAACCATCATAACTCCCACCAACCCCCACCCACTTCAAAATCAAATTTCTCTCCCATTTACCCCACCCATGACCGAACCCAACCCTAGCCCACTCCTAAAAACACCCCTCATTCTAACACTTCATACACACACCATTCATACACCCTCCATCTCCATCTATTTTCTTCTTCTTCTACTCCATTCTTCTCTTTTCTTTATTATTGCTCGAGGACGAGCAAAGCTTTTAAGTTTGGTATGGGAAAGTGTTGCTTTTTACTTTCCATTACCACTTATGGCACCCAAGGTTGGAGAACCCTCTAGAAAGAGGAAAGGAAAGGTCATAGCCACCACCTCAAAATCTTGGGAGATGGAGAGATTCATCACCAAAGCCCACCAAGACCACTTCTATGAAGTAGTCGCAGAGAAGAAGGTGATCCCTGAGGTCCCTTTCAGGCTCAAGAAGAATGAGTATCCGGAAATTCAAAGAGGGATCCAGAGAAGAGGTTGGGAAGTCCTAACCAATTCCATCTAACAAGTTAGGATCTTAATGGTGCAAGAGTTCTATACTAATGCATGGGTCACGAAAAACTATGACACTAGTGTGAATCCAAATCCTAAGAATTGGAGCACCATGGTCTGAGGGAGAATCTTGGACTTTAGCCTGAAAAGTGTGAGGTTGGCATTCAACTTGCCCTTGATGCAAGGAGACCCACATCATTACACTAAGAGAGTCAACTTTGATTAGAGACTGGATCAAGTGCTCTCAGACATCTGTGTAGAAGGAGCACAGTGGAAAAGGGATTTCCAAGGCAAGCCTACTCAACTAAAAAGGCTTGATCTTAAGCCCGTAGCTAGAAGATGGTTGGAATTCATCTAACGCTCTATCATCCCTACTAGCAATCGGTCATAAGTGACCATTGACAGAGCCATCATGATTCATTGCATCATGATTGGAAGTGAGGTGGATGTACATGAGGTGATTCCTCAAGAATTGTACAAGATAGCTGAAAGCCCTCCACCAAAGCAAGGTTGGCACTCCCTCACCTTATTTGTCACCTATGCAATTCAGCTGGAATTGTCATAGAAGGAGACATCTTCATTGAGGAGGATAAGCCCATCACTAAGAAATGGATGGAGCAAACTAGATAGCATGCACAGGAGCCTGTGCAGCCACTTTAACATGAGATCCCTGAGATGCCTTAAGGGATGTATTTTTCTCCTCAAAGCTATTAGGATCAATGGCATGCCTCTGTGGAAGAATTAAGCTCTAACATGAATTATTTGAGGATGGAGCATCAAGAGCATTCCACCATCCTCAATGAAATTAGAGAAGATCAAAGGGCTATAAGGGAAGAACAACAAAGACAAAGGAGTGACATTGAAGAGATCAAGCACTACATTGGATCCTCAAGGAGAAGTAGTAGCCGCCACCATTAAGTGGATTCGTTCTCTTAATCCCCTTTTTTTATGTTATTTTTCTATTTTCTATATGTTTTATTGTCTGTTCTCTTGTTCTTGTTGCATTATCATCTATGTCTTTAAGTTATAAAATGTTTCATATGTCTCTCACCATTACTTAAAAGAAAATTTTATTTGGAAAGCAATGAGACATACATAAATTTCAAGTTTATAATAAGAAAAGTCAATTATTTTGATGTGGTGGCATTGTTTTTGTTTTCTGAATCTATGTATAAATAGCACATATTTGAAATTGAAATTAAGAATATTGGCTCTTGAAAGAATGATAAAAAAGGAAAAGTATTATTGGTAATCTAAAAAATCCAAAAAGTGATTCTTGAAGCCAGAAAAAACAGCAAAATGAAAAAGAAAAAGCATGTTGTAATAAAAGAAAAAAATGCATGCGAAAAAAAATGGCGAAAAAAAATAAATAGAAAAAGCAAGCAGAAAAAGCCAATAGCTCTTTAAACCAAAAGGCAAGATCAAGGATCTAAAGATCCAAAGAATATGCTTAAGAACTCTGGACACCTTTATCTGGGGATTCTAGCATAGCTGAATCAAAATCCGAAAGGGTTCACCCAGTTAAGTGTCTGTGGCATTTATGTATCCAGTGGTAATATTGGAAAACAAAGTGCTTAGGGCCACGGCCAAGACTCTAAAAGCTGTGTTCAAGAATAAAAAAGAACTAAACTAGGAGAGTTAATAATATCATCTGGATTCTAAGTTCCCAAAGAGACAAACACTTCCTAGTTTTAATGGATAGTGAGATTCCAAAACTATTCAGAAGCAAAAAGCTACTAAGTCCCGCTCATCTAATTGAAACTGAGCTTTATTGAAAACTCAGAGATTTATTGTATCTTACTCTTCTGTTTATCCTACTTTGTTTTTGGTTGCTTGGGGACAAGCAACAGTTTAAGTTTGGTGTCCTGATAAGCGGATATTTTATACGCTTTTTGGTATCATTTTCATATAGTTTTTGTATGTTTTGTTTAAGTTTTATTAAGTTTTCACAGGTTTTAGTGCAAAATTCACATTTTTGGATTATACTTTGTACAAAAACACACAAACTCATAGTAAAATCCAAAAATGTGAATTTACCACTAAAACCTATAAAAACTCAATAAAAACTAAACAAAACATACTAAAAACTATATGAAAATGATGCCAAAAAGCGTATAAAATATCCACAACAATGATAGCATTGGCAGTGGCTAGGAAAGGTCTTACAAGGATGAGAGAGTCATCTTCATCCTCTCCAATATCCAAGACTATGAAGTTTGCAGGGATGTAGTGGTTTTCAACTTTTACCAAGACATCCTCTACTAAGCCATATGGCTTCTTCATTGTCTTGTCTGCCATCTCTGGTGAGATGTTTGCAGCTTTCACCTCAATCATGCCCAACTTCTCCAATAAAGAGAGTAGCATGAGGTTCATGCTTGACCCTAGGTCACACAGAGCCTTCTCAAAGGTCATAGTGCCTATGGTGCAAGGAATCAGAAAGCGTCCAGGATCTGGAAGCTTCTGAGGTAGCTTCTGCTGAACCAAAGCTGGGAGTTCTTTGGAAAGTAGTGGAGGTTTGATAAACCCATATTTTATGATATATTTTGTGCTTAATCTGAGTGATTTATTCAATCCTTCACCCACTTATTCATATTAATTGCATGGTTTTACTTTTCCTTCCTTATTATGTGATGTATGTGAAAAACATGTTTCCTATGCTTTAAAAATTATTTTAATTACCTTTATTTCCATTCGATGTCCTGATTAGTGTGTTGAGTAGTTTCAGATCTTCTAAGGCAGGAATGACTTAAAGGATGGAAAGGAAACATACAATAATGGAAGGAAAGTACAAAACAGAGTTTTTGAAGAAACTGGCAGCCAAGCGACCGCATGGGCGACGCGGCCTCATGCCAGCGCGAAAAGGAATTGACGCGGCCGCATGACTGACGCGACAGCGCGCCTCAAGCGAAACATATATGACGCGGTCGCATGACTGACGCGACCGCGTGACAAGGAAAACTCCGAATGACGCGACCGCGTGACCCACGCGGACGCGTGACAGAGGCCACGTACCAGAAATTGCAGAAAATGCTCATAGCGAATTCTGAAGCCCTTTTTGGCCCAAATCCAAGTCCAGAAGGCATGGACTAGAGGTTATGAAGTGGGGGAATGCATCCATTCAAGGAGTCTCCACTTTAGTTAGTTTTCATAATTTAGATTTAGTTTAGAGAGAGGTTCTCTCCTCTCTCTCCTCTCTTTAGGATTAGTATTTAGAATTAGGATTTTATTAGCTTTCAGGATTATCTCTTTATCAGGTTCAATATTCCCTTTCAGTTACTTTTGCAATTTAATTTATGAATTCTTCCATGTTACAGATTACTCTTTTGAATTAATGTTAATTGAGGTATTTTCGTTTAATATTGCTTTCTTTTATTTACATTATTGTTATTCCCATCTGAAGACATTTTTATTCTAGTAGATTTACTTTTCACCTTTTGGTCTTGGTTAAGAAATCAGTAACTCAGGAGTTATCAAACTCAAACATGGTTGATAATTGTCATCTTTGTTAATTAAATTGAACTTCAATAATCCCAATCTTTTCTTAGGAAATAAATAGGATCCGAAGATCAAACCAATTAATCCCTTGACCTTCCTTTATCTTAGTAAAGGTTAACAAAGTAGAATTAAGATTCAATTATCATCATCATTGATAAGGATAATTAGGATAGGACCTCTAATTTCTCATACCTTGCCAAAACTTTATTTACAGTCATTTATTTATTTTACTTGCCATTTAAATTGCTTGTTCTTCATTTACTTTATTTACTAATTAAACCATTCGCTTCTCATTCTCAAAACCCCAATTTACAATCTCCATAACCAATAATAAGAACATACTTCTCTGCATTTCCTTGAGAAGACGACCCGAGGTTTGAATACTTCGGTTATCAATTTATTTAGGGGTTTGTTACTTGTGACAACCAAACGTTTGTACGAAGGGATTTCTGTTGGTTTAGAGACTATATCTATAACGCGACTCTTTTTATAAAGTTCTTTACTGGCAAAAATCTCAATGTCAAAATGGCGCCGTTGCCGGGGAACTGCAATCGTGTGCCTTATTATTGGTTATTGTAAATAGTTTTCTTTTACTTGTTTATTTGTTTTTATTTTCCCCTTTTTATTTCTATTAGCTACTATGAATTCTCACCCCTTTCACTTTGAGTTTGGTTCTAATGTTATTGAAAGGAATGGAAGTTATAATAGGAACATGCATCAAGGTCAGAACA
Source organism: Arachis ipaensis (assembly GCF_059453495.1). Classification (NCBI taxonomy): domain Eukaryota; kingdom Viridiplantae; phylum Streptophyta; class Magnoliopsida; order Fabales; family Fabaceae; genus Arachis; species Arachis ipaensis. The sequence goes on along the minus strand of NC_142440.1, from coordinate 63,775,688 downwards.
ATCAAAGATGGATGGAGCCAAGAGGATCTGATCAACCCTTTAGGCAACAACACCCTCCAAGATATCATGGACAAAGACCATTCTACAATGCATACCAAGCCAATAGACATGGTAGACAACCTTGTAATTACCCACAAGCCCCACCATGTGCTTATAGACCATCCTCTCAACATAACTTCAACCACCACACTCACAAGCTCCTTTTCACCATTCACCACCGTATGATCCTCATCTACCCCAATTCCAGTCCAATTACTCCCAAACATCACCACTTCCCCATGTACCATATCCAAATCTATCACCCCGAGAATCAGAGGTTCGCCTCAAGGAAACAGTAGATCAACTTCAAACAACCATCCATCAACTGGAGCAAGCAGTAAGTCTATTATCTTCTAGACGTTCGAATATTCAAGCACCTCCCACAACCCCATGTGGACAATCTAACGAAGAGCGTAGCATGAAGGAGATACTAGAAACTTCAGCGGATAAGACAGAGCATGGCTTCATCCTAGAACAAGTAGAGGAAGCTATCATTATTAAAGAAGAAGAGTTGGTTGAAGACTTAGGAGACGCTGAACCTCCATGGGAATCCAAATTTGTGGAGCATTCTGTCAAGAATGTTACAATTGATGCTAAGGAGGATTATGCGCAATCCCCAGAGCAAGTCTTTCATGAAGAACTAGACAGAATAACCCAAGAAGCAAGTCTCCTTGATAATGATAATCTCAAGTCAAGTTCTTCTAGTAATGAGCTTGCATCCGCAAGTGAATTCTCTGAGATCGAAGAATCTTCCCCGAGTGAATACGAAGATGATACGGAGGTAGATTTCTCTCAACCTCCAGTCTATGACTTAAGTGATGAGGAAGACATAGATGGCTTTGATCAGGACATGGATACATTTGAAGAATCTTTCAAAGAAGTGGAGAAATTCACAGAAGAGCACAAGGGAGTAGAACTCACAGAACCACTGGAACCACCTATCCCAAGGCCACTACCACCCAATACAAGTTTCAAGTGGGTACAATCCTTAACCTTTAACTGTGTTTTTCCACTTGAATATGGTTTGCTTGAAACAGATGGCCAGCTTAGAGCTTTTTGTGGCTTTAAGAATAAAAGGGAAATGGCTCGTACTCAGAGCTGGTGCATAAGGTTCAATAAGGTTCCACGCTTCGACTCGAAGTGCACGGATTGGCATCATGAGCAATCGGATGGATCTCAGAAAACGTTTGGTTATTCTGGTGAGAATCTAATTTCTAAACTGCCCGGATGGAAAAATATAGATCAAGCCGAAGGCGGATTTAAAAGCAAAGTTTGGGATCCTGGAATCTATGCTGACAATCATCACCCCGGGAGCCTGACAATCTGATTGAAGCTGCTCAGGAGCTTTACATGCCTAGTTTGGGACCCCGGAGGCTATTGGCATTCCAAGCATTAGTGGAGATTTCTGGATGAATTTAAGCATAAGCCGCCATAACAGGAAGCTCATCCAAGGTCCAACTTAAGGACTTTAACTAAATGTGCTAGGTGGGAGACAACCTACCATGGTATGATCGTTCCTTTTTCAAATTTTTTTAGTTTTATTTGTTTTCAAGTCTTATTTCATTTTATTATATTGAACCTGGAGTTTTGCATCTCATTCATATTAATCATTGCATTCTGCATACTGCATAAAAAAAAAAGGGGTGCGCGACGCGACCGCATCATTCATGCGATCGCATCAAGTTGCGAAAAATACTTCCCACGCGACCGCGTCATTCACGCGGCCGCGTGATCTGGAGATCGGCGTAAAGATCCAACGTCCAGAAAGTTAGGCTGGAATCGTGCGGCCATTGTGCGTTTCGCACAAATGACCCATGCGATCGTATCCCTGACACGATCACATTACTTGCACAACATCAATCCCACGCGACAGCGTGAGCGACGCGATCGCGTCGCATGGATTACACAACACCCCAAAAGGAGACAGAGAGTTGCGCTGAAACGACGCTGGATTCGTGCGTTTAGCACAATTTTCAGCGACACGATCGCATGCCCCAGGCGATCGCGTCATTCACTCTTTTAGCTATCCCATGCGATCGCGCCACTCACGTGATCGTGTCGACCCCCATTTCACTCCAACCACGCGACCGCGTGCCCCACGCGATCGCGTGCCCCACGCGATCGCGTGGATTCAAATTTATAACCCCCCAGTCACGCGAACCCTAACATTCACGCCCCCCCAAACCCCTCTCCTCCCTCTCTTCTTCTCCGATCACACCACCACCACCCATCCACTATCACCGAATGACCGCCACCCCGCCGACCACCCAGACCCCGCCGCCACCCACCCCCTTCCTTTCTTCCCCCCCTCTTTCTTCTTCTTCCTTCTTCCTCCTCCCTCCACCGCCACTGCCCTCCTCCGTGATCACCACCACCACGCCGCCGTCACCGCCCAGCGCCACCCATGCCCCCTTCCTTCCCCTATCCCCCTACCCCCATTACCCCTACCTTTCCCTCCCTGCCCCTGAACAGCAGCCACCGCCGCTGCGCCACCCTCCTTCGCCGCGCCAGACCCCACCGCCACCATCCCTATCCACCTCTCTGCCCCACTCTCCTTAATTCGCCTACCAGGTTTCGACGAATGCCGCCCTTCTATCCATTCGTAGTTAATTCATATTTTTTCTATTTATGTTCATATTTAGGCTAGTTAGATATGCATGTTGTAGTGGATTCTAGGTTGTTAGGTAGCCTAGAATGTGGTTAGTGGATTTAGGCCTGTTTAATTGCACTCTTCGTGTTTCTTGTTTTAACAATTTGTAATTCTGCTGTTGCTGTGAAGTTTCGTAATGTTCATATGCTGCTCTTCAAGTTCATGCTGCTATGCTCTTTCTTATTCATACTATTTAATTGCAGCTTTAATTTTGATTCATAAGAACTATTCTGTTGCTATTTATTTTCTGGGACAATCCAATTTTAGCCGGAATGCTGTCCAAATTTCTGTAAAATGTTTCCATTCATATCTTGGTTTTGGTATTTTCAGCTGTGCTTTCCTTAGATTTAACCAAACCAATTCATGAATGCAAGGGCACTTCAGTTCATATTTTAGCCATTTAGTTTAGTTGCAATTCTAACTTATTAGTTATAGAAATTGTGGATTAATTAGTATAGTTTACCCTTTTTAGCATAAGATAGCTTAGTTTAAATTGAAAAATATAAAAAGGGAGTAAACTAGAAACTTGAACATAATAGAAACAACCCACACCTTGTATATATAGTATTATATGTTAGTTAGTTAACAACATTTCATCAAGGAGAAACAAAAACTTTAAAGCCATTCAAAATAAATTTTACATTGAGAATAATGGGAACTTTTAATTTTACTTGCATGACATACATAACTGATAAATGATTTTTGAGCTAGAGAACACACAACCTGTGAGTTTTGAGCTTAATTGTATGGTTACATTCAAACCATAATTTTTATTCCTGTGTGTTCCGCCCTTCTTTTTTTCTAATGTTCTTTACTTTGTTTTAATCTATATGTCCGATTATAGAATAGAAATACATACCAAGAGAGTGATTGAGGCCATTGTTTAATTTTAGCTCACTTATCCCAAATTAGCCTACCATTTACATCACCCTTGTTAGCCCTCTTGAGCCTTTAAATCCCCTCTTATTCTATAAGCCACAATACTAGCCTTAAGCAGAAAAACAAAATAAAAATCCCAAGTTGAATCCTTGGTTAGCTTAAGATAGAAATTGTGTAATTGTTTAAGTGTGGGAAACCTATTCGGAACATGGATAATAAAAACAAAAGGTAGAAAAGTTGAAAAGAATAAAATTATTCAAATAAAAGTTTTGGGAAGTATGCTCATGTGAAATCAAAATAATTGAATTACCATGTGCATTAAAAAAAAGTGTTATTTTTTAGTATTGGAATAAAGGGGACACAAAAGAATTCCCCAAATGTGAAATAAAGCAATGCACATGGGATAAAAAAAATAATAAACATTGAAATATGAGCATGTAACATCAAAAGTGAGAAAATATAGGAAAATAGGTAAAGAAGCTTTGCTTTACAAAGTATGTATGTTAGGTGAGATCTTAGACTAATTAAAGATTCACTTATTAGCTCACTTAGCCTTATACATATACCTTTACCTTTACCTTGGCCCCATTACAACCTTAACTAAAGACCTCATGATTTTTGGTATGTCTATATTCTATAATTGTTGATTTGTTAGATGAAGAACAAAGTTATAGAAAGTAAGAATAAAAAGAAGAATAGAGTGATTAACCCAATAAACACTGAGTGACTAGAGAGTAAACACAAAATCCAGTGAGGGTTCAATAGCTTATTAACATATATCTCTGCTGAAATTATTAATTGTCTTGCAAGTTTATAAAATGTTTTTCTCTCCCATTTCAATTGTAAAGGCACTTAATCAACTATCTAAGGTTTGGCTATATATATATATATATATATATATATATATATATATATATATATATGACTCCTTGAGAATGTGAATTAATTCAACTACATGCAAGCTTTATATACAAGTGAATAAAAATTAGAATTGCATGATGCATCTAGGTAGTTGCATTTAAATTAGATTGCATTGCATGGCATTCCACCAATTTAACCTAACATTACTCTTGGACTTAGCATGAGGACATGCCATTGTTTAAGTGTGGAGAGGTTGATAAACCCATATTTTATGATATATTTTGTGCTTAATCAGAGTGATTTATTCAATCCTTCACCCACTTATTCATATTAATTGCATGGTTTTACTTTCCCTTCCTTATTATGTGATGTATGTGAAAAACATGTTTCCTATGCTTTAAAAATTATTTTAATTACCTTTATTTCCATTCGATGCCATGATTAGTGTGTTGAGTAGTTTTAAATCTTCTAAGGCAGGAATGACTTAAAGGATGGAAAGGAAACTTACAAAAATGGAAGGAAAGCACAAAACAGAGGTTTTGAAGAAACTGGCAGCCACGCGATCGCATGGGCAACGCGGCCGTATGCCAGCGCGAAAAGGAATTGATGCGGCCGCATGACTGACGCGACCGCGCGCCTCAAGCGAAACACATATGACGCGGCCGCATGACTAACGCGACCGCGTGACAAGGAAAACTCCGAATGACGCGATCGCGTGACCCACGCGGACGCGTGACAGAGGCCACGCACCAGAAATTACAGAAAATGCTCATAGCGAATTCTGAAGCCCTTTTTGGCCCAAATCCAAGTTCAGAAGGCATAGACCAGAGGTTATGAAGTGGGAGAATGCATCCATTCAAGGAGTCTCCACTTTAGTTAGTTTTCTCTCCTCTCTCTCCTCTCTTTAGGATTAGTATTTAGAATTAGGATTTTATTAGCTTTCAGGATTATCTCTTTATCAGGTTCAATATTCCCTTTCATTTACTTTTGCAATTTAATTTATGAATTCTTCCATGTTACAGATTACTCTTTTGAATTAATGTTAATTGAGGTATTTCAGTTTAATATTGCTTTCTTTTATTTACATTATTGTTATTCCCATCTGAAGACATTTTTATTCCAGTAGATTTACTTTTCTCCTTTTGGTCTTGGTTAAGAAATCATTAACTCAGGAGTTATCAAACTCAAACATGGTTGATAATTGTCATCTTTGTTAATTAAATTGAACTTCAATAATCCCAATCTTTTCTTAGGAAATA